>NC_087369.1:147200012-148551537 GCF_030014295.1 Loxodonta africana
TTCAGAAGTAGACTGCCATGTCCTTCTTCCTATTCTTAGTCTGGAAGCTCCCCTGAAACCTGTCCACATTGGGTGACCCTGCTGAAATAGGTGGTCCTATTTAAAATACCGGTGGCATAGCTTCCAGTATCACAGCAACACGTAAGCCACGACAGTATGACAAACTGACAGACAAGATGTTTACCTATGTTTTATTGACTATGCAAAGGCATTTGACTGTGTGGCTCATAACGAATTAAGGATAACATTGTGAAGGATGAGAATTTCAGGACACTTAATTGTGCTCATGAGGAATCTGTACATACACAAAGAGGCAGTCCTTCAAATAGAACAAGGGGACAGCGTGTGGTTTAAAGTCAGGAAAGGTATTTGTCAAGGTTGTATCCTTTCACCATACTTATTCAATCTGTATGCTGAGCAAATAATCCAAGAAGCTGGACTATATGAAGAACGGGGCATGAGGATTGGAGGAAGACTCATAACAACCTGCATTATGCAGATGATACAATCTTGCTTGCTGCAAGTGAAGAGGACTTGAAGCACTTACTGATGAAGATCAAAGACCACAGCCTTCAGTATGGATTGCACCTCAACATAAAGAAAACAAAAACCCTCACAACTGGCCCAGTAAGCAACATCATGATAAATGGGGAAAAGACTGAAGTTGTCAAGGATTTCATTTTACTTGGATCCACAATCAATGCACGTGGAAGCAGCAGACAAGAAATCAAAGTATGTACTATAACACAGTAAGGGTGGGTCCTGCCAGTGTGACCCCTCAAGTCAATTGAGAGACACCAGGCCTTTGAGAAAGAGAAAGTAGGCTTTATTGCAAGTCAGTCAAGCAAGGCGCTCAGAGACTAAGTCTCAAATCAAGCTCTCTGAAGTTGGGGATTCTAGGGTAGTTACAAGGTTTGGGATAGGGAAGTTACGCATAATTCATGAAGTTTCTGAGAATAGGCGGGCAATTCCAGGAACTGATTAACATGTGTGGAGGTGCAGTGGGGGGTGCAATATGGTGGTTAGGGGGTGTGTTTTTGGGGGGGGTATGATGTACAAAGTTCATCTAAGCACAGCTTTTCAGCTTATCAGACATGTCTGAATGGAAGGGGGCAGTGAAGTGGCCTTGAGTGGAGGAGCAGTAAGTGGCCTTGAGCTCCTACACGGGATGCCTTATCAGGAACTCACAGGCCTGGGGTGGATAGAAGTAGGAGGAACAGTTTAACCCTGTCGGTTAAATCCAGGAGGGGGAACAGATTAACCTCGTCGGTTACAGTTTTTCTTTGGGCAAATTTCCTGCAAAAGACCTCTTTAAAGTGTTAAAAAGCAAAGATGTCACTTTGAGGAATAAGGTGTGCTTGACTCAAACTAATGGAAACCCTGGTGGCATAGTGGTTAAGTGCTACAGCTTCTAACCTAAAGGTCGGCAGTTCGAATCCAACAGGCGCTCCGTGGAGGCTCTATGGGGCAGTTCTACTCTGTCCTATAGGGTCACTATGAGTCAGAATTGACTCAACAGCAAAGGGTTTGGTTTTTTTTGGCGGGGGGGGACCCAAACCATGATATTTTTAATCTCCTCATATGCGTGCAAAAGCTGGACAATGAATAAGGAAGACAGAGGAAGAATTGATGCCTTTGAGTTAGTGTTGGTGAAGAATATTGAATATACCATGGACTACCAGAAGAACAAACAAATCTGCCCTGGAAGAAGTACAGCCAGAGTGCTCCTTGGAAGCGAGACTTCATCTCACATTCTTTGGACATGTTATCAGGAGGTACCAGTCCTTGGAGAACGACATCATGCTTGGTAAGGTAGAGGGTCAGTGAAAAAGAGGAAGATTCTTGTTATGGATTGAATTGTGTTCCCCCCCAATGTGTGTTAACTTGGCTAGGCCATGATAGTGTTGTGTGATTGTCCACCATTTTGTCATCTGATGTGATTTTCCTATGTGTTCTAAATCCTAACTCTGTGAGGTTAATGAGGTGAGACTAGTGGCAGTTATGCTAATGAGGCAGGACTCAATCTACAAGATTAGGATGTGTTTTACCTCAATCTATTTTGAGATATAAAAGAGAGAAGCAAGCAGACAGGGGGACCTCATACCACCAAGAAAGCAGTGCCGGGAGCAGAGGGCATCCTTTGGATCTGAGGTTCCTGCACTGAGATGCTCCCAGACCAAGGGAAGACTGATGACAAGGACCTTCCTGCAGAGCTGACAGAGAGAGAAAGCCTTCCTCTGGAGCTGGCACCCTGAATTTGGACTTCCAGCCTCCTAGGCTGTGAGAAAATAAATTTCTCTTTTCTTAAAGCCATCCACTTGTGGTATTTTTGTTATAGCAGCACTAGACAACCCTCAATGAGATGGATTGACACAGTGGCCGCAACAATGGGCTCAAACATAGTAATGATTATGAGGATGTCACAAGACCAGACAGTGTTTCATTCTGTTATACATAGGGCCACTATGAGTTGGAACCAACTCGATGACACCTGACAACAACAACAACATGAGAGTAGGGACCTTGATTTTAGTCATTATCGTTTTCTTTGTGCCTTATAGTCAGATCCTAGCACATAACATAGACACTTACTAAATATTTGTTGAATTCATGAATGTCCTAAAGACATCAACTTAGCATGCTGCTGTGGCCAGAAGGTCAAGAAAATAATGAGCAACATCACACAAATATTAAACATAAAAAAGTATAAGATTCTTCAGTGCATACAAAACTATGGACTTATCTCCGTAGCTGGAAGATGTGTTTTAACTAGTCAAGTTCTAAACCTGGGTAACAATCAAGATGATTGAGGAGCATGATCTGTCAGAGAAGACTATAAAGAGTTGTCTTCTTTAATCTGACAAGACTTTGAAGGGACAGAATAAGGTGAATTTACAGTTGCTCATCAAATCTCCATATTTAATAACTAAACTTCCCTGGGTTGCACAGTTAAGCCCTCTACTACTAGCCAGAAGTTGTCCGGTCAAACCCACCCAGAGATGCCTTGGAAGACAGACCTGGTAATCTGCTTTTGAATGGTCACAGCCGTGAAAACCCTATGGAGAAGTTCTACTCTGTACACATGGGGTCACCATGAGTCAGAATCAACTCGACGACAACTAACAAGAACAACTAACCTAAAAGTTTTGAGATTCATTCATTCAATAGACACGCATTATGTAACAGGCACCGTGCTAGCTGCTGCTGATACTCTTCAGATAGAATAGTTCATAGACTAGTGGGAAAAAGCCTAATGTGGGGATGCTAGGAAATGCTTCCTGGAGAAAGTGACACCTAAAATGAATATTAAAAGATGAGTAGAAGTCACCCAGGTTAAGAGTGTTTGGAAAGTTATCGTGGGCAGAGAGGGCAGCAGAAACAAAATCAAATACGTGAAAAGCAAGATGGCTTTTTTTTTTTTCAAAAAACGCTACTAATTGTAACTTCAACGATTTTAAGGGTTTCTACACAATGAGAAATGTTACAAAATACATCCATGTATATTATTTTCTCCATGAAATTATAATGATTATTTTTGATCAGATTAGGTCAAGTAGATGAACTGTGACTGCATGAATAATGACACGCAGTTGTCACCTAGGGTGAACATATCTTGGCGTGGATACCCTATTCTAGGCTATGTTCCCCAGGTTTGTAGGTCAGATGTTCAATTTGTTCAGGTACGCAAATGTTATCAATTTCTCAGAGACTAGTTTATACTAACTTAATTCAAAAGATACCAGTGTATAAAATCTGAGTTTTGGTTTATTTGTTTACAATGGTAAGCATCAATGTCAAGCAGACTGCAACACTTAGATCAATGGTCAGGGAGTTCTCTCTATACTTTTAAGTTACATTGGAAGTCAAATTATTGTCAGGAAACTATAGGCAATCATGTAATGAGAACTGGAATTCGTTGGATGATTTTAATGGATTTTTGTCATGGAACTCTTGTGGCCTGAGAACTCTGTCTCCACTACTGGGATAGATCTGGTTAAGGGACAGGAATGTCCCCATACATTGGTTGAAGCATTCTGTACATTGGACAGGTTTTTATTGCCAGTTTCAATTTCTGCTCTCTGATTCTTGCTTTCCTATTTTTCAAAATTGATCACTCCTCTTCAGTAGTCTCCTTTTATAGACACGTTTAAGCTACCTAATAAGTTATAGGCAAATTTTGTACTTCCTACTTTTGGGTTGAAAGATATATATATATATATTAGTATGATTTTGGCACATGTATTATCACGCCTATTATGTGTTGATTTTACTAGCTTGGGTCTTATTTGTTATTGTTACTTGCTATCGAGTTGATTAGGATTCATAGCAACCCGATGTGTGCAGAGAACTGCGCCATAGGATTTTCAAGGCTGCAACCTTTTGGAAACAGATTGCCAGGCCTATCTTCTGAGGAGCCTCTGGGTGAGTTTGAACTGCCAACCTAGTCAAGTGCTTAACTGTGCCACAGGGACTCCTTGGGTCTTAGAGTTCTGGGAAAATATGTAATTGGAAGCAGTTCAGTCTAATGGTTAGCAGCACGGGTTTTGTACTCAGATCAAACAAGGTATTAATTTTGACTCCTCCACACATTAGCTGTGGTTCCTTGTAAACGTTATTTAGCTTCTTTAATTTTGAATTTACTTATTTCAAAAATGGAGGTAATACTGTTACTTAATTCACATGATTATCGTGATGGCTACATAAGATAATGCACACAAAGAGTGCACAAAGTCTAGCAAATAAGCACTAAAAAAGTTAGCCTTTACTTACTACCATATAAAAATTCCAGAAATTTTTATTAGCACCAATATTATTGCTCATAATATGAATATGCAAAATACTTCCTACTGATAAGATTATCAGCAAACAACTTAGTTTCTGTTTAAACGGAATTACTTGTACCTTCAACTCTGGTGGTGTAGTGGTTAAGAGCTAAGGCTACTAACCAGAAGGTCAGCAGTTTGGATCCACCAGGCGCTCCTTAGAAACCCTATAGGGCAGTTCTACTCTGCCCTTTAGGGCTGCTGTTTGTTGGAATCAACTCAAAGGCAACGGGGTTTTTTTTTTCCACTTAATATGCAACAATGATTAAAGCCAGGTCGTAAATTAGTGCTGGTAATATTGATAACCGCTCCTTTTGCACCTGGGTGCTTTTTTATATAGCTAGCAAAACAGTGCGGCAACTTACTTTTATTCAACACATGGCAAGTTGAACTGGTCCAAGTAGGAAAATGTCTTTGTTTGCAGGAAAATCTGTTATATATCTGGTTGTGTGTGTGATATCTAAATAAAGACAGGCAGTCCCCAGATTACGAATAAGTTCCGTTCCTAAATCTGTCTTTAAGTCTAATTTGTATGTAAATTGGAAGAGTTACGTGTGGTTCATATCTAATGTAAGTTAGTCAAATGTTTGTCTTAGTATATAAACAGCAAAAAAACATTAAAGAATCACTTCCAGATACACTAAAACATCTTTAACATAATAATACAGTAATAATAATAATAATGTTTTGATATGCATTGCAAAATAGCACTCATTTGTTATTACGAACCATTGTATGTACCTGGAATTTTTAATATGATAGGCTTCACAGTGGTTGGTTCATAACTATGGGTTGTAAGTAAGTCAGATGTTCATAGCCCAGGGACTGCCTGTACACTGAATTTGGCTTTTTAATATTCCAGGCAATACCGTAATTTTCCATTGTATTTTTATTTCTTTAATTACTATCCTAAGGAGTTATGATTATTATTACAGTTAAAAATAATTTACCCTCATAACTATATCCTCTCAAAATGTGTTTTCATTTTTCTGTATATTTCAAAGTGTGGACTAATTACACCCCCAACAACTCTCTCTTTCCTACGTTTCATATACAGAACATGTTTTGTTTTTGATTAGAGGCAGATGATGCCTTCAGCACCCAGAAGGCAACATAGATCCTGGAAATACCACAAATGCCAGTACACACATGGTGCCTCCTTGGTGGTATCAGATGTGTAGCTCTAGCAAAGAGCATCCATGGAAATAGCTGAAATGTAGAAGGCAGGTAGGTGGGGGACCAGATGTCAGCTTCTAAAAACATAATGGAATGAAAGTACAAGAGACAGTTGTATGAATTGAGCAATATAATTTAACTTGATAAGGCAGAACAGGGTGACCTGGTACAAATCTTAGCCACACAGTCAAGTGATAAATAACAGCGAAACGTCTCACTGTCCTCATCTAAGTCCTATTCAATTCTTCAAATCCCAGATAAAAGCCACACCTTCCCCATTAAGCCTTCTCTTATAGTAATAATGGTGATGATGAGGAGAATGATAATTACCACCAGGTACTTTACACATGAAGCCCCTGTGTGGCACAAATGGCTAAGCACTCTACTACAAGCTGAAAGATTGGTCGCTCGAACCCACCCAGAGCCGCCTTAGAAAACAGGCTTGACAATCTGCTTCCAAAAGATCACAGTCTATTCCCAAGAAAGGTGATCCAACCGAATGTGGAAATTTATAGAACAATATCATTAATATCACACGCAAGCAAAATTTTGCTGAAGATCATTCAAAAACGGCTGCAACAGTATATCGACAGGGAACTGCCAGAAATTCAGGTCGGCTTCAGAAGAGGACGTGGAACCAGGGATATCATTGCTGACGTCACATGGATCCTGGCTGAAAGCAGAGAATGCCAGAATGTTTACCTGTGTTTTATTGACTATGCAAAGGCATTCGACTGTGTGGATCATAACAAACTATGGATAACACTGTGAAGAATGGGAATTCCAGAACACTTAATTGTGCTCATGAGGAACCTATACATAGATCAAGAGGCAGTTGTTTGGACAGAACAAGGGATACTGATTGGTTTTAAGTCAGGAAAGGTGTGCGTCAGGGTTGTATTCTTTCACCATACCTATTTAATCTGTATGCTGAACAAATAATACAAGAAGCTGGACTATATGAAGGAAATCGGGGCATCAGGATTGGAGGAAGACTCATTGACAACCTGGGTTATGCAGATGACACAACCTTGCTTGCTGAAAGTGAAGAGGACTTGAAGCACTTACTAATGAAGATCAAAGACCACAGCCTTCAGTATGGATTACACCTCAACATAAAGAAACAAAAATCCTCACAACTGGACCAATGAGCAACATCGTGATAAACGGAGAAAAGATTGAAGTTGTCAAGGATTTCATTTTACTTGGATCCACAAGCAACAGCCATGGAAGAGCAGTCAAGGAATCAAACAACGCATTGCATTGGGCAAATCTGTTGCAAAGGACTTCTTCAAAGTGTTGAAGAGCAAAGATGCCACCCTGAAGACTAAGGTGCGCCTGACCCAAGCAATGGTATTTTCAATCAATCATGTGCATGTGAAAGCTGGACAATGAATAAGGAAGACTGAAGAAGAGCTGACGCCTTTGAATTGTGGTGTTGGTGAAGAATATTGAATATACAATGGACTGCCAAAAGAAAGAACAAATCTGTCTTGGAAGAAGTGCAGCCAGAATGCTCCTTAGAGGCAAGGATAGGGAGACTGCATCTTACATACTTTGGACATGTTGTCAGGAGGGATCAGTCCCTGAGAAGGACATCATGCTTGGCAGAGTACAGGTCAGCGGAAAAAGAACACCCTCAATGAGGTGGATTAACACAGTGGCTGCAACAATGAGCTGAAGCATAACAACAATTTTAAGGATGGCGCAGAACTAGAGAGTGTTTCCTTCTGTTATGCATACAACAACAACAACAATGGAAGATCCAGGTGAAGATTTCTAGTAGGTTGTTTGTTCAGATGAGTCTGATGTTTTGGGGAGTGTGCAGGACTGAATATAAAGCTTTGAGAGTCTTCAGCAATAAGATGGTAGGTGAAAGCAAGAGACTACATGGCATCACAGTGAGAGAGTGTCTGAAATGAGGAGGAGTGCCTGGCAAAAAATAAAGAGTCTGAGGACAAAACTCAGGTAGAGAAGAATGAGTGGAAGCATAAAAACAAGGATGAGTGGAAGCATAGCAGGCAGCAAAAGTAAGCTAAGAAGGAGCAGCCTTCAATCAATAGTTTGGTGTCACTGAAGAAAAGGGAGTATAAAATTTCAAAAAGAGCCAAAGTCTACAGAAAGTTCAAGGTAGAAGAATCTTGGATTTTTAGTGTGGGGGGGAGTCCTTATCACAATATTTTCAGTAAAGTTTTACAGGTGGAAATTAAGGTGCAGGAAATGTAGACAAAAACATTACAGAACATGGAAGAAACTTGTACATGCTTGAGGATAGTACGGCAGCTGAGAGGTATTGGAAATGGAGCTGAGCAAAGAGTAACCCCCTTCTGCACTCCATATTGGAAAACCCCTCCTCATGGCTTATGGTGCCCTCCAAAATCTCCCAGAAACATCAGAGACCCAATATCTTCACTCTGATTCACTTCTCCCATACATGTTCACACACATTGTCTCACCATGCCTCAGAGTACTCTGGTCCACGATGCTGAGTTTTGAAATGTCCTTCCCTCCTTTTCACTGCATCAAGCCACTCATCTTCTTTGTGGCCTCCAGTCCTTGACAGCTCCCTATCTTCCCAGAAAATCTTCTTGGTCTGGCTTCCCTTTCCTCTTTATCCATTCAGATATTGGAGTGGTGCCCTTCCTAGTGCCCCTGGCCAGCCTTGCCCCATGGTTTGGGCTTTGTAATTCCCCACAGCTGCCTGACTCTAACTTCACTCTAACTGAGCCTGGTTCCCACCTCTACCCCAGCATGCAGGCTTGTCATCTCCCCTACAGCAGCAGGGCAGGCCCAGCCTCCTCTCTCAAGTTCTCACTCTGCCCTGCCCTTCCTCTCCTCAGTTTTGGTAGGTCCCCTTCTTGCACTGTATTCACTTTCCTGAACTGGGAGCCCTGCAACCCCAGTCTCCTCTACTTCACTTTCCCACCTCAGAAGTTCTCTGACCTCAACTGATCCACTCTCTCTTTCAGTGTGTGTGCAACTGAAGGTCTAATCCCACCCCCCTGGTGCATGAATGAATGGCCTCCTTTAGTGTTTGCAAGGGACCTTCCCCACCCCTCACCCCGACTCCCCCACCGCCTCACCCTGACCGCTCCACTCTCCCACCTCCCCAATCCTCCGCCCGCACCCCCACTCACCGCAGTTCCCAGGACAGCCGTCCTCCATGCAGGGAGTGCCTTGCCAGGGGAAGCCGGTCCCAGGAAGAGCTGAGCTCAGGTACCCAGCCTGCCGGACATGATGGGAGCACTGGACTGATGGAGGTCAGTCCCAGGCAGAGCTGAGTGCGGTCTCTCAGCCTTTTGTCATACAAAAGGCACTTGGCCAAGGGAGGTGGGTCCAAGGCAGAGCTGAGTGCAGTCGTTCAGCCAGTTGTCATACAGGAGGCACTCGGGCGAGGGAGGTGGGTCCGAGGCAGAGCTGAGTGCAGTCACTCAGCCTCTCCTCATACAGGAGGCACTCTGCTGGCCGAGGGAGGTGGGTCTGCAGCCACCCAGCCAACTCGCCCTGTAGAGGGGCACTCTACCGAGGGAGGTTGGTCCCAGGAAGAACTGAAACAACCACCCAGCCTGCCGCTATGAACCGCACACTGTACTGATAGAGGTCCATACCAGGCAGAGCTGAGCACAGCCACCTATCAGCCTGCGAGGAGGGGGCGCTCTGCCAAGGGAGGTCGTTCCAGGCAGAGCTGAGCTCAGCAAGCCCGCCTTACAGGGGGCGCTTTGCAGAGGAAAGTCGGTCCCAGCAGGCACTGCGGTGTAACTCAGAGCTCGTCGCTGTGACGTGACACGCCATCGCCCTGGAGGGGTTGGCGTGGCGAGGGAGTCGGCTTCAGTCTTTGTGAGGCGAATCAAGTGGTGAGGCAGGAAGGAGCCTGAGGAGGAGGCCAGAACTGGGCAAGAACTGACCTAGGACTGAGCGAAGAGCTGAGGGGCTGACTGGTTGGCGGCCATCGCCTATAACAGCAACCGCAGCGGAGTCCTGTGAGGCGGGTCGCCTGACTAGGCCGCAGTAGCCATGGCGGTAGCCTTCGGGGACCACGAAAGTGGGTTCCGCCACAACGAGGTGATCAGGTTCATCAACAATGAGATCCTCAGTAACGGCGGTGGCCCAGACTTTTACCTGGCCTTCCGCTCGCGGCCCTGGAACGAGGTGGAGGACCGGCTCCAGGCCGTCCTGTCAGACCCTCAGGTGCCCGGCCACATCAAGAGGGCTTGCACCTGGAGCGCGCTGGCTCTGAGTGTGCGTGTGGCCGCGAGGCAGCGGGAGCAGCAGATGCGCCGACTTCGGAGGCTGCAGGATCAGCTGCAGGAGCGCGAGGGGGCCTCCTGGGCCCTGGCTTCGGAGCTGCAGCGGCTGCGTGAGGCGCGCGAGGAGGCTGACTCGCAGCTGCGTTTCACACAGGCGGCCCTGCAACAGGCCCTGAGCGAACGCGACGTGCTGCGCGGGAGGCTGTTCCAGGTGGAGAGATCGGTCCAGATCAACCCGCTACCCCAGGAGGTCGCGTCTGGGAATCAAGCTGGGCAGAATGGGGCCGCAGCGTGGCCCCTGAATGCGGAGGATCAGGGCACAATGGTGGGCACAGGGGCACAAAGCATGCCGTGTTCACAGGCACCAATGACAGCCCCTGCATCTCTGATTTATGTGCCAGGCCCACCGAGTCCCTGGGGCCAGGCCACACAACCCCATCTGCCAATGCCAGTGCCACACCCATTCCCATTCCACGCTCCATTCCCAATGGGATTCCCGTACTCGGCACCTGTACCACCAGCAGTAGCCATGGAAGCAGCTGCAGCAGCCCCACCTCAGATGCCTCCTGGAGGGATACACCCAGCTGGTATGTGGGCTCCAGTGGGGTCGCAGGAGACGGCCCCGCTGTGGGACCAGAGGAGCTATGGCCAGGAGCAACATTCTGGGAACCCCCAGGGGACATTTTCCCTGGGGGACAGCGAGGAAGAAGGTCCAGTGACGGCCCAGGTAATGGCCCCACTGGGAGACAGCAAGAGCCCCAGCCTGGAAGATGGTCCAGAGAAGCCTCAGGGGACAGCCCCCCTGGGGGATAGCAAGAGCTACAGCCAGGATGAAGGTCCAGTGAAGCCCGAAGGGAAGGCCCCCCTGGGAGACAGCAAGAGCCCCAGCCTGGAAGATGATCCAGAGAAGCCTCAGGGGACAGCCCCCCTGGGGGATAGCAAGAGCTACAGCCAGGATGAAGGTCCAGTGAAGCCCGAAGGGAAGGCCCCCCTGGGAGACAGCAAGAGCCCCAGCCTGGAAGATGATCCAGAGAAGCCTCAGGGGACAGCCCCCCTGGAGGATAGCAAGAGCTACAACCAGGATGAAGGTCCAGTGAAGCCCGAAGGGAAGGCCCCCCTGGGAGACAGCCCGACCCGCAGACAGGAAGATGGTCCAGAGAAGCCTCAGGAGACAGCCCCCCTGGAAGATAGCAAGAGCCTCATGCAGGAAGAAGGTCCAGAGAAGCCTCAGGAGATGACACCCCCGGGGGACAGCAAGAGCCCCAACCAGGTGAAAGGTCCGGAGAAGCCTCAGGGGATGGCCACCCTGGGAGACAGCAAGAGCCACAGCCAGGAAGATGGTTCAGAGAAGCCTCAGGGGACAGCCTCCCTAGGGGACAGCAAGAGCTACAGCCAAGAGGAAGGTCCAGAGAAGCCTCAGAAGATGACACTCCTGGAGGACAGCAAAAGCCACAGCCAGGAAGAAGGTCTAGAGAAGCCTCAGGGTATGGACCCCCTGGGGGACAGCAAGAGCCACAGCCAGGAGGAAGGTCCAGAGAAGCCTCAGGGTATGGACCCCCTGGGGGACAGCAGGAGCCACAGCCAGAAGGATGGTTCGGAGAAGCCTCTGGGGATGGACTCTCTGGGGGACAGCATGGGCCTCCACCTGGTGGAAGGTACAGAGAAGCCTCAGGGTATGGACCCCCTGGGGGACAACAAGAGCTATGGTGTGAAAGAAGGCCCAAAGAAACAGCAGCCTCAGGGGCAAAAGACCAAGCAACGAAAAGGAAAAAAAGCCTTGGAATCGCAGCACGAGGAGAAGCCTGGCCCCAGAGGTAGTCCAGCGAATTGGGATTGTCCGTGGTGTAGAGCAATGAATTTTTCATGGCGCACAGCCTGCTATAAATGCAAGAGAGTCTATGTGCCAGGTGAGAGTGGAGGCCTTGACCCAGGACAAGCTCCTCACTGATTTCAGAAAGGTAAGTATGAATGGAAACACGCTCCAAAGAGAAATCAATTTCCTGAGGCTCCTTTCTGATTAAAAAAAAAAAAAATTACTTAACAGAAAATTTGATAACCAAAATTGTCATGTAGAAAATTAAGTAAGATAATCCATTATCCTGTTACCCAAATTAGCCACTTTTTATCATTTTGGGCACCAGAAACCCAGTGCCGTCGAGTCGATTCCAACTCATAGCGACCCTACAGGACAGAGTAGAACTGCCCCATAGAGTTTCCAAGGAGCGCCTGGAGGATTAGAACTGCCGACCATTTGGTTAGCAGGTGTAGCACTTAACCACTATGCCACCAGGGTTTCCAAATTTTGGGCACATACACACACAAATGCAAACATTTTTATATTCTTATTTTATTCACTTATTTTAACAAAGAATGAGTATCACACTTATTGTTTAAATAGGAGAATTCTCTTAATTGTATTTAAGTTTTCAGGTGGTGGATTCTGAATGACTGATAACAATTGTTTGTCACCCTGGAGAAGCTGAAGTCATGAAGCCTTTTTTTTTTTTTCTTTTTTAATTCCTTTTTGTTTTCTTCTTAACCTCATTTTTCTGAAAATGCCATGTTTTTGACCAGAAACACCCATGTATTTTTAGAGTTATAATCTATATTGTGTGTTAGGAGCACTGATTTTCCTTGAAAATGCTATTGTTTCTCTGTCAACTACTGCAGTGTTCATGCTTGTTTCTTGTTTTTGTTTTTTTAATTTTATAGGTGAAGTCCTGTTTTTCTGTCTCTGAGCTCCGGGGAACTTAACGGTTGTTGAAGAAGGTACACCTGTCCAATTAGAAGATCTTCCGAGTATAAAGAAAACACCTCAGCCCTGAATGGCCCACAGCTAAGTGAGACCCCAACTGGCTGGAGCCAAGAACAGTGAGAGGAGAGAGAAGATAATGTTTTGGCACACGTTAGGGGGGAAAGGGAGAGCCAGCTGATTTTGTTAGAATTTAATTTCTCAGTTGGGACAAGAGATTAACTTTGAAGAATTGGGGAGTAAAAATTAAATTCTATAGATTGGGTAGTGTTAAATTCTACAGATAACAGCAAATTTGAGGAATTCCTTTTTATTCATTTAACAGTTATTGATTGTGTAGTATTTGTTCGGAGTCCTTGGGTAGCGCAAATGGTTAAGCACTTGACTACTATCTGAAAGGTTAAGCCGCTGGAATCTACCCAGAGGTGCCTTGGAAGTCAGGCCTGATGACTGGCTTCCGAAAGGCCACGGCCTTGAAAACCCTATAGACCAGTTCTATTCTGCACACATAGGGTCGCCACGAGTCGGAATAATTAACTTGATGGCAACTAACAACAACACTATTTGTTAAGAGCTATGTTTACACATTACTATCTTGTACACATATTATAACCCTTTTTGGTGAGTTTGGTTAGATGAAAAGTGAGAGCCAAGATTGAGATACAAAATAGAACAGGGGAGACTTCTTTGCCTTGCATGCAGTGTGTTCTTGGGGTAAGCACAACTGAGATAACATCCCCAGATCCATTTTTGCAGTTCTGAGCGCAATATCAAAAAGACTTTTAGGAAAGGACTAGAGTGACTGAGTTCGCATCTCACTGGTCCCAGGTGAGAAGAATGAGCAGCTACAAAGATTGAGAAAGTAGCTTCACAAAAGAGCAGGCAACATTTTTTTTTTGAAACTCTGCTAATTTCCTCCCTTGAGAGGAACAGTTATGTTTCTGGTTACCCGCTGGCCTGGCTGAAAGACCACTGGGTTTTCTTGAAAAAGGACAATGCCTGAGGGAGTGCTGGCTTCCTACTTGCGCCCCCAGCCTTGGGTTGCCTTTATTTCAACCCCCTTTCCTATTAACACTGGATGCCGAACAAAATAGATTCCAAGGACAATGGGGCCACTGTGCTATGGATGTTGTTTCTATTGGGAGGAGTAATTGGAGTGAGAGAACTGGAATGGGGCAAGCCCTGTTGGGAATGCTCCTGAACGCCTTCTCTTCCACTTGGTGCGTTCTTGCAGTCTCTCAGCTACCCTGAGGCAGCGGCTGCAAGGCAAAAAGGGAACCAGGGGGAAGTCCAGGGAGTAGGATGTAAGGTCACCCGCCAGTGTGAACAAAAGGAGGCTTCCAATTTCCCTATGAGATCCCACCCGGCTCACCAAAGTGTTTGTAATAAAGAGTGTGCATTTACCTGCTGTGTCTTCTGTGTTGTGTATATCTCAGGGAAGCTTTTCTCAGAGGTGACAACTTAAATCTGCATCCTTCCTTCATCCTACAGAAGTGGAGGGGCCCTGGGTAGTGCAAATGGTAAAGTGCTGGATTACCAGAAAGTTTAGTGGTTTGAACCCATCTAGAGGTGCCTTAGAAGATAGGCCTGGCAATCTGCTTCTGAAAAGTCACGACTTTGAAAACCCTACAGAGCAGTTCTACTCTGCACGCATAGGGTCACAATGAGTCCTAATCAACTCAACAGGAACTAACAACAACAACAATAACACAGAAGTGAGGAAAGTTCAATCCCATTTACTATTAGGGGTTTCCTTCTCTTATTGAGTGTTACTCAGAAATTGGGGGATGGATTTACATGAGGCCTTCATCGTGATTATCCCTGCTACTCCCACTGTTCAAGTCCACATGGTCCCTTGAATGTGGGCGTCTTTGCCACTCTAGGACCCAGTGCGGGATGGAACTCTGCCAAGGCTGGGAGCTCTGGTGCCTAGGGTTCAGTATCCCCATGTGCACCATGCAGCTATTACCCTCTCTATCTCTGCCCTCTCCCTGGGCTCCTGCCTGTGAGTAAGGGCTACTTAGGTCCCATGAGCAGGAATCTTATTCTTGTCTCTTTGCTCTCTAAGGTATTCCTACTTCCCCTAGCATACTGCATTTTTATGTAAGTAACATGCATTTGCACTTTTTTTTTGCCAAATGAGCTATGCTAATTTCTTACAGCAACATATACGAAATAAGCCTAATGCACTTATGAAAATACCTGGGAGTGGAGGGCATAGTTGGCAAAATCAAAAAACAAAAAAAGTATAACAAACACATTATTTGCATAAAAATACGGTAATTCTGTCAAGTTATTCAATATTATAGAAACTCAAAATGCAGGCTGGCAGCATAAACCTTTATCACACTTATCTCTCTGTGTACAGATATGGAATTAAATACATAAAAAATATAAACAGTAGTTAACTCTGGTGGTAGGATTATGATTAAATCTTTTTTTTTCTTTTTCTATCTTCTAATTTTTCAAAAGTGAAATTAAGCTACATTTATAATCAGAGAGGTACTGAAAACATGGTTTCCCACAAGAATCTGTTTCAGATCTCGTCAGAGAGAAGGGGACAAAGATCTGGATACATTCTTGAAATGGGCATGGTCAGATGAGGCTGCGGAGAATAACAAGCCTGTCATTCCAGCAATCTTTCTTCTCTCAGAGCCTAGATTAACAAACAGTGAGGGCACCGGTTATCTGGGACAGGAGTACTGGAAAAGAAATGGGCTGTCAGGTGGAACAAATGCAAAACTATTTTGGGGAGAAGGGGAACGATACTACTATATGTTGTAGACCTTAATCACCCCATGTACATTTGGAGGGAAACCCTGGTGGCGTAGTGGTTAAGTGCTACACCTGCTAACCGAAAGGTGGGTAGTTCGAATCCAACAGCCACTCCTTGGAAACCCTATGGGGCAGTTCTACTCTGTCCTATAAGGTCGCTATGAGTTGGAATCAACTGGACAGCAACGGGTACATTTGGAGAGATGGGAATATGTAGGTATTTTTTCTGGCTGGGTCTAGATTTAGTTTTGGTGCAATAGAAGAGGAGGAAAAGAAATGGTGGTGGAGGAAGAGGAAAAGGAAACAGACCTGGCAGCAGCTGCTGCTTGTAATAATGGTAGGAGTGAGCCTGATCTTGCTGCTTTTGCAGGCACTGATGAAGGTGGTGGTGAGGAAGAGAGATACAGGTATTTCTTTGAGTAAGGGGGTGCAGGGAAGGTGGGAGGAGGCCTACTAGAGCTTGTGAGGGCTTTATAGCAAGAGAGCCAGAATTCTGTGTGGAGAAAGTGGGTGATGATAGCAATATTCTCTCCCACTCCACTTCCTCATGCATTCCCTCACCTCCTCATACCCACTACTGGCAATGCTTTTGCTTCCTAGGCTCCAGTTGGAGCAGCTAAAAACGTTGATGGGTAGCACCAAGGGCCCAACTTAGTGTGAAGATTTTAAAGATATAGTGTCACCAATCCTCACAATTGTGTGACTTTATTCTCCAGCGTTTAGCCATATTCAGGTAGGAGTAGAGAAGATATATTTTAACAATGATCTAGAATTGGCATTTTTAGGCTTCATGGAAGAAAAGACCTGGTGATCTGCTCCCTTAAAGATGACAGACTAGATAACCCTGTAGGGCAGCTCTATCTCTCCTATAGGGTGGCTAGGAGTCAGAATGGACTGAGGGGCACACAACAACAACAACAGAGTAAAAGGATAGAAGTGCAAAGTCCAGGATAGGGGAGTAGATCAGTGACCTAGGATTGGGGTGTTGAGGCTGAACGGAGTGGAAGTCATTGGAATTAAGCAAGTAAACTTCTGATATAATCGCATGACTTTATAACACTTTTCACATAAACAAATTTACAAAATAGGAAAAAGAAAAAGCATCTTAGAGATTATGACTACATTTGGGGTTTCTTAGAGCTTCATTTATTTTTCTCACTGGAAACAGAAATCACCTGATGTGTTTTTGTTTGTAAAGAGAGAGGAAGGTCCATAGGATTTGACCAGGCTGACCTGGTGATTCGCACAATCATTTGCTTACTTGAACCACATAACCAAAGCCAAAACCAACCCCAGTGCCGTCAAGTCGATTCCGACTCATAGCGACCCTATAGGACAGAGTAGAACTGCCCCATAGAGTTTCCAAGGAGCGCCTGGCGGGTTTGAACTGCCTACCCTTTGGTTAGCAGCCGTAGCACTTAAGAACCACATAAAGGAATGCACAAAGCCACCAGTTGGAATGAAACTTAAAATTTATGGGAAAACAATATAGACCCAGCCAGACTGGGTCTTCTCAGAGGAGGCTCTGTGTTTAGGATTACCATCTAGGAGAAAGTAAAACTCCTAAACATAGTTTTTGTCTACTCAGACATCTGAAGCTAACAATTAAAAATACTATCAAAGCTCTCGGAACTCTTGCCTAGTATAGCGGGTAAACCAAATTTGAAGCCTAGCACTGGCAATTGTTAGTACTGTGATATTAAGCAAGTTGCTTGTTCTTTCTGTGCCTCAGTTTTCTCATCTGTAAAATGGGAATAATAACACCTCCTAAACAGGGGTGTTGTAATGATTAAATGAAGTAATATATTAAAAACACATTGCAAATAGCACTAGTTTCGGTTTATAAAAATAATTTTTATAATTTAGAATTATAAAAATCTAGAATTGGACGTTTCAGCCTCCACAAGAGAAAAGACCTCGAGATCTGCTCCCAGAAGTAACAACGGCGTTAAACCATCAGTCTTTCTGAATACTTACCAAATATGATACATAAATAGGGCAGAGACAATTTTGAACTTTCTTACTAGTGAGAGACATACAAAGCCTCTGCTAATATTCATAATGCTTATATAAAAAAAATAGTGTTCATTTGACTGGTAGGAACACGGTGCTAAAGAAACAAAATCTTGAGTTTTATTCTAGCTAGAACAATTAACTTCACTCATTATCTCCATGATTTAATCGAGTGAATCAGTTACAGATCAATGGATATGTATATATATATATATACACACACACATAAACGCATATATTCAACGACTGATATAAATACCAAAAGCTTTAAAAGAGAAATCAATTTTTCAGCTTTTATAGTAATTTCATCTCTTGGTGCTCTCTCTATTTTACAAGGACAAGAGAGCAACCTTGATTTCTGAAGGAGAGAAAAATGTAACTAACAACGCATTAATTTGACTCCAGCTGCTAAAATTTCAGTTGCATGCACCACAATTTCTTTATAATAACAAATATTGTGGTGTTTTTTTAGCTAGGCCACCATACCTTTTCCTCTGATGGATCATCTTCTTATACTGTAATCATATTTTGAGGATCAATCTGTAGCTAAAAGAAGAGTGATTTGTATTGTCGATGTAATAGAATTACTGTGGGAGTATAGCAAATTACAGCTTTTCATTACAAACGCTATCATAATCGATCATTTTAGCTATTGGTTAGGATAACTTAAACACGATCTGTGATTTCTATAACTTGAAATCAATGGAGTAAATTTATTTTTAATTAACTGGATGCAAAAATAAAACCTAGGGAAAACATGCAAATAAAAACAATAATGTAGTTTTACACACTGCAGCAGTCACCTATTGCTATGTAACAGATGGCCTGAAATCTGGCAGTTTAAAACAATATACGTTTATTATCTCATGGGTTCTGTGGATGAAAAATCCGGGCATGGCTTGACTGGGCCCTCTGCTTCAACGTATCTCAAAGGCTGTCATCAAAATGTCAAGTAGGGTTGGAGGTGCACCCAAAGCCTCCATGGTGCAAGAATCCATTTCCAGGCTCACCTATGTGGTTATTGGCGGGAATGAGAAAAAATAACAACTCTCCAAAGATGTGCATGTCATAGTCCCTGGAAACTGTGAGAATTAAGGCTGCAATTGGAATTACAGTTGCTAATCAAATCAGCTGATCTTAAAATAGGGAATCACCCTGGATTATCTGGGTGGGCCCGATATAACCACAAGTATCCTTGAAAGTGGAAGCAGGAAGCAGAAGAGGAGTTAGTGTCACAGTGATGTGATGTGAGAAAGACTCCACTGGCCATTGCTGGCTTTGACAATAGACATGGGGCGTGAGCCAAGGAATGTGAATAGTGTTCCTTAGAAGCTGGAAAATGCAAGAAAGTGGATTCTCCTCTAGAACCTCCAGAAAGGAACACAACCCTGCTGACACCTTGGTTTTAGCCCAGTGAGCCTCATTTCAACTTCTGATTTCCAGAACTACGAGATAATAAATTTGTATTGTTTTAAGCCCCTAGGTTTGTAATAATTTGTTATAGCAGCAATAGGAAACTAATTGAGCAGGATTTAGTTTCTTGAGGGCTATTGGGTTGATAGCCTCAGTTCCGGTCACCTTCAGTCCCTTGCCATATGGGGCTTGCTTCATCAGAGCAAACACTCAAGAAGTTGCAGAGAGGGGAAGAGAGAGACTGCTGGAAAATTGGAAGTCACAGTCTTTTATAACCTAATCAAAGAAGTGACATCCCATTACTTTTGCTGTATTTTTTTTTTTTTTTGGTTAGAAGCAAGTCACTAGGTCTAGCCCACACTGGAGGAGAAGGAATTGCACAGGGTTGTGAATTCCAGGAGGCAGGGATCATTGCGGACCATGTCAGAAGCTACCTATCACAAGTACTGAGAAAATACTCACAGTATTTCCCCCATCCTCAAAACTGTGAGAACCTCTGGGTAGCTCACTGTTCCTACCTTTCTTTTTTTTTTTTTCTTTCCTATCTGCTGATATTCATTTAAAATGTTTTTAAAATATGTATACATAGGTAATGGATATATAGAAATATGAAGAGTAAATAATATTAAATGTGGTTATCTCTGGTGGACGGATTTCAAGAGATGCTTGTTTTCTTTAAACTTTTTGCTATTCTTTTAAATGTTTACATTATTTATATAATCAAAATTAAAATTAATTTTGCAAAGATATTTGAAAAATGAAAAGGTAAAACTTTCCACATGTATAATATCCCACACTGATTTTGATATGGGCATTGGGTTCTTAACTTACTCTGTTTTGAATACAGAACTGCATGCAGTTCACCAACACCATTTGTTATTGCACAATAAATTGATCACCTCTTACGAGAGAGACACAGACACAGGACTTTGAATGAAATAAACTGATGTCTGAAAAACCACACACAAAAAGTCATTCCATATGTCTAAGACCTTCAGGTATTTTACAGAGTTTGTCATGCCCCCTGATAGCTCCACATTTAAACACGTGGAAAACCTAGTGCCGTCGAGTCGATTCCGACTCATAGCGACCCTATAGGACAGAGTAGACCTGCCCTGTAGAGTTCCCAAGGAGCGCCTGGTGGATTTGAACTGCTGGCCCTTTGTTTAGCAGCCATAGCACTTAACCACTACGCCACCAGGGTTTCTGAAACACATAGAAGCAAGTCTAAACTTCTCCCCCGATTAGTTATGAATAGGGAAATGGGTCATTGGAAACACAGAAAGTGAAGAACATACACTGAGGACCCTCTGGAAGAATGACAGCTTGGCAATGATTCAAATTGGACATCCTTTTGGCACTATAAGAAAAGCAAAGTTGAACATATTGATTTGAATTTCCTCATCATAATAGTGACTAATATGACCAGCTAAAACACTAGCAAAGAATTCTCATATAATCACATTCGATCCCTGGGAAAAATCAGGTGCTTTATATAGCTGCATCAGCTAAGAACATATGAAAAAACCCACAAACATTGTATTTGATTAAAAAGAAAAAACTATTCACTGCATGGCCCTTTATTATATTCCTCACTTTTAAAAGAATGAAATAGCATTCATTACTAGGAGTAACTCACTTTTTCTTCTGCCTGTAGTTTGGTTTTGCATGTTGAATGGTTTATGTTTGATTAAAATAATTAGCATGTGTGTGTGCATATGATTTTAATATGTGTGAAATGGATGAAAGACCTATTTTTCTCTGAATCTTAAGGTCCCAGTGTCTCCTGGCCAGAGAAAAGGTGACCAAATAAACAGATGACTTTATCTGCTGTGGCATTTTACAAATGCACGTAACAGTTATTTTCTCTTGATTACTGTTGTTTGCACTTGTGATACCATGTGAGCTATTATAAGGTCAAAATAAAATTAATCCTACTCACTAATAATGATGGTGAGAGAGTGACTGAATCGATATTTGAAAATATGATTATTTTCTACATCATGAGAAACACCATATGATCTTGTAGGACTGTCTTTTTTTTTAACCCTTAAAAAATAAAGGCAAACATACATAAGATTACCTAGATACGGGCGATATATTGGAGTATTCATGTTTATTCATTGTTACCATTTCCTTTTATCTTTTGATATTGATAGCTGTGGCTTTAAATTACACTATATACATGTCTCCTGGAAATCATCCACTTATGTATAAATATGAATACACATGGACATAAGATTTATATTCTGGTCACCTAATATTTTAAGTATCTATGTTTCATGATGGCTGGATGCTATGCTATGCTGTTGTATACCAAACTATGCTGTGATATATGATATATTAAGGAATCCATTGCTGCCCAGTCATTTTTCCAAAAGTAGTGATAAACATGGTTAAGAATGTAACAGTGATTAATATCATTAATGACCTGATTAGTGGAACCAGTCATTTTATTTGTTTTCTTTTTTTAAATTATTCTCTTTGTTTTGACAAGTTGCCTACCAAAACAGAAAACTGACAAGGAAGAGCCCCTTTGGAGGAATTTGTAAACAAATGATAAAAATTCAGCAAGGCTATGGTAATCTAATTTTTTTGTGATTTAAATATTGTTTTTGTTGTTTTAATGATTGAATCATCTAAAGACTATTATTGGAAATGGTCCTAGGGGTAATTTTCTTAACAACCACAACAACAAAAAAATTCTGACAAAATGGACAGTGTTCGAATTGTTTGGACTGTTTGCCAACTACCAAACGAATAGAACATCTGGATGTCTGCAGCCAACTCAACTGTGCTCCCAGCAAGTCAGTCTGCAGTTGGGGATTCAGGTTCTATTTATCTAACACCAGAAAAAAGAAAAAAAAAAAAAACAATAACAACAGCTAAACCTTTAGTTTTTTTTTAATGTATAAGAATATTTGAAAATATTCATTCATTAGAGAGATATGATATTAGTTCATCATGCAGTTTATTATGTTTATTCCTTTAAACTATACATCCTTAGTTTCAAGAGTCTAAGTGTTGTCTGATGTCAAAGTAGTGTCAGCTAATATGTATTACGTAAAATGTTTAACGTAAGAATTTGTAATCCTGTTGATATGTGGTGCAGTGGTTAAGAGCTTGGCCGCTAATCAAAAGGTGGGCAGTTTGAATCCATCAGCTACTCCTTGGAAACCCTATGGGGCAGTTTTACTCTGTCCTGCAGGGATGCTGTGAGTCAGAATTGACTCGATGGCAACGGGTTTTATCCTTTATTTGCTTTGGGACAATCCTAAATCCACAAAAGGTCATCAAACTTCAGGGCATCCAAATACTTTAATACTCTTGGTAACACTCCTGCAAAGTGAATGGTTTTCCGGTGAACACTATCTCCCACACCATCCAAGGACTCATAACCTCAAGAGGCAGCAACATTTTTCCTCATACCAAGATGAAACCTACTCATTCTTTATTCATTTTAAATTAAAATATCCAATCTTTTGCTTTTTTTTTTTTCCTTTTTAAATATGTATTGTTGCTAAACCATGTCTTCCCCATGCTATACTTTTTGGATCCAAATCCAGGATGTTAACTTTTCCAAAATCTTTTGGGAATTTATAGAAGTAATTTATTATCCTTCTGGAGGCTTCTCTTTTTCAGATTAAACATTTCTAGTTCCTTTACCCGATCTTCATACACAACAGGCCCAAGTCCTCCCATCCGTCGGACTGCTTTCATATAAATAAAGTCTTAAATTATGGCCCACAGGTGTGGTCTAAGCAAGATTATCAACCCCCTTATTTAAAATACTATGCTTGTATTAATATAACTTAAATTAGAATTCACTTTTTGAGGGCTGACTCATTTTGTATTCATTTAAATTAAAATATCCAAGTCTTTTTCTTGTCTTGTTTTTCCTTTTAAAGATATATTGCTGTTAAATCACGTCTTTCCCATGCTCTACTTGTATAGTTGACTTTTTAAATCCAAATCCAGAATTTTATATTTAATCTCTATTAAAATTTACCTTTCTGCTGCAAAAGACCTCTTTAAAGTGTTAAAAAGCAAAGATGTCACTTTGAGGACTAAGGTGCTCCTGACCCAAGCCATATTTTCATTCACCTCATATGCATGTGAAAGCTGGACAATGAATAAGACTGAAGAAGAATTGATGCATTTGAATTATAGTGTTGGCAAAAAATATTGAATATACCCTGGACTGCCCGAAAAATGAACAAATCTATTTTGGAAGAAGTACAGCTGGAATGCTCCTTAGAAGCAAGGATGTTGAGACTTCATCTTACATACTTTGGGCATGTTATCAGGAGAGACCAGTCCCTGGAGAAGGACATAATGCTTGTTAGAGGGTCAGCGAAAAAGAGGAAGACCCTTAATGAGATGGATTGACACGGTCGTTACAAGATGGACTCAAACAGCAATGATTGTGAGGATGTCCCAGGACCGGGCAGTGTTTTGTTCTGTCATACATAGGGTCTTCATGTGTCGGAACTGATGCGAGAGGGCACCTAACAACAACAACAAAATTTGTCTGATTTTACCTGTCATTTACCAATCTGTGACATCCCATTGAGATCCTGAATATGTCTCAAAACATTTTCTCCTCCATCCAGATTTGTGTCATCTACAAATTTGATAGGTACGCCATTCATAGTTTCAGAGAGAATTTAGTAACAAAAAAAATGAAACAGACCAGAGCCCAGAGAAGAGCATTTTGGTATGTTGTTGGGTATCTTGTTTTACGTCAATGTTATTCTATTAAATCACATCCTTTCTTTTAGTTATTGAACTAGTTACAAATTCCTTTAACTATACTATCATCTGGCCTGCACTGCTTTATCCAGTTAAAATCTAATAAATGTTTGCTGACGTCTAGGGACATTGTTGGAGCCCTGGTGGCATAGCGGTTAAGAGCTCAGCTGCTAACGAAAAGGTTTGAAGTTTGAATCTACCAGACACTCTTGGAAACCCTATGGGACAGTTCTACTCTGTCCTATAGGGTTACTATGAGTAGGAATTGACTCGAAGGCAATGGGTTAGAGACATTATTTTGGGGGGTATCCTTGGTCTACCAATTAGTGACTCTTCCAGAAGAGAAAATTAAAATGGATATATATATGGTAGAGTAGTGGTAAAGAGATCAATTTCTAGCTAAAAGGTCGGCGCTTCAAAACGACCAGCGGCTCCACAAGAGAAAGATGTGGCAGCTTGCTTCTGTAGAGATTTATAGCCTTGGAAACCCAATGGGGTTGCTATGAGTTGAAAACCACTTGATGGCAGTGGGTTTGGTTTGGTTTGGTTTGGTTGGCTGGATATATATATACATAGGCAAAATTTGTTGAGCCAGCATACAAGTTTATCTGCGGCTGGTTGTTTAGGACATGATTCTGAAAGCATCAAGGCGGTGATTCGCCTATTATTATTCTGTTTCATGAAATCAAATCAACCATTATTTATTGCCTGCCTACTCTGTTCAGAGTGCCATCATAGGCATGGGGGGCACTGAGAAGTAAAATATATCGTCCTTTTCATTGAAACACTTACAGTGTAATTTTGTGGTCACAGATTGCCCTACCCCTATGTTGGCTAGTCACCTTACAATTCTACGCCATTGATCACAAGGGGGACTGACTGGGTGAGAAATGATGAATGACAGTGAACTCATTCTGCTTCCCTGATCCACTGATAGTTTGTGACTGTTCTAAGGTAGGACGTATAATGATGGTGGGTCTGCCACGTCATCCTTACTCTTAAGGTAGGGAGACATATACTCAAAGGTAACAGAGATATATTCCCAGTCCAGGCACAATGAGGACTGATCACCTCTGTGTTTTCTAGGGAAACGACTCCTCTATATGACCTAGGATATGATTCTTCTAGAGTAGGCAACTCCAAGTAAGAACATTTATTTGTCTAGTCCCTTTGGGGGAAGGATAGGTGTGGGCAGAATGTTGGGAGCAAGGAAGGAACTGAACATTCATAAAGTGTCTATTATGTATGTATGGAACCCTGGTGGCACAGTGGTTAAGAGCTACAGCTGCTAGCCAAAAGGTTGGCATTTCGAATCCACCAGCCACTCCTCAGAAACCCTATGGGGCAGTTCTACTCTGTCCTACAGGGTTGCTAGGAGTCAGAATTGACTCGATAGCAATGGGTTGGTTATGTATGTACCAGACATTGTTTAAGGTATTTAATATATGTTGGTTTATATGATGTTCAAAAAAGATCTGATAATGAGAACCTATAAAAATCTGCCCATGGCCACTAAACTCCTTCATCCAAGATGCCTAGATTTAGGCCCAGCATCTTTCTGGCTTCAAAGCCCATGCACATTACACTAAGTCATATTAACTTATACTTTAAAATCTGGCTTGCTTTTAGGCATTCGAACTGCACCTTTCTTTCCTCCAACGTTGCCCTCCAATTGCCCTCCTAGGAAGATTTCCCCTTTGGAATACAGATCATTGAACTTTAACTCCTTTCTAGGTTCCTTCCTTGAGATTCAGATTTGTATCATGGTTAATAGCACAGACTCTGGAGCCAGATGTCCTGGGTTTGAACCCTAGACCTTCTATTTGTTAGCTGTGTGATTTATGCCAAGTTATTTAGCTTCTCACTACCCAAGTTTCCTTATCTGTATATGGAGATATTAATAGTTACTTCCCAGGGTTCTTTTGAGGATTAAAATGAGTGTACAATGTAAAGCATTTAGATGGAATAGTGTCTTGCACATAGTGCTATGTAACTGTTAGTTATTATAATTGTTCTATGTGCTTACCTACGGGATGCTTTCTGTTTCGGAAGAATAGCTAAATACCTACATGACATGCTGTATGAGACAATTAAAGTTCCAACCGGAAGAAAACTGTCTCTTGTAATGAACTTGCATGCTTTTACCTTCTACTTGGCCTGAAATTCTAGCTGTTAGAGTCACTAATGGTATACACAATGAAGAGAAGAGGGTACCATCTCCAGAAGGAATCAGTAAACTATGCAAGTTACCAGAGAATTACTCTACTGTTCCCTTAAATGTGTGTATCAATTTGGCTGGGCTATGATTCCGTGGTTGTCCTCTATTTTGTGATTGTAATTTTACTTTAAAGAGGATTAAGGTGGGATAGTAACACCCTTACTAAGATCCAATGTAAAGGGAGTTTCCCTTGGGTGTGCCCTGCACCACCTTTTATATCTCAAGAGATAAAAGGAAAGGGAAGCAAGCAGAGAGTGGGGGACCTCATACCACCAAGAAAGCAGCACCAGGAGCCGAGTACATCCTTTGGATCCAGGGTCCCTGTGCAGGGAAGCTCCTAGTCTGGGGGAAGATTGTTGAGAAGGCTTACAGAGAGAGAAAGCCTTCCCATGGAGCTGACACCCTGAATTTGGACTTTTAGCCTACTTTACTGTGAGAAAATAAACTTCTGTTTGTTAAAGCCCTCTACTTGTGGTATTTCTGTTATAGCAGCACTAGATGACTA
This sequence comes from Loxodonta africana, assembly GCF_030014295.1. NCBI lineage: Eukaryota > Metazoa > Chordata > Mammalia > Proboscidea > Elephantidae > Loxodonta > Loxodonta africana. Next base: position 147,226,687 of record NC_087369.1, read on the forward strand.
AGACACCTGGGAATTGCTCTCTTGTTCTCTTATATTAACAAAGGTTTAATTAAGTCTGATTGAATTAATCAGTTGCTTTGGAGTTGATTCCTACTCAGGGCGACCCCATGTGTGTCAGGGTAGAACTGTGCTCCATAATGTTTTCAATGGCTGATTTTTCAGAAGTAGATCACCAGGCCTTTCTTCCAAGGTGCTTTCTGGGTAGACATGAACCTCAAACCTTTTGGTTAGAGTGTGTTAACCGTTTGCACTACCCAAGGACTCCCTGATTAAATTAGAGGCTAGTATAAGATGGAGAGGCCTAGCAAGAAGAGTTCTGGCTCTCTGCCTCTATCCCTGCTTCAACTACAGAGCTATTTCCTCCTCTCCTCCTCCCCCTCAAAAGGCAAAATCAGCAATACCACCCCCCCCCAAATACGTGCTTATTTTTCATCCATCGCTGAAATTTAATCAAGGTCGATCCTCAAATAGTCAATTTGACCCATATAATTGAGAGTTAACGATATTATTCCCATTTTAAAACGAGGAAGCTCAAAAACGTTAAATAATTTTATTTATTGACACGTTGGGCCAAATAATTCTGTATTTTAGGGGCTATCTTGTGCATTTCAGGATTTTTAGCCGTATCCTTGGACTCTACTCACTAGATGGTAGTTGCACCCACCAGCCGTGACAACCACAAATGTTTCTAGACGTTGCCATATACTTCAGGGATACGTGGCGTGAAAATTTGCCCCTAATTGAGAACCACTGACTTAGGTCATAAGCTTGTAAATGGTGAGCTAAGATTCAGACCCAAGTCTTTCTGATTCAGAAGCCCATTGAAAACATTACACAACACCATCCCCTACAGAATGTGACACAGACAAGCCCTGAATGGCAAGCAGAAGAAAAGGTTACTTGTAAGGAAGGTCAGGTCTGGATGCCAAACTTGACGTAACTTATGATTTTTCTACTAGCAAGCTCGTCATAAATGGGTCATTATATTGTACTGCATCACTGCTAGTGGAACTTAACAAGTGTGAGGTCTCCAGGCCCTTTCTGAAGTGAATTAAAAGAGCTTCCAGATCAGGGACGATAAGAAGTTCAGGAACTCAGGCCTTTTAGCATTTTTTCCATCTGCCCAAAGCCTTTGAAGTAATTCTACAGAGTTCTAACATGAACCAAGATATCTGGATATACAAAATCTACTTTTGTTGGCTCACGTAGAAAGAAGGTAACGGAGGAACTGGGTAGATATCTTTAAACTTATTTGAAAATGGTAGGGATCTGAGATTTTCAAGTTAATTTTCGTCCTTTCCAGAGAGAACATATTCTAAACCTCCCTCCAGTCCTTGAGAAACACGAAAGGAAAAAAAAAAAAAAACACAAATTTGGAACCTGGAACTCTGCATCTAGGCATCTTCCAGATGATTTACTGCTCACAGTGCAGGATACAAATAAGGGCCATGCCAGCATGTTGAATGCTTAAAATACATTCTAATGAACATCATATTGTGAGCATTGCCAAGGCAGAATAAAATGCAATCAGGATTTAAATGTGGCTAAAATAATAGCTCCTTGGATTCAAGCACATTGATTAATGCCAGAGACACTTATGAAATGCTGTTGTCTGGTCATCAGTGTTATTTTTCTTTGGAACACTTTGTACTAGAAGCAATTAAAGAGGACTAATAAACGAAAAAGGAAAATACCCGATTCCATAAAATTAACATGACCCAGGTGAAGTGCTTTAGTTACAGATGATCTATGTTCCAAGATCGACAGGTTATCAACATAGCTTATCTTGAAATATGCATACTCTAAATATTTCTGAAAGAGTCACCTTTCACAGCAGATTCTCTTGCTTTTCTCATGTCTGTGTATAAATGTAAATTCTGTGCTTACTGTATACTCAGCCTTTTATTATTTTTTTTTTATTTGAGGAGCCAAAATTAGCTTCAAAGGTGTCACTCAGATCATTTAAAGAGTAAAATGTGCCTCAACCTTAAAAAGAACATCGACGCAATTTGTAAGCAATATCCACTTCAATTTAGTAACCTGAGATGATAGGTAAGCAAACACGACAAGTCCACCAAGGCTGACATGTTAAAAGACTGGGTCACAGGGTTAGTGATAAGAAAGTACATGGTAAATGCTCTCTATTATTATGCTTTGTCTAAAAAACAAAACAAAACTTACAGTGTGCATTTCTCATATCTCATATACACCCTCTCATTTTTGTGAGGATACAGCTGTTAGGGAGCAAGCAGAAACTTGTTTATCCTTATAAAAACACCTACTGAAATGGCCACCTATTGCTAAGAATGAATTGAAATTGATAAAATTGTTCACAGCTGCTCTTTGCAAATAACACTTTCTTATTATTGACCTAGTAAAAAGAAATGCTGGTCATGATGAAATTTCAATGTGGCAATGTAGCATTAACTATATCTCTGTTAATTATAGCTATATTTCTACTAACTATCACCATTTTGTGGCACAAAGAAGAAGGGCTTGGGAACCAGACACACCTAGATGTTAGTCCTGGCTTTATATCTGATCACATTTTTAGTCTGTTCCCTCATTTGTAACATAACCATTTAAAGGATGAATTATAATTTTTTTTTTTAATTTTTGGTGATGCCATGTTTTTTCACTAATGAATGCTGAATCATTGTTTGCTCAGTAGTTTTTTTATTATTTGAAAAAATGGGGTGCCGATTGCAAGTGGTTCATATTGGTATCGTGTTCCATGAAGTACATCACACACGTGGTACATATTGGTACTATGGCCCAGGAAGCATATAAAAATGCCATCAGGGGGGTGAGCACTTTACCAAAGACGCCATCAGGGAGGCAAGCGCTCTATAAAGATGTCATCAGGGAGGTGACTAATGCAAGAGGGCCACATCAGCCCCATGTTCTATGAAGCACATCACACACAGGGTACATACTGGTCCCATGGCCCAGGAAGGGCATCACAGTTTTCACCCCCAGAATAACTCGTTTACTTGAATACTTTCAAATGCCGGTAACCGTACCTTCCCAATAACACAAAGGAAATAGTGAACACACTTGCAAGACTTATCTCACTGTACAGAAGCCAAAAGACACAAAGTTTCACACAGTCACTCCTCCAGGAAGCATCCCCTCATATGAATGGCTCTCAACCCTCAAATGTGACACAGACCAACCTCCTTGGTTTTTAGTCAGTTGCACCAGTACCTGCCACGTTGCCAGAATGTACTGAAGGGGCTCAAATGCCTGCCAATAAATCTCCAGGGGTGGAAAATATAAGTGGGAGTTAAATCCAGCAGTATATATGAAAGACATAAGGTTGTGATAGAGACGAAATGAAAAGTGTGTGTAAAATAACTGGAGCACTGTAGGAGCACAATTGGTAGATGTTATTTATAAAATTAATACAACTACTGGGTTTTGCCTCTTATGGTACAGTAAGAAAACTACCAAACTGAGAACCAAGAAACGTAGATTCTAGTCCTGGTTTTGTCACAAATTAGCTCTGTGACTGTAAAAAATACATTTAGCCTTTCTGTGTCTCAACCTTCTCATCTTTAAAATTAAATAATGGATTAAGTGACCCAGCTCCAAGGTTCCTTCGCCTCCAACATTTTACATTTCAGTGACTTTGGCTCATATAGGAAGACCAGATCTTGTCCAGAGCCAGCTCAGGTAAATGTGCATTAATACATATGGCCATTTTCACTACAAAAACATGTAATTATTGGATAAAATATGTCAAAAACTACTTTCAAGAAAATCTATCCCCACTCAAAGAAGGCAGGTGAATCAAGGGGCACTTCAAAGCCAGGGAATTAAACTTCAGGTAATATCTTTCCTTGGTGGTCCAGAATGATATGAAACCTGCGAAAGTATTTGGCAGCCATAAGAGCTTAAACCTGGGGTTTTAACATTCCTGTGGGGCAGGGGATATACACAAAGTGGGGACTGGAATGTACAGAAATTCAAGACCCTCGAAGAGATATTCAGTCTTCAAAGAAGATATTAGAAAAGCTGTGAGTAAGGAAAAGTAACGATACTCAATTTCTGGTCCAGGCTCTGGATAGAAAACAACAATAACAAAACATATTTTTAAAATCCTCTAAGAAAAAAAAGTCCCCACAGCTACACAACACATAAGAACTAGATCCAAATTTGATACAAATAGTATCATGCAGGGATTTTATACCCCAAAAATAATACAAAAAGTGGTTCTGCATCTGAACGCATGGAGGAGTTTTGCTTCTAATAATAGTGGGCTAATTTGGTTGCTATGACTCAGAATCTACTCAAAGGCAACAGGTTTGCTTTTTTGGTTTTTGCTTATTCTAGACCAAATCTTCTGCTATAAATAGCTGTAAGTCCTGGATAAACCACTCCTTAAAATTTTCCTTGAAGGAATGAAAGATCTGATCACTTGGCAATTGTCAAGCCAAATTCTGAGGGAAATCTAGCAGAGTATTGGAGCTCCAAAATGTTCTTGACTTATGAGTATGTGCTGTCACTTTCAAATGTGACCTTGGCTCAAAATTTTCAAAGGATAAGGGAGGTAATAGTCAGGGTTAGTTACCCATTTAACATCTGAAGTCTTATAGAAAACTCTTTCATATTAAGCTTGGACTCTAAAGGACTAGACTCAAGATAAGTGAACCAGATACACCTGCAAAACCTACATCTACAAAATATCAGAGAACTACGAAGAAGATTGTCTTTAAACTGAGAAAAGGAAAAAAAAAAACTGAAGTATTTGTGACTATATGCCGGAGATCATGATTTTGTATCCTGGATATGCACAACCAGGGAATCTTAAGCCATGATGTGATGGTTACGTTTATTTATCAACTTGGCTTGGCTGTAGTACTCAGTTGTCTGATAAAACACAAATTTAGCTGCTGTTATGAAGTACAGGTAGCCCCCAACGTATGACCAGATTCCCTTCCAACGACTTCATTACAAATTGGTTCTGACATAAGTCAAATACCTCACTTTTTTTTTTTAGTTTTCATTACTATTGCCTTTTATTATCAGTATCTGTATAAATCTGATCTTTATTTGTCTTTGGGAGTTGGAAACATTGCACATAAATTTACAGATATGTTTTAATACGTACATACATACATACATATTACTAATGATAAGATGTACAAAAAAAGAGTTGTAAGTACATTTGCTCTTAACTCAAACATGTCATAAGTTGGGACTACATGTAGTTACGTGTGATTGAATTAGTTAGCTTTAAGTAAAGCAAATTACCTTCCATAATGGGGGTGGGCCTCAACCAATCACTTGAAGGCCTTAAGAACAAAAACAGCATTTTCCTAAGATGTATTCTGCCTCCAGACTATAAATAGACATTTATGGTTGTGGTCATTTCAAAAATATCCCAAAATACGCAAAACTGAACTATGGTAGTTATAAATCAAAACAGTGGTTAAATTCAGCAAGAAATGGAGGAGTAGTAATTGGAAAGAATAGAATTGGAAGAAGTTTCTAGGGTAACGATCTAGATCTCAACTGGGTGGGGATTACATGGTTGTTCACTTTGAGAAAATTTATTGAGTTGTTCATTTTTGTTTTGTGCAATTTTCTCTAGGTATATTACACTTCACAGTAAAAAATAAATGAAGACATATAGTTGGGGAACTTCCACAATGAAATGGGAGGGGGGCTAAACTTAGATAAATAGAATATCTGAACACCAAAACCTATTTTCCATTTTGGTTTATCTTACTCTATTTTTCTCACACAATAATCAAGAGTTCCAAAATCCCAAGATCCCAAACAGCAGTAGCTTACCTAGTTCTCCTGTTCCTACGATCAAGACTATCCTGGATATGGAGTGAAATTATTAAACAGACAGACCGCTTTATTTTCTCCTTAGCCCACATTTCCTTTGACTATTTCAGTGTTTTTATCCAAAAAACAACATGGGGTTGTTACTTCATTCCATACTAGAATCAATAGAGAGATCTGGGGAGTTATAAGGAAATGATATAATGTGGTATGCTGTTTTTGTTTTTACTTGCCAAGATTTTTAGCTTGCTTTCAGTATGAGAGAACACTTTGTGTTTTTCCCTGACATTAGTAGCAGTTTGTGGCCAGTTTACTGATGAGAAACTAAACATCTTTTGTTAGAAGGAAGAAGTAATTGAAGCCAGATATGCTCAGGTCTTCACTAACTAAAATCACGAACTGGGCGTTAATTTCTTGTCAAATAATGGAAGAGCTTTTTATTGTTAATGCTATTAAATTTAAAGGCACATATATAACGTCTGTACTATATTAGGCATTTGTCAGGATTAAAAATGAAGAGTCTATAAGCCTTTATTTATATAAGTTCCATAATATGTAATATGTTCTATAACTATATTAGACATTCCTCAGCAATATCAAGTGTAAGAGCCTATAATATAAATCTCTATTTGTATATTATATATATATAACATATATATATATGCATATACAAACGTACAAATGCATACATGTATATAATGTGTAAATTCCCTCCCTCTCTTCTGAAAGAGTAAAGTAGTAACAACAAAAATATAACTTTTTGACAATCACATTTATAATAATTTTATCACATGAAACTTAATAGTCGTAGCTCTTTCTTCTTCAATTCTCAGTAGAGTTGGCTTTGTAAAATGTGATATTTATTCATTTCATCAATTTTTGTTGAGATTGTTTCAGATTTCTATTAGGGATGTCTAAGATGGGTAGACAGTCTTCTGCTAGCATTTTAACAATGACTATTTGGTCATCCAAATAACTTAATGGGTTAATCCTAACTGTGTCTCTACAACGGGTTATCTTTTCATAAATCTCAACATTGATTTTCTCTAATTTTGATTAGCAGAATGTCTATCTATTACACAATAAGCTTTTCCATACTTGATAACTGATCATTGAATTATGACACTGAAACAATGCAAAATATAGGATTGCTTTGAATTGTCAAAGAAGTAAACTATGCTGTTTTATTTTTAGCATTTAGCATATCTTGCTGGAACTTAATTCTTTGAAGATTGGTGGCCTGTGTATGGTATATATAAACCTCTCAAAAAAAACCCAAACCCGTTGCTGTCCAGTAAATCCCGACTCATAGCCACCCCATAGGACAGAGTATAACTGTCCCATAGGGTTTTTAAGGCTATAACCTTTACGGAAGCAGCCTGTCACACCTTTCTCCTGTGGAGCAGTTGGTGGATTCAAACCACCGACCTTTCAGTTAGCAGCTGAATGCTAAACCACTGTGCCACAGGGGCTCCTATAGCATATAAGGTAACATTAGTGGTACAAAGGATTAATTTGACAGTGATTTAAGCAAGATGGCAAAGTAGACAGCTTCAAGCTCCTGCTGCCCTACAGAAGCACTGAAAAACAAGCAGAAACTGTCAGAACCAACTTTGTCAGAAATCTGGAAAACAGTGAAAAGTTTACAGCAGCCAAGTGAATATTGAATCAAGAAAAACACAATTTTAAAATTATAGGAAAGCTTTCCATTTGTTTCACTTGTTTGAGCCCCATGACCTCACTGGCAGGGATGCAGGCTTAAAGATCGAAGCCCACGTTACCAGTGTGGAAACCTGGTCCCTAGTTCAGAAGGGAGCAGAGAAGACCTTACCTACAAATTATTATGCATGTCTGTTCTACCTTCTCTGGTGTTTACCTGTGCTAGTCCCTGTTTCACCTTTCAGAGGGCAGGAAAGTAGGTATTACTTGAAAACACTGTAAGGTAAACAATCAACCTGTAGCCACTAGGGCAAAAGATACAACAGAGACATACAACACACTGCCTAAGGCCTGGAAAAAAAGATGGAGACAGGGTTTCATTGGGAAATTAGGGCATTCAAAAGCATCTGGTGAATACAGGGAAATTTAGAAAGTCAGGCACATGCCTAGGACAGAATGAATGCTTAGAAAAGATCTGAGAAAACCCTAAGCTTTCCTCTCAGGCAGATGTGTAGCCTCTGTATTAGGCTGGCTAACTGTGGAAGAAATACTGTAGCACAGAGTCAATCATCAAAACTTAGGAAGTTGACTTTCGTTTGTTTGTTTTGTATTTTTGTTTGTTTATTCGTTTAGCTCCTGGCATTCAAAGAAATCTCTGTAAAAACCCTGGCTGAACACAAGCCAAAGGAACAGAGACTTCAGTGACCAAACACAACAAGGATTACAGTCTTTGCAAAAATAGTTTGTAAAAATTATTAAAAGACTACTACAGCTGTCAATAACAACAACAAAATCCCCAGCGAATTCTGAAGCGGAAAATATAATTTCCAAAATTACCATATAGTTATATTTTATATTTAAAAGTCCAGTTTTCAACAAAAAAAACTACAAGATATACAAAGAAAAAGGGAAGAATAACCCATTTAAAGGAATAAAATAAAGTAACAGAAACTGTCCCTGAGGTAACCCAAACATTGGACTTACTAGAGAAAGATTTTAAATCAGCTGTCTTAACTATACACAAAGAGATAAAGACAAACATGGAGAAAGAACTACAGAAAATCAGGGAAATGAAGTATTAAAAAATGTGAATATCAATAAAGGGATAGAAATTGTAAAAAGGAACCAAACAGCTATCTGTTTGTCTTTGGTTTTGGCAAGTTTGATGATAATATGTCTTGGTGTTTTTCTTTTTGGATCAATCTTAAATGGGGTTCGATGAGCATCTTGGATAGATATCCTTTCGTCTTTCATGATGTCAGGGAAGTTTTGTGTCAGGAGTTCTTCAACTATTTTCTCTGTGTTTTCTGTCCTCCCTCCCTGTTCTGGGACTCCAATCACTCGCAAGTTATCCTTCTTGATAGAGTCCCCCATGATTCTTAGGGTTTCTTCATTTTTTTTAATTCTTTTATCTGATTTTTTTTCAGCTATGTTGGTGTTGTTTCCCTGGTCCTCCAGAAGTCCCAGTCTACATTCTAATTGCTCGAGTCTGCTCCTCTGACTTCCTAGTGTGTTGTCTAATTCTGTTATTTTATTGTTAATCTTTTGGATTTCTACATGTTGTCTCTCTATGGATTCTTGCAAGTTGTTAATTTTTCCACTATGTTCTTGAATAATCTTTTTGAGTTCTTCAACAGTTTTATCAGTGTGTTCCTTGGCTTTTTCTGCATTTATCCTAATTTCATTTGTGATATCTTTAAGCATTCTGTAAATTAGTTTTTTATATTCTGTGTCTGATAATTCCAGGATTGTATCTTCATTTGGGAAAGATTTTGATTCTTTTGTTTGGGGGGTTGGAGAAGCTGTCATGGTCTGTTTCTTTATGTGGTTTGATATGGACTGCTGTCTCCGAGCCATCACTGGGAAACTAGATTTTCCAAGTAGTCGGCTGGTACGCTGGCTCCTGGTTCTGAAAACGGTCGCTGTCTGCCCGTATTTGTTCATTTTCCGTCTCTAAGTCTGTGCTTGTTGTTCAGAGTTCGTAGATTGTTATGTATGTGATTGATTCCCTTGTTTTTCCGAGTCTTTGTTGCAAGAGGGATCCGCGGTAGCGTCCACCTAGTCCGCCATCTTAGCCCCCGCCTCCAAACAGCTATTCTGGAGCTGAAAATTACAACAGCTGAAATGAAATAGTCACTATAGGGATTCAATATAGATTTGAACTGGTAGAAGAAAGAATCAGTGAACTTAATTATACGACAACTGAAATTATTCAGTGTGAAGTAGAAATAAAAAAGTATGCAGAAAAGTTAACAGAGGGACAAAAAAAAGGTATAAGACACACATAAAGCAAACAGCAAAATGACAGGAGTAATTATTGTTAATTAATTTAAATGTAAATGGATTAAAGTCTCCAATCAAATTGCAAATATTGACATATTGATAAAAAAATGAAACATTCTCCTACTACATGCTGTCTACAAGAAACTCATACTGAATCCAAAGACATACATAGGTTGAAAGAGAAGAGATGGAAAATTTATTCCAGGTAAATCATAACCATAAGAGAGCTGGGTGGCAATATTAATATCAGACAAAATAAACTTTAAGTTAAAAGCTGTTACAGAAGACAACCAAACCAAATCAAACCGTTGAGTCAATTCCAACACAAGGAAGGACATTATATACTGATAAAAGTGTCAAATCATCAATAAGATAAAACAATTGTAAACATAAATGCACCTAACAAAAGAATCTTAGGGTTCTCTACTAAAATAGAACCAGTAAGATAGAAGGATAGGTAGGTAGATGATAGATGATAGATGGATAGACAGATAGATGATAGATAGATAGATAGGTAAATAGGTAGATAGATGATAGACAACAGACAGACAGATATAGATAGATGATAGATAGATAGATAGATAGATAGATAGATAGATAGATAGATAGATAGATAGATAGATAGATAGATAGATAGATAGATAGATAGAGAGAGATATATAGAGAGACCGAGACAAAGAAACAGAGAGAGAGAGATTTATTTGAGGAATTAGCTCATGTAATTTTGGGGGCTGACAAAATCTGTAGGTAGGTAAAAACCATAACAGGCCAGAAATTACACCAGTCTTCTGTCCAGGATTCATAGTTGTCAATCTTGTCTACATACAGTTTGAAACAGAATTGTTATTGCTCAGGAAACCTCAGTTTTTGCTCTAAAAACCTTCGACTGATTGAATGAGGCCCACTCACATTATGGAATGAAATCTATTTAGCTTAAAGTCAACTATTTAAATGCTAACCACATGGAAATACCTTCAAAACAACATCTAGAGTAGTATTTGATCAAATAACTTGGCACCATAGCCTAGCCAAGTTGACATGTAAACTTAACTATCACAAGTCTCTCATTATAAGAAACAAACTTTGACAGGATGAAGAAAGAAATAGACAGTTCTACAAAAATAATTGGAGACCTCAATACATCACTTTCAATAATGGATAGAACATCTAGACAGAAGATCAATAAGGATATAGAGGACTTGAAAAACAGTATAACCCAACTAGGTGTAACAGACATATGTAGAACACTCCCCTAACAACAGCAGAATAAACACTTAGAGAAGAATAAATGTCAAATTCTTTCAAATACAGAGAAGAGGAATCACTTCCTAATTCATTGTATGAGGTCAACATTACCCTAATACTGAAAAAAAAAAAATACTGAAGCCAGATAAAAATATCACAAGGAAAGAAAATTACAGACCAGTATCCCTTATACGGAAACCCTGGTGGTATAGTGGTTAAGTGTTATGGCTGCTAACCAAAAGGTAGGCAGTTCGAATCCACCAAGGGCTCCTTGGAAACTCTATGGGGCAGTTCTACTCTGTTCTATAGGGTTGCTATGAGTCGGAATCGACTCGATGGCAACAGGTCTAGTTTTTTTTTTTTTTTTTTTATCCCTTATACTTTTGTATGTATATGAGGTGACTGAAAATACCATAGCTTGTGTCTGGTGCATATTAGTCCTCAAAATCACATCTTTACTTTTCAACAATTTAAAAGAGGTCTTTTGCAGCAGATTTGCCCAATTCAATGCGTCTTGATTTCTGGACTGCTGCTTCCATAGGCACTGATTGTGGATCCAAGTAAAACGAAGTCCTTGACAACTTCAATCTTTTCTCCATTTATCATGGTGTTGCTCATTGGTCCAGTTGTGAGGATTTTTGTCTTCTTTATGTTGATGTGTAATCCATACTGAAGGCTGTGGTCTTTGATCTTCATTAGTAAGTGCTTCAAGTCCTCTTCACTTTCAGCAAGCAAGGTTGTGTCATCTGCATAAAGCAGGCTGTTAATGAGTCTTCCTCCAATGTGCCTGACCCAAGCCATGGTGTTTTCAATTACCTCATACGCATGTGAAAGCTGGACGATGAATAAGGAAGAACGAAGAAAAATTGACACCTTTGAATTGTGGTGTTGGTGAAGAATATTGAATATACCATGGACTGTCAAAGAGCAAACAAAACTGTCTTGGAAGAAGTACAACCAGAATGCTCCTTAGAAGCAAGGATGGTGAGGCTACGTCTCACTTACTTTGGACGTCTTATCAGGAGGGATCAGTTCCTGGAGAAAGATATCATGCTTGATAAAGTAGAGGGTCAGCAAAAAAGAGGAAGACCTTAAATGACATGGATTGACACAGTGGCTGCAACAATGGGCTCAAGCATAGCAATGACTGTGAGGATTGCACAGGACTGGGCAATGTTTCAATCTGTTATACAAAGTGTCGCTATGAGTAGGAACCGACTCAATGGCACCTACCAACAACAGCAACACTCCTTATGTATACAGATGCAAAAATCCTCAACAAAATAATGGCAAAATGAATCTAACAACATAATAAAAGGATTATACACCTTGACAAAGGTTTAATCAAGGAATGCAAGGGACATTCAACATAAGAAAATCAAACAGGGTAATACACCACGCTGATAGAATGAAGGGGAAAAAACACAGGATCATCTCAAACGATGCAGAAAAAGCATTTGACAGAATTGAACATGCTTTCTTAATCAAAACATTCAGAAAACTAGGAACAGAAGGGGAAGTATTCAAAATGATAAATGTGAATTTATGGAAAACCTACAGCTAACATACTCAATTGTGAAAGTTGGAAAGTTTTCCCCTTAATATCAGGACCAAGACAAAGATGTCCACCTTCAACACTGCTATTCAACATTTTACTTCAAGTTCTAGTCAGGGCAATTAGGCAAGAAAACAAAATAAAAGACACACAAATCTGAAAGGAAAAGTAAAACTATCTCTATCTGCAGATGACATGATTCTATATATAGAAAATCCCAAAGAATCCACAAGGAAACTACTAGAGCTAATAAACAAGCCCCAAGGTATAAGACAAACACATAAAAATCAGTTTTGTTTCGATATGCCAACAATGAACAATATAAAAATGAAATTAATAAAATAATTCTACTCTACGATAGTAACAAAACAAATAAAATACCTAGAAATAAATTTAAATAAATAAGAAGGTAAAAGATTTGCATCTTAAAAGAACAAAGCATTGCTGAAAGAAATTAAAGAAGACTTAAATAAATAGGAAGACATCCCATGTTCCTGGATGGGAAGACTTAATATTGTTAAACTATCAATACCCCCCAAAGTAATATACGTAGTCAATGCAAGCCCAATGAAAATTTGAACAGCCTTTTTTACAGAAGTAGAAAAGCTAATCTTTGAATTTATATGGAATTTTAAACGGACCCAAATAGGCAAAATAATCTTGAAAAAGAACAAAGGTGGAAGACTCCCTATTTCAAAACTTACTGCAAAGCTACAGTATTCAGAACAGTGTGGTACTGGCATAAGGATAGATAACAAAACCAATGAAATAGAAGTGAGAGACCAGAAATAAACGCATACATATATAACCAAATGATTTTTTACAAGAGTTCCAAGTTCATTCAGTGGGGATGACATAGTCTCTTTAACAAATGGTGCTAGAACAACTGGATTCCACATGCAAAAGAATGAAATTTTACCCCTACACACTATACATGAAAATTAACTAAAAATGGATCAATGACCTAAATATAAGAAGTACAACCATAAAACTATTAGAAGAAAATATAGGGGAAAGTCTCCCTAACCTTGGATTTGGCAATGGATTTTGAAATATGATACCAAAATCACAAGCAACAAAAGACAGTAGATAAATTGGAGTTCAACAAATTAAAAGCTTTGGGCATCAAAGGACATTATCAAGAAAGTGAAAAGACAGCCCACAGAATGGGAGAAAATATTTGATAATAATATATCAAATACAGGTATAGCATCCAGAATATGTAAAAACTTGTACAACTCAGCAATAGAAAAGAACAACCCAATTTTAAAAATGGGCAAAAGACTCAAACAGACATTTCTTCAAAGAAGGTATACAGATGGGCAATAAGTACCTGAAAAGGTGCTCGACGTCATTAATAATTAAAAAAAAATCATTAATAATTAGGGAAATGTAAATCAAAACTACAACAGTTACCACTTTGCCCCACTATGATGGGTATGATTAAAAAAAAAAAAGGAAAACAACAAGTGTTGCTGAGGATGTGGAGAAATTAGAACCCTAGTCTATTGTTGGTGGGAATGTAAGATGGTGTAGCCTATGTGGAAAACAGTTCGGTGGCCCCTCAAAAAGTTAAACATAGAATTAGCATATGACCCAGCAGTTCCCCTCCTGGATATATGCCAAAACTTGAAAACATGGACTTGTACAGATACTCGTGCACCATTGTTCATAGCAGCATTATTCACAACAGCCAAAAAGTAGAAACAACCCAAGTGTCCACCAATAGATGAATGGATAACTAAAACGTGATATATACATACAGTGCAATACCATTCATCCATATAGAGAAATGAAGTTCTGATACATGCCGCACGTGGATGAGCCTTGAAAACATGCTAAGTGAAACACACCAGACTCAAAAGGATAGATATTGTACTATTCCATTTACACAAAATGTCTAGAGTAGACAAATTCATAGAGACAGAAAGTACATTACAGGTTACCAAGGGAAAGTGAAGGGGGCAGTCATATGGAGTTATTGATGAGAGGATATAGAGTCCTTCATTGGGTGAAGAAAAATTTTGCAAGTAGACACTGGTGGTGGTTGCACAACATTCTGAATGTAATTAATGCCACTGAATTAAACACTTAATTACTAAAGTAGCAAATTTTATGCTTATGTATGTTTTACTACAATAACTTTAAAAAAATTAAAAATGACTAATGTGAATATCTTATTCTACCTCATTCTAAAAAAATAGCTAATATTTATTGTAATCACTTACTACTTTGTCTGTTTCCCAACTAAACTATAGAATGAAGTTATTTATCTTTGAATCCTTGGCATTTAAGGACAGTTTGTGACATATACTAGTAGTGGTAGTAGCAGTGAGGGTAGCAGTATTCGTTATAACAAACCCGTTGCCGTCGAGTCGATTCCAAACCAAAGCGACCTATAGGACAGAGTAGAACTGCCCCATAGAGTTTCCAAGGAGCTCCTGGTAGCTTCGAACTGCTGAACTTTTGGTTAGCAGCTGTAACGCTTAACCACTACACCACCAGAGTTTCTATATTCATAACAAGCAACATTTATTGAATATAAGTGTTTTAGCAGTGTTAACTCTTTTTATCCCCACAGCACACATATGGAGTAATGTCATGGATTGAATTGTGTCCCCCCAAAAACATGTGTCAATTTGGTTAGGCCATGATTCCCAGTATTGTGTGGTTGTCCTCCATTTTGTGATTGTAATTTCATGTTAAGGTGATTAGGCTGTAACACCACCCTTACTCAGGTCATCTCCCTGATCCAATGTAAAGGGAGTTTCCCTGGGGTGTAGCCTGCACCACCTTTTATTTCTCAAGAGATAAAAGGAAAGGGAAGCAAGCAGAGAGTTGGGGACCTCATACCATCAAGAAAGCAGCACCAGGAGCAGAGTGCATCCTTTGGACCCAGGGTCCCTGTACCTGAGAAGCTCCTCGACCAGGGGAAAATTGATGACGAAGACCTTCCTCCAAAGCCGACAGAGAGAGAAAGCCTTCCCCTGGAGCTGATGCCCTGAATTTGGACTTGAAATCTACTAGGCTGTGAGGAAATAAATTTCCCTTTGTTAAGCCACCCATTTGTGGTATTTCTGTTATGGCAGCACTAGATGACTAAGACAGGTAAGTACTGTCAGTATTCTCATTTTACAAATAAGAAAAATAAGGCAAAGAGATGCTAAATAACTCTTCTATGGTTCTCCATAACAAATTAAGAATAACATTGCAAAGAATGGGAATTCCAGAACACTTAATTGTGCTCATGAGGAACCTGTGCATGGACTAAGAGGCAGTCGTTCGAACAGAACAAGGGGATACCGAGTGGCTTAAAGTCAGGAAAGGTGTGCATCAGGGTTGCATCCTTTCAGCATACTTACTCAGTCTGTATGTTGAGCAAATAATCCGAGGAGCTGGACTATATAAAGAAGAATGCTGCACTAGGATTGAAGGAAGACTCATTAACAACTTGTGATATGCTAGATGACACAACCTTCTTTGCTGAAAGCGAAGAGGGCTTGAAGCACTTACTGATGAAGATTAAAGACTACAGCTTTCAGTACAGATTACATGTCAACATACAGAAAACAAAAATCCTTACAACTGGACCCATAGCAACATCATGGTAAGCGGAGGAAAGACTGAAGTTGTCAAGATTTCATTTTACTTGGATCCACAATCAACACCCATGGAAGTAACAGTCAAGAAATCAAATGATGTATTACATTGAGTAAATCTGCTGCAAAAGAACTCTTTCAAGTGTTAAAAAGCAAAGATGTCACTTTGAGGACTAAGATGCGCCTAATCCAAGCCACGTTATTTTCCATCGTCTAGTATGCATATGCAAAAGCTGAGCAATGAATAAGGAAGGCTGAAAAAGAATTGATGTCTTTAAATTATGGTGAATATTTTATGAATTAGCAAGAATATTGAATATACGATGGATTGCCAGAAGAAGGAACAAATCTATCTTGGAAGAAGTACAATCATAAGGCGAGGATGGTGCGACATAGTCTCTCATACTCCGGACGTGTTACTAGGAGGGGCCGGTCCCTGGATAAGGACATCATGCATGGTAGAGTAGAGGGTCAGCAAAAAAAATGAAGACCCTCAAGGAGATGGATTGACAACAGTGGAGTCAATCGTGAGCTCAAACATAGCAATGATTGTGAAGATGGCGCAGGATCGGGCAGTGTTTAGTTCTGCTGCGCATGGGGGTCGCTATGAGTCAGAACTTACTCCAGAGCACCTAACAACAACCACAACAATTGTTACTGTTTCCCATAAACAGTGTTCCTTACTATAGTTATATACAGCTCCAGTTATTCCCTCTAGTATTAGTAGTATGTATCATCTTTTTTTTTTTATCATCTTACTTTAACGTTATTCTTGGCTTCTGAATTTATACATTATTCATTCAATAATTACTGAATGCCTTGCATGTTTCAGGCAGTGTGCTAGGTACAGTTTGTCACAGCTATCCCTCTACTGAGGGAAACAGACATTAAATATCTACTTCTGTAACAAATTATTTAATTATAATTATGATCAGATAAAGTTCACCCTTATATATAAGCTATTTCATAAAATGTCTCTGGATTCCTCAATCAAATGTCCTCTCTTCCTTCTTCAAACATCTCCAGCTCTGTACCACTCAAGTGGCAGTTAGCATAGTTTGCCATATATTGCAACTGTTTGGACATTTGCCCTTTATCATTTTCTAAAGGTCAAGTTCACTGACAACAGGAGTTGCTTCTTATCTATGAACTATAGTGCTTAATACAGTGTGTTTTATATAGTTGGTAGAATACGTTCTCAATACTTATTGAATTGGTTAAGTTAAATTAAGTCTGTTTCAATTGCTAAAAGAAAAAAGACAAACCTTAAAAATAAGCAACTTTTGCCTTACTCTCATATAAATTACTTAAGTAGCTTCGACAAGGTAAGGTTAGGACGAATTCTTGTACTTGCTATCTGAATTTGAATTTAGTAAAAGCCCTGGTGGCACAGTAGTTAAAGCGCTCCACTGCTAATCGAAGGGTCGGTGCTTTGAACCTACCAGCAGCTCCATGGGAGAAAGATGTGGCAGTCTGCTTTGGTAAAGATTACTACCCTGTGGGTTAGGTCTACCCTGAGTAGTTCTTCTATGAGTCAGAATCTACTTGACGGTAGTAGATTTTAGTAGAAGTAAAATAAGAACAAATTAATGAATAGCCACTGACAATCTTGTTCTCACCGTGAGAATCACAGCCAAAATACACATACAATCTCTAACACAGAAACAATTCTTTTTAAATTAAAAGATTTCTGTGGCCACTTAAATCTACTCTTCTACTTTACTTGATAAACTAAAGAAGTGGGAATATTGGAAGCATCTACTTTTATGTGAGCAATGAGATGCAAAGCATATTTTATAGTGTGATGGCACACATTCTGGGAGTTGACAACATTTTAAAGCACACTATGTTAGAGCAGTATACAACTAGAGGTGCCTTGTATGCCAGTGAAATGGCATCGAAGACATTTTTGCTGTTAAAAACATAAAAAATACACGTTTGAAAATTCATCACTAAAAACGGCATATTCTATGTTTTAAAAATGAGGCATCGCACACCAGAAATTGACAGCATTAATTACGACCATGCACCTTTGAATGGTGGACTACTTATCTTTCATTTGTAACACGAATTGTGTGTTTTTTTTCAACGATGGAGGTAAAGTCATTTTATGAGTTAATGGCTTATAATAAAAATCAAAATGAGAGGCAGAACCAAGATGGCGGAATAGACAGACACTTCCATCGAGTCCTCTTTACAACAAAGACCCCAAAAAATAAGTGAAACGAGTATATTTGTGACAAGCTGGGAGCCCTGAGCATCAAAGGCAAGCTTAGACAACGAACTGAGGGGCAGGGGAAGGAAGAGACCGTTCAGAAGTGGAAAGAAGTTGCCAAACCTGAATCGTGGGGAGCCCTCAGGCACCATTTCCCGAAGCGGCGGCAGCGGGCTGGTCCTAGCGTTCGGCCGCGGTTTCCTCAAGGAGAAGCAGCCAGCCACACAGCCCACTCACACCACCAGAACCTGAGGAGAAGAGCGCTCTCAGCAAAAGCTAACTACTTGGGTATATTTTACTGTGCCCCCCCACCCCCACCCCCACCCCCAAGCCAGCTTCAGTGGTTGAATCCCTAGGCCCAAGATAGGCCCTGGTGAGAACCTGGAGCCGTCCTCCCGGCCTTGGGGAAAGAAAAAATTTGCAACTGGGGGGAAAAGATAATTTGCTAGCTCAATTAACTGGGGGGAGCTCAGGACAGAAGCGGCTCCTGTCCAGGCATAACCCGTCCATGGACCTTGAGCACCTTTCCCTTCTGCATGGACCTGTGTGGGCCTATTTCAGGAGAATAGGCCCTTGCTGGCAAACTCCAACCGTTTCAGTGGTGCGGTGGAGAGGTGGGTGTTTGATGTTTGACATTGCTTTGCCTATTAAACAAGGTCCTCACCTACCCACAACAGGAACCTACGGACTGGTGGCTCCACTTGGGTCACCAAGTCCCCCACGACAGGGGTCCAGGGATAACTGGTACCTCCCAGTCCTTACAACAAAAACTTTGGGTGCCCATGGTCCCTCTGCAGAGCCAACCCACCAGCATGCTCTAGGGAACAGAGACACGTTTTCCTCAGAGACACTTGAGGGTCAGTTCTCAGCCCCCTGCCTTGTTCAGAGTGAGACCCTTTGCTGCAATCAGATACCGGTATATACGCCAATCACCCTTGCCCCTCTAAGACTGTAGGACAGAGCCTGTACCACACACTTGATATCACCTACCTGGAAACCTGAGCTGAATTCATACAAGAAAACTGAATGGACTCCTAGACTGATATACCTGATAACAGCTCTCGCCAGCTGGGGACAGGACACCAGAGCTCCAAAGGCAAAAATAATCAAGCTAGCTCACTCAAGCAACCCATAGGGGTATACCAAAACAAAATAAGGCAAGCAGCTACAACACAGTAAGCAAGCATAAACTAATACGATAACTTACAGATGGCTCAGAGACAACAGTCAATATCAAGTCACACAAAGAAACAGACCATGATCACCTCAACAGGCTCTCAAAGAATCCAGGGATCTATTAGATGCAAGCTCATTCCTGGAATTACCAGATGCAGAATACAAAAGTTTAATATATAGAATCCTTCAAGACATCAGGAAAAATAAGGCAATATGCAGAACAAGCCAAGGAACATACAGATAAAGCAACTGAAGAAATCAGAAAGATTATTCTGGAACATAATGAAAAGTTTAATAAGCTGGAAAAATCCATAGACAGAAAGCAATCAGAAATTCAGAAGATTAACAATAAAATTACAGAATTAGATAACTCAACAGAAAGTCAGAAGAGCAGAATTGAGCAAGTAGAAGCTAGAATTTCTGAACTCGAAGATAAATCACCTGAAACTAATATATTTGAAGAAAAATCAGGTAAAAGAATTTTAAAAAATGAAGAAAACTTAAGAATCATGTGGGACTCTATCAAGAGAAATAACCTACGAGTGATTGGAGTACCAGAACAGGGAGGGATAACAGAAAATACAGAGAAAATTGTTGAGGACTTCTTGGCAGAAAACTTCTCTGATATTGTGAAAGATGAGAAGATATCTATCCAAGATGCTCATTGAACTCCACATAAGGTAGATCTTAAAAGAAACTCACCAAGACATATTATAATCAAGCTTGCCAAAACCAAAGATAAAGAGACAATTATAAGAGCACCGAGGGATAAAAGAAAAGTCACCTACAAGGGAGAGTCAATAAGAATAAGCTTGGACTACTCGGCAGAAACCATGCAGGCAAGAAGGCAATGGGATGACATATTTGAAAAATTGAAGGAAAAAAATTGCCTGCCAAGAATCATATATCCATCAAAACTGTCTCTTAAATATGAAGGTGAAATTAAGACATTTCCAGATAAACACAAGTTGAGGGAATTTGTAAAAACCAAACCAAAACTACAAGAAATACTAAACAGAGTTCTTTGGTTAGAAAATCAATAATATCAGGTATTGACCCAAGACTAGAACACTGGGCAGAGCAACCAGAAGTCAACCCAGACAGGGAAATCCAAAAAAAAAATCCAGCACAGGGTAACAGCAATGTTATTATATAAAAGAAGACAACATTAAAATAATAAAGAGGGACTAAGAAATGTAATCATACACCTTCCATATGGAGAGGAAGACACGGTGATACAAAGAAATAAAAGTTAGTTTTAAATTTAGAAAAATAGGGGTAAATAATAAGGTAACCACAAAGGAGACAAACTATCCTACTCATCAAAATAAAATACAAGAGAAAAACACAGACTCAGCAGAAACAAAATCAACAACAACAAATATGAGGAAAGGACAATATGCAAAGAAAATCTACTCAGCACATAAAATCTAGTGGGAAGAAGAACCTGTCAACACAAAAAAATGATAGCACTAAATTCATAAATTCATACCTACCCATAATTACCCTGAATGTAAATGGAGTAATGCACCAATAAAGAACAGAGAGTGGCAGAATGGATTAAAAAACAAGATCCGTCTGTATACTGCCTAGAAGAGGCACACCATAGACTTAGAGACACAAACAAACTAAAACTCAAAGGATGGAAAAAAATATATCAAGCAAACAACAATCAAAAAAGAGCAGGAGTGGCAATATTAATTCCTGAAAAAATAGACTTTAAAGTTAAATCCATCAGAAAGGATAAGGAAGGACACAATATAATGATTAAAGGGACAATACACCAAGAAGATATAACCCTATTAAATATTTATGCTCCCAATTACAGGGCTGCAAGATACATAAAACAAACTCTATCAGTATTGAAAAGTGAGATAGACAGCTGCACAATAATAGTAGGAGACTTCAACACACCACTTTCGGTGAAGGACAGGACATCCAGAAAGAAGCTCAATAAAGACACAGAAGACCTAAAGGCCACAATCAACCAACTTGACTTCATAGACATATAGAGAACACTCCACGCAACAGCAACCAACTATATTTTCTTTTCTAGTGCACATGGAACATTCTCTAGAATAGATCACATATTAGGTCATAAAGCAAGCCTTAGCAGAATCCAAAACATCGAAATATTACAAAGCATCTTCTCTGACCATAAGGCCATAAAAATGGAAATCAATAACAGGAAAAGCAGGGAAAACAAATCAAACACTTGGAAACTGAACAATACCCTGCTCAAAAAAGACTGGATTATAGAAGACATTAAGAATGGAAGAAAGAAATTCATAGAATCCAATGAGAACGAAAACACTTCCTATCAGAACCTTTGGGACACAGCAAAAGCGGGGCTCAGAGGCCAATTTAGATCAAGAAATGCACACATCCAAAAAGAAGAAAAGGCCAAAATCAAAGAATTATCCCTACAACTTGAACAAATAGAAAGAGAGCAACAAAAGTAACCCACAGGCACCAGAAGAAAACAAATAATAAAAATTAGAGCAGAACTAAATGAAATAGAAAACAGAAAAACAATTGAAAGAATTAACAAGACCAAAAGCTGTTTTTTTGACAAACTCAACTAAATTGATAAACCACTGGCCAATCTGACAAAAGAAAAAACAGGAGAGGAAGCAAATAACTCAACTTAGAAATGAGAGGGGCGATATTACAACAGACCCAACTGAAATTAAAAGAATCATATCAGATTACTATGAAAAACTATACTCAAACAAATTTGAAAACCTAGAAGAAATGGATGAATTCCTAGAAACACTCTACCTACCTAAACTAACACAAACAGAGGTAGAACAACTAAATAGACCCATAACAAAAGAAGAGATTGAAAAGGTAATCAAAAAACTCCCAACAACAACAACAAAAAAAGCCCTGATCCAGATGGCTTCACTGCAGAGGTCTACCAAAGCTTCAGAGAAGAGTTAACACCACTACTATTAAAGGTATTTCAGAGCATAGAAAAGGATGGAATACTATCAAACTCATTCTATAAAGCCACCATATCCCTGATACCAAAACCAGGTAAAGACAACACAAGAAAAGAATAGACCTATATCCCTCATGAATGTAGATGCAAAAATCCTCAACAAAATTCTAGCCAATAGAATTCAACAACATATCAAGAA
The DNA here is from genome assembly GCF_030014295.1 of Loxodonta africana. Lineage (NCBI taxonomy): Eukaryota > Metazoa > Chordata > Mammalia > Proboscidea > Elephantidae > Loxodonta > Loxodonta africana. The sequence continues at coordinate 147,249,358 of NC_087369.1, forward strand.
AATAATTCACCATGACCAAGTGGGATTCATACCAGGTATACAGGGACGGTTCACCATTAGAAAAACAATTAATGTAATCCACCACATAAATAAAACAAAAGACAAGAATCACATGATTTTATCAACTGATGCAGAAAAGGCATTTAACAAATTCAACACTCATTCATGATAAAAACTCTCAGCAAAACAGGAATAGAATGAAAATTCCTCAACATAATAAAGGGCATTTATACAAAGCCAACAGCCAACATCACCCTAAATGGAGGGAACCTGAAAACATTCCCATTGAGATCGGGAACCAGACAAGGATGTCCTTTATCACCACTCTTATTCAACATTGTGCTGGAAGTCCTAGCCAGAGCAATTAGGCTAGATAAAGAAATAAAGTGCACCCGGATTGTCAAGGAAGAAGTCAAAGTATCTCTATTTGCAGACGACATGATCATATACACAGAAAACCCTAAGGAATCCTCCAGAAAACTACTGAAACTAATAGAAGAGTTCAGCAGAGTATCGGGATACAAGAGAAACATACCAAAATCACTTGGATTCCTCCACACCAACAAAAAGAACATCGAAGAGGAAATCACCAAATCAATGCCATTTACAGTAGCGCCCAAGAAGATAAAATACTTAGGAATAAATCTTACCAGAGATGTAAAAGACTTATACAAAGAAAAGTACAATACACTTCTGCAAGAAACCAAAGGAGACCTACGTAAGTAGAAGAACATACCTTGCTCATGGATGAGGAAGACTTAATATTATAAAAATGTCTATTCTACCAAAAGCTATCTATACATTTAATTCAATTCCAATCCAAATCCCAAGGACAGTGTTTAATGAGATGGAAAAACAAATCACCAATTTCATATGCAAGGGAAAGAGGACCTGGATAAATAAGGCATTACTGAAAAAGAACAAGGTGGGAGGCCTTACTTTACCTGGTTTTAGAACCTATTATACCACTAGAGTAGTCAAAACAGCCTGGTACTGGTACAACAACAGATACATGGATCAATGGAACAGAATTGAGAATCCAGACATAAATCCATCCACATATGAGCAGTTGATATTTGACAAAGGCCCCAAAACAGTTAAATGGGGAAAAGGTAGTCTTTTTAACAAATGGTGCTGGCATAACTGGATATCCAACTGCAAAAAAAGAAACAAGACCCATACCTCACTCCATGAACAAAAACTAACTCAAAATGGATCAAAGACCTAAATATAAAATCTAAAACGATAAAGGTCATGGAAGAAATCAGAGGGACAACGTTAGGAGCCCTAATACACGGCATAAACAGTATAGAAAACATTATAAAGAACGTGGAAGAAAAACTAGATAACTCGGAGCTCCTAAAAATCAAACACTTATGCTCATTCAAAGACTTCACCAAAAGAGTAAAAAGACTACCTACAGACTGGGAAAAAGTTTTTAGCTATGATATTTCTGATCAGCGCCTGAGCTCTAAAATCTACATGATACTGCAAAAACTCAACTGCAAAAAGACAAATAACCCAATTAAAAAATGGGCAAAAGATATGAATAGACACTTCACTAAAGAAGACATTTAGGTAGGTAACAGATATATGAGGAAATGTTCATGATCATTAGCCATTAGAGAAATGCAGATCGAAACTACAATGAGATTTCATCTCACTCCAACGAGGCTGGCATTAATCCAAAAAACACAAAATAATAAATGTTGGAGAGGCTGTGGAGCGATTGGAACACTTCTACACTGCTGGTGGGAAAGTAAAATGGTACAACCACTTTGGAAATCGATTTGGCACTTCCTTAAAAAGTTAGAAATAGAACTACCATATGATCCAGCAATCCCACTCCTTGGAATACATTCTAGAGAAATAAGAGCCTTTACATGAACAGATATATGCACACTCATGTTTATTGCAGCACTGTTTACAATACCAAAAACATGGAAGCAACCAAGGTGCCCATCAAAGGATGAATGTATAAATAAATTATGGTATATTCACACAATGGGATACTACGCATCGATAAAGAACAGTGAGGAATTTGTGAAACGTTTCCTAACATGGAGGAACCTGAAAGGCATTAGGCTGAGTGAAATTAGTCAGTTGGAAAAGGACAAATATTGTATAAGACCACTATTATAAGAACTTGAGAAATAGTTTAAACTGAGAAGAAATTCTTTTGTGGTTATGAGAGGGGGGAGGGAGGAAGGGTGGGAGACGTGTATTCACTAACTAGACAGTAGATAAGAACTACTTTAGATGAAGGGAAAGACAGCACAGAATACAGGGAGTTCAGCACAATTGGACTAAACCAAAAGCAAGGAAGTTTTCTGAATAAACTGAATGCTTTGAAGGCCAGCATAGCAGGGGCTAGGGGTCTGGGGACCATGGTTTCAGGGGACATCTAAGTCAAATGGCATAATAAAATCTATTAAGAAAACATTCTGCATCCCACTTTGAAGAGTGGCGTCTGGGGTCTTAAACGCTAGCAAGCAGCCATCTAAGATGCATCAATTGGCCTCAACCCACCTGGATCAAAGGAGAATGAAGAACACCAAGGACACAAGGTGATTATGAGCCCAAGAGACAGAAAGTGCCACATGAACCAGTGACTTCATCATCCTGAGACCAGAAGAACTAGATGGTGCCCAGCTACAACTGATGAGTGCCCTGACAGGGAACACAACAGAGAACCCCTGAGGAAGCAGGAGAGCAGTGAGATCCAGACCTCAAATTCTCATAAGACCAGACTTAATGGTCTGACTGAGACTGGAAGGGCCCCGGTGGTCATGGTCCCCAGACGTTCTGTTGGCCCAGGACAGGAACCATTCCTGAAGCCGACTCTTCAGACATGGATTCGACTGGAGAATGGGTTGGAGAGAGATGCTGGTGAGGAGTGAGCTTCTTGGATCAGGTAGACGCTTGAGAGTATATTGGCATCTCCTGCCTGGAGGGGAGATGAGAGGGTGGAGAGGGTTAGAAGCTGGCCAAAAGGACACGAAAAGAGAGAGTGGAGGGAGAGAGCGGGCTGTCTCATTATGGGGAGAGTAATTGGTTGTGTGTAGCAAGGTGTATATGGGTTTTTGTGTGAGAGACTGACTTGATTTGTAAACTTTCACTTAAAGCACAGTAAAAATTATTTTTAAAAAATCAAAATGAGAGGCTGATTAATTCTATTACCCCCAAAGTTGGATATTTACAATGATGTGTAATTTTTGAGAAATACCAAATACACATTTTTTCCCCATTTCTAACTAGAGAACCATAAAATGGGTAAAGAAACATGTCAAAAGATTTCCAGTACAGTAGCCATTGAGCAGCATCTTGTTTGGTTATTGAAATTATCTTTTCTATTTAAAATACACTTATAACTGGACAAAATGCATCTTGTTACTCATAAAGGGCCCTTAGAATATCTGCATTTTAGAAAATGAAAAATAAAGAACATGATACAACTACAGAATATTTTGGGAGGTTGTTAGGTGAAAGAATAAAATAATAGGTACATTAGAAACAGAGTTCTGGTTGGCAGTTAGTCACGAAAAACGTATTTATACGTATAAACTGCAGTACTTCTGTGTGTGTGAATATATTTTAATTAGAGTGAAACTAAAATTTTAAAACATCTGTTATAAAAATCCAATTTTAAAAGAAACAGATCAAGATAATAAGAAATAATTCTAATTAAGATTCAAATGAGCACTAACCTACTCTTTAAAAGTGCAGGGTCATAATTAACAATCTTATCTTCTGATGTAGTTTTCTATGTGTATGCTATTTTCAAAACAACCAATTGGTCATTTTTTAAGCAGTGGATTTTAAAAGACATATTTCATGTTTTCAGGAGCTAAATGGTCTTTGCTACCATTCCACTGGTACACAAATCCACCCTATATGTGTGCTGTTATAAAAAAGTTCTTTTGAATTAAAGATTGCTCTAACATTAGTTTTCTAACATATGCCATCTTCTATTTGTTACTACAAAAGGGTTCCTTGGCAGATGATAAATCTTAGAGATGAGACTCCTATAACATGACTCCATTCACAAAAATACAATTTGAATGCAACCTTTTAGAAATACCATTATTCTAGCTAAGGAAGAACTTCTACACATACCAATATTACAAGTAGTAATTATAATAGAGCGGAGATTGAAAACGTTTTCTGAAAAGGACCAGATAATAAATATGTAGGCTTTTTGGCCCATTTGATCTCAGTAGCAACTGCTCAACTCTGCCATTATAGAACAGAAGTAGACATAGTATGCAAACTTATGAATGCATCTGTATTCCAATAACACATATAAAAACAGGTGGCAAGCCAATTTGGCTCCTGGGCTATAGTTTGCCAACCTCTGTAAACTCTGTGTTTCTCCTAAGCCCCCTACCTGAAATGTGGAATGTTAACGAATGAATTAAAGGAGGAATGAGTGAATGAATGAATAAATGAATTAATATGTAAATATATAAAGTAAACTACAAATAAAACGATACCTAGCTAGGACTTTCTCTAGTCAAGTAGGTTGAGTTAAAAAAAGGCATGTAAAGTTTGAATATTTTGATGATTGTTATAAAAAAGTTGATGAACATGTACTGAGATCCTAGACAAATCTAATTTAACTGACTACTTTGGAATTCTCTTTTAATTCTACTGAAATTAAAATATTTCCAAATAATTCTATCCTTATCCTACCAGGCAAGATGAAGCTTGTGTGGCTTAGTTACTGAGATGGAGCATTAGTTCTTCTTTCTGACTCTTTAAATAGGAGAAGAAAGAATGTTTCTGTTGCTTAGGTTTTTTTTTTTTTTTTGTACTTTAGACAAAGGTTTACAGAAAAACTAGTTTCTCATTGAACAGTACACGCATTGTTCTATGACATTGGTTAACAACCCCACGAAATGTCAACACCCTCCCTTCTCAACCTTGGGGTCTCTGTTACCAGATTTTCTGTTCCCTCCTGCTTTCCAGTCCCCACCCCAGGGCTGGTGCACCCCTTTAGTCTTGTTTTGTTCCATGGGCCTGTTCAATCTTTGGCTGAAGGGTGACCCTCTGCTTAGGTATTCTTGGAACACCAAGAAGAAAAGTTTAAAAAGAGCACATTACCTTAAAATAAAGGAAGCTAAACATCTCCATTCTCATTCTCACTCCCATTCTCTCTGTCTCTTTCTCTCTATCTGTCTGTCTTTCTTTCTCTCTTACACGTACAGACTACCTGGACCTTTCATATCTACAGCTGCAGAGAATAGAGCGAACATCAGACTTACCGCCTTTGCCGAGAAAGAGAAGCCCTTGTAGTGCATACTATTTTAAATATGCTATTTTAAAATTTCCATAATTATTTTTCAAATATAAAAATCAAACTGATTCCATTATGGCAATGTCACATAGCATCTTTCAGCATTGCACACATGACAAGCTTGGCATTTTAAAACCAAATTGTTTTGAATCATTTAGTAGTGAAAAAAGCATATAAATAATTTCAGAGTGACTAAAATATGTATTTTAAGCCAAATTAACCATAAAACAGTGACGCATTTTTTTTGCAACTTTCTAAAATAAAATGGGCAGTTAGGCTAAGAACAACCATGAAAACTTTTACCTTTGCAAGCCTTCCTGTGAGAAATAAAAGCCTTAAAATTATGTACTTATAGTCTAGTTGCCTTTTTAGCCTTAATTATAGCATTCATAGTGACACACTATTTTGTGACATGACATATATTTAAATGTGTTTTTACGTTAATTCCCTTTTATAACCAGACTCTTGGGTTATTTAGGAAACAACCATGATAACAAATGTCCTGAAACTAGGGATTGACAGAACAATTTAAAAGAAATAATAGTGGCAAACCAGTATTTGCATTGTTACGTTCTGATCTTCCCTTATGGAACTTTTAAAATATAAGAAAGTATGTGATGTCCACCATTTGTATTGTTTAGATATGACGTGTATAATAATGAAGTGTGCATGTTTTATGTCACTGGGAGAAATTTTCTCATCTGGATGTTTGTTGGTTCATTCAATGAAACTTTATTGCAGGCCTAATGTGTGCCAGCTACAGGATTAGAGATACAGAGACAAAATATAAGGTCAGAGCCCTCAAGGGACTCAGTCTAGAGGCAGTATAGTTCATGTTTAAGCTAATGGTTCAAAGTGGAAATAATGGAGTCTGTTCTATTCAACAGTAACGTTCATATATGAACAGGTGAATGGGAGGCAGTTGTATAGTTGCTATGAAGCCCTGACAGGCATTCATTCATCAAATATTCATGATGATTAAAGTAAAAAAAGGGGTGAGTGGATATGTAAAACATGGCCTCTGCCTTTAGAGAGTGTGAAACGCAGTGAGGAGGAGACACATGCGCAAAAAACTATAATACAAGATGCAATAAAATAATTTGAAATACATTTTATAATAGAGGTACAAAAATCTGATATAGAGTTGAGAGGAAAGAATGATTAATACCAAATGGATGGGAAGAGCTTTGCAAAGAAGGTGACATTTAAATTGAGCCGTGAAGATTGCTTTTTTGGAGAAGAGAAAGGAGAAATGGGCATTCCATACTGAAACCACAACACAAGGGATTAAAAAAAAAAAAAACCTGAAAGCCATGCAGTTAATAACAGTACCTTCTTCTCTGGGTTATTGTGAAGATTAAGCAAAATAAAATACACAAATTTCAGAGGAAATAGTGGTTAAAAGTTTAAACTCAGGGATCCACCTGCCTGAGTTTAAATCCCAGTTCTGTTACTTGACAACTGTGAAATCTTGGGCAAGTTACTTAATTTTGATGTGCCTTGATTTCCTTATCTGTAAAATTCAGATGATTATGTTACCTTATAGGGTATTTGAGTTAAACAATACATAAAGCACTTACAGTAATACCTGACACATAGTAACCACTCAATAAATGATTGATATTTCTCACTATTAATGTTATTATTAGTATTATTTGATAAAACACTCAAAACAGTGCCTGGCATATAGGAAAACCAAACCCAAACCCACTGCCCTCGAGTCGATTGTGACTCATAGCGACAAAGGGTTTCCAAAGGCTGTAAATCTCTAAGGAAACAGACTACCACATCTTTCTCCTGTGGAGCCGCCAGTGGTTTCAAACCACTGACCTTTCGGTTAGCGATTGATTGCTTTAGCCACTGCACCACCAGGGCTCCTTCGCATATTGTAGGGGTTCAGTTTTGTTTGGGTTTACAAATAACAAAAAATGCATTCAGCAGAAAATAAATGTAAATATTTGGGGCTGAAAAACTGTTAGGGACAGGAAGGGTCTTCGTGTATTATTTGTTGTTGCCATCAAGTTGGCTCTGACTCATGGCGAACTTCTGGATAATAGAAAGAAAAGTTGCCCAGTGCTGTGCCAGCTTCATGATCTTTGGTATATTTCAGTTCATGTTGTGGCATAGTCAGATATTGTAGGTCCATTTTATTTTTTAAAAAATGATTAAAGAAGACTATAATACTAAACGTTTTATCTAAAGTTGTGTATATTAAAAACATGAAACTGGGACAATGATGAATGGTTTTAAATTTTCCTTTTATATGGCCCCTTTTATTCTGTCTTTACTTCTGACTTGGGTGGTCATTAGGGATAATTTGAATTTTATGATAATAGAGGAAATTGGCAAGTCACTTGTGAAATATTGTGGCAATAATGGTTTTGTAACTAAAGATAAATGTTTTATCTTCTCTAAAGTAATATGATGTGTCAGTAAATGTGAGGCAAAAATCATATACATATTTGTTTAGTCAACAGTTTAGGGGAGCTTAGCATGCATAATAATAAGGCAATTTTAATAATTTCCATTGTAGGCAAAAAATGTTTGGGAAAATGTATCAAAAATAATTTGTTTTCTTTGTTTTTAGTCATAAACATGTGTGTTGTTCAGATAAACATTAATTCAACTGAAACTATAATTGTGTCAATATTAAAAAATATTCACAAGGGGCAACATGCATGTAAATTGTGTACATAGAAGAGAAAGATGGAGATGGAAGATCCATAGCTGAAGAAGAAATTGTGACTCTTATTCAAGAGGAAAATTATTAACTCATTAATTGATAATGCTTATTCATGTTTATTTATTTTTTGTCCACCTCAATTCTCAGTTGTCCATCACAGGTCTTCTTGTTTATTACAGCCATTAATGGCTATCAATGAAAGACAGTGTTTCTGAATTGCACACAGAATTTGTCTGTCTGGGCCCTAGAACCACTCGATACCTTCTCAAAATCGGAGTTGTTAGCATGGCCATGAAGAGATTTCTTTAGCTAAGTAGTGATTATTTTTCTCCCTCAGTAAAAACTGGGGCTTTGGTATCAAGTATAGCTGGGTCATTGGACGTATCTTTGTGAAGAGAGAGAGGAGTCTGTTTGTTACAGGTTTTGATACTGCTAACTAGACTGGGAAATGACTGAGGCAGGCTGTCTTTACCCATGTGGGAAGCTAGCATGAAAGCATATGGCCAAGACTTTGTTAAAAAAAAGGGCCCTCTGCCCTCAGCTATCTCACTAGGGGACTTTGAAGTGGTTATGCATTCTCTGACCCTGTCTCTTCCTTAACTCAGAGGATCTGAGAGGGAAACAAGCTTTTTTCACCTCGGTTAATAGGACGTTTGCTAGCTTTTTATTTGATTCGTTTTGCTTTTTTTTTTTTTTTTGTAAAGACAAAGGGTCTTGCTTAGTTCTTAGTGTCCCTCTTTACTGTTAATTATGTACATAGAATTAATGTTACCATATTGCAATCACAGGTAGCCCCCAAATTACAATGGTTTTCTGCTCTGAGGACTCTGTTGTAAGCCGGTTCTGACTTAAGTTGAATGCTTCCTTTTTTTTTTTTAGTTTTCTTTATTATTGCCTTTTACTATCAATGTCTTTAAAAATCCGATCTTTAAATATCTATGAGTGAACAGCTGAGAATAACATCAGCAAATTATGCTCTGCAATATTGTATGTAATACATATTACTAACGATACCAAACCAAACCCACTGCCATCCAGTCGATTCCGACTCATAGCGACCCTATAGGACAGAGTAGAACTGCCCCATAGAGTTTCCAAGGAGCGCCTGGCTAGCGGATTCCAACTGCCGACCCTTTGGTTAGCAGCCGTAGCACTTAACCACTAGGCCACCAGGGTTTCCATTACTAACGATAAGCAAAATGTCCAAAAAAAAAAAAAACCAACAAACGGAAGGTCGTAAGTGTGGTTTATCATAACTCGAATATGTCATAAATTGGGGAATACCTGTAATGCTATTGTTTAATCATTTGCTTTATTTTTTCATTTATTCATTCATGTACAGCAATGGTTTCTAACTTTTTAAGTTCTATACCTTTTTAAATGGAGAAGAGTAAGTGCAGGTGCAGCTCCAAATGGGCCTATTTCATTGTGGTTTTCTCTACAGTGGTTCTTTTACAATACTAAAATGCATCTCCTATCCAAATTTGAAGTGGTCCTCAGGGAAGTTGCTATCTCTACACCTAAAGTCATATACCTTGACAACTTTGTGGAGCTGCAGGCTAGAATATCCCAATAAATTGGGCCTCCAAAATAATTCAGAACAACCGCTAAGAGATCATTCTCTTTTTTCTATTTCATAAAAATTTGATAATTGAGATTGTTAATTCACTCATCAAAGATACAGAGACAAGTAAGTCATGTTCTCTGCCATTAAGAAACTTTCACTCTAATGGGTGAGATACATGTGTAAACAATGGATGATCTAACTGCTATGATAGAAATATGTGTAGGATTAGTGGGGCACAAAGGAGAATGGACAGTATTATCTAGGTGGGGAATGAGGAGGTAGGAAAGACTTTTCAAGTAACATGCTTTCCCTCTCCTCACAGAATGCCATCTTGTTACTGTAATCTGTATGGCAAACTCCTACTCTTTTTAGAGTCAACTGAATTGTGCTCTCTTCTGGGAAGATTTCCCTGACTCCTCCCTGTTCCCTTTTCTACCTTCCCAGCTGCTTTTGTACATGCCTCCATTAAAGTAATTATCATAGTGTAATTTCATGTGTACCTATTACCACTCCCACTGACCACACTTAGCTGTAAACTCCTTGGGGCTAAGAATCATGTTTTCAATCACTTATCACTAAATTCTGACTACACATATGTGGTCAACAAGTATATGTTATTCAGTAGTTCAAACACTTAAGTATTAACGTTGTTAAGTATGGCGGATTAAAGATACCTACAGATTATTTAACCTTCCTCTCCTTAAATATGACTGGCCTGTGGTTGTTTTGACTAACCTTTAAGAGAGTTTTCACCATGCTCCCCCAGGACCCGAAGCTGTCATTAAGAAGTCCAACTACATGACTGGAGAGACCAGGTGGAGAGGCCTTGAAATAACATGAAAAGGGAGAGGCTCAGCTAGGCCCTGCCTTCTAGCTGACCCTGTCAAGGTGGCAAATATATGAATTAAATTATCTTGGACCCTCCAGACCTGACTATATACTAACTAAATTGTCATTGAGTAACTCTGTCTTAGGCTGGTCTCTCTAAAAAGAGAAGCAAAATCAGTAAAGCGTGTATATATATAGTATACACATATCTGTATATATATAGAGAGAGAGATTTATATCAAGGAAATGGCTAACACAGTTTAGAGGCTATAACATCCCAAGTCCGTGGGTCACAAGAGAGGTTTCTCCTGATTCACTTAGCTGCAGAGGCTGGTGAACCCAAGATTGGCAGGCTGGAGAGCAGGCCTGCTGCTCACAGGCTGTGAAGATCTATGAATCCCAAGATCAGTAGGCAAGACCACAGGTAAGCTGCTAGCTCAAGGCCCAAGAACCAGAGGTCAGACGAACAGGAGCCAGCTGCAGGGTCCAGAATGAGCGAAAGGCTCCTGAGCCCTGCCTGAATGTCTGCCCACACTCAGCGTGGGCCACACACCCAAGAAAACTCCCCTTCAACTGCTTGGCTCCTCACAGCAGATCCCATCGTGGGGGTGATCACATATGAAATCTCAACAGGGAAGTGATCACATTATAGGACAGCCAAAACACTGAGAATCATGGCCCAGGCAAGTTGACACACAATCTTAATCATCACAGACTTCAATTGGCAATATGGGAAGCAGAAGAATTGTCAAGCCAAGCCCACTCTGTATTCCTGCCTATAAAAACCATGAGATAAAATAAAATTTTAAGCCACTGAGTTTGGGGATAATTTGATAAGCAGCAATAGATAAACAAAAGACCAAATCTCTACAAGTATGCACTTTTTCCCAACATATATAAAAAAATTCGAACATACAGAAAAGTTGAAAGAAGTACACAAGTAACACCCATATACCCGCCACCTAAATTTTACAATAAAAATTTTGTCATACTTGCTTTGTCACATATTTATCTATTATGCTATCCTCTAATAAGCCATCAAAAGATCTTATTTTGTGATGCACGTTGAAATAAGTTGACATCAATGCACTTCATCCTTAAATAGTTCAGCATGCATATCATCAACTAGAGTTAATATTTAGTTATACTTTTTCTTTTTTGATTTTTATTGTGCTTTAAGTGAAAGTTTACAAATCAAGTCAGTCTTTCATACAAAAATTTGTATATACCTTGCTATATATTCCTATTTGCTCTCCCCCTAATGAGACAGCCCACTCCTTCCCTCCACTCTCTCTTTTCCTGTCCATTCCCCCAGCTTCTGACCACCTCTGCCCTCTCATCTCCCCTCCAGACAGGAGATGCCAACATAGTCTCATGTGTCTACTTGATCCAAGAAGCTCATTCCTCACCAGTATCATTTTATATCCCACTGTTCAGTTCAATCCCTGTCTGAAGAGTTGGCCTTGGGACTGGTTCCTGTCTTGGGCTAACAGAAGGTCTGGGGACAATGACCTCTGGGGTCCTTCCAGTCTCAGTCAGACCATTAAGCCTGGTCTTTTTACGAGAATTTGGGGTCTGCAACCCTCTGCTCTCCTGCTCCCTGAGGGCTTCTCTGTTGTGTTCCCTGTCAGGGCAGGCATCCTTTGTAGCCGAGCACCATCTAGTTCTTCTGGTCTCAGGCTGATATAGTCTCTGGTTTATGTAGCCCTGTCTATCTCTTGGGCTCATAATTACTTTGTGTCTTTGGTGTTCTTCATTCTCCTTTGCTCCCAGTGGGTTGAGACCAACTGATGCATCTCAGACTGCTATTTCCCAGCATTTAAGACCCCAGACGCCACTCCCTAAAGTGGAATACAGAATGTTTTCTTAATAGATTTTATTATGCCAATTGACTTAGATGTCTCCTGAAACCAGGGTCCCCAAACACCTGCCCCTGCTACTCTGGCCTTCAAAGCATTTGGTTGTATTCAGGAAACTTCTTTGGTTTTGGTTTAGTCCAATTGTGCTGACCTCTCCTGTATTGTGTGTTGTCTTTCCCTTCACCTAGTTATTATCTACCATCTAATTAGTGAATATCCCTCTCCCCCACTCCTTCCCTCCCCCCTCGTAACCATCAAAGAATATTTCCTTCTCTGTTTCAACTATTTCTCAAGTTCTTATAATAGTGGTCTTATACAATATTTATCCTTTTGCAACTGAATAATTTCAGTCAGCATAATGCCTTCCAGGTTCCTCCATGTTATGAAATGTTTCAGGGATTCCTCACTGTTCTTTATTGATGTGTAGTATTCCATCGTGTGAATATACCATAATTTATTTATCCTTTCATCCATCGATGAGCACCTTGGTTGCTTCAGTTGTTTTTGCTATTGTAAATAGTGCTGCAATGAACATGGGTGTACAGATATCTGTTCGTGTAAAGGCTCTTATTTCTCTAGGATATATTCCAAGGAGTGAGATTGCAGGATCTTATGGTAGTTCTATTTCTAGCTTTTTAAGGAAGCGCCAAATCGATTTGCAAAGTGGTTGTACCATTTGACATTCCCACCAGCAGTGTATAAGTGTTCCGGTCTCTCCCCCACCTCTCCAACATTTATTATTTTGTGTTTTTTGGATTAATGCCAGCCTTGTTGGAGTGAGATGAAATCTCATTGTAGGTTTTATCTGCATTTCTCTAGTGGCTAATGATCGTGAACATTTCCTCATATATCTGTTAGCTACCTGAATGTCTTCTTTAGTGAAGTGTCTGTTTTATATTTTGCCCATTTTTTAACTGGGTTGCCTTTTTGTAACTGAGTTTTTGCAGTATCACACAGACTTTAGAGATCAGGCGCTGATCGGAAACGTCATAGCTAAAAACTTTTTCCCAGTCTGTAGGTAGTCTTTTTTACTCTTTTGGTGAAGTCTTTGGATGAGCATAGGTGTATGATTTTTAGGAGCTCCCAGTTATCTAGTTTTTCTTCTGCATTCTTAATAATGTTTTGTATACTGTTTATGCCATGTATGAGGGGTACTAAGGTTTTCCCTATTTTTTCTTCCATGATCTTTATTGTTTTAGATTTTATATTTATGTCTTTGCTCCATTTTGAGTTAGTTTTTGTGCATGGTGTGAGATATGGGCCTTGTTTCATTTTTTTGCAGATGGATATCCACTTCTGCCAGCACCATTTGTTAAAAAGACTATCTTTTCCCCATTTAACTGCTTTGGGGCCTTTGTCAAATATCAACTGCTCATATGTGGATGGATTTATGTCTGGATTCTCAATTCTGTTCCATTGGTCCATGTATCTGTTGTTGTACCAGTACCAGGCTGTTTTGACTACTATGGCAGTAAAATAGGCTCTAAAATCAGGTAGAGTGAGGCCTCCCACTTTCTTCTTTTTCAATAATGCTTTACTTATCTGGGGCCTCTTTCCTTTCCGTATGAAGTTGGTGATTTGTTTCTCCATCTCATTAAAGAATGTCATTGGAATTTGGATCGGAATTGCATTAAATTTATAGATCGCTTTTGGTAAAATAGACATTTTTACAATGTTAAGCCTTCCTATCCATGAGCAAGGTATGTTTTCCACTTATGTAGGCCTCTTTTGGTTTCCTGCAGAAGTATTTTGTAGTTTTCGTTGAATAAGTCTTTTACATCTCTGATAAAATTTATTCCTAAGTATTTTATCTTCTTGGGGGCTACTGTAAATGGTATTGATTTGGTGATTTCCTCTTCAAGGTTCTTTTTGTTGGCGTAGAGTAATCCAACTGATTTTTGTGTGTTTATCTTGTATCCTGATAATCTGCTGAACTCTTCTATTAGTTTCAGTAGTTTTTTTGAGGATACCTTAGGGTTTTCTGTGTATAAGATCATGTCATCTGCAAATAGAGATACTTTGACTTCTTCCTTGCCAATCTGGATGCCCTTTATTTCTTTATCTAGCCTAAATGCTCTGGCTAGGACCTCCAGCACGATGTTGAATAAGAGTGGTGATAAAGGACATCCCTGTCTGGTTCCCGATCTCAAGGGGAATGCTTTCAGGTTCTCTCCATTTAGGATAATGTCGGCTATTGGCTTTGTATAAATGCCCTTTATTATGTTGAGGAATTTTCATTCTATTCCTATTTTGCTAAGAGTTTTTATCATGAATGGGTGTTGAACTTTATTGTCTTTTCTGCATCAATTGATAAAATCATGTGATTCTTGTCTCTTATTTTATTTATACAATGGATTACGTTAATTGTTTTTCTAATGTTGAACCATCCCTGCATACCTTGTATGAATCCCACTTTGTCATGTAAATTATTTCTTTGATATGTTGTTGAATTCTATTGGCTAGTATTTTGTTGAGGATTTTTGCATCTACGTTCATGAGGGATATAGATATGTAATTTTCTTTTTTTTTGGTGTCTTTACCTGGCTTTGGAATCAGGGATATTATGGCTTCGTAGAAGAGTTTTGGAGTATTCTGTTATTTTCTGTGCTCTTAAATTCCTTTAGTAGTAGTGATGTTAACTCTTCTCTGAAAATTTGGTAGAACTCTGCAGTGAAGCTGTCCAGGCCAGGGCTTTTTTTTTTTGTTGGGAGTTTTTTGATTACCTTTTCAACCTCTTCTTTTGTTATGGGTCTTTTTAGTTGTTCTACTTCCGTTTGTGTTAGTTTAGGTTGGTAGTGTGTTTCTAGGAATTCATCCATTTCTTCTAGGTTTTCAAATTTGTTAGAGTACAATTTTTCATAGTAATCTGATATGATTCTTTTAATTTCAGTTGGGTCTGTTGTAATATCGCCCATCTCATTTCTTATTCGGGTTATTTGCTTCCTCTCCTGTTTTTCTTTTGTCAGTTTGGCCAAAGGTTTATCAATTTTGTGAATTTTTTCAAAGAACCAGCTTTTGGTCTTGTTAATTCTTTCAATTGTTTTCCTGTTTTCTATTTCATTTAGTTCTGCTCTAATTTTTATTATTTTCTTTCTTCTGGTGCCTGAGGGTTTCTTTTGCTGCTCTCTTACTATTTGTTCAAGTTGTAGGGATAATTCTTTGATTTTGGCCCTTTCTTCTTTCTGGATGCGTGGATTTATTGATATAAATTGGCCTTTGAGCACTGCTTTTGCTGTATCCCAAAGGTTCTGATAGGAAGTGTTTTCATTCTCATTGGATTCTCTGAATTTCTTCATTCCATCCTTAATGTCTTCTATAATGCAGTCCTTTTTGAGCAAGGTATTGTTTAGCTTCAAAATGTTTGATTTCTTTTCCCTGCTTTTTCTGTTACTGATTTCTACTTTTATGGTGTTACGGTCAGAGAAGATGCTTTGTAATATTTCAGTGTTTTGGATTCTGCTAACGCTTGCTTTATGACCAAATATGTGGTCTATTCTAGAGAATGTTCCATATGCACTAGAAAAGAAAGTATACATGGTTGCTGTTGGGTGGAGTGTTCTGTATACGTCTATGAGGTCAAGTTGGTTGATTGTGGCATTTAGATCTTCCGAGGTGTCTTTATTGAACTTCTTTCTGGATGTCCTGTCCTTCACTGAAAGTGGTGTCTTGAAGTCTCCTACTATTATTGTGAAACTGTCTATCTCACTTTTCAATGCAGATAGAGTTTTACGTATCTTGCAGCACTGTCATTGGGTGCATAAATATTTAATATGGTTATATCCTCCTTGTATCTTGTCCCTTTAATCATTATATAGTGTCCTTTCTTATCCTTTATGATGGATTTAACTTTAAAGTCTATTTTGTTAGAAATTAATATTGTCACTCCTACTCTTTTTTGATTGTTGTTTGGTTGATTTTTTTTTCCATCCTTTGAGTTTTAGTTTGTGTCTCTAAGTCTAAGGTGTGTCTCTTGTAGGCAGCAAAAAAACAGATCATGTTTTTTAATCTATTTGGCCACTCTCTCTTTATTGGTGCATTTAGTCCATTTACATTCAGCATAATTATGGATAGGTATGAATTTAATTCTATCATTTTGATGTCTTTTTTTTGTGTGTTTTTTCCACTGAATATTTTGTGCTGAGTAGTTTATCTTTATATATTATCTTTTATTCATATTCATTTTTGTTTATTTTGTTTCTGCTGAGTCTCTATTTTTTTCTTGTATTTTATTTTAATGTGTAGGATAGTTTTTCTCCTTTGTGATTACCTTAATATTTACTCTTATTTTTCTAAATCTAAACCTAACTGTTATTTCTTTGTATCGCCTTGTCTTCCTCTCCACATGAAAGATCTATGACTACATTTCTTAGCCCCTCTTTGTTTTAATGTTGTTTTGTTCACATAATAACATCGTATCCCTGTTTGGAATTTTTTTTATCTTGATTTATTTTTGTGATTTCCCTGTCTTGGTTGACATCTGATCACTCTGTCCGGTGTTCTAGTCTTGGGTTGATACCTGATATTATTGATTTTGTAACCAAAGAACTCCCTTTAATATTTCTTGTAGTTTTGGTTTGGTTTTTACAAATTTGCTAAACCTCTGTTTGTCTGGAAATGTCCTAATTTCACCTTCATATTTAAGAGACAGTTTTGCTGAATATATGATTCTTGGCTGGCATTTTTTTTCCATCAATGCTTTATATAAATCATCACATTGCCTTCTTGCCTGCATGGTTTCTGCAGAGTAGTCTGAGCTTATTCTTATTGGCTCTCCTTTGTAGGTGACTTCATTTATTCCTAGGTGTTCATAAAAGTCTCTCTTTTGTCTTTAATTTTGGCAAGTTTGATTATGTCTTGGTGACTTTCTTTTAACATCTACCTTATGTGGAGTTTGATGACCATCTTGGATAGATATCTTCTCATCTTTCGTGATATCAGGGAAGTTTTCTGCCAACAAATCTTCAACAATTCTCTCTGTATTTTCTCTTATCTCTCCCTGTCCTGGTACTCCAATCACTCATAGGTTATTTCTCTTGATACAGTCCCACATGATTCTCATGGTTTCTTCATTTTTTTTTAATTCTTTTATCTGATTTTCTTCAAATATATTAATGCCAAGTGATTTATCTTCGGGTTCAGAAATTCTGACTTCTACTTGTTCAATTCTGCTCCTCTGACTTTTATTGAGTTGTCTACTTCTGTAATTTTATTGTCAATCGTCTGAATTTCTGATTGCCATCTGTGGATTTTTCCAGCTTATTAAATTTCTCATTATGTTCCTGGATAATCTCTCTAATTTCTTCATTTGCTTTATCTGTGTGTTCTTTGGCCTGTTCTGCGTATTGCTTCATTTCCTTCCTGATGTCTTGAAGAGTTCTGTATATTAAACTTTTGTATTCTGCCTCTGGTAATTCCAGGAATGCACTTTCATCTAGAAAATCCCTGGATTCTTTGTTTTGAGAGCTTGTTGAGGTGATCATGGTTTGTTTCTTTATGTGACTTGATATTGACTGTTGTCTCTGAGCTATCTATAAGTTATTGTATTAGTTTATGTTTGCTTACTGTGTCGTAGCTTCTTGCTGTGTTTCATTTTGATATGCCCAAATGAGTTGCTTGAGTGAGCTAGCTTGATTATTTTCGCCTTTTAAGCTCTGATGTCCTGTCCCCACATTGCTAGAGCTGTTATCAGGTATATCGGTCTAGGAGTCCACTCACTTTTGTTGTATGAATTCAGCTCAGGTGTCCAGGTAGCTGATCATCAAGAGTGTGGTACAGGCTCTGTCCTACAGTCTTAGAGGGGCAGGGGTGATTGGTGTAGGTACCGGTATCTGATTGTAGCCCAGAGTCACACTCTGAACAAGGTGGGGGCTGAGAATCATTCCCCAAGTGTCTCTGAGGAAAGTGTGTCCCTCTTGTCTAGAGCACACAGGGGGGTGGGTTCTGCAGACAGACCATGGGCACCCAATGTTTTTTTTATTGTAAGGACTGGGAAGTACCAGTTATCCTTGATCCCTGTTGAGGGTGGCTGTGTGACCTGAGTGGAGCCATCAGTCCTTAGGCCCCTGATGTGGGTAGGTGAGGACCCTGTTTAATAGACAAAGCAGTGTCAAAGATCAAACACCCACCTCTCCACTGCACAGCTGAAACAGTTATAGTCTGCCAACAAGGCCCTGTTCTCCTGAAATAGGCCCACACAGGTCCATGCAGGGGGATTGGTACTCAAATTCCATGGACTGTTTATGACCGGACAGGAGCTGCTTCTGTCCTGAGCTCCCCTGGTTAATGGAGCTGGCAAATTATCTTTTCCCCCAACTGCAAATTTTTTCCTTCTCCAAGGCCAGGAGGATGGCTCTAGGAACTCAACAGGGCCTATCTTTGGCCCAGGGAAATTAACACCTGCTGAAGTTGGCTTGGGGGTGGGGGGCACAGTAAAATATATGCAAGTACTTAGCTTTTGCCAAGAGTGCCATTCTTCTCTGGCTCTGGAGGTGTGAGTAGGCTGTGTGGCTGGCTGCTTCTCCTTGAGGAAACTGCAGCCAAACGCTAGTATCAGTCTGCTGCAGCTGCTCCCGGGAATGGTGCCTGAGAGCTCCCAGCTGTTCAGGTCCGGTAACTCCTCTCCACTTCTGAACCATCTCTTCCTCCCCCTCCTGCTCAGTTTGTTTTCTAACTTTGCCTTTGGTGTTCGGGGCTCCTGGCTTGTCATAAATATACTCATTTCGCTTGTTTTTTTGTGTCATTGTTGTAAGAGGGCTCACCGGAAGCGTCTCTGTATTCCGCCATCGTGGCCCACCTCTAATTTTTTCTTTTGTGGTAAAATTGGCTTACAGTCAAATACACAGGTCTTAAAGGTCATAATGTTCAATCAGCTGAGTTTTGACAAATGCATACACTCATGTAACCGAAAATTTCATTAAGATATAGAACATTAATATTACTTCAGAAAGGTTCTTCATGCCCCTTTTGAGTCAATCCCTGCCACTAGCACTCCCAGATATAGACATGTATTTGGTTTTGTTTCTTCCATTGTTGTTAGTTGTTCTCAAGTTGGCTCATACTCATAGTAACCTAGATCTAGCATACTCTAGAATTTATATAAAAGTTATTGCTGATTTTGTAGTCTTTTTTGTAAGCTTTCTCTCATTGAGCATAATGTTTTTGAGAGTCATCCATGTTGTTGTTTGTGTCAGAGGTTCATTTCCTTTTGTTACTGAGTAGAATTCCATGTTATGAATTTGCCTCAATTTGTCTATCTATTCTTCTGGTGATGGACACCTGAATTGTTTCCAGTTTTTAATTTTTATGAATAAAGCTGCTTTTTAACATTCTCATGAAAGTATTTCTGTCAACATATACTTTTACTTCTCTTGGGTAAATACCTAGGAATAGAATTGCTGGGTCAAAGTGTAAATTATTGGTTAGTATTATAAGAAACTGCCAAAACATGTTTTCAAAGTAGTTATATTGTTTTACATTCCTAACAACAATATATGAGAGTTCTGGTTAATCTACATCCTCATCAACTTTTAGTGTAGTCAGTCTTTTAATTGTAACTATTCTGGAGGATGTGGTATATAAGTAAGGCTTTAATTTGTATTTACCTGATATTAATAATGTTGAGCACTTTCTAATGTGCTTATTGGCCATTTTTATATTTCCCTTTGTGACATGTCTGTTCAAATCTTTTGGCCTTTAAAAATGTTTCTTTGTCTTTTTATTATTGATTTTAGGGATTCTTTATATTTTCTGGATACCAGTTCTCCCTTTGGGGTTTCTCATGCCAGGTCTTTGCATATTTCTTTATAACACTTTACTTTGTCTTCTTAAACCAATCTTTGAAATCTTCTGGTCTTTAACTTAATTATTTCTTACACTCACTTTAGCTACTGTATGTTCAAGAGCAGTTTCAGAGTCTCTTCTGACATTCATTTTAGTCTTTTCTTTCTTTCCTGTCTTTTTAATGACCTCTTGCTTTCTTCATGTATGATGTCCTTGATGTCATCCCACAAGCACTCTGGTCTTCTATCATTAGTGTTCAATGAATCAAACCTATTCTTGAGATGGTCTCTCAATTCAAGTGGGATGTACTCAAGGTGGGAAGAACACACTGGGCATTTCTCAATTTGAAAGAACTGAAGAAAAAATTAAAGTCTTGAGTTGCAATATGAAAGGATTCTACAGTAAAAATACTAAACAATGCAGGAAGCATCAGAAGAACATGGAAGGAATACACAGAGTAGCTATGTCTGGGAAGAACTGGTCGACATTCAATCATTTCAGGTGGTAGCATATGATTAAGAATCAATGGTAATGAAGGAAGAGGTCCAAGCTGCACTGAAAGCACTGGTGAAAAACAGGCATGAGGAATTGACTGAATACCAAGTGAAATGTTTCAATAAATGGATGCAGACCTGAAAATGCTCACTTCTCTATGCCAAGACATTTGGAAGACAGCTACCTGGCCAACTGACTGGAAGAGATCCACACTTGTACCCGTTCCAAAGAAAGGTGATCCAATAGAATGTGAAAATTATCAAACAATACCATTAATATCACACACAAGTAAAATTTTGCTGAAGATCATTCAAAAGCAGTTGCAGCAGTACATTGACGGGGAACTGCCGGCAATTCAAGCTGGATTCAGAAGAGGACATGGAACCAGGGATATCATTGTGGATGTCAGATGGATCCTGGCTGAAAGCAGAGAATACCAGAAAGATATTTACCCGTGTTTTATTGACTATGTAAAGGATCATAACAAATTATGGATAACATTGTGAAGAATGGGAAACCCAGAACACTTAATTGTGTTTACGAGGGACCTGTACTTAGATCAAGAGGCAGTCATTCAAACAGAACAAGGGGACGCTGCCTGGTTTAAAGTCAGGAAAGGTGTGCACCAGGGTTTTATCCTTTCACTATACATTTTCAATTGGTATGCTGAGCAAATAATGGGAGAAGCTGGACTATATGAAGAACAGGGCATCAGGATTGGAGGAAGACTCATTAACAATCTGCAATATGCAGATGACACAACATTGCTTGCTGAAAGCGAAGAGGACTTGAAGCACTTACTGATGAAGATCAAAGCCTACAGTCTTCAGTATGGATTATGCCTCAACATAAAGAAAACAAAAATCCTCACAACTGGACCAATAAACATCATGATAAATGGAGAAAACATTGAAATTGTCAAGATTTCATTTCACTTGGATCCACATGCAACGCCCATAGAAGCAATAGTCAAGAAATCAAATGACTTATTGCATTGGGCAAATCTGCTGCAAAAGACCTCTTTAAAGTGTTAAAAAGCAAAAATGTCACATTAAGGACTAAGACGTGCCTGACCCAAGCCATGGTGTTTTCAATCGCCTCATATGCACGTGAAAGCTGGACAATGAATAAGGAATACCAAAGAATTGATTCCTTTGAATTATGGTGTTGGCAAAGAATATTGACTGTACCATGGACTGCCAGAAGAATGAACAAATCTGTCTTGGAAGAAGTACAGCCAGAATGCCCATTAGAAGCAGGGATGGTGAGACTTCATCTCACATAGTTTGGGCATGTTATCGGGAGGGACCAGTCCCTGGAGAAGGATGTCATGCATGCTTGACAAAGTAGAGCATCAGCAAAAAAGAGGAAGACCCTGGACAAGATGGACTGACACAGTGGCTGTAAAAAATGCGCTCAAGCACAACAAGGTGCAGGACCAAACAGTGTTTTGTTCTGTTGTATTTAGGGTCACTGACTCGACTGCACCTAACAACAACATACTCAATGTTATACTTTGACTCTTTTGGACTTTTAATTTTCTTTAGCTTCAACATGAAATTACATATGAGCAATTGATGATCTATTTTGTAGTTGACCACTAGCTTTGTTCTGACTGATGATATTAAGCTTCTCCATAATCTGTTTCAACAGATGTAGTCAGTTGGATTTCTATGTATTCTATCCAGCGATGTCCATGTGTATAAAAAAAAGAGAAATTTTTCTCTTTTTTTTTTTTTAGTAGCCATTAATTATGTTGGAAAAAAATTGTCACTGTTGTTGTTGTTAGGCGATGTCATGTCGGTTCTAACTCATAGTGACCCTATGTACAACAGAACAAAACACTGCTTGGTCCCGCGCCATACTCACAATTGTTGTTATGCTTGAGCCCATTTTTGCAGCCACTGTGTCAACCCATTTTGTTGAGGGTCTTCTTCATTTTTGCTGACCCTCTACCAAGCATGATGTCCTCCTACAGGGACTGATCCCTCCTGATAACATGTCCAAAGTATGTGAGACATAATCTCATCATCTGCTTCTAAGGAGCATTTTGATTGTACTTCTTCCAAGACAGATTTTTTTCACAATAAATGATTCACTGATCTTGCAAAATTTTATCATGTGATCTCAGGTGTCGTTTCTATCACCAAGGGCATATTTTCCAACTAATGATGCTTCTTTGTTCCTAGATGTGTCTATGTGTGATTTTTCTTGTAATTTAACTTGTTTGGGGGTTTTCTGAGTTTCTGGAGTCTATACACTTATGTTTTTCACCAAATTTAAGAAAATGTCAGTCATTTTTCTTTTCACATTCCTCCCCCCAACTCATTCACTCTCTCTTTTCCTTCTGGGAGTCAAATTATAAGTACATTTATCCTTTTAATATTATTTCTCAGGTCACTGAGACTCTGTTAATTTAATTTCAATCATTTTCTCTGTTCTTCAGATTGGATAATTTCTATTTATCTGTATTCGTGTTCACTGGACCCTTCTTCTGTTATGTCCAATTTGCTATTAATTAAGTCCATCCAGTGAATTTCTTTCTCAGACATTGTAGTTTCTTTTCTCAAATCCCCATGTTTCTTTTTATAATTTCTATTTTTTGCTGCAATTTTTATTATGAAATTTATTGCAAGCATATTTTCCTTTATATTAAGCATAGTTACAATAGTTACTTTTAAATTCTCATCTGTTAATTTCAACATCTGGGTCATTTTGGTGTCAGTCTCAATTAATTACTTTTTCATTTGCATATGGGTCACACACATTTTCCTGATTCTTCATATGTCTGGGAGTTTTGGTTATATCCTGAACAGTATAAATGAAACATTACAGAAATTACGGATTCTTTTATATTCCTCTGAAGGGTAATGGTTTTGTTGTTGTTGTGATAGCAAACATTAAGTTGACTGGACTTATACTTCTAACTCTATTTCCCCTGTGATTTTCAGGAGCTAAAATATGTATGTAGTTATTTTAGCCTTAGCTGGGATGTTTGCAGTCTGCCTCACATACACGTAGTTCAGGGATAGATATATGAGAAAAATTTCACACAGAACTTAGAGTTCTCCTTCTGTGGCTCTCTTCTTTATGGGATCCCCTCTTCACTTTCCAGCTGCTGTCATTGCCCCTAAATCTGTTGTCTGGCTCTTCAAGTCATTACAGTTTTGGGTTTTCTGTGAAATCATGGTGGCATAGTGGTTAAGAGCTATGGCTGCTAACCAAGAGACTGGCAGTTTGAATCCACCAGGCGCTCCCTGGAAACCGTATGGGGCAGTTTTACTCTGTAAATCAACTTGATGGCAATGGATTTTGAGTTCAGGTTTATCTCCCTCACTTGGCAATGACTAAGACCTGCCTTCAGTCTAAAAGCCCTGAAATATGGACACTCAACCAGTGCCCTTCCCTTCTTTCAAGTGTAATCTCCTAAAGTTTCCTTGGGTTTTGAAATTGCTCTCCAGTGTCTTCAGGCATTTTTTTAAACTACAATTTATAGTTGTTATCTGTAGGAGTGTTGGTCCAATAAAAGTTAATCCTCTATTTGCAAACATGCAACTTCCCAACTATGTGATTTTAGGATATATAAATAAGACAAAATAATGAATGGGGCCAACTGATTCACAATCTACATTTTTTTTTGACTGTTGTATAAGTATAAACCTTACTTCAAATGTAGTATAACACAAATTCATTTCATATATGTATTTCATTTTGACAAAATCTTGATTTCTTGTGTTTTCACATTTTTGTTGTGAATTTTTCAGAGGGAGAAATTGTGTTTTGTAGTGTAATTTAGCCTGCCTCTTTTTCTTTCAATGACTTTGACATTTTAAGAAAAATTGTTTTAAATTTTGAGAATTGGAGAGTTTTTTCTGCTAAAACAAAGATGAATTTAGATTAATAAAAATTATAATTTCAAATGTAATAATAAATATGACTAAAGTAATATGCTCATTATTGACCAAAATATGAGCCAAAATTAGCAAAAATTCTACTGTCTTAAGAAGATGAAATAGTAAATACAAATTTATTTTAACTATTGTCAGATTGGTTTAAAACACAGAGATGATGTACTTGGCATGACATTTTATTATAGTTCATATTTCAAGTCTAAATTTGTGGAATTGAAAGTATGATTCTTAAAATAACCTCAAATGCACGGTAAATTATAAATTTCTAGCACACTGTAAACAGGATGTGTTGTTTACAGCTGTTTAGATCCACTAAATATCTGTGGATTTGCTTCCTCAGCTAGAGCAGGAACTTGCTGGCTATAACTCCCTGCCTTGTTCAATAACTTCCAGTAATTATCAGGAAGAAAATGCAATAAATTTATGTAATAGACTGCCCCTTTGCTATAATATACAATCAGAGGAGATCAATGCTTCTTACAATAAGGAGAAGAATTACAACTGTGTTTTATTTTATAGCTTTGGTAATACAGCTTTGGAAACCACCAGAGGGAGTAGAGTTAAACTTCAGTGGTCAAATTCCATTGTCGTAAAACATAGCCTGGGGCTGACATTTTACAAAGTAGCAACACAACAAGGGGCTGTGTACTTCTTAGCAGACTGTTTTATTTGTTCACCCATCCAGCTAGTGAAAGACTTTCCTTTATTGCTGCTCTTTTAGTTCATATGTCTGGAATAATAAGAATCTCTCTGAATGTAATAAATAATAATCAAATTTAACCTTTGGCCACATCGTTATAAGAAAGGAAAGATGGACATAGTGGATAACGAAACCTCCAGTGTTGCAGTAACCTACAATGACTTGTTCATTACAAAGTTATATTTGTTACGGTTTTAAAAATATACTTTTATTGTGGCTTAAATCAAAGGGCATTTTTGAGCCCTGCCTAGTTATGCTTAAAGTATAATTACACGCTACATATCTTGGTAAGTAAATGAAAGCCTTTTCTTGGTTATTTATTATAAATTTCTACTTTGCCTGTAGCTAAGTGAAGGCCAGGCCCCTAAAGTGTTTCAAGTATAATGAATGCACAGTGAATATAAAACAGTCCATTAATTGGGATAATAGGTCCCAGCATGTAATTGCATTTCTTAGGTACTATGGATAGCAACTGAGTGAAGTGGTATTTATTCAAGGTTGTTAGTCACCTGTGGATAATTTTATTTGTCCACTGATGCTTAAATAAATGCACCATTCATCAGTAAGAATATTTATGAAGAAATTTATAACAAAATCATTGCATCTCAAATTATGAAAGGAAACAGTATATAAAAGTTACTGAAGAATGCCACAATAAAGTCTTTTCAATGCTGCAGGTTACTTGCTTTTATGTTGGTGGACAGTAAAATATTGTGGAAACTCAAGCATAAATGTGGGACAAACATGATTACTGTATTTTGCTTGATATTGTGCTATTCAACAAAATATCCATAAGACACAAAATAAATTTTATTGCCAACTTCTAGCTCCATGTGCTTGCACTGTTTTTCAAGGAAAAAAAAAAAGAATTTATCAACAGACAATCGGATAGCATGTCGCAAACCTTTGTAATCTCTGAAATAGTGTGCGAGGGGCTTTGTTAATAGCTGTAAAAATGTTTCCTTTGGTTTTCATTTAATAGGTTGTTGACTATTTCTAAGGTATTAAAAAAAAGAAAACATGTTATATCCCGTCATGCAGAGGCCTCCACACCTCATTTAGGAAGAGTCAAGAGGGAAAGTGAAGAGGGAGTCATGAGTTTCATGGGCTCAGAACAAGATTACACTCTTCCCCAGCCATCTCTGGCAGAAATGAAAGGAGAACTTCTGGAACTTTGATTTATCCACCAGCCTTCCTGACCCCTTAATATCCTAGCATCACCTGTATTATGTACTCTTAGGTCACCTGGATGAATGCCATGATTTCTTTTGCCCTGTTTACATCAATCCTCAAAAGCAGTCCAGGACTCTTAGACTCTTAGATCATGCTCATTCCTGACTGTAATTTCTGTCAGACTCTGTGGCCTGTGAGGCAACCCTCTACCCCATCACTCCCTCTTTCTTTTGTTCGCTTTATCCTTCTCCATACCATCTGTCACCTTTTCACTGATTAGTTTATATATTTATTTGTATATTTCCCATTACTAAAATATAAGCTCCATGGAGATATATGTATGTGTATATGTATGTTGTAACTTTTTTGTTGTTAGGTGCTGTTGAGTAGGTTCTGACTCATAGCGACCCTATACACAACAGAACGAAACACTGCCCGGTCCTGTGCCATCCTTACACTCGTTCTTATGCTTGAGCTCATTGTTGCAGCCACTGTGTCAATCCACCTCGTTGAGGATCTTCCTCTTTTCCGCTGACCCTGTACTCTGCCAAGCATGATGTCCTTCTCCAGGGACTGATCCCTCCTGACAATATGTCCAAAGTATGTAAAAGGCAGTCTCACCATCCTTGCTTCTAAGGAGCATTCTGGTTGTACTTTTTTCCAGGGCAGATTTGTTTGTTCTTCTGGCAGTCCATGGTATAGTCAATATTCTTCACCAACACCACAATTCAAAGGCGTCGACTCTTCTTCGGTCTTCCTTATTCATTGTTCAACCTTCCCTTGCATATGAGGCGATTGTAAACAAATATGAGCATAGTTTTTTTTTTTTTTAAGTTAGGAAGATTTTGCTATTTCTGATGTTTGTTAGACTATAATAATTCGTAATCCTTATGTTTTCCTGAATCTGTGTTCACGTGTAATCACTCATATAGTTTGGTATGTGTATAATATACCATGAGTAAAGACTGGTTGGTCCAGGAACTTTTAAAATTTGAGCTGATGGAGTATCTTGTTGATTCAGAACAAAATTTAAAGTTTTCCCCTTCTTCTGAAGTGTATTAAGCCTTTAGAGTTTTGCCATGAGATTACTGAAGATATTGGGCAAAGAACTGAAAATTGAGGAGAAAAAATCTGTTAAGGGTTGTATCTCTTTCACTGGCAAAGACAACCTTATATACAAATGAGCTAATGTTCTAAGAGTTGGCATTTTCCTTTCAGCTATGGAAGAAATATGAGACGAAAATGAATTACTGTATCCTTAAAAGCTTCCCCATGCATTTTGTTTTAAAAAGGAGAGATTTACTTATTCTTTCAGTTTTGCTAGGAGTAAACATTTTTCTAATGACAAAGAATAGACAAATATTCTGACACTGGATAGCAAAGCAAATAGAAGATTTAAAGATTTCGAAGAGAGAGATTACCGATTTTGCAATCAGAGTTCATGGATAATCTAGCATAATGACAACATTAACTAATGTTGATGGGTGCTTAGTAGGTTTACCGTTTCTATACCTTTTCTGTAACCAGTTATGAAAGACAGACATGTATATGATAGCATTTCAACCTCTTGATCAGTATTGACACATCTCTGAAAAATGTAATGAGATATGCTTCTTTCATAATCTTACTTTACATGGTCATTAAAATTAGAATAACTATGTTTTTCAGGGATTCAATATGGATTATGGTTTCTTAATATCATTTTATGACTAACAGAGGGGTACACCAATATACAGTTTTATGGTTGAAAAGGGTTATGAAGAAAAACAATAAAAATAAGGTGCCCTTAAGGCTTCTAATGTGGTATACCTAAAGAAGTTTTCAGTGAGAAAACTACATCTGTTCTGTCCCTGGATCATCCTTGAGAGAAAACACGCAGCTAAAAACTGTTGTTAAAAAATATGTCGATATCTCCCATCTTAACACAGATCCTTTTCTGTAGAGCTTCCTTCCTTTTCCAAGTTTATTTTTCTTTGAAGCATAAGTTATTAACTTAAAACTTAAGAAACACCAGAAAAGGGCCTTGGAATGACATTGTCTTTTTTAATGTATATCCCTATTGATGTTTGGGCATCACTTTAAGCTCTGGTATTATATACCTGTCTTAAAATGTTATCCACATATGTAACAGTGCCAATAATATTAACGTGTACCTAATATAGAATATGGAGATCTGGTGGTGCAGTAATTAAAAGCCTGGCTGCTAACCAAAAGGTCAGCAGTTCGAATCCACCAGCCGCTCCTTGGAAACCCCATGAGGGCAGTTCTACTCTGTCCTAAGGGTCACAGTGAGTTGAAATCTACTGTGTTCTACATTTCTAAAAAAATGTAGAATAGAAATTCTACTTATGATGGACTTGGACATATGTTGTTCAGGCCCTTCAGGGAAGGACTTGTCAGCTCCTCCAGATAGTGCTTTACTTGCAGAGACTCATCTTGTCCAAGGTCATGACCTTCTGGGGATAGCCCATATCCAATGACTGATTGAGATGGGTGTAAAAGGTCAATCATTTTGGTCCACTGTGAGAAAAGTCTGAGAGGCTCTATATGCTACAGAGTTCCTGATGTGATTGATCAAAAATTTATGGGATCTAGCCTGCACTGAAATTTGACCTCATTATGTGTCCAATTATGCTTCCTTCCATTTCCTTCCAAATCTTCACATCTTCTTTCAGAGTCCCCAACGCACAACACTACTTTTTATACCTCTACGTTCTCATCCAACTCTTACTAAACCTCTGATTTCTTGTATGTATAAATTTTTTTCTCTGGCAAAAATCACACACCTATTATCCATCCCTTCACTATCAATATAATAAAGGTAAAAAATGACTTGGCCTTCATCAATATTGATTGTCATGGAGGTCCCATCTGGTCACATACATTCATTTCCCCTCTTTATATATTCAACATGGTGGGAATGTTCTGTAATTGGTAAAATGGTTTACAAGCAAAAATAAGTCCTATCACCTCTGATCATACCCCATAGCCTCCCTCAGCTCTTGACCATGACCTGTCTGTAATTTGAGCCTTCGAAAAATGATCAGCAAGTGAAAATGACAGAGGACAGGGCTCCAAGGGTGCCTCTCTCCCAAGACACCAAAAGCAAGAAATGAACAAACACTGTGAGGATCAACTTTGTCATGACTCTAGAAAAAACTCAAAATAGAATAAGAAGTCCGGAAACAAACCTATACATCTATGGCCAATTGATTTTCAACAAAAGTGACAAGACCATTCCATGGTGAAAGAATTGTGTCTTCAACACACGGTGCTGAGACAACTGAATAGACACATGAAAAATAATTAAATTGGACCCTTACCTCACATCATGTACAAAAATTAACTCAACTTGGATGAAAGACATAAATGTAAGAAGTAAAAACTATAAAACTCTTAGGATTCATAGCAACCCTATAGTACAGAGTAGAACTGCCCCTTATGGTTTCCCAGAAGCGTCTGGTAAGTTCCAACTGCTGAAGTTTTTTGGTTAGCAGCTGTATACTTCTTAACCACTACATTACCAGGTTTCTGATGAAAACATAGGGGTAAATATTCATGACCTTAGATTTGGCCATTGACAGTTAGATATAACACCAAAATGAAAAAAAAAATAATATAAAAAGAATAGATACATTGGACTTTATCAAAATTAATTTTTTTTTGTCAATCAAAGAATGCTATCAAGAGAGTAAAAAAGACAACCCACTGACTGTATGAAAATATTTGCAAATCACATATCCAGTTAGGGTCTAGAGTTCAGAATATGTAAAGAGCTCTTACAACTCAACAACAAAAAGACAACCCAATTAAAACCTGGGTAAAGGCCTTGAATACACATTTCTTCAAAGAAGATATACAAACGGCAAATAAGTGCATGACAAAATGCTAAGTATCAGTAGTAATTAGGGACATGCACCTCACAGACACAATGAAATACTACTTCACACCCAGTAGGATGGAAATTAAAACAAAGGAAAATAACAAGTGTCACTGAGGATGTGGAGAAATTGGAACCCTTGTACCTTACTGCTGGAAAACAGGTTGACAATTTCTTAAACAGTTAAATATAGAATTATCACATGATCCAGCAATTCTACTCCTAGATATATATACCCAAAAGAATTTAAAACAGATATTCAAATACTTGTGCATGAATGTTCATAGCAGACTATTCACAATAGCCAAAAGGTGGAAATAACCAAAATGTCCATCAACTGATAAATGGATAAACAATATGTCCATATATAATGAAATACTATTCAACCATGAAAGGACTGAAGTCCAGATACATGCTACAATGTGGATGAACCTCAAAAACATAATTGCTAACTGAAAGAAGCAAGACACATAAAGAAAGATATTGTATGATTCCATTTATATAAAATACCTAGAGTAGTCGATTCCATAGAGACAAAAAGCAGATTAGTGGTTGCCAGGAGTTTGGGGATAGAGGAAATGTGGAGTGGCTGCCTGAAGGGTACAGGGTTTCCTTTTAGGGTGATGAAAATAATCAGGAACCAAAAAGTCGTGAGGAATGCAGAAGATTGCAAATGTACTAAACGCCACTCAACTGCACACTTTAAAATGGCTAAAATGATGAATTTTACATGATGTGAATTTTACCAGAGTAAAAAAAGGCAAAAAAAGTTTTAAGGGATTATATCATGACACTTCCTTGCATAAAGTCCTTACATTTAATAGGTACAGGTAATTTTGCCAAATATAGTGAGTTGCATGCTTCATGGTAAGGTCCTGGTTCTCAACAAAACAAGCTCACATGTTTTCTCCATGCTTTCCTAAAGAAAATGAAGGGAACTGAAGATTAAATAGTACTATGAATAATGGTAATATTTGTGTGGTATTTTATAACATACAGAGCTCTTTCAAATGAATTATTCCATTTGATCCATTCAGCATCCCAAATCAGGAGGCCATTGGAAATTATTATTACCATTTTACAAATACCATTGTTGTTATTATTATTTTGTAGATACTAACATTACAGAACAAGGATCCCTGGTGGTGCACTGGTTAAAGTGCTCGCTGCTAACCGAAAGGACCATGGTTCCAACCCACCATCCTCTCTGTGGGAGAAAGACATGGCAGTCTGCTTCCATAAAAATTACAGCCTTGGAAATCCTAAGGGGCAGTTCTCCTCTGTCCTATAGTGTCACTCTGAGTCTGAATCAACTTGATGGCAGCAGGCTTTTTTAAAATATTATAGATGGAGTAGCTAGGTGATGTAAATAGTTAATGCGCTGGGCTGCTAACCAAAAGGTTGGAAGTTGGAGTTCACCCAGAGGTGCGTCAGAAGAAAGGTCTGGTTTCCCACTTCTGAAAAATCAATTCTTGAAAACCCTGTGGGTCACAGTTCTACTCTGACACACGTGGGGTCAACATCAGTCCGAACGGACTTGATGGCAACTGGACTAGTTTAATATTACAGATATTATATTTTACTATTATACTTTTTATTTAAAAAAAATGAGACTCACAGAAACTACATGAATTGCCCACAGTTAAACAACTTGTAGGCGCTATAGTTGGAACACATACCATAGTTTTCTGTCTCCAAATCCTTGACTTCTAAAACAAAAAGATGCCAGCTAAAAAACAGCATAGGAAATTCTGTTCCTTGGAAATATTACAGGACTCTTCGCTACCTCATACGAATTGTATTTCTTTAGTTTCAGCACTGGATCTGTTATGATGGGACATGAAGGAGTCATCACCTTCTACTGAAGAAAACTGAAATTCAAAAGAATCCTATCTTGCATTTTTACACATAGCTAAAAATAAATAAATAATCCCATTCCATAGTTACTGATTTCTCCTAGGTTTTTTTCTTTTTTTTTTTTTTTAAATGTAATCCTCCAACATAGTCACTTAGTAACAAACAAACAAACAAATCCATTGCGGTCGATTTGATTCCAACTCATAGCAATCCTATGGGACAGAGTGGAACTGCCCCGCAGTGTTTCCAAGGAATAGCTGGTGGATTTAAACTGCTAACCTTTTGGTTAGCAGCTGAGTTCTTAACCACTATGCCACCAGGGCTCCTTGATATAACTTGTTATTTTTCTTAGTACACACCCCAAATGATTCCCACACAGATAAATGCAGGGCGTTTTGACCACAGGTTTATCCAAGTATATTTGCTGAGCTAGCATTCCAGTTCCACCAACAGACAAGTAGATGTTTTAAACCCTGGGAGAAAACAAATACAACATCCAAATGTAAATACTCAAGGCAGTACTCAATGTGCCCCAAAGCTAAAACTAGTACCTGCTCCAGTGGGAAACAGACCATGAAAATATCAGAAGGCTCTCTCGATGCATCTAATAGGAAAAGTGTGAACATTCAAAATATTTATATTCTTTCATAAAGATATTTTTCCTGACGAATGGCCCTACAATAGGTGGTTCATCAAACGCTCTTAGTGACTGAACAGATTACCAATTATATAAGAACAAATATCATTTAAGAGTTTCAGTGATTTGCCAGTTACCGTAAAGGTCCGTAACAGAATAATTTGTCATTTTACCAGGCACAAATTTGAATTATATTGGCCCTTCATGGTTTGTGTGAGGGAGTAAATCACTTAACCAGGTTAAGTGAGCCTAGCCATACACACACACAAATATTGCACTGTTATTTTCTACTTGTTGCTAAAAAAAAAAAAAAAAATTTTTTTTTTGGCTCTTCATAAATCTTCTTGTGGCGTTCTCGAAGTTAGAGCTTGTCAAGAATGTCAATGATCTTCTGTATAGCAACCCACACTTAATGTGGGAACTTGGTGATTCAGCAGACACTTATGGATCATGGATCTTGGATCTTGGAGTGCATCATAACTAGATAGAGATGAAGCAGGTAGAGTGCCTTAATTATTCTGATCCTGTTTTGAGGTTTTTTTGGGGGGGAGGGGCAAGTGTTTAAACGGATTTGTTGAAAATTTTCATGTGTCCTTAGTAGAGTCTCTTTCATTCAACCTTTCTCATTCTTTTTCATACAAACTTAAGACAGAAGATACAAATGCACAATTCCCCAAAACAGTTTTGGTTACTTTAGTTTTACAGTAGTCTGATTTTGATAGCAATATATGAAATAATCCCAGGGGGAAACTTAAATGTGATTGTAGATAATCAGCAGGGCCCAGTAGAAAAAGTAGGAATTCAAAACCCCTTTGGAATTATGGCACCATGTTACTGTTTTATTCCTTTCTCCCAAAAGCACTTACGAGGCATTTATTATAAACTATTTTTGCTATTTCTAGAATAAACGTGTACTTATTTTACCAATTTTGGAAATACAGTAATGTAGAAAGAAGCAAATACAAACCAGCTATAATCTCACTCTGTATTTTGTCTGTGGTCTTTTTCTCTTATGGAGTTGAGATTGAACTCCATATGCAATATTAGATCTTGTTTTTGCGCATGTTTGTTTTTTAAAAATTAATGAAATCAAGGATTTTGTTAACATTTAGAGAAATGTGTCATTAAACAACATGGGGTATTGCGAAGTCAGGGGTGGGGCTCATGGAGCAAGAACATGGATCAGACAATGACATATCAGAGTTTGAGATTTAGAACTTGCTTTGTGAAGCTTTGAAAACATTCATTAACTGTCTTATATTTCATTGTTGGTGTAACTATAGGGTCAGAAGAGAACCTAAGCATTTACCTAGACCAATGTGTCCTGTTTGTAGATGAAGACCCTTGCTTTTTACTTTTATTATTTAAAAATTTTTCAGAAAAATGATTTTAATTTGCCCCTGAATTCATAAACCACTTACAATAAATAACTTCTCAGTTGCCTAGTATGCAATGACCCACAGGTTGGGAACCACATTTCTAGGCTACTCCATGGACCAGCAAGCAGGACAGCCCTTCGTCCAGCCTAGAAAAAAAAGACAAGTAAGAACATATTATTAAGGAAAGAATCAGGGTTAAATTGCCACGGTCTCTGTTCTCCACTATTAGATTTGTGTTTCTGATTAAACATGGACCACATAAAAAAAATACCGCATGATTAGGGAGTAACTTTTGCAGTCATTTGCACATTTAGTAGAAAAGCAATCATAGTAATTTATTGTGCACTAAATATGTGTTTAGAACCCTGCTAGGTGTTTTGTGAAGAGAAAAATAAAACAAAGACAAGGGCCTTCATTTCTTGACTTCCTCACTCTGAATTCCTAAACAATTTACGTTAGAGCTCTCTCTCTCTCTCTATATATATATAGCAAGCTCCAATGACTCTGTTAATTCTAAGGTAAAGTGAAAAACAAAATGGATCTATCCCAGGTGCAGACAACCAAAGGAAATCTCATGCAGAGGCTGCAGGGGAGAAAGGGAGTTGCTTGTAATTACAAGATCACCCAGCTATTACATAGGAGTCCCTCCCTCAGTGATGCAAGTGGTTAAGTGCTGGGCTACTAACCTAAAGGTTGGCAGTTCGAATCCACCTAGAGGTGCCTGGGAAGAAAGACCTGGTGATCAGCTTCCAAAAGGTCACAGCCATGAAAATCCTACGAAGTACAGTTCTACTCTGAAACACATGAAGTCGCCATGAGTAAGAAACTGTTGTAATTAAATCAGAAATACTTCCAGGGGGAGAGCCACAATGATTTTCATATTTGTTTCTAGTTCCAATACTGCTTTCACAAGAAGGATGAGGATTTTGACTTCCAGAACTGGAGTTACCAACCTGCTCTAGAAGTGTGGCATTGCTGTCTGTAGCTCTAGCTGCTGATTACTGCAAAAGTTGTGGTGCAGCTTCCCGGAAATAGCTGGAGAGATGGATCAAATTTTTCAAATTTTGATTTTGTTCCTATGTTAGGTTGGCAGGGTTCAAAATGAAAGGGAAGCCCAAACCTGGGCCTAATTTAAAAGACTCTAATGGAATTTTATCCTTCTAATCAATGGTCTATAAAAGTATTTATTAAAATATTAAGCATAGACCTTTTCTTAATCACAGGTGGTTAATTATTCTAGCTAAATACATTAATTACAATAGAGTGTGTCTTAGTTATCTAGTGCTGCTAAAACAGAAATACCACAAGTAGGTGGCTTTAACCAACAGAAATTTATTTTCTCACAATTTAGGAGGCTAGAAATCTGAATTCAGAGCGCCGGCTCTAGGGGAAGGCTTTCTCTTTCTGTCTGCTCTGGGGGGAGGTCCTTGTCTCATTTCAGCTCCTATTCCTAGGTTCCTTGGTAATCATGTGATAAGTATCTTCGTCTCTGTCTGTACTTGCCTGCTTGCTTAATCTGAGCTTCTGTATCTCAAAACAGAGTGATTTAAGACACACCCTACACTAATACTGCCTCATTAACATACCAAAGAAAATTCATTCCCAAATGGGATTATAACCATAGGTACGGTATGGGGGTCAGGGTTTATAATACATAGTTCAGGGTGGGCACAATTTAAACTGTAACACAGTAGTAGAGAAAAATTACCAACTAATCCAGAATTTATAAACTAAAGTAGGAGATTAGCAGATTAGATGATTCTTTCTAACATCTATTACTGAGTTCTTATATTCATTGCAGGGACACATTGTTCCTTAGCATCTGTGAACACGTGTAGCAACCAAAGAACAAAAAGGTCTATAACAGACTTTTTCTCACTTGCTCTCATTCGTACAAACACACATATTCCTATGTTTAAATAAAACTCCGATTTCTATTTAGACATGTGTTTGTGCATTATCCACCTGCTATCTTGCTCTTTTAAGTCATTCACCTCCTGTCTCACAAGTTCCTTAGAACATTTCGGGAAGTGGTATTTAAACTTCCCTACCTGGCTCTTCTTTTATTGTTACTGCCTTTAGTTCTCATGACTAACAACTCTTAGCCTGGGAAGAGCAAGATAATGTAGCCTACATTTCTCAAATCGGACTCATTTCTCCATCGTTGTCCCACACGATCCATATTTCCCCAGACACAGCTTGTGCTTCTTCCAAATTAAATGTGTCTCTTGCCCCCTCCTGTTTTCCATGCCTGGCAAAGGACAAGCTTTTCTGAAAGCACAGTGGCTTGGCATTCATCTGTGCTTATTGGTGACCCAAGGCCAGGGTGTAAGATACCAAAGTGGATAATAGAAAAAGGAAAGATGTAATAAGAAACTGAGTGTCAACTTGGTGGGCAGTGGAAGACCTGGGTTCAACAAGACTTTTGCGGATATTGTCAGAGCTTCATTCCTTCTTTCCAGGAAGGAGTCTGGGCTGATTGGGGATTTGGAAATGACTGCCCCTTCTTCACTGGCCCAATTGTGGCATGAAGTTAGTGGGCTC
Source organism: Loxodonta africana (assembly GCF_030014295.1). NCBI lineage: Eukaryota > Metazoa > Chordata > Mammalia > Proboscidea > Elephantidae > Loxodonta > Loxodonta africana. The sequence goes on from NC_087369.1 coordinate 147,285,946, forward strand.
AGAAATACAGTACTAGGTCATAAAATTGAAATTGAGAACCCAGCACCCAGTCCAACAGAAACACCAAATCAAGTGAACTAGTCTTCGGAGAAATTAGGTTTTGGTACCCACCCATTTTGGGTACCCCTTGTCTAGAACTTGTTTTCGCTGGCCCAACATCTATATTCTGTAACCTAGAGGCTTGCAGCTGCTGTGATTATCTCTATCTCTAAAAAATCTCTACTTACCCCTAATTAAATGTTTCATTCCCATCCTATACGGTAGTTTCTCTAGGCCTCCTGAAGCGACACTTACCTAACTTTAGGAAGCAATTCGTGCTAATGTGCTAACAAGAGGAAGCTAAGGGTCCTCCCTCCCTTCCCAGAGGGCATCTGTGCATTTATATGGTGCTTTGCTAATCAGAAGAAAAATGAATACTTCTCAGTGGTTAAATACTCAAGCTGTGGCCTCAAGCTACTGGATGCAGACCCAGATCTTAGTTGTGCTTGTGGCCTTGGACACTTTGGACGAGCTACTCAGCCCTTTCTGTGTTTCAGTTTCTGCATACGTAAAATGTGCTTGCTAACTTTTATCAAGCACATACCATATGCAGGTGCTGCACATGTGTAATCTCATTAATCCTCAAAATGCTTCTACAAGGTAAATCTCAATGTTATCCCTATTTTCACAGATGAGAAAATGATTCTTAGCCTAACTATCCTGAACATCTAATCATTAGAAAAATAACTAACATTTATTGAGCAGTTACTACGTACCAAGTATTATGCTAAGTGCTTTATACACATCTTCTCATCTAGTCTTCACAATAATCCTATGAGTTAGGTACTATTTTTACCCCCAAAGTCACATTGCTAGAGAGAGAGCTGGGATTTGAACCTAGAAGTCTGGCTCCAGCCCATTGAATTAATCATTTCATGAGACTGCCTTTGCAAGGAGAGATTCCACAGAGTTGTAGTACTGGCAGATGGTATCTCATAATTTCAAACCATGTTGTAGAAGTATCTGTTCATTTTTTTCTAAGACTAAGGCCATCCATGATTAATTCAATGCCACATGAACCCTACAAGAGCCCCCTGAAAACAACTGTGACAATAGCGCCATCTTTGGAGTAGCAACAATCTCAATGGGACACTTGAATGAAAGCAAGTCTGTATTGGAGAAAACCTCTTTCATGCCAGAGCCTGCCAGTCTCAGTTGGAAAGGCATCTACAGAATGTGGTGACTGACTGCTCATCTGCCCCTTTGTTACCAAAATGTGATGAAGCTTTGCAGGATGTCTTGTGGTAGCTGTAATAAAACCTGGAACATAATTATAATATTTGTAAACCAAAAAGTTAAAAATAGAGGTGTCAGAGCCTGTCAGATTTGGATTCTAATTCTTTCTCTGTCCCTTGTCAGATCTACAACTTTAAGCAAGTACGGAGAGAGAGCTAGTTGGAATAGCAAGGGGCACTGTCAAGAAACAGATAACACACTAAAATGGTAATCTGAGATTTTAATAAAGGGACTGCTTACAAAAGAGAGGATGGGTGTAGGAAAACGACAAAGAATAGCACACTAGGAGCAGACATAGTGGTGGCTAGAACTGGAGTTAGAGAGTTGTGTGAAAAAGGACATTGATAAGGACTGAGCTCTTGGGCCTAGAGAATAAACACTGTACCCTTACTCTCATCTCTCCAGAGAGAAAAGAAGTCTGCTAATATGGGCCAACAGATTGTTTGTTCAGGGCAGACAGCAGAATTGAAGCATGGATTGTGCTCATGAGGAACCTGTACTTAGACCGAGACAGTTGTTCAAAGAGAACAAGTGGATACTGAGTGATTTAAAGTTAGGAAAGGTGTGCATCAGGGTCATATCCTTTCACCATACTTATTCAATCTGTACACTGAGCAAATAATCTGAGTAGGTGGACTATATGAAGAAGAATGTTGAGTCAAAATTGGTGGAAGACTCATTGACAACCTGTTATATGCAGATGACACAACTTTGCTTGCTGAAAGTGGGGAGGACTTGAAGCACTTACTAATGAAGATCAAAGACTGCAGCCTTCAATATGGATTACATCTCAACATAAAGAAAACAAAAATCCTCAGAACTGAACCAATAAGCAGCATCATGATAAACAGGGCAAAGTTTGAAGTCAAGGATTTAGTTTTACTCAGATCCACAATCAACACCCATGGAAGCAGCAGTCAGAAAATTAAAAAAATGCATTGCACTGGGCACATCTGCTGCAAAAGACCTTTTTAAAGTGTTGGAAAGCAAAAATGTAACTTTGAGGACTACTAAGATGCGTCTGACTCAAGCCATGGTATTTTCAATCACCTTGTATACATGGGAAAGCTGGACAATGAATAAGGAAGACCAAAGAAGAACTGATGCCTTTGAATTACGGTGTTGGCAAAGAATACGAGTATACCATGGACTGCCAGAAGAAAGAACAAAACTGCCTTGGAAGACGTACAGCCAGAATGCTCCTTAGAAGCAGGGATGGGGAGACTACGTTTCACATACTTTAGACCTAATGTTATCAGGCGGGATCAATCCCTGAAGAAGGACATCATGCTTGGTAAAGTAGATGGTCAGTGAAAAAGAGGAAGACCCTCAGAGAGATGGATTGATGTAGTGGCTGCAACAATGGACTCAAGCATAACAACGATGGTGAGGATGGTACAGGATCGGGCAGTGTTTCTTTCTGTTATACATATATGGCGGCTATGAACCAACTTTTCGGCACCTAACAACAACAATAACACTGTAACATGTTATTCATGCTACCCATGGAATCATATATGAGCAATCAAAACCAAACCAAACCCATTGCCATCGAGTTGATTTCGACCCATAGCGACCCGATAGGACAGAGCAGAACTGCCCCATAGGGTTACATGAGCAATATTGAGTGCTTATTATTTGTTTGGAAACTCTGGTGGCAAAGTGGTTTATTGCTACAGCTGCTAACCAAGAGGTCGGCAGTTCAAATCCACCAGGCACTCCTTGGAAACTCTATGGGGCAGTTCTACTCTGTCCTATAGGGTCGCTATGAGTCAGAATCGACTCGACTGGCAGTGGGTTTAGGTTTTTTTTTGTGTGTGTGTGCTCTGTGTTTATTATGTGCCAGATGCTATAATGTTCTATATAATAAGATGCTTATCTCTTCTATTCCTCTCAGCCATCTTATGAGCTAGATATTATTATCATCCTCCATTTTACATAGGAGAAAACTGAGACTTAGCTAGACTAAGTACCTTGCCCAATGTCATGAAGTTAACATGGCTAGAAATTTTATCAGATTCAAAAGCCCTAGTGACTAGTTTGCTTCCCACCATTCCAGTCTCTATTTCTTCATTCTTGATTAAAGAATGTCAACATCTGTAAATTTTTACTGTCTGATAAACAGTATGTGCCAGCACGAGCTCTCATGAATAAAACAAAATTCTCATCATGTTTACAAAATAAAGATAGTAAAAAATTCCCTCTCAAGTGCTAAGAATACTGTCAAAATTAATTTTCAAGACTATGGAATATGAATTACAAAAGGGAAAACAGGTTTTTGTTGTTTTACATTAAAGTTTAATTTAGTGTTTCTTCAAGAGTGTCCCGAGCACTGTCAAATGGAGCCCTGGTGGCACAGTGGTTAAGAGGCTGGCTGCTAGCCAAAAGGTCACCAGTTCAAATCCACCAGCTACTCCTTGGAAACCATATGGTACAGTTCTCCTCTGTCCTATAGGGTCGCTATGAGTTGGAATTGACTTGATGGTAATGGGGTTTTTTTTATTCTTATGTTAAACAGATTTTCCAGTGTACCATTTTAATTTTGTTGCCATTCATTTTACTATATTTTTGAGTTATTTTCTTAGGGGTTGCCATGTTGATTACAACTAACATGGCAATCTTTTAATTAGAGTCTTTAATTCATTTGAATTTAATGAAATTACTGATAACCAAAGGTTGGCAGTTTTTTTTATACTATTTACAGTAACTGGTATTAATTTGAAATGTTTTTTCTTAAATCAGCTATGGCTGATAACCAAAGGTCGGCAGTTTGAATCCACCAGGCGCTCCTTGGGAATCCTATGGTGCAGTTCTACTCTGTCCTATGGGGTCGCTATGAGTCGGAGTCGACTTAACGGCAACGGGTTTGTTTTTTAATAAAAATTTCATTGTGAAGGTTTGTCTTTTAAGTTTTTTGTATAGCATATTGTTTTCCTCAACTATTATTCACCATCCCAGGCAGCTACAATGCTAAACAATTGCCTGTAATTGCTTTTGACAAAGGCCCCTGGAAAAAATCTTTCACAGTGAGTCAGTGCCTCAAATAAGGACATTGCAAGTGGGATCTTTCAGGGAAGAACTAGACAGGTTAAATAATGCCAAGTCTCTGGGAACGAGGCTTTGAAGGAGCTCCAACCCCGCAGACCTTGGCCGGTGCCTGCCATGCTGCTGGTTTTAACCATGACTGTTGGTGGGTTATAGGCTGTTGGTTTTCAAGACTGCTGCTAAGCTGGAAAAGAGCAGATAAAAATAAGGTAAGTTAAAATGCCACAAGCATACAGTTCTTACTGAGATTCCATGGTTTTTCTTGAATAAATACTGTGTCCAAAAAAAAAAATCTTTTTTTTTTTTTTTTTTTTACTGCTGCAAGGCATTAGTTAATTTCCAGAGTTCTGAAAATGTTGGTTTGGTAGTTTTTGCCAGTGTGCTTGTTTTTTTTGAAAACCCTGGTGGCGTAGTGGTTAAGTGCTATGGCTGCTAACCAAGAGGCTGGCAGTTCAAATCCACCAGGCGTTCCTTGGAAACTCTATGGGGCAGTTCTACTCTGTCCGATAGGGTCGCTATGAGTCGGAATCGACTCGACGGCAGTGGGTTTGTTGCTTTTAGGAGATTGTGAATTTTTACAAGTCCATTTTCACTGGCATCTCCTTAATCCATGATCTTGACCTCTTATTCATGTTAGTGTATCCAACTGAGCTAGTTAGGAATACATTGTGTGAGGATATTTTATGACTTTTGAAATTTTTATACTGTTCTTAAGATATAAATATGACATTGTCATTGGGTTGCTTGTTAACTATAGAATACATAATCATTTATTTATTCAAGCTTTGCAAGTGAAAATCCAACACTGAGGATTTTTTATAAATTAAAATGACACAAGTTTCATTACTATTGGATCTTGCCATAAGGCTAGGTTCCAAATATGGGTTCCAAAGTGTGACAAATTTGGATTTCTGAGGCTTATAACATCAAGTACCAAGAACTAATAGGGAGAACTTTATGTTCCAGCTACCTCAAGATACTATATTAAGTGTTAGTGATATCCGTAAAATGTATCTATAAATTAATAGACAGTTATTTGTATAAAATATGTTCTATGTATAATCTAAAAAAAGTGAGAGAGGTGATTCTTCTTTATCAAAATACTGCAGAGTATTGGCATCTCTTCCAAATCTGTGTTTCATTATATATTCAACCATGATTTTCTGAACTATGAGAAAAAATAAAGTAAAATTTTATATTGAGTTGTGCTGTTGGAAGGATTAAATTTGAAAGTGAGTAAGAAAATACTTTTCAGTATATTAGCTGTTTATGTGTGATGGAATTGATGGCTCTCTCCTTTAAAGAGAAAAAAAAAATCATAGTTCATCAGAAGTCTAAAATTTACATATACTTGAAAATCAGATTTCTAATGAAGCTGATACTTAAGAATATATATATGTGTGTGTCTATATCTAGACACACACATATATGAATTCTTTAAGACTAGAATATTAGTGTTTACCAAAGGTAATATCATTAAAAATGAATACAACCTTAAAAGAGAAGTGGCTATATTTCTTACCTAACTGAAGACTTAAAGAAAGAAAAAAAAGCTTACCATCAATATTTTTCCTGTTGTAACACCACACATTGCAGTGTTACAAATAGGAGTAAAGCATCCTGTATTGATTGTCTATTTTTTTTTAAGACGGATGTTCAGTGAGTGATATACAACTTTCCCATTCCTTACATTGTGCTTCTGGAATCAAAGTGAGAAGGCAAGCTAGGAAAGTAAAACTTTGTAAATATTTTTTTTTAATGGGCAAATGCATGATAGCTGTGAGAATTATTTACTTCTAAAAATAAGGATTTCATTCAACATATAAGAAAAATAATTGCCATCAATAGAGAATTTTGAAGAGAAATATTCAGATTTAACCTTAAGCGTAATGAGTACCAGGCTGTTTTATGAAATCAGTAGGAGCCTGTCTTCTGTGAGCCAAAATTCTCCTTTCTGAACCCTTTCATCTCACATTTAGAAGAACCTTACTCACTCCTCCAGGGTTTTCAAATTTATTCCTTGCTCTTCCTGATAGAAAATAAACAGACCAGACAAATATTCTTATCTCTAAAGTGTTGAGAATTTATCTGTTTTGCCTTACAAGGGACTTGCATCTTAAGCAAATGGATATTTACAGTGGGATTTATGAAATCAGTAGCCAGTAAGCAGGAGAAAATAGATTTCTTTAGGTGGTTTCTTTCTAGAACTCCTCAAATTTCAGGACATAGTTTAGTACTGAATTCCATAATTCATTAGAATCTCCAGATTCATAAAAGAACATTTATTTTTACCGAAAATATATGCATATGTGCCCCAGGAAATTATGGAATGCATATTTGGCTGTAATAAATAAATTAGCGGGAAATTATTTTTGAAGTCTGATAATTGTACAGTAAAACAACATTTGTTCTAACAGCATAAGTAGTGTATTTCCTGAAATTTTCTGGAGTAAAGATTTTAAAAACAACTAATTGCTTGTAATATTTGTTAAATAATTTCCCAAAACAATGAGGAGAAGAAAAAAAAAAGCATATTTAGGAAAGTCACTTTTAGCCTTTAGGCAAAGACAGAAAAGATACATTTTTTAAAAAACGGTTTTGTCATTATGCTGAGCGAAATGAGTCAGAGGCAAAAGGACAAATATTGTATAAGACCACTATTATAAGATCTTGAGAAATAGAAAAAACGGAGAAGAACACATACTTTTGTGGTTACAAAGGGGGGAGGGAGGGAGGGAGGGAGAGGTCTTTTTATTGATCAATCAGTAGATAAGAACTGCTTTGGGTGAAGGGAAAGACAACACTCAATACAAGGAAGGTCAGCCTAATTGGACTGGACTAAAAGCAAAGAAGTTTCCGGGATAAAATGAAAGCTTCAAAGGTCAGCGGAGCAGGGGCTGGGGTCTGGGGAACATGGTTTGAGGGGACTTCTAAGTCAATGGGCAAAATAATTCTATTATGAAAACATTCTGCATCCCACTTTGAAATGTGGCGTCTGGGGTCCTAAATGCCAACAAGCGGCCATCTAAGATACATCAATTGGTCTCAACCCACCTGGAGCAAAGGCAAAGGAAGAACACCAAGGTCACACGACAACTAAGAACCCAAGAGACAGAAAGGGCCACATGAACCAGAGACCTACATTATCCTGAGACCAGAAGAACTAGTTGGTGCCCGGCCACAATCGATGTCTGCCCTGTCAGGGAGCACAACAGACAACTCCTGAGGGAGCAGAAGACCAATGGGATACAGACCCCAAATTCTCATAAAAAGACCATACTTAATGGTATGACTGTGACTAGAGGAATCCTGGAGGCAATGCTCCCCAGACCTTCTGATGGCACAGGACAGGAACCATCCCCAAAGACAACTCATCAGACATGAAAAGGACTGGTCAGCGGAGGGGGGCGGGAGAGAGATGCTGATGAAGAGTGAGCTAATTAAATCAGGTGGACACTGGAGAGTGTGTTGGCAACTCTTGACTGGAGGGGGGATGGGAAGATAGAGAGAGAGGGAAGACGTCAAAATTGGCATGAAACGAGAGACTGAAAGGGCTGACTCAATAGGGGGAGAGCAAGTGGGAGAAGGGAGTAAGATGTATGTAAACTTACATGTGACAGACTGATTGGAATGGTAAATGTTCACTTGAAGCTTAATAAAAATTAATTAAAAAAAACGGTTTTGTGATAAATGTGATGGGCTCACTATTTCTATTGAAACAATTGATAGCATTTTTTCCTTAAAAGTATAATTTGTGAACTATGGTCCACATATTTAAATATTTTACAAAAAAAGTTTTTAGAAGTTTTATTAGACAACTAAAAATCTTTACAATTTACACTTTTCTAAATTTTCATATTTTGCTAAAGTCAGATTTATATAGATATAATTTACTTATAGTAAAATTCACTCGTTTTACATGTACAGTTGGATGGGTTTGACTAATATGTAACCATGTTTGTTGGTCATGTAACCATGAAGAGCATGTAATATTCATTGAAATTAAATATAAAATATTTCCATCATCCTAAATAGTTCTTTTTTTTTTTAGTTCTCTCATGTTCCTTTGTAATCTATCCCTTTACCTACCCCAGTTTCTGACAACCTTTGATCTGATTTCTGTCCCTATAGTTTTACCTCTTCCAGGAAGTCTTATAAGTGGAATCATACCATATTTAGCCTTTATGTCTGGCTTTTCACTTAGCATATGCTTTTGAGATTCATCGTTGTTGTGTGAATCTGAAATTTGTTTCATTTTATTAACAAGAAGAATTCTTTTGTACTGATGTACCACGGCTTGCATGCCCACGCACCAACTGAACAATATTTGGGTATTTCTAGTTTTTAGTGGTCTATAAAACATTCAAGTATAGGTCTTTGCGTAGACAAAGGGTAAATATCCAGGACTGGGATTGCTGGGTAGTATAGCGGGTATGAGTATGTTTAACTTTATAAGAATCTGCCAATCTGTTTTTTAAAATGACTTTACCATTATGCATTCCCATCAGCAATACATGAGAGTTTCAAATGGTCGTTCTTCTCGGCACCTGGTATTGTCTGGGTTGGTTGGTTTGTTTCTAATTAGCAATTCTAATGAGTGTGTAGTAATATCTTATTGTGGTTTTAATTTGAATTTCTCCAATGACCAATTATGCTGAGCTTATTTGAGTGCTATTTGTCCATCTATATCTTCTCTTTGGTGAAGTGTCTGTTCAACCTTTGCTCATTTTATACATCCACTCCTCCCTATCACGTTATCCAACATTTCGCATTTACCATAATAATAAAAAAATCTACTATCAGACTATTTTGCACATTAACGACATATATCTGGCAGTAACAAACTCTGAGATGCTCCCTTGTGGCCCTGTGTGCCCTGCGGGTAACTATGGGTATAATAAACTTACTTTTTTCGGTCTTCCTGACTCATTTTTCTGAGCCGCCCCTGATTTGCCATCCTACACTCACGTTTCACATTGGCCAAGGCACCCCCACTGATGCAAACAGTCATTGGATAAAATTGCTGCCTGTCTCTGACAGCTCAAGTTTGCCAATTCCCCACCTTTGAGTTGCCAGGAAACAGAATTTTGCCTAGTAAAGGAGGGCTCTCGAGTGCCTTTGGCCTTGGGGCCCAGAGCCTGCTCCTGAGTTGGCCCGGAAGTTTGGAGCTCTGTCTCCACAGTCGGCAATGATGGTAGTTCCTGCAGCAGTTGCTTTGGCCTGTCTCCTGGGTCAGGGGTCTGTAGTAGTGAGGGGTCAAAGTTGGCACATAGGGTGGAGTGCACCCCACAGGAGTGACTGCACACTGTCCAGTATCAGCTGGTTTTGTAGAGCTAAGGGAAGAGTCCTCCCTTGGAGTGAACTTTGGATAAGTGGGTGCATAGGGTGGGGGCTCCTTTCAGGTTGGGGCCCTTGGAAGTGTAGTGAAGGGTGGCAGGACCAACGTACGTCTGTTAAGTGGGTGCTCGAGCGGACGGGCTAGGGCTGGGGTTCGAAACCACATTTTAAACCTCAGGGTAGTGTCTTGCGCTTTCTGGCTAGGAGTCTCCATGGTTTTCTAATGCCCTCCCCAGGGCTCAGGGTACTAATGGCAGTGTTTGCAGCCCCACCCTGAGTCTCTGTGGCAGAATTGGGATCTAAGGGGTCGGTGCCGGAGTTAGTGCCCACTTGCCCAGGCCCAGAGGGAGCCCTATGAAATTGGTGGGGAGGGGGAGGTTAGGGCAGGAGGCAATGGACAAAGGAATAAAAGAAGGTGAAGTTCTTGAGAATGTGCCAGCAGAGGGGACAAGGGCTCTAAACAGCCTTTTAAAACTGTGTTTTCGGATAACGCCAATTTTTGCCTAACAATCTAGTCTTTGGAACCTAACCATGTCGATAAGTGAGGAGTAGATGTATTGATACTTTTGTTTTGGTTTGTTTTCTCCTTATTGAGTTGTGTGAGTTCTTTACGTACGCTGGATATCAGTCTTTTATTAGAAACGTATTTTCTCTTAGTATGTGACTTGTCTTATTAACAGTGTCTTTGGAAGAGCAGAAGTTTTAAATTTAAGAGTTCCTTTATGATTTGTGATCTAAGAAATATTTGCCTAACCCACGGTGACAAAAATATTCTTTTATGTTGTCTTTAGAAGTTTTATAGTTTATTTCTAATATATAAGTTTGTGATCCATTTTGAGTTGAATTTTGTAGATGGTACAAGGTAAATTGTGTGTGTGTGTGTGTTTTTATATAGATAATTCGATAATCCTATCCATTCTTCATTGAATTACTTTGGCAAGTTGTCAAATGTCAAAAAGCAATTAACTCTATATGTGTGGGTCTGTTTCTATACTCTCTATTTTGGTTCATTAACCTATATATATGTCTATCTTTATGCCAACGCTACACTATTGTGATTACTGTACCTTTATAGTACGTTTTAAAGTCAGGTAATGTGAGCATCCAATTTTATTCTTCATCTACATTTTTTGGCTCTTCTACGTCCCTAGTTTTTCCCTATAAATTTTAGAATCAGCTTTTCTGTTTCTACCAACAAAATTTTTGGGGGGATTTAGCTTGGGATTATGTTGAATATATAAGTCAATTGGGGGAGAATTGACGTTTTTAAAATATTAAGTTTTCCAGTTCATTAACAGGGTAGATCTGTCTGCTTATATAGGTCTTTAATTCTGTCACCTATATTTCATGGTTTTCGGTATACAAATATTTCACATATCTTGTTATTTACCTAAGTATTTCATGTTTTTGTTATTGTAAACGGTATTTTTATTTCATAAATTTCAATGATCAATTATTCATGTTCTTATAAGGAGACAATAAATTTTTGTATGTCGACCCTGTATCCTGTTACTTTGCTAAACTCAATAGTTTTAGTTGCTTAAAGTCAAAATTGACTCGATGGCAGCGGATTTGCTTTGGTTCTTAATGTACATTATTTGGTACTTTTCTATGTATGTGATCATGTGATCTGCAAATAAAGAGAATCTTATTTCTTTCTTTACAATTTTTTGAAAAAGAGTGATGACAACAAATGTACTTGCCTTGTTCCCATCTTAGGGGGTAATCATTCAGTCTTTAACCACCAAGTGTGAATTTAGCAGTAAGGTTTTAGGTGATAGTGAGGAAAGCCAACAATGATAAGATGGCTAGCACCAAAAGAAATGTGATATATCCATTCTCTAATTCTCCTAGCTCTTATCAGAAAATCAATTCTTCGTTGTTCTGTATGAAATATTTTATTTTCATTATTATAAAAGTAACATGTTTTCCCTAAAATTTTTAAAAATAATTTGGAAGTTTATTAAGTAGAAAATAAAAACACTGTCCCACCAAATAACATACCTTACAATATAAGCACTAACAACTTTGTGCAGGGGTTGGCAGACTACAGCAGGTTTGCTCAACCTTGCCTGCCCCTTGTTTTTGTGTGGCTCATGAACTAAGAATATTTTCTTTTTACATTTTTAAATGGTTGAAAAATCAAAAGAAGAAGAATATTTCATGACATGTGAAAATTACATGAAATTCAAATTTCAATGTCCATAAAGTTTTATTCATATACTTATTTACCTATGGCTGCTTTCACATTGTAACTATAGAGTTGAGTAGTTGTGACAGAGACTCTGGCTCTTTACAGAAAGAGTGTCCCGACCCTCTGTTTAGTATATAGTGTTTTCCTTTGGAGGCTTTCTCTGTGCATATATAAAACACAAACCTATATTTATTTTTTTTTTGTTTTCTAAAAAAATATGATTGCATTACACATAGTCTTCTGTAACGAGCTCTTTTCACTTAACAATATGTTATGGATATCTTCACATGTCAATCATGTATAGTCTTAACTTTTGAAATTGTTTCATAGTACTCCAATATATGTACACATCATAGTTTATTTTACTATTATTCTAATGAGCATTTGAGCTGCTTCAAATATTTTTAATATTATTAAAAATGCTGCAACAAATATCCTTGCATATATGGTTGTGCCTTGTCTGCTTATTTTTTTAGCATAAAATTTTCAGAAATACAATATCTGTGAGGCAACTTCACAAATATTGCGTTAATATTTACCAACATCATATTTTTGGAAATATGTATTTGTTATTTTGCAAGTTGCCTATTCATGTCTTTCCTCAATTTTTCTATTTTGATGTTCATTTATTTATTATTTGTGTGACAGTTTTTCAAAAATATAAGAGCACTAACCCATTACCATTCATATATGTTTAAATTGATTTTATATGGAAGCTGACAACTAATACACAGTTGTAACCATGAAACTGAAGATGACCAATGATTCTACAAGTCACATTGAAGCCAGGGATGTATATTTCTATAATAATTTGTTAGCCTGTTTTATAAGCTTCTCTTTTGCCATGAGCCAAACTGATAGGAATAAAGTATGAAATTATCTTCCAAGTTTGTGTGAGTGGCAAAATTATTATTATTACTATATAATTATAATATATGTAGAGATAATTATTATAATATCTAGCTCTCTAAGATGCTTTGAGATAGTAGTTAACATTTAAAAGAGATTTGGGATTTACTGTAGAGTGTTTCCTTAGGACGCATGTTCATGTGATGGTATAGTCAAAAAGACTAGCCAATGCTTGGCAACATTCAAAAAGATATTGGACCACTCTATATTGGCAATGAGCAATTACCCATTGCTGTCAGTCAATTCTGACTCCTAGCAACCCTATAGGACAGAGTAGAACTGCCCCATAGGGTTTCCAAGGCTTTTTTAATCTTTATGGAAGCAGGCTGCCACATCTTTCTCCCACAGAGGAGCTGGTGAGTTCTGAACCTTGACCTGTTTTAGCAGCTGAGTGCTTAACAACTATGTCACCAGGGCTCCTTAATGAGCAATTAGAAAATAAAATTGAAAGCAATATCATTTAAATAGAATTAAAAAAAAAACTCTGCTGAGAGAAATTAAAAAATACCTAAATGAATGGAGAGAGATACCACGTACATGGATTACAACTCTCAGTAGTGTTACAGATCTTGATTGTCCCCGAATTGATCTATAGATTCCACACAATCCCAAACAAATTTCCGTCAGATTTTTTTTGAAAAGTTGATAAGTTGATTAAAAAATTAATATGTAAAACGATGGAATTACACTAGCCAAAACAATTTTGAAAAAGAGCAACAAAGTTGGAGGTCTCACACTACCTGATTTAAAAACTTACTATAAACAATGACAGTTTTCAAGATGATGTGGTATAGGTTATGTAAGTCCAAGAAACACAAAAGAGCACAGAAAAAGACCCATGTGTGTACGGTGACTTGATTTTCAACAAAAGTGTCAAGGTAATTCAGTGGGAGAAACATAGTGTTTTTAACAAATTAATGGTGCTAAAAACAACTCCATATAGAAAGAAAAAAAAAAAAACACTGACCTCTTCCGGACATCATACACAAAAAATAAACTCAAATGAATCATAGATCTAACAGCAAAAGCTAAAAGTATAAATTGTCTAAATGAAAATATAGGAGAAAATCTTTGTGACCATAGGATATGGAAATAATTCTTAGAAGTGTTACAAAATGCATTAGTTATAAAATTTGTAAAGAAATAAATTGGACTCATCAAAATTAAAAACTTATGCTCCTTGAAATGTAACATTAAGAAATGAAAAGCCAAGCTCCAGACTGGGGGAAACTGTTCCCAATACATATGACTGCCAAAAAACCAATATCCAGAATATATATAAAGAAATCTTACAACTCAAAACTAACAAGAAAAACAACCTAATAGAATTTGAGCAAAATATTTGAACAGACACTTAATCAAGGAATACATATAAGTGAGAGCTAAGCATATAGGGTCGCTATGAGTTGGAACCAACTCGGTGGCAGTGGGTTTGGTTTATTCTGAAAGCATATAAAAAAGATTATATTATTAATTCATTCCAAAAGCAAAACCAAACTCATTGCCATTGAATTGATTCTGACTCATAGCGACCCTACAGGACACAGTAGAATTGTCTCACAGGGTTTCCAAGGAGTGGCTGATGGATTTGAACTGTTGACCTTTTAGTTAGCACTGAGCTCTTAAACACTGTGCCACCAGGGCTCCATTAATCCAAATTATAACCACAGTGTGATACCACTTCACATCCACTAACCAAAAAAACCAAACCCAGTGCCATCAAGTCGATTCCGATTCATAGCAACCCTATAGGGAGTAGAACTGCCCGATAGAGTTTCCACGGAGTGCCTGGCAGATTCGAATCGCTGACCCTTCGGTTAGCAGCTGTAGCACTTAACCACTACACCACCTCACATCCACTAGAATGGCTAAAACCAAAGACTGACACACCCTATTGAGGATGTGGAGCAGTCAAAACACACACACACACACACATATGTATATATATTGGTAGGAGTATAAAATGGAGCAACCATTTTGGAAAACAGATAGTTTTTCAAAAAGTTAAATATGCACCTACCATATGGCCCAGGCATTCTACCCATATTTATTTATTTACCAAACATAAAACATATGTCTACAAAATGACTTGTCACAAACATTAACAGCAGCTTTATTCATAATAGCCCCAAACTTGAAACAATCCTCCAAAGGTCCATCAACAAGTAAATGAATAAACAAATTGTGGTATAAGATGGAGCACTGTTGTTATTGTTAGGTGTCTTTGCATTGGTGTCTACTCATAGCGACCTTATGTATGACAGAAGTAAATGTTGCCCAGTCCTGAGCCATCTTCATGATTGTTGCTGTGTTTGAGTCCATTATTGTGACTATTGTTTCAATTCATCTCATTGAGGCTTTCCCTCATTTTTGCTGACCTTCTGCTTTACCAAACATGATGTCTTTTTCTAAGCAATTGATTTTTCCTGATGACATGTCCTAAATGAGCTGCATGAAGTCTTGCTATCCTAGCTTCTAAGGAACATTCTGGTTATATTTGTTCGAAGACTGATTTGTTTGTTCTTTTGGCAGTCCACGGTATGTTCAATATTCTTCACTAACACTACAGTCCAAATGAATCAATTCTTCTGTCTTCCTTTTTCACAATCCAACTTTTGCATACATATGAGGCAATTGAAAAGAACATGGTTTGAGTCAGGTACACCTTAGTCATCAAAGTGACATCTTGCTTTTCAAATGGAACACTTCTTACTCATTAATAAAAAGGGACAAACTCCTGATACCTGAATCAACATGAATAAATCTCAGAATCATACTGAATGAAATAAGGCACTCAGATAAGGATGCATTATGATTTCATGTATGTGAAATTCTAAAACAGGCAAAACTAATCTTTAGTGAGTAAAATCAGATCAGTGGCTGCTTGCGGTTAATGATGTGGAGAGAAGAGAAGGAGTAACTGACTGCAAGAAGTAAAGTAAGGTTTATTGAGGGATGATGTAAATTTTCTTGATAGTAAACCAAAACCAAACCCATTGCCCATTGATTCTGACTCATGACAACACTATGTGTTACAGAGTATAATTGCTCCATGGGATTTTCTTGGCTGTGTTCTTCACAGAAGCAGGTCACCAGGCCTCTCTTTTGCTGTGCCACTGAGTTGATTCAAATCACGAAAAGAGGGTGCCTATATTTGTCAAAATTCGCTGAACTGTATAATGAAAATTAGTGCATTGTATTTTATGCAAAGCATATCACAATGAAGTTGATTTAGAAAGAAAACAAAAACTCCAAGCAATGGCCAAACGAAAAGAATAGTTCTGTTTTCAAAATATACCTATCCTCTTGCAGTTTCTACAATGGCCTCATATGGTTCAGGTCCCCCTTTCCTATCTTCAGGTTGTGGATCACTAAAGAGAAGGAAGGGGAAAACCTGAGGACTGTACATCATTCTTCAGAACATGTATATACTATAATACACTGTATAGATTATAGATATTGTTAAGAGGTTAAGGTAGTTTTCTAGAGAAAGAATCTATCAAGAAATTATCAAAACCATCTGACGCATTTTGTGTCAGAACAGGAATATTTGCGTAAAGAATTTTTCCCTTTTGAGGGTGTTTACTTAATGCAGAATCTTGACCTAAAAAGCTTCCTTGATAAGATTACTTTTACCTGTATTTTATTTTGATGCTAGAGGTGCATATGCACAGATCTACAGCACGACTAATCATTAAGGACAATATTCCCCGTTCATGCGCTTTATTGCTTTAGTAACTGAAATTTGGCATCTGGGGCTTGGCAACCTCATGGCCTTATTGTTATCGTCTACTAGTAGTTTTGTCAGCCACTGCTTACACACTTCTCTGCTGCCTACCCTATTGCTGGCATTAGTTCTCTTGCCCCATCTCAAGGATGCCTCAACTGCTGAAAATACTGCATTAGAAGACATTTTTCTACTTTGAATTTACTGAGCCCTTTATATACTTGTCTAACGCTTATAAACTTGGTTCCAGACTCAGAGCATATATGCTATCACTTTTATTCTTTTATTTCCTGTCTCTAATTTTTTGATAACTCTTGCCATTAGTTACACCCACCACAGGAATACTATAGTCTCCCTGAGACTGTCACCTTAAAAGTGATTCATGCTCTTTCTCTAATTCTGTAGAAATGCTAGATTTTTCAGTAAGGAGGCACTGGCCTCTCTTACTGTATCTGGTTAAGATCCCTGGTTTTTACCAGTTATATACTTTGGATCCGAGTAAAACGGACTCTTCTTCCCTGCTGGTCAGAAAAACTGTGCCATGTTGAAAATATTACTGTATTTCTCAAATGACTTACAACTATTTCGAAATAGAACTCATCTTTGTCTTTTTGTAGGAAGGTTTCTACTAACCTCTGTGTTAATGTTACTATTTTGGGTAACTATATCAAAGCAGGCATTTGAGAACATTAAAAGACTCAAAACAAACCATTTATGTTCTTATGAAAATCTAAGTTAAATTTAAAAACTGCTAAAGATTTTATGGAATTAATAAGTACTAGAAAAAATGAGGTAACAACTTAATTATTTAAAAAGCATATATTAATTAAGGAAACCCTGGTGGTGTAGTGGTTAAGTGCTACAGCTGCTAACCAAGAGGTCAGCAGTTCGAATCCACCAGGTGCTCCTTGGAAACTCTATGGGGCAGGTCTACTATGTCCTATAGGGTTGCTATGAGTTGGAGTCGACTCGATGGCAGTAAGTTTTATATTAATTAAGGAACACATTTTATTTAAGAAGATATTAAATGCAATGTAGTAAAATGGAGACTTTTCGCAAATCTGAATTAAAAGTAGTAATAATTTGTTTTCTAAACAGACTTTTAAAAATTAAATCCTTATCTTATGAAGCAAGGAGAAAAGGCACCCTGACTTGACAGAGATAACTTTTTTTAAAAAGAAGTGCAATAATATTTGGTTTTATCTCATTTTACAACAATTTTATGGGAAGCAACTGTCAACAATTTAATTGAAACAGAATGATAAAGGAACTCAAGTAATTCATTTTTGTTCATTTTTATTGTGACCTATAGCTTTAGCAACAGCATAACAGAACAAAAGCCATCTGTCAGATGAATTTAGACAATAGTGGCATACAATTACAGACATGCTTATGAAAGAAACCAATAAAGGTTGCTACAAAAGTAAAATTTATGTTAGCTCTTAGAACAACCAAAATGCTATGAAAACATTATAGGAAAAAGCTTATACATCAAAGTTGGAAAAAAAAAACTTGTACATCAAAGAATACTACTAAATAATGAAAAAGTCAACCTAAAGAATGGGAGAAAATTTTGCAAATCATATACCTGATATAGGTCTAGTATCCCGAATACATAAACAACTCTTAAAACTCAACAACAAAATGAGAAACAACTCAATTAAAAAATGGGCAAAATACTTGACTAGACATTTCTCCAAAGAAGCAAATGACCTACAAGCACATGCAAAGATGCTCATCATCTTTAGTCATTAGAGAAATGCAAATCAAAACCACAATGAGATGCCACTTCACACCCACTCCCAAAGTCCGTTGCCATCAAGTTGATTCCAACTCACAGCGACCCTCTAGGGCAGAGTAGAATTGCCCCACAGGGTTACCAAGGCTGTAATCTTTATGGAAGCAGACAACCACATCTTTCTCCCACAGAACAGCTGATGGGTTCAAACTGCAAACCTTTCAGTTAGCAGCTGAGTCCTTAACCACTGAGCAACCCAGGCTTCTCACACCCACTAAAACTAGCATGGCTATAATTTTTTTTAAAAAAGAGGAAATAACAAATGTTGATAAGAATATCAGGAAAATGGAATGAACCCTCAGTTTGCTGGTTGGAAAGTAAACAGTGAAGTCCCATTGTGGGCAACAATTGGTGGTTCCTCAATAAATTAAACACGGAATTACCATGTCACTCAGCAATCCCACTCCTAGATATATACCCAAGATAACTGAAAACATATGTATATACACAACTTGTTCATTGCAGCGTTATTTATAACAGCTAATAAGGGAAACAATCCAAATGTGCATCAACTGATCAATGAGTAACCCTTTCAACACCCATGTGATGGATTGAATTGTGTTCCCCCAAAATATGTGTTAACTTGGTTAGGCTATGCGTGGTTGCCCTTCATTTTGTCATTTTCCTATGTGCTGTAAATCATAATCTCTGCCTATGGTTAAAGAGGAATAGGGTGGGATGTAACATCCTTGCTCAGGCCACATCCCTAATCTAATGTAAAGGGAGTTTCCCTAGTGTGTGGTCTGCACCACCTTTTATCTCTCAAGTGATAAAAGGAAAGGGAAGCAAGCAGAGAGTTGGGGACCTCATACCAGCAAGAAAACAGCACCAGGAGCAGAGCATGTCCTTTGGACCTGGGGCCCCTGCACCTGAGAAGCTCCTCAACCAGGAGAAGATTGAGGACAAGGACCTTCCTCCAGAGCCAGTAGAGAGAGAAAGCCTTCCCCTGGAGTCAATGCCCTGAATTTGGACTTCTAGCCTACTGTGAGGAAATAAATTTCTCTTTGTTAAAGACATCCACTTGTAGTATTTCTGTTACAGCAGCACTAGATAACCAAAACAACCCAATTATTTTCTTCTTTGAATTTTTGGTTGATACTATGTGTTTTCACTAAGGAAGGCATGCTGATTAAAGGACCAATTCAGAATTTTTGTTACGAATTATGAATATTGATACCATTACGTGGGATCCCAGGTGTCCCAGAAATCCCTGGATGACATAAATCTTGTCAATATGAGTCAATGATAAAATTATTATTTTTTAATTATTTTTATTTTATTTCATGAAAATTTGCAAAACGTGAACACACCTGGTAATTACTGCAATACGTTTTATTTTAGTTTCCTTCTTAGCAATGCATTATTCCTTATTGGAAAGGCATTATTTACTGTCAGAAGCTAGAAAAGCAGGGATCCAGTAGCACCTGGAAACAATGAATGGCATAGAGGATAAAATGGCCACTATGACTGGATGAAGAACGGCGATAGCTTATTCTCATGATAAGTACATTTTCACGAGAACATAGTTGCTGGGAAACATAGTGAGGAGGCTTATCTCACAGAAATAAAGGCAAACCTGTCAAAAGTTTAGGAAATTCATACATCCTGGCGGCATCCCCTAAGACCATGCTCAATCTACACAAAATTGAGGCTTCCACTCAGGATTTTTGAGTTTTATGCATTTCAAAAGGCTCCAACCTTGAGACTAAATACATTAAAATCTGGTTACCTCCTTTCCAAAGAACTGCAGAGGTATAAAAGTTGGTTCCGATACCATATGTTCCATGGGTCTTGAAAAGGTATTAAACAAATGTGGTATAACCATAAAAAGGAATAAAGTATTGATACATGTTATAACATTACGCTAAGTGAAGGAAGCCATAAAAAAAGGGTCACATATTGTATAATTCTATTTATGTAAAATTTCCAGCGTAAGTAAATCCACAGAGACAGAAAGTAGATTAGTGGCTGCCTAGAGCTGGGGTAAGGGAGTAACAGAGAGTGATGGCTTACTGGGTACAGGATTTCGTTTGCGGATGATTAAAATAGCTTGGAACCAGATAGAGATGGTGGTTGCACAACACTGTGAAAATGTACTAAAGCCACTGGCTTGTGCACTTTAAAATGGTCAGTGGTTAATTTTATGTTTTATGAATTTTATCTCCTTAACAACAACAACAAAAAGCTTATAGGAAGTTCTAGAGTCAAGTAGAAACATACTTTTCTCTTTTTAATTTTATTGTATTTTAGGTGAAAGAGTACAGTGCAAATTAGCTTTTCACTCAAAAATTTTTATGCAAATTGTTTTGTGATATTGGTTACAATCCCCACAATGTGTCAGCACTCTCCCCCTTTCCCTTTCCACCCTGGGTTCTCCCTGTCCATTTGTCCAATTTTCCTGTCCCTTCCTGCTTTCTTGTCTTTGCTTTTAGGTGGGTGTTGCCCATTTGGTCTTGTATACTTGATTGACCTAAGAAACACATTCTTCACAGGTGTTGCTTTAAAGTCCTGTTTAATTGTTGGCTGAAAGGTGAACTTCGGGAGTGGCTTCAGTTCTGAGTTAGCTGGATGTCTGGAGGCCATAGCCTTGGGGGTTCCTCCAATCTCTGTCAGACCAGTAAATCTTGTCTTTTTGTGTGTGTGTGTGAACTTGAATTTTATTCTACATTTTTCTCCCACTTTGTCCGGAACCCTCTATCGTGATTCCTGTCACAGTGATTGTTGGTGGTAGCTGGGCACCATTTAATTCTTCTGGACTCAGGGTGGTGGAGGCTGTGGTTCATGTGGTCCATTAGTCCTTTGGACTAATATTTTCATTGTGTCTTTGGTTTTCGTCATTCTCCTTTGCTCCAAGCATCATGGGACCAATAGATGTATCTTGGAGACAGCTTGCAAGCTTTTAAGACTCCAGATGCTACTCACCAAAGTAGGATGTAGAACAGTTTCTTTACGAAATATGTTATGCCAGTTGACCTAGATGTCCCTCGAAACCATGGTCCCAAACACTCAGCCCCAGTAACTTGGCCCCTCAAGGTGTTTGGATGTGTCTAGGAAGCTTCTATGAGTTTGCCTTGGTCAAGTTGTGCTGCCTTCCTCTATATTATGTGTTGTCTTTCCCTTCACCTAAGAAACTCTGGTGGCCTAGTGGTTAAGTGCTACGGCTGCTAACCAAAAAGTCAACAGTTTGAATCCACCAGGGGCTCCTTGGAAACTCTATGGGGCAGTTCTACTCTGTCCTATAGGGTTACTATGAGTAGGAATTGACTTGATGGCAACAGGTTTGGTTTTTCAACTAGTTAACTTGTCTACTATCTAGTTAGTGAATTCCCCACTCTCGTAACCATCAGAGATTGTTTTTTCCTCTGTGTAAACCTTTTCTTGGGTTTTTATAATAGCGATCTTATACAATATTTGTTCTTTTGTGATTGACTTATTTCACTCAGCTTGGTGCCCTCCAGATCCATACATGCTGTGAGATGTTTTGCAGATTCGTCATTGTTCTTTATCATTGTGTAGTATTCCATTGCGTGTATGTACCATAATTTATCTCTTCATCTGTTGTTGAACACTTAGATTCTTTCAGTCTTTTAGCTATTGTAAATAATGCTGCAATGAGCATGGGTATGCATATGTCTAGTCATGTGATGGCTCTTTTTTCTCTAGGATATATTCCTAAGTAGACACATACCTTGGATTCACAGTTTGGATAAAATTCAATAACCCAAACTGATTAGATACAACAAGAATAATGTTCTTCTGGTAGTGCTGGTTGATTAAACAAAATAAGCATAGGAAGTTGGAGTTTTGAATCTATTGAGCTGTGCAATCTAAGATAAGACATTTACTTTCTTTCTGCTTTGCTGGTTTTACCTGTTAACTTCAAAGAATTGTAAGGAACAAATCATTTTCACTTATGTGAATGACTGCATGTGTGTAGGAAAGGCGGTCTCTGTGAGTAACACTCGAAAGGATAAGGAATGCAAAGATCTATAGGAGATAGTCTAACAAATCAACCCAAGATGTAGAAGGCAGCCCCTTCAAACATAGCGAAGGAAGGAAAGAGGCTAAACAATACATAGGAGCCTGTGTTGCTTTGTACTGGAGCTTAGTGTGTTTGTCTTTATCTGGAAATGGGTTTAGAGAGCATCACAGCTGGAAGAAACCTGAAGTTTGTGGAAGGATGGTGGAGGGTTGATGCAAGGGAATGTTCTAACTATTCAGATAACCTAAGAAACATTTTGAGGCTCTGTTGAGGGATCGCTTAGAGATTACTTATCCTGAATCTTCACCTTCACCAGATTTTTTTTTTTGAGAGTCAAATGTTAGAAAAAGTTTCTCCCTTGTCATTTCAATGCTATTTTAATTCATTTTTTCAGTAGTCTTCACTTTGGCCTGGTTTACCCAGGAAGATAAGGATGAAATCAGCCTGTGAATAATTTATTTATTTATACGTGATCACTTATTTTCACCCAACCTTCTCCATCCCTTTTGGAGGACAGTGTTTGAAGTTTTCAACAAATGTAGTATATATGTCCAAGGGCCATTTATAGCATTGGGGGCATTTATAAATTAAAAAATAACTAAGTAAATATCTCTTTCTGCTATTTTGAATGACTGCAACCTTATTTCCTATTTTGAATTTGTGAAGTATTGTGCTGTGCTTTCAAATAGCTTCTGGGTCCAAACTCAGAGGTGACTACGTTTCAATGGAGGATGATGTGATTAAGGTATATATTCAGGAGATGTGACCCTGTAATCATTTTTTACACAAAATTCCCAGTGAAGTTGATTGGGGATGTGTGCATGGTCTGATTGCAGATTTTGGCCCATTATGTAGTTTGGAAAGTGTTTTAGGATGCTTTGGGATTGAAAGTGGTTACAAATATAACTCTTTACAAATATTTTTTGGTATAGTATCTTTCAAACAAATTTCAACCTAGAACATTTTGTAAACTTGGAAAATAAAATTTTTCATTAAAAATAAGAGTAGGAGAGGAAGACAAAGCTGAAAAACCAAGAAATATAGAAAGGCCAGGCTTGAATTGTAAAAGAGGTGAAGATCTATATAGCTATGCAAATGGTTACCAGCCATATTAATTACACACCAGTTTTACTGGGCTAGAAATTACTTTTGAAATAATTTTAATGTTAAATATTTATATTCTATTAAGGTATATTGTGTGAGAGAAAAAATTATAGAATTTAAACTTAACAGTGGCCTGAGTTACTCCAACTAGTTCAGTTTTTTCCCTGAATAAACAACCTAGAGGAAAAAAAAACAGTCGTTTTGTTAAGAAAGTTTCCAAATCTACTTCAAATTGAATCTCACTTTCAAAGAAAGCTCTATATAGATGGGGATATTTTTCAAAGGATAAGATAAGTTTAGGCAAACTGGAAAACATATGATAAATTCTAAGCCAGGTTGCTTTTTGGTGCTAAAGAAAACAAATTTGCAATGGAGCAAAATACCTCGTGATTAGAGCAGAACATGAACAAAGATACAAAGCAAATGCATATTATTCTATAATATGAAGGTTTTCAGACATAAAAACAAAACAAAGTAAAACTTTAAAACAAAACCATCATTGAAAGGCATGGAATCCTCCACAAAAGTACTTCACAACTAAAAAAATTTTTTTTTAATTTCCCTAAAATGTGAACTATATAGTATTCATCAAAATTTGCCTCTGAGTAATAAGCAATACAAACTATGAGAGTCACAGATAAATTATTATACAGTACTGAAATAACACACTTCTTTCCTCAAATATTTATCTTACCAGTCACCTTATAATGAACTTTTCCCATATATATTTTAATTGGGCAGATAACAATATAAAAGAAAAACCGACAACTTACATTTATTACTAACCCAATAGTCTTTGAAACAATTAATTTTAGAAAGAGAAATTACTATGAAATGATGTTAAATTTTCTCATTGGCAATGCTTCCCATTATTGGTAAGGCAAGGAAATATTGAGTAATTTATAGCCGTGTCTCAATTGACACTCTTCACCAACACCGTGCTTTATGTTCAAATTCACACATTCAGACTGCCTTTGTTATTGACCATTGAACAGGCTCAAACAACTTCTTCCTTTTGCCAAGGCTATAGAATATTTGTTCTTTTACTCAGGACCTTGTTTTCCACATCTGGAGGTTGTGCCAATATTTCTGAGACTCCTTTTAGACCCTGAGACAATCTAAGAGAGACCCTTTAGATATCTTAGTGAAGATTTAGTCTTATGGCAAATTACCAGAAGATAAAATATTGCTAGCTTTATTGTGTGATGTTCTGACCGAACATGTACAATCGCCTTTAAGCATGGGGGCGGGGGTGGGAAAGAAGCATAAAATTAACATGTAAAAATGGCAAACAGTGCCTTTAACAGCCAATATCAAATTGAGTCTCTGGATGATGCAAACCATTAACACACCCAGCTGCTAACAGCAAAGTTGGAGGTTTGAGTCCACCCAGAGGCACCATGGAAGAAAGACCTGGTGACCTACTTCCAAGAAAATCAGCCATTCAAAACGTTACGGGGCGCAAGTTCTACTTGGACACACGTGAGGTTGCCATGAGATGGAATTGACTCAAAGGCAATGGGTGGTGGTGTTGATGGATGAAATGGTTACAGCAATGAAATTTTCAAATTGTTAAGAGTTCACAAGAAGTATGCACAAGGAAGACAGCATTTACTTTCCTTCATTTTGATGCAAGTCATTTCATCTTGGCGATATGACACCTAATAAACATCAAGTGATAATGTCAAAGAAAGTTAAGAGAAAAAAATGCATTATCTATTTAATTTTCTTGTGGCACAACATAGAGCATACAGCCTGTTTAAGCCCTTTGGTGGCTTGCATGCCATTTGATTAGGCTTTAGAGGTATACTTTCACTTGGAGCAAAAGACATTTCTTCTAAATGGAAATGACACAAGAGAAGCAGAAGTACAATGGAGGACCAGAGAGATAACAGAGCCCAAGTCACAGCTGTGGCTAACATTAGTGCTGCTTTCCAATTTTTCAGAGTTTTAAAAAATGACTTCCTACAGATCAACACGCAGAATCTATGTACCGTCTGCTCTGCCCCAAGCTTTAACCAGCTACTCTACTTTAGAACGTTTCCTTTAAAACACAAGCATCTGTCTACTTCTTTTGGAGCAGGCCTATTTATAATTACAGAATCATTGCCTTTGATGGATGAAATATTCATGTACACTCCACTGCCCAACTGCACTTATGGCATAGTAAACTGCAAACATTATCATATTAAAAGCAATTCAGCAACATGGTTCATGTCAACTTAATCAAAATGTCATTTTAAATATTGTTTAAGAGCACTAGTTTAACAACTTTTACAGCACTGGACCACCACAATGTATTTATTATCTATAGTATATTTGGAGAAACCAAAATGGGAATGAAAAGGAAAAGATTGAGCTCGGTCTTATAATTGCCAAATAATGACAAGGCATTAATAGAGTCTCCATTCATTTCTGACAAATCTTGAAACACAGAAATCATCCGATCCCTTTGAATTTGCTCCCAAGCCCTAGGCTGCTTATTGCCTGGCACATACATATGCTGTAGGCTATTTGGTTGATTTGGGGTGGACCATATATTTCCAAAGAAGCTCTGACGGTACAGTGGTTAAGAACTTGGTTGCTAACCAAAAGGTTGGAAGTTCGAATCCACCAGCCACTCCTTGGAAATCCTGTGGGACAGTTCTACTCTGTCCTTTTGGGTTGCTATGAGTCTGAATCGACTCAGCGGTGATGGGTTATATTTCCAAAAGGTTTAATGCCAGGATGTGATAATCTCCATATAAACCCCTCAGTTTACTTCTATTTACTGTCGAAAAATGTCAAATCAAAGTGTATATGGATGCCAGTATGTGTTGAAAGCTTAAGAATGTATTATGTAAAAATGGCAGAAGGCAGCTCCAAACTTCTGTCCCTCCAGGGATACATGAAAAAACAAACAAACAAAGAAAAAGCAGAAACTGTCAGAAACAAATTGGTGGAACTCTGGACTCTGGAGAACAGTCAAAGGTTTACAACAACCAAGTGAATGCTGGTTCAAGAAAAGGGCAACTTAAAAATGGTAGGAAAGCTTTGAGGTATTTTCACTTGCCTTTGCTCTGTTCCCTCCCTGGCTCAGAGGCAGCGTGGTTCCTAGTGTGGGACACCGGTCACTGGTTCCTGAGAGAGCAGAGCATACCTTATTCCCAAATTGTTGTTTTTATCTGTTCTAACCTGTCTGGGGGCTACCTGAAGTACTGAAGCAAGGTACACATATCTGTTTTGCCCATTTCTGAACCTAGTCAGGGCAGAAAGCTGCAGGCATTGCCTCAAAATATTGTATGACAAGCAAAAATCTGCAGCCAGCTGGGGCAAAGACATATATAACAGACTGCATAAGGCCTGGTAGGAAAAGCTGGGGAGAGAAATATTTGGGAAACTGGGCCATTCAAAAGTACCCATACATACTGAGACATTTAGAAAACCATGAGCATGCCCAGGATAGGATGTATGCTCAGAGAGGCCTAAAAAAGTCTAAGCTTTTCTGTGTGATAATATTATACAATGAAACCTGTAAAAGCCAGAACTCAATAGGACTGCCCTGTTTTTCTGGGTCTTGCAAGTTTTCCGCCCTTGACAGGGTACAGTCTTACCACTTTTCTATCTTTCCTTTTCTTGGAAAGTATTTGAGTTTTTCTTCTCTGACAGGTTTCTGCCTTACATAGACTCTAGCTTTTGCAGGTTTTATTGTATATAACAACACATTTGCTATTTCACCATTTGTTACACGTACAGTTAAGTGACATTAATTACTTTCATCATATGGTGAAACCACCACCACTATCTGTTTCCAATTTTTCCATCCCCCTTAATAGCAGCTCAGTGTCCCTTAACCAATAATTAGCCAATAATATAATTCCCTTTCCCTTTCCTTCCCATCCCTGGTAACCACTGAAAAACTTCAGTATATATTTGCCTATTCTAGATATTTCATGTAAATGGAATCATACAGTATTTGTCTTTTTGTGTCTGGCACTTGCTTATTTCACTGAACATAAGGTTTTCAAGAGTCATCCATGTCATAGCATGTATCAGAACTTCATTTCCCTTTACTGTTGAGTAATATTTCATTGTATATATGTACCACATTTTGTAAATCTATTCATCTGTTGGTGGATATTCAGGTTGTTTCTACATTTTGGCTATTGTGAATAGTTCTCCAATGAATATTTCTGTTTGCATCCCTGCTTTTAAGGCTTTTGGTTATGTTTGGGTATAGTTTTGGGTATACTTCTGGTAGCCCCAGCTGTTTATTGGTGTTCCTTGGCTTGTAGATGTATCTTCACATGGCATTTTTCCCGCCGTTCAGAAGCACTTGGGACTAGCATAATCTTGTTAACTTAGATGATTATACTCTAGTATAATCTTGCTAACCTAAATAATGACAAAAGAAAAACCCTGTACCAAACAAGGCCACATTCACACATACAGGGATTAGAACTTCAACGTATACTTTTTTGGGGGCACAATTTAATCCATATTAGCTACATATGAAAAACTCATAGCTAACATCATACTCAATTGTAATAGCTTTTTCCCTAAAACAGAACAAGACAAGGGTGCCTACTTCAGTATTTCTATTTAACATTGTACTGGAAGTTCTAGAAGGAGCAATTAGGCAAGCAAAAAAAAGCGTTCAAATTGGAAAAAAGATGTAAAATATCTCTATTTGCAGATGACATGATCTTATATCTAGAATATACTAAGAATGCACCGAACAACTGTTAGAGCTAATAATTAGGTGAATTTACCAAATTTGAAGGACTCAAAATCAATATATAAAAATCATTTGCATTTTTATACACTAGCAATGAATAATTAGAAAAGGGAATTCAGAAACAATTCCATTTTTAACAGAATAAAATATGTAGGGATAAACTTAAGCACAGAGTTACAGGACTTGCTCAGTGAAAACTATAAAACCATGCTGAAAGAAATCAAAGAAGACCTAAATGAATGTAGAGAAATCTTGTGTTCATGGATTGGAAGACAATATTTTTAAGATGACAATACCACTCAAAACAATAACCGTATTCAGTGTAATTTCTATTAAAATCACATTGTGCTTTTTGCAGAACTGGACAAACCCATTCTAAAATTTATATGGAATTTCAGGGGACCAAGAACAGGCAAAACCAAAATACAAAGTTGGAGGTCTCACACTTCCTGATTTTAAAACTTACCACAAATCTATGGTTTTTAAAACCATGTGTTACTGGCATAAGGTAGACATATAGACCAATGGAATAGAGTTAACAGGCTAGAAACTGTCACATCTATGATCAATTTATTTTCAGCAAGAGTGCCAATACCATTCAATGGGGAACACCTCTACAAGAAATGGTACTGGGAAAACTGGACATTTACGTACAAACAATGAAGCTGGACCCTTACCTTACGCTGCGTGCAAAACTAACTCAAAATGGTTAAAAGACTTAAATTTAAGAGCTAAAACCATAAAGCTCTTAAAAGAAAATACAGGAACAAATCTTCATGATCTTGTGTTTGGTAATGGTTTCTTAAATATTACAGGAAAAGCTCAGGCAACACAATACAAAACAGACAAATTAGACTTCATTAAAATCAAAAACTTCTGTTCATCAAAAGACTTTATCAAGAAAGTAGAGAAACAACCTATGGAATGGAAAAAAACATTTGGTAACTATACATCCCATAAGGGCTTAAAATCTAGAGTATATAGAGAATTCCCACAACTCAACAACAACAACAAAAAAAACCTTCAAAAAATGGGTAAAAGACTTGAATAGACATTTCACCAAAGAAGATATACAAATGGCCAGCCAACACATAAAAAGATGTTCAATGTCATTAGTCATCAGTGAAATGCAAATCAAAACCACAATGAGATACCATTTCTCAACCACTATAATGGCTACAATCAGAAAAATGGAAAAAAAGTGTGTGGGACAAAGAATTTGGTTTGGCTTTTTGTCTCTGGTTTCCAAAAGTAGTCCTCAAAATTTGACTACAATCAAGGGGCCTTTGTTTTCTAAAATAGCCAGACAACACTTAAACCCATTGCTGTTGAGGCAATTCTGACTCCTACCGAAACTATAGGACAGGGTAAAACTACCCCATAGGGTTTCCAAGGCTGTAATCCTTAAGGAGCAGACTGACACATCCTTCTACCCTTTAGCGGCTGGTGAGTTCAAACAGCTGACGTTTTTGGTTAGCAGAGAAGCGCTTAACGGCTTTGATACCAGGGATCCTTAGGCAACTTAAACATGTATAAATGAGTAGGGGCTGCATAGGCCACAAGCTGGCAAGAGGTCTCAGGAATGGAGGTGAGCATGACGCAGTCAATCATGCATATGCCTTCGGCCCCATTGATTAGGGGACCCTAGGCCTTGGAGTTTTCTCTCTTTGGGGCTTACCGGATTGGTGAGAATATCCATGTATGGAAGAGAGTGGGTCACATCTATGGGGACAATGGAAGCTTCAT
This sequence comes from Loxodonta africana, assembly GCF_030014295.1. Classification (NCBI taxonomy): domain Eukaryota; kingdom Metazoa; phylum Chordata; class Mammalia; order Proboscidea; family Elephantidae; genus Loxodonta; species Loxodonta africana. The sequence continues at coordinate 147,315,780 of NC_087369.1, forward strand.
GCCTGGAACTCAGAGCTTTCCTGATGCATCACTTCACTTGCATCTTTTCCGGTTATAATAAAAGGGTAACTGTAAGTGTAAGTAACAGTTTTCATGAATTTTGTGAGCTGCTATAATTAATGAACCTACAGGGCCGATGAAACCCTGACTTAGTTCAGAGTGGCTAATTCAGAGGAGGGCTGCACAGATAGTTATAAGGACACAGTCCTAACTTGTGAAGACCTAGCTCTGGGTGACTCGATGACAGAAAAAGGCTGTACAGAAAGTTTATGAAGAAGGATACAGTCCTACTAGCTTATGATTTAGCCCCAGGGGACTACAGGAAGAGAGGTAGGCTGGCTTGTCTGAAGTGCAGGGAATAGTGCAGAGTCTCGAGCCCAGGGCTCTTACCCAATGACCTGGCTCCAGGTGGCTAGGGCCGTTTTTACCTGACTCAGGGTGGCCAGGGATGAATTCTGACCTAACTCTGAGTGGCTAGGGTGACAGAGGAAGTGCTATGGAAGTGCCTGGCAATGAGGAAGTGACAAAAGTGGATTTGCCCACCTTGCTCTTTAGTAGTGCAATTAGCCATGCAAAGTGTTAGTGAGGATGTGAAAAAATTGGAACCCTGTGCTTTATTGGTGGGAATGTAAAATGGTATAGCCTCTGAGGAAAACAGTTTGCCAATACCTCAACATTTAAAAATATTACTACCATATGACCCAGTAATTCAACTCCTAAGTGTATACCTCAAAGAATTGAAAATAGGAAAGCAAACAAATATTTGTATACCAATTTTCAGAGCAAAATTATTTACAATAGTCAAAAAATGGGAAAAAACCAACTGTCCATCAACAGATGAATGGATTAAAAAAATATTATTCATCCATAAAAAGGAATGACGTTCTGAAACAGGACATAACATGGATGAACCTTAAAAACATTAGTTTAGCTGAAATAAAGCACACACAAGTGGATAAATTTTGTACGCTTCCACTTATATGAAATATCTAGAATGTACAAATTCTACGAGTCAGAAAGTAGGTTACAGATTAGCAGAGGAAGAAGGGGTAAAAGTTACTGTTTTATGGGTGCAAAGTTTCTGTTTGGGGTGATGAAAATTTTTGGAAACAGTGGTGATGGTTGCACAACACTGGAAATGTAATTAATGCTCCTGTATTGTACACTTAAAATGGTTAAAATGGAGGGCAAAGCCAACATGGTACCCTAAACAGATGCACCATGCTGCCCCTCTGCAGCAAAGATCCAAAAAACTAAGTAAAACAAAAATAAACGTCAATCCTGGAACCCTAAGCAACAAATGAAGGGATAAAGAACTAGATCAAACACCAAATGGAAGAAGAAACTGATGGAAAACAGAGAATGAGGAGAGATATGTAGTGGAAGACCCCTGCCTACTAACATGGCACAACTTCGCCATCTTGAAGTACAGCCAGCAATGACTCTGGACACGGAGTATGGGAAGGCAGCTTCGTGGAGCTTCCAACAGGAGACAGAGCACCTGGTAACCAGAGAAATACACTTTCCCACCCTTCACATTTCTGGTGAGTAGAAGCAAGAACTCTCCCATCCCAGCAGCTCACTGCCCCCACTGCTGGGGTCCACAATATGAGCACCCTCCCAGGCCTGCCCTGCCCACTCCCACATGCTGCCATTTTTTTTTTCTTTTTAATTTTTTTTCCCTACTACCTAGCCCAATATGCCACTTCTCCTCTTTCTGCCAGCCCCACCCATGTTACCACTGCTAGAGAGCCACAGGCCCATCACTGTCCCTGGTCCACCCCACTTCTACCCACTGTCTCCCACTGAACCATTTTTTTTCTTTTCTTTCTCCCTTCCACCTAGCCCTGAAAGTCACCTTACCTCCCTTCCCCCCAGCCCCTGGGTCCTCTCGACCCCACTCACTGGCCCCAAGAGTGCTGCCATTTTTTTTCTTTTTCTTCCTCTCTCCCACCTAGCCCCATATGCCACCTCCCTACTTCCTGCCAGCCCCTGCTGCATTGGCACAACTAGAGAGCCACCGATGCACTCCTCAGCTGCTGTCCTGAGTCTACCCAGCCCCCACCCACCAGCCCCCACAGCCCCCACCACCATTTTTTTCTTCCTTATCTTTCTTTTCATTCCCTGTCCCACCTAGCCCTATATGCCACCTCCTCCCTTACCGCTAGCCCCTGCAGCATCTCCTTGGATAGGGAGCCACAGGCCCACTATTGCCCCAGATCCACCCCACACCCATCCATTGGCTCCCACCATACTGCCGCATTTTTTTCTTTTTCACTCTCACCACCCCCATACATCACCTCCTCTCCCTTCCCACTGGCCCCTGGGTCCAACTTGCACCCACCCCCTGGCTCCCACTGCATTACTACTTTTTTCTCTTTTTTTCCCTTTCCCAATTAACCCTGGAAGCCACTCCCCCTCTCTTCCCACCAGCCTCTGGGTTGCCCTGCCTACTCTCAATGGTCTTCCCTGCCTCCAGTCATGGTCCCCACTGCACTGCAATTTTTTTCTTTTTATCCTCTTTTTTACTTTCTTTTCTTTCTCTCTTCCATCTAGGCTTGTATGCCACCTCCTGCTCCATCCACCTGTCTCCCCTTGTACTGCTGCAGGTGGAGTGCCACCGGCACACCAGGCCCTTCGCTGCCTCAGGTACACTGTACCCCCACCTTCTGGCCCTCACTGTGCAGGCATTTATTATTTTTATTAATTTTCTTTTTCTTTCTTTCTTCTCTTTCTCCCTCCCACCTAGCCCCATATGCCACATCTCCCCCCTCCCCATTGACTCCTGCCATGCTGCCATGGCTAGAGCATCTCCAGCACTCAAGCCCACGTCTGCACTGGACCCATACCACCGCTCCTCTCCCACCACTAGACCAGCTCCTGAACATGGGGAAATAAGCCAGTACTACTCCCTGTTCAACATACACACCAGTCCAGCAAGGGGCTGTTAATGCTCCCACACCGCTGGGCCAAATCAAGGCGCAGAGAGCGCCTGCCCCATCCACCCTCAACCATCTCTCCAAACCAGTGTACAACTAAGTGGACTCACCCTGCTTGCTGCTGTCCTGCTCAGCCCAACAAGGGACTGAGAACGATCATGCCCACAGAAGAGCAAGCAGCAAAGCATGCCCAGCCCACCTGCTCTGAAATTAAAACAAAACAAAAAAGCAGGACGAAACAAATGAAGGTACAGTCAATAAATAAAGAAAATAATGCCTTAATGTCTTACAGACTGCATACAACATTAAAACATATAAAAAAGCAAGACAAGATGGCTCCAGCAAGTGACCAAAATAATCAGATAACCTTCTGGTAGAAGAAAAATCAGTGAAACTACCTGATATGGAATCCAAAAGACTAATAATTAGTGAGCCCTGGTGGCACAGTGCTTAAGAGCTAGGCTGCTAACCAAGAGGTCGGCGGTTCAAATCCACCAGCTGCTCCTTGGAAACCCTACGGGCAGTTCTATTCTGTCACTCTGAGTTGGAATCAACTCAATGGCAATCGGTTTAGTTTTTTTGGTTCAAGAGATCAAGGAAAGGGGATCATGGAAAATACAGACAAGACCAAGGAAAAATAGACAAAATCATGGAAAACACAGAACAAATGAAAACATAGCCAAAATCAAGGGAAGCACAGACAAAGCCATAGAAGAATTCAGGAGAATAATACAAGAAAAAATGACAACATTGTCAATACAATAAAAAGGAGGAATAAATGGTATAGGAATAGAATTTTCAAATGAAGAGGAATTCAAGGCGATATAAAGTAATAAAAGAGAGATTCAAACTTAGGGAGAAGAAGGTAAATTTCAAGATAACCACAAAGAAAACTGATAATCCTACTCATCAAAATAAAAAAGAAGAAAAACATAAAAACTCAGTAAATACAAAGGCTATGATGATGAAAGAAAAGAAACTCCACAAACAAAAGGAACTCATCACAGGAGAATTAAGAGGAACAAAGAAAACCTCAGCAACACACAGAAAAGCACAAAACATGACAGCGATAAACTCATAAAAAAAAAAAAAACTCATACCTACAGATAATCATGCTGAATGTAAATGTCTTACATGAACTAACTCATGAAGCGACAGAGGGTGGAAGAATGGATAAAAAACACAACACATCAATATGCTGTCTACAAGAGACGCACCTTATACATTAAGACATAAATATAGTAAAAATCATAGGATGATAAAATATATCAAGCAAACACTAACCAGAAAAGAGCAGGGGTGGCAATACTAATCTCAGATAAAATACACTTTAAGGCAAAATCAGGGAAACCCTGGTGTTGTAGTGGTTAAGAGCTATGGCTGCTAACCAAAAGGTTGACAGTTCAAATCCACCAGGTGCTCCTTGAAAACTCTATGGGACAGTTCTACCCTGTCCTATAGGGTCACTATGAGTCTGAATCAACTCGAAGTCAATGTTGTTTTTTTTTTTTTTAGGCAGAATCAACCATAAAAGACAAGGAAGGACATTATATAATGATTAAAGGAACAATCCACCAAGAAGACATAACCCTAATAAATGTGTATGTACTCAATGACAGGGCTCCAAAATACATAAAATCTAACAGCACTGAAAAGAGAAATAGACAGTTCCACAATAATGGTAAGAGATTGCAACACAGCACTCTCAGTAAAGGACAGAGCATCTCGAAAGAAACTCAACACAGATGCAAAAGATCTAAAGGCCACATTCAGTCAACTTGACCTCATAGACATATACAGAACACTCCACTCAACAGCAGCAAAGTATACATTCTTTTCCAACATACATGAGACAGTCTCCAGAGTAGGCCACATTTTAGGCCACAAAGCAACTCTCAATAAAATCCAAAACATTGAAATAATACAAAGCATTCTCTCAGATCACAATGCCATAAAAGTAGAAATCAATAACAGGAAAGCAAGGGAAAAAAATCAAATACATGGAAACTGAATAACACCTTGCTTAAAAACAGCTGAGTAATAGAAGAAATCCAAGATGGAATAAAAAAATTTCTAGAATCAAATGAAAATGAAAACATCACACCGCAACCTTTGGGACACAGCAAAGGCAGTGCTCAGAAGTTAATTGATGGCAGTGAATGCACAAATCATAAAAGAAGAATAGGCCAAAATCAAAATGTTAGCCCTAAACTGGAACAAATAGTAAAAGAAAGTGAAAGAATCCCACAGGCTCCAGAAGAAAAGTAAATAATAAAGGTTGTTGTTGTTGTTAGTGCTGATTGAAAAAAGTCAATCACAAAAGGACAAATATTGTATGAGACCACTACTATAAAAACTCATGAAAAGATTTCACACAAAAAGAAACAATGTTTGATGGTTGCCAGAGAGGGAAGGGGTGGGGATGGAAAAACACTAGACAATAGATAAGTGGTAACTTTGGTGAAGGGTAAGACAGTACACAATACTTGGGAAGCCAGCACAACTTATCCAAGGTAAGGTCATAGAAGCTCCATAGACACATCCAAACTCCCTGACGGACCGAATTACTGGGCTGAAGGCTGTGGGGACCATGGTCTCTGGGAACATCTAGCTCAACTGGCATAACATAGTTTATAAAGAAAATGTTCTACATTCTTAATTTGGTGAGTAGCATTTCGGGTCTTTAAAGCTTGTGAGCAGCCATCTAGGATACTCCACTGGTCTCACCCCATCTGGAGCAAAGGAGAATGAAGAAAACCAATGGCACAAGGGAAAGATTAGTCCGAGGGACTAATACACCACAACTACCACAGCCTGCACCAGACTGAGTCCAGCGCAACTAGATGGTGCCTGGCTACCACCACTGACTGCTCTGACAGGGATCACAATAGAGAGTCCAGGACAGAACTGTACAAAAACGTAGAACAAAATTCTAACTCACAGCAAAAGACCAGACTTACTGGTCTGGCAGAGACTGGAGAAACTCCAAGAGTATGGCCCCGGACACCCTTTTAGCTCAGTAATGAAGTCACTCCTGAGCTTTATGCTTCAGCCAAAGATTAGACAGGTCCACAAAACAAAAGGAGACTAAAGGGGCACACCAGCCCAGGGGCAAGGACTAGAAGGCAGGAGGGGACAGAAAAGCTGGTAATAGGGAACCCAAAGTCGAGAAGCAGGGAGTGTTGACATGTCTTGGGGTTGGTAACCCATGTCACAAAACAATAAGTGTACCGTTTAATGAGGCACTAGTTTGTTCTGTAAACTTTCATCTAAAGTACAACAATAAAAAATAAATATAAAACCTAAAACAATAAAGATCGTGGAAGAAAAACTAGGGACAACACTATGGGGCCTAATACATGGCATAAATAGAATACAAACCATAGCTCACAATGCACAAACACCAGAAGAAACACTAGATAACTGGGACCTCCTAAAAATTAAAAAACACTTAGGCTTATCAAAAGACTTCACCAAAAGAATAAAAGACAACTTACAGACTAGGAAACAAATTTTGGCAGCGACATATATGACAAGGGTTTATTTTCTTAATCTATAAAGTACTGCATCACCTCAACAAGGAAAAGACAAATAATCCAATCAAAAACTGGGAAAACGATATGAACAAACACTTCACCGAAGAAGATATTCAGGCGGCTGACAGGCACATGATGAAATGAGCACTATCATTAGTCATTAGAGAAATGTAAATGAAAACTGCTGGTGGGAATGTAAAACAGTACAACCACTATGAAAAACGATATGGCTCCTCCTTAAAAAGCCAGAAATAGAAATATCATACGATCCTGCTCCTAGGAATATATCCTAGAGAAATAAGAGCCTTCACACAAACAAACACAGGCAAACCCACGTTCATTGCAGCATTAATCACAATAGTAAAAACACGGAAACAAACCTAAGGGCCTATAGATGAATCAATGGATAAACAAATTATGGCTCTCACACACAGTGGAATACTACACGATGATAAAGAACAATGATTAATTTGCGGAACATCTCATAACATGGATGAATCTGGAAGGCATTATGCTGAGCTTTCAGAAATTCTGCCTTCCGCTTGCTCAATTCTGCTCCTCTGACTTTCTATTGAATTGTCTACTTCTGTAATTTTATTGTTAATCTTCTGAATTTCTGATTGCTGTCTGTCTATGGATTTTTCCAGCTTATTAAATTTTTTATTATGTTCCTGAATAATCTTTCCAATTTCTTCAGGTGCTTTGTCTGTGTGTTCCTTAGCTTGTTCTGCATGTTGCCTCATTTCCTTCCTGATGTCTTGAAGGGTTCTGTATATTAATCTTTTGTATTCTGCCTCTGGTAATTCTAGGAATGCACTTTCATCTAGAAGATCCTTTGATTCTTTGTTTTGAGAGCTTGTTGATACGATCATGGTCTGTGTCTTTATGTGACTTGATATCAACTGTTGTCTTCAAGCCATCTCTAAGTTATTGTATTAGGTCTTTTTTTTAATGTTTGCTTACTGTGTCTTAGCTTCTTGCTTTGTTTTGTTTTGATATGCCCATGTGGGTTGCTTGAGTCAGCTAGCTTGATTATTTTCACCTTTGGAGCTCTAAAGTTCTGTTCCCAGATGGCTAGAGCTGTTATCATGTATATCAGTCTAGGAGTCCATTCACATTTTTTGTATGAATTCAGTTCAGGTGTCCAGGTAGCTGATTATCAAGTGTGTGGTACAGGCTCCATCCTACAGTCTTAGAGGGGCAGAGGTGATTGGTGTAGGTACCGGTAAGTGGTTGCAGCAGGGGATCACACTCTGAATAAGGCAGGGGGCTGAGAATCCTCCCCTAAGTGTCATCTGAGGAATGTGTGTCCCTGATCCCTAGAGCATACAGGTGGGTGGGTTCTGCAGATGGACCATGGGCACCCAGTGTTTTTTGTTGTAAGGACTGGGAGGTACCAGTTATCCTGGGATGCCTTTCGTGGGTGTCTGGTTGACCTGAGTGGAGCTTCCAGTCCTTAGGCCCCTGACGTGGTAGGTGAGGACCCTGTTTAATAGGCAAAGCAATGTCAGACGTCAAATACCCACCTCTCCGTCACACAGCTGAAATGGTTGGAGTCTGTCAACAAGGTCCTATTCTCCTGAAATAGGCCCACAGTGTCCACGCAGAGAGGAAAAGTACTCAAAGTCCATGGACTGTTTATGCCTGGACAAGAGCTGTTTCTGTCCTGAGCTCCCCCAGTTAGTGGAGCTGGCAAATTATCTTTTCCCCCAACTGAAAATTTTTTTCTTTCTCCAAGGCCGGGAGGATGGCTCTAGGCACTCAACAGGACCTATCTCAGGCCCAGGGAATTCAGCCACTGAAGCTAGCTTTGAGGTGGGGAAGGGGGATGGTAAAATTACACAAGTACTTAGATTTTGCCAACAGTCCATTCTTCTCTGTTTCCGGAGGTGTGAGTAGGCTGTGTGGCTGGCTGCTTCTCTCTGAGGAAACTGAAGCTGAACGCTAGTACCAGCCCTCCGCCTCCACTCCCAGGAATGGTGTCTGAGTCCTCCTTGCAATTCAGGTCTGGTAACTCCTCTCCGCTTTTGAAACATCTTTTCCTCCCCCTGCCCCCCAGTTCTTTTTCTAAGCTTGCCTTTGATGCTCAGGGCTCCTAGCGTGTCATAAATATACTCGTTTCACTTGTTTTTTCGGGTCTTTGTTGTAAAGAGGGCTCGCTGGAAGTGTCTGTCTACTCTGCCATCTTGGCTCTGCCTCTTAAAGAAGTCTATTGCACCAGATCTGTCCAACACAATATGTTGTTTGATTTCTTGAGTGCCACTTCCAGGGGCGTTGATTGTGGATCCAAGTAAAATGAAATCCTTGACAATTTCAGTCTTTTCTCCATTTATCATGATGTTGCTTTTTGGTCCACATGTATGGATTTTTGTTTTCTTTATGTTGAGGTGCAGTTGTAACTGAAAGCTGTAGTCTTCGATCTTCATCAGTAAGTGCTTCAGGTTCTCTTCACTTTCAGCAAGCAAGACTGTGTTATCTGCATATCACAGGTTTGTTAATTCAACTTCCTCCAATCCTGATTCCCCATTCTTCTTCATATAGTCTAGCTTCTCAGATTATTTGCTCAGCATACAGATTAAACAAGTATGGTGAAAGGATACAGCCCTGACACACACCTTTCCTGATTTTAAACCAGGCAGAATCCCCTTGTTCTCTTCCAATGACTGTCTCTTGTTCTGAGCACAATTAAGTGTTTTGGAATTCCTATCCTTTGCAATGTTACCCATAATTTGTTATGATCCACACAGTCAAATACCCTTGCATAGTCAATTCAACACAGGGAAGCATCTTTCTGGTATTCTCTGCTTTTAGCAAAGATCCATCTGACATCAGCAATGATACCCCTCGTTCCATGTCCTCTTCTGAATTCAACTTGAATTTCTGACAATACCCTTTTGACGTACTGCTGCAATTGCTTTTGAGTGATATTCAGCAAAATTTTACCTTTGTGCAATAGTAATGATATTGTTAGATAATTTATGCATTCTGTTGGATCACCTTTCTTTGGAATGGGTACAAATATGGGTATCTTCCATTTGGTTGGCCAGGAAGCTGTCTTCCAAATATCTTGACATAAACCAGTGAGCACCTCCAGCACTGCATTTGTTTGCTGAAACACCTCAGCTGATATTCCATTAATTTCTGCAGCCTTGTTTTATGCCATTACCTTCAGCGCAACTTGGACTTCTTCTTTCTTTACCATTGGTTCTTGATCATATGCTCCCTCCTCAAATGGTTGAACATCCACTAAATCTTTTTGGTAGAGTGAATCTGTTTATTCCTTCCATCACCTTCTGATGTTTTCTGCATCATTTAGTATTTTCCCCGTAGAATCCTTCAGTATTGCAACTTGAGGCTTGAATTTTTCTTCAGTTCTTTCAGCTTGAGAAATGCAGAGCATGTTCTTCCCTTTTGGTTTTCTAACTCCAGGTCTTTGCACATTGTATCACAATATTTTACTTTGTTTTCTTGAGCTGTCCTTTGAAATCTCATGTTTAGCTCTTTTACTTCTTTTCTTAAATTTGCTTTAACTACTCTAAATTCAACAGCAAGTTTCAGAGTCTCTTCTGACATCAGTTTTGGTCTTTTCTTTCTTTCCTATCTTTTTAATGACTTTTTGCTTTCTTCATGTATAATGTCCTTGATGTCATTCCACAACTTCTCTGATCTTCGATCGTACATGTTCAATATGTCAAATCTATTCTTGAGATGGTCTTTAAATACAGGTGGGATATACTCAAGGTCATATTTTGGCTCTGTGGACTTGCTCTTATTTTCTTCAGCTTCAACTTGAACTTTCATATGAGCAATTGATGATCTGTTCCACAATCAATCCATGTCATTTTGGTTGACTCTACTTTGAGGAGGCAGCTCTTCCTCAGGGGTATTTGGAGTGCCTTCCAACCTGAGGGGCTCTTTTTCTATCACTATACCAGAAAATATTCTGGTGTTGTTCATAAGGTTTCCACTGGCTGTTTTTTTCAGAAGTAGACTGCCAGGTCATTCTTCCTAGTCTGTCTTAGTCCGGAAGCTCTGCTGAAACCTCTCCACCATGCTGACCCTGCTGGTATTTGAAATGCTGGTAGTATAGCTTCCAGCATCACAGCAACAAGCAAGCGACCTCAGTATGACAAACTGACAGATATGTGGGGAGCTTCCAGGATGCATCCAAACACCTTGAGGGACAGAGTTACTGGGGCTGAAGGGTGAGGACCATGGTCTGGTGGAACATCTACATCAATTGGCTTAACGTAGGTCATAAAGGAAATGTTCTACATCCTACTTTGGTGTGTAGTGTCTGGGGTGTTATAAACTTGGGAGCAGGCATCTGAGATACCTCTATTGGTCCCATCCTGTCTGGAGCAAAGGAGAATGAAGAAAACCAAAGATACAAAGAAAGTATTAGTCCAAAGAACTAATGGAACACATGAACCATGGCTTCCACCAGCCTGAGGCCAGAAGAAACAGATGGTGCCTGCTACTAGCACTGATTGCTCTGACAGGGTTCACAATAGAAGGCCTCGGAGAGAGCAGGAGAAAAATGTAGAATAAAATTCAAATTCACCAAAAAAAAAAAAAAAAAAAACAAGACAGGCTGATCTGTCAGAGACGTGAGGAATACTCAAGACTATGGCTCCTGGACACCCTGCTAATTCAGAACTGAAACCACTCCTGAAGTCCACCTTTCAACCAATGACTAGACAGGCCTATAAAACAAACAATAACACAAGTGAGGAATGGTGCTTCTTGGTTCAATCAAGTGTACGAGAAAAAATGGGCAACACCTGCCCAAAAGCAAAGATGAGAAGGCAGGAAGGGACAAGAAAACTGGATGAATGGGCACAGTGAACCCCAGACAGAAAGGGAAAGGTGGAGGGTAGTGACACATTGCAGGGATTGCAAACAATGTCACAAAGCAATTTGTGTATAAATTTTTGAATGAGAAACTGTGCCGGAAACTTTCACCTAAAGCACAATAAAATTTTAAAAAAGGTTAAAATGGCAAATTCTCTATAGTCATAATAAGAACATATTTAAAAAAGAATGTACTTTGATAACCCAGATGTAGGTATATAATTTTTAATATTTTGATGCAATTTTTAGTGATAATCTACCCCCTCCTCTTAGTGCATTTTTATCCCTCCCTTAGTTTGGTCTTTCTTCCTCTCCTTTCCTTTTTTTTTTTTTAAATAATATTTTATTGTATTCTTCACTATGTGTGAATATTCTCATTATTTCCGGTCCGATTGTTCCATTTCCGTTAATCTAGTTTCCCTGTGCCCTTACTTTCTCATCTTTGTTTTAAAGTAATTGTTGACCATTTGTTCTCATATAGGTGATTTTTTAAAAGGAGCACAGTACTTATGGGCGATATTCATTATTTTGTGAGCCCACGTGTTATTTAGCTACAAGGTAACCTCAGGGGTTAGTTTCGGTTTAAGGTTGGAAGAATATCTTAGAGCAATAGGCTCAGGGGAGTCCTCCAGTCTCACCCAGTCTAATATCTTTTTTTTTTTTTTAAACATCCTTTACGTTTTGCTGTCTTCCACGGGAGGCACTCAGGGCTATAGAGTATAAAAGCATCTTCTAAGCAATAAGTTATTTTAAAAGAACAATATGCTTCAGCCTACAGCTTGGGTTTTAAATGTGGATAATATATTTTCTTATTAATTTTTGCATCAGATCATTTTAAAAGAAATTATTTGCAATTCAAATAGGTTAATTTGAAAGATAACCTAGTCAAATTGTTTCACTAATGGAAACTGACTGAGGAATATTTGTTGTCTTAGTTACTTCTTGATACTCTAGCCTGAAAACATGTCTAGCAAATTCACTTTTTAGAAAAAAAAAAATACAAGTTTTTCTCAACAGATCCCACATAAAAAATGTTATAGAATGCAGTACCAGATGGTCTTTAATATATGGCAGATTGATATAGAAACATTTCGAATGAACTGAAACTATGAGGATTATTGTGCTTCAGTTTTGACTCAACAATTTAGGAGCCATTTACAGAAACTGTAGTGTTTAATCAATACAGTGAAATATTCCACTATACGATTCAAATATTAGGTCTTTCAATAATCATCATATATAACTCTGCTTCAATTCAGTAAAAGCAAGAAGGAATCTGCTTCTACTCTTTTGGCACTAATGTAGAAAGACAATGTGATGGAAAAAGAGGTGTCACGACTTCTTGAGTTTAACAGCACACTATTCCTAGAAATATAAAAGGAAAAACCAGAAATACCGTAAGCACTTATAATTCCTACCTGTATAATTAAACACTTAGTTACATTCTGAATAGATAACATTTTGAATGTTATGTGCTTCTTTTCAAATGACAGCAAAAATATTGGTAGTAAGGATAGAATGGTAAAAGTATTAAGAGTCCAAGGTTCTAAGTGCCTGCTCTGCCACTAACTAGCTAAGTTACCTTAGCCACTTCACCTATCTGGACTTCAACTTCTTCACCTCTAAAAATAAAGATTTGAATTTAAGTATCTGTAGAATCGCTTGCACTTCTATTACATTTATGATTTTATTCAAATCACTTTAAATACTGACATTAATTTAGCATCTGTAGATTTAGTATTTAATGCTTTGAATACACACCTTTCTCAATTACTTTGAGGTAATACCTACGGATATTAGTAGAATAAAAAAAAAAAACCCAGTGCCCTTGAGTCGATTCCGACTCATAGCGACCGTATAGGACAGAGTAGAACTGCCCCATAGAGTTTCCAAAGAGCACCTGGTGAATTCGAACTGCCGACCCTTTGGTTAGCAGCTGTAGCACTTAACCAGTACGCCACCAGGGTTTCCATTATAATACAAACCGTTTTTCTATTCTTCCAAGTATTTTGTAGGCTTGTTTTGAAGAAAATATTTAATTTATCATTAGCTGCTATTCACACCTAAATCTGTGGAAGAGATGAAAATTTCAAAACATGGTACCAGACCTTTTAATGTAGTCAGAAAAGATAATAAGTAGGGAAGGTTGATTTTACATACATTCTCATTTTTTTCCAGTGGAAAAATCTACTAATTTACTAGTTTTCTATGCTGCAAAACAAATTATCATGAATGCAATGGTTTAAAACAACTCCCATTTATTACCTCAAATTTTCTGTGGATCAGGAATCAGGATACTGCTTAGCTGGGTCTTCTGGAAGGCTGCAATTAAGATGTAAGCTGGGGCTGAATTTTCATCACGAGGCTCGATTGTTTCCAAGTTCTCTCAAGTTGTGAGAATTAATTGCCTTATGGCTGTAGGACTCATAGCAGCTGCCTGTTTCAAAACTAGCAAGGAGAATAAGACCCTAGAGCAAATCTGCTTAGGAGTCTCATATAACATAACATAATAATAGGAGTGACATCGTATCACTTTTTTCACATTCTGTTGGTTAGAAGCAAGTCACTAGGCCAGCCCACACTCAAGGGGAGGGGATTATACAAGGGCATGAATACCAGGAAGTGAGTATCCTGGAGGCCACCTTAAAGTCTGTCTGCCACAGAAGAAAAATGAGGGTGCAAATTATGCTCCATTATAATTTTCATCCTCTTGCTCTTCCTCCTGCACCTCCTTGTCTTCTTCCTTCTCTCCTTCTCCTCCTTCTGCTCTTCCTCTTTCTTCTATCTCTCTTCCTCCTTTTTCTTTTGCCAAATCTTATCATTGTGACTGAAATGTGCAGACACTCTATGTACATATGAAAAGTCAACTACTGTTTTTGTGGTGGAGCACAGACACAATAACAGGTACATATCCTCAGGGGAGCCCTGTTGGTTCAGTGATTAAGCGCTGGGCTGCTAACTGAATGGTTGATAGTTTGAACCCACGAGCCACTCCGAGGAGAAAGACGTGCAATTTGCTTCCATAAAAATTTGCAGCCTTGGAATCCTTATGTGGCAGTAGTATTCTGTCCTACAGAGTCCCTATGAGTCGGAATCAACTCGACGGCAGTGAGTGTTTTTTTTTTTTTTGTATCCTCAGGACAAGTGCCTGGCCCTTCTGCCTTACCAAAACACTAGCTACTAATGACTTATATGATAATCTTCAAGTGCTTTCACTCCTGGTTATGTGCTTAGGTGAAAAATTTCCTGCCAAAAAATCTTTCCCTGAACTTTACCCAGGTCAGAGCCTTCAAGTGACGATTGATTTCCCTTGGCAGCTAGTGTAGGAGATACCTATTCCCTACATGTGGAAATTTTTCACTCAGTTTCATTGCCTAATTCTAGTATCAGAAATTTAACAACTGATATTTTAGAATACTTTAAACTACCTTTCTAAAAGACAGTTTTGCTAGCAATTTGGTGAATAGAGGGAAAAAACTTATTAGAAAGACGAGATGAAGCAAGATCACTCACATAAGATGAAGGAAGAAAGGCTTCCTGAAGAACCTTTCTCTCAAACGTTCACAGATTGATGATCCAGGTTGTCTTCTTTTTCCTATTATCCTTCTGACTTTTAATACTATTTCATTTCTCATCCCTACCTCCACTTTTGTGTAGGCAGGAACAGGTAAGGATAATCAAACTCAAACCATCATTTGGCCATTCTGATGTGAAATAAAAATGTCAGGGATTCCTCTGGTTAAATCTCGGTATTTTCCTTCTGATGAGGTCCTATTAGCGTTTGTTCCTTTTGAAGACTGGTGGCTCTGTGTGGCAGCCATTTAGGGAGACTATTCAGATTCTTGTTTGATTCAATACTGAGCATTCTAATTATTTCCTTTCTCTATGTTGATTTTCTAAGCCAATGCAAATGTAGAAGTTTAAAACTACATTAAGGTTGGTCATCATCTCTGCTTACATGTAGTGACCAGTGGAGAAGAATTTTTCCTTTACTGACAAGACAATGATGTAAAATGAATGAAGCCTACAATTGCTTATGGCAAAGGTTAAAGTATAAGGAGCACTGACAGAAATTGCTGTGTGTGATGAAGGTGCTAGTCAACCAAGAAAACTGCAGGTGTTTTTATTAGAGGGGGGCACATCTGTAAGACATAGATGTACTTCACTTAATGGAACTCCAAAGAAGGTGAGATAATAATTTTAAGAAAGTAATAAAGAAGATTGCTATATCTTTCAACACGTGGAGACAGATCTGCTAAGGAGGACAGTGATGCTCTAGTTCACAGAGGTAGTGCAAATGAAAGATAAGAGCTCCCCCTCCTTTTTCATATCCCTTAAGAAATTAACAAACCTCTTTTAAAAAAAAATCTTAATATACAGAACTTAAGAAAGAGTAGAATATTACCAGCAACTTTTACTAGTGGCTTACCAACTGTATCAATAAAAAAAAAGGAAACCCATTGCCAATTCTTTTTTTTTTTTAATACTTACCAACACCACAGTAAAAAAAAAAAAGTTTGCTTACCAAAAGGTCAGCAATTCAAACACGCTAGCTGCTCCTTGGAAACCCTGTGGGGCAGCTCTACCGTGTCTTATACGGTTGTTATGAGTCAGAATCGAATTGACGGTAATGGGCTTGGTTTTGGTTTTGGTTATAGTGAATCTATCGAATTGTTAGAAAAAGGGCAGATATATTCTATCTGCTCTAAAATGAACTTTGAATCTTTAAAGAGTACATATTATTTCATGTGAATCCAGTGTCCTAAAGGATGTATTTTCAAATGACATTTTATGGTGATATTTTGTTATCAAGGAACACTATTTGATCACCCACTATGTGCAAGGCTGTGGTAATAGTTAATCACTATTTTAAATATTTTGATTAATGAAATAAAGAATTTAATCATTCCTTAAAATTGGGGTTTCAAATGGCTTTCAGAATTTTTAAATGGAATCTTAAATTTCGTTTTTGGTCCAGCTCTTTTTCCCCTTTCTGTGCCAAGTCACCCCACTGGAATATTCCTCTAATAAAAACAGATAAGCCAGAGGAAAAATTATGTTTTTATGAACAGAAATGTATCATCTATTTTTCAGGAGCTCCTCCATCTTGTTAAAAATATTCACAAGGACAATATTGGTAGACTGCAGTCCCAGAATAGGGTCAACTACCTATCTCCTTGCTCATGCACTTTTATTCTCCCCCAGTAGTTATTTCTTGGTTAAACAAATGCTTTTTCAAATGTTAAAGGTAGTAAAGGATTTTCCAGACAGTTAAGCAACTGAATGGAAAGACAGGAATACAGAATTCTATTTGTAACCCACGGGTCAAGAGTATAAAACAGTTGAATGGGAAAACCTCAGCAAACCAGTATTTTTTGTTGTTGCACAGAATTAGCTTTTAATTCTAGCTAGGAGCCCTGGTGGTGCAACAGGTAAGCACTCGGCTACTAACTGAAAAGTTGATGGTTGAACTCATCCAGTGGCTCAGGCTCCGTGGGAGAGAGACCTGAAGATCTTCTCCCGTAAAGATTATAGCAAGAAAACTCTAGGGTTTTACTCTGTCTACTCCGTTACATGGGATTGCTATGAGTTCGAATCAAATTGACAGCAACTAACAAGAACAACAGGGTAGTGAACAATTTTTAGAAGTTGGCTAAGAGGAAAAAGGCATTTGAAGAATAGGAAGTCTGAACTTTGAACAATTTTTGAGAGGGGATGAAAATTCTACAATTATCATATCAAAAATTAGATAAGTCTCTTGTGGTCAAGCAGGGACATGGGGTAGTGACAGATACAGAAGTGTCATATAGTCCAGAGACCAGTGAAAAGGGACTGTGTAATATTCGTTTATTAATATATAGTGTATATTCTTAAATTATAGGACCATGGTTTCAGGGGACATCTAAGTCAATTGGCATAATAAAATCTATTAAGAAAACATTCTGCATCCCACTTTGAAGAGTGGCATATGGGGTCTTAAACTCTAGGAAGTGGCCATCTGAGATGCATCAATTGTTCTCAATCCACCTGGATCAAAGGAGAATGAAGAACACCAAGAACACAAGGTAATTACAAGGCCAAGAGACAGAAAGAGACACGTGAACCAGAGGCTACATCATCCTGAGAGCAGAAGAACTAGATGGTGCCCAGCTACAACCGATGACTGCCCTGACAGGGAACACAACAGGGAAACCCTGAGGGAGCAGGAGAGCAGTGGGATACAGACCCCAAATTCTTGTAAAAAGACCAGACTTAATGGTCTGACTGAGACTGGAAGGACCCCTTTGGTCATTTCCCCCAGACCTTCTGTTGGCCCAGGACAGGAACCATTCCTGAAGCCAACTCTTCAGACAGGGATTGGACTGGACAAAGTGTTGGAGAGGGATGGTGGTGAGGAGTGAGCTTCTTGGATCAGGTGGACACTTGAGACTATGTTGGCATGTCCTGCCTGGAGGGGAGATGAGAGGGTGGAGGGGGTTAGAAGCTGGCAAAATGGACACGAAAAGAGAGAGTAGAGGGACAGAGTGGGCTGTCTTATTAGGGGTAGAGTAATTGGGAGTATGTAGCAAGGCGTATATAAGTTTTTGTGTGAAAGACTGACTTGATCTGTAAACTTTCACTTAAAGCACAATAAAAATTATTAAAAAATGATAATTCATAAAACTGTATATATTCATTATCTAGTTTAGATTTAGTAATTTTTAACTAATATTTTCATGATTTTTTATAAGGTATTGAATTTAGAATATCATTTTATGTTTTACGAAAACATTTAGTTTGGATGGCTCTAAATGCCATTGCAGTCAAGGTCCTGGTGATTGTAAGGATAACTTCTAATTGGAGATTGTTCCTATTTGGGTGAACCGGTCGTAAAAAGCTCTTTGTCAATGAATAATTCAGGTAGAAACTTCTCTAAAATTTTAAGTCTTCAGCTGGATAATGGAATGATTACTATCAGCTCACCTCTTTAGGTGCCGATGAACAATAACTAATAAAAATTACTGTAAAGCACTTGATAAAATACTAAATGCCATACATGTGTTTCGTTGACAGGAAGAACACCAACAGCACTTTACATCTTACCAAATGTCCCCACTTTAAATAAAGTAAATTCTGTCCTCCAAGCCTCTGTGTAATTTACTGCCAAGTGTACCTATACTACCTTCTGCTGACATTGAACTCATTACCGTGTAAAGGGTTTTGAAACAGCTTGGACAACTAAAGGAACTAAATATGTAATGCAGTTCTTTTATATTATCCCCCCTCCCCCACTACTCCTTCTCTCTTCATATATATAAAATATATATATATGAAATCCTGGTAGCATAGTGGTTTAGAGCTACAGCTGCTAACCAAAAGGTTGGTGGTTTGAATCCACCAGGTGCTCCTTGGAAACTCTATGGGGCAGTTTTACTCTGTCCTATAGGGTAGCTATGAGTTGGAATCAACTCGACAGCAATGACTTTGGCGTATATATATGTCTGTGAACTCTCCAGAAGTGCTGAGGATAAAAATAAAAAAGAGCTGAGGATAGAGACAAATAAATCTTTTACACTCTAAATTCCTCTGAGATTTCCAAATCAGTCTCACTTTCATTCTGCTGTTAGATACAACCAGAAATTTTAATTTTAAAAGAACTTATAACAGCTGAAATTTCTTTTGCATTTCTAAGGAGTCTTTATCATGACTAATACAGGAATGTGTATTTTTTAAACTTTCGAAAAGACACCTCTTAACTAGGTAAAGCAATAGGGCAGCAAGGCTGAGTGATTTAAGACAGGCCTCAGAGTAATCCAGTGCCTAAACCAAAAATCCTCAAGGATTCACAATCCAAATACCTTTTTACAAGCTTCTCCTTCTCCTAAATTCCCTTTCTTGGTAACCTATGTGCCCTCTATAAATTCACTTGGTTCTGTAGAGTTAGGCACAGAGTCACCTCCTTACTCAGAAAGGATTGGGTAAATGCCCAAGACCGTTAAGATACTAAGCTTTGGAGGAGAGGTCCACATTTTATCTCTGTCTTTCCTATCAATATATTCTTACCCTTAGCAAACATGTCTTCAATTGATGTCTCTGTTTTCTTTTCTGTACCTTTCTCCATATTGTATGATTATAATAACTGTTTTTATTCCTCTTTATATCCCCCTTTTACTCTTATTTCTGTGGGATTTATAGTGGCAATATCTTTTGCAATGCATAGCACTGGAGTCCCACAATGCGTTAGTATTATTGTGTGTGTCGGTAACTAAAGCTTGGGCTTCTCTTTCCTTGCAACAGTTGCAGAAAATTTTCCAACTTTTCCTTCCTTTCTATTCTTCACTTGGCCCTTCATTGGCTTACATAAAAGCTGGTCCTTTTCTATTGAATATATGTAATAAAAGCACTCCAATGATGATCTTTGTAATATGTTTCAGTGACTGGCCCTTTTATAATTGATATAAAATTCCTCCTAGAAAAAAT
Source organism: Loxodonta africana (assembly GCF_030014295.1). Taxonomy (NCBI): domain Eukaryota; kingdom Metazoa; phylum Chordata; class Mammalia; order Proboscidea; family Elephantidae; genus Loxodonta; species Loxodonta africana. The sequence goes on from NC_087369.1 coordinate 147,335,569, forward strand.
ACACACATGAAAAGGAGGAAGGGAGAAGGGAACGATTATGGAGCTATTAGATCATTACTGCTACTACTAATACTACTTCTAATAAAAATTGGAGCAGTAGCACCAGTGATAGAAGTTAAGTACTGTCTACTGAGGCCATACCATGAGCCATGCCCTGTGTTAAGAAGGAATACTGTATTTCATTTTTAATAGCCTTACAAATGGAGGCTGACCTAAATGATTTAAAGTGTTATTTAAATTTTACCCACAGTAAACCTGCTTTTAATAAATCAAACATGAAAACTCATGTTGAGATCCAATATTTTTCTGTCATCATTCTTAGTACTTATCCTGACATGGATTTGATCAAGTTAAATACACACACAGGCATTTTACTGTAGCCTTGCTGTCTTCCTTGAGGCCATCAAAGCCCAAACTGCATCATAATGAGGTCTTTGGTATTTCACTGAGTATTTGCATGGAGGTGGGAAGGATTTCTTTATAGAAATTCTTATTATGATGATGATTTAGTGTGCTAATCAATGAGAAGGACAATGTAAGATTTTCAAAGTTATTTTTATCTAATAAAAAATAAGATGGCAAGGCTTCCCCTATGTAGAATCAAGGAGTAAAAATACGCAGCATGAGAGAATCAGGGATGTTTAAAAGTGAGGTGGGTGAAGGCTTGAGTAGTATTTTATAACATTGCCTAACTGTCACCTTGTCATTTAATTTACCTTTTTCCAAGCCTGTTCATGGTTCACTTTGAATAAATTCAATAACTGAAGGGAAAGAAAAAGGTCCAGCTTTCTGGTTTGTCAGCTTGAAAAAGGATGAGGGAGATCAGAATGGATGGGGGGAGTGCATTTTAAGTAGTATATGTTTGCGAGAGTGATTATCTGCATTTTTTCAGGTTTGTTTACAGATAGGTAAAGTTATGCCTCTTTGATATTTAAAAGCATTTTTTGTTTGGTTCCTAAGCTCCTAGCAAGATTCTAGCAATACTAAAACACGCCAAAGGCTTTCACACTGATTACTAGTCTAGTGGGAATGGAAATAATCACAGTATCTAAAATGGAAGGAAAGAGTAAGGGGGAAGGTACCCCTTTGGTATGAACAATGCTTTTTTCCTAAAGATGAGTATCTTTAGTGTTTCCAATAATTCAGATTAAGCCCATATTAAAAGATTAATTTTTGAAACTCTGATGTATATATAGGAAACCCTGGTGGTGTAGTGGTTAAGAGGTATGGCTCCTAACCAAAACACCAGCAATTCAAATCCACCAGAAGCTCCTTGGAAACCCTATGGGGCAGTTCTACTCTGTCCTATAGGGTTGCTGTGAGTCGGAATCAACTCAACAACAAAGGGTTTTGATATATATTTATATATAAAAGGAGCCGTGGTGGTACAACTGTTAAGTGCTCGGCTGCTAACCGAAAGGTTGGTGGTTCCAACCCACCCAGCACCTCCGCAGAAGAAAGACCTGGAGATCTTCTCCCATAAAGATTATAACCTAAAAAAACAACCCCGTGGGGCAGTTCTACTCTGTCACATGGGTCATTATGAGTTAGAATCGACTCAAAGACACCTAACAACAACTATATATATATATATACATACACATGTCTTGGAAGAAGTATAACCTGAATGCTCCTTAGAAACAAGGATGGTAGACTACGTCTCACATACTTTGGACATGTTATCTCGAGGGACCAATCCCTGGAGAAGAACATCATGCTTGGTAGAGTAGAAGGTCAGTGAAAAAGAGGAAGACCCTCAATGAGATGGACTGACATAGTGGCTGCAACAATGGGCTCGAGCACAACCACCATCATTGTTTCAGCCCAGATAGCAGGCCAAATAGTGTTTTGATGCTCTTTTTTTGGCTATTCACAGTCACATTCAAAGCAATCTCCTGTAAAACTTTTCCAGAAAATATTTTATTGGTTCTGTGTTTGGCTACTTACATGGTTATAGAATATGACATGTCCTCAGTTCTGCCAGTGTCTTTTGTGTTTGTAGTACTGTGGTGGCTTGCATGTTGCTGGGATGCTGGAAGCTATGCTGCTGGTATTTCAAATACCAGCAGGATCACCCATGGTGGACAGGTTTCAGCTGAGCTTCCAGACTAAGACAGACTAGGAAGAATGATCTGGTGGTCTATTTCTGAAAAAATTGGCCAGTGAAAACTTTAAGAAAGGTGTTTGCCTGTGTTTTATTAACTATGCAAAGGCATTCCACTGATGAATTATAACGAGTTATGGGTAACACTGGGAAAAATGGGAATTCTAGAACACTTAATTGTGCTCGTGAGAAACCTGTACATAGATCAAGAGGCAGTCTTTCAGGCAGAACAAGGAAATGCTGAGTGGTTTAAAATCAGAAAAGTTGTGCTTCCTTTCTCCACACTCATTCAATCTGTATGCTGAGCAAATAATCTGAGAAGCTGGGCTATATGAAGAAGAATTGCAGGAAGACTCATTAACAGCTGGAGATATGCAGACGACACAACCTTGCTTGCTGAAAGCAAAGAGGACGTGAAGCATTTAATAATGAAGATACATGACTACAGCCTTCAGTATGGATTATACCTCAAAGAAAACAGAAATTCTCACAACTGGACCAATGAGCAACATCATAATAAGCAGAGAAAATACTGAAGTTGTCAAGGATTTCCTTTTACCTGGAGCCACAATCAACGCCCATGGAAGCAGGAGTCAAGAAATCAAAAGATGTGTTATTGGCTTAGCCATCCAGTGCTGCTATAACAGAAATACCACAAGTGGATGGTTTTAACAAAGGGACGTTTATTCTCTCACAGTCCAGTAGGCTAGAAGTCCAAATTCAAGGCATCAGCTCCAGGAGAAACTTTTCTCTCTGTCGGCTCTGGAAGAATTTCCTTGTGATGCATCAGTCTTCCCTTGATCTGGGAACATCTCAGCACAGGAACCTCAAGTCCAAAGGACATGCTGTGCTCCCGGTGGTGCTTTCTTGGTATGAGGTTCCCCCTCTCTGCTAGCTTCCCTTGAGAGATAAGGTGGTGCAGGCCACACGTCAAGGAAACTCCCTTTGCATTAGATCAGGGATGTGACCTGGTAAAGGTGTTACAATCTCACCCTAATCTTCTTTAACATAAAATTACAATCACAAAATGGAGGACAAGCACAGAATGCTGGGAATCATGGCCTAACCAAGTTGATATACACGTTTTTGTGGGGAGACATAATTCATTCCATGACAATTGTATTGGGCTGTAAAAGACCTTTTTTAAAGTGTTAAGAAGCAAAGATGTCACTTAGAGGACTAGGGTGCTCCTGACCCAAGCCATGATATTTCCAATTGCCTCATATACATGCAAAAGCTGCAAGGTAAATAAAGAAGAAGACCTAAGAAGAACTGATGCTTTTAAATTATAGTGTTGCAATGAATATTGAATATACAATGGACTATGGTGGTCTCTGTGAGTGAATTGACTTGATGGCAACTTATTTTTTTTTTTTTTGGAAGAACCGCCAGAACAACAAACAAGTCTGACTTGGAAGAAGTACAGACAGGGTGCTCCTTACAGGAGAGGATGGTGAGACTTTGTCTCATGTACTTTGGACATGTTGTTAGGAGGGACCAGTCCGTGGAGAAGGACATCGTGCTTGGTAAAGGAGAAGGTCACTGAAAAAGAGGAAGACCCTCAATGAGATGGACTGACACAGTGGCTGCAACGATGGGTTCAAACATAGCAACGATTATGAGGATGGCACAGGACTGGGCAGGGTTTCATTCTGTTGTACATAGTATGGTCACTATGAGTCAGAACTGACTGGACAGCACCTAAGAGCAACAACAATAACCAGTATCTTTGGGTTTTGCTAGCATCATTTATGGTATCATTATGGATTAGACTTTGGCATTAAGCAAGAGGCTATTTTGTTATAGATGTAATAAAAGGATTAGTAGACTTCTGAATTTGTATTAATTAGTTCTGAAAATAGTTATTTAATACAGTTAATAACAATTATTATTTTGTGACAGCATAAGTATACTATGAATATTTGTTTAACATATATAACCTAAGAAAAATCATAAAGTCTGAAGATTTTGTCTAAGAGGGAAAACAGAGAATGCACAATCAACCTCTTTAATTTACAGATGAGGAAACTGAGTAACTTAGTTTGGGGATGAAGAGGTGTGGGAGTGTGGCAGAACATCTTGAGCACAAAAGAAGGAAATAATTTTAACTGGCTGATAAAATGTCTAAGTACAGATTGTCCCCAAGGCTTGTGGTGGGACCAATAACACTAGCCTCGGTGTCTTTTTTGGAAGGTGGCCATTATTATTTTCAGTGTGATGAGGGATATAATTTATATTTAACTTATTATTACACAAATAATTATACTATGCTTGAAAGATGAAGATACTTTGGCTATTTTCATTTAAGTGTAAGTCATGATATTTAAAGTGTTTTCATATATACTATTTGTTTTCATCTTTACGATGATCTTGAGCAATAGAAGAAAGTGTGAATTACATTTTGTTAAATTTGAAAACAGAGCCCCAGTCAAGTTAAATGATCTTAGCATTTGTTCTTTCGACTAGTCTATGCTACCTTCTTTGTCCAGAATTTATAAATATTTGCTGATTTATTCCCTACCTTGTCCCCTACAAGACTTTAAGATGGCTTACAAAATTTATACAACACAAAAGGGTTGAAACAAAAAGTAACAAAGATCATTCAAGGCAAAAGAAAAATAAACACAGAAAAATAAAACAAAGCCAGGGGCGATGTAAATACACAGAAATAGTGCCACAGTGTCAGTACATCTGTCAGAAGTAGGCCAAACATTTACCTCTGAGTTACCTATTATTTAATGCAAAGATAGGCACATGATTCACAGTGAACAGAAGATAAAAATAAGCCAGTTGCATAAAAGAAATACAGCTATACCTGGTACTGAGGTATAAGAAAATTTCCCAAGGCATTGGTATAAGAAGTAATATGCTGAACAGTGTCCCTGACAACAGCCTTACAATAAATACAATGAAACATTTCATAAGGCTGTTCCTTATAGGATTCTTCAATGTAAGCCAACGGTATCAATGAAAACTATTCTATATGAGGCCCAAATGATTGATTCAAGTACACAGCTCTCCTGCTGGTCTAGCTTAATCCAAGGATACATTTCTGGTGAAGATAGAAATAAATGGGCTTCATGATTTTAAAGTAATTCTCCATAAATCCTATTTCTGTCAATCATGTTTTTAATAAATACTGATTTCGAGTAGATATGGAGTATACTTTTTGAACATGAAGTGATGTGATGGTTGAATATAGACCCATATACTTTTACAATCAATAGTGCATAGAAATGACTTTAATTAATGAAAGAAGCCTAATGAGAGTTAATATTTAAAAAGAGCATTTCATCTCTGTAGAGGTGAGTTAAGGGTTGGAGAGGTAGGTTTGTTCTTTAGAGTCTGAGTTGTGCTTTGGTACACAGACAAACAGATGACCGAGGTCTTAAAGCTCTATGCCATGTGCAGCAACTCTCACCTGGAAGAAGAAAAGTTCACTGAATCACCTATAACAAACCTAACGTCAAGCAATGCAGCTGTCCAATTAACCTTCTAGGATAAGCTGGTTGGGAAGTATATAGCAAGGTATCAAAATTGATCGACTCATTAGATAGTTTTATTAGGCATCAGCCAGTTAAAAGTTAAGGGATTTTTACCAAAAATGATAACTAATTTTAGGATACTGAAAGCCATTTTTTTTTTCTGGCAATCATTCCCTAGCAGAGGCTGTTGTCTATGAAGGCTGTAGTTTGTAGAACTACAGTCTTTTTTCTTCCTTCTAACATATCAGCTCATCTCCATTCCTATATGGCCTATTCCTTCAATGATACCCTTCTAATATCCTTAATTTCTTCATCCAGTTGTTCTTACATTGCACCATCCTGTTAAACACGACCTTGGTTCAATCCAACTGTCTACCTTTTTTGAGTCTTCAGAGGGATGCTGAATGCCGTTAAGAAAGAAAAGGACACAACTGTGCAAATTGTTGCCAATTTAAAAGTATGGTCTTGGGAGGAAGGGAGTGGGACCAGCAAGAGAAACTTGAGGCATTCAGAACACTGAGAAATTCTCTATTTCCTGATCAGTAAATGCCAATGTTTATAATTATAATCACTCAGTATGCATTTATGTTTAATTCACTTTTCTGTATGGGTAGTATATTTCTCAGTAAAATATTTACATGAATGATTAAATAAACAAATCGCTTCCCTCTTCAGAGGGCTCCTTAAGCTACCTGCCAATGTTTAGACATTTCCTTTGTCAACACTCTCTTCCACTCTCTACAACAGCTATTTCAAAACTCTTTCACTCTTTTCAAACCATCAACCTTCTACAGTTGATTGCCTCATGCATGCTTCACAGAGAACATAGACACCATCAGAATGCCATCCTCCTGCAGCCATCTCACGGCTACCAAAGCAAAAAATCCTGTCTCCAACCACATCTATCTTTTCCACTTTCCCTTCTTTTACAGTGGAAGAGGTGTTCTTCCTCCTTTCCAAGGTTAACCAGTGGACATGTGAGCTGAGCCCCATCCTTTCTTAGCTATGTAGGAATCTAGCTCTATGGATTATTCCATCTCTTTTGTATTGTCATTCTTTCCTCTTCTGTTGGATCATTCCTATACTCATTAATGGCCTCATGGACAAATATAACTTCTCTCAAGGGGATGCATTATACTTGAAGCTTTTGTTTTGTTTTGAGACGATGAGTTTTCCTACATCCCAAGTGACATTTTCTGCTACTTTATTTGCATTTTGCCTCCCTGAAGAGACAAAGGAAAGTCAGATTTGTTCTGTTACCCTACAGATTTTGTCAAATTAGTTATTAGGAGTGAGTTCACGTTTTGGAAGCAGTAGAGTCTAAAGGTTTCCAGAGCTAGACTGCTTGAATTCAAAACCCTGCTGCTTCTTCTTTTGTTGTTCTATTTTTTACTTGCAAGAGTTAGGGCAATTATGCCCCTTTTAAGTACCCATTTCTTCATCTGAAAATGGGGATACCAATAGTGCTTTCCTACTACAGTTGTTGTAAGAGTTAAATGAATGCATGTTAATTATTATTATTATTTTGTTTTTACAATATTGATAAAATCAGTTTAAAATTATGGGCAATCTTTTGCTAAGAGTTGAGTGGGAGAAAAGCCTTCATTGAATAATCTTTCTGGTTACTTCTTGGGAGAATTATAGTAGGAGAGGTTGTGTTCTAATTGAAATAAACAAATTATCTGCAACATTTAAGCTACACTTACATCACACTATAAAAAGTTGTTACAATTCTGCTACTGGTTGATTTTGTGGTTTTCAAAAACTTTAGATCTCAGTTTCATTTTTAGAATGAAGGAGATGAACTAGATGCATTCTGCATTTTATTCTAGAGCTAATATGTTATGTTTCTATGATTCCTTTATAATATATTTTATTGATAAGTGACTATAGCATTTCCTTGCTTTTTCTTATATTAGCTTTTTATACCCTCTTGACAATTCATTGCTTTATGACTCTTTCTATGTACTATTTTATTACGTTATATCTTTTCCTCATACAGTGAAATTCTCTCTTCCCTGGTGTAGCCATCACTTTCAATCTATCATTTTACCTAATGTACTCCACTGTAGCTTCCAGATTCACTCTTTCCCAGCTTTTACAGTTTGTCATTGTAACATGCATCTTAACCTCCCTCTCAGGCTGTAGGAGTTCAGCCATTCTTTGTCTATGTTTCCATAGATTTTTGGCTGATAATTGGAGGAATATCAAACTGACTTATAAATGTCACAGAAAACATATTTCAAGCCAAATTACATGCAGTCCTACTGTAGTAGAATACCTGTCTACCTATTTTCTTTTACTATATTCTCTTAATTTGTAAAACATAACAGCTGATTTTTATAGAATGATTCTCAAAATAAACTGGTAAGTGTGTTTTTGCTATTTAGCCTTTGATGAATACACATAGTTGTTGAGTCTGTATTCTTTGGATTAAAAAAAAAATAGCCTGAAAAATGACAACCACAACAAAGAATTACATTACTTTTATAACAACCTTTTAGACAAATATTTACCAAAAATGGACAAACTTCAGATTCTACCACAAAAGTATATTAATACTAGATTGATGGCTCCTCTACAATCACTGAATATGCATGTGTATATTTTATTATCATCAGGGTCACTTTCTGTCTGAGACACCCACCCCTCAATTATTTTGTGTTTTATTTTCTTATGTCTATGCATTCATTGTTTCAATTATCTTTTGGTTTAGTGGCATCCTTCTCATATTAATAAATGCATTAGGCCAAAAATGCAATCAATATGGTAATCAACTAATATTACTTTGATGTAAGGCATTATATCTCCAGAAGACCCATATTAAAATGCAGATGTAGTATCTTGGAGAAATTACACTTTGGTCATGATTAGTATGGATTGGTTATTTTGATTACATGTAGTTGATCAAATGAAACATCTCCTGAGGGAATCAGGGCCATGTAGATTCTGGCATATGGAGCATCAACGAACTGAAGGAGGGAAGGGTAGAAACACTGTTGTGAAGGATGCTAGGAATTGAGGAGAATTATGAATGCACAAAGGAGCCATGGTGGCACAGTGGCTAAAAGCTTGGCTGCTAAATGAAGGATCAGTGGTTTGAACCCACCAGCTGCTCCACAGGAGACAGATGTGGTAGTCTGCTTCCATAAAGATTTACAGCCTTGGAAACTCTACAGAGCAGTTCTACTCTGTCCTATAGAGTTCCTGTGAGTCGGAATTGACTCAACAGTAATGGGTTTATGAATACACAAAGATGCCAGAGATAGAGGGGTAAGATTACTGTATGAGCTATAAACTCAAAGATTTTGCTAAAACTATTTTCCAGTCTAAGTTTACTTGTCTAAAATAAAGCTTGAGACATTGTTTAATACCTCTTGCTGAAGGCCATTTGAAAATCATGTCTCATCTGTTCAGACTACCAAATGTGAAATGGAGGCCTAAATTCTTTCAGCAGCTCCTGAAATTGTTGCATTTCTTTTAAAACATATGTCAAAGAGCATATTAAACCTCAACCAAGAGCAGTGAAAACGGACACCATCATGTTTGAGCTATTTTTATTCACAAAGCAGGTAGTTTTCATTGACAATGGGGAGGCATTTGGCAGTAGTTGTTTGCCTTTTATAAAAAAAAAAAGTTAAATACACTAATATTTAAATTTGTCTTTTTCTAATCATGCTGTTTGTCACTTAGTAGTTAAAACCATACTCTGGTGGGAGAAATGAGGAAATAACTACTGTTTGATATTAGTAAGCTGCCCTCTCTGATAGGCAAAAGCACTTGAGAAAAGCATCTCATTTAAAATCAAAACCATCAATGCTGATTAGGCATCTTGTGATCACCGTGAATGGTTTTATTTTTACTTTTCGTTTACCTTCCAGATAAGATGCATTATAAGAGCTGTCACTAACTCTTTGCTGATTCACTACTCTTTTTCTTTGAGCATTTAAAATAGCCACGGAGAATCAAATAATCTTATCTCATACTCTAACATGCAATTATATTTTTTATGCCCACCACTAAAATCATTTGGATGCATAAGGGTCAAGTGTCATTACATTAAAGTAAGAAAATAGACTTGGATCACATAATTTTTAGGGCAATTCATGCATTCAAATATTGATTGCCTAGTGCAAACTTAGCAACCTAATATTGTGGGAAGATGATGAAAGGTGAAGAACCAAAGTACCATGAATTTGCCTTACCAGAACTTAGCTCAGATTTCTCAACCTTGGCACTACTGCTGCTTTGGGCCAGATCATTTTTTGTTGTGGGGCATTGTCCTGGTCCTTGTAACATGTTTAACAGCAACCCTTGGCCTCTACTCACTCGATGCTAGTAGCATATCCCAACTTATGGCAACAAAACATGTCTTCAATTGCCAAATACCCACTGAGGGCCCAAATTACGCTTGTTTGAGAATCACTGAGTTAGCTGATCTATTCTGAACCACTATTCTAATCCTTCCCTCATTGCGGTACCCTCTACGTAATTAGTTCTGAGTATTTAAATTTATATGTTTTTATAACAATGTTTCTAAGTGGTCTTAGGCTGAATCTTACATGATCGTTTCCTCCCACTACACAAATTACACCAATTTTAGGTATAGACTTATTTTCTAACTCTTTCCTAATACCTAGTAGAGTGTTTTGTGCAAAGTGAATCTTCAAAAATGTTGATTGACACTGGTAACAGCTGGTCTTAGGATATGTAGTGTTATTTCTCTCTGCTTAGTTTAGGGCATTTTACTATTCTGTTTGTTTAATAAATAAGATACTTCCTCAAATGCAGCTCAGCCTGCAATTCTATAAAGAACTTCTAGTTTATGGGGTCTTAAAATAGAAATATACCTTAAATTGATTTCATAGTCTTTACTCTGAGAAAACCTGTGTCCTACTTGCATAAAAAAACATGAAGAAGTGAAGTTTCATGAGACAGCCACTAATCAATTTTCAGTCATTTTCGGTTTATAAACATAAAATAAAATAAATTCCGGCTCTTTCTCTCTTGATATATCCTGACCTTATCATGGGTTCTTTAGCCATTTTAAAAGCTTTCAGTGCAAAGAGTCTGGCTCACCGTCTGGCAGGGAGAAAGCTGACAAGTTAATCAAGCAGACTGATGATGTGGTGGCTACAATAAAAAAGGTCAAAATCATGTATTATTTCTTGAAATGTATCTACTGATTCAATGATGATGTCAAGTTCAAATCTTAAAAGGCCATTTAATAGAGTACAAAAAAGATTTTTCTGGGGGCAAAGAAATTTTGACCTGATAAAGTGAAGTATGTGACCTATTGCAACTGTTATTCTTCTTAAGTCATTTTGCTCATTTAATTCATTCACTCATTCATCCATTTGTCCAGCATTAAGCTAGTTACTAGGAAAAGTACATGGAAAAATAACCATGGTCACTGCCCTTGAGCAACATACTGCCTAGTTCAATATTTCTCAGTATGTATCCTGAACAAGAGTGTTCCCATGAGATGCTAGTTACCCACTCCATATTATTGATCATTTTTATTCCTCTTCTATATTTTCTGGAATAACTAAAACAAATCCCAGTTTTTAAATATGCAAGCTACTTTCTTGAGGGGATCTCAATAGAGAAAGTATTTTAATATTGACCCTGGAAAATGGGAAGGTCCAGGTTATCTGCAAACCTGGTGGTACTTTAGCATATAGTTGGGTGTTGCCCAACTCACATAATGGAGCATAATTCACTTCCTGTAAATTTGCAAGCAAACATAACCTTACTGAGACAATCTGGGAAGCTAATTTCTCAGAATGTGCACGTACGTGGATGGCTGTAGAAAAATTTGGATTTTAAAATGTCGCGTAGTTACCTCTAGTGCTGCCCTAAAAAGAATACCACAAGTTGGTGGTTGTGAAAAAATGAATTTTTTTCACAGTTCTGGAGCATAAAAGTCCAAATCAGGTTTTTGGTCATGTTTGGTCTAGTTTTAGTCCCTCTATGGGCCTCTTTCCTACTTTCTGATAACTGCTGACAATCCTTGGTGTTTCTTTGCTTGATTCTAATATGGCCTCTGTCTTCCCCCTGTGTGTATCTGTGTCTATTCTGCTCTTTTTATAACTCAGAAGTCATTAGGTTTAGTACCTACATTACTCTGGTATAGCCTCACTAACATAACAAAAGAAAGCCCCATTACCAAACAGTGTCATATTTACAGGTGCTGGGGTTAAGATTTCAAACCAGTTTTGTTGTTGTTGTTGTTAAGTGCCATTAAGTCAGTTCCAACTCACTGTGACACTATGTACAACAGAACAAAACACTGCCCAGTCCAGCACCATCCTCACAACCTTTGTTATACTTAAGCCCATCCTTGCAGCCACTAAGTCAATCCATCTCATTAAAGGTCTTCAACTCTTTCACTGACCCTCAGCTTTACCAAATACGGTGTCGTTCTCTATGGACCAGTGCTTCCTGATATGTCCAAAGTACATGAAATGGAGTCTCGCCATTCTTCTCTTCTAAGGAGCATTCTGACTGTACTTCCTCCAAGACAGATTTGTTCATTCTTCTGGCAGTCCATGGTATATTCAGTATTCTCTGCCAACATCATTACTCAAAGGCGTCAGTTCTTCTTTGGTCTTCCTTATTCATTGTCCAGCTTTTGCATGCATATAAGGCAATGGAAAATATCATGGCTTGGGTCAGGCACACTTTAGCCCTCAAAGTGACATCTTCACTTTTTAACACTTTAAAGAGGACTTTTGCAGCAGATTTGTCCAATACAATGTGTCTTTTGATTTCTTGGCTGCTGCTTCTATGGGAGTTGATTGTGGATCCAGGTAAAAGGAAATCCTTGACAATTTCAAACTTTTCTCTGTTTATCATGATGTTGCTTATTAAGCCAGTTGTGAGGATTTTTTCCTTATGTTGAGGTGTAACCCATACTGTAAGCTGTGGTCTTTGATCTCATCAGTAAGTGCTTCAAGTCCTCTTTGCTTTCAGCAAGCCACGTTGTGTCAGCTGCATGTCCCAGGTTGTTAACGAGTCTTCCTCCAAACCTGATGCCAACTTCTTCTTCATATAGCCCAGCTTCTTGGATTATTTGCTCAGTATACAGATTGAATAAGTATGGTTAAAGGATACAACCCTGACGCACACATTTCCTGATTTTAAACCACACAGTATCACCTTGTTCTGTCTGAACAACTCCCTCTTGGTCTCTGTACAGGTTCCTCATGAGAACAGTTAAATGCTCTGGAATTCCCATTCTTAGCAATGTTATCTATAATTTGTTATGATCCACACAAATGCCTTTGAATTGTAAATAAAACACAGGCAAACATCTTTCTGGTATTCTCTGCTTTCAGCTAGGATCCATCTGACATCAGCAATGATGTCCCTTGTTCCACATCCTCTTCTGAATCCGGCTTGAACTTCTGATAGTTCCCTGTCAATGTACTGCTGTAACAGTTCAGTAAAATTTTTCTTGTGTGTGATATTAATGATATTACTAGATAATTTCTACATTCTATTGGATTACCTTTCTGGGAAATACGCATAAATATAGATCTCTTCCAGTCAGTTGTCCAGGTAGCTGTCTTCCAAATTTCGTAGCATAGTCCAGTGAGCTTCTCTAGCACTGCGTCCGTTTATTGAAACATCTCAATTGGTATTCCATCAACTCCTGGAGCCTTGTTTTTTGCCAATGCCTTTTTTTAAGTGCAGGTTGGAATTTTTCCTTCAATACCATTGGTTCTTCATTACATGTTACCTCTTGAAATGGTTGAACATCGACAAGTTCTTTTTGGTGGTGTGACTCTGTGTATTCCTTCCATCTTCTTTTGAGGTTTCCTGCATTGTTCAGCATTTTCCCTCTAGAATTCTTCAATATTACAACTGGAGGCCTGAATTTTTTCTCCCTTTCTTTCAGATTGAGAAGTGCAAAGGTGTTCTTCCCTTTTAGTTTTCTCACTCCAGGTCTTTACACATTTCATTATAATACTTTACTTTGTCTTCTCTAGCTGCCCTCTGAAATCTTCTGTTCAGTTCTTTTACTTCATCATTTCTTCCATTTGCTTTAGCTGTTGTATGTAAAAAATTACAACAGCAAATTTCAGAGTCTCTTCTATATCCATTTTGGCCTTTTCTTTCTTCTCTGTCTTTTTAATGATATTTTTCTTCTTCATCTGTGTAGTCTCTGTTTATACTGTTGAAAAAAGGTATTTGCAATGAATAAGTTGTTGATCTTAAAAAATTCTGTCATATGATCTCTGGAGTAGTTTCTATCACCAAGGCCATACTTTCCAACTACCAATCCTTTTGCTTTGTTTTCAACTTTCACATTCCAGTTACCAATAATTATCAACACATCTTGATTTCATATTTGATCAATTTCAGACTGCATAATTTGTTAGAAATCTTTAATTTCTTCATCTTTGTCATTAGTGGTTGGCACATAAATCTGGATAACAATCATATTGACTGGTCTTTTTGTAGGCATATGGATATTATTCTATCACTGACAGTGTTATACTTCAGGATAGATCTTGAAGTGTTCATTTTGACAATGAATGTGATACCATTCCTCTTCATTTTTTCATTCCCGGAGTATGATTATCTGATTCCAAATGGCCAATATCAGTCCCTTTCAGCTCACTAATGCCTAGGATATCGATCTTTGTGCTTTCTATTTCCTTTTTTACCACTTCTAATTTTTAATTTCCTAGTTTTATTCTCTGTACATTCCACGTTCTGATTATTAATATATTTTTGCAGCCATGTTTTCTCATTTTGAGTAGTGTCACATCAGCAAATGAGGATCTTGAAAGTTTTACTTCATCCACACCCTTAAAGTCGACTCTACTTTGAGGCAGCAGCTCTTCCCCAGTTATATTTTGAGTGTCTTCCAACTTGAGGGGCTCAACTTCCAGCACTATATCAGACAATGTTCTATTGCTATTCATATTGTTTTCACTGGCCAATTTTTCCAGAAGTCACCCACCAGATCTTTCTTCCTATTCTCTCTTAATCCGGAGGTTCCGCCAAAACCTGCCCACCATGGGTGACCCTGCTGGTATCTGAATACTGGTAGCGTAGCTTCCAGCATCACAGCACAAGCCACCATAGTATGAGAAACTGACAGATGAGTGGTGGAATCCATGCTTGGAGGAACACAATTCAATCAATAATATAAAAATGAAAGCTAGCTTATTTCTGAAATTGAGGGCTAAGTTTGTCATACTCTATTAATTTAAAAAGTTTAGCTTTACATTTGAAAATGGAAAAATGGGCCAAATTTTGTTCAATGAGAACCATAATACAAACATTACTTTATAGAACAAAATGATAGTGAGGTAAGAAAGGTATTAGAGAAACTATTATTTTTTTGTATGAAGAATAGTATTTCAGTAAGTGCTTTTCAACTAGCATAGGGTTGGGGATAAAGTATGAATTCTGTGTCATCACCTTAGGCCAATTGTTCACTTCTATTTGTACGTGTTTGTAGATCTATACAGAAGTTAGCAGATTGCTTCATTGTAATTTTAAGGATAAATTCATACTTCACACAGGCACATACACACAGCACAAAAGAATCAATATTGTGGATGGTTAAACCTCAAAAGTTCAGAAATTCGCTTCTGATAAGCAGTTAGATGAGCCTGATATCGATTAGCAGTTTATCTAAATGGTTTCTTATCTGGAACGCTCGTAAACTCAGGGTATTATTTACATAAAGTGAAAGAAAATAGAAAGTGTCTAGTTATATGGGATTCTACTGGTGTTGGAAGAAATCTAGTTCTGTAAGAACAGTGCTTGGAAATATTGTTTGCATAGTATTAGATAGTTCAATGATAACACTAAAAATGGTTCATGTTATGTTAATGTTTATGGTGCTAAAAATAAATTTCTTTCTCTTCAATGATCCCATAAATTGAACCAGGTTGAAAATAGTCTTAAATTTTAATTGTGTTCCTAGCTTCCTGATTTGTAAGACTGTTTTTTTCTAGAAGGTTATGGCTGTAAACACCAGTCAATTGGCATTTACCTATTAGAATGCAAAATAATATAGTGAACAACGTGGCATTATGAAGAATCATTCTTATAGGAACATTTTGATTTCTTCCACTTACGTGAGTAATGACCTTGTTAAACACGTGGGAAGTAAAGCCAATGTTACAGTCTTGTCACTCTTCCTGTAATATTGGTCTAGTGTAGTCACATGCTAGCAATTTTAGATATAATCTGCTTTTAAGATTTCAAATTTATTTCATTGTAGATTATAAGTGTAGCAACGATATTTTTGATCCAAAGCCAATAAATACAGGGTAAGAGAAGATAAGACTTAACATTGGCACTGTCCTTGAAAATTCAGGACCCACATTTATTACAATTACATTGGGCTACACTGTAATGAAAACTGCACTCACTGATTGAGAGTTTACTATATGCCAAGCACTGTGCTTTCATGTGTTATCTTTCTTGATATCAAAAAAAAAAACTGTTGCCATTGAGTCTATTCCAGCTCATGGTGATCCTATAATACAGAGTAGAACTGCCATATAGGGTTTGCAAGGCCTAATTTTCTCCTTTTAAAGTAATGGTTTCTAGTCTCTGCCTTTCTCTCAAGATTTTTGGGGCAAATCGCATGACCACATGGGAGAACATACATGAAAAACCCCTATAAACTGCAAGGCAATATAGTATTATTATTAAATTATAATTCATGATTTGTTCTTCACCGGAATTGTTTAGTGAGTAATGTTCTGTGATGTGGCTAATATTTCAAAAGACATGGTTAGACGATAAAATGCATTTTGGGGATTGGTGACCAAAATGATAAAGTTCAAATGGACACGTTGATGCATTTCAAGAGAAAAAAAAATCATTTACTTAAATACAAAATTGGAGAAGTAGTAAGATGTACTGACCTGTGGTAAGAACTGGGCAAGGAGTTACAAAAGAATTATATATATATATATATATATATGAAACAAAGAGTTCCTGGGTAATGCAAATGGTAATGCGATCTGTTGCTAACAAAAATTTGGAGGTTTGAGCCCACCCAGAGACATCTCAGGAGAAAGAACGGGCAATCTGCTTCTGACAATTCAGCCACTGGAGCATGGTTCAGCTCTGACACACATGGGGTCATCATGAGTCAGAACTGACTCAACAGCAACTGGTTTTATAAAGGATCAAAATCCAAGGATGACAATATTGAGGAGTATTTGTTCGAAAGACAACAAACTATTTTTTCAATAGAGTTAAACATTTAAGACTTTTGTTAACCTTCCAAATATGTTCAATATTCAAGGGATTTCTTATTAATTCTCAGTGTCAAGGATGGAGATCCACAATTTAAATAAATATTGGGAGTAAAATAACCAATATTGTCAGAAATGGAAATGAAATGCCAAGAGATAGGAGTTAAATTTCTTTGTATGTTTCTCTTCCCTCTCTTCCACCAGTCTGAGGAGTATTAAAGAACACCTATTATACTCCTTGAGCAAACAGGAGTCTCTGAACGGTGCAATCATTAAGTGTTTGACTGCTAACCAAAAAATTGTTGATTTGAACCCACCAACAAGTGCCTTGGAAGAAAGGCCTGACGGTCTGCTTCTAAAAGGTCACAGACTGAAAATCCTTTGGAGTGATGTTCTATTCTGCACACATGGGGTCATTATGAGTTAGATTCAACTTGAGGGCAACTGGTTTATTGAAGAAACAAATGGTCTTTAATCATTTAAACCTAGAAGTGCCACCACGAACGTGCTCTGATGTTATATAAGAAAAGACCAGTAACCATCTCCATACCTTGAACCTCTACAGCTGAGCATCAGATATGTAGCCTCCTAAGCAACTCCCTTCAACTGAGAGATGGCCCTACCTTAACTGGTGTTATTTGCAAAATCCCAAATAATGTATGTAGATACTTCCCTCTCCAGGAGGTGAAGTTTAGCCCTCCACCTCAGTGTGAACTGGATTTAGTGAATTGTTTCCAAGGAATAGAGTAAAGAAAGGGAGAAATACTAACTTTACAGTCATCTGGAAAGCACCACCTTAAACAACTGATCATGGTTAATATCACAAGTGATGTCATATGGATATCATGTACCTTAAATTCATAATCCTAGCCTAATTATGAGAAACTTCTCGGACAAATTCTGTCTTAGGCGTCTAGTGCTGTTATAACAGAAATACCACAAGTGGATGGTTTTAACAAGGAGAAGTTTATTCTCTCACAGTCCAGTGGGCTACAAGTCCCAATTCAGGGCATCAGTTGCAGGGGAAGGCTCTCTCTCTCTGTCAACTCTGGAGTAAGGTCCTTGTGATGCATCAGTCTTCCCCTTGTCTAGGAGCTTCTCGGCACAGGGACCTCCGGTCCAAAGGATGCACTCTGCTCCCAGCACTGCTTTCTTGGTGATATGAGGTTTCCGACACTCTCTGTTTGCTTCCTTTCCTTTTATCTCTTGAGAGATAAAAGGTGGTGCAGGCCACACCGCGGGAGAAAATCCCTTTACATTGGATCAGAGAGGTGATCTTTGTAAGGGTGGTGTTACAATCCCACCCTAATCCTCTTAACATAAAATTACAATCACAAAATGGAGGACAACCACACAATACTGGGAATCATGGCCTAACCAACTTGACACACAGGTTCTGGGGGGGACATAATTCAATCCATGACAAATTCTATGTGGTGGGATACCTTCTACAAAATACATGACCAGTTCTCAGAACTTTCAAAGTCATGAAAAGCCAGGAGAGACTGATAAGCTCTCAAAGACCAGAGGAGACTAAGGAAACATGGCAACTAAATGCAGTGTAGTATCCTGGATGGGATCCGGGAACAGAAAAAGGTGTTAGTGGGAAAACCAGTAAAATCTGAAGGAAGTCTATTGTTTATTTAATAATAATGTACCATTTTTTAATTTTTATTTTTACAAATGAAATTCAGTAATGAAGACAATAGCTTTATAGGGAACTGAAGCTGATTGAGGGATATATGGGAACTTTCTATATTATCTTTGTAACTTTAATGTAAAGCTAAAATTATTACAAAATTAAAAGCCCATAAAAAAATCTATCCAGAATTTTAGTTATGATTGTACTTAGAGGTAGAGATCAAACCCAATGACTATTGTGAATCCCTTCTAGGTGGCTCTTTGACACAAGTTAATGACAAATACACTGAAATCACTGAAAGCTCCTTGGTGACTGGACTGCATGGTATTCATTTCTATCTCTAGCACCTGGCACAACTCTTGATAGATGTTTTTAGTTGCCGTCAAGTTGGTTTCAACTCATGGCGACCTCATGTGTGTAGCGTAGAATTGCTCCGTAAGCTGTTCAAGGCTGTGACCTTTTGGAAGCAGATCCCCAGGCTTGTCTTCCAAGGTGCCTCTGGGCAGGTTCAAACTGCTAATCTCCCCTAGTTCAAGAGCTTAACTGTTTGCTCCACTAAAAAGAACTTTTTAGAGGAGGCTTTTTTTTTAGATATCAAGTGCAACAATGAATAAACAAGTGTCTACAAATCACCTTAGGGGGTCTCTCAACATATAAAAGCTGATCAAACTGTGCTCTCAAGTTTTATGATATCTGCAAGGGCCTTCTCAGTGAATGATTACAACCTTGTATTCATTTACTATCCACCTTTTATGTAATAATGCAATTGCTCTTCCAAGCTGTAAATTTGAACATTCTTTGAGATTTTCAAAGCATGGGACCTGGAATCCCGTGCTGTATCAATCTCCATGTTACTTGCAGGATCTCCTCACAAAGTAAATCATTTAACAGTCTCACATTTGAGGTCAGAGGCTATACACATGAAACCTTTTCCGGGAAGGGGCATGTTTGTTTGGACTGAGATTAAAATGTGTAAGAATGTTAAGTTTTTTGCTTGCCTTATTCTAAAACCAGAAATAAAAATTAAATGAATGTCAACAATGCAGAATGAATACTTAGAAACCTGAGTTTTCAGCATAGATAACATGAATATTTATAATAAAATTTTCCCCAGTTTTTATCCTGAGGTAGCTTCAAATGTGTAAAATTATCATTTTTAATAAAAACTCTTTATTTTGAACAGAGTATTTACAAATTTGATGCATAAAAGTAGAGCTATATCTAATCTCTTGAAATAAACTGAGGTTACAGCAATGGAGAAAAAAGAAGGGGCCTGATAAAAAGAAAGTCAATGAGTATAGGAATAAAGAATCAAGCTGGGCAGAGAGAGGGCAGGGACACAGGTGTGCAGTGTTATTTTCACTGAGTTTTGACAAAGGGATAATAAATCAAAACTCATCACTCTTGTAGAAGTGGTCCTTGAAATAAAGTCAGAAAGGACTGCAGACAATTTCCTGATCCCCTGGTGCAATGAAGGGAGGGCCCGGTGATTTACCCATTTTTTTCACATTGGTGAAGAACTTTCTTGTCTAGTGCATTATCATAACAGAGGTTGTTTAGTCGTCCACCCATGTTTGAAATGGTAAATAGAAACTCTAAGAGGGACCTGGATCAGTTTTGGCCATGGGAAGAGACCTCTTTCCTACCCCTGTCCCTTTTTCTGACAGAGAAAATAATATTCAACTCAAAGCATTTTAGAGAACTCAGATTTCCTTATTACCATCCTCACCCCTAAGTTTTCAAATGAAGTTGAAACTGGGTAGAAAATAATAGTAGGGCAATCAGAAAAATTATATATAATAATCTTCTCTTCGTACTCATCAGCCTTGTCCTCAGTTTGGTGGGTGGATGGTCAATGAAATTAGGAAAGGGGTTTTCAAAAGTGCATGAAGTAGAAAAGTCTTAATTTAATATTCCCTGGTCCTAATTAGAATAATTGGCAGACATGTTGCATAATCAGACAGGACTGATCAGTGTTAAGAAGTGCCTTTCCTCTGTAGCAAGTTGAGTGCTCTACAAGTGGGAAAAACATTGTAAATTCTCTCAGAGTCCTTAAAGCTTTCAAGATATGTATGTTTTCCATATCTCTATTTATACTATACCTAATAGTTTTGCAAAATAGAGCTTTCTGTAATGATGGGTATGTGGCTATTGAGCACTAGAAATGTGGCTGGTGTGATTGAGGAACTAAATGATTAATTTTAATTTAATTATAAATAGCCACATGTGACTAGTGGTTGCCATATAGATCAGTGAAGACTCTCTCTCTCTCTCTCATATATATATACATGCTAAACATGAAACTTATGTTTAAGACAAGAATATTCATAAGGCCAGAGTAAATGGAGTGATATAATTATGGCACATTCAGTTTCTTTTTTGTGTCACTTTAAATGTGAATTTCCATGATTTTGTTCTCCAGAGATAGTGTGATGCACTTGTATCATCGAAACACGTTTTTATTGAAAACAGATATTTTGTACAACATTTTAAATGTACTTTTTGTAGTAAGAAGTTGATTTTATCATTTAATAATTTTACATTGCTAGTGCCCTTTGTAATTAATACACATGAATCTGTTCTCTGGAGAGAGTTCCTTTGATTTAAATTAAAAAACAAAAAAAAAAAACATTGCTGTCAAGTCAATTTCCACTCATAGTGACCCTATAGGACAGAGTAGAACTGCCCCATAGGGTTTCAAAGAAACAGCTGGTGGATTCCAACTGCCAATATTTTGGTTAGCAGCCGATGTCTTAACCACTACACAACCAGGGCTCCTTGATTTAAATATACAAGGTTCATTTTTCTGTTAGGGTTGACCAAACTTTTATTTAGAATAGGTATATATTTAATGTCTGAAACCACCTCCGGCTAAAATAAATGAGCATACTATGTTTTAACGTAACATACACTATTCACTTATCTAGTTTTTACAAATAATTATGCATGCGCGGTAATTTCTGTGCTAAATACCATTGTCATTAAATAGATTGCTTGGGGACTATATGGTAGCAAAATAATAAAAATTTATTTAGACTAAGGATAGAGCTTCTCGAGTGCGTTGGGATCGTTCAAACTCAGAAGGGGAAGAAACACCAGCTCGCAGAGTAACTTCTTAAAAGGTGCACGTTGGACCTGTGAGTTCAGCTACAAACTCTCCCCTCTCACGTATTCTTATTTGGAACTCAGTTTCCCAGATTAGCTATATTGCCACAGTGGGGCTGTTGAACATTTGTGAAGAACTAGTTTCCCCTAAAACTAATCTGTATAAATCCAACTAAAAATCAAGACATACAGGAAAATTTTTACACATAGACTTATTTGAACCAATTACAAAGCCACAACTAGAAGTATGCCTTGGGATTTGCCCTGAAGAATAATGTGCTTGTTCTGAGCACGCTTTCCTTAACAAAAATTGAGACACATTCAAGTGAATTTATGAGGATAATGGACTTTTGCAGAATTCTGGGATATATGGTGACTGCAGATATGATGATTCCTCAATTAGTATACAAGCTAGTCCCCCTTTACTTTTCAGCTGTTATCCCCAGTCACACATTTTGCAAGAATCAAATGGAAATTCTTGAGATTTTCTGAAGCATTCTCTAAGAGGTTTTTTCAAGAATTTGAGGCAATTTGGAACTTTTTTTTCTATGCGTGTAAGTTTTCCTAGAACAGCCCAGACTGTTTTCTAACTCATTACATTGTCTTGTGTAGTTTCATTCTGCACTGATTGAGTGCCTATTGTGTGCTCAGGGGAAAAAAATAAGTATGATTATGTATTTCTAACAGTTCCCTGTCTCTGTCCTATCTTTTATGGATTACCAGCTCTTTGAAGGTACTGACTGGATCCATTGTTTAATAGATAACCGGACTCCTCCATACATGGCGATTCTTATTTAATGACAAAGGAAGACGGCAAGGAAATGAATCATTTGATGGTAATCAGAAGGTTTCCTTGGCTAAATGTGAAAGACGTCATTGCTATTGGGTCACCATATGGAGTGGGAATTGAGCTTGTCTTTATTCAGCTTCAGCTTCCATTGCCTTCGTATAAGGTTGTCACTGAATAAAATCTGTAGAATTATTCTTTTGTAATTAATTTCTCTTTGGGGAAAAAAATCACATTACAAAACATTTTACCCGCTTTCCTACCTACCATTCCTTCTTTTGATTTTGGGGGGCAAGACTGTTGGGGCTAAAAGGAATTGGATATTTAAAGCTTTTCACTTTATTTCAAATGACCCTTTAAATGGCTGCTTCGGGAATGAAACTCACCATTCTGTGAGGGTAATACAGGAAACATTTTCTCACAGTTGCAGACAAAGTCTTCCTGGCACAAGATTTTTTAAATCTTTGGCATTAAACCTCCTGAAACCCATCTGTGTTGAAAATTAATTTTTTGCTTTAGGGCGTATTATATTTACATATTTTCTTTTTATTTCATAATATTTAATCTAGTGAGAAAATAGCTTCTTAGGGCAAGCATAGAATCCAACCCACAGGAGCACAAAGTGGGGAAATTTCTGCAGTGTAAAAAGACAGTTGGGTACATTATGTATGTCAGTAATCATTTTTAAAATATCAAGTATATGGTGATTTCCTCCTATTTTTTCAAGCTTTTATCATCTATGTGAAATTTATTTAATAAAATTTGTTGAATTTTAATAAAAATTGGTGAAAATAAATTATGTCTATAATTACATACTCTAAACTCTGTTCATTAGACAGCCAACCCTAAAACTGATAAGATGGTCAGAAAAGCAATGTCTATGGTTCTCCTTTCTTCCTGAGTTGAATAAAGTTGTGCAGAGGGATTCTTATGTGTTCTCTCTTTCATTGGTAGTATTGTCATACCTCTGGGATTCTCAATGGATTCTGCTTTTGCCTTCAAAGGGACATTTTATTTGGCAACATCTGAAGGCTTTTGTAGTTGTCACAACTTGGGAAGGGGAGGTATTCCCGGCATCTAGTGGATAGAGGCTAGGCATAAACTTCCTAAAATGAACGGGACGTTCCACTCAGAACAAAGAATAATTCCAAGCAAAATGTCAAAAGGTCATAAACACCTTCCCATTCAAAAGGAAATTGGGTTTATGGCTAACAACTTTGTCACAAATTTCTCTATTCAAATGATAGAACCTCTTATAAAATGAATCATAAACTTCTTTTGCTAAAATGATCAAAGTAATGGAAACATAAAAAACAAAGAAAATTCAGAGGCAACAAATTTGTTTTCAAGAAATAAAAAAATTCCCAAATCTTGAATCCCACTGAAACATACGGGACATGAGCTCAGAATAACTTAAGTCTCCTTAGAACTTGTCTATGCCAAGAAATTTGGAAGAGAGCTACCTGGCTGACGAATTGGAAGAGATCCATATTTATGCCCATTCCAAAGAAAGGTGATTGAACAGAATGTGGAAATTATGAAACAATATCATTATATCACATACAAGTAAAATTTTGCTGAAGATCATTCAAAAGTGGTTGCAGCAGTACATCGACAGGGAACTGCCAGAAATTCAAGCCAGATTCAGAAGAAGGATGTGGAAGGAGGGATATCATAGCTGATGTCAGATAGATCTCAGCTGAAAGCAGAGAATACCAGAAAGACGGTTATGTGTGTTTTATTGACTTTGCAAAGGCATTTGACTGTGTGGATCATAACAAATTATGAATAGCATTGCTAAAAATGGGAATTACAGAACACTTAATTGTGCGCATGAGGAAACAGTACATACATAGACAAAGCAGTCATTCAAACTGCAAGGGGATACAGCGTGGTTTAAAATCAGGAAAGGTGTGTGTCAGGGTTGTATCATTTTACCGTACTTATTCAATGTGTGTGCTTAGCAAATAATCTGAGAAGCTGAACTATATGAAGAAGAACATGGCATAAGGATTGGAGGAAGAGTCATTAACAACCTGCGATGTGCAAATGACACTACCTTACTTGCTGAAAGCCAAGAGGACTGGGAGCACTTACTGATGAAGATCAAAGACTACAGCCTTCAGTATGGATTGCACCTCAACATAAAGAAAACGAAAACCCTCACAGCTGAGCCAATAAGCAACATCATAATAAACAGAGGGAGGACTGAATTTGTCAAAGATTTCGTTTTACTTGTATCCACAATAAACTCCCATGGAAGCAGCACTCGAGAAATCAAAGATGTAGTGCATTTGGCGAATCCGCTGCAAAAAAACCTCTTTAATGTGTTCAAAAGCAAAGATACTGTAAGCCTGACCCAAGTTATAGTATTTTCAATTGCCTCATATGCATGTGAAAGCTGGTCAATGAAAAAGGGAGACAGAAGAGGGAGTGATGCCTTTGAAATACGGTGTTGGCAAAGAATATTGAATCTACCGTGGACTTCCAGAAGAATGAACAAATCTATCTTGGAAGAAGGACACCAGAATGCTCCTTAGAAGCCAGGATAAGGAGACTTCATCCCACTTACTTTGGATATGTTATCAGAAGGGACCAGTTCCTGGAGAAGGACATCATGCTTGGTAAAGTAGAGGGTCAACTAAACAGAGGAAGACCCTCGAGGCGATGGACTGACACAGTGGCTGCAAGGATGGGCTCAAGCATAGCAAAGATTGTGACGATGGTACAGGACTGGGCAGTGTTTCGTTCGGTTGTACATACAGTTAATATGAGTTGGAACTGACTGGATGGCATCTAACAACAACAACAGCTTAAAACTCTGATATCTGACATGTGTATAGATCTATTGCCTGATGGTAAGTGATATTACGAAGACCGTGAAGGACAGGTTAAAATAGATTGTTTGCATTTAGTTTTTACATCAAAGGCCATAGAGGGAGCATAGGTTAGAATGCATCTCTCTCAAATCCCGGCTAAGACACTAATTAGTTGTGAGAGGGTAGGGAACTTACTTAGTCTTGCTAAGGCTCAAATATCTCTTCTGTAAAATAGGATACAAATAATTACTGAATAGGATCATTGTAAGCATTAAATGATAGCTCAGTTGTAGAATTCTCCTCTTTCATGCAGAGATTCCTGGCCAACGTACTTCATGCACAGCCACGATTGTCTGTCAGTGGAGCCTTGCGTGTTGTGTGATGCTGATCAGGTCTCAGCGGAACTTTCACACTAAGATGGACTAGGAAGGAAGGGTTAATGATCCACGTCTGAAAATCAGCCAAAGAAAA
This sequence comes from Loxodonta africana, assembly GCF_030014295.1. Classification (NCBI taxonomy): domain Eukaryota; kingdom Metazoa; phylum Chordata; class Mammalia; order Proboscidea; family Elephantidae; genus Loxodonta; species Loxodonta africana. The sequence goes on from NC_087369.1 coordinate 147,361,219, forward strand.
CCACATGGATCAAAATGGTCTGATCTGCAACCAATCATGGGATTGGCACAGGACCAGGCAGCATTTAGTTCCATTGTTCATGGGGTTGCCAAGAGTTGGGGACTGACTCCAGGGCAGTTAATGACAAAAAGCATTAAATCAAATAACAAATGTGAAAGCAACAAAAGTGTGGTTCCAGACATTACTGTAAACCATTTTTTAATATTTGGTAATCCTTATACGGAAAACATAATATATTGACTACCATACCATACCGTACCCCTTGCCGTCGAGTAGATTCCGACTCATAGTGACCCCTAAAGGACAGAGTGGAACTGCCCCATAGAGTTTCCAAGGTGCGCCTGTGGATTTGAACTGCTGACCTTTTGGTTAGCAGCTGTAGCTTTTAATCACTATGCCACCAAGGTTTCCATATATATTGACTAGAATATATAATTGACTAGAACATATTATTAATGAATGCACACCATCCCAAACTGCGCAAATAAGACTCATAGTTCTCACGAGAGAGATCAAAGAATTTGTGAATAGGTAACATTTTTGAATGGATGGAAGAGTTCAGTGTAGAGATTTGAATGATATAATTTTCTTAGATATCAAATGCACTCTAATTGGATAATTAGTTTGAAAGGGAAGAATTCAACAATGTATCTTTTTTCTCAAGCATCTCATTGTGTTCTCATGGACCTAAAACGTAATCTTTATGTTTTCTGAAAGAGTGAGATCTGGATTCATTCCCTGCATAGAATGTAGAAACTGATCATAAATGAAGATTATTTTTTACCACAATGCTTTGTTGAAAAGTTCTGTTACCCAATGTCTTAGTCATCTAGTGCTACTATAGCAGAAATACCACAAGTAGATGGCTTTAACAAAGAAAAATTTATTTTCTCACAGTCTAGTAGGCTAGAAGTCCAAATTCAGGGCATCAGCTCCAGGGGAAGGCTCTGGAGGAAGGTCCTTCTCCTCAACCTTCCCCTGGACTAGGAGCTTCTCCTGAAAGGAACCTTGGGTCAAAAGGACATGCTCTGCCTCCGGTATTTCTTTCTTGGTGGTGTGAGGTTCCCAACTCTCTCCTTGCTTTTCTTTCCTTTTATCTCTTATAAGATGAAAGGTGGTGCAGGCCACAACCCCAGGGAAACTCCCTTTACATTGGGTCAGGGATGTGACCTGAGCAAAGGTGTTATATCCCACCCTAAGCCTCTTTAACCACAGGCAGAGATTATGATTTATAACACATGGGAAAATCACAAAATGGAGGACAACCACACAATACTGGGAATCATGGCCTGACCAAGTAGACACATATTTTGGGGGCACAATTCAATCCACAGCACCGAATGTATAGCCTAGTGATACAAATAGCTTCACTACGTTTTATATAAATCCATAGATTATAAATCCCTGACAGAATTATTGAGGAAAAAAATGAGTTTATAAAATAAAATCCAACCTTTTAACATTAATGTAATGGAGGGAAACTGTAATTCTCTCTTTGTCTCAGCATCCCTACTCCTACAAATATTTCGATTACAGGACAGTAATTAAGAAGCAAAAACTTTTTCTAGTGGGTGATTTTAGTAATTAAATATTCTTAGAAGGAGTTCCAATATGTACTCAAATTCAGCCATATTATATAGGATTGCATGACAGCAAAGCTCCAATGAATTGGCATTCCTTTCAAAAGTTTGACAACTTCAGAAATCCACCAATTCTCATCATCAATGTGTTTCTGTACTCCTGAGGCTAAAGGCTGATTTAATTGTCCAAAGGCCTTATTTTGCAGATAAATGCTGTGAACATTCCCTCCTCAACATTCTACAGTGCTGACAGAATGCCTCATTCATTGCTTGCAGGAACTAGGTCCTACCCTCTCTTGAACAGAGACTCCTGGTATTAAATTATGACGGTAGTACTTGCCCTTCTATCCTTTTTATCACTTTGTAAACTCATATCTAATTTTCTCCTTCTATCATCTTGTTTCTCTTTTAGTGTTACTGCTTTGCAGTTTCCTCCAGATAACAACTAACTATATTTTATCTTCCCCTGCCCCCCGCAGATATGTTTCATTTGTCTTATTTCCCATCCTAAATTTATACTATTTGGATAATGTTAACACTGGCGTTACATGAATCTAAGGCTTTCCAGAAGTTTAAATTCCTTAATGATACAAGAATGCTGAGTAAGGAACTGCAGCATATGATTTCGCCATGGTGCTTGAAAATCTACCTAAAATCTCAAAAGATGTACCCAGATTTCAGTAACCAATCAAACAAATGCTGGAAAAAAAACAAACTCGACCTAAAATAGGGAAGAGTTTCTTAGAATTTTAATATCTTATATAAGCGGTCATTTTGTTAATTCTGTTTTCAGAAAATATATTCAATTTTCATTCCAGATAATTCATAGTAAGTGAAATAAGTTCCTGGCTTTGAGAAATCTTGTAAAATTATAACTATACTAATGCACTGATATTTTAAAGAAATAATAGCATGCTTGGCCTTTTGAAAAGTTCCTTAAAAAAATCCAAAATGCAATATATAATAATAATAATGATAACAATAATAATAATATGTATTAAGTCAGTAATATATCTTATATTCAATAGTATCTTTCATTTTTAGTTGTGGGAAGTAATTGCTCTAAATTTGTCCATTGCACTGAAAAAAGATAATAAAGTATTACAGCTACAGTGAGCTAAGCTACATAATCAGATTAGCTTTCAAGTGCTGACTACTGTAGAACACTTTCAAGAACATTGAATGGAGGTGTACTTGTTAAACTAAAAATGTGGAATTGACAAAATTAAAGCACTTTAATCTTTGGAGTTTCCAAAATCTCTCAAGCTTCTTGAGCAAGATGTTCATTTTAAAGTGGTGGGGGGAGGTGGAAAGCTGAGCAACATGACAGCCTTTGTTCAGGAATTTCTTTAAGAAATAGTATGTTGGAATATTTCTTCTGTTAGTAAAATATGATTTTGAAAAAGGTACTTTAATATCTTATGAAATTTGCAATGTACTTACTATTGGTCTAGGATCAAGTACATATTTAATAAAGTCATACTATTTAAATAGAAAGAGGTCTTTGTGCTTACTTTTGCTCTCTTGTTCTCTATTTAATCTAGAAGCCAGCGCACTTTTCTTTCTCAAGGCTATAATTTCTAGTGGTCATATTTTACCTGTACAGTTCCCTATGTGTTACCTAGAACTATGCATTATTAGAGCCCAAATGTGCATAATGAGTAAAACATGACCCTATGTAGTCTATTTCTCATGCTAAATGCCCATGATAGTTTAAAAAAAACCAGCACCCAGTGCCGTCGAATGCTAAATGCCCATGATAGTCTACGTGCCATGAATTCTTGCTGTTGTTAGGTGCCATCGAGTCAGTTCTGACTCATAGCGACCCTATGTAGAACAGAACGAAACACTGCCCGGTCCTGTGCCTTCCTCACAATGTTGCTATGTTTGAGCTCATTGTTGCAACCACTGTGTCAATCCATCTTGTTGAGAGTCTTCCTCTTTTTCGCTGACACTCTACTTTACCAAGCATGATGTCCTGCCATGAATGTAATGCAAAAAAATATACAGCTACATCTGGGGTGAAACAGGCCTCCAAACATGTACCATGGGTATAATTTACCTTGAAGTTCCTATTTGAAAAGATATAAAAGCGCCTCTTAATGACACAGACGGCATTTAGAAAAACATGAATTTGTTGCAATTTCCAGATCTTTAAAAACACACTTGGCCAAATTATATAATACAGGACAAATTTTTAAGTCTAAATGGAAAAGAGTAGCAAAAAGCAGGTATCTTATGAAGGTGTCTCTTTTATTCCCTGAAAAGTCATAGAACTTTGAGGATGAGGAAACATTTAACATAGCTGGAAGGCTAATCAAGGAGTCCTGGTGGTGTAGTGGTTAAAATGATCAACTGCTAACCGAAGGGTTTGGTGTTTCAAAACCACCAGCTGCTCTGTGGAAGAAATATGGGGTAGTCTGCTTCTGTAGAGATTTACAGCCTTGGAAACAACACAGGATCACTATAAGTCGGAATAGAGTCAATGGCAGTGTTTTTTTTTTTTTTTTTTTTTTTGGTTTGGTAAACTAATCACCTTTTTTCTTGTACCTTTTCTCAGGAAAAAAATTGATATCAATACAATAAAATTATAGAACCGAAATTCTAGAAAAATTTTAATATTCCGTTCCCAGTTTAAATATGCCTTATGATCTCTACATCTTTGCAAATGCACACCTTTCTATTTTTGTATATAGTTTAGAAAAGCATATGGAATATTAAGTGCTGAGTTTTCTCATCAGGTGTGTAATTGTGTCATATGGTAATTTACATCATCAACTAAGTCAATTGTAATATATAAAACTAATATACAAATAAGCAGGACCTTAATGCTGATCATATCCACAGGATAGAATTTTAAAGAGGTTCCACTTCACCATGAAAATAATATTCTAATTTTCACACTTGGTACCAAGGCCCAGAAGTCCTTGCAGCATAGTTTGGCTTCATCTACCTCTCTAGCCTCATGACACAAAGGCTCTCTCTACTCCTGGCATACTGGCCTTCTTTCAGTCTCATATACTAGTCTTGCTCCCTCTTGCCAGAGGGCCTGGAACATTCTTCTCTCCATTTTTCACTTGGTTAACTCCTGTTTACTCTTCAGATCATAGCTCAATTATCTTTCCCTCAGTGAAGACTTCCTTAAGCTTTCTGTCCAAATAAAATTCTCCTATTACTTCTCTTTCGTAGTAGTTATTTTCTGTTGAAGTGATTTTTTTAAATAATTTTTTGCTTTATGTCTATATCTTCCTATCTTCCCTACTGATCTTTATGCACCATAATATAGAGATTGTGGTGGGTTTTGTTCATTATTTAATCCCCAGGTGCTAATGTAGTGTCTGGAACATAGTAGGTGCATAGTGTATATTGTTGAATGAATGGATTAAACTTGAAGCTAGATATTTCCATTATATGTTCACTTCCTTGTTCATTCTCATGGACATTTTTAACTCCTCCAGAATATTATGTGGATTTCTGAAAGAATTGTCATATTCATTTTTTTATCTCAAAGTATCAAGCAGTACTTTTTACAAAGCAGCTGTTCAGTAAATGAACAGACACACCCTGGCTTCTCCCTTAATCTTATTTTCTGGTCTTCTGCCTATAGGCCAGAATTCGGTGGTACTGAGCAGATCAAGGGAAGGGAAAGAATGGATCTGAGAGTGAACAGACAAAGTGACCAGCAACTACATGTTTAAGAGCAAGGAAGGTATAAAATACCTTCCAGACAAACTAGACAATGAATGGACTAGGGAATGAAGTAGTGTATTCAGGTGGTACTGAGGGCTCACTTATTATTAATGGTAATGATTTAAAGTGATACCAGCTAGCATTGTTGTGTGTTTTACTACATCCATGTTGACTTGTTGGGGTGATGGTGATGCAGGAACACAGTAGGCACAGAGTAACAATTAACCAGTGTTGAATTTTTTTGCTAGGTGAGTATAATAAAGGTAGGGAAAGGCAATGGAATGGAGGGTGAATGCCAAAAGTGATTATCATAATGGAACAAGGAATATAAGCTTGATAAGGAGGAAACAAAAGACATGAGGAGGGTGAATGAGTAACAGTGTTAAGGTGGTAGGGTCAAGCGATTATCAGTCAGTGTTGTTGGGGCGTGTCTTAGTCATCTAGTGCTGCTATAACAGAAATACCACAAGTGGATGGCTTTTAACAAAGAGAAATTTATTCTCTCACAGTCTAGTGGGCTACAAGTCCAAATTCAGAGCATTAGCTACAGGGGAAGGCTTTGTCTCTCTGTAAGTTTTGGAGGAAGGTCCTTCTCCCCAATCTTCCCCTGGACTAGGAGCTTCTCCTGGCAGGAACCTCAGGTCCAAAGGATGTGCTGTGCTCCCAGTGCATCTTTCTTGGTGGTATGAGGTCCCCAACTCTCTGGTTGCTTCCCTTTCCACACCCCAGGAAACTCCCTTTATATTGGATCGAGAATGTGACCTTAGCGAAGGTGTTATAATTCCACTCTAATCCTCTTTAACATAAAATTACAATCCCAAAATGGAGGACAACCACACAATACTGGGAATCATGGCCTAACCAAGTTGACACATATTTTTTGGGGACACAATTCAGTCCACGACAGGGTGTGAGGAGCACTGGGTGTCATAGTGGTTAAGTGCTCAGCTGCTGCTAATTGCCAGTTCAGATGTTCAAACCCACCAGTTGCTCCTTGATAGAAAGATGTGGCAGTCTGCTTCCGTAAAAATTTACAACCTTGGAAACATTTATGGGTCAGTTCTACTCTGTCCTATAGGACCACTATGAGTCAGAATCTACTTGATGGGAATGGGTTTGATTTTTTATGGGTTGATGGGGGGGTGATCAAAGAATTTCTAGAGAGCGAGCTGGAAAGGAAGAAATTGATTTTAAAGTGAGGTGCTTGAGATGGAAATAACGGACAGTGGTAGTTATTGAGGAAACTCTGGTGGCGTAGTGTTAAGTGCTACTGCTGCTAACCAAAGGGTCGGCAGTTCAAATCCACCAGGCACTCCTTGGAAACCCTGTGGTGCAGTTCTGCTCTGTCCTATACGATCGCTATGAGTCGGAATCGACTCTACAGCACTGTTTTTTTTTTTTTCCCCCGGAGGGGGTAGTTATTGGTAAAAACATTGGGTGAGGCTGAGTTTGGATAGAGAACAAGATCATTGGAAAAGAGGAGGTCAAGGAACTAAGAAGGGAAGTATGATACAATTAGTTAATGAAATATTATGTGTATATAAAATACTTTTTACTTCTATAATTTTGTAGACAGTCTCTTAGTTTTTGATTTGTATATACAAAAATCCTAGAATGGTTATTTTTACTGTTAGAGGGATACCACACACACACACCTATTGCTGTCCAGGAGATTCCAACTCATAGCTACCCTATAGGGGGAAACCAAACCAAACCAAACTAAACCCGTTGCGTTGAGTCGATTTGGACTTATAGTGACTCTATAGGACAGAGTAGAACTGCCCCATAGAGTTTCCAAGGAGCATCTGGTGGACTTGAACTGCTGACCTCTTGGTTAGCAGCCACAGCACTTAACCACTACGACACCAGGGATTCCCCTATAGAGGGAAGCAGTGAATAATTTTTGAAAATATCAGAAAACCTAAGTATTTTTGTTTATTTTATATATGTGTGTGTTTGTGTTTTCCATTGATTTTAGACAAAGATACTTAGATAACTCAATGGAAAAAAAGTCTTTTAAACAAATTGTGTTATGAAAACTGGATATCTACTTGCAAAAGAATAAACCTCTGCTCTTCCCTCACAGCTTACCTAAGAATTCACATGAAATGATTTTTTTTTATATTTATCTATAGGTATATTCAAAAGCTTAAAGTATAAAACCATAACTATAAAATTTCTAGAATAAAACTTGCATGTCCTTGGATTAGGTAGGAAACCTGGTGGTGAGGTGGTTAAGAGCTCGCTTGCTAACCACAGGATTGTCAGTTTGAATCCACTAGCTGCTCCTTGGAAACTCTATGAGGCAGTTTTACTCTGTCCTATAGGTTTTTTTTTTTTAATTTTTTTTATAGGGTTGCTATGAGTTGGAAACAACTTAAAGGTTTTTGGGTTAGGCAAAGATTTTTTTAAAGGATTTTTAAAAAAATTGATAAATTAGACTAAAAAAAAACCCCAAAAACAAACACAGAAGACTTCCATTCTTTGAAGACACGATTAAATGAAAAGGCAAACCATAGAATGGGACAAATATTATATACATATGTATATAACAAAGGATTGTATTCAAAATGTATTAAGGACACTTATAACTCAATGCTAAAAAGACAAATTAAAAATTAGAAAAAAAGTGTTTGAATGCTTGAATAAGCAATTCACAAATGAATAGGCAAATAACCACAAGTAAAATTCTCAACATCATTAATTGTCAGGGAAATGTAAATTAAAATCACAATTAGATTCCACTAGGCAATCACTAGAATAAGTATAATTAAAAACACTGATAATATCAAGCTTTAGCAAAGATATGGAACAACTGGAATTCTCATATATTGCTGGTGAGAATGTAAAATGTTACAACCACTTTGGAAAACAGTTTGTCAGCTTCCTACAAACTTAAACATACTTACCACATGACTCAGCATTACTACTCCTAGGTATTTGCCCAAGAGAAACAAAAACATATATCCACCAAAAGACCTGTGCATGAATATTCATATCAGCTTTATTCATAATAGCCAAAAGATAAATACCACCCAAATGTACATCAACAGGCAAATGGGTAAACAAATTTCGGTATACTATGCAATGAAATACCAAAATTTGTTTACCCACCAACATAAGTCTGTCAGATTGTAGTACTGTGGTGGCTTCACTGTTGCTGTGGTGCTGGAAGCTTTGCCACAGGTATTTCAAATACCAGCAGGATCACCCTTGGTAGACAGTTTTCAGCTGAGCTTCCAGACTAAGACAGACTAGGAAGAAGGACCCAGTAGTCTACTCCTGAAAGAGATTAGCCAGTGAAAACCTTATGAATAGCAGTGAAATATTGTCGGATATAGTGCCAGAATATGAACCCCTCAGGTTGGAAGGCACTCAAAAGATGACTGAGGAAGAGCTGCCTCCTCAAAGTAAAGTCTACCTTAGTGGTGTGGATGGAGTCAAGCTTTCAGGACCTTCATTTACTGATGTGGCAGGACTCAAAATGAGAAGAAACAGCTGCAAACATCCATTAATAATCACAACCTGGAATGTATGAAGTATGAATCTAGGAAAATTGGAAATCATCAAAAATTAAATGGAATGGATAAACATCAATATCCCAAACATTAGTGAACTGAAATGGACTGGTGTTGGCCATTTAGAATTGGACAATCATATGGTCTTCTTTGCCGGGAATGACAAACTGAAGAGGAATGGTGTTGCATTCATTGTCAAAAAGAACATTTCAAGATCTATCTTGTAGTACAATGCTGTCAGTGATAGAATAATATCCATGTGTCTACAAGGAATACCAGTTAATACAACTATTTTTCAAATTTATGCATCAACCACTAAGGCCAAAGTTAAAGACATTGAAGATTTTTACCAACTTTTGCAGTCTGAAATTGATCAAACATGCCATTTAGATGTGTTGATAATTACTGGTGACTTGAATGCAAAAGTTGGAAACAAAGAAGAAGGATCAGTAGTTGGAAAATATGGTCTTGGTGATAGAATGACTTGGGAGAGCAAATGATAGAATTTTGCAAGATCAATGACTTCCTCATTGGAAATACCTTTTTTCAACAACATAAACGATGGCTACACATGTGCCTCGCCAGATAGAATACACAGGAATCAAATGGACTACATATGTAGAAGGAGAAGCTGGAAAAGCTCAGTATCACAGTCAGGATAAAGCCAAGGGCCAACTGTGGAACAAACCATCAATAGCTCATGTGCAAGCTAAAGCTGAAGGAAATTAGAACAAGTCCACGAGAGCCAAAATATATATAGTATATTCCACCTGAATTTAAAGACCATCTCAAGAAGAGATTTGATGTTGAACATTAATGATCAAAGATCAGACCAGTTGTGGATCGACATCAAAGACACCATACATGAAGAAAGCAAGAGGTCATTAAAAAGATAGAAAAGAAAGAAAACACCAAAATGGATGTCAGAAAAGACTCTAAAAGTTGCTCTTAAACATACAGTAGATAAAGTGAAAGGAAGAAACAATGAAGTAAAAGAGCTGAACAGGGGGTTTCAAAGGGCAGCTCGAGAACACAAAGTTAAGTATTGTTATGATATGTGCGAAGACCTGGAGTTAGAAAACCAAAAAGGAAGAACATGCTCAGCCTTTCTCAAGCTGAAAGAACTGAAGAAAAATTTCAAGCCTCAAGTTGCAATAGTGAAGGATTCTATGGGGGAAAGTATTAAAAGACACAGTAGGCATTGAAAGAAGGTGGAAGGAATACAGAGTCACTATACCAAAAAGAGCTAGTCAATATTCAACCATTTCAGGAGGTGGCAAATGATCAAGAACCAATGGTACTGAAGGAAGAGGTCCAAGCTGCACTGAAGGCGTTGACGAAAAACAACTCTCCAGGGATTCACAGAATACCAATTGAGATGCTTCAAAAAACGGATGCAGCACTAGAAGCACTCATTAGCCTATGCCAAGAAATTTGGCCAACTGATTGACAGGATCCATATTTATCCCTATTACAAAGAGAGGTGATCCAACCGAATGCGGGAATTACCGAACAATGTCATTAACATCACAGACAAGTAATATTTTCCTGAAGATCATTCAAAAGCAGCTGCAGCAGTGTATCAACGTGGAACTGCCAGAAATTCAAGCTGGATTTAGAAGAGGACATGGAGCCAGGGGTGTCATTCCTGATGTCAGATAGATCCTGGCTGAAAGCAGAGAATACCAGAAAGATGTTGGTAAACATCTTTTGACTATGCAAAGGCATTTGACTGTGTGGATGATAACCAATTATGGATAACATTGTGAAGAATGGGAATTCCAGAACACTTAATTGTGTTCATGAGGAACCTGTATTTAGACCAAGAGGCAATGGTTCGAACAGAACAAGGGGATGCCGCGTGGTTTAAAGTCAAAAAGGTGTGCATCAGGGTTGCATCTTTTCAAAGTATTTATTCAATCTGTATGCTGAACAAATAATCCGAGAAGCTGGACTATATGAAGAAGAACATGGCATCAGGATTGAAGGAAGACTCACTTACAATCTGTAATATGCAAATGACACAACCTTGCTTGCTGAAAATGAGGAGAAATTGAAGTACTTACTGATGAAGATCAAAGACCTCAGCCTTCAGGGTGGATTACTTCACAACATAAAGAAAGCAAAAATCCTCACAACTGGACCAATAAACAACATTATGATAAATGGAGAAAATATTGAAATTGTAAAGGATTTCATTTTACTTGGATCCACAATCATCACCCATGGAAGCAGCAGTCAAGATCAAACAATGCACTACTGCATTGGGAAAATCTTCTGCAAAAGACCTCTTTCAAGTTTTAAAAGCAAAGATGTCACTTCGAAGACTAAGCTGTGCCTGACCCAAGCCATGGTATTTTCAACTGCCTCGTATACACATGTAAGTTGGACAATGAATAAGGAAGACTGAATAAGAATTGATTCCTTTGAGTTATGGTGTTAGCAAAGAATATTAAATATACCTTGGACTTCCAGAAGAACGAACAAATCTGTCTTGGAAGAAGTACAGCCAGAATGCTCATTAGAATCGCGGATGGGGAGACTTCATTTCACATACTTTGGACATGTTTTCAGGAGCGATCAGTCCCTGGAGAAGGACATCATGCTTGCTAAGTAGATGGTCAGCGGAAAATGAGGAAGACCCTCAATGAGATGGATTGATGCAGTGGCTGCAACAATGGGCTCAAGCATAACGATGACTGTGAGGTGGCACAGGACAAGACAGTGTTTCCTTTTTTGTAGATGGGGTCACTATGGGTTGGAACCAACTCAATGGCTCCTAACAACAACACACAGTGAAATGCTTTTCAGTATTACAGAGGAATGAACTACTATTATGCACAACAACATGGATGAATCTCAAAATCACTATCCTGAGATACAAAAGAGTATGTATGGTATAGTTCCATTTGGATGAAATTCTAGCTCAGGCAATACTAATCTATAATGCTAGAAAGTGGATCAGAGTTTCACTATCTTTATTTGAAGTTTCCAAGGATGGAAGAATTTCAGTGCTAAAACCAAGACAGTCCCAAGAAAACCAAAATGGGTACTTCCATAAGAGAGGGAGCAGGGATTAACCAGAAAGGAGCACAAAGAGGTCTTTTGGAGGTGAATATGTTCCAAATTTGATTGTGGTAGTATGTATTCATTTACTAAAATTCACCAAAATATATGCTTAGATGGGAGGTTTATTGAGTATAAGGTTGATTAAAAACTAAGAAGAAAAACCATTTAGTGATAAGTCATATAAAGTATCACTTTTAACACATTTCTATTAATTTAAACCTCCAAATAATTGTTGGGGGAAGATCCCATAGGATTAGATGGATGGAGACCCTTAGTTCATTTTATCACACTGATGATAAAACCACAACTTATCCATATTTTTTAATTTGTCTGGATAAATTAAAAATCATTTATAGAACCTATACAAAAAAACTCAAATATGGACTATTTCTGGGATATAATCATAGTGTGTTTCTGAATATATTTCAACTTAATTTCTCTGGAAAGTTAAATGGAGACCACTGGAGAAAGCTGAATTATCAGGAACACTTTCCCCTTGGTATTAAAATAATGTAGGCATAACCAGATAACCCTGGATAGTACATGATGAATAATGTTAGGCAAATGTAAATGACAAACTGTCCACTGAAGTTAGACTTTTTGCTACATTACCATAGCAATTCTAATGACAATGAAGTTGAAATAAAGTCAACCATGCTGAACTTACTCCTTCCATTTACATTCTTTATATAACAGATGTGTCTCTGATTTTGTTTTGTACAAAATATGTTAATACTAGTGTTATGAAAATAGAAACCCTGTGCTCTAATGTGAAAATAAGTATCTCTAAAAAAAAAAATTTAGTAGCCCCTTATTTGTGGATTAAATGAGGTACAGTTAGGAGTTAAGGTAAACTTAATTTTATGCCTTTCGATCACATCATTTTAAAACCTAATTTCTTGTTTTGCTTATCCTCTCATCATTTACTTTATATAGCTAAGTTTATAATCCTAAGGTTCCAGGCTTTCCATTTATGCCTTGTAAACATATCTCTGTCTAGCCCTTCAAACTGTATGTCTTCTATATGAAAATGAGAATAATATGGTATAGCATTTAGGGTTGCCATGAGAATTAAATGTTATGCCAATTTCAAGGCACCTGCTGTGTGATTACTTGTGAGTTTCTTTACTCCCACCCCTTTCTGAACACGTGATACGTGCCTCTCTCACATAAAACTATACATCTGAATTTATATGTCTGCATTCATATTTATATATGAATCACTACTGCTTTGAATAAAAAAACTAAAAATGAATGGGACAGTATAATGTAGTAATTAAGAACTGAGTCTAGGACAAGACTCAGTTCAAATAGCACTCTATCACCTACTAGCAAAGTAATATTTGGCAAGTCTCTTAACTTCTCTGTTCTACAGTTTCCTCCTTTGTAAAATGGATATAATAATAACACCTACTTCATAGGATTTTTGAGTTTTAAATGTTATACACGAAGCACTTAGAGCAGTATCTCACAGATGGTGAGTATTACAAAAGAATTAGCTATTGTTACTAGAATATAAGCTTTGTGAGGGCCAGATTTACCTCTCTTTTTTACTTTTATGTCATCCAATCCCTAGTAATTTCTTTCCTAGGGATAGATCCTATATGTATTCTCATCTCTCCCTGGAGTTCCAGACTAATTTTAGCTGCCTACTCAATATCCCTTCTATGTTATATAATAGGCATATCGCATTTATCATGACCAAAACATCACTCTTGATTTCTCTCTCCCTAATCGATTATTGTCTCAGTATTCCCTGTCTTTGTAAATACCACCACAATCCAACAAGTTACTCAGGTCAAAATCTCATAGATATCCTTGATTTCTTCTTTTTTCTTTATATACCATATTTATCAGAAAGTCACGTCTGTTCTAAGAGTAAAATGTATCCCAAGTCCAATCAGTTCTCACCTTCACTCTTATCCTAGTCAAAGCCTCCATAAGCTCTCTTTCTTGGATAAAATCAACCCATCAAAACTAGTCTTCCTGCTCCCTCTCTTGTTCTCCTACAATCAGAGCAATCTACAGATTCAGTGCAATTCCCTTCAAAATTTCAACAGCCTCCTTTGTAAAAATGTAAAAGCCAAAGCAATCTTGAAAAAAAGAACAAAGTAGGAGGATTCACATGTCCTTATTTCAGAACATACTACAGTAATCAAAAGTCTGGTACTGGTATAATGATAGATATATTAACCAACGGGATAGAATTGAGAATCCAGAAGTAAACCCAAACATCTGTGGTCAGTTGATTTTAAACAAGGGTGCTCTTGTTGTTGTTAGGTGCCATCAAGTCATTTCCAACTCATAGTGACCCCAAGAACAACAGAATGAAACACTGCCCAGTCCTGAGCTATCCTCGCAATTGTTGCTATGCTTGAGCCCATTGTTGCAGCTACTGTGTCAATCCATCTCATTGATGGTCTTCCTCTTTTTTGCTGACTCTCTACTTTACCAAGCATGATATCATTCTCCAGGTTCTGGTCCCTCCTGATAACATGTCCAAAGTACGTAAGATGCAGTCTCGCCATCCTTTCTTCTAAGGAGCGTTCTGGTTTTACACCTTCCAAGACAGGTTCTTTTGGCAGTCCATGGTATATTCAATATTATTTGCCAACAACACAATTCAAAGGTGTCAATTCTTCTTCGGTATTCCTTATTCATTGCCCAGCTTTTGCATGCATATGATGCGATTCAGGCACATCTTAGTCTTCAAGGTGACATCTTTGCTTTTCAACAGTTTAAAGAGGTCTTTTGCAGCCAATTTGCCCAATGCAATATGTCCTTTGATTTCTTAACTGCTGTTTCCATGGGTGTTGATTGTGGATCCAAGTAAAATGAAATCCTTGACAACCTCAGTCTTTTCTCCATTTATCATGATGTTACTTATTGGTCCAGTTGTGAGAATTTTTGTTGAAGTGTAATCCATACTGAAGGCTGCAGTCTTTGATGTTCATCAGTTAAGTACTTCAAGTCCTCTTCACTTTCATTAAGCAAGTTTGTGTCATCTGCATAACGCAGGTTGTTAATGAGTCTTCCTCCAATCCTGATGCTTCATTCTTCCTCATATATTCCAGCTTCTTGGATTATTTGCTCAGTGTACAGCTTGAATAGGTATGACGGAAGGATACAACCCTGACACACACCTTTCCTGACTTTAAACCATGCAGTTTCCCCTGGTTCTTTTGAATGACTACTGCTTTCCTGATCCATGTACAAATTCCTAATGAGCATGATAGAATGTTCCAGAATTCCATTCTCCACAAGGTTATCCATAATTTGTTGTGATCCACACAGTCAAATGCCTTAGCATAGTCAATAAAACACAGCAATATCTCTCATTCCACGGCATCTTCTGACTCTGCCTCGAATTTCTGGCTGTTCTCTGGCGATAGTACTGCTGCAGCCACTTTTGAATGATCTTCAGCAAAATTTTGCTTGCATGTGATATTAATGATATTGTTCGATAATTTCCACATTCGGTTAGTTCACTTTTCTTGGGAATAGACATAAATACGGATCTTTTCCAGTCAGTTGCCCAGGTCACTGTCTTCAAAATTTCTTGGTAAGTCCACTCAATGTGTAAAGAATAGCCTCTTTAATAAATGGTGCTGAAACAACAAATAAATAAATTAAAGCTGGAGCTATACCTCACACCATACATAAAAATCAATTCAAAATGCAGCAAGGGCCTAAATCTAAGAACTAAAACCATAAAAATCTTAGAGGAAAATATAGGGGTAATGCTTTGGGACTTAGTATTTAACAATAGATTCCTAGATATGACACCAAAGGCATGAGCAACAAAAAACAAGATAGATAGATGGGACGCCATCAAAATTAAAAACTTTTATTCATTAAATGAATTTATCGACTAAGTGAAGAGACAACTTACAGATTGGGGAAAAGATCTGGGAAACTATATATTTGATAAGTGTTTAATACCTAGAATAACTAAAGAACTCCTACTATTTAACAACAAAAAGACAAACCAATTAAAAATGGTCAAAGGACTTGAGTAGATATTTCACCAAAGAAGAAATACAAATGGCCAATAAGTACATGGAAAGATGCTCAACATCATTAGTCATTAGAGAAATACAAATCAACACCAAAATGAGATATTACTTCGCACTCATTAAGATGGTTATGTTGGCCTTTCCTACCATGATAGCTTTTACTCTACAGGCAAGGAAACCATTATGGAAATTCTACCAGTTGCTGAATATGTGGATTACGATTATGCCTTATGGAACTGGAGAAATAACAATGCTATGATTAGGGTGACTCACTAGACCCACTGTGGGATGGACTTGTGCTAAAACTCCATTGATAACCTGAACTTCATGTGCTCCTATTCTAACTGATAGACCTCAGAGATGTTTTGGGTGTCCTGGAATTAGAGTCAGTTCATTGACAGTACTCAATAATCCCCTAAAGTTTCATTATTCCTTTTCCACACTGCACAGTCAGTATAGAAAAAGGCTGTAGATCCCATTGGGGATGGTCTGGAAAAAGATTAACAATTTAAATACTTGGCAGTGTAATGATCTAGCTTCCCTTTCATTCAAGTGGTTGTAAACTGGCTCAAGTCTAGGAATTGATCAAGGAGCAGTGACTCTCTCTGTCTTGGTGGTTCAGGTAAACTTCTGTTCATTAGATCTAGAACTCTTCTACTTATACAAATCAAGTAAGAATTTGGTAGACTTCCCATCAATTTGCTTACTGAAAGCTAAGAGGACTTGAAGCACTTACTGATGAAGATCAAAGATCACAGCCTTCAGTATGGAACACACCTCAACATAAAGAAAACAAAAATCCTCACAACTGGACCAATAAGCAACATCATGAAAAATGGAGAAAAGATTGAAGTTGTCAAGGATTTCATTTTACTTGAATCCACAATCAACACCCATGGAAGCAGTGGTCTAGAAATCAAAGACAATGCATTGGGCAAATTGGCTGCAAAAGACCTCTTTAAAGTGTTGAAAAGCAAAGATGTCACCTTGAAGACTACGGTGCACCTGACCTAAGCTTTGGTGTTTTCAATTACCTCCTATGCATGTGAAAGCTTGAAAATGAGTAAGGAAGATCAAAGAAGAATTGACACCTTTGAATTGTGTTGTTGGAGAAGAATATTGAATATATCATGGACTACCAAAAGAATGAACAAATCTGTCTTGGAAGAAGTACAACCAGAATGCTCCTTAGAAGTAAGAGTGGCAAGAGCACGTCTCACATAGTTTGGACATGTTATCAGGAGGGATCAGTCCCTGGAGAAGGACATCATCCTTGGTAAAGTAGAAGGTAAGCGAAAAAGAGGAAGACCCTCAATGAGATGGACTGACACAGTGGCTACAACAATGGGCTCAAGCATAATGATTGTGAGGATGGTGCAGGACCAGACAGTGTTTTGTTCTGTTGTACATAGGGTCACTAGGAGTCGGAACCAACTCGATGGCAGCTGACAACAACAACATATGCATGCAAAACCTGGACAGCGAATAAGGACGACCTAAGAAGAATTGATACCTTTGAATTATAGTGTTGGCGAAGAATATTGAATATACCATGGACTGCCAGAAGAACAAACAAATCTGTCTTGGAAGACGTACAGCCAGAATGCTCCTTAGAGGAGAGGATGGTGAGACTTTGTCTCACATATTTTAGACATGTTATCAGGAGGGACCAGTCCCTGGAGAAAGACATCATGCTTAGTAAAGTAGAGGGTCACTGAAAAAGAGGAAGATTCTCAATGAGATGGGTTGACACAGTGGCTGCAACAATGGGCTCAAACATAGCAACAATTGTGAGAATGATGCAGGACCATGCAGTATTTCATTCTGTTGTACATACAGTTGCTATGAGTCAGAACCCACTTGGTGACACCCAACAGCAACCCTTCAATTCCCCATCTAGTATAGGAATACCATGATCGCCTATCTAAAACCATAGACTCTGTGAGTCAGACTATTCTGATTACTGCTTTGACTCTGATGTCCATTATGGTGACCCCGGCTACCTTGTCTTTGGTGATTATGTGATGCTACTTTTCCCCTCACATACCAAGGTCCAGTCATACCCATTGAATTTAGGTTTCCCAATTCAGTGGACCCAGTTCCCGCCGTTACATATGATGTACAGAAAAGAGCTATCACAGTGTTCTTCAGAGATGCTGGAGTTCCTCTCACAGATTTAGTGGGTAAGAGGTGCTATGGACAGTTGCGCACCATTTTTCCTTATGCGATGTCATAGTTTTGATTTTCTTAAACTATGTACATATATTTCTTCAATTAAAAAGTAAAGAAAGGAAAGAAAAAGAACTAGTGTAAAACAGAAAAAAAAATGGTTTTCATGGATTTTTCCTGGGAACAAATATCACTGTTCAGACAGTTCATTGTATGTGGAGTAGAGATGGAGGTGTTAACAAATCCAACTGTCTCAAATGTACTTTGTTAATTAATTGCCATAATGATAACCCCAGATTCTTTACTACTGTCTGTATTTGCTGACTTTGAGTATTAAGTATATCAGAGGTTCATTAGGAAAGAACTGTTCTCAGTTCTGCAGTAGACCATACTTATTTTAGGCTCCAATTTTATCTACTTTGGTTTCTTTGTTAATCTCACTCCAGAGATTCCTCAAACATTTCTACTCTGTTAATTGCATTTATATTTTCTTCCTGAAATGTTATAGATGATTTTTAAAAAATGCATTTTTTTCTTTATCCCCAAGAACATTGAAAGCAGAAATGGGAACAGACACGTGTATATCAATGTTCGTTACAGAACTATTCAAAATACCAAAAAGTGGAAACAGCCTAACTCTCCAACAACAGAAGAATGAATGAACAAAATGTGGTATATACATACAATGGAATATTACTCAGCCATAAAGAGCAATTAAGTTCTAATGAATGCCACAACATGGTTGAACTTTAAAAACATCATGCTGAGTGAAATAAGTCAGTCACAAAAGAACAAATGCTGTATGATCTCATTTATATGAAATAAGCAAATATATGTTGTTGTTAGGTGTTGTCAAGTTAGTTTCAACTCACAGTGACCCCATGTGACAGACTAGAACTGCCCCATAGGGTTTTCTAAAAAAAAAAAAAAAAACCAAACCCATTGCCGTTGAGTCAATTCTGGCCCATAGCGATCCTATAGGACAGAGTAGAACTGCCCTACAGGGTTTCCAAGGAGCACCTGGTGGATTTGAACTGCCGACCTTTTGGTTAGCAGCCATAGCACTTAACCACTATGGCACCAGGGTTTTCTAGGCTGTAATATTTATGGGAGCAGATCATCAAGTCTTTCTCCTTCAGAATCTCTGAGTGGGTTTGAACCACCAATGTTTCAGTTAGCAGCAGAACACTTAGCTCTTGTGCAACCAGGACTCCTTAAGAAAATATATGTTCTCATTGTTGTGCACCGTCTAGTCAATTCCTACTCACAACTACCCTACATGATAGAGTAGAACTATCCCCATAGGGTTTCCTAGGCTGTAATCTTTATAGGAAATCACCAGGTGTTTTCTCTCGAGGTGCTGCTGGTGGGTTTGAACCCCAAATCTTTTCAGTTAGCAACCTAGCACTTAAGCACTGTGCCACTAGGGCTCCTTAAGCAAAAATATATAAACCAAAAATTATTAGTGGTTATCAGGGGTAAGAAGAAGAGGGTAAAGGGGGAGATTTTGCTTAGGGGCAGTGAGTTTATGTTAATGATGATGGAGTAATTTGGCACAGGTTAAGAAGACTGGTTGCACAACTTGAAAAATGCAATCACTGTCACAGAATTATACATGTAGAAATTGTTGAATTGGTGTATGTTTTGTTCAGTACATTTTCATCACAGTGCATTTTTTTTCTTAATTTCAATGTGATTTTTAGGGAGAACCAGCAGTAGACATATGCTGGGGACTCCGTTGACCTGATTCTCTGTGTATTCCCTTTAATATTTGAAAATTACCTAATCTATTTTTACATACTAAAATTTAAAGTGAAACATATATTGTAATGTTGTTGTTAGCTGCCATCAAGACAGCTCTGAATCATGCCCATCTTATGTATAACAGAATGAAACACTGTCAGGTCCTGTGCTGTCTTCATGATCCTTCCTATGTTGTTATAGCTGAATCAAATAAATGTTGACAATTAGTTCTTCTTAACTTACCTTTGAATTTTTAAACATTATATTGTAATTACATAGTAATTCTCTGTAGGTCACTTTATTTATTTGTTTTCTTCTATTTCCCTGTCCTTTTTCTTCTAAACTCTGTAAATATTAAATCTTGATGCATAGAGTGATGACCTTATGCAAAAGTTATTTGGAAGAGTTTTTATTCCTTTTTCATCTTTCCGTCACTTTCCCGAGAAACTCACGCTATCTCTCATAAACTCCTTTTTGAACATGATTGCATTTGTGGAATTCGTTTTGCCATCTGACTGAATTATACTGACCCAGTTTCACAACTCCTATTCAAATTCTACAGCAGGCTTTCTTCAAATTTCTTGTCCAGCTTTTCTTCTATTTTCTCAAAAGAATTTTAAGGCCTAAAGTTAAAAATCTAAACAGAGTATTTTCTTAAGATGTGAATCCTCAGGAGACTCCCTGTGGCACATTTCTAGGAGTTTTTCCTAATGGAAAATGGAGGAAAGAGGGAAGAGGAAAAATAACAAATAGAAAATCAAGACAGAGAAAATAAAGTTGTTTATTCAACATGCACCTGATGCAGTGCTTAGGTAATGGGGTTGAAGAACTCAACAAGACATGTTCCATGGCATCTATGAGCCCTCATTTTGAGAGGAAGAGAGATTTATACACCATTTAAATTATTTTGGAAATTTTAAAAACAGGAGAGTGATAAAAATGGCAGGATCCTACAGATTCCCTCAAAAAATTTCATACAGTATGTTAGATTGAAGGCAGGAGAGAAACATAGGCATAACCAGTAAATGGGTTCCCAGGAAATAATTGCTCAGATGACAGGATATTCTTAACTGAATAGTTCTGGAAAACTGTATGGCGGCAGCCTCTTAATAGTGGTAGCAAGTCACCTAATTGCAAAGTTCAAAGACACCTTGGGTGGCCCACCATTGTGTCAATTAAGATTGGGGTGATAAAAGATGATATGGTGTTATAGAGGTACCACTTTAGAAAATACATTATTAGGTTATTTGATTAAATCCATACTTTGTCCGTGGACCCAGATTAACATTTTAACTAATATTTAGCCTTTTGGATTAATTGGAAACCTTTTATTATTGTTTTGCTCTTGTTTTCAAATATGTTGTGGTTAGGTGCTGTCAAGTGGATTCTGACTCTTGGTGATTTCATACGTAACAGAAAAATGTTGCCCTGCCCTGGGCCATCGTCGCAATCATTGCTATGTTTGAGCCCGTTGTTGCAGCCACTATGTCAACCCATCTCATTGAGAATCTTCCTCTTTTTCACTGACCCTCTACTTTACCAAGCATGATGTCTTTCTCCAGGGACTGGTCCCTCCTGATAACATGTCCAAAATATGTGAGACAAAGTCTCGCCACCCTCACTTTTAAGGAGCATTCCGGCTGTACTTCTTCCAAGACAAATTTGCTCATTCTTCTGGAAGTTCATATTATATTCAATATTCTTGCCAACACCACAATTCAAATGCATCAATTCTTCTTTGGTTCTCCTTATTCATTGTTCAGCTTTTGCATGCATATGAGACAATTGAAAATACTGTGGTTTGGGTCAGGTGCAACTTAGTCTTCAAAATGATATCTTTGCTTTTTAACACTTTAAAGAGGTCTTTTGTAGCTGATTAGACCAATGTAATATATCGTTTGATTTTTTGACTGCTGCTTCCATGGGCGTTGATTGTTGATTCAAGTAAAATTAAATCCTTGACAACTTCAATATTTTCGCTACTACAAGCACTAACTCATCTATGCCAAGAAATTTAAAAGATAGCTACCTGGCCAATTGACTGGAAGAGATTCATGTTTGTGCCCATCCCAAAGAAAGATGATTCAACAGAATGCAGAAGTTATCAAACCATATCATTAAATATCATTAATATCATAGGCAAGCAAAATTTTGCTGAATTCAAAAATTGGTGTAGCAATACATCGACAGGGATCTACCAGAAATTCAAGCTGGATTCAAAAGAGGGCGTGGAAAAAGGGATATCATTTATGATGTCAGATGGACCCTGGAGGAAAGCAGGGAATACCAGAAAGATGTTTACCTGTGTTTTATTGACTATGCAATGGCATTCAACTATGTGGATCATAACAAATTATGGATAACAGTGGGAAGAATGGGAATTCCAGAACACTTAATTGTGCTCATATAGAACCTGTACATAGACCAAGAGGCAGTCATTCAAATAGAGCAAGGAGATACTGAGTGGTTTAAAATCAGGAAAGATGAGCTTCATGGTCATATCCTTCACCATACTTATTCAATCTGTATGTTGAGCAAATAATCAGGGAAGCTGGACTATATGAAGAAGAACGGGGCATCAGGACTGGAGGAAGATGCAATAACAACCTGCAATATGCAGATGACATGACCTTGCTTGCTAAAGGTTAGGAAGACTTGAAGCACTTACTGATGGAGATCAAAGTTTTTCAGACATATGATTCATTAAAATTGTATGAATTATCAAAGTGCAGATGAATGTTGCTAAAAGTCGGCTTCTAGTCTGATAGCTATAACTATAGCTTTTGGCCAAGGAATTTCTCTCACCAGCTCCCACCACTTCATCTTTTTATTCTATCTAGAATGGCAAGGATTTGAAACACAATCAGAAATCATGGTTAAGTTTGAATTGTTTTTTGCTCTTCTCATCTCTGATCTCTGCAACATTTTTCTACCCCATTCCATTGAGTTATCATCACCTGCTGTACTTTTGCCCAGATGAGCATCTACATCTCATCTATACCTGACCGGAAATAAAATGTAGATTCTAGCAAAGGGCCTATATTATACAACTCTACTCTTATATTTAACGTTGAATTTAAAAGCAAGATATATGTAGAAATAATCAGTGAAGTTTAATAAACAATGTAGGTTCATGAAATGTTATGTCGTAGAATGAAAATGGCCAAGTGTTGTTGCATACTTCATTGGGGGTATGGAGGGTGGTGGAAGGAATAGCGTTTACAAGTAGATCAGCAAATTATATTTAAAATTAATAGTTTCAATGGGTTTGTAATTTTCCATTTTTGTTGAGAATCATGTGTAAAATACAATTATTTAAATAACACCACACCATGAATCCCCTGTCACAAAAAGGTACATCTCTAGTTATATGCTTGAAATTTGAAATTCAGGATGTTATCTCTATGCTCTCAATGAGCAGCATGGTAAATTTCCCCGTTTTTTAAATGAGCCTAATAAAAGATAACGTTTTCCTACAGACTGAAAGCTCAACAATCTGCTTATTTCGCAAACATCAATTTCAGGATGATGGTAGTATAATGAATTGACACTATTTTGGAAAGAGAGGAACATCCAAGTAAAGCCATTTGTTATCTCAGCAACCACAATGGCTTCCTTTATACCGAATGGGCAGTTTATGTTCTGGTGCTGAACTGGCTTTGTGGTCAATTCATAATATATGACTACATAAACTTAAGAAAAATTAAAAAAGAGTTGACATCAAACTGCCAACAATATTTCCCTGGTGGGTA
The DNA here is from genome assembly GCF_030014295.1 of Loxodonta africana. Lineage (NCBI taxonomy): Eukaryota > Metazoa > Chordata > Mammalia > Proboscidea > Elephantidae > Loxodonta > Loxodonta africana. The sequence goes on from NC_087369.1 coordinate 147,384,756, forward strand.
GAATTGGATGAACTGAGTAGAAATCTTTTCATTTGTTTCATAAAATCAGAACATATTGGAAAGATTATGTGTGTGTGTTTTTATACACAGACTAAAACTTTAATGGGTGGCTTAACATTAATAACCTTATATAAGTATCATCGTTAAAAAATAGCTACTGCAGATTTTATTTTGTGTATGCCTTGTCGTAGCCAAGTTTTGTTACTTTGGACAAATTAGGATTGTAGCATGAAAAAAACTGAGATCCACAACACTAGTCCACAATGCAGATTTTTTTTTTCTGGTGACATAGATATTTCTTGTGTGTGACTGGGCTGCATTTCAGTTTGTTTTTAAAAAGATTGTAGTAAGACTATATTGTTAAAACATGTTATGCTTTTATGATTGTACTACTCCCCCCATTTGCTCTAACACGGCATGAACTTCTTTAGCCAAGAGTGGGTTAATGTCAGGACAAATACATTAAGAGCAAAATATCATTTCTTGAAGTGTGGCCTATTATCATGAAAATAGAAATATGCTCTAGATAAAAAAAAAATTTTTATTGAGTATACATATGCAGAGGGGGCAGGGATTAGGCGCGTACATTACCATACCAACTTTTTTGTTCCCTCAGAATGAGTGAATTGAATGGATAGCATTCATTTATTAGAGTAAGCACATGGCAGCACGGCTCTAGAGAAAGGTGCTTGTGTGCTCCACTGGCACACTCTGATTCAAGAAAAGGCATTGAAAGGGGGGAACAAAGTCAAGGAAAGGAAGATTTGGACATTCAAAGTATTCTTGACTTTAGAAATCAGATTTGCAAAAAGCAACATGAGAAGACAGAAACTCTAAGAAAAAGTTTCAAGAAGAATGAGAGATTTGAAAAAAAGCACTCAGGACAGGAACAGCACTCGGAAATCACTCATGCCTTCATATTTTTTCTTCAGAGATACGTACAAATATAGAAGAAAAACACACAATCAAGGACAAACACAAAATATTCTGTAAGAATACAGTCAGGAGGGTTAAATGCAGAATATGCTGAGACCTGTGAAAAATGCTGAGGACAGACAAAAGGGCTTTGATAACTTTGTTAAAGGTAAGAATAAAAACCAGGACAAGAGATGCCTTTGCTAGGGACATAATATTAACAGATGGCAGAGAGGAATATAATGATTCAATCCTTATTTTGTACCCAATCTTAATAGTAAGAAATACCTTCCAAATGGAATCCATTAAATAAATGTGCTTAGGAATGAGATGAAGGCCAATAAACTAGAAAAAAAATTGTTAGAGAACTCTAGTGTGCTTTCGATGCTTTACGTTTGCAGGCCAGATGAATTATATCTAGGGGGAATGGAAGAAATTCCAGATGTAATCATGGAACTTCTGTCACTAACCTTTGAGATATCACAGAAAATAGAAGAGTTATCAGAAGAATGGAGATATACAAATGTTTCTCTGCCTCACTTTTGGTGCTCAGAAATGTTAGAAGTATAAATCCAACTACAGACTAGGGGTATTGTGGCATGGATTCCTCCAACATTTTTGGATTATTAAACAATTAGTTTGTGAACATTTAGCTAAAAAGTAATAAATACAAACAGTACCCTTGATTCAATAGAAATAAGTCTTTCTAAAGTAATAATTTCATTTCCTTTGTTTAAAGCATTGGTAGACTGGTAGATTAAGGGGAAACTAAAGGAATACCATATCTGGATTTCAGCAAGACGTTAACAGAATCTCTCATTTTATCCTACCTATAAGTGTCCCTTCTTCACAGTGCAATTGCACAGTTTAAATTATATTTTAATCAAATATTCCCTTGTCCCCCCTCACTAGATGCCACACATTCCGTCTGTGGTGTCATTGGAGGCCATGTGGGGAGTTTTAACTTCCGCCTCCATCCAGAAGTAATGAGGAGGCACTGTCAGTGTCAAAAGAATCCTAGTGGGAACTTGGACACCTACCTCCATCTGGCAGTAATGAGGCAACACCCCACTATCCCTTGCTGGAGTTATGTTAGAGTCAACCAGGAAAAATGGAAAGTTTAAATGAGATCCACAATCTTTTAACATAATACCCCAAATGCCCAGGTTTTAATTAAAAACTGTTCTTCATACCAAGAACCAGGAGGATCTCAAACTGAAAAGATAATAATTGCCAACACCAAGATGACAGAGAAGTTAAAATTAACTGACAAAGATTTTAAAGAAGGCATTAAAAAAAAAAACTTCAAGGAGCAATTATGAACACACTTAAAACAAATGAGAAAATGGGAAATCTCCGAAAAGAAATAGAAGATTTAAAAAAGAACTCAATGGAAAATTTAGAAATAATAAAAAAAACTAACTGAAAATAACTGAATTGATGGTTTCCCCAGCAGAACAGGGGAGAGGGCAAATGAGAGAACAATAAAAATTATGCAAGCTGCACGACAGAGAGAAAATAGACTAAACAACAATGAAGAGAGCCTCAAGAACCTGTGGTTGGTATCAAGATATCTAACATTTGTTGTCATCAGAGTACCTTCCAGAAGGAAGGGATAAAGTTGGCAGGGGTAAAAGAGTACTTGAAGAAATAATGGTTGATTATTGTTAAAATACATGGCAAAAACATTCTACACATTCAAACACAACTTCTTGATAAAAACAAAACAAACAAACAAAACTCAACAAATAGAATATGAGGGAACATCCTCAACTTAATAAAGAGCAACTAGGAAAAATTCTTAGATAATATCATACATAACGGTGAAAGACGGAAAGCTTTCCCCCTGTTATGGGCTGAATTTTGTCCCCTAAAAATGTGAGTCAACTTGGCTAGGACATGATTCTTAATATTGTGTGATTGTCCATCATTTTGTCATCTGATGTGACTTTCCTATGTGTTATAAATCCCACCTCTATGATGTTAATGAGATGGGATTAGTGGCAGTTATGTTGGTGAGGCAGAACTCACCTACAAGATTAGGTTGTGTCTTAAGCCAATTTTTTTTTTTTAGATATAAAAGAGAGAAGCCAGCAGTGAGATGGGGGGACCTCACACCACCAAGAAACAAGAGCCAGGAGAATAGCGTGTCCTTTGGGCCTGGGGTCCCTGGGCTGAGAAGCTCCTTGACTGGGGAAGATTGATGACAAGCACCTTCCCCCAGAGCCAACAGAGACAGAAAGTTTTCTGTGGGAGCTGGCACTCTAAATTCAGACTCCTAGCCTCCAAGACTGTAAGAGAATAAATTTCTCTTTATTAATGCCATCCACTTGTGATATTTCTGCTATAGCAGCACTAGATGATTAAGATACCCCCTAAGATCTGGAAGAGGAAAAGAATGTCCAATTTCACTACTTCTGTTCAATACTGCCCTGGCAGTTCTATCCAGGGTAGTTAGGCAAGAAAATTAAATTTAAAGCATCCATATTGGAAAGCAGAAGTAAAGCTTTCCCCAATTACATGGTCTGATAAATAGAAAATCCTGAGGAATCTACTAAAGGATTATTAGAATTAATAAATAAGCTTCTCAAAGTTGCAGAATACAAGACCAATACACAAATACCAATTGAATTTCTCTACAATTATAAGAATAATCTGAAAATGAAATTAAAAAACAATTCCACTTACAATGGCATAATAAGAATAAAATACTTAGAATTAAATTTAAAGAAAAAGTGCAAAATTTATACTTTGAAACTATAAAATGTTACTGAAAAAAATTTACAAGACAAAAATAAATCAGAAAACATCTCTTCAGGGATGGGAAAACTTGTTAAGATGGCAATACTCCCCAAATTGATCTACAGATTCAATGCAATCCCTAGCAGAATCATAGCTGCTGTCTTTGTAGATATTGACAAGTTGATCTTAAAATTCATACGGAAACTGAGACAGCCAAAACAATCTTAAAAAAAAAAAAAAAAGAAGAAGAATAGTTTTGGAAGAGTCACACTTCCGCAATTCATAACTTACTAAAAAGTTACAGTAATTAAGACAGTGTGGTACCGGAATAAAGATAGACATAGAGATCAGTGTAATAGAATTTACAGTTCAGAAATAAACCCACACAAGGGTGCCAACACAATTCAAAGGGGGAAAGAATAGTCTTTTCAACAAATGGTGGTGGTACAACCGGCTATCCACACACAAAATAATGAAGTTAGACTTTTTCCCCAACCTCATGCAAAACTTAACTCAAAATAGATCAAAGACTAAAAAGAATAAAACTCTTTGAGAAAACTGAGATGTAAATTTTCAGGAACTTGGATTAGTAAATAATTGTTTATATATGACACCAACAGCGTAAGCAAAAAAAGAAAAAGTAATTTGAACATCATCAGAATTAAAAAAGAAATTGTGCTCCAAGAGCCACTGTCAAGAAAGCAAAAAGACAGCCCACAGAATGGGAGAAAATATTTGCCAATCATATGTCTGATAAAGGATTTATAGCTAGAATATGTATAGAATACTTACAACTCAACAATAAAAGACAAATAATCCAATAAAAAATGGGCAAATTATCCTAACAGATATTTCTCCAAAGAAGGTACACAAATGTCCAACAAGCAAGTGAAAAGATGCTAAGAAATATGCTAAACATCATTAGACTTCAGAAATGCAAATCAAAACCACAAGGAGCTAACATTTCACACCCACTAGGATAGCAATAATTAAAAGACAGATAATAACAAGTGTTGAGGGTGTGGAGAAATTGGAACCCTCATACACGTATGGTTGTTGTTGTTAGGTGCCGTCTAGTTGGTTCTGACTCATAGCAACCCTAAGTAAAATGGAATGAAACACTGCCTGACCCTGTGGCATCCCCCTCAACGCACAGCTGGTAGAAATGTAGAATGGTGCAGCCACTTCAGATAACAGTTTCATAGTTCCTTATGAGATTAAAAATAAAGTTACAATCTGACCCACCAATTCTACTCTTGTCATACACCCAAGAAAAATGAAATGTCCACATAAAAATTCATACATGAATGTTCATAACAGTATTATTTATAATAGTCAAAACTGATGAATGCATCAACAAAATGTGGTATACATTTATATGAAATGTTTGGAATAGGCAAATCTATAGATATAGAAAGTAGATTGGTTATCTAGGGCTGGTGGTGCAACTGACCCAAGCCATGGTCTTTTCAGTTACCTCATATGCATGTGGAAGCTGGACAATGAAAAAAGAAGACAGAAGAATTGATGCTTTCGAACTGTGGTGTTGGTGAAGAATAGTGAATATATGTGGGGGCCAGGACAATGGTATATAATATTTGATGTGATGAAAGGAAAAAAAAAATGTCAACCAAAAATCTCATATCCAAGAATTTTATATCTTATATTGAAAGCTATCTTTCAAAATACAGACATTCTAAGATAAAGAAAAACTGAGTTTGTTGCTACAGACTTGCCTCACCAGAAATAACAAAGGAAGTTCCTCAGGCTAAAAGCAAGCAAGCACAAATGGAAACTTGAATCCACATGTCAAAAGAAAGAACACTGGTAAAGGTAATTATGCATTATAAAAGGTGGTATAAGTGTACATTTTTCTTTTTTCTTCTATTAACTTATTTACAAAGCAATTGTATCAAACCTTATACATATAATTATATTATTGGGTCTATAATATAAAGAAATATAATACACTTGATTAAAGCACAAACTAGGTGGGTGAAAGCAAAGTTATTTAAGATGGTAATGAACCCAGGAACAAATTTAGAGAACCATAAATGTTAAATAAGGTAAATGTAACAAACCTTAGAAATACACACTTGCTCTCCTTTCATTTTCTCACCTTCTTTAACACACATACATTTACATAAGAATTATAATAATGTATTGTTGGGATTATTATACATACATACACACACAGAAGTACAAGAGGAAGAAGGAATAGTAAAATGGTGGAATAATGCTTGTATATCTCATTGGCATTAGTATAAATCAGAAGTAGATTATGATAAGTCAGGGTGTATATGGTAAGTCCTAAAGCAATCACTAAAAATTAACTCAAAATGTGGTGAAAAGAACCTATTATACAGCCACAGTAGTCAAAACAGCCTGATATTGGTACAACAACAGGCACATAAACCAGTGGAACAGAATTGAGAACCCAGATATAAATCCATCCCCATATGAGCAGCTGATATTTGACAAAGGCCCAGTCTCAGTTAATTGGGGAAAAGATAGTCTTTTTAACAAATGGTGCTGGCATAACTGGATATCCATTTGCAAAAAAATGAAACAGGACCCATACCTCACACCAAGTACAAAAACTAACTCCAAGTGGATCAAAGACCTAAACATAAAGACTAAAACGATAAAGATCATGGAAGAAAAAATTGGGACAACCCTAGGAGCCCTAATACAAGGCATAAACAGAATACAATACATTACCAAAAATGACGAAGAGAAACCAGATAACTGGGAGCTCCTAAAAATCAAACATTTATGCTCATCTAAAGACTTCAGACTTCACCAAAAGAGTAAAAAGACCACCTACACACTGGGAAAGAATTTTCAGCTATGACATCTCCGACCAGCACCTGATCTCTAAAATCTACATGATTCTGTCAAAACTCAACCACAAAAAGACAAACAACCCAATCAAGAAGTGGGCAAAGGATATGAACACACACTTCACTAAAGAAGATATTCAGGCAGCTAACAGATACATGAGAAAATGCTCTCGATCATTAGCCATTAGAGAAATGCAAATTAAAACTACGATGAGATTCCATCTCACTCCAACAAGGCTGGCATTAATCCAAAAAACACAAAAGAATAAATGTTGGAGAGGCTGCAGAGAGATTAGAACTCTTATACACTGCTGGTGGGAATGTAAAATGGTATAACCACTTTGGAAATCTATCTGGAGCTACCTTAAACAGTTAGAAATAGAACTACCATACAACCCAGAAATCCCACTCCTCGGAATATACCCTAGAGAAATAAGAGCCTTCACACAAACAGATATATGCACACCCATGTTTATTGCAGCTCTGTTCACAATAGCAAAAAGCTGGAAGCAACCCAGGTGTCCATCAACAGATGAATGGGTAAATAAGTTGTGGTATATTCACACAATGAAATACTACGCATCGATAAAGAACAGGGACGAATCTGTGAAACATTTCATAACATGGAGGAACCTGGAAGGCATTATGCTGAGCGAAATCAGTCAGAGGCAAAAGGTCAAATATTGTATAAGACCACTATTATAAGATCTTGAGAAATAGTATAAACTGAGAAGAACACATACTTATGTGGTTGCGAGGGAGGGAGGGAGGGAGGGAGGGAGAGGGTTTTTTACTGATGAATTAGTAGATAAGAACTGCTTTAGGTGAAGGGAAGGACAACACTCAATCCATGGAAGGTCAGCTCAATTGGACTGGACCAAAAGCAAAGAAGTTTCCAAGATAAAATGAATGCTTCAAAGGTCAGCGGAACAACGGCGGGGGTTTGGGAGCCATGGCTTAAGGGGACTTCTAAGTCAATTGGCAAAATAATTCTATTATGAAAACATTCTGCATCCCACTTTGAAATGTGGTGTCTGGGGTCTTAAATGCTAACAAGCTGCCATCTAAGATGCATCAATTGGTCTCAATCCACCTGGATCAAAGGAGAATGAAGAACACCAAGGTCACACGACAACCAAGAGCCCAAGAGACAGAAAGGGCCCCATGAACCAGAGACCTACATCATCCTGAGACCAGAAGAACTAGTTGGTGCCCGGTCACAATCGATTACTGCCCTGAAAGGGAGCACAATAGAGAACCCCTGAGGGAGCAGGAGATCAGTGGGATGCAGACCCCAAATTCTCACAAAAAGACCAGACTTAATGGTCTGACTGTGACTAGAGGAATCCCGGCGATCATGGTCCCCAAACCTTCTGTTGGCACAGGACAGGAACCATCCCCGAAGACAACTCATCAGACATGAAAGGGACTGGACAGTGGGTAGGAGAGAGATGCTGATGAAGAGTGAGCTAATTATATCAGGTGGACACTTGAGACTGTGTTGGCATCTCCTGTCTGGAGGGGGGATGGGAGGATAGAGAGAGTTGGAAGCTGGCAAAATTGTCACGAAAGGAGAGACTGGAAGGGCAGACTCATTAGGGAGAGAGCAAGTGGGAGTAAGGAGTAAGATGTATATGAACTTATAAGTGACAGACTGACTTGATTTGTAAATGTTCACTTGAAGCTCAATAAAAGTTAATTAAAAAAAATGTAGTGAAAAAATAATTGTTGTTGTTGTTTTTAGATGCTGTCGAGTCGGTTCCAACTCGTAGCGACCCTATGCACAACAGAACGAAACATTGCCCGGTCCTGAGCCATCCTTACAATTGTTGTTATGCTTCAGCTCATTGTTGCAGCCACTGTGTTAATCCACCTCACTGAGGGTCTTCTTTTTCCGCTGACCTGTATTCTGACAAGCATGATGTCCTTCTCCAGGGACTGATCCCTCCTGACAACATGTCCAAAGTATGTAAGACGCAGTCTCCCCATCCTTGCCTCTAAGGAGCATTCTGGTTGTACTTCTTCCAAGACAGATTTGTTCATTTTTTTGACAGTCCATGATATATTCAGTATTCTTCGCCAACACCACAATTCAAAGGTGTCAATTCTTCTTCGGTCTTCCTTATTCATTGTCCAGCTTTCATATGCATATGATGCAATTGAAAATACCGTGGCTTGGGTAAGGCGCACCTTAGTCTTCAAGGTGACATCTTTGCTCTTAAACACTTTAAAGAGGTCTTTTGCAGCAGATTTACCCAATGCAATGCATCTTTTGATGTCTTGACTGCTGCTTCCAGGGCTGTTGATTGTGGATCCAAGTAAAAGGAAATCCTTGACAACTTCAATCTTCTCTCCATCCATCAATGATGTTGCTCATTGGTCCAGTTGTGAGGATTTTTGTTTTCTTTATGTTGAGGTGCAATCCATACTGAAGGCTGTGGCCTTTATCTTCATCAGTAAGTGCTTCAAGTCCTCTTCACTTTCAGCAAGCAAGGTTGTGTCATCTGCATAATGCAGGTTGTTAATAAGACTTCCTCCAATCCCGGTGCCCCTTACTTCTTCATATAGTCCAGCTTCTCAGATTATTTGCTCAGCACACAGGTTGAATAGTATGGTGAAAGAATACAACCCTCATGCACACCTTTCCTGACTTTAAGCCAATCAGTATCTCCTCGTTCTGTCTAAACAACTGCCTCTTGATCTATGTAAAGGTTCCTCATGAGCACAATTAAGTGTTCTGGAATTCCCATTCTTCGCGATGTTATCCATAATTTGTTATGATCCACATAGTCAAATGCCTTTGCGTAGTCAATAAAACACAGGCAGACACCCTTCCCGTATTCTCTGCTTTCAGCCAGGATCCATCTGACATCAGCAATGATATCCCTGGTTCCATGTCCTCTTCTGAAACCGGCTGCAACCATTTTTGAATGATCTTCAGCAAAATTTTGCTTGTGTGTGATATTAATGATATTGTTCTATAATTTCCACATTTGGTTGGATCACCTTTCTTGGGAATAGGCATAAATATGGATCTCTTCCAGTCATTTGGCCAGGAAGCTGTCTTCCATATTTCTTGGCATAAACTAGTTAGCACCTCCAGCGCTGAATTATTCCATCAATTCTTGGAGCCTTGTTTTTTGCCAATGCTGTCAGAGCAGCTTGGACTTCTTCTTTCAGTACCATCGGTTCCTGATCATATGCTACCTCTTGAAATGGTTGAACATCGACTAATTCTTTTTGGTGTCGTGATCCTGTGTATTGTTTCCATCTTCTTTTGATGCTTCCTGCATCGTTTAATGTTTTCCCCATAGAACCCTTCACTATTGCAACTCGAGGCTTGAATTTTTTCTTCAGTTCTTTCAGCTTGAGGAATGCCAAGTGTGTTCTTCCCTTTTGGTTTCCTATCTCCAGCTCTTTGCACATGTCATTGTAATACTTCACTTTGTCTTCTTGAGCCACCCTTTGAAATCTTCTGTTCAGTTCTTTTACTTCATCAATTCTTCCTTTTGTTTAGCTGCTCAACATTTGAAAGCAAGTTTCAGAGTCCCTTCTGGCATCCATCTTGGTCTTTTTTTTCTTTCCTGTCTTTTCAATGACCTCTTGCTTTCTTCATGTATGATGTCCTTGACGTCATTCCACGACACGTCTGGTCTTCGGTCACTAGTGTTCAATGTGTCAAATCTGTTCTTCAGATGCTCTCTAAATTTGGGTGGGATGTACTCAAGGCCATACTTTGGCTTTTGTGGACTTGCTCTGATTTTCTTCAGTTTCAGCTTGAACTTGCATATGAACAATTGATGGTCTGTTCCACAGTTAGCCACTGGCCTTGTTCTGACTGATGATATTGAGCTTTTCCATCATCTCTTTCCATAGATGTAGTCAATTTGATTTCTGTGTGTTTCATGTGTACAGCTGCCGTTTATGTTGGTGAAAGAAGGTATTTGCAATGAAGAAGTCGTTGGTCTTGCAGAATTCTATCATTTGATCTCTGGCATTGTTTCTGTCACCAAAGCCATATTTTCCAACTACTGATCCTTCTTCTTTGCTTCTAACTTTCACATTCCAATTGCCAGTAATTATCAATGCATCTTGACTGCATGTTCGGTCAATTTCAGACTGCAGCAGCTGATAAAAATCTATTTCTTCATCTTTGGCTCTAGTGGTTGGTGCATATATTTGAATAATAGTCGTATTAATTGGTCTTCCTTTTAGGCGTATGGATACTATCCTATCACTGACAGTGTTGTACTTCAGGATAGATCCTGAAAAGTTTTTTTGACGATGAATGCAACACCATTCCTCTTCAAGTTGTCATTCCCAGCATAGTAGACTATATGATTGTCCAATTCAAAATGGCCAATACCAGTCCATTTCAACTCACTAATGCCTAGGATATCGATGTTTATGCCTTTCATTTCATTTTTGACGATTTTCAATTTTCCTAGATTCATACTTTGTGTATATAATGAAATAATTAAAGAAATTAAAATACTGCACTAGAAAATATTTACTTAATACAAAAGAAATAAGTAAAGGAGAAATAAAGAAACAAAATTGACACAAGAGATATAGAAAATCAAAAGTAAAATGGCAGATTAAATTCAACTATATCGGTAATAACATTAAATGTGAATAGATTAAACAATACAAACACAAGCCAGAGATTGTCAAACTGGATGAAAAAAACAAGATTCATCTATATGCTGTCTACAGGAGATACAATTTAGATTCAAAGTTAAAAACAGTTTGAAAATTAAAGGGTGAATAAAGACATACAGACACTATAAAAAACTGAAGTGCCTGTACTTATATCAGGTAAAAAAAAAAGATGATGTAAAACATGAAATGTCAGTAGAGACAAAGTGGTACATTTTATAATGATAAAATCATCAACTCATCAAGAATTTATAACAATAATAAAGATATAAGCAACTGACAAAAGGAATAAAATATATAAAAAGCAAAAGCTGATAGAATGAATATAGGAAATAGACAATTCAACAATAACACTTGGCGACTTCAATATACCACTTTTGGTATTCAATAGAACCACTAGAAAAAATGATAAACAAGGAAATAGAAGAATCGAATGCTAGGAAACCCCGGTGGCATAGTGGTTAAGTGCTACAAATGCTAACCAAACAGGTCAGTAGTTTGAATCCAGCAGATGCTTCTTGGAAGCTCTACGGGGCAGTTCTACTCTATCCTATAGGGTTGCTATGAGTCGAAATCCACTCAACAGCAACGGGTTTGGCTTGGTTGCTATAACCTAATAGGTCGCTATGAGTCAGAATCAACTGGACGGCAATGGGTTTGATTTTTTTTGTTTGTTTGTTTGTGACCAAACCAGAACTAACAGATATCTAAGGAACTCTTCACCCAACAACAGCAGAATACATATTATTCTCAAGTGCACATGGAACTTTCTCAAGGAATAGGCAATATATGCTAGGTAAAAAAAAAGAAGCCTTAATAAATTTAAAAAACTTAAGTCGTATAAAGTATGTTCTCTGATCATAATGTAATGGAATTGGAAATTAATAACAGAAAGAAACTTGGGAAATTCACAAATATGTGCAAACTAAACAACACACTACAAAATAACTAATGCACCAAAGAAGAAATAACAAGGGAAATTTGAAAGTACTTTGAGATGAATGACAATGAAGACAAAATATGTGGAAAGTTATAGATTGCAGATAACACAGTGCTTAAAGGGAAATTTGTAAGTGTGAAGGTCTACATTAAAAAAGACAAAGGATATCAAATTAATGACCTTACCTTCCACCTTAAGACACTGGATAAAAAAGAGTAAACTAAACACAAAGTAAGCAAAGGGAAAGAAATAATGAGGAGTTGAGCAGAAATTAATTTAATGGAGAATAGAAAACAATAGATATCAATAAATCCAAAATTTGGTTTTTTAAAAATCATTAACAAAATTGACAAAGTTTTAGCTAGACTAAAAAAAAAAATCAGCTAGACTAGCCAAGATAAAAAGAGAGAAGACACAAATTACTAAAATCAGGATTGAAGATGTGGACATTATTACAGATTTTACAAAAATAAAAAAAAGAATTATAAGAGAATACTATGAATAATTGTACACAAGTTACATAACCTATATGAAATGGAAAGATTCCTAGAAAGACAAAATCGAAACTGACTCAAGAAGAAATAGAAAATCTGAATAGACATATAACAAAGAGATTAAATTAGTATTCAGAAAATTCTCCCATAAAGAAAAGTCCAGGACCAGATGGCTTTACTGGTGAATTCTACCAAGAATTGAAAGAAGAATTTATACAAACTCTTCACAAACTCTTCCAAAAACAAATAGAAGAAGAAAAAATATTTCCAAGCTCATTCTATGATGCTAGTATTATGCTGTTACCAACAGTCAAAGATCAGAAAGAGAAGAAAACTACAGATCAATATCTCATATGAATATAGAGACAAAATCCTCATCTCATACAAGCAAATTGAACCTAGCAATATATAAAAAGAATTATATACCATGACCAAGTAGGATTTATCCCAAGAATGCAAGGTTGACTTATCCTCTAAAAATCAATTATTGTAATACATCACATCAATAGAATAGGGAACAAAAAATAGATAATCATCTCAAAAGATACAGAAAAACCATTTGAAAAAATTCGACACCCTCTCACAACCTCATGATAAAAAAATTCAATAAACTGAGTATAGAATCAAACTTCCTCAACCAGTGGCATCTACAAAAAATCCATCGATGCATATGTTCTCAATAACAGCAAAAACAACAAATTAATAAACGATTTTTATAAAATCCACTGAATGCTTTAGTTCATAAAATCGGAAACAAGACATAGATATCCACAGGGGCCAGTTTTACTCGACATTGTATTGGAGATTCTAGCCAGGCCAATTAGGCAACAAGAAGAGAAAAAAATCATCCAAATTAGAAAAAAGAGATAAAATTATCTCTATTTGAAAATGACACAATCCTGTATATAGAAAGCCCTAAGCAGTCGACTAAAATACTAATAGAAGTAACAAATGGGTTCAGTAACTTTGCAGAATGTATGCTCAATACACAAAATCAATTGCATATCTACAATGAAGAGTGCATAAGTAGAAATTAAAATAAGTGAAATTTTTCATTAATAATAGTATTAAAAAACAAAATACTTCAAAATAAATTTAACAAAATAAATGTAAGACTTGTACACTTTAAAACTATAATACTTCTTGGAAATTTATGAAGACTTAAGTAAATGGAGGAAACCCTGGTGGCGTAGTGATTAAGCGGGACAGCTGTTAACCAGAAGGTTGGCAGTTCAAATCTACCAGGCACTCCTTGGAAACTCTATGGGACAGTTCTACTCTGAGTAGAGTAGAACTGTCTATGAGTCAGAATCGACTCGATGGCAGCAGGTTTTGTTTTTGTTTTTAAGTAAGTGGAAAGACATCTTCTGATCCTGGATTGGAAGACTTAATATTATTAAGATAGCAATGCTACCCAAACTCATTTAAAGACTCAATATGATTCTTTCAAAATCTCAATTGCCTTTTTTGCAGAAACTGGCAAGTTGATCCTAATATTCACAAGGAAAATTAGGGGACCCAGAACACCTAAACAATCTTGAATACAGGTACTCCCTGACTTAAGATGGGGTTCTGTTCTGATGACTTCTTTATAAGTCAGTTCTGATGTAAGTCAAACACCTTTTTTTTTAAGTTTCGATTATTATTGCCTTTTATAATCAGTATCTTTATAAATCTGATCTTTGAACATCTGTGAACAAACATCTGAGAATGATAACATTGGCAAATTCTGTACTGCCACATTGTATGTAGTACATGTTACTAACAACAAAATGTACCAAAAAAAGAAAAAAAAAGGGTGGTTCCTCGTAACATGAATAAGTCGAAGACTACCTGTAATAAGAACAAAGTTGAAGGACTCACGCTTCCTAATTTCAACACATACTACAAAGCTACAATAATCAAGACAGCATGGCACTGGAATAAAGATAAGCACAGAGATCAATGGAATAGAATTGAAAGTCCAGAAATGAACCCATACATCTATCATCAATTTTTTTTCAATAAGGGTATCAAGACCCTTAAATGGGAAAATAACAGTTTTTAAAAATATGGTATTGGGGAACTGGATATCCACAAGAATGAAGTTGAAACTCAGTAAATAAACTCAAAATGGTTTAAAGACCTAAACGTAAGAGCTACAACTCTAAAACTTTTATAAGGATCCTGACAGGGAACACAACAGACAGTCCCCAATGGAGCAAAAGAAAAGTGTAGAGAAGAACCCCAATTCACATAAAAAGACCAGACTTAATGGTCTGACTGAGACTGGAGGAACGTCCTGAAGCCATGGCCCCCGGATGCTCTGTTAACCCAGAACTAAAACCATTCCCAAAGCCCTCTCTTCAGACAAAGATTAGACTGAACTATAAAACATGGAACAATACGCGTGAAGACTGTGCTTCTTAGTTCAAGCAGATACACGAGACCAAATGGGTAGCTCCTGTATGGAGGCAGGATGAGACGGCAGGAAGGGACAGGAGCTGTTTGGATGGACACGGGAAACCTGGGGTGAAAAGGGAGAGTGTCCTGTCACATTACAGGGCTTGCAACTAGTGTCACATAAAAATAAGTCCGTAAATTTTTGTATGAGAAATTAACTTGAACTGTCAGCTTTCACCTAAAGCACCATTTAAAGAAAAAACTCTTAGGAGGAAGCATGGGTGTAAAATTTTGTGGCCTTGGATTAAGCAATTGTTTCTTAGATATGCCAGCAAATTTACAAGCAACAAAAGTAAGATAGGTAATTTGGACATTATCAAAATTAAAAACTCTTGCACTTCAAAGGACACCATCAAGAAAGTGAAAAGACAACCCACAGAATGGTAGAAAATATTTGCTAATTATAAGGAATTTGTATTCAGATTATATACAGAGCACTTACAACTGAATATGAAAAAGACAATTAACCCGATTTTTTAAAAATGGGCAAAAAAATCTGAATAATCAAAGCTATGATGAGATACCATCTCACCCCAACAAGGTTGGCATTAATCAAAAAAATAGAAAATAATAAATGTTGGAGAGGTGGTGGAGAGACTGGAACACTTATACACTGCTGGTGGGAATGTAAAATGGTATAACCACTTTGGAAATTGATTTAGTGCTTCCTTAAAAAGCTGGAAGTAGAACTACCACATGATCCAGCAATCCCACTCCTTGGAACATATCCTAGAGAAGTAAGAGCCTTTACACAAACAGATATATGCACACCCGTGTTCATTGCAGCAATGTTTACAATAGCAATAAGATGGTAGCAACCAAGGTGCCCACCAACAGATGAATGGGTAAATAAATTATGGTATATTCATATAATAGAATACTATGCATCAATAAAGAACAATGATGAATCCATGAAACATCTCATAACATGGAGGAATCTAGAAGGCATTATGCTGAGTGAAATTAGTTGCAAAATGACAAATATTGCGTGACCACTGTTATAAGAACTGGAGAAATAGTTTAAACAGAGAAAATTGAAATTTTAGAACA
The DNA here is from genome assembly GCF_030014295.1 of Loxodonta africana. Taxonomy (NCBI): domain Eukaryota; kingdom Metazoa; phylum Chordata; class Mammalia; order Proboscidea; family Elephantidae; genus Loxodonta; species Loxodonta africana. The sequence continues at coordinate 147,400,841 of NC_087369.1, forward strand.
TGTTCATTACCCCCAAAAGAAACCTCATACTTTTTAGCAATCACCACTCTCCCCAACCCCAGGATGGATGCACAACTCTGTGAGTACACTAAAAACTACTGAGATATATATTTTGAATGGTATGTAAACTATATCTCAAATAATGTGTCTTACTTATCTAGTGCTGCTATAACAGAAATACCACAAGTGAATGGCTTTAACAAACAGAAATTTACTCTCTCGCAGTTTAGGAGGCTAGATGCCCAAATTCAGGGTGCCAGCTCCAGGGGAAGGCTTTCTCTGTCAGCTCTGAGGGAAGGTCCTTGTCATCTATCGTCACCTGGGTCTAGGAGTTTCTCAGCACAGGGACCCCCGGTCGAAAGGATGCATTTTGCGCACAAAGCTTTTCTTTCTCAGTAGCAGGAGGTCCCTCTCCTCCCTGCTCCGTTCTCTCTTTTATGTCTCAAAAGAGATTGACTCATGATGCAACCTGATTGTGCAAATTGAGTCCTGCTTCATTAACACAACTTCCTCTAATCCTGCCTCATTACTATCATAGAGGTTAGAATTTACAACACAGGGTAATAACATCAGAACACAAAAATGGGGGACAACCACACAATACTGGGAATCATGGCCAAGTTCGTACACATTTTTAAGAAACACAATTCAATCCATAACAATACTGCTGTTTAAACAGAAAAGAGTGAGTAAAGATGTAAAGTTGTTGCTGTTAGGTGCCATCTATTGGGTTCCAACTCACAACGATACTATGCACAACAGAATGAAACACTGCCCCGTCACAAATTTTGTTATGTTTGAGCCCATTGTTGCAGTCAGTGTGTCAATCCATCTCGTTCTGCTGGAACGACTGCCCCTGAGCCTATGTATAGGTTCCTCATGAGCACTATTAAGTGTTCTGGAATTCCCTTTCTAGGGTCTTGCCAAAGGATTCCAATCTTCAGCTTGTACTTCAATAACTTTGTTGGTGACTTGAATGATGCCATAAAAAAGTCTTCTCAAACCTAAAAGGCAAAGTAATGTGGGTGGAATGATGCTACCAAATTATGTTTGGAAAAAAACTCTTCAATATGCTTCGAATTATGGTTCACAATTAATATAATTTTATCTGATCGTGGCCTTAGATTAAGAAGCAGTGCGACAAAGACCTAAAGGTTTTAGTTCACCATAATCACAATATGCTGCTACAGAGAGATGTGGCTGCAATATGTATATATATGTATGTGTGTATGTATATAAAGCCTAAACAAATTTACGGTACTTTATTTTGGGGCTTATTAAAATCTAGTGTGCCAAACAAATGAAAGAATACCATCACTTTACTTTCTACTAGTCAAACTATTTTTTCTATTTTGTGTTCATCTGTAGAAATCACATTATAAGAATGACAATCGCAAAATGGACCATATTCAGGGGCTGGAGACAAGAATGATAAAGTGTATGGAAATGGTATTATAGAAGAAATGGCTTAAGGGACTAAAGATAGCCTGGGCCGGAAAACACTCAGAGGGGACATAGTAGTTGTCTCCAAATATTTGAAAGACCATCATGTGGAAAAGGGATTATATTTATTTTGTGTGATTTCAAAGGCAAGAACTAGTACCAACAGGTAGAAATGTCAGGATATTATTTGACTTAGTATAAGGAAAACATTTCAGACTTGTTCGATAATGGCTAATGTGTGGCATCATAAGTTCCATTTCAGTGGAAGTATTAAAGTAGAAGAATCCCTGGGTGGCTCAAATGGGTTAAGTGCTTGGCTGCATATCAAAAGGTTGGTAGCTCGAGTTCACCCAGAGATACCTAAGAAGAAAGGCCTAGTGAACTAACTGCCTTAAAATTCAGCCATTGAAAACCCTATGAAGCGCAGTTCTACCCTGACATACATGGAACCGCCATGTGTCAGGATTGACTTGAAAACAACTGGTATTTAAACAAAAGCTATATGCCTATCCTTCACTGGTATTGTAAAGTGAGTTTCTGGATGAAATAAAAGTTTGTTTAAAGGAGGAAAATAGTGGCTCTCAAACTTCAGAACAGATCCCAGAGTGAACCTCAGGGTGGGACCTGACCTTAATAACACTTCAGGTAACTCTGATGCAAATGTTCACAGCTCCATTTTGAGACACGCGGCCTAATTTACTATTCAGTGCTAATATGTGGAATTCTTCATTTCTTCTGAAGTGAAAAAAAAATTGACTAACATAAAAGAGATAACAAAATTCCAGCCATTCTGAAATTTTCTCTTAACTGGAAAAAAAAACTTAAAACACTCATCTAATAAAGAGTGGAGGAAGGTGTCTAGCTTCAGTAGCAATCTGCCATGGAAAATGGTAGAATTCTGGGGGAAATACAACACTTTTCACTAAAAAACTGATACACACACAAAAATACTATATGCAACTTTTAAATGATATTCATTCCTATTTTTGGGGGGAGGAGGAATGAGGGCTTTAATTAGCAAAGGTGATAAGGTGATCAATAGCAACTTGGGCATGTTGTTCAATGTCGTGAAAGTTCTCAGTTTATTTTAAAGCTCTAACATATCTTAGAGACATTCTATTTTTCAAAAAGGCTTTTGGCATAACTAGCATTGTTTGAATTATTATAGAATAAATAACTACTGGCAGGTAAATTATTTAGAAGAAATTAAGTGTAACTGGAGAATTTAAAAAGACCTTTTGGTTTTCCTTCCTCTAAATTTGCAAAAGAAAACCAACTAGGGAATTGAAAATGAAACTTGAATACTAATATATTACTTATTCTCATGCGATTTGGAAAAATTCCTTCTTTGTATTTCCCTGCATGTACCTTCTCACCACCATTAGAGCTCAAATCAAGGGAAAAATGATTTCTCTCAGTGGATGCAGAGAACTACTTGATTAACATCTAGGAACAGAAATGGTTTAAAATGAAGTTAGTTTTGTCTTTATGTGCATGCAATTATTCGGGTGCTTAGAGTCAATATTTTTGTCCTTTTTACTAGTTATAATAAGGGCATTTATCAGGGGTTTCCACTCCCATCTACTTCCAAATGGACTGACCTGCCCAGTACCCTTGAAGCCAGTTCTCTCTCTGCCTGTGTGGTGGTCCCAGTCCCTAAAAGTTCTGATGACTGCTAACGTGATAAATACATGTGTCGGTGATTTCTGGAGGCATGATCCCCAAAGAAGTGATACATGTACAGATTTTCTTATTCTGTGGTAAGCCAACGAGAGAGAATTTTGAGCAAGCAGATCCTATTGGTTCTCCTTCAATCACACTGTCCGCCAGCTTGCTTCTACTGGTTCAGTGATCCAGGCCTTGTAGTATAAGTACCCTCTCCTGACTACATGCCCTTCTCTGTGCTCATCCTTGGCACCTGAGGTTGATAAGAACAGTTCTGTGCCTATAAGTGCCATGGGTTATCTCAAACCCTAAGTGTTGCTTTAATACTTTTTCTCATTTACTCACCAAGAAATGTCTTCCCCAAGAGTACGAAACAAAATATTGGGCACCAAGCCCACGATTGCCTGATCTTTTGGCAAATTGGCTTTGGGTCACTGAATTAATGCTACAGCTGAAGCCAGACACTTCCTCCAGACAAGGACAGATCACCCAATAAGCAAGGTGAAACTCAGGTGGAATTGTACACTACAGATTAGTAAGTGAACACAATTATACCTGTGCATACCTTGCTTACCGTAAGCCCCTACGTACCTTGCTTACTGGTTAATCTCCCTCTGCCTTCAGTTCCATCAACAGTTCAAAAAGGGATGAATCTCTCCCCAAAGCAGAGCAACTGAACAGTTGCAAGAGAAGATTCCTACCCAGGAGAATGATATAGAATGTGTCATTTTTTTTTTGGATGATCTTTTACAGGGTGATCAAGAGGCTTTCATTTAGTGAATACATTTGCTCACTCAGTTTTGGAGAGTCGCCCTTCATTTATTCTTTCCCTTTGGAAGTACTTTCGAGTGCAAATTACTGCTATCAGAAGCCTTGAACTGAGAGGCTATTATTCTCCTTGCTCAGATTAAATTAATTTTGAACAGTTTAATGCAGCATGTCCAAGCTGCAAGTCCAAGTGGTGTCAAATCTATTTCTCTGCTTTTTTAAGCTGCACCTTCAAGGGCAGCATGATTCATGGTGAATGTGTGCTTCTAATGTCTTGCTAAGCGTTATTATTTTCTTTCATTTGCAAGTCATGAGGCTACAAATGTTAACCATTCTCCTCTTAACATTGTATAAAGAATGCATGATTGAAGTCAGGCTGATTTTCCAAAAGGGAGTTTATTACATTTACTTGCTTTACAAATGAAATAAAGAAAAAAATACTCTGGACCCAAGCAAGAAGTTAAAAAGCTAATGAAACATTAGAAAGAAACTGCTCTGCGAAGTACTGCAACATCAACACTGTTGTGTTCCAAAGGAATTATCTTGATCTAGGCCTCTGTAATAAAATAAAGGGGTTTTCATGACTGGCTATAGAATTCTGTTTGTGTTTTTGCAGAGTTGCAAGAAAAAATAAAACCAAAAAGGCTATAAATCTACTTATCTTCTCTCTCTTCCAGCTCAGGCAATCTACTGTCTTTCCAGTATTCACTCTATCGAGAGTGTCACTGAAATGTAGTACTGAAGTTTACCCCGTGTGTTGTAGAGCAAACAGTCAAAAGGATGCTAATTGATTGATGGCAGAGTAGAAGATGTGCTCTAAGCAGTTAGAGGTTTCAAAAACCTATCAAACTTGTGTCTTTGTAAAGAACTTCAACCGTACAGCCAGGACAGTCTTTTTTTATAGCTGTAATTACTAGTCCTATAAAAAAAAATTTTTTTCCTATAGATTAAGAAAATTAATGTTTTTAACAGTTTTGGATGAAGATTGATTAAAATTCTATGTTGTAATTTCCCTTTGAACTAGGGGGAGGGAAAGATCAAGAGTTTTGCCCTTTCCAAAGTTGAAAAAGCAAATTGGTCTTGTCATGCTAATTTTTTTTTTACCAGAAGAAACAGAATAGATAAACTTACCAACTTAATAAAAAATGAATAATTGTTATTCACAGTCCATACAATAAACATTCCAAAAAAACCCAAACCTGTTGCCATCCAGTCAATTCCGACTCACAGTCAATTCCGACTCACAGTCAATTCCAACTTTGTGAGACAGAGTTGTACTGCCCCATAGGGTTCCAAGGCTGTAATCTTTATGGACGCAGACTGCCACCTCTTTCTCCCGAAGAGCAGCGGAGCGCTTTAACTACTGCACCACCAGGGGTCCAAGATAAACATAGTAATAATTTAATTTTATGACAATGTTGCTAAGAGCATTTCAGCCCCTTATTTTGAGTCTCTATCTCAGGACACAAGCTTCTGTAACCCATGAAAATTTGCCTGGGATTCTGTATAGAGTTCTATACACTACATCTGAAGAAAGACAGTATAACATTGAATAACATGCAGAAAAAGACAGCAAATGAGATAGGGAGGGAGATGTGCAGAAGGGAAGCTAGAAGAGCTGCCATATGAGTGCAGCCTAAGAGGATTAAGGCTTCATTTTGAACAGAGACTGAAATCCAAGTCTGTAAGATAATGAAAGGAACAATGGATTTGTTCACAAGCCAAGAGAATAGCAGTTAGGACTAGATTTGAATCCCAGTTCCGCTATTTCTTAGCTGTATTATCTTCGGCACTTTAAATACTCAGTGTCTCAGTTTTCACATTTGCAAAATGGGAGTAATAATAATAGCAAGCTTGTTGTGAGGATTTAATACATGGTTTAATCTATGTAAAGTGCTCAGAACAGTGCCCAGCACATGGTACTCACTATGTTGTTGTTGGGTGCCCTCGAGTCGATTTTTGACTCCTAGTGAACCCATGTGACAGAGTAGAACTGCCCTATGGGGTTTACCAGGCTGTGACATTTATGGGAGCAGATCACCATGTCTTTCTACCACAGAGCTGCTGGGTGGGTTTAAACTGACACCCTTTTGGTTATCAGTCTACTGCTTAACTATTAGGCCACCAGGACTCCTTAATCACTGTGTAAGTATTGTCTATTGTTATTATTTTTAAAGACAGTATGACTTTATGCTAAATGGTAATCAACATATGGAATATTATTACCCACAAGGCGGTACTAAAAAAAAAAGTTGCTATCGAGTCATTTCTGACTCATAGCGACCCTATAGGCCAGAGTAGAACTGCTCCATACGGTTTCCAAGGCTGTAATCTTTACGGAAAAGGAGCCCTGGTAGCACAGTGGTTAAGTCAGTGCTCAGCTGCTAACCAAAAGATTGGCACTTCCAATCCACCAGCCACTCTGCTGGAGAAAGATGCGGCAGTCTGCTTCCATAAAGATTTACAGCCTTAGAAATTCTATGGTGCAGTTCTACTCTGTCCTATAGGGTCCATACGAGTTGGAATCCACTTGATGGCAAGGGTAATCTTTACAGAAGCTGACTGCCACATCTTTCTCCCCCAGAGTGGCTGGTAGGTTCAAATCGCTGACCTTTCAGGTAGTAGGGGATCACTTCATCAAGAACAAACACATGAGTAGTTCCCACAAATGTACAGATTAAAGAATGAAACCTCCAATATTAAAGCCAAGGATGTTTGTGTAAGTAAGTGACTTCTAATGCTGATGTCAAGCACAGCCAAGTTTTTTTTCACCAGTCTGTGTCTGGTTTCCATAGAACTTTATGCAGTTTGGTGGAAGTTCTTTATGATACAATACAAAATGAGTTTGAATAGGAGTCGGCAGACCTGGATTTTGGTGCTGTCTTTGACCCTCGAAAATTAAAACTTTAGGAAATTTTCTCAGGATTTCAGCGGCTCAAATGCAAATTGAGAATAAACATACCTTCCTCACAGAGTGTCCTTGTAAAATTAAATCAAATAAATATATGAAAACATTGTGTAGATGATGAAGCACTCTACAAATAGAAGGCACCGTTCTTATTTTCTGCTTTCGCAGCATCTCATAAAAGACAGAACGTCCCTCTGGCTGATCTAACTTCTCTGCCTTTTAACTAATCAACCCACTTGGGCTCTTTTCAGTCCTTATCATGCTGCCCTTTGAAGCATTTGATCCTGTTCACCATTCACATCTAAAAACCCTCCTCTCCACTCTTCCTGGACTCTATTTTTTGTTTCTTTCCTTCCTATCTTTCTTAATACCCTTCTCGGTCTGTTTTCTTCACTCCTCTAGCTCCACTCATCCTTTAAATATTTTTACATTTTTCCTCTCCTTCCCTGGGAAGGGGAAACCCTGGTGGTGTAGTGGTTAAGAGCTACAACTGCTAACTAAAAGATCGGCAGTTCGAATCCACCAGGCGTGCCTAGAAACTCTATGGGACAGATCTACTCTGCCCTATAGGGCCGCTGTGAGTGGGAATCGACTCCATGGCAACGGGTTTGGTTTGTTTTTTGCTTTTATCTCCAAAGGAGCCCTGGCTGCACGCACAGTGGTTAAAGCACTGGGCTGCTAACTAAAAGGTCAGCAGTTTGCACTCACTAGCTGCTCTGTGGGTGAAATATGTGGCAGTGTGCTTCTGTAAAGATTTATGTTCTTGTGAACCCTGTGGGGAGTTGTACTCTGTCCTATAAGGTTGCTATGAATTGGATTTGACTTGATAGCAGTGGGTTTTTTGTTCCTCTCCATGAAGAAGCCCTGGTTTTTTGGTTCCTCTCCATGAAGAAGCCCTGGTGGAGAGGTGGTTAAATACTGCATTGTTAACTGAAAGGTCATGGTTCCAACCTACCAGCCGCTTTGCAGAAGAAATATGTGGCAGTCTGCTTCAGTAAAGATTACAGCCAGATATATTTACAACAATAACAACAACAAAAAGCATAACTGCTGAGTCTGCTTAGGTACAACCAAAAACCTCATGGAATTTCGTTCCTTGGTTTGGAGGCTTAGGGTCATGGTTTCTTGGGACATCCCTGTTAATTGGTCTAATAATGTGTTTAGTACTTCTGTTCTACCTCCTATTTCCTTGCATAGTGCCTAGGGTCTTAAAAGCTTACAAGTGGCTATCCAGGACATGACAATTGATCTCTATGTGCCTGGAGCAACAGAGGAAGAAGGAGAGTTCGGAATAGGAGGAGGATACGAAACTCATGACTAATTGCCTACAGGAACAACTGTCTCCTTCACCTGATACCAGAAGAATTGGATGGTGACCAGTTACCGTTACTGAACATTTTGATCAAAAATTCCATAGAAGAATCCCAATCAAAAGGGGGAAAATGCAGAATAGAATTTCCAATTCTCATGGACTCCAGACTTCCTGGAGCCATGGGGGCTGGATGAACCCTGAAACTATTGTCCTGAGATCATCTTTAATACTTAAACCAAAAATATCCCTTAAAATCTTCTTAAAATCAAACAATAGTTTAGCTTAACTAGTAAAAAATGTCTTCTTAGAGCCTTATGCTCTTTTAAGAGCTAATTATATGTGATCAAAGTGACAACAGCAACTCGAAAGATTGGATAGGAAACTTAGGGGGCACTGAGCTTATGTTCATGGGGAGGAATAACTTGGAAAAGGAGGGTGAGAATGGTTGTGCAACTGAAAGAATGTAGTCAGTGTCACTGAATCCTACACGTAGAAACTATAGAACTGGTGTGTGTTTTGCTGTATATATTCTCAGAAGGGAAAAAAAAAAGATTACAGTTTGGGAAACCCTATGGGGCAGTTCTACTCTATCCTAGAGGGTCACTATGAGTCAGAATGGACTAGATGGAAATGGGTTTCTCTCCATGAGTCTGAATTCACAACTAAGAACAACCACACTTTGTCCCAAGGTGATGGCAAAACCATTCTTCCTTATATATAATAAGACGGTTCTCTGATCATTACCTCCAAGTGTAGACCCTTTTTCCTGAAGGTCACATTTCAATTGTTATCTGGATATCTCCACTGGATGTCCTCCAGGCACATAAAACATGTGCAAAAGTGAACTCATTATCTCCCTCCCTCCACCCTCCCCCAAAATGTCCTTTTTCTCATTTTCTCATTCTCAGAGAATGATTCAGAAATCATTGTTGACTTTGCTCTTTTTCTAACTCCCCATGCACAACTAGTCATCAATTGCTGTAAATTTTACCTTCCAAATCATTCTCAGACCTGTCTCTGCCTTTATGGTCACTTTCTCAATTCAGGTCCTCAAATTCTGAATTATAGTAGCTATCTACTAATTTCTTACTGTCTCTCATATTTATGCCCCCTCCCTCAATCTTCTATTATCATTCTTAAATTCAAATCTGATAATGTAATTTCTTTGCTTAAAATCATTAAATTGCTCCTCAGTTTTAAAAAGATAAAATATAAAACATTTAACCTTCTATACAAGTCTTTCATTTCCTAATCCCTGACTATATTTATAGCTTTATCTCTTGCCATTTTCCTACTTGAACCCTTTTTGGAATCATACTGAAGTTGTTGAGGTTCCTGCAACAGTTAATGTTATTATATGTATCTAACTTTTCCACATGCTGTTTCCACTGCCTAGAATTCTCTTCACCTTGTTTTCAAGAAAAAAAAAAATTACTTTCAAAAGTCTCTTCATTTCAACCCACTGTTCCTCATCCTTCCCTACCAGTACAGTGAATCATTCCATATTAAAACATATTTTGCAGACCGTGCTGTCCAATATGGTAGCTAACATGTGGCTATTTAAATTAAATTTAATTGAAAATAAAATAAAATAGAAGTCCTCAGTGGCGCTGGCCACATTTCACAGGGCTAATAGCCACATATGGCTAGTGGCTACCATATTGGATTCTGCAGATTTACAGAATTTAACCATCATGGCAGAAAGATTCATTGGACAGTATTCGTTAAAACTCTCTTTGTACCTGGGGTTGTTCTTTGCATGTATGTATCTGCAATTAGACTGTGAGCTCCTTGAATAAGAAATACATAGATATAGATATAGAGATAGAGATAGAGATAGAGATAGAGATAGAGATTGATAGATGATAGATGATAGATGATAGATAGATAGATAGATAGATAGATAGATAGATGATAGATAGATAGATAGATAGATAGATAGATAGATAGATAGATAGATAGATAGATAGATAGATAGATAGATAGATAGATATACACACACCGAACCCAACCATACGGGGCAGTTCTACTCTGTCCTATAGGGTCGCTGTCAGTCAGAATCGACTCCATGGCAACAGGTTTTTAAACCAAACCCATTGCAGTTGAGTCGATTTTGACTCATAGCGATATATACATATATCCTTAAATATAACATCATGTTTTATGTATCTTTTTATTCATAATGCTTTGTCTACTGCTTTGAATATGTTGTTGTTGGTTGTCATCTAGTCAATTCTGGCTTATGGATAGCCCTATAAATAAGATTCATTAAGATGCCCAATCATTAAATTGTCCCATCTCCCTTACAGCACTCAATCCAGAATGAACCCCTGCTTCCTCAGAGTCTCCCCAATATCCTCGGGGTTTTCCTGGCTGTAATCTTATTGAATGTAATCTTATTGAAGCAGATAGACAGGCCTTTTCTTTTGCAGTGCCGCTCAGAGGTATTGAACTCCCAACCTTTAAGCTACTAGTTGAGCGCAAGCAAAATGTTTGTGCCACTCAGACCTTTGAATATAGTTGGTACTTAATTGTCCATGAATTCAACAATATTAATTAAAGAGATCAAGACACTTCAAAGAATGACAGAAGAATGTATGGCCCAAGCGGCAATATTCACTTCTAAACAAAAGAAGATCCTTATATTGAGAAAGAAAAATAGTTGCCCTTGAAATCTGGTAACTGGTCTGACACTTATAGCTAGGGCTAGGTGTTGTTAGAAGCTGGTCGGTTGCTCACAGGTAAGCCATGTTATTCTCCTACTGGATATTAACTATTCCACACAACACTAACATCAGACGAGGTCACTCTGAGACCACCAAAAAGGAAGACAAACCAAGGCCGTTTCATAATTTTGTCTAGGCACAGACAAAAACAAGGTCACTGTGCAGCCCTCATAATACTAAATATTCTAAGATACAACTGTTGGTCTCTATTCATCCAGAGCAAAAGAGAAAGAAAGAAACCAAAGACTCAAAGAATAAGCTAGTCTACAAGACTTATAGTATACACGAATCACAGCCTCATCTCTCCTGATGCCAGAACTAGATGGTGCCTGGCTACACTACCTCTGAGACTATTCAAACCTGGAACTGAAATTAACCCCTGAGGTTACCTTGTAGCTAAATAACAAATTGGCTCCAAAAATAATGAACATCACCCGTAAGTACTGTGATCCTTTAAAAAACCACCTAGATGAGACCAAAAGTTCAATAATTACTTTACAACAAAGATAACAATGTAAGGGGGCAGGGAAACTAGATGAATTGAAATGGAACAACCAGAATGAAAATAATGAGAATGTTCACACATTGTGGAGAATGTTCACACATTGTGAAGAATGTAACCAATGTCACTGAACGATTTGTGTAGAAATTGTTGAATGGGAACCTAAACTGCTATGTAAACCTTCACTGAAAACACAATAAAATATTATTTTTAAAAAGTACTAAAAGTTCCAGTCTCAGCTAATGTTAATGAATGCTATTTCTTCACCAAGTACAGCTTTATCTTCTCTCAAGTCTGCCCCCGCTTAAATAAGATTTATTAAGGTGCCCAGTCATTGAATTGTCTCCACTTCCTTACAGCATTCAATCCAGAGTGAACCCCTGCTTCCTTAGACCCTTCCTGATATCACCCAAAGACCAAATCTTATCATAAGTTTTTTTCTAACACTCTCTTAATGAAATTCTGCAATGAGTAATAAACCCGGTTTGTTTACCTACACATATGTTCCAGGTGGTCATTGGCTGAAGGATATTGACAACATAATCACATCTTACTAACAATTTGCATGAATATCAAACCTAATTCTAGTTAAAATTTACTAGGAAAGTATATAATTTAGGATGATTCCTTCTGTGAAGTGAGCTGTTACTGATCAACTTACGTCTTTTAAACACAAATTTCTGTTTACTAAATTTGCTTAAAGGGAGGTCATATCTATATTTGAAATTCAGTTCAATAAATGATTGGCAAAGAACTTTTTGAAATTTTTCTCACTTTCCTACAGGCTAGTTGCAAGGAAAATACTCATATGGGGAAAATAGAAAAAATCAGTGAAGGGGTCATATATGTCTCTTTCCCCTAGGAAAAGAAATCAAATATAACAGCAAGTACAAATCAAACATGGGATCTGTCAAAACGAAATGAATATAGTAATTCTCAATATAACTTTTTTCTTCCCCAATAAGAGAATTCACTTCAAAAATGCATTCAAAGAACTGAAGACTTTATATAAAGGATACAGTGCTGCACTTTTATTTTTATATCAGTCTATAACTTTTCTGATTTACTGTCAAGAATTATGCTAGACTATAATATTTGTGACATATTTTCTGCTATTATGTGTTCCAAGTTCCTTGTTGATAAATTACTGGTAAAATTAGTGTACCGTATATAAATGAATTATTATTCTGATAGAATAGATAGATAAATATATGCATAGATACATAAATACAGATACCCTATTCATTATATTTACATATGTTTTATATTAATACTGTAGATATATTTTAAAAACTAGAAAAATCCAACCAATAGATATTTATTCTTGTACTCTGAACTCGTGATAGCAAAACCGGCTAATTCTGGCTGTGAAATGCCAATTAATAAAAAAAAATTACTAGTGGACCCTTTTTCCCCGAATGCACTGGCCCCTCTGGGTAGAAATTAGCCTGGGCTACCACAAAAAGGGATAACTCTCCACCATTGCTTAAGTTTTGACTGCCCCCCCAAAAAAAATTAAAGGCTCAAATATGAAATTGAATTCTCAGAATATTCTTCGAGAAATGACTACTAAATTTTCCAAGAGTTAAGAAAGATATAGCCTCAAAAACTTCCTTAGTGGAAAGAAACTAAGGCTGGTATATGGAAATGAAAATGGAAACCAGAGATATAGACAAGTATTTCTGGTAGCCCCAGGTGTCACTTGACTTGTAGCTGCAGCATGACTCTGTCCTCACAAGACCAACTTCCCTCTGTCTTTCTGTATCTCTTCTCTTTTATAGGACACCACTCAGAGTGGATTAGGACCCACCCTACTCTTGTATGGTCTGATAACAGCTTCCGAGACCCTATTTCCAAACAAGGTTAAGTTCACAGGTACCCGGGGTTGTTGTTGTTAGGTACCATTGAGTCTGTTCTGACTCATAGCCACCAGATGGACAGCAGAATGAAACATTGCCCAGTCCTGTGCCATCCTCACAATCGTTGTTATGCTTGAGCCCACTGTTGCAGCCACTGCGTCAATCTACCTCATTTAGTGTCTTCCTCTTTTTCACTGTCCCTCTACCTTACCAAGCATGATGTCCTTCTCCAGGGATTGATCCCTCCTAATATCCAAGTCTCTTCATCCTTGCTTCTAAGGAGCATTCTGGCTGTACTTCTTCCAAGACAAACTTGTTCTTTATTTTAACAGTCTATGATATATTTAATGTTAGGAATTCAAGATAAATTTTGGGAAATGCAATTCAATTCATAACACCATGTCCTTAAATATTTAACAACACAGATTTGTTTATTTTTAAAGGTAGCTCTCTTGTCAGATATTTAGTGGGTTTCAAAACTTTTACTAGTATAAAGGTTGTCCTTTAGAATAACCCCATACATCATTACACATGTCTGAAAATTTTCTTATAAAAATATCCAGAAGATTTGTTTTACTAAATGATAAGAACAGCTTTAGGGCCATTAATTTGCCCTCCAGAAAAGATATATACCTTTGTGCTCCTAACAGTAGTAAGTACATGGGAGTATACTTATAGCCTGAAATACACTGAGAATTTTTATTACCACTGGACAAAAGGCTAAAAATGGACTATCATTGTTTCCATTTACACTTCTTTGTGATTACTAGTGAGGCTTATTCAACATGTATTTAGTCAATAATAAAAATAATAGCTAACATTTATAGAGCACCTACCCTGTGCCAGGCGTCATTCCAAATTACAAACAAAAACACACACTCACACACACACAGATTTATCAAAATGTCCCTAAGAGGCAGGTATTTTGGTGATGCCATTTTCCAGATGAGGAATCTGAAGCACAAACAAGCTAAGTGAATTGTCAAGGCCATTCAGGCAGTGTGTGTTATTTCTCGGGCTTGGATTTGAACCTGGGAAGTTTCAGCTCACAGAATTTCAACTCATAACTGCTACTCTATAATGCCTCCCTAGTAAGTTTGTTGAACACTCGCTATCATCTGAGAAAGTAGTGCATCTTTTCAAGGTATTTACGTCTTCTTTTATATCCTTCAATTAAGCTTATATATGTTGAAAAAAAAAACCATTGCCCCCGAGTCGATTCCGACTCATAGCAACCCTATAGGACAGAGCAGAACTCCCTCATAGAGTTTCCAAGGAGCACCTAGTGGATTCGAACTGCCGACCTTTTGGTTAGCAGCAGCAGCTGTTGACCACTATGCCACCAGGGTTTCCATTAAGCTTATAGTCTTCTTTGTATAAGTCCTGAACAATACTTGCAAATTTTATTAATAACTAATTAATGATATTTGATGCTCTTTATTGTTAAGCTCATTTTTTTCTGTTCTATAGCCTGGATGTTATTGGTATATGGCAGTGGTTCTCAGCTGGGGTCGATTTTGCCCCTTAAGAGGTATTGGCAATGTCTGGAGACATTTTTGTTGCCATAACTGGGGAGAGGTTCTACTAGCATCTAGTGGGTAGAGGCTAGGAATGCTAAAAAAAAAAATGCAACAGAGCAGCCCCCCCACAACAAATGGCCCAAAATGTTAACAGTGTTAACAGAGTCAGGGTTGAGAAACCTAGATTGAAAAGATAGCTATTATTTTCTTTTTTAGTACCTTAATTTTGTGACTACCGGTTTACTGAGTTTCTTACTAGTTTTATTTTTCCCATTGAATATCTTAGATTCTGCATGTAGACTACAATATCGTAATAGTAATATTACCCTTACTCACCAATATCTGTACCTCATTTCATCTCTTATGCAATTTTAGTGCCCAGAACTTCTGGAATGTTACATGACGATGGTGACTGAAAAAGCTTGTCTCACTTCTGTTTTGAATGACAATGCTTCTGGTTCAGCACTTCACAGATTTTGTTTCACAGAACAGTGATCCGTTCAGATGCTTCCCATTAAATAGTTTCTGAGCAAGTGCTACATATCATATCCCTCTCTAATGGAGGCATAAATTATGTTAGCATATTAAAGGAACACTTTGAAAAATGATGCTAGAATACAGTGGCTCTCAATCTTGACTGCACATTAAAATCACCTGTGGAACATTTAAAGTATATTCATGTTGGGACCCTACCTCCAGGCATTCTGATTTAATCAATCTCCGGTAAGGCCCAGGCATCAACAAAAAATTATTTTTATTTTTTTAAATCTCCGTATTCTAGTGTACAATCAGGTTTGAAAGCCACCGCTTTTATGGCTCACCACAAAACATAAATGTAGTTACTCGGTTTGAGACAAATAATTGTATTATGTCATGGATGAAATACTTTGCTCCTATTTAAACAAGAGGCTTGACAATCAGGAATGACAATTTGAAGTTCAATCTCTACTTTATTGCTTTTATTCACCAATCTTCTCCAGGCTGTGTTTCCTGATCTCAGATTGTTCTTTATTTGAAAATGCTTGCTTTGGCTTCATAAACGCAATGTTCTGTTCGATCTTTTTCAAAACACAAATTAGACATTTTCTAATGTTGCTCATCAGGACAGTAAAAGAAAGACCTGTAACTGGGACTCTTGTGAGTAATCCATTCCTTCTGACCTGCATTATGTTCTGATAACTTCAGCCATGTTTTTCTATTTCATCGTTTTTGGAGAAATGTACAGCTGTGCCAGCTTTTGTTTGTTGCACACACTTTTTTTTTTCACCACAGTCTTCTTAGGGGGAATATGACTTGTCAGGAAGGACAGCGTCCACATTAGCTTTTGTTTCTTGTCTTCACCTGCTCTCAATAAGTTAGGGTGTATAAGAGGGAATATGTCAGGCTTTCCAATATTTGCTTCCCAGACTGGCTGCTCTTTCTTAGAGGAAAACATTCTGAGCAGGCATCTTCTTATATTTGTTGATATATAATGCATTTGTACGCTACTCTTCTTGCATTTAAGCATCATTACTTATTTTTACCTACTTTTGTAATTTCTGTACCATTGGCATAGGAGTGTGGGAGGAAAGAAAGTTAACAGGACCACTTCACCAATATAACTAGAATCTGCCATCCTGATACTCTTTAACCCAGTGAGCCAATATAATGGCCTCCATAAATAAATATAACTTCTGTTTACTTAGTCTTTACACATTATTTTCTGTCGATTTTAGATCCCTTTGCCATGTACATTTCATTCAATATATCCAAGTCCATCATTTAATTCATCAATGACCATTTCTGTTGTTTTGTTCTATTTCTGTCTATCTTTGATAAGTTATACACCAACATTAACCATGTGTTTTAAAAAAGTGCTTTGTGAAAAGCAAATTGAAATTTATTATGGGAAATGGGTGGATTTGCAAATAAGGCACTTTTCTATGTACATTACCAAGTCCAATACAATTCTGTGTTCTTCAGCAAGATTACCTTCTGCTGAAATTATTTTAAACCTGAAAATGAAACTCATTGTACTTGAGTAGATTGCAACTCATAGCGACCCTGTAGGACAGAGTAGAACTGCCCCATAGGGTTTCGAAGGCTGTAATCTCTATGGGAACAGGCTGCCAAAAATCCTTCTCCAGTGGAGCGGATGGTGTGTTCCAACAGTCAAACTATCAGTTAGCATCCGAAGACTTTAACCACTGTGCCACCAGGGATCCTTGAAAGCATATGAAGATGGCTATATGTATACGTACGGAATTTATTTAATGCACACTAGAAATCATTTGGTACATGGGTATTGTTTTTGATGCACTATCAACAGGATCCATTGCTTTAAAACAAATAAGATAGAATAGTGGTATAAGTGACTATCAGATGTGTTTAAAAAATTTCACTGGCTGTATATTTTTACGAAAAACAAGTTTTAACATTCCAACTGAAGACATATCCATAGCTTATATAAATATCATTGTACCATATCCTGGGTTGTAGTTTTTTGTCTTTTAATTCAATGTAGCAGCATAATCATCCCATGTTGTATGAATACAAATTGAACAGATGCATTTGTTGAACTGTCCTCAAAACTATTTAATTCTTTTTCTAGTACCGTGGCAGTTTTTTAGAATATATCATGGTACCTGACTCATTTAGCATGTTCTCTCTCATCGTCCTTATCTGACTCCTCCAAATGTTTGTTTCGATCAAATTTTGCTCAACATGCTACTTATTTATTCCGGCTTCCTAATCAAACCCATAGTCTTCTTGATTATCACCACCGTCATTATGTATTAGTTTGAGGAAAATTGGTGCTTTTAAAAACAGGTGATAATGTAGATTGTGTTATGTCATTAAAGAGGTATTACATAATTGAAATGTAAAAGAATCCTATGCTTTATTTCCACATTAACACACATGACATAATGTCACATATACCTACATAAAAAAGCCTCAAGATATAATAAAAACACATTTAAGAATGCAGAAGTCATTCCAAGGAAAATCTGAGAAAATATTATGGGGAATCTGAAACATTTTAATTGATTCATGTCATTATTACTATCAGAGCAATACTATCAAACAACAAGTATACAAACAATTACATTGAAATGGAAAATATTATTTCACAAAACATTATTTGAGAGGAATACAAACATTACATATGGGCTTGTTCCATTTCGAAGGAGGCTTGATGGTGCAGTGGTTGAGCATTTGGCTGCTAACTGAAAAGTTGGCTGTTGGCACCCACTAGTTGCTCTTTGGGAGAAAAATGTGGCAGTCTGCTTCCTTAAAGGTTAAAAAAAAAGATTACAGCCTTGGAAATGCTATGGGGGCAGTTCTACCCTGTCCTATAGGGTTATTATGAGTCAGAATTGATTTGATGGCAGTGGGTTTGGTTTTGTGGGTTTTTTAGTTCCATTTGCATTAACTGCAATAAATGGGTATGAATTTTAATGCTAGTAGCAAAAATGAGTTCTGTAACTCTGTATAAAGTGGTGAAATTAGTCCACAGCTCTAATTTTTCTTAAGGATTTTAGC
The DNA here is from genome assembly GCF_030014295.1 of Loxodonta africana. Taxonomy (NCBI): domain Eukaryota; kingdom Metazoa; phylum Chordata; class Mammalia; order Proboscidea; family Elephantidae; genus Loxodonta; species Loxodonta africana. Next base: position 147,419,066 of record NC_087369.1, read on the forward strand.
TATTATATTACTTTGAAATAAGTATCCTGTTCTGCTCCTGGTCTAAATAAAGTAGTAAAAATAAAGTAAGTAGGGGCCAAATTTTCTATCCTGTCTGAAATACTATATGGCTCCATTTATATAATGTTTTAGGGAATGCAAACTAATCTATAATGACAAAAAACTGATCAATTGTGGCCTGAGACAGGGAACCATGGAGATACCCTCAGCCAACACTGCCCAACAACAACAGCAGAATAATAATGGTTCTTGAAAATTATAGCTAAAGCGATAATAAAAAGAAAACCTATTGACACAGCTAAAAATGTATGTATTGACCTAGACAACTAATTCAGAATATTTTTCAAAATGAGAGTACAAAAGATGAGAATACGAGTGAAAAGTTCACACACGAAACTTCTGTCTAAAGTTCTATACCCAAATAATCAAAGAAACAAAACATTCCCAAAATTTAAGAAAAAAATGCACACAAGTCCTTATATTGAAAGTCACAGTCAACCAGGAAACAAACATCAGAAATTATAGAAATTATCAGAAATTATAGAACGTTACACACTGACACACACACGCACGCTCACTTGACATGTATGAGTGAAGTATACACGTGTGCAGTTCTGAAAGGCTTGCCTCTTCAAAAGGCATTCAGCATTTCCTTTCAGTGAAATCTTTAGACATCCATTAAGTAGAATTGTTTCAGAGCCCCTTCCCACAAATTTTCTCCCTTCCTGCTCCCCAACTAGGCCTTTCATTATTTATTTTTTTAAATAACAGTCTATAAATATTTTTGTTTTGCAATATAGAATCATAATTTTTAAACTGATTCATTGCAAGAGATGTATCACCATAAGATTCATTAACCTTTGGTATATTTTCACCAAAAGCGAAACAACAAAAAAAAATAGAATCAATAGCACACGTTGAAAAAAAAAAGATTCATTAACCAGGATTTACAATTTTTTTTTTTAAATTGTAAAGTTAAACCTCTGGCACCTGCTTTTTAATATTTTGCATGTGTGCAAAGAATAGGAATCCACTGAACGAAAAACAGTGTTCTATGACTAATGCTTGTAGGATCTTTGAAAAGAAATCATCACTGAGAGAATATGGAAAATATTTAAAATAAGTGGTTTAGTTTAATCGACTAACTTCAAGATGTAATCTGATCTATTGTTTTATCTTCTGGAATGATAAAAGCAGAGTGAGCTGCTAGGACATTGTTGTTGTTGTTAGGTGCCTTCAAGTCCATGTACAAAGGAAAGAAACACTGCCTAGTCCTTCACCATCCTCACAGTCTTTGTGCTTGAGCCCATTGTTGTAGCCACTGGGTCAATCCATCTCACGGAGGGTCTTCCTCTTTTTCATTGACCCTTTACTTTACCAAGCATGGTGTCCTTCACCAGGGACTGGTCCCTACTGATAGCTTGTCCAAAGTATGTGATATGAAGTACCGCCATCCTTGTGTGTAAGGGGCATTCTGGCTGTACTTCTTCCAAGACAGATTTGTTCTTTCTTTTGGCAGTCCATGGTGTATTCAATATTCTTCACCAACACCGCAATTCGAAGGTGTCAATTCTTCTCAGTCTTCCTTATTCATTGTCCTGCTTTCGTTTGCATATAAGGCAATTGAAAACACCAAGACTTGGGTCAGGCACACCTTAGTCCTTAAAGTGACATCATTGCTTTTTAACAATTTAAAGAGATCTTTTGCAGCAAAATTGCTCAACGCAATACACAGTTTGATTTATTTATTTATTTCATTTTTTTTATTTTATTGAGCTTCAAGTGAACGTTTACAAATCAAGTCAGTCTGTCACATATAAGCTTATATACACCTTACTCCTTACTCCCACTTGCTCTCCCCCTAATGAGTCAGCCCTTCCAGTCTCTCCTTTCGTGACAATTTTGCCAGCTTCCAACCCTCTCTACCCTCCTATCCCCCCTCCAGACAGGAGATGCCAACACAGTCTCAAGTGTCCACCTGATACAAATAGCTCACTCTTCATCAGCATCTCTCTCCTACCTACTGTCCAGTCCCTTCCATGTCTGATGAGTTGTCTTCGGGAATGGTTCCTGTCCTGGGCCAACAGAAGGTTTGGGAACCATGACCGCCAGGATTCCTCTAGTCTCAGTCAGACCATTAAGTCTGGTCTTTTTGTGAGAATTTGGGGTCTGCATCCCACTGATCTCCTGCTCCCTCAGGGGTTCTCTGTTGTGCTCCCTGTCAGGGCAGTCATGGGTTGTGGCCAGGCACCATCTAGTTCTTCTGGTCTCAGGATGATGTAAGTCTCTGGTTCCTGTGGCCCTTTCTGTCTCTTGGGCTCATAGTTATAGTGTGACCTTGGTGTTCTTCATTCTCCTTTGATCCAGGTAGGTTGAGACCAATTGCTGCATCTTAGATGGCCGCTTGTTAGCATTTAAGACCCCAGACGCCACATTTCAAAGTGGGATGCAGAATGTTTTCATAATAGAATTATTTTGCCAATTGATAATTATTTTTATTGTGCTTTAAGTGAAAGTTTACGAATCAAGCCAGTCTCTCATACAAAACCTTATATACACCTTGCTATATACTCCTGATTGCTCTCCCCTTAATAAGACAGCACATTCCTTCTCCCCACCCTGTGTTCCTGTGCCCATTCAGCCAGCTTCTGCCCCCCTCAGCCTTCACATCTCTGCTCCAGACAGGAGCTGCACACGTAGTCTCATGTGTCTACTTCACCCAAGAAGCCCACTCCTCATCAGTATCATTTTCTATCTTATAGTCCAGTCCCATCCCTGACTGAAGAGTTGGCTTCAGGAATAGTTTCTGTCTTGGGCTAACAGGAGGTCTGGTGACCATGATCTCCAGGATCTCTCTAGTCTCAGTCAGACCATTAAGTCTATCTTTTTATCAGAATTTGAGGTCTGCATCAAACTGCTCTCCTGCTCCCTCAGGGGTTCTTAATTGTGTTCCCTGTTTTTTTTTTTGTCAGGGCAGTCATGAGTTGTAACCAGACACCATCTAGTTCTTCTGGTCAAAGGCTGCTGTAGTCTCTGATTTATGTGGCCCATTCTGACTCTTGGGCTCATACTTACCTTGTGTCTTTGGTGTTCTTCATTCTCTTTCGCTCCGTGTGGGTTGATATCAATTGTTGCATCTTAGATGGCCACTTGCTAGCTTTTAAGACCCCAGACGCCACTCTCCAAATGAGATGCAGAATGTTTTCTTAATAGTTTTTATTATGCCAAATGACCTAGATGTCCCCTGAAACCATGGCCCCTGAACCCCCGCCCCTGCTACGCTGGCCTTCAAAGCATTTGGTTTATTCAGGAAACGTCTTTGCTTTTGGTTTAGTCCAGTTGTGCTGACCTCTCCTGTATTGTGTGTTGTCGTTCCCTTCACCTAAATTAGTTCTTATCTACTCCCTAATTTCTGAATCCCATTCTCTCTCCCTCCCTCCCTCCCTCCCTCCCCGACTCTTGTAACAGTCAAGGAATATTTTCTTCTCTGTTTAAACTATTTCTTGAGTTCTCATAATAGTGGTCTCATACAATGTTTGTCCTTTTGCAACTAATTTCACTCAGCATAATGCCTTCCAGAGTCCTCCATGTTATGAAATGTTTCACAGATTTGTCATTGTTCTTTATCGATGCATAGTATTCCATAGTGTGAATATACCATAATTTATTTATCCATTCATCCATTGATGGGCACCTTGTTTGCTTCCATCTTTTTGCTATCGTAAACAGTGCTGCAATGAACAAAGTGTGGGTATATCTGTTCATGTGACGGCTCTTACTTCTCTAGGATATATTTCAAGGAGTGGGATTGCTGGATAGTATGGTAGTTCTATTTCTAGCATTTTAAGGAAGCACCAAATCGGTTTCCAAAATGGTTTTAGCATTTTACATTCCCACCAGCAGTGTCTAAGTGTTCCAGTCTCTCCACAACCTCTCCAACATTTATTATTTTGTGTTTTTTGGATTAATGCCAGCCTTGTTGGAGTGAGGTGGAATCTCTTTGTAGTTTTGATCTGCATTTCTCTAATGGCTAATGATCGTGAATATTTCCTTACGTATCTGTTAGCTACCCGAATGTCTTCTTTAGTGAAGTGCCTGTTCATATCTTTTGCCCATTTTTTAATTGGGTTATTTGTCTTTTTGTTGTTCAGTTTTTGCAGTAACATGTAGATTTTAGAGATCAGCTGGTGATCAGAAATGTCATAGCTAAAAACTTTTTTCCAATCTGTAGGTAATGTTTTTACTCTTTTGGTGAAGTCTTTGGATGAGCATAGGTGTTTGACTTTTAGGAGCTCCCAGTTATCTAATTCCTTTTTTACTGTTTGTACAGTTCTAATAATGTTTTGTGCATTGTTTATGCCATGTATTAGAGCTTCTAGTTTTGTTCTTATTTTTTCTTCCATGAAATTTATCATTTTAGATTTTGTTTGGGTCTTTGATCCATTTTGAGTTGGTTTTTGAGCCTGATGTGAGGTATGGGTCTTGTTTCATTTTTTTGCAGATGGATATCCAGTTATGCCAGCACCACTTGTTAAAGAGATTGTCTTTTCCCCATTTAGCTGACTTTAGGCCTTTGTCAAATATCAGCTGTTCATATGTGGATGGATTTATGTCTAGATTCTCAATTCTGTTCCATTGGTCTATGTATCTGTTGTTGTACCAGTACCAGGCTGTTTTGACTACCATGGCAGTATAATGTGTTCTAAAATCAGGCAGTGTGAGGCCTCCCACTTTTTTCTTTTTCAGTAATGCTTTACTTATCCAGGGCCTCTTTCTCTTCCATATGAAGTTGGTGATTTGTTTCTCCATCTCATTAAAAAATGTCACTGGTATTTGGATAGGGATTGCATTGTATCTGTAGATCACTTTGGGCAGAGTAGACATTTTTACAGTTTCGAGCCTTCCTATCCATGAGTAAAGTATGTTTTTCCACTTATGTAGGTCTCTTTTGGTTTCCTGCAGTAGTGTCTTGTAGTTTTCTTTGTATAGGTCTTTCAATTCTCTGGTTAGATTTATTGCTAAGTACTTTATCTTCTTAGGGACTATTGTAAATAGTACTGATTTGGTCATTTCCTCTTCATCATTCTCTTTGTTGATGTAGAGGAATCCAACTGATTTATGTATGTTTCTCTTGTATCCTGATACTCTGATGAATTTTTCTATTAGTTTCAGTAGTTTTCTTAAGGATTCTTTAGGTTTTTCTGTGTATAAGATCATGTCGCCTGCAAATAGAGATATTTCTACTTCTTTGTCAATTTGGATGCCCTTTACTTTTTTATCTAGCCTAATAGCTCTGGCTAGGACCTCCAGCACAATGTTGAATAAGAGTGGTGATAAAGGGCATCCTTGTCTGGTTCCCATTCTCAATGGGAATGGTTTCAGTCTCTCTCCATTTAGGATGATGTTGGCCGTTGGCTTGGTATAAATGCCCTTTATAATGTTTAGGAATTTTCCTTCTATTCCTATTTTGCTGAGAGTTTTTATCATGAATGGGTGTTGGACTTTGTCAAATACCTTTTCTGCATCAATTGATAAAATCAAGTGGTTCTTGTCTTTTGTTTTATTTATGCAACGGATTACACTGATTGTTTTTCTAATGTTGAACCATCCCTGCATAGCTGGTATGAATCCCGCTTGGTCATGGTGAATTATTTTTTTGATATGTTGTTGAGTTCTACTGGCTAGAATTTTGTTGAGAATTTTTGCTTCTAAGTTCATGAGGGATATTGATCTGTAATTTTCTTTTTTTTTGTTTTTGTCGACTCTTTACCTACTTTTGGTATCAGGGTTATGTTGGCTTCATAGAATGAGTTTGGGAGTATTCCATCTTTTCTATGCTCTGAAATACCTTTAGTAGTAGTGGTGTTAACTCTTCTCTGAAAGTTTGGTAGAATTCTCCAGAGAAGCCGTCAGGGCCAGGGCTTTTCTTTGTTGGGAGTTTTTTGATTACCTTTTCTATCTCTTCTTTTGTTGTAGGTTTATTTAGTTGTTCTGTCTCTGTGTTAGTTTAGGTAGGTAGTGTGTTTCTAGGAATTTGTCCATTTCCTCTAGGTTTTCAAATTTGGTAGAGTACAACTTTTCATAGTACTGTTACAATTCTTGTAATTTCAGTTGGGTCTGTTGTGATATCACCCCTCTCATTTCTTATTTGGGTTATTTGCTTCGTCTCCTGTTTGTCTTTTGTCAGTCTGGCCAATGGGTTATCGAGATTGTTAATCTTTTCAAAGAACCAGCTTTTGGTCTTGTTAACTCTTTCAATTGTTTTTCTGTTTTCTATTTCATGTAATTCTGCTCTAATTTTTACTACTTGCTTTCTTCTGGTTCCTGAAGGTTTCTTTTATTGTTCTCTATTTGTTCAAGTTGTAGGGATAATTCTTTGATTTTGGCCCTTTCTTCTTTTTGTATGTGTCCATTAGTTGATATAAATTGACTTCTGAGCACTGCTTTCACTGTTTACCAAAGATTCTGATAGGAAGTGTTTTCATTCTTGTTGGAGTCTATGAATTTCTTCATGACGTCCTTAATTTGTTCTATAATCCACTCGTTTTTGAGTAAAGTTTTGTTCAGTTACCATGCGTTTGATTTCTTTTCCCTGATATTTCTGTTACTGGCTTCTAGTTTTATGGCTTTATGATCAAAGAAGATGCTTTGTAATAGTTCGATGCTTTAGATTCTGTTAAGGCTTGCTTTATGGCCTAATATGTGGTCTATTTTAGAGAATGTTTCATGTGCATTGGAAAAGAAAGTATACTTGGATGCTGTTGGGTGGATTGTTCTGTTTATGTCTATGAGGTCAATTTGGTTAATTGTGGCATTTAGTTCTTCCGTGTCTTTACTGAGCTTCTTTTCTGGATATTCTGTCTTTCACTGAAAGTGGTGTGTTGAAGTCTGCTACTATTATTGTGGAGCTATCTATCTCACTTTTCAATGCTGTTAGAGTTTGTTTTCTGTATCTTGAAGCCCTGTTGTTGGGTGCATAAATACTTAATATGGTGATATCCTCCCGGTATATTGTCACTTTAATCATTATATAGTGTCCTTCCTTTTCCTATGTGGTAGATTTAAGTTTGCATTCTATTTTGTCAGAATTTATTATAGCCACTCCTGCTCTTTTTTGATTGTTGTTTGCTTGATATATTTTTTCCCTCCGTTAAATTTTAATTTGTTTGTGTCTTTAAGTCTAAGGTGTGTCTCTTGTAGGCAGCATATAGCCGGGTCTTGTTTTTTTAATCCATTCTGCCACTCTCTGTCTCTTTATTGGTGCATTTAGTCCATTTACATTCAGTGCGATTATAGATAGGTATGGGTTTAGTGCTGTAATTTTGATGTCTTTTTTTGTGTGTTGTTGACAGTTTAATTTTTCCACTTATATTTTTGTGCTGAGAAGTTTTTCTTTGTAAATTGTGTGTTCCTCTTTTTCATTGTGGTTGAATTTGTTTTTGTTGAGTTTTTATGTGCATCTTGTTTTTTTTTATTTTGAAGTGTAGGATTATTAGTCTTTTTTGTGGTTACCTTAATATTTACTCCTATTTTTCTAAGTTTAAACGTAACTTATATCTCCCTATATCGCCTTGATTTCCTCCCCATATGGAAGATGTATGCCTACTTTATTTAGTCCCTCTTATCGACTCAGTGGCACTGGGTTTTTTTATGGGTTATTAATTTAATGTCATCTTTTACATCACTGATTCCTTGTTTTGAGCATCTTTTTATCCTGATTTATTTTTCTGATTTCCTTTTCTGAGTTGATATCTGGTTGCTCTGTTCTGTTTTCTAGTGTTGGGTTCATATCTGATTTTCTAACCAGAGAATTCCCTTTAGTATTTCTTGTAGTTTTAGTTTGGTTTTTGCAAATTCTCTAAGCTTCTATTTATCTGTAAATATCTTAATTTTGCATTCATATTTGAGAGACAGTTTTGCTGGATATATGATTCCTAGCTGGCAGTTTTTTTTTTCTTCAATGCTTTATATATATGTCATCCCATTGCCATCTTACCTGCATGGTTCTGCCGAGTAGTCCAAACTTATTCTTATTGATTCTCCTTTGTGGGTGACTTTTTGCTTAACCCTGGTTGCTCTTAAAATGTTCTCTTTATCTTTGGTTTTGGTAAGTTTGATGATAATTTGTCTTGGTGACTTTCTTTTGGGATCTGCCTTCTATGGAGTTCGATGAGCATCTTGGATAGATAGCCTTTCATCTTTAACAATGTCAGGGAAATTTTCTGCCAACAAATCTTCAACAATTCTCTCTGTATTTTCTGTCGGCTCTCCCTGTTCTGGTATTCCAATCACTCACAAATTATTCTCCTTAATAGAGTCCCATGTGATTCCTAGGGTTTCTTCATTTTTTTTTAATTCTTTTATCTGATTTTTCTTCGAATATAATGTTGCTAAGTGTTTTATCTTCATTCTCACTAATTCTCCATTCCAGTTCCTCAATTCTGCTCCTCTGACTTTCTATTGAGTTGTCTAATTCTGTAATTTTATTATTAGTCTTCTGAATTTCTGATTGCTGTCTCTCTATGGATTCTTGCAGTTTATTAAATTTTTCATTATGTCCTTGAATAATCTTTTTAATTTCTTCAACTGCTTTATCTGTGCATTTCTGGGCTTTTTCTGTGTGTTGCCTGATCTTGTTCCTGATGTCTTGAAGAGTTCTGTATATTAATCTTTTGTATTCCACATCTGGTAATTCCAAGAATACATCTTCATCCGGGAGAGTCCTTGATTCTCTGTTTTGGGAATTTGTTGAAGCAGTCATGGTCTCCTTCTTTATGTGGTTTGATATCGACTGTTGTCTCAAGCCATCTATAAGTTATTGTATTATTTTATTTTATGTTTGCTAACTGTGTCCTAGTTTCTTGCTTTGTTTTGTTTTGATACACCCAAATAGGCTACTAGAATGAGCTAACTTGATTATTGGAGCCTTTGAAGCACAAATGTCCTGTTGCCAGATGGCTACAGCTATTACCAGGTTTATGAGCCTAGGAGTCCATTCACTATTCTTGTATAAATTCAGCTTAGGGGTCCTGATAGTTGGTCACCTAGGGTATGGTGTAGGTTCTCACTTACTATCTTAGAGGAGCAGTGGTGATGAATGTATGCATTGGTTTCTGGTAGCAGCAGGGGGTCACAATCTGAGGAAGGCAGGGACCTGACACCCTTCCCCCAAGTGTCAGTGAGGCAGGAGCATCTCTTTTCTCTAGATCACTTTGGTGGGTGGGTTCTACAGCTGTATCTTAGCACCCAATGCTTATACCTGTAAGGACTGGTAGGCACCACTATCCTTGGACCCTTTTTGCAGGTGGCTAGGTGGCGTGGATTGAGCCTCCAGTCCTCAGGCCCCTGCTGTGTGTAGGCGAAGGCCCTGTTTTATAGGCGGAGCAGTAACAGACCTCCAAAATCTGCCTCTCCACCACACAGCTTAAACAGTTACAGTGAGACCTCAAACAGATTCACCTTTGCAATATAATAGCCACCTGGATCCATGCAGGGGTGAAAAACAAAGTCTGTGGATCACTTGTGCCTGGACTGGGGCCACTTCTACTCTGAGCTTCCAGATTAGGGGAGTCAGCAGGGTATTTTCCCCTGTTTGTTAATTTGTTCCTTCTCCCAGGCCTGGAGAATATCTCAGGAAGTGCATCAGGTCCTATCTCAGGTCCAGGGAAATCAACTGTTAATGGAGCCGTCTAGGGAAGAAGGAGGGATAAGACAGATAGGAGAGAGTTCTTTCAGAAGAAGGAGCTATTAGATCAGTGCCTGTGCTAAATTAGACAAAATCACTTATCTTGTGCCAAGAGCACTGTTTTATCTCAGGTTCCAGAGGCATGTGTAGCTTGTGTGGGCTGGCTGGGTCCTCACTGAGTTTGCCCCAGGGGGTTAGGGCGGTGTCCTGACTTGCCTTCTTTCACTGAAGCAGCCACTTCCTACACGCCACGGCCAGCCCCACCGTAGACACGCCACTCTGCTTGCCTTCTTTCTCCTAAGTTGCTGTGTCCCAGGAAACTACTATCAGCCCCGCCACCTTCATGCCAAAGAACGCACCAAGAAATTGGAGCTGAGGCACTGCACAGGCTCGGCAACTCGTCACTGTTTCTGCACCATATCTCCCTCCCCTGTCACTCAGTCTTCTTAATTTTGCCTTTGATGCTCAGGGTTCCTATCTTTTCATACATATAATCAATTCACTTTTTTTTTCGGGTCTTTGTTGTAAGAGGGATCAGTGGAAGCCTCTGACTAGTTCGCCATCTTGGCCCTGCCTCCTCAGATTCCATAGTTTGATTTCTTGACTGTTGCTTCCATGGCTGTTGATTGTGGATTCAAGTAAAATGAGATACTTAACAAGGTCAGTCTATTCTCTGTTTATCATGATGTTGCTTATTGGTCCAGTTGTGAGGATTTTTATTTTCTTACTATTGAGGTGCAATCCATACTGAAGGCTGTGGTGTTTGATCTTCTTCAGTAAGTGCTTCAAGTCCTCTTCCCTTTCAGCAAGCAAGATTGTGTCATCTGCTTATCACAGGTCGTTAATGAGTCTTCCTCCAGTCCTGTTGCCCCATTCTTCTTCATACAGTCCATCTTCTTGGATTATTTGCTCAGCATACAGTTTGAATAAGTACAGTGAAAGGATACAATGGTGATGCACACCTTTCCTGATTTAAACCGTGCATTATTCCTTGTTCTGTTCAAAAGACTGCCCCGTTGTTTAAGTACTGGTTCCTCAAGAGCACAATTAAGTGTTTTTAGAGCTCCCATTCTTTGCAATATTGTCTGTAATTTGTTATGAGCCACACAGTCAAATGCCTTTGCATAGTCAATAATACATAGGTAAACATCTTTTTGGTATTCTCTGCTTTCAGCCATTATCTATCTGACATCTGCAATGATATCCCTTGTTCCACATCCTCTTCTGAATTTGGCTTATATTTCTGGCAGTTCTCTGTCAATGTACTGCTGCAGCTGCTTTTGAATGATCTTCAGCAAAATTTTGTTTGTGTGTGATATTAATGATATTGTTGGATAACTTCTGCATTCTGCAGAATCACCTTTCCTTGGAATGAGTACAAATATTAATCTCTTCCTGCCCGTTGGTCAGGTAGCTGTTTTCCAAATTTCTTGGCATAGACGAGTGAGCTCTTCCAGCACTGCAACCCTTTATTAAAGCATCTCAATCTATATTTGGTCATTTCCTGTAGACTTGTTTTTCACCAGTGCCTTCAGTGCAGCTTGAACCTCTTCCTTCAGTACCATCAATTCTTGGTAACATGCTACCTCCTGAAATGATTGAACATCAACCAATTCTTTTTGGTATAGTGACTGTGTATTCCTTCCATCTTCTTTTGATGCATGTTGTGTCATTTAATATTTTTCCCATAGAATCCTTCAATATTGCAATTCAAGGCTTGAATTATTTCTTCAATTCTTTCAGCTTGAGATATGCCGAGCATGTTCTTTCCTTCTGGTTGTCTATTTCCAGGTCTTTGTACATTTCATTATAATACTTTGTCTTTTTGAGCTGCCCTTTGAAATCCTCTGTTCAGCTCTTTACTTCATCAATTCTTCCCTTCCCTTTAGCTACTCAGTGTTGAAGAGAAAGTTTCAGTGTCTCTTCTGATATCCATCTTGGTCTTTTCTTTCTTTCCTGTCTTTTCAATGACCTCTTGCTTTCTTCATGTTTGATGTCCTTGATGTTATTCCACAACTCGTCCTGTCTTCGGTCACCAGTGTTCAATGTGTCAAATCTGTTCTTCAGATGGTCTCTAAATTCAGGTGGGATATACTTGAGGTCATATTTTGGCTCTCATGGACTTGCTCTGATTTTCTTCACTTTCAGCTTGAATTTGCATATGAACAATTGATGGTCTGTTCCACAGTCGGCCCCTGGCCTTGTTCTGACTGAGGATATTGAGCTCTATATTAGACAATGTTCCTCTGCTATTCATAAAGTTTTCACTGGCTAATGCTTTTCAGAAGTAGACTGCTGGGTCCTTCTTCCTAGTCTGTTTTAGTCTGGAAGCTCAGCTGAAACCTGTCCTCCATGGGTGACCCTGCTAGTATCTGAATACCGGTGGCATAACTTCCGGCATCACAACAACACACAGTGTTTTGTTCTGTTGTGCATAGGGTCGCTATGAGTCAGAACTGACTCGACGGCACCTAACAACAGCAACCTACTAGACTGTGAAAAAATAAATGTCTTTGTTAAAGCCATCCACTTATGGTATTTCTGTTATAGCAGCACTAGATGACTAAGACAACCACTCTTGAATCCTTCAAGTCCATTATTGTAGCGCTGTTCTCTGCAATCCCTCCAGGAATGTATTAGAGCTTTTGATTTACAGTTAACCCAGGTTGGGACAGTTCTAATGACTTCATTTGGCTTTTAGTACCATAATAGTCCTTACTTCACATGTCAGCTATCCATTGTGGGTGTTCTGCCAGTTGCTGAGTATATCAATTCAATTATGTGTTCTGGAACCGGAGAAAGTGCTATAGGATGACTTTGGGACACACTGTACCCATTGTGAGACAGATCTTAGCTAAGACTTCATTAATAACCTGACCTCCATATCCTCCCACTGTGACTAGTGATCCATAGTGACATTTTGGTTCTCCTGGAATTACTGTCAGTTCAGAGCCAATGTCCAGTAATCCCTGAAAAGTCTGATTACTTCCTTTTCCCCACTGAACAGTAAAAGATTGTAGACCCCTTTGGGAAGGCTAGGAGGAAGATTAACAGTATAAATTTTTGGCAGTGCAGTGGTATCCTTCCTCAAGGGGACCCAACCTCCCCCTCATTCAAGGGGTTGTGGGTCTGTAAACTGGCGCAATTCTGGGAATTGGTTGAGGGCTTAAGACTCTCTTTTCTGGTGATTCAAACTAGACTGTCATTCACTTGACCTGAAATTCTTCCACTTATACAGGTCAAGTAAATATTTAGTAGATTTCCTATCTATTTTACTTCTATGGCCACCATGACTAAGTAGCCAATGCCATAAGCCCATAAGAGTCAGATTATTCTGATTACTGCTTTGACTGTGATGTCTGTTATGGTAACCACACTCTTGTTCTGTTTGTCAGTTAAGTTCCACCACTTGGCCCCTACTATCATGGGGTCCAATCAGGCACATTGTAGTTAGGTGTAATTCATTTAGGGCAGTTCCCACCATCAGATCTGACTTTCATAAAATAACAATCATAGCAGTCTTCAAGGATGCTATGGCTCCCTTCACAAATTTGTTCCTCACCTTTTTGGAAGTTATATCCTCTGGGAGCTCCATGGATGGGTCCAACCTAATAAATCCACTCTAACATGCCAATTCCCTAAGCCTTTGGATACCTTCTTCTTTGGTGTACCAAGAAAAGTCTGATACTTCAACTCGATTTAATGTGGACCACTGCAAAATCCATGCTTCAGGAAATGACTAAATAAACTATTAGAACCTTTCCTAACCTCTTGAGCTTAAACACTGAATGAAGGATCTGTGCTTAGTGGGCCCAAATCAATAAACTCAGACTGATCCGTCTTTATGTTCCTTGCAATATTATCCCACACCCTTCATAGCCATTCCCACACATATTCCCCAGGTTTCTGTTTGTACATGTTAGAAAAGTCAAGCAGTTCTTTTGGAGTGTAGAGTAGCTACCCCTGATTACTTCACCTTCTGGAACTCACCGAGACTTTAGTTATTGGTCTAGAAGCAAAAACCCGTGGTGGCGGTGGGTCCTGGAAACATTCAGCAACATCTTGAAAGGCATCTGCCTTAGGTGATGCCCCAGACAATCCCCGAGGTGCTGTCCCAGGTGATATCTCAGACAAAGATTCTTCAGGCACAGTCACGTTAATCTCATCAAATGGGTGTAGAAGAGATAATGGTTTTCCTGGGAGGGTAGCTTAGCAGACAAAGAAGGAGTAATTTCTTCAAATGGGAGCGGTGGTGCTATTGGCAGGAGTAATTCAATGGAATTTAGGGTCCAGTGTCCCCAGATTCCTGATTATCTGCCCATATGTCCCCTTCCCAAGTTTCAGGATTGTATTTCCCTCACTTTAACTTCACACACCATTTGAGGTTGAGAATTCATTTGGCATTGTAGTTCAGTCACTCTTACAATAAGACTTTGGGTTTGGTTTTTGGCAATATCAGCTCTGTTTCTAAAAGAAATAAGGCTTTCATTCATGGCACAAGTGGCAACTTTCAGGTCTTTTATGTGTCTCTTGAGCTGTGACTCTGAAGTCCTGAGCTCATTTCTTTCTTTCACAACTTCGTCTAGTGAAAGTAGGACTAACCAACAATCTTCCTTATACATCTTATTCTGACAAAATTGTAGAAAAGTATCCAATATGCAATGATTCAGTCTTATTCTCACAAATATTTGATATATTAGTGGTGATATTTTGTGTAATTCTGTTGCCACCTCACACCATGGATTAGCAGTGCCATCTTTGCTACTGGAGTCAGAGTGATCAGTGCCTTTAAGACCAGCCAGACTTGAAAGCCAATTTAGAAAAATTCATCCTTACAATTTTGTTTCTCTAGAACCACTCTTGCTAGCAAATGTCTTAGGCTGGGTTCTCTAGAGAAGCAAAACCTGTGAAGTGTATATATGTATAGAGAGAGAGAGAGAGAGGGACAGGGAGAGGGAGAGAGAGGGGGAGAGGGAGAGGGAGAGGGACAGGGAGAGGGAGAGGGATGGGGAGAGGGAGAGGGAGAGATTCATCTCAAGAAAATGGGTCATGCAGTTGTGGGTGCTGGCAAGTCCCAAATCTGTGGGTTGGGCATCAGGCTGGAGGTTTCTCCTAGCTCACGTTGTTGCAGGGGCTGATGAACCCAAAATTGGCAGATTGTAGGTCAGGCTGATAGCCCACAAGGCTGCAAAAGCTGGCAAATCTCAGTAGGTCAGGTGGTAAGCCGATGGCTCAAGTCTCAAGAACCAGATGTCAGATACTGATTAGCTGGATGAATGATACAGAGCCAGACAGAGTTTTGCCAGAGCATCCATATGTGTCGGACGTAGGCCACACCCTCAAGGAAACTCACATTACAACAGATACTTGAGTAAGGGTATGACTTGAATAAAGGCATGATTTGAGTAAGGGTGTGACTCAAGGTACATTCCACACTAAATCTGCCTCATTAACACATAGATGCTTATGATTTACAACACAAAATGGAGGACAATTAACATGAGATCACAAAATGGAGAATAATTACATCAGGTGACAAAATGAAGAATAATTATGTAACACTGGAAATCACAGCCTAGCCAAGTTGACACATAATATTAACTGCCGCACACTTAATTACTAAGATGCTGAACATATTTTGCTTATTTTTTTTTGCAATATATCACATACTCTATCAAGGTAAAAGAATTATCCATGAATACAATAAAAGATCATCAACAACACCTACATTGGGCACAATGGCTAGTCTTCCTTGTAAATGGTTGTCAGAATGGTGTTACCTGAACTCCTAAGGCATATTTACTCCACAAAATATCTCTCTGATTGCCCCGCCACATATAGATCAGTTTTGATTAACTCTGAAAATCTATAGCATAAATGTAACCCAGGAAAGCAGACCATAATGTAAACAAAAAGGCTGAGGGCCTAGGGATAATGATTCTAAATTTTTACTGAATAATCAAGTTGTAGATGAACAAGATTGTAAGATATCCGTTTAACTAACAGAACATATTTTAAGCATTTTAAACACTCATGATGCACAAACAACAAACATGGATTCCCAACACCGAAATGAAACAAGTCCCAAATGTTGGCAATCTCCAATTTGAAATCCATTTTCTAATTGCAGCAGGGCTATAATCAACGGGTAGTTCCTCAGATTAGCCCATAAGACACTTTGTAGCACACATTTTCCTCAAATACCATACATCTGAAACAGGTAAAAGACCTGAAGGTACTATTAAAATAGTGGTAAACAAAACAAAAGTGCTGAACTGTAGTGGGGATCATGACTGCAACATTCTACATAAAGAACATACGTGAATCACTCAAAGAGGGAGCACAACTGAGGATTCTTTGTATGAGAAGGCAAAAAGATGGTGGTATTGGGTAAGGTGCAGAAAAGTCTTAAAGCCGACTTTTCTGTCGAACACTCTAAACTTAAGCAAAGTGGTAGTGTTCCACCTGGAAGAAAAAAGCTACACAGAGTTAAAAGCACAAACTCAGCATGAAGAGCTAAGACACAACTGGAAGGTAAATCTGTGCACTTTGATACCTAGGCGGCCGTTTTTAGCTCCAGAGGCCCGCGTAGTTCCCGTGGAGGCCTGAAGGGAGAGGCCCCCCAGCCACGAAAAGCTTCATCTCAGGCCAGTTGTAGCAGTGGGTGTAGAGCGCATTGGGGAACTCCTCTGTGCCTTCCAAGTGGTTCACCCAGAGGTCGTCCTGGTTGAGCCAGCCTCTCCCACAGGTGAGCTTGAGCTTCCTCCCTCTGGGCCCTGGAGAGGATTCCGGACTGGCCGAGGCCCTCTCCTCCAGGAACTTCTGGGCGCGGACGTCATAGAAGAGCAGGGACCCATGGCCAGTACCTATGGTGATGATATGCTGGTAGAAGCTCAGCGAGCGCACACCCGTGCCGCCCTCCCTGGAGCACAGAGGCCGCATGTTCTGCTGGCGCTGGCGCGGATCCAGGAAGGAGACATGAGACTGGGAACCCACTGCATACAGGGACAACTCGTCGCAGTAGGTCAGGTATACGTTTCCTCCAGCCTGAGGACAGCAGAAATTATGAATGTCCACTCTCACCAATTCTCTTCTGCATTGTACTGGAGGTTCTAGCCAAACCAGTTAGGCAAGAAAAAGAAATAAAACCATTCAAATTGAAAAACGAATAAATCTATCTCTATTCACAGATATGATATGCTATTGTATACAGAACATTTCAAGAAATTCACAAAAAATGCTATTAGAATTAATAACTTCAGCAAGATTACAATATAGAAGATCAATATACAAAAATCAATTGCATTTTATGTACTAACAATTCAAATATGAAATTAAGAAAACAATTTCACTTAGGATAGCATCAAAAAGAACAAAATACTTACGAATAAATTTAACTTATGAAGTACAAGACTTGTAAATTGAAACTTACAATATCGTTTAAAGAATCTAAAGTCGTAAATAAATGAAACACATCCAATTTGTATGGTTCAAAAAGCAATATATTTATAATGGCAAAACTTGCCAAATTTATCTTAAAAATTCATCTTAAGCCCTCTCAAAATTCCAGATATCTTTTTTTTCCCCCAGAAATGGGTAAGTTGATCCTAAAATCCATATGGAAGTGTAAGGGACCTATAAAAGCAAAAATAATTTCAAAAAATAAGACTTAGTTGAAGTATTTCCTGTTTCAAAACTTATTATCCACCAAGAGACAGAAAGGGCCACATGAACCAGAGACCTACATCATCCTGAGACCAGAAGAACTAGTCGGTGCCCGGCCACAATCGATGACTGCCCTGACAGGGAGCACAACAGAGAACCCCTGAGAGAGCAGGAGATCAGTGGGATGCAGACCCCAAACTCTCATAAAAAAGACCATACTTAATGGTCTGACTGAGACTAGAGGAATCCCGGCGGTCACGGTCCCCAAACCTTCTGTTGGCTCAGGACAGGAACCATTCCCGAAGACAACTCATCAGACATGAAAGGGACTGGACAGAGTGGGTAGGAGAGAGATGCTGATGAAGAGTGAGCTAATTATATCAGGTGGCCACTTGAGACTGTGTTGGCATCTCCTGTCTGGAGGGGGGATGGGAGGATAGAGAGAGTTGGAAGCTGGCAAAATTGTCACTAAAGGAGAGACTGGAAGGAGTGAGCAGGCTGACTCATTAGGGGGAGAGTAAGTGGGAGTATGGAGTAAGGTGTATATAAGCTTATATGTGACAGTCTGACTTGATTTGTAAACGTTCACTTAAAGCTCAATAAAAAATTATTAAAAAAAAAAATAATAAACCCCCTAACATATTCTAGTGCGATGAAGATTGTCAGTATATATTTTTCACAAATTGAGTTGGCTTTAATCCAACATAAGACGAGTATAGTTCAAGAATATAGCCATAAAGTATATATTATATACGATACCAACCAAAAACCAAACCCATTGCCATCAAGTCAATTCCAACTCATAGCAATCCCATAGGACAGAGTAGAACTGCCCCATAGGGTTTCCAAGAAGCAGTTGATGGATACAAACTGCTGATCTTTTCGTTAGCAACCAATCTCTTAACCATGAGCCACCTGGACTCCGTTAGATTTGATGATCCTTCTATATAAAATTAATTCTACCAGTTTCTTTTTACATTTTACTGTGGCTACTAGAATTAAGAAATACATATGCGACTCACATTATACTTGTTTTGCACAGTGCTGACTTAGAGAAATTCAACAGAAATATGGCTGGATGTGTAAGGTGTCACTTTGCTTACTCAGTTACAAAACAGACGAAACCCTGGTGGCGTAGTGGTTAAGTGCTACGGCTCCTAACCAAAGGATTGGCAGTTCAAATCCGCCAGGCTCTCATTGGAAACTCTACAGGGCAGTTCTACTCTGTCCTATAGGGTCGCTATGAGTCAGAATCGACTCGACAGCACTGGGTTTGGTTTTTGGTTTGATATGTTGTCTGGTAAGCAGTTTTTATAACACAAGCCACCGTGTTTTGTGGGCAAAAAAGGCAGTTGCCCTGATTTGCCTGAATGCTAACAGCGGCAGCAACAACAATAATGACAATCTCATACTGACTGAGTGCTGACTACGTACCAGGCACTATGTTAAGCACTTTATAATCATTACCATATTTCATCTTTGCAATAGCCTTATTACTGTCTCCATGTTCAGCTGATAACGGGGAACCCCAGTATGCAAGCCCTTTAGGGTGACGTATGTTTTTCCCTAAGGCAGGTGCATTAAGTATCAATAGGAGAAAGCATCAATTGTGTGTCACTTTTGCGAGAGACCCCTGAGTATACCAGTTCAACAAGCACTTATCAAACACCTACTTTCCCTCATTTATCCATTCTTCCAGAATTGTATTGTTTAAATTAAATAAAGCTGTTCTTAATGGTCCACAGTTCCATAACTAATGTCATATAGTTCTAGGGGAAGAGTTGTTTCCTTTATTAATGTTGCATAGCTCTACCATTAGGAGCAAGTCTTTCCTTCTGCATCTAAGGGCTTAGGGAAAGGAGTAGCTGATTTTGAGTTCAGTACACATGATTTGCTACGCTTACTGTAAGCTGGCTCATCAGTCAAAAGCAGAACTCATCAGTCCTTCCAAAAATAACCAAACCAGTTACCATGGAGTTGATTCCATTACTGAATACCTGTTGCCTTCAAGTTGATTCCTACTTACAGTGACCCTACAGGACAGAGTAGAACTACCTCATAGGGTTCCCAAGGCTGTAATCTTTACGGAAGCTGACCGCCACATCCTGATCCCATAGAGTGGCTGGTGGGTTCCAACTGCTGACCTTTCGATTAGCAGCCGTGTATTTAAACACTGTGCCACCAGGGCCACAATGAGATACTTCTATGTACCCCTTAGAATGGTTAAAATTAAAGAGACTAGCCACACCAAGTGTTGGGGAGGATGTGAAGCAACGGAAACTCTCATTTATTGCTCATGGGAATGTAAAATGATACAACCATTTTGGAAAACAGTTTGGTAGTTTTTTAAATTGTTAAACATATACCTATGCAACCATTTCTTCTCAGTTTTCCCAGGACTTTCCTAATTTTAAAATGGAAATTTCTGAGCCCCAGAAATGCCCTCAGTCTTGGGTTCTCTCCCAGTCCCAGGCAAACCAGGATACCTACCATATGACCCAGCCATTCCACTCCTAGGTATTTACCCAAGAGATATGAAAGCATACGTCCATACAAAGCCTCCCTGAGTTGAGCTTCAGTCCTCTCCTGGCAAAAAGGAGATAATAATGCTTGTCCCACAGGATTGCTGGGAGAACACATGTCTGAGAGAAGGTACGGAAAGTGATTGCTAGATGCCTGACGCTCAGCAAATGAAAGTTATTTTATTGAAATTGAGCTACTTTACAATTTTACATATAAAAATAATAGACAATTTCAATGCCATCTGGAAAGGGAATTCCAGTCATTTCAGTCTCACCATAGATAGTTGGATGCCACGAGATGCAGGTGATAGTTTTCTCTGTTAGATTATGAAGGTTGGTAAAGGACTGGTACTCTTTCAGGTGGGTATCAGTCTTATCCCCAAAGGTGCCTTCTTCTTCTGCCAGGCATTTCCAGTCATCAATAAATGTGTTCATGATTTCATTTTGTTGCAGGGCTATTTCAACACTGTTTTTGTAAAAGAAAAACAAGATGTTGGGTTTTAGCAGTCAATGATATTATGACTATTTCAGAAGCTCCTCCTACTTCATTGATATCGAAAGAGAAATTGCTCTCAATTACATTTAGTAACTAATCATTAACCTCATTTCAAATAAATGACTTAAAGAGGAAAAAAAATTCATGGTGGTATGCTACTCAGAACTTGTTTTAAGAAAAGACTTGCTTAGCTGCAAAGAGTGCTTAGCTGACAGTCTCCAGCACCTTCACCATCTGCCTCTGTTTCCAGACTGAGGCCATGCTCTTCCCAGAACAGTGTCTGAGCATGAGGGGTTGGGGGGAGAGGAGGCGGGGAAATGCCAGAGTTGGCCTGCGCTGCCTTCTGTAGGACTTTTCAACAGGCCATCTTGCTCTGGAGTCCCTTTGGGCTGGCTGAGACTTTGCCTGAAGATCTACCTGAATAACCGTGCTTCCTCCCTCTTTATTTTCATGGTGTAACCCTCAGTAAACCTCTACTTCTAACTCTATTTCTGCATTTGCTTCCTAGAAAACCCAAACTGACACAAAAGGCAATTTTCTTACGTGTACTTGGCACTAAATGATTACTTATACTAAATGAGGGTAGCTCAAAATATATATATATACATTCCACATGTGTATATATATATGTGTGTGTGTATACGCACACACACACAAACCCGTTGCCATCACCTCATGGCAACCCCATGTGTTACAGCGTAGAACTGAGCTCCATAGGATTTTCTTGGCTGAAATCTTCATGGAAGCAGATTTCCAGGCCTTTCTTCCATGGTATTACTGATTAGGTTTGACCAACAACCTTTAGGTTAGTAGTCGAGTAGACGGCACTGGGTTTGGTTTCGGTTTTTAAACAATTTGCACCACCCAATGACCTTATGTAGATACACACACGCATATATGCATATATATATATACAAATATACACACACACATATAATACATAGAAGTCAAAACAACAGATAAGGGGTTCCCCACCAGGAGAGAGTTGGCGTTTAGAAATGTGGGGGAGGGGAGGGAGAAGGGGCTGGTTGTCACAATGCCTTGGAGGTGCTACTGTGTCTAATTCTGCAATGTAGGGGACTGTCTCTAAAATGAAGAATTATCCTGCTAAAAATGCTAATGTTGCTCCTTTAAGAAATTATCTAAGCTCTAGCCTCATCTTTTAATAGTATAGGGATCCTGATTTGATAGGCTCCTGTCTTAAGATTGTTATTGTAAAGTTTATCATCCCTTTATATGCTCAGCTCATTCCCAAGATTTAAGAGATCTCTCACAATTAAAATGCCACCTAAGGTTTTACCCTAATGATCCAAATATCTTGTTTTTTTTTTTTTACTAGATGTGGCAAGCTGAATGAAAAAAAGCCCAGTGCCGTCGAGTCGATTCCGACTCATAGTGGTCCTATAGGACAGAGTAGAACTGCCCCATAGAGTTTCCAAGGAGTGCCTGGCAGATTCGAACTGCCAACCCTTTGGTTAGCAGCTGTAGCACTTAACCACTACACTACCAGGGTTTCCCAAGCTGAATGAGGGGTTCTCAATTATGAACATCTTAAAATAAGAAAAAGAACTTTATTTGGACAGTTAAATATAAACATTAAAAAAAAAAGATACTCCTAAAAAATTAATTAAACAAAGGTACCATTTGATGTCATTAAATACTAATGACCACCATTTACTGCTTAATCGAATACTGTTTTGGTTCAATTCTTCTTGTATTCTATCTTTAAAAATAGAATAATGGAAGCATTTTCTAGGACCTGGCTCCCTAAAGTGTGGTCCATGGACCAGCAGTATTAGCATGACGGAAGTTTGTTAGAAACGCAGAGTCACAGGCCGGGCCCCAGACCTACTGAGTTAAACCTGCATTTTAACAAGATCCCCAGGTGGTTCATATGTACATTAAAATTTAAAAGCCCTGTTCAAAAAGGAGCTTCAAGGTTTAAATGCAGTTAAACGTTAGTGTTTCCAAAATCTTATTTCTTTATGCTTCAGCCTGAATAAGAAAGGAATTCTCAAGACAGAAGTTAAAGACAGGAACTTTAGTCTCTCCAGATAGTTCCCTCTCAGCCAGAAAAGGGAAGTAATTCACAAAAGAGAAGTGAAGGTTTCCTGTTTCTTGATTTCTCTGGCTCTGCCACGTGGTTCCTGAGAGCGATGAATTGGAGGTTGGAGAAACTGTTGTCTGAGGTAAAGCCCATGATATCAATGCTTTTTAACCCCAAAATGAAAATTTCTTAGTTGTGTAACCCCAATACCCCCCAGCATGTTTTCTCCTTTTTCAAAACGGACAACTGAGAGCTTAACATACCTAAGGCCATGATAAACCTGTAAGTTGCTCTTCCTCTGCTTGCCTCCCTCACATACCTCTGTTAATGGCTTTGTTTTGATCAAATGGTGATGACTTTGTTTTAAAAAATGATGCAAATAACCTTTTGTTTTGTCCGGACTACCTGTGGCATACAACCCCCACAGGAAACTTGGAGCCCAGGTATTAGATATACATGTATATCTTTAGCCTAATAAAGAAATGTCTGGCAGGGAACTACAAAGACACTTGTAACCCTTGTAAGATTCTATGTAAACTCTAATGTAAAACTGCTCTTTGGGACTCCATAGAGACAGCCTGTGTTGCTGCCGGGTCCCCCGTGATGTATACTTCTCCTTAATAAACTTTCTCACTCTTTCTGACTTGGAGTACGTTTCATTGGCTCAACTGCTCCAGGGCACAGACCCTAATCGGGTAACAGTTGCTTTGCAAATCCCGTTGAAGTTTCTCTCTCTCCTTTCAGATCATTGCCTTCTTTTGCAAATAGTGGTTCCCTTAGGTTCTTTTGGCTAAAATACAATGAGAAAGATCTTTAGAATTAATTTCTAAAAAGGCTCTCTTCCAGAACAAAAGCAGGCTTATATTAATTTCTAAAAATTAAATAAACCTTAAATAGTTTTAAAGTTCAAAAGATGGCAGTAATATGAATGTGAGTTCCTTATTTGTCTTGGCCAAAGGTATTATAATTCCTGTGCCAATTTTCCTTTCTTCTTATAGTTTTGGCTTCTCCCCACATCTTAGGAGGGAATTACAAAACAGTTCCCCTGTTCCTTTCTTTAGAAGAATGGTAATTGAAAGGGAAGAATAAAACCTCAGGTCTAAAGATAATACACAATGTGGATAATTGAGAATTGACTAAAAAAAGAAGCTATTTATTTTGAACCTTTTTGTTTCCTCAAAGTCTAGTTTTCCCTTGAAATGCATCGTCCATCAACAGACTTCTCATTGTAAATGCTTTTATCAGGAAAACATTTAATGACTACTTAATTTTGTATTTTTTTTTTAATTTTGTCAGAATTGACTCCACGGCAGTGGGTTTGGTTTTTATTTTTTATTTTGATATGGGGAAAAAGAAACCATAAGTTTCTTTGTTGCTCTGTCATTGCTCACATAGAAACAAAACAAACAAAGCACAGTATCTTTCTTGTGAGTAAATGACAAATAATGGACTCTCTTTGAATCTTTAATACAATTTTGAGCCAGATTCTCCCTAGACAACGTGAACAACTTTTGAGAGGTGCTGGAATTTTCCAGACATTTAATCCAGTCTGAAAGAACTAATGATATTTTCTTTAAAAAAAAAAAAAAAAAAAAAGCTTAATT
Source organism: Loxodonta africana (assembly GCF_030014295.1). NCBI lineage: Eukaryota > Metazoa > Chordata > Mammalia > Proboscidea > Elephantidae > Loxodonta > Loxodonta africana. The sequence continues at coordinate 147,443,085 of NC_087369.1, forward strand.
TGGGCTGTATATGACCTTGACCACTAAATTTTTAATTTTGGAAAAAAATGGAAACCAACTATTGAATATAATTGGCAGACTACTACACCATTGGTTTCACCTCTCTGAATTCTCAGATTAGCTTGATAAGGCCTTGTCAAACTCTTGTCTAGCTTAGAAGCCCCAAGACTCTGTCCAGGCTTCTAGTACCAGTGTATGGGAGTCTTGACACCTGTCATTCAGAGCCAGTAAGAGTGACAGCAACACAGGAATTAGTGATAAGGGTGAGATCTCCAAAAGTACAGCTGAATTGAGGTCAGGTTCTCATTTTTTTTTTCTCATTTACAAAGTTTTTTTTGTTTTGCAAATTCTTATCATCATCATCATGGTCATCCTCAACATTCACAACACCCTCATCTCTGCTAGCCTGTAAGAGTCAATGACGACCCAAATTCTCATAAAAAGACCAGACTTGATGGTCTGACTGAGACTAGAAGAATCCCAGCTGTCATGGTCCCCAGACCTTCTGATGGCCCAGGACAGGAACCATTCCCGAAGACTACTCATCAGACATGGGAGGGACTGGACAATGGGTTGGAGAGAGATGCTGATGAAGAGTGAGCTACTTGTATCCGGTGGCCACTTGAGACTGTGATGGCATCTCCTGTCTGGAGGGGAGATGGGAGGGTAGAGAGGGTTAGAAACTGGCAAAATCGTCATGAAAGGAGAGACTGGAAGGAGGGAGTGGGCTGACTCATTAGGGGGAGAGTGAATGGGAGTGTGTAGTAAGGTATATATAAGCTTATATGTGACAAACTGACTTGATTTTTAAACTTTCACTTAAAGCACAATAAAAATTATTAAAAAAAAAAGAGTCAATGACGAGTTAGCCAAGCTAAAAAGGGAAATGCCAAAAATACTCAAATAAAAGAAACCATGATACATGCTCCACCAGGTGCTCCTTGGAAACCCTATGGGGCAGTTCTACTCTGTCCTATAGGGTCACTATGAGTCAGAATCAACTCAATGGCAATGAGTTTTTTTCTTTTTTTTTATGATACATGCAAAATAATTGTTAATTTGCAGTTAGGAAAACATCCTCCCACACTTGCCTTTATACACTCTTACAGGCTCACACTGCATTTGGTATGGCCCTGGATTGGGAGGTCTAGGATGCTGCTTAGGAAAGAAAGACTGAGACTCTGTAGAGTGTGTCATATGCCTCCATTTATCTGATAATTGCCTCTACAGCTTCTGTCTAGACGCCATATATGGAATTGTTTATTAAGACCTATTTTTTTTTATTAGTACGAGGATACATACACATCTTTTTTTTTAATTTAATATACAATTTTTACCTCACAGACACGTTGTTAAGAAAATCAGTCAAAGATTTTGATTATCCGAGTGCCTCTTTTTCCTCTTCTGTGAATTCTCTTGTTTAATACTGTGTACTAGCATTTTTGGGATATGTCCTAATATATTAAAAGAAGATCGCATACCAAAAATTAGATCAAATAAAAGGAAATATGGGTCACCACAGTTCAAAGTTTTGCTCAGTAACAATAATACTAAGATATTATTTTATATTTTATTCATTGAGTATTATAGTATTTTTCTTTACCCTAGTCAACTGATGTTGACTTCCATTCAGTTTTTTTGTATTTCTCATCAATATAATTTGTTTACTTCTACCACCTTACTGTAGACATTAAAGTAAATGTTTTACCTGGTTTAATTACAACAAGCTCCTCTCCTCATCTCCAGGCTCTCTATGCTCTCCAATCCAATCCATACTGCCTGGCTCATTTTATTTTAAAAGCCTTTCATCCTGCCTCTCTCTTGCTTCAAACCCTGCCAAATTTCCTTACCGTCTGCCACAGAGAACCCACTTCTCTGTCTACCTTCTAATACTTCCTCCATTCTACCCTCTCCTTGTGGTCCCGCACAAACTGCTCTCTCACCCCCTTGAATTGCTCAGGTTATATATATATATATATTTCATCTGGGCTGTTTTCCCTTTCTCTATGTCTATATATCATATTGAAAGTTCATGGTTTATCTTCTGTAAATCTAAAATTAATTAAAAATAAATTAAAAAAATTCCTTAAAAGATGCATGGTTAGTTAATACATCTTCAAATCTATCCAATATTCAAAGCCTAGTTTAAGTCCACAAAACACTCCCTCAGCAATGCATTTCACAGCAATTCATTCATTGGATAAATTTTAATTAAGAGCTTGCTGTGTGAAAACGGTGTGGTTTGTACCCTCAAGGTACTTTGGGTGTAGGGCAGATGGATAAATAAACACAGGTGTATAATAGGGGTCATGAGTCCTATGATAAAAATACCTCTAAGATCTAGAGGGGGCCTAGAGGAAGGAGTGATCAATTCTACTTATTGGCTCCAAGAAGTATTCACAGAGGAAAGAGCACCGAACTGAATCTTAAAGGATGAAAAGAGGTACCCCAGGTAGACAAGGCAGTGAAGGGCATTTTATGAGAAGGAACAGCATAGGCAAAGGCAGGAAGATGTGGAAAAGTCAGTTTGTTGGGAACTGGAAGCAGCTCTTCTGGCCAGAACACTGAGTACTTTTCTGGGAATAGCGGGCGATGAGGCTGGAGAGGCAGTCAATGCTGGGTCACAGAGGAAGGAAGACCTTGTATGTCACCCTAAGTGGTATGGACATGTTTCTGTAAGTGATGGAGCACCAAAGGAGAGATTTAGGCAATGAAGTAACATAATCCAGTGTTATGTTTACGAATGATCACTCAGGTGGCAGTAGTGAGCACATACTAAGGTGGAATGGAAAGCTAGTTAGGAGGTAATTATAATATTCCAAGTGAGAGAATTGAACAACTCTGTGGAGTTTTATGTCATCATTGTCAATCCATTTTGGTTTGTTCTAAAGATCTTTCAAAATATTCATGGAAGTGGCTAGATTTACTGTAATTTGCTTTCGAAATACATCAACCCATTGCACAGTTACCATTTTGTCTGAGTACTTATGTCATTGATTTTGGGAATGACTTGCACACCGACATCTTTCTCAAGTTGTTTCATAGTAAAGTTTTTATCTGGGTAGGCTGTACATTCAATATAGGCATCTTTTATAATGGAAGCATTATGGTCACTGAACTTAATTGGTGCTCCAAATTCACTTCGTTTCCGAGATATCATATATGTAATCTGAAATACATATAAGCAGAAAGGTAACATAATCAAGTTCCTGGAGAAAAATCATATATAGTAGACAACGTTGGTGCTCAGCCCAGATCCTCTCAGATCCCTCCAGCTCCACGTACTTTTGATTCCAATGGCCAGCACAGCTTCTCCTCTTTGGAGGCCTGTGCTAGGTCTATGAAAAATAGCTTGCCTGCAGGTACAAAAGTAGGAAGTGACTGGCAGTTTATTTCTTGACCAATGACCAGCTAGCTGGTCCCTTGGCTTGGTTTGGGATAACTATGAGGTGTAATTTATAGACCAGAGTTCCCCTGCAGGTTCAGGCAGAAGCCTTCCCTCTGCTGGATTTTCATCTGAGATTCTACCCTTGTAGGGCTTCCTCCACTTCCCTGTCCTGCTGCCTTTCCTGTTCTTGTATGGGGCACATAAATCATCTCAGGGGCTGTTTCTGGGAACCTCACCTAAGACAATGGCCATTCTATCAGAAAGAATCATATCCCCATGGCAAACATACAATTTCAAGGTTATTATGAAACTCTCAGGAATAACTGTTTTTCAGCTACAAGTAGGTAGGTATATGACTGGAGATCATATTTAAGCTGCTGACCTGTTTTGTAGATTCTTTAACTGATTCTTCCTCAATTTCTTTTTCACTGCCCAAAGAAACCCATGGTTTAGAGACAGGTGGTTTATAAACATACATGTCTTCAATAACATGCTCTTTATGTTCTTCAAGTTCTTCTGGTGCTTCTGGGGCCTAGGGTGAAATAAACAGCATTAAAAAATATAATGCCAAATTTAAGTTATAGCTAAATCATACATTTTGCAATAAACTTTATTTTTATATAAAGTCATTAAGTATTTCCATATTATTAGTCTTCCTTGTTGGCTCATGCTTTTGAGTTATGAGGAAAAAAAAAACTAAGAAAAAAAAGGAAGAATAAAGAAAAAAGAAGATATATCAAGGACATGGAGAGATGAAATGAGGAAAATATGGGAAAAGGAAAAGATACATGATAAGAAAAAAGCATTTACTACAACTGCTTATCTTTACTAATGTGGGTAGGATGCTAAAGTTTCATGATTAAATATAAAACTGCTTCCTCTGATTTAATATAATGTCCTCTATCAAAAGGATCATTGTTGTTGTGTGCTGTCGAGTCGATTTCAACTTACTCAAAGCCACAGAGATGGGAAGATGAGGACTGGGAGTATGGGGCAGGGAGTGGCTGAGAGCAGAGTCACTATTTCCTCTCTTACTGACTCAGTGACAGGCAAATAAGTAGAGTATCTGCTACCTTGGGATGATATATACTAAACAGTAAGGACTGAATTTTTTTTTTAAGACCAAGATGTCAACAAGGATATATATACATATGTACATATATGTGTATACATATGTATATATATATCCTTGTAGAGATCTTGCCCTTAAAAAAAATTCAGTCCTTATTGTTTAGTGTATATATGTATACACACACACACACATATATATATATATATAACACGGAAATACTGGCGATGCAGTGGTTAAGAGCTACAGCTGCTAATCAAAATGTTGGCAGTTCAAATCCACCAGGCGCTCCTTGGAAACTTGTATGGGGTAGTCCTACTCAAAAGCAGTGGGTTTGTCCTTTTTATAGTAAACATGTACATACTATACTATATACATATATATACATACATGTATATGTATGTTCCTTGTAATAGTGAAAAAATGAAAAACCAAATGAGTATCAATAGGGGAATCAGTTGGTAAATTGTGGTATAATCATATGACAAAATCCCATAAAGGAGTTACAATGAAAAACTCAATCTATATGAATATGATATCAAAATGCATCAAAATGGATAGATCTGAGAATTTTATAAAATTATAATTTTATAATTCTAAGTTGCAGAATTATTTGTATGAATATAAATTATTACAGAATATAATTTTGTGAGTTTTAAATTAATAAAACAATAATATATATTATTTATGAAGCTACATATATGATAAAAGTATAAAACTATGAACAAGAAAAATATGTACCAAAAGTTCAGCAGTACGAGTCCACCAGCTGCTCCTTGGAAACACTACAGGGCAGTTCTACTCTGTCCTACAGGGTTGCTATGAGTCAGAACCTATGGTAGTGGGTTTGGGTTTTTTGGGGGGCAGTGGTTATACTAGTATTTGTTATACTATTCTTTGTACTTTTCTACATATTTGAAATATCTCACATAATAAAAAAATTAAACACACAGAGAAAACTATAAAAATAATGTTAAAAAATATAAGGCTAAGTGAAAGATTATTTTTAATTTAAAAAATTGTCCAATATTTTTAAATTTTAAGGTTTTCCTTTATTTTTCTTGCCTATTGGCCAACCAGGCAAACCTCTCTGTGTTCCATCAAACAGTCTAGACTAATTCTTTAATAAAGTGACCATTCATCTCCCTAGAAGGACGTGAGATCACAAGGCAAGTTTCATAAACCCCATTACCTGCCATGACCATCTTGAATGCAACACCTCAAAGGTGAACTTACTACCTTTCCTTGGAAACTACCCATCTGCTCATCTTTGACACCTCCCTCTCCCTCAACTGCCCACTGACCAAGTCATCTTTTTAAATTTTTGGTTTTATATAATCATAGGAAACTTTTATGGAGCACCTAGTTTTGTGCCAGGTACTATGCAAAGGGCTTTACCTGTATTAATCTATTTAATGCTCAAGACAGTCCTGGAAATGGGCAATATCAGTGCCACCATTTTACAGAAGAGAGGTTCAATTAACTTAGCCAAAGTCACAGAGATGGGAAGATGAGAACCACTTTTTCCTCTATCTCCTCTCTTATTGAGTCAATGACAGGCAAATAAGTAGAGTATCTGCTACTCTGAAATGTCTGATTTGTTCATTCTACATATACTCCTCACCTACTCCAGGTGCCAGGACCTGACCTGGGCCCCAGAGAAACAGAGATGAATGAGAATAATCATAATCACATATAGGGCTCTCTCTGTGGACATAGCTTCCTTCTGACAGTCAACAAATTGCAAGAGTTTGGGGTACACTTAACGTTTAAAAAGTTTTCCTTGCCCTATTCAGTTCCAATAAGATAAAAGTTGAGTCCATATTTGAAGTCTTTGTCATAAACAAGCAGAAGCTCACCTCCAGGATATTCCTACAGGAACATAACCCAAAGAGGTTAATGTTCAATGGACACTCAGTATTCAGGCTCTAACACACAAAATTGGTATTTCTCTAATAAATCAATCATACAGCATAAATGATAACCACACTGCTAATCTATGGCTGTTGTTATCTTGTTAACTGCTATTGAGTTGGCCCCCCACTCATGGGGATCCCACACACAGAAGAATGAAGGGCTGCTGGGTCCTGTGCCATCCCCATGATTGATTGCAGATCAAACCTTTGTGATCCATAGGGTTTTCACCGGCTCATTTTTGTAATTAAATCACCAGGCCTTCCTTCCTAGTCCATCTTAGTCTGGAAGCTCCACTGAACCTGTTCAGCATCATAGCAACAAGTAATCCTTCACTGAATTCAGCTTGATGGCAATGGGTTTTTGGTGTCTCCCATGCAAGGCAAGAATTCTACCACTAGTAACTCTGAATTGCATAATTATTTTGTTTAAAAAGTACTTAAAACACAGTGGGCCCAGGAAAATTAACTATGCGATTTCATTTCTAAAAGAAAAAAAAAGAAGCATTACTTTTTTTGAAGTTGTTCTCTATAGCATGTTTGGAGAAACATCAGGACCAAAATTATGAATTAATCAACATGGGAAAATAAAGGTGAATCTCTTTCTAGTTACAATTGGGCAAGGAAGAGCTTTCTAGTTGTGATGAGATAATGTAAACAGTTCCTGACAGGACTTTGTTTTTCACAGAGGACCATCAAACAGGACTCCAAGGGAGTGTGAACAAACTATCATTTGCCCAGAGTAATGGGGAATGCCACATTTGAACTCAACACTCTCTCCAACTTTTGTTATTATGTATCAGGAAAAGGAACCTTTTGAGGTAGAACTGAAAAATAAAGAGGAACATTGTACTTACCTGGACAATTTTTTTGACTGGGTAGAAATCAGATACTGCAGCTCTGTTGTGCAAGTCCTCAATAATGTCTTCTTTTTTTGAGAAGTTTATAAGGTTGTTCGTCTGTGAAATCTTCATTTACTCGGCAGTTAAATATTTCCTGGGTCTTGGTAGTTAATACTAAAGGAAAAATGTCAGGATGACCTGGAAAAGACAAAGTGGAATTTGGATATGAAATATAACCACTTAAAATATTAGCAATAGGAAACTTGGAATTGTTTGCTTAAAGAAATTCTTTATATAAAAATACTAAAAGACTTTAAAATTATTGTTCTGATTTTAAAAGTAAATAAATTCATTACGAAAATTTTTGGAAAAGGTAAAAGAAGAAAATAGCAATGATTTATATACTACTACTCAAGAGAGTACCACTAAGAATATTTTCCTTTATTTCATTCTAACTACTCTGTATATAGTCGTGATGTTTAGTTGCCAACTCTTGGCGACCAATGTACAACAGAACGAAATGCTGCCTGGTCCTGCGCCATCTCCGTGATTGTTGGTGTATGTTGAGTCCATTGTTGCAGTCATTATGTAGTGCCTTCCAACCTACGGGGCTCATCTTCCAGCACTATTTTGGATAATATTCAGTTTTGATCCATAGAGTTTTCATTGGCTAATTTCTGGAAGTAGATCGCCAGGCCTTTCTTCGTAGTCTGCCTAGTCTGGAGCTCTATTGAAAACTGTCTTCCATAGGTGATCCCGCTAGTATTTCAAATACCAGTGGCATAGCTTCCAGTGTCATAGCAACGTGCTACCACAGTATGACAAACTGAAAGATGGGTGGTGGCAGTATATAATACCCTAAATCCTAAATCCTGCTTTTAATACTTACTGTTGTGTCACAAGTATATTCCTACAGCATTAAACAATCCTTCTAAAGCATCATTTAAATTAATTCTGTAAAATAATTTTTTTTAATTTATTTATGCTGCTGTTGTTGAGAATATACACAGCAAAACGTACACCAATTCAACAGTTTCTGCATGTACGATTCAGTGACATTGATTACATTCTTTGAGTTGTGCGACCATTCTCACCTCCTTTTCTGAGTTGTTCCTCCCCCATTAACATAAACTTTCTGTCCCCTAAGGTTCCTATCTCATCTTCGAGTTGCTGTTGTCAGTTTGATCCCATACAGATAGATCTTCAAAGAGCATAATGCTCAAGGCAGACATTCTTTACTAGTTAAGTTTAACTATTGTTTGGTTTTAAGAAGACTTCAGGGGATATTTTTGGTTTAAGGTTGAATGACTATCTTGAGGCAATAGTCTCAAGGGTTCTTCCAACCTTCAAGATTCCAAGAAGTCTGGATTCTATAGAATTTCAAATTCTGTTCTGCATTTTCCCCCTTTGATCAGGATTCTTTAAAGCATTTTTTTGAACTTTTTCTCCATTTTATTTTCTTCCAAAGTTTTTATTTTTATTTTTTATTGTGCTTTAGGTGAAGGTTAGCAGAGCAAATTAGTTTCTCATTAGGCAATTAATACATGTATTGTTTTGTGACACTGGTTGCCAACCCCACAATATGTCAACACTCTCCCCCTCTCCACCTTGGGTTCCTCATTATCAGCTTTCCTGTCCCCTCCTGCCTTCTACTCCTTGCCCCTGGGCTAGTGTGCCCATTTTGTCTCGTTTTGTTTATGGGCCTGTCTGAGCTTTGGCCGAAGGGTGAACTTCAGGAGTGACTTTAGTACTGCATTAAAAATGCGTCTGGGGGCCATACTCTCAGAGTTTCTCCAGTCTCTGCCAGAGCAGTAAGCCTGGTCTTTTTTTTTGAGTTAGAATTTTGTTCTACGTTTTTCTTCAGCTCTGTCCAGGACCCTCTGTTGTGATCCCTGTCACAGCAGTTGGTGGTGGTAATTGTGCTGCACTCAGTCTGGCAGAGGCTGAGGTAGTTGTGGTGCATTAATCCTTTGGACTAATCTTTTCCTGTTTCTTTGGTTTTCTTCACGCCCCCGGCTCCAGACAGAGTGGGAACAGTGGAGTATCTTAGATGGTTGCTCACTTCTACAAAATCTTTGATCAAAATGTTCAGTAATGGTAGCTGGGCACCATCCAGTTCTTCTGGTTTCATGGCCAAGGAGGCAGTTGTTCACGGAGGCAATTAGCCATATATTCCATACACCCCTTCTATTCCTGACTCTCCTTCCTCTGTTGCTCCAGGCCATTAGAGACTGAATGTGTCTTGGATGGCCACTTGGGAGCTTTTAAGACCACAGGCACTACGCAAAGAACTAAGAGGTAGAACAAAAGCACTGAACATGTTATTAGTCCAATTAACTGGGATGCCCTATGAAACAATGACCCTAAACCTACAAACCAAAGAACCATAATCCCATGAGACGGTTGATTGTACATAAGCAGCCTAAGCAGCTACTTTTTTTTATCATTGTTGCAAATATATCTATCACATAACTTTTGTCAATTCAATTTTTTACAGGTGTACAACTTAACTGACAACACTTGTAACAATCAGCTATACAATCCTACCCTTAATGAATATGATATTTCCATCACTGTTAAACCCCCTTCCCTCCTTGGCTGGAAACCACTAATGAAGTTTGGTCTCCATACATTTGCTATTTCTTGTCTTTTTATATAGGTGAGGTCATACAATATTTGTCCTTTTGTGATTCACTTATTTCACTCAGCATAATGTCTTCCAGCTCCAGCCATATTGTAGCCTGTATCAAGACTTCATTTCTCCTACTGGCTAAGTAGTATTCCATTGTGTGTATGTGCCACATTTTGTTTATGCATTCATCTGTTCATGGGCATTTAGGTTGTTTCCACCTTTTGGCTATTGTGAATAGTGCTGCAGTGAACACTGGTATACAAGTCTCTGCTTTCAAGCCTTTTGAGTATATACATAGGAGTGGAATTGCTGGTCATAAGGTAATTCTATTTTTAGTTTTTTGAGGAACTGTCACACTGTTTTCCATAGTGGCTATACCATTTTTTATTCCCACCAAGGGATAAGTGTTCCAATTTTCTGATATCCTTGCCAACACTTATTTTATGTTTTTTTTTTAAATCTTAGCCATCTTAAAAAAAAAAAATTTTTTTTTTTGCCATCTTAGTGGGAGTAAAATGGTATCTCCTTGTGGTTTTGATTTGCATCTATCTGATGGCTCAGACACTGAGCGTCTTTTCATATGGTTCGTGGCCATTTGAATGTCCTCTTTGGTGAAATGTCTATTCAAGCCCTTTCCATTTTATGATTGGGTTGTTTGTCTTTTTGTTGTCGAAGTTTTTGGTTTCTGAAGATATTCTCCCAGTTGGTGGCTTGTCTTTTCACTTTTTTTTGTAAAGTCTTTTGATGAACAAAATTTTTTTTAACTTTTATGTTGTCCTATTTATTTATTTTGTCTTTTGCTGTTTATGCTTTTGTTATTATGTTAGATAAATCACCGTTAAATGCGAGGCCTGACATCATTGCCCCTGCTTTTTCTTCTAAAATTTTACAGTTTTAGCTCACACATTTAGATCCTTAACCCATTTTGAATTTGTTTTTGTGTATGTGTTGCATAATTTTTAACCACTTTCTTTTTTCAATGAAGGTGTCCATCAACGGATGAATGGTTAAATAAATTGTGGTATATTCACACAATGGAATACTACGCATCGATAAAGAACAGTGATGAATCGGTGAAACATTTCATGACATGGAGGAACCTGGAAGGCATTACGCTGAGCTAAATTAGTCAGAGGGAAAAGGACAAATATTGTATAAGACCACTATTATAAGATCTTGAGAAATAGTATAAACTGAGAAGAACACATACTTTTGTGGTTACGAGGGGGGAAGGGAGGGAGGGTGGAAGAGGGTTATTTACTGATTAGTTAGTAGATAAGAACTACTTTAGGGGAACGGAAGGACAACACTCAATGCACGGAAGGTCAGCTCAACTGGACTGGACCAAAAGCAAAGAAGTTTCTGAGATAAACTGAATGCTTCGAAGGTCAGCGGAACAAGGGCAGAGGTTTGGGGACTATGGTTTAAGGGGACTTCTCAGTCAATTGGCAAAATAATTCTATTATGAAAACATTCTGCATCCCACTTTGAAATGTGGCATCTGGGGTCTTAAATGCTAACAAGCGGCCATCTAAGATGCATCAATTGGTCTCAACCTACCTGGATCAAAGGAGAATGAAGAACACCATGGTCACACGATAACTATGAGCCCAAGAGACAGAAAGGGCCACAGGAACCAGAGACTTACATCATCCTGAGACCAGAAGAACTAGATGGTGCCTGGCCACAACCCATGACTGCCCTGACAGGGAGCACAACAGAGAACCCCTGAGGGAGCAGGAGATCAGTGGGATGCAGACCCCAAATTCTCACAAAAAGACCAGACTTAATGGTCTGACTGAGACTAGAGGAATCCTGGCGGTCATGGTTCCCAAACCTTCTGTTGGCCCAGGACATGAACCATTCCTGAAGACAACTCATCAGACATGGAAGGGACTGGACAGTAGGTAGGAGAGAGATGCTGATGAAGAGTGAGCTATTTGTATCAGGTGGCCACTTGAAACTGTGTTGGCATCTCCTGTCTGGGGAGGAGATGGGAGGGTAGAGAGGGTTAGAAACTGGCAAAACTGTCACGAAAGGAGAGACTGGAAGGAGGGAGCAGGCTGACTCATTAGGGGGAGAGTAAGTGGGAGTATGGAGTACGGTGTATATAAGCTTATATGTGACAAACTGACTTGATTTTTAAACTTTCACTTAAAGCACAATAAAAATTATTTTAAAAAAAGACATAGAAAAGGCCAATAAGCCCATGAAAAATATTCAATATTATCAGTCATTAAGAAAATGCAAATCAAATCTAGAGTGAGATGAGATTTCATATCCATTGGAATGTCTGTAATAATAAAAAAAAAAACAGACAATATCAAGTCTTGTAAAGGATGAGGACAAACTGTAATAATCCTTATACATTGTTGGTGGGACTGTAAAATAGTGTGGGAATTTTGGAATATAGTCTGTCAATTCCTTAAATATTAAAACAATGTGTTACTATATAACTGAAGAATTCCCGTCCCAGGTATATATTCAAAAGAATTGAAAACATATGCCCACACAATAACGTGTACAGGAATTCTCATAGCAAAATTATTCATAATAGCAAAAATTGGAAACCATTCAAATGTCCATTGACTGATGAATGGATAAAAAAAATGACATATCCGTACAATAGAGTATTATTTATTCAGAAACAGGAAAAAATTACTAATACACACTACAGTGGATGAACCTTGAAAACATTATCCTAAGTGGAAAAAACTGACAACAAAGAGTTATAAGAGTGCACTTATACAAAATACCGATAGTAGGCAAATCTACAGATACAAAACGTAGATTAGTAGTTGCCAGGGACCAAGGACAGGAGGAATGGGAAGTATGATGTTTAATTTTATGTGTCAACTTGTCTAAGCTCTGGTACCCATTTATTTATTTATTTTCTGGCACCCATTTTTGGTCGAATACTAGTAGAAATGTAACTGTGAAGGTACTTTGCAGATGTGATTAACATTTACAATCAGTTGGCTTGAAGTAAAAAAGACTGATCATTATTATGTGAGTGGGCCTCATGCAATCAGTTGAAGGCCTTAAGAACAAAAACAAAGAAGGAATTCTGTCTCAAGACTGTAACACAGAAATTCTGCCTGAGTTTCCAGCCTACTAGCCTGCTCTACTGATTTCAGACTCAAGACTTCAAGAAGTCTTGCCTGAGCTTCCAGATTGCCAGCCTGCCCTACAAATTTTGGACTTGTTAACCCCTATGATTGCATGAGCCAATTCCTTAAAATCTCTCCGTTTCTCATTATATATAGTTTTCTCTCTTTTTGGTCTGGAAAACCCTTTCTGATACAGGAGTGACTTACTCATTGCTATGGGGTTTTCTTTTTGGCTATGAAAATGTTCTAAAAGCAGATAGTAGTGATGGTTGCACAATTCTGTGAATATACTAAGCTCCATTAAGTTGGAAACTTTAAAGGGTGAATTGTATGGTATGTGAATTATACCTCAATAAAGCTGTTATAAAAATGAACAGAATATTCAATATGTTTCTTCAGCATATGTTATACGTTGTTTCTCTGACTCTCTACTTTACCAAGCATGATGTCCTTCTCCAGGGCTGATCCCTCCTGATAACATGTCCAAAGTATGTGAGACATAGTCTTGCCACCCTTACTTCTAATGAGCATTCTGTCTGTAGTTCTTCCGAGATAGATTTGTTCACTCTTTTGGCATTCCATGGTATCTTCGATATTCTTCACCAACACCATAATTCAAAGGCATCGATTGTTTTTCCGTCTTCCTTATTCATTGTCCAGCTTTCCCATGCATATGAGGCTATTGAAAACACCATGGCTTAGGTAAGACGCACCTTAGTCTTCAAGGTGACATCTTTGCTTTTCAGCAGTTTAAAGAGATCCTTTGCAGTAGATTTGCCAATGCAACGCATCTTTTGATTTCTTGACTGCTGCTCCCATGGGTGTTGATTGTGGATTTAAGTAAAATGAAATCCTTGACAACTTCAATCTTTTTTGATGTTATTTATTGGTCCAGTTGTGAGGATTTTTGTTTTCTTTATGTTGATGTGTAATCCATACTGGTGTCTATGGTCTTTGATCTTCATCAGTAAGCACATCCAGTCCTCTTCACTTTCAGCAAGCAAGGTTGTGTTTTCCTCCAATCCTGATACCTCATTCTTCTTCATATAGTCCTATTTCTTGGATTATTTGCTCAGCATACAGATTGAATAAGTATGGTGAAAGGATGCAACCCTGACATACACCTTTCCTGACTTTAAACCATGCAGTATCCCCTTGTTCTTTTCAGACGAATGCCTCCTGATCTATGTACAGGTTCCTCATGAGCACAATTAAGTGTTCTGGAAATCCCATTATTTGCAATATTATGCATAATTTAATTTTTATGAGCCACACAATCAAATGGCTTTACATAGACAATAAAACACAGGTAAACATCTTTTCAGTATTCTCTGTTTTCAGCCAGGATCTGTCTAACATCAGCAATGATATCCCTGGTTCCATGTCCTCTTCTGACTCTAGCTTGAATTCCTGACAGTTCCCTGTGGATGTACTGCTGCAGCCGCTTTCGAATGATCTTCAGCAAGATTTTACTTCCGTGTGATATGATTGATGTCAGTTGATAATTTCTGCATTTGGTACTATCACCTTTCTTTGGAATAGGTATAAATATGGCATAAATATATGTTATATATAAGCAGACATTAAGGAAGGTAAGAAGGATAAGAAGAGCTATGTTTAATTCTCATTTAAGGTTAATATCTAAACAAATTAATAATGCAGGTTCAACCAGGCCAATTCCTCAGGGTTAAGATTGTTTTATGAATTACTAGTGTGGTCCCAAATTATATTAAGAAGGAATTTGTTTATGCACAAGATATATTCACTGGGAAATAAATGGTATAAAGAAGCAACAGCTATTAGGGAAACAAATTGCAGCATTATCCGTTCATAAATACGTATCTTCACATACACGCAAGAACATTCTGCTCTGCAATTAGAAATCAACAGAGTATACAATGCATCCATTAAACCATTCAGGGGATAATTGAAGGATACGACACACACCATATGATTACTCAGAACCATCCAAAACATTAATTGAAGCACTAGTAACAAATTTTTGAGATACCGTCTTCAAATTAACAGATGTTGCAAAGAGAATGCGGAAATTTAGAACTCAGATCAAAAACACTGTTAAATGACTGTCATAGAGTATTGGTTAATCAGATAATACACCGAGATGAGTTATGGGAAGCAGTAAGAATATTATGAAAGTAGATTCACCATAAAATGTCATTATAGAAAAACCTCATATGTGAACTAGTTAAATATGTTATATTTCCCACCTACTGTTAGTTTGGTGCAGCAATTCCAAAATCTTCATTTTACTACTAAATTAAAGCTGCGGATTTTCAGCTCAACATCAATAGCTCGCTTTTTTTTTTTTAAATGCCAATTTCTGTTATTTGTAAATTATCAACCTACTTCCTTATTTTCTTCCCTAACCAGATATCCCCGTCTAATATTTTCTCTGTCTCAGGCCTGGAAACAGGCATTTCAATAAGGAGCCAAGGTTCTTTTTAGTTGGCAATAGTATTTAGAAACCAAGATCTGGGAACCAGATATGTTCATTGCTACTGGGTGTTGATGCTTCTAGGCCTTCAGTGGAGCAAGCTAGGAAATACATTAATCACAACAACAAAAAATAAGATAATAAATTCTTATTTATATATGTTCAGTTGAAATATGATTTTTCTTAAAATGTTTTTATTTTTATATTTCTATGTCCTCTCTTTGATTCTTAAGAAAAGTTAACATGTCATCATATTCAGTTATTTGCTCTATCCTACAACATAAATAATAGCTTCAAAATTGCAGTGCTAACATTGCTACTAAGAATAAAATCACTGAGTGAATTTTGTAACTTTCTCTGCAGCCCTTTTTTCTTTGCCCTTAAAATATTTTCTAAAAAAGATGTGTAGTCTCAATATTACTAAGGTGCACCTGATCCAAGCCATGGTATTTTCAATCACCTCATATGTATGCAAAAGCTGAACAATGAATAAAGAAGACCAATTAAGAGTTGGTGTTGGCAAAGAATATTGAATATAGCACAGACTGCCTGAATGAATAAATCTGTCTTGGACAAAATATATCCAGAATGCTCCTTTGAAGAGAGAATGGCAGGACTTTGTCTCATGTACTTTGGAAGTATTACCTAGAGGGATCAATCCCGGTAGAAGGACATCATGTTTGGTAAGTGGAGGGTCAACGAAAAAGTGGAAGACCCTCAACAAGATGGATTGGCACAGTGGCTGCAACAATGGGCTCAAACATAACAATGATTGTGAGCATGATGCAGGACCGGACAGCGTTTTGTTCTGTTTTACATAGGATCACTATGAATCGGTACTGACTCGGTGGCATGTAACAACAACAGCAACAGTATCACCACCCTAGCTGCTAATATAAGAGTTGTGAGTGGGAAAATTGAACTTGCTTTCTTTTAGAAGAAGTAAAAGTACTAACGTATATCATACTCTCAGATGTCAAGAATACATGTTGCTATCTTTAGGGTATATACCAAAATAATAGTCAAGAAATACATAAATACCAAGCTAATAATAAAAAGAAAATATTGATCAACACAACAAACAACATCAGAAACAAACAAAAGGCAGAAAATGAGAAAAAGAAAAAACCGACAAGGTATCACAAATAGAAATTAAGGCTAGCATAGTGATTTAAACCCCAATATATTATACCAAGAATTATTTTTAAAAATTTGTAAATATTGTAGTTATCAGAACAAATATTTGTCAGAGTGAATTTTCAAAAAGAAAAAAGAGAATATGCTACTTTATGGACACACATCTTAAATATAAAACACAGCAAGATTGAAAATAAGAAGGTGAAAATGATATAACATGCAAACACTTAACAAAATAAAGCTTTTTTTAAGTACTTTTTTTTGTTTACTACTGTCAGACAAAAGAGACATTAAAACTAGATAAATAATTTTTTTTTTTACTGTTAAAGATGTAGTAAGATAGTTTATATTGATAGAAAGGTCAATCTAGAAGGAAGATATAACAGTTATGTTTTTATTTTTCTAATAATATTTTAATATAATATATAAATGGACACATTAAAATAAAATATTGACAAGTTCATAATCACAGTAGGAGATTTTAACATATATATCTGTAAGTGATAGAAAAGCATATAAAAACCAGTAATGATATTGAAGACTTGAATGACATGTTTAAAGTATTTAACCTAATTGCTATATGCATTGAAAATCAAGTCCAACAATCAAAGAATAAAGATTCTTTTCACATGCACATCATCACAGGAAATAAAACATGTGTCAACACATTTCAAAGATTGAAATCAAACACAAACTATGTTCTCTGACCACAAAGGTGTTAAACTGGAAACAAATAACAAAACAGTAAATATTACTCACATGCTTTTAGATTAGGAATTACATTACTAAACAGCTCATAGATAAAATAATACATTTAAGAGGAAATTAGTATATATTTAAAATTAGTGATAATAAAAAAAAATCAAACATGTGGGAAGCAGCTAAAACCGGGCTTAGAAGGTCATGTATAAACCTAAATTTATATATAAGAACAGAAAGAGGATGCAAGTCACTTATCTAAGTATCCATTTCAAGAATGTAGAAAAATAGCAAAAAATCCAAACGAAGTAGAAGGAAATAAAATGATAAGAACAGAAATAGATGAAATCTCTGCTAACTCAGAACTGAAACCACTCCTGCAGTTTACCTTTGAGCCAAAGTTTAGACAGGCCTAGAAAACAAACAATAACACATGTGAGGAACGTGCTTCTTAGTTCAATCAAGTATACCAGACCAAATGGGCAACACCTGCCTGAAAGCAAAGACGAGAAGGCAGGAAGGGACAGGAAAACTGGAGGAATGGACACAGAAAACTCACGGTGGAAAAGGAAAGGGGAGAGTGCTGACATATTGCGGGAATTGCACCAATGTCACTGAACAACTCATGTTATAAATATTTAAATAAAAAACTATTTTGCGTTGTAAATTTTCACCTAAAACACAATAAATTTTTTTTTAATTATGAGCAATTTATGCTAATGCTTTTGCATATCTGGATAAATTCTTTGGATAATACAATGCCGTAAAATTGACACAAGAAAAAATGTAAAATGTGAATAGACCTTTACTTATAAATGAATTCAATCTCTAATTTCAAACTTTCCCACAAAGAAAACTTCAAGCCTATATGGCTTAATCAGTAAATTCTTCCAAAACTCTGAGAAGATACAACACTAATTTTAGAGAAAAGTTTCTAGAGAATAGAGACTCATAGGGAAAATCCTGCTTATTTCATGTTGTTAAAATAACATTAATATCAAAGCCTGACAAGGACACAAGGACATTAGAAGAATAGAAAGTTACAGACCAAAGTCTCTGAAACATAGATGCAAAAAATCCTAAACAAAATATTAGCAAATCAATTTCAGGGATATGTGAAAAGGATTACTCATTATGATCAAGCTGAGTTTATCACAGAAATGCTACGTTGTTCAACATTTGAAAGTCAATCACTGTAATTCACTACCATAACTGAAAAATGGAGATAAAAACATTTGATAAAATCTATGATAAAATTCTTAGAAAACTAGTGACAGAAGAGAACCCCTTAGTCTGATAAAGACTATAAAACATTTACTGCTAACATCATAATATATGCTGAACAACTGAAAGTCTCCTTTTGAACTCAAGATTAATACAAGAGTAACTTCTATCATCACTTCTATTCAAATTATAATGGTGCCCTTCTGGCTCCAGGTAAGACGGAATAACATGGAATAGCACTTCATCCCTTTTCTTCCACTGAATACATCTATAAAACACGGACAGAATGCACAAAACAGCTATTTGAGAAAGAAGAGTTGATGGTGGCAAGAATATTGGGAAAAAATGTCAGAACTCAAAGTACCACTGAATAAGGAGTCAAAGCCCTGGTGGTGCAGCGTTTAGGTGGTGCAGCGTTTAGGAGCTACAGCTGCTAACCAAAACGTCAGCAGTTCAAATCCACCAGCCACTCCTTGGAAACCCTATGGGGCAGTTCAACTCTGTCTTATAGGGTCACTATGAGTAAGAATTGACTGTACGCCAATGGGTTTTTGTTTTTTACTATTGTTTTTCCTCTGATTTCCCCTGACTTAAACCCAACGTAACTAGACACATGGAATTGAGCCCTGTAGCACAAATGGAGATAGCTCCAGAGAAGCTCTTGAGATCTAGCTTAAAGACTAAGAAAAGGAGAGTTTAGAAATCACCTTTTTTTCTTCTTCTCTCTCCATTCTCTTTTGCACTAGCAACCAATAAATCCCGTGATGGCAATGGCAGCAGCTGGCAATGGGAGACTGCAGGAACTCATACTCTGAGGGTGAGTAACCTTCCTCCTCATTCAGTGGAGCTGTGGTCCCAAGAAGGTGGGATTCTGTCTTCCCGTCACTTGGGCCCAGAAAGTACCGTGGAAATCATGGAGAGGAAGAAGCCTGTGATGGTGACCTCATAAAGTTGTTTACGAGGTCACCGTTCAGCTGCACGTATGTGGAATTTATCTAATTAGCATACTAATACATGAAAACTAACTCAAAATGGATAAAAGACCTAAATATACTATCCAAAACCATAAAACTCTTAGAAGAAAACTTAGGGGTAATGCTTCAGGATCAAGATTTCACCAATGGATTCCCAGATATGAAACCAAAAGCATGTGCAACAGAAGACAAAATAGATAAGTGGAACCTCATCAAAATTAAAAACTTCTGTTCATTAACAGACTTTTTCAACAAAGTGAAGAGGCAGCCTACAGATAGGGAGAAAAATTTTGAGAGCCATATGTCATGGATTGAATTAAGTCCCCCCAAAAATGTGTATGTTAACTTGGTTAGGCCATGATTCCCAGTATTCTGTGTTGTCCTCCATTTTGTGATTGCAATTTTATGTTAGAGAGGATTAGGGTGGGATTGTAACACCCTTACCAGGTCACATCCTTGATCCAATGTAAAGGGAGTTTCCCTGAGGTATGGCCTGCACCACCTTTTATCTCTCAAGAGATAAAAGCAAAGGGAAGCAAGCAGGGAGTTGGGAACCTCATACCACCAAGAAAGCAGCCCCGGGAGCAGAGTACGTTCTTTGGACCTGAGGTTCCTGCACTGAGATGCTCCCAGACCAAGGGCCTTCCTCCAGAGCCAACAGAGAGAGAAAGCCTTCCCCTGGAGCTAGTGCCCTGAATTTGGACTTCTAGCCTACTGGACTGTGAGAGAAAAAACTTCTCTTTGTTGAAGCCATCCACTTGTGGTATTTCTGTTATAGCAGCACTAGCTGACTTCTTGTTGTAGTTGTTGTTAGCTGCTGTCAAGTCAGTTCCGACTCATAGTGACCCTATGCACAACAGAACGAAACACTGCATGGTCCTGCACCATCCTTACAATCATTGTTATGTTTGAGCTCATTGTTGCAGCCACTGTGTCAATCCACCTAGTTGAGGGTCTTCCTCTTTTCTGCTGACCCTGTACTTTGCCAAACATGATGTCCTTTTCCAGGGACTGATCCCTCCTGACAACATGTCCAAAGTATGTAAGATGCAGTCTTGCCATCCTTGCTTCTGAGGAGCATTCTGGTTTTACTTCTTCCAAGAACTAGATGACTAAGACACCATATATCTGATAAGGATTTGATATCCAGAAAATATAAAGAACTTCTACAATTTAACAACAAAAAGACAAAAAACCCAATCAAAAAAAATGTGCAAAGGACTTGAATAGACATTTCATCAAGGAAGAAATACAAATGGCCAACAAGCACATGAAGAGATGTACAACATTATTAGTCAGTAGGGAAACGTTATTTCAAACCACAACGAGATTTCACTTCATGGTCACTAAGATGGCTATGATTAAAGATTTGTACAACAATAGGTGTTGGAGAGGACGAGGAGAAATAGGAACCCTCATCCACTGTTGGTAAGACTTAAAACGCTACAACCACTGTGAAAACAATCTGGCGGTTCCTCAAAAAGTTAAACATAGAATTGCCATACGATCCAGCAGTTCCTCTTCTAGGTATATACCCAAAATAATTGAAAGCAGGAACACAAACAGATACATGTACACCAATGTTCATTACCTCACTATCGACAGCAGTCATAACGTGGAAACAACCCAAGTGTCCGTCACCAGATGAATGGATAAACAAAATATGGTACATACTTACAATGGAATATTACCCAGTCATAAGGAGAAATGAAGTACTGATATATGCTGCAACTTGGATGAACCTTGAAAACATCACGCACAGTGAAATAACCCAGACAAAAACACTTGGAAATTAAACAACAGACTTTTAAATAATCCATGGGTCAAAGAGAAAGTCACAAATAAAATTGGAAAATATTTGAATTGAATAAAAATGACAATACAAGGTATCAAAATTTGTCATATGCAGCTAAACAGTTCCTGTAGAGAAATTTATAGCACTAAATGATTACATTAGAAAAAAGAAAAGATACTTAAATAATCGAAGTTCCCAACTCAAGAAAGTAGACAGAAATAGAAAATAAATACGATCAAGCAGAATTAAAGAAATATTAAAGACCAGAAATAGTAAAATTGAAAACAGAAAAATAGTAGAGACTATAAAAATGAATGAAACCGAAGCAGCTGAGAGGGGGCCAAGATGGCGGACTAGGTGGACGCTCCCGCGGATCCCTCTTGCAACAAAGACTCGGAAAAACAAGGGAATCGATCACATACATAACAATCTATGAACTCTGAACAACAAGCACAGACTTAGAGACGGAGGACGAACAAATACGGGCAGACAGCGACTGTTTTCAGAACTAGGAGCCAGCGCACCAGGCAGGTGACCTTCGGAGCTCGATCTGGGGCAGAGCCCAGGGGGGCAGACGGCACAGAAAGGGGGCCCACCCCTTCCCCCCCGAACCCATCCCGGGAGGAAGCCTAGCAGGTTGGCGCGGGCGGCGTAGGGGCGCAGCCGGAGGGAGAAACACCCGGGAGGCAGTGACTGATCTGAGAGGGGGGAGAACAGCGTCCCAGCTGGGGTGCCCTGCTGTCCGCCGGGAGTTAGGCGAGAAGCCGACGGGGCGCGCGCGGGGGGGGGGTCAGCTGTGTTTCCCTGGAGTGACCCCAGGGCGGGGCCCACGCGTTCGTGCGTTAGGACGCGCACCCAGTCCGCGCGTGTGGCACGGCACACCAGAGGGAGAAATCCCCGGAGGTGTCTGGTCTCAAAACAGGGAAAGCAGCATCCCAGACGGGGAGCCATTCCGCTGCGATCTGGGCACGCGCGCGCGCGCGCGGGCGGGGCATGAGCGCGGGGTCCATTTTTATTACCCTGAATTGACCCAGAGGGCGGGAACACCTGGTCGTGCGAGTGACGCCCTCCCAGTTTGCGCGAGAGGTGCGGCACACTGGAAGGAGAAGTCCCCGGGAGGAACTGATTGGTCCCAAAGCGCAGAAAGTAGCATCCCAGACAAAGTGCCGCCCTGCTGGGGCTTGGGCGCGCGCACGAGCGGGCCGTGAGCGCGGAGTCCATTTTTATTGCCCTGAATTGACCCAGGGGGCGGGCCCACCTGGCCGTGCGGAGGAACTGATTGGTCCCGAAGCGCAGAAACTAGCGTCCCAGACGGGGTTCCGTCCTGCTGGGGCTTGGGCGCGCGCACGAGCGGGGCGTGAGCACGGAGTCCATTTTTATTGCCCTGAATTGACCCAGGGGGCGGGCCCACCTGGCCGTGCAGGTGACGCAACCCAGTTCGCGCGAGAGGTGTGGCGCTCCGGAAGGAGAAGTCCCGGGGAGGAAGTGACTGGTTCCCGAACAGGGAAAGCAGCGTCTCAACCCGGAAGTCATCCCGCTGGGATTTGGGCGCGCGCACAGGCGGGGCGTGACCGCGGGATCTAATTATAATCGCCTGAATAGACCCTGGGGGCGGGCCCACCCGTTCGTGCGGGAAACGCCCACCCAGTGCCCACGAGCGGTGCCGCGCACCGGAGGAAGTCCCCAGGAGGAAGGGACTGGTTTTCGAGCAAGGAAAGCAGTGTCCTAGCCAGGGACCCGTCCAGCCCGGATTTTGGCAAACGGGGGCGGAGCGTGAACGTGGTGTTCAGCTCTATATTCTGTGGTGCTACACTCCTAGCTCTCAGATCCCTCCCCCACCCTCCCCAGGCGACCCCATTAACATCCGAATACCCGGAGCCAGAGAGAGAATTCAGATAGGGATCTGACTGCATTTTTTTTTAGCTGACTACTGGGAAAATCTAGTTTCCCAGTGATGGCTCGGAGACAGCAGTCCATATCAAACCACATAAAGAAACAGACCATGACAGCTTCTCCAACCCCCCAAACAAAAGAATCAAAATCTTTCCCAAATGAAGATACAATCCTGGAATTATCAGATACAGAATATAAAAAACTAATTTACAAAATGCTTAAAGATATCACGAATGAAATTAGGATAACTGCAGAAAAAGCCAAGGAACACACTGATAAAACTGTTGAAGAACTCAAAAAGATTATTCAAGAACATAGTGGAAAAATTAACAAGTTGCAAGAATCCATAGAGAGACAGCATGTAGAAATCCAAAAGATTAACAATAAAATTACAGAATTTGACAACGCAATAGAAAGTCAGAGGAGCAGACTCGAGCAATTAGAATGTAGACTGGGACTTCTGGAGGACCAGGGAAACAACACCAACATAGCTGGAAAAAAATCAGATAAAAGAATTAAAAAAAATGAAGAAACCCTAAGAATCATGTGGGACTCTATCAAGAAGGATAACTTGCGAGTGATTGGAGTCCCAGAACAGGGAGGGGGGACAGAAAACACAGAGAAAATAGTTGAAGAACTCCTGACACAAAACTTCCCTGACATCATGAAAGAAGAAAGGATATCTATCCAAGATGCTCATCGAACCCCATTTAAGATTGATCCAAAAAGAAAAACACCAAGACATATCATCATCAAACTTGCCAAAACCAAAGACAAACAGAAAATTTTAAAAGCAGCCAGGGAGAAAAGAAAGGTTTCCTTCAAGGGAGAATCAATAAGAATAAGTTCAGACTACTCAGCAGAAACCATGCAGGCAAGAAGGGAATGGGACGACATATACAGAGCACTAAACGAGAAAAACTGCCAACCAAGGATCATATATCCAGCAAAACTCTCTCTGAAATATGAAGGAGAAATTAAGATATTTACAGATAAACACAAGTTTAGAGAATTTGCAAAAACTAAACCAAGACTGCAAGAAATGCTAAAGGAGATTGTTTGGCCTGATGACCAATAATATCAGGTACCAGCACAATACAAGGTCACAAAACAGAACGTCCTGATATCAACGCAACTCAAACAGAGAAAGCACAAAAACAAACAAATTAAGACTAATTCTAAAAAATAAATAAATAAACAAAATAATACACACAACAGGAAATCATGGAAATCAATAGCTAAACGATCAAAATAATCAAAAAGAGGGACTAAATATAGGAGGCATTGAACTGCCAGATGGAGAGTGATACAAGGCGAAATAGAAGGATACAAGTTAGGGTTTTACTTAGAAAAATAGGGGTAAATAAAAAGGTAACCACAAAAAGGAATATCAATTCCATAACTCAAGAAAAAAGCCAAGAAAAACGTAACGACTCAATAAACACAAAGTTAAACATTATGAAAATGAGGATCTCACAAGCTACTAAGAAAAACGTCTCAGCACAAAAAAGCATGTGGAAAAATGAAATGGCCAACAACACACATAAAAAGGCATCAAAATGACAGCACTAAAAACTTACTTATCTATAATTACGCTGAATGTAAATGGACTAAATGCACCAATAAAGAGACAGAGAGTCACGGACTGGATAAAAAAACACGATCCATCTATATGCTGCCTACAAGAGACACACCTTAGACTTAGAGACACAAACAAACTAAAACTCAAAGGATGGAAAAAAGTATATCAAGCAAACAATAAGCAAAAAAGAAGAGGAGTAGCAATATTAATTTCTGACAAAATAGACTTTAGACTTAAATCCGCCACAAAGGATAAAGAAGGACACTATATAATGATAAAAGGGACAATTGATCAGGAAGACATAACCATATTAAATATTTACGCACCTAATGACAGGGCTGCAAGATACATAAATCAAATTTTAACAGAATTGAAAAGTGAGATAGACACCTCCACATATATAGTAGGAGACTTCAACACACCACTTTCGGAGAAGGACAGGACATCCAGTAAGAAGCTCAACAGAGACACGGAAGACCTACTTACAACAATCAACCAACTTGACCTCATTGACTTATACAGAACTCTCCACCCAACTGCTGCAAAATATACTTTTTTTTCTAGCGCACATGGAACATTCTCTAGAATAGACCACATATTAGGGCATAAAACAAATCTTTGCAGAATCCAAAACATCGAAATATTACAAAGCATCTTCTCAGACCACAAGGCAATGAAGCTAGAAATCAATAACAGAAAAACTAGGGAAAAGAAATCAAATACTTGGAAAATGAACAATACCCTCCTGAAAAAAGACTGGGTTATAGAAGACATCAAGGAGGGAATAAGGAAATTCTTAGAAAGCAACGAGAATGAAAATACTTCCTATCAAAACCTCTGGGACACAGCAAAAGCAGTGCTCAGAGGCCAATTTATATCGATAAATGCACACATACAAAAAGAAGAAAGAGCCAAAATCAGAGAACTGTCCCGACAACTTGAGCAAATAGAAAGTGAGCAACAAAAGAATCCATCAGGCACCCGAAGAAAACAAATAATAAAAATTAGAGCTGAACTAAATGAATTAGAGAACAGAAAAACAATTGAAAGAATTAACAAAGCCAAAAGCTGGTTCTTTGAAAAAATTAACAAAATTGATAAACCATTGGCTAGACTGACTAAAGAAAAACAGGAAAGGAAACAAATAACCCGAATAAGAAACGAGAAGGACCACATCACAACAGAACCAAATGAAATCAAAAGAATCATATCAGATTACTACATAAAATTGTACTCTAACAAATTTGAAAACCTAGAAGAAATGGATAAATTCTTGGAACAACACTACTTACCTAAACTAACACATACAGAAGTAGAACAACTAAATAGACCCATTACAAAAAAAGAGATTGAAATGGTAATCAAAAAACTCCCAACAAAAAAAAGTCCTGGCCCAGATGGCTTCACTGCAGAGTTCTACCAAACCTTCAGAGAAGACTTAACACCATTACTATTGAAGGTATTTCAAAGTATAGAAAAAGACGGAATACTACCCAACTCATTCTATGAAGCCACCATCTCCCTGATACCAAAACCAGGTAAAGACATTACAAAAAAAGAAAATTTTAGACCTATATCCCTCATGAACATAGATGCAAAAATCCTTAATAAAATTCTAGCCAATAGAATCCAACAACACATGAAAAAAATAATTCACCCTGATCAAGTGGGATTTATACCAGGTATGCAAGGCTGGTTTAATATCAGAAAAACCATTAATGTAATCCATCACATAAATAAAACAAAAGACAAAAACCACATGATCTTATCAATTGATGCAGAAAAGGCATTTGACAAAGTCCAACACCCATTTATGATAAAAACTCTCACCAAAATAGGAATTGAAGGAAAATTCCTCAACATAATAAAGGGCATATATGCAAAGCCAACGGCCAATATCACTCTAAATGGAGAGAACCTGAAAGCATTTCCCTTGAGAACGGGAACCAGACAAGGATGCCCTTTATCACCGCTCTTATTCAACATCGTACTTGAAGTCCTAGCCAGGGCAATTAGGCTAGACAAAGAAATAAAGGGTATTCAGATTGGTAAGGAGGAAGTAAAGCTATCACTATTTGCAGATGACATGATCGTATACATGGAAAACCCTAAGAAATCCTCCAGAAAACTACTGAAACTAATAGAAGAGTTTGGAAGAGTCTCAGGATATAAAATAAACATACAAAAATCACTTGGATTCCTCTACATCAACAAAAAGAACACCGAAGAGGAAATAACCAAATCAATACCATTCACAGTAGCCCCCAAGAAGATAAAATACTTAGGAATAAATCTTACCAAGGAAGTAAAAGACCTATACAAAGAAAACTATAAAACTCTGCTACAAGAAATTCAAAAGGACACGCTTAAATGGAAAAACATACCCTGCTCATGGATAGGAAGACTCAACATAGTAAAAATGTCTGTTCTACCAAAAGCCATTTATACATACAACGCACTTCCAATCCAAATACCAATGTCATACTTTAAGGGAATAGAGAAACAAATCACTAATTTCATATGGAAAGGAAAGAATCCCCGGATAAGCAAAACATTACTGAAAAAGAAGAAGAAAGTGGGAGGCCTCACCCTACCTGATTTCAGAACCTATTATATAGCTACAGTAGTCAAAACAGCTTGGTACTGGTACAACAACAGGCACATAGACCAATGGAACAGAATTGAGAATCCAGATATAAATCCATCCACGTATGAGCAGCTGATATTTGACAAAGGACCAGTGTCAGTCAATTGGGGAAATAATAGTCTTTTTAACAAATGGTGCTGGCATACCTGGATATCCATTTGCAAAAGAATGAAACAGGACCCATACCTCACACCATGCACAAAAACTAACTCCAAGTGGATCAAAGACCTAAACATAAAGACTAAAACGATAAAAATCTTGGAAGAAAAAATAGGATCTACCCTAGGAGCCCTAATACAGGGCATAAACAGAATACAAAACATTACCAAAAATGATGAAGAGAAACCCGATAACTGGGAGCTCCTAAAAATCAAACACCTATGCTCATCTAAAGACTTCACCAAAAGAGTAAAAAGACCACCTACAGACTGGGAAAGAATATTCAGCTATGACATCTCAGACCAGCGCCTGATCTCTAAAATCTACATGATTCTGTCAAAACTCAACCACAAAAAGACAAACAACCCAATCAAGAAGTGGGCAAAGGATATGAACACACATTTCACTAAAGAAGATATTCAGGCAGCCAACAGATACATGAGAAAATGCTCTCGATCATTAGTCATTAGAGAAATGCAAATTAAAACTACGATGAGATTCCATCTGACACCAACTAGACTGGCATTAATTCAAAAATCACAAAATAATAAATGTTGGAGAGGCTGCGGAGAGACTGGAACTCTCATACACTGCTGGTGGGATTGTAAAATGGTACAACCACTGTGGAAATCCATCTGGCGTTATCTTAAACAGTTAGAAATAGAACTACCATACAAACCAGAAATCCCACTCCTCGGAATATACCCTAAAAATACAAGACCCTTCACACAAACAGATATATGCACACCCATGTTTATTGCAGCTCTGTTTACAATAGCAAAAAGCTGGAAGCAACCAAGATGTCCATCAACGGACGAATGGGTAAATAAATTGTGGTATATTCACACAATGGAATACTACGCATCGATAAAGAACAGTGACGAATCTCTGAAACATTTCATAACATGGAGGAATCTGGAAGGCATTATGCTGAGCGAAATGAGTCAGTTGCAAAAGGACAAATATTGTATAAGACCACTATTATAAGATCTTGAGGAATAGAAAAAATGGAAAAGAACACATACTTTTGTGGTTACAAAGGGGGGAGGGAGGGAGGGAGGGAGGGAGAGGGCTTTTTATTGATCAATCTGTAGATGGGAACTGCTTTGGGTGAAGGGAAAGACAACACTCAAAACAAGGAAGGTCAGCCTAATTGGACAGGATTAAAAGTAAAGAGGTTTCCGAGATAAAATGAAAGCTTCAAAGGATAGCGAAGCAGGGGCTGGGGTCTGGGGAACTTGGTTTGAGAGGACTTCTAAATCAATGGGCAAAATAATTCTATTATGAAAACACTCTGCATCCCACTTTGAATTGTGGCACCTGGGGTCCTAAATGCCAACAAGCAGCCATCTAAAATACATTAATTGGTCTCAACCCACCGGGAGCAAAGGCAAAGGAAGAACACCAAGGTCACACGACAACTAAGAACCCAAGAGACAGAAAGGGCCACTTGAACCAGAGACCTACAATATCCTGAGACCAGAAGAACAAGTTGGTGCCCGGCCACAATCGATGTCTGCCCTGTCAGGGAGCACAAGAGACAACTCCTGAGGGAGCAGGAGACCAATGGGATACAGACCCCAAATTCTCATTAAAAGACCACACCTAATGGTATGATTGCGACTAGAGGAATCCCAGAGACAATGCTCCCCAGAACTTCTGATGGCACAGGACAGGAACCAACCCCGAAGACAAATCATCAGGCATGAAAAGGACTGGTCAGTGGGGGGGAGAGAGATACTGATGAAGAGCGAGCTAATTAAATCAGGTGGACACGGGAGAGTGTGTTGGCAACTCTTGACTGGAGGGGGGATGGGAAGATAGAGAGAGATGGAAGAAGGTAAAATTGGCACGAAACGAGAGACTGTAAGGGCTGACTCAATAGGGGGAGAGCAAGTGGGAGAAGGGAGTAAGATGTATGTAAACCTACATGTGACAGACTGATTGGAATGGTAAATGTTCACTTGAAGCTTAATAAAAATTTAAAAAAAAAAAAAAAAAAAATGAATGAAACCAAAATCTAGTTATTTGTGAAGATCAATAAAATTGATAAATCTCTAGCAAGAGTGACAAAGAAGAGAGAAGAGAAATTGTCAATACCAAAAATAAAAGAGAGAATACCACTACAGGCTCTGCAGACATTAAAATGATAATAAGTGGTTGCTACAAACAATTCCATATACATAAATTCAACAACTTAGATGAAAGGAACCAGTCCTCAGAAACCATTGTGGTTGGCTTAAGATTGCCTCCTTGCCCCAGCAACGTTCACATTCTAATCACTGGAACCTGTGAACATTATTTTGTATGGCAAAAAGGACTTTGCAGGTGTGATTACTTCAAGGATCTTGATATGGGGAGATTATTTTGCAATATCCAAGTGGATCCAATGTAATCACAAGGATCCTTATAAGACTCAAGTCAGTGTGAAGACAGGGGCAGAAAGAGATTTGAAAATGCAACACTGCTAGACCTGAGGATGGAAAAAGAGGCCTCAATGCAAGGAATGCAAGTGATGTATCTCTAGAAACTGGAAAAGGAAAGGAAATGGAGTGTTCCCTGGAGCCTCTGGAGGGACTGCGAAGTCTTTCCAACACCTTGATGTCATCCCTGTGAGACTCTTTTTGAACTTCTGACCTCCAGAAGTATAACAATATATTTTTGTTGTTTTCAGCCACTAAGCTTGTGGTAATTTATTATGGTATCAACTCGAAAACCAATAAAACCGAAAACTACCAAAACACACCCAATGTGAAATAAATAACATGAATTGTGCTATAATTATTTAAGTAATTGAATTAGTAATTTAAAGCCATACAGAAAAGAAATCTATAGACCTGTATGGTTTCATGTGTGAATTCTACCTATCATTTAAAGAAAAAATGATACCAATTTTACACAACCTCTTCCAAAAATAGAACAGGTGGGATTAATTCCCATGTCATTTTAAGAACTCAGTATTATCCTGATAGCAAATTCAGACAAGATCAAAAAGGAAAAGTACAGTTCAATAGCTTTAATGAACATAGATACAAAAATCCTCAACAAAATGTTAGCAAATCTAGCCCATAAACATGTAAAAATATACCTTGAGCAAGTGGGATTTATCCCAGGAAGACAAAGCTGGTCCAATATTCAGAAGTCAATCAATGTAATTCACCAAATATGCAGCGTAAAAATGACAAAACCACAGGATATTATCAATTGATACAGAAAAAGCATTTGATAATATGCAACATCGTTTCATGATAAAAACTCTAAGAACTCTAAGAATAGGAGGGATTTCCTCAACCTAATAAAGTGCAGCTACAGAAAGCCTCCAGCTAACAACATACTTAATGGTGAAGTATTGAAGTCTTTCCCCCTAAGATTGGGAATAAGGCAATGATATTTACATTTACCATTTTTAATCAATATTGCAATGGAAGTTTTAGTCAGTTCAAAACAACAAGAAAGAAAAGCCATTACAGATTGGAAAGGAAGAAATAAAACTGCCCATATTTACAAACAATATGACTGTCCATGTAGAAAACCCAAGTAATGTAAACAAAAAATCTTAGAGCCAATAAGAAACTCTAGCAAGAGAGCAGGATACAAGGTCAGCACACAAAAGTCAATTTTATTTTGACTCAAAAATTATAATGTGTTTTTTTTATATTTTCACCAAAATACACGTACTGGAATGTTCATAGCCCATTATTCATAATAGCTAAAACTGGACTCAACCTAAATATTCATTAATATCAGAATAAATAAATACATTATGGTATATTCATAAGGCAGAAAACTATATAACAATGAAAATGAATGAACAGTTACTAAGTGCAACAACACATGATACAATGTTGAGCAAAAGAGGTAGACACACAAAAGGACATTGTGCATGATTTCATTTATAAAGTTCAAAAACAAGGCAAACTAAGCAAAGGTAAATAAGTCCTAAGATTATCTTTGGGAAGCAGGTGACAGTATTCACTAGGAGGTGGCATACGATGGGTTTCTGAGTGCCCATAATGTTCTATTTCTTGATCCAAAGACAGTTACACAGGTGTGTACACTTTTGTGGAAATTACTCAGGCTATGAACATTTAATATGGGAACATTTTTTCCTGTATCTGTTTTATATACCAATTTAAAAAGTTTATTAGAAAAGGAAACAGTTACAACAGATTTATCATGGATTGAATAGTGTCCCCCTCCCCGCCCCCCTGCCAAATATGTTGAAGTACTATCCCTTCACACCTGTGTACATGACCTGGTTTAGAAATAGTGTTTTAAAGATGTTACCAGTTAACACCAGGTCATACCAGAATAAGATTGGGCTTAATTCAATCTGAGTGTTGTCATATAAAAGAGAAGAGACACAGAGAGACAGATAGAGGGAAGATGGCCATGTCACCAAGGAGGTATGTTGCACCTGCAATCCAAGGAATACCTGGGCCTACCAGAAGCTGGAAAACAATAAAGGAACTCTTCTCCTAGAGCCTTAAGAGAGAACGTGGACCTGCCAGCATAC
Source organism: Loxodonta africana (assembly GCF_030014295.1). Lineage (NCBI taxonomy): Eukaryota > Metazoa > Chordata > Mammalia > Proboscidea > Elephantidae > Loxodonta > Loxodonta africana. Next base: position 147,475,120 of record NC_087369.1, read on the forward strand.
TGAATTTAGACTACTAGCCTCCAGAACTGTGATGCAATAAATTTCTCTTGTTTCAGGCCACCCAATTTTTGGTACCTTGTTACAACAGCCCTGGGAAACTAATATTGCTTGCAGATAAAACATAAAAGCAAAGAAACAACACATAAATATAAAGTAAGATGACAGAGGAGCAACCAAATGCAAATTGTAAAATGGCATTTATATAAAGAGCCCAGATCTCACCTACTTCTCTACCATCAGAAGGTCAAATTCTTTGTAATGGATTAAGGAAACAAAGAGCAATAATATGAAGTTTTAGGAGTTATTTTTTTTAACAATGTGTCCAGACAAAAATTAAAAAAAGTACTGGGTAAACATATTTCAATCCAATGAAGAGTATATTTTTAAGCAAAAAGCAGTGAGGGGATAAAAGGTATAGACACTGATTTATACTCCTATGAGTCGGAACCGATTCACCGTCACTGAGTTTGGTTTTTGGGTTTAATGATAAAGGGGAGAATGATAATAAGACATAATACTAATGTATATAACAATCATATATATATATATATATAAGCTAATGCATAAAACGAATACAAGGAGAAATAGATGTGGTTGGAGAATTAAATTCACATTACTATTCAGCTCTCAAAAAAAAATACAGGGATAGAATGTGACCAATATTATTAATACGGTGGAAGTAAAAGGTAAATATATAGTTAACAAGTTTTTTGTGAGAAGTAAATGAAATGATGTGGGCAAAATACCTGTACAGTAAGCATACACTCAATGGTAGCCATTATTAAAAAAAAAGGAAAATCTATTAATAAAACATATTATTTGTTTAAATAAGAAAGTAATATGGTTATCATAATAGGCTAAAAGGCATCAGATGAAATTTAATACATGCTACCAACAAAACTTTTTAAAAATTAAGAAACTTCCATAACATGGTAAAGAATAATTATTGTCAGCAGCGAAGAGATATACTTAATATTGTTTATTTGCTGTACAAACCCTACCCACTTGAAAATAGGGAAAAATATTATCATTAAAAAAAAAATCACACATCTTGCTTTCTGAAATTACTTGAAATGCTTATTTTAGCAGGTTGGGTTATTCTCTCTATCTAAACAAACTTACCTGGGCATCACGGAATTTGAACACGAGGGGTTAATTAACACTAATGAAGTAGTTATGGAGATACATTAGTCTGATGCCTGGATCTACGCTGTGCAGACAGAACTGCCAGAGGTTTCCAAAAACTTATCGTGGGATCCTTAGGTCATGTTTCCACTTGGGAAATGCTGAAGAATATTAACGATTTTGACTCTCCATAGTCATTATTTATTAATATTTTTAGAACTCTGGATGCAGGGAGACTTGAAAAAATAAATACATGCAAAAGTATTGGAAAAGAAGCAACTAGTATATTATTATTCACTAATGATTTGAAAGAATGCTTGGCAGTCTTAGAGAATCCTCTGCAAAACCTCATGTCATTCTGCCTTGTTTTCATTTTCATATTTATGCAAGACAAATAAAATTATAATGGAATTTGCTCTAAAACATAATAATATTCATCTTGAAATTAATTTAAAAAATAAGTGAGATTTAAAACCTCAGATAAAGTAGTGCAATGATGGATTGTGGACATTATGGTAATATTTCCAGGGGAAAATATTGCCATCTTAGAAATGGAACTAATTATATATGAAGTTTAAAGATATAATAAAAGCAAGCATCCCAAAATAACATAAAAATGAAGAACTATTATTCTTTTTTGAATTTATTTATTGTGCTTTAGGTGAAAGTTTACAAAGCAAGTCAGTCTCTCATACAAAAAGCCATACACACCCTGCCGTGCACTCCCAGCTGCTCTCCCCCTAATGTGACTGCACACTCCTCCTCTCCACTCTGTATTCTCTGTGTCCATTCAACCAACTCCTGTCCCCCTCTGCCTTCTTATCTCGCCACCAGCCAGGAGTGGCCCACATAGTCTCATGTGTCTACTTGAGCCACGAAGTTCACTCCTCACCAGTATCATTGTCCATCTTAAAGTCCAGGCCAATCTCTGTCTGTAGAGTTGGTTTCAGGAGTGGTTCCAATCTTGGGCTCTCAAAGGGTCCAGGGACCATGACCATCAGGGTCCCTCCGATCTCAGTCAGACCATTAAGCCTGGTCTTTTTAGGAGAATTTAAGATCTGCATCCCACTGTTCTCCTGCTCCATCAGGGATTCTCTGTTGTGTTCCCCCTCACAGCAGGCATTGGTGGTAGCCAGGCACCATTTAGTTTGAAGAATTATTTAATAAATAGTGTTGGGATAACTGGACAGTGTTTTGGAGACAAAACTAATTTGAATTTTTAAAAAAATCTGTTTAAATATGGATTTCTGAATGAGCTCCAAAAGAATTAAGGAACTGCATATTATATTATGCCATATAAAAGCAAGAAGAAAATAAAAATAAAGTCTAAATCATGTCTTTGGATGGATAATAATTTGTCAAAAATTTGAAGCAACAAGAAAAGTTTAAAAGGAAGGATTGACAGATTTAATTACATAAAATGTAAAACATCTATTGAACAAAACAAAATGAAAATAAAAAAGAAAACTTTATATTGATATCAAGTTTGACAGATCAAGAATTAACATCAATAATGACCAAAAGGAGAATTCTAAGAATATAATTAAGATGCCAATGAGTAAAGGGAATGAACAGTCAGTAAAAGAGAAAATAGAAAAAGAGCAGAAACATAGGGAAAATACTCACCCTTACTAGTAACTAAAGCAATCCAATTTGAAATGATAATCAGGTGCCATTTTGCACCTATTAAATTAGAAAAATTAAATGAGTCTACTAAAAGCAGGCAAGCCTGTAATTAAATTAGTGCTCTCTTGCCTCTTTGGTGGCGGTGTAAACTAGTATAACATGTAAAAGCTATTTGGCAATATATATCAAGAATCATAAAATTTTGACCACTTATTTTACTCTTTGGAACTGTGTCTAAGGAAATGTTTGTTAGAGCATCATCTATAATAGCAAGGAATTGGAACCCAGATACATGTTCAAAGATAGGAGAATGAGCAAGTAAATTATGATATAGTAGGTAGGCATTAAATTATAATTGCAAATAACTAACACTACGTGAAATATGTATGACATATTATTAAGTGAAAAGATATCTTTAATAGGACAATAAGTACATACATAACAGTATGAAACTTCAGGTGTGGATTTAACAAGTATTTATTTTAACATCTTGAATCTTACACTTGGGAGTTGTGCTCAGTATGCAATCGTTTATACTACCACATCTGATCAAGGTATAAAATTTTGGACAACCAATATTAAGTTTGTCTTCTGTAGTAATTGCATTAAAGAGAAGGATAATATATTCTCTAACATATCCTTCATGATTGAAGTCACTATTAGCTCTATACCTAGGCAATGAACATTAGAAATATGATCAATGAAAATTTGTTGTTCCGTTCTAGGTATTAGTAAAAATATTTGTATAACTGATTTTTCATCATCTTTAACTTAGTGTCTCAACACTTTGTTTACTTTGGCAGTTTTCATTAAAACACCATTGTTATGGCTTAAGCACACAACACTTGCATGATCATTGGCTATTGACTTTACCAACGGTTTAACAGAGGCCTTTCAATTTAAAAGGTATACTTTATTTTAAAGGTGTGAATTAGTCTTCATTTTTCTCACTTTGAAGTATTGACTTTTAGCTATGTGAAAAAGCTGTGAACTTAATTAATGTGTGTGAAGAAGCAGAAATCTTAGTGGCATGAATAGAAACACTTGATTCCAAACCATTTGATATAAAACAAGGCTCCTTTGATCTCTATCTAGATGTATGCTCTAAAACAGCAGACCATTTAATTGACTGACACATTAAATATTCCAAAAACACTATTTTCCTTTATTTTTAAAATAGAACAACAAGGAGAAATAACACAGTTGTAGCTCTTGATCTATGGCAATATTTGAGGGATCTCTGGTACAGTGCTGTGCCTGTTAGTCACCCCACTGTCTCAATTGTCCTCATCTCTTTTTGCTGAAAGTTAAGATGGGATTAGATAGGTGCACAAGGTAGTTGCCATGCAATAGTCTCTTTCAGAGAAGAAAGAAAGAGCAAAGGAAGGAAGGAAGGGAGGAAGGGAGGAGGGAAGGAGGGAAGGAGGGAAGGAGGGAAGGAGGGAAGGAGGGAAGGTGGGAGGGATGGAGGGATGGAGGGGGAGGGGAGGGAGGGAAGAAAGAGGGAAAGAAGGAAGGAGGGAGGGAGGAAGGGAGGGAGGAAGGGAAGGAGGGAGGGAAGGAAGGAAGGAAGGAAGGAAGGAAGGAAGGAAGGAAGGAAGGAAGGAAGGAAGGAAGGAAGGAAGGAAGGAAGGAAGGAAGGAAGGAAGGAAGGAAGGAAGGAAGGAAGGAAGGAAGGAAGGAAGGAGCATGGCATACTCATTAAAGGTATGGATTCTAAAACTACATTGTTGTTGTTGGGTGCCCATAAGTCGATTTCAGCCCAGAGTGACTCTGTGACTGAGTAGAACTTCCCCATAGGGTTTCCTAGGCTGTAATCTTTATTGGAGCAGATTCCCAGGTCTTTCTCCTGCCGAGCAGGTTTGAACCGCTAACCTTGTTGTGCCACCAGTCCAAATGCAATCTTATTAACTTGCTAGCTGAATGTTCTGCAATTTGACCTTCACTGTTCTTTCTTCTTTCTGAGTCTCAGTTCCTTATTTATGAAATAGCACCTAATAAGCCCTGAAATAAGCCTTCAGTATGGATTACACCTCAACAAAAATAAAAAAAATCCTCACAACTGGACAGAAAAGCAACATCGTGATAAATGGAGAAAAGATTGAAGTTGTCAAGGATTTCATTTTATTTGGATCCATAATCAACACCCATGGAAGCAGCAGTCAAGAAATCAAACGACGCCTTGCATTGGGGAAATGGGCTGCAAAAGACCTCTTTAAACTGTTAAAAAGAAAGATATCAGCTTGAGGACTAATAAGGGCCTGACCCAAGCCATGGTGTTCTCAATTGCCTCATATGCATGCAAAACTGGACAATGAATAAGGGAGACCAAAGAAGAATTGACGCCTTTGAATTGTGGTGTTGGCGAAGAATATTTAACATACCGTGGACTGCCAAAAGAACGAACAAATCTGTCTCAGAAGAAGTACAACCAGAATACCCCTTAGAAGCAAGGATGGCAAGACTGAGTCTTAAAAATACTTTGGACATGTTATCAAGAGGGATCAGTCCCCGGAGAAGGACATCATGCTTTGTAGAGTGCAGGGTCAGCGAAAAAGAGGAAGACCCTCAATGAGATGGATTGATACAGTGGCTGCAACAATGGGCTCAAGCATAACAATGATTGTGAGCATGGGGCAGGACCAGGCAGTGTTTCCTTCTGTGGTACATAGAGTCACTATGAGTCAGAACCTACTCGAAGGCACCTAAGAACAACAACAAGCCCTGAAAACATGTTTTCTATTATCATTAAAGAAAACACAAATTTCTATGTATGCTACAAATTTTCATATGTAGAATTTTCTTTACCATTTAGTTCCAAGCACTTTACAATTCTTAAGAATAGTTTGCTCATAAGTTATTCAAATCACCTATATCTTTACTATTTAAATATTTTCTTTTCTTGTTGTAATGTAGTTAGATTACAAATTATTTTACATTAGTATTTATGTTCAAAGACATTACAATGTAGAAACACATAGTCACTTGATACAATGTAAAGTTGATACACTTGATACACACTTGATACAGTGCGGATTATCTCAGATTAATTACAGCCTTGTGGCATCCCACTGCTCAGGTTACAATTTTTCAAAATAAATTTCTGTTATGGTAAAAAATACATGTCAAAAAACATTTGCCATATCAACCATTTTTTGTGTGTACAATTCACTATGTTGTGCAACCATCTCCACTATCCATTTCTAATTTTTTTTATCACCCTTAATAAAAACTCTGTATCCTTTAACAATACTTTCACATTCCCCCTCCCACAAAATAAAGTAAAATACTCATCAGTATTGTTATATCAATTAGTTTTTAATATTATAATATTATAGTATTTTTTATATACTGGGTTAAATAAAGTACAATATTAAAATTATTTTCACTCAGTTTTACTTTTTAACGTGACTGCTAGAAAATTTAAAATTGTCTACATGGCTCATATTTGTGGCGTGCTTTATAATTTTATTGGACAGCGCTGGTCTAGAGCAGTGTTTATTTTTAAAATGATAATTTAAACAGCTTTATTAGAGTATAATTTATACAACAAAAAATTCACCCATGTTAAGCATAAAATAAAATGATTTTTATTAAATTGATAGAATTATAACCAAAAAAATATAGTTTTATAGCATTTCCCTGACCCAAAAAATTCCTTTGTGTTCATTTGGTAGTCAATACCCTAGAAAGAAAATTCCTAATCTAGGCCTCTGTATTCAAGAATTCCTTGAACCTGGATGAGAAAAAATTACATCTTTATTTTCACTAATCTCTAACTGAAATTGAGCCTTTCCTTCAATTTTAAATGTAGGCCAGAAGTGACCATAGTATTAGCAGAACTCATGATGTTAACCAATAGAAATAAAAGTTACTCCTATATCACATTACAATTTTTGCAAATGTCTCAAAATATTTCATAGTCATAAGTAAATTGAGATTATATCAGTTATTACACCTACTGCTAGATATTATTATTTGATATAATAATAAAGGAATACATTAGTGACATTAGTGAAAATTGTGGAATAGGCAACCCCAAAGTCCTGTATCTTCATGTAAACATAAAAAAAATCAAGCATAAACTGTAAGAATCAGCTGTTGAACTCTAGAAAACAGTTAATGGTTTACAGCAACCAATCAAACACCAAATCAAGAAAAAGCAACTTAAAAATCTGAGGAAAGGGGGACCTCATATCACCAAGAAAGCAGTTTTGGGAGTACAGCACGTCCTTTGGACCCGGGGTCGCTGTGCAGAGAAGCTCCTAGTTTCAGGAAAGATCGATGAGAAGGCCAACAGAGAGAGAAAGCCTTCCCCTGGAGCTGACACCCTGAATTTGTACTTCTAGCCTACTTTTTTTTTTTTAGCCTACTTTACCATGATAAAATAAACTTCTCTTTGATAAAGCCATCTACTTATGGTATTTCTGTTACAGCAGCACTAGATAACTAAGACAGAATTTGGTACCAAGAGAGTGTGGTACTACTCTAACAGATACTTAAAATATAGAACCAGTTTTGGAACTGTGAATGGATAGAGGAACAGCAGGGACAGATGACCAGCACAACAGAGAATCTACAGTGGCAAAGAAGCGGCGGCAGCAGCAGAACCAGGAGACAGCTGGAGACAGTGCTGGAGTCGACCCACTGAGTGAGAGAGCTGAGTGCCTGCGTGCAGGAGGCTTCCTGGTGGAGTGGGGTGCCTCTGGGCACTTACCGGTGGAGCGAGTGAGCTTTGGAACACTTGCCCCAGCAGGGCAGAAGCAGGCTTGAGGCCCCAGAGCTGAGAGGCCAAGAAACCAGGAAACAAAAGCTAAAGAGACAAGGAAAAAAAGAAGCCAAGCTGGTTCAGTCTCAAAAGGAAGGATCATGCCAAATGGCAGGTGACTGGAGTTTTAATGAACCTGTGAAGATTAAAGATGTGCCCTATGGCAGCACAAGGCATGAATTTGGGATTGAGACCCTTGCATAAAACCAAGAAGGGCTGCCTCAGTACGAAAAGGGACTAGAAAAACTGTGCTCATTAGCTAGCTATGATCAACTGGGTGACATCACAGATGGAACCAATGTGAAATAACTCATTGTGACTGGAATGGAAGATGAAACACACAAGAAAAAGTTCAAGGGAAAAAAAATACAGGTGAATGTTAAGGAAAAGTGATACTTTGACAACTCATCAAGATGGGAGTGATGACCTCTAAGGCTAGGAAAGAATGAAAGGGTAGAATATTGCAAAAAGCTGCTTGGATCTTGTTTTACCATCAGTGTTTGATTTAGGGGGCTGAGAAAATACATCCCTTTTGGCTCCAGAAAAAAAAAATTGTAGGAAAGCTCTATGGTGTTTTTTATTTGCCCTTGCCCCATGTTTTTCCTGGCTTGATGCTGGTCTTCAAGATGGCAACCTGCATTCTCAGTGGGGAACCCTGGTCCCTTGATTCTGGAGCAACAGAAGAGAGCTTATTTGCAAATTACTGTGTTTGTCTGTTCTAACCTGTCTGGGAGCTAGCTTCAAGTGCTTATCATTGCTTCACCTAAATCAGAAGTCACTCAGGTTAGAAATTTGCAGGTATTCATCAAAAACATTGTAAGGTGAATAAAAAATATGTAGCTGCCTGGAGCACAATTACAGTTGAGACATATAATAGAGTGGCGAAAGCCTGAGAGAAAAAGCTGGAGAGAAAGTTTCTTTGGGAAATGAGGGTATGAGTATTTACAAAGCCAAATACATGCCCAAGGAAGAAAGTATGATCAGAAAAGATCTCTGGCTGAGCTTCAGGGTCAGTGCAAGTGGGAAATAAAGGCTAAGGCAGAGTTTTAAGTTGCTTAACTAAGAATTGAAGGAGTATTCTAGTACAGAGCCAAACCGAAAAATTGGGAGAGTCTTCATTTTTGTTTCTTCTTTTTTTTTTCTTTGTCTACTCTTTTCTGTCTTTCTTTTTTTTTATCTTTTGGCTCCTGGTGTTCAAGAACATCTCTGTCAAAACACTACCTGAAGACAAGCTAAAGGACTTCAGATACCACACAGGACAAGGGATACGGACTTTAAAAACATAATTTAGAAGAGTGCGAAAAGTGCTAAACTAATACCTGTAGCCTATAACAGGTCAAAAAAAAAAAACTAAAACCAAAAAACAAATCTTGGGAAAGAGGAAGAACTTGATTTCCAGAGTTATCACATTATAATATTTAAAAGGCCCAGTTTTTAACAAAATACACGTACGAAGAAACAAGAAAGTATGACCCATTCACAGGAAAAATTATTAGAAATTAACTGTCCCTTAGGAAGCACAGAAGGGGATTTACTAGACAATAATTTAAATCAACTGTCTTACATTTGCTCAAAGAGCTAAAGAAAATTATGCACAAAGAGCTAAAGGAAACCATAGACAAATGAGGAGAATAATGTATGAACAATTAGAGAATATCAGTAGAGGAAACGTTATAAAAAGGAACCAAACAGAAATTCTAGAGCTGAAAATTACAATAACTGAAAAAAAAAAAACACTAGTGTAGTTCAACATCAGGTTTCAGCAGGAAGAAAAAAGAATCAGTGAACTTGAATATGGGTGAAACTGAAATTATTCATCCTGAGGAGGACAAAGAAAAAAGAATGAAGAAAAATTAACAGAGACTGATAGACACCTGGGACAGTATCAAGCATACCAACACACAAATGGGAGCCCTGAAACAAGAGGTGAAAGGATACAACTCTGATGCACACCTTTCCTGACTTTAAAACACGCAGTATCCCCTCGTTCTGCTCAAATGACTGCCTCTTGATCTATGTACAGGTTCCTCATGAGCACAATTAAGTGTTCCGGAATTCCCATTCTTCGCAATGTCATCCATAATTTGTTATGATCCACACAGTCGAATGCCTTTGCATAGTCAATAAAACACAGGGAAACATCTTTCTGGTATTCTCTGCTTTCAGCCAGGATCCACCTAACAAGAGCAATGATATTCCTGATTCCACGTCCTCTTCTGAATCCGGCCTGAATTTCTGGCAGCTCCCAGTCAATATACTGCTGCAGTCACTTTTGAATTATCTTCAGCAAAATATTGCTTGCGTGTGATATTAATGATATTGTTCCATAATTTCCACATTCGGTTGGATCACCTTTCTTGGGAATAGGCATAAATATGAATCACTTCCAGTCAGTTGGCCATGAAGCTGTCTTCCATATTTCTTGGCATAGATGAGTGAGCACTTCCAGTGCTGCTTTTGTTTGTTGAAATATCTCAATTGATATTCCATCAATTCCTGGAGCTTTGTTTTTCACCAGTGCCTTCAGTGCAGCTTGGACTTCTTCCTAGGTTCCTGATTATATGCTACCTCTTGAAATGGTTAAACGTTGACTCATTCTTTTTGGTGTATAATGACTCTGTGTATTCCTTCCATCTTTTTTTGATGCTTCCTGCATCGTTTGGTATTTTCCCCTGTAGAATCCTTCATTACTGCAACTCAAGGCTTGATTTTTTTCTTCAGTTCATACAGTTTGAGAAACGCTGAGTGTATTCTTCCCTCTTAGTTTTCTATCTCCATCTTTTTGCACATGTCATTATAATGCTTTATTTTGTCTTCTCGACCACCCTCTGAAATCTTCTGTTCTTTTACTTCATCATTTCTTCATTTTGGTTTAGCTGCTCAACGTTCGAGAGCAAGTTTCAGAGTTTCCTCTGTCGTCCATCTTGTTCTTTTCTTTCTTTCCTGTCTTTTCAATGAACTCTTACTTTCTTCATGTATGATGACCTTCCACAACTTGTTTGATTTTTGGTCGTTAGTGTTCACGTGTCAAAACTATTCTTGAGATGGCCTCTAAATTCAGGTCGGGATGTACTCAAGGTGTATTTTGGCTCTCATGGACTTGCTCTGATTTTCTTCAGTTTCAACTTGAACTTGCATATGAGCAATTGATAGTCTGTTCCACAGTCGGCCCCTGGCCTTGTGCTAACTGATGATATTGGGCTTTTCCGTCTTCTCTTTCCATGGATGTAGTCGATTTTGTTCCTGTGTATTCCATCTGGTGAGGTCCATGTGTATAGTCACCATATATGTCGGAGAAAAAAGGTATTTTCATTGAAGAAAAGTCATTGGTCTTGTAAAATTCTATCATTAGATCTACGACATTGTTTCTATTACCAAGGCCATATTTTACAACTACCAATCCTTCTTCTTTGTTTCCAACTTTTGCATTCCAATCACCAGTAATTATCAATGCATCCTGATTTCGTGTTTGATCAATTTCAGACTGCGGAAGCTGATAAAAAATCTTCAATTTCTTCATCTTTGGCCTTAGTGGTTGGTGCATAAGTTTGAATAACAGTTGTATTAATTGGTCTTCCTTATAGGTGTATGGATATTACCCTATCACTGACAGTGTTGTACTTGAGGATAGATCTTGGAATGTTCTTTTTGACAAAGAATGCAATGCCATTCCTCTTCAAGTTGTCATTCCTGGCACAGTAGGTCATATGATTGTCCAATTCAAAATGGCCAATGCCAGTCCATTTTAGCTCTCTAATGCCTAAGATATGGATGTTTATACTTTCCATTTCATTTTTGATGATTTCCAATTTTCCTAGATTCATACTTTGTACATTCTAGGATCCTATTATCAATTGATATTTGCAGGTGTTTCTTCTCATTTTGAGTCATGCCGCATGAGCAATGAAGGTCCCGAAAGTTTTACTCCATCCATATCATCAACTAGCACACCAAATTCAACTGCATATTAAAATGATTATATACCATAATCGATGGTGTATATATATATATTAAAAATTTTTTTAAATATATATATATATATAATTCCAGGGGGTAAAATATGATCAGGAACTGATGGTACTGAAAGAATTCCAAGCTGCACTAAAGGAATTGACAGAATTTCAATTGAGATGTTTCAACAAATAGATGTTGTGCTGGAAGTGTTCACTCTTTTTTGCCAGGAAATTTGGAAGACTGCTACCTGGCCAACCGACTGGAAGAGATTCATATTTATGCCTATTCCCAAGAAAGATGATCCAACTGAATGTGGAAATAATCAAACAATATCATTAATATCACATGCAATCAAAAATTTTTTGAAGATCATTCAAAAGTGGCTGCAGCAGGATACTGACAGGGGACTACCAGAAATTCAAGCCAGATTTGGAAGAAAACTTGGAACCAGGGATGCCATTGCTGATGTCAGATGGATACTGGCTGAAAGCAGAGAATACCAGAAAGATGTTTACCTGTGTTTTGTTGAGTATGCAAAAGCATTCAACTCTGTGGATCATAACAAATTATGGATAACATTGCTGAGAACAGAAGTCCAGAACACTTAATTGTGCTCATGAGGAATCTGTACATGGATCCAGAGGCAGTCCTTCAAACAGAACAGGGGGATACTGAATGGTTTAAAGTCAGGAAAAATGTGCATCAGGGTTGTATCATTTCACCATACTTATTCAATTTGTATGCTGAACAAATAATCTGAGAAGCTGGACTATATGAAGAAGAATGGGGCATCAGGATAGGAAGAAGACTCATTAACAACCTGTGTTATGCAGATGACACGACCTTACTTGCTGAAAGTGAAGAGAACTTGAAGCACTTACTGATGAAGATCAAAGACCACAGCCTTCAGTATGGATTACACCTCAACATAAAGAAAACAAATATCCTCACAACTGGACCAATAAGCCACATCATGATAAACAGAGAAAAGATTGAAGTTGTCAAGGATTTCATTTTACTTGGACCAAAATCAACACCCATTGAAGCAGCAGTCAAGAAATCAAAAGACGCATTGCATTGGACAGATAGGCAGCAAAATCGTCTCTTTAATGTGTTGAAAAGCAAAGATCACACCTTGAGGACTAAGGTGTACCTGATCCAAGCCATGGTGTTTTCAGTCACATCATATGCATGTGAAAGCTGGACAATGAATAAAGAAGACCGAAGAAGAATTGACATCTTTGAATTGTGATGTTGCAGAATATTGAATATACCATGGACTGCCAAAAGAACGACCAAATTTGTCTTGGAAGAAGTACAACCAGAATGTTCCTGGTAAACAATAATGGCGAAACTATGTCTCACATACATTGGACAGGTTATTAGGGAGCACCAGTTCCTGTAGAAAGACATCATGCTTGGTAAAGTAGAGGGTCAGTGAAAAAGAGGAAGACCCTCAATGAGATGGATTGACACAGTGGCTGCAACAATGGTTTCAAGTACAGCAACAATTGTAAGGATGGTGCAGGACTGGGCAGTGCTTTGTTCTGTTGGACATATCGTCCCTATGAGTTGAAACCAACTCGATGGCACCTAACAACAGCAACAATACCATAATCAAGTGGGATTTATCTCAGGAATCAAGGTGGGTTAACATAAGAAAATCAATCAATGTAAATCACTCTATGAATACAACAAAGGAAAAAGCACATGATTATTTTAATTGGTTCAGAAAAAGCATTTCACCAAACCCAAAACCATTTCATGATTAAAAAACACTCAGATACCTAGGAATGGAAGGGAACTTTCTCAACACAATAAAGTTCATTCATGAAAAACCCACAGCTAATGTCAAACTCAATGGTGCAAGACTAAAAGCTTTCCCCACGTGATCGTTAACATGACCAGGATGTTCACTTTTGTCACTTCTATTCAACTTAATACTGAAAGTTCCAGCCAGAACAATTAGGCAAGAAGAGGAAATAAAATATCCAAATTAGAAAAGAAGTACAGTCTACCTTATTATTCGTGGATCCCATATGTGTGAACTCGTCTACTTGTGAAAATTAATACTGCAGTGCTTTTGTGGCCATTCTTGGACATACTGAAGGAGGAAATACAAATTAGAAGTAGGAAAGAAAAAAAACAGAGAAGATAAATTATTCCTGTTTTTTTAAAAAAGGAAGAGAATTCCCATTTTTCTTAGAGTATTTACTTTAGAAAACTTGTAATTGTAAGTTCTTTCTCTGCCTCTTTGAAAGTACGTAAATCTTTTTAAAGACTATGTAAACCTTGCTAACTTACAGCCCAGGAATATTTCCCCAAGATCCTGGAAGACATTTCTTTGAAATATAACAAACCAAGGCAGATAGCACCTTGATTATATCTGACAGCTTTTTTTTTTTTTTTTGGGTTTTTTTTTTTTTTTAATTTTTATTAAGCTTCAAGTGAACATTTACCATTCCAATCAGTCTGTCACATGTAGGTTTACATACATCTTACTCCCTTCTCCCACTTGCTCTCCCCCTATTGAGTCAGCCCTTACAGTCTCTCGTTTCGTGCCAATTTTACCTTCTTCCCTCTCTCTCTATCTTCCCATCCCCCCTCCAGTCAAGAGTTGCCAACACACTCTCCCGTGTCCACCTGATTTAATTAGCTCACTCTTCATCAGTATCTCTCTCCCCCCCACTGACCAGTCCTTTTCATGCCTGATGATTTGTCTTCGGGGATGGTTCCTGTCCTGTGCCATCAGAAGTTCTGGGGAGCATTGTCTCTGGGATTCCTCTAGTCGCAATCATACCATTAGGTGTGGTCTTTTAATGAGAATTTAGGGTCTGCATCCCATCGGTCTCCTGCTCCCTCAGGAGTTGTCTGTTGTGTTCCCTGACAGGGCAGACATCGATTGTGGCCAGGCACCAACTAGTTCTTCTGGTCTCAGGATATTGTAGGTCTCTGGTTCAAGTGGCCCTTTCTGTCTCTTGGGTTCTTAGTTGTCGTGTGACCTTGGTGTTCTTCCTTTGCCTTTGCTCCAGGTGCGTTGAGACCAATTAATGTATTTTAGATGGCTGCTTGTTGGCATTTAGGACCCCAGGTGCCACAATTCAAAGTGGGATGCAGAGTGTTTTCATAATAGAATTGTTTTGCCCATTGATTTAGAAGTCCTCTCAAACCAAGTTCCCCAGACCCCAGCCCCTGCTTCGCTATCCTTTGAAGCTTTCATTTTATCTCGGAAACCTCTTTACTTTTAATCCTGTCCAATTAGGCTGACCTTCCTTGTTTTGAGTGTTGTCTTTCCCTTCACCCAAAGCAGTTCCCATCTACAGATTGATCAATAAAAAGCCCTCTCCCTCCCTCCCTCCCTCCCTCCCCTCTTTGTAACCACAAAAGTATGTGTTCTTTTCCGTTTTTTCTATTTCTCAAGATCTTATAATAGTGGTCTTATACAATATTTGTCCTTTTGCAACTGACTCATTTCGCTCAGCATAATGCCTTCCAGATTCCTCCATGTTATGAAATGTTTCAGAGATTCGTCACTGTTCTTTATCGATGCGTAGTATTCCATTGTGTGAATATACCACAATTTATTTACCCATTCGTCCGTTGATGGACATCTTGGTTGCTTCCAGCTTTTTGCTATTGTAAACAGAGCTGCAATAAACATGGGTGTGCATATATCTGTTTGTGTGAAGGGTCTTGTATTTTTAGGGTATATTCCGAGGAGTGGGATTTCTGGGTTGTATGGTAGTTCTATTTCTAACTGTTTAAGATAACGCCAGATGGATTTCCAAAGTGATTGTACCATTTTACAATCCCACCAGCAGTGTATGAGAGTTCCAGTCTCTCCGCAGCCTCTCCAACATTTATTATTTTGTGTTTTTTGAATTAATGCCAGTCTAGTTGGTGTCAGATGGAATCTCATCGTAGTTTTAATTTGCATTTCTCTAATGGCTAATGATCGAGAGCATTTTCTCATGTATCTGTTGGCTGCCTGAATATCTTCCTTAGTGAAATGTGTGTTCATATCCTTTGCCCACTTCTTGATTGGGTTGTTTGTCTTTTTGTGGTTGAGTTTTGACAGAATCATGTAGATTTTAGAGATCAGGCGCTGGTCAGAGATGTCATAGCTGAAAATTCTTTCCCAGTCTGTAGGTGGTCTTTTTACTCTTTTGGTGAAGTCTTTAGATGAGCATAGGTGTTTGATTTTTAGGAGCTCCCAGTTATCTGGTTTCTCTTCATCGTTTTTGGTAATGTTTTGTATTCTGTTTATGCCCTGTATTAGGGCTCCTAGGGTAGATCCTATTTTTTCTTCCATGATTTTTATCGTTTTAGTCTTTATGTTTAGGTCTTTGATCCACTTGGAGTTAGTTTTTGTGCATGGTGTGAGGTATGGGTCCTGTTTCATTCTTTTGCAAATGGATATCCAGGTATGCCAGCACCATTTGTTAAAAAGACTATTATTTCCCCAATTGACTGACACTGGTCCTTTGTCAAATATCAGCTGCTCATAAATGGATGGATTTATATCTGGATTCTCAATTCTGTTCCATTGGTCTATGTGCCTGTTGTTGTACCAGTACCAGGCTGTTTTGACTACTGAAGCTATATAATAGGTTCTGAAATCAGGTAGGGTGAGGCCTCCCACTTTCTTCTTCTTTTTCAGTAATGTTTTGCTTATCCGGGGGTTCTTTCCTTTCCATATGAAGTTGGTGATTTGTTTCTCTATTCCCTTAAAGTATGACATTGGTATTTGGATTGGAAGTGCGTTGTATGTTTAAATGGCTTTTGGTAGAATAGACATTTTTACTATGTTAAGTCTTCCTATCCATGAACAGGGTATGTTTTTCCATTTAAGTGTGTCCTTTTGAATTTCTTGTAGCAGAGTTTTATAGTTTTCTTTGTATAGGTCTTTTACATCCTTGGTAAGATTTATTCCTAAGTATTTTATCTTCTTGGGGGCTACTGTGAATGGTATTGATTTGGTTATTTCCTCTTCGGTGTTCTTTTTGTTGATGTAGAGGAATCCAAGTGATTTTTGTATGTTTATTTTATATCCTGAGACTCTTCCAAACTCTTCTATTAGTTTCAGTAGTTTTCTGGAGGATTTCTTAGGGTTTTCCATGTATACGATCATGTCATCTGCAAATAGTGATAGCTTTACTTCCTCCTTACCAATCTGGATACCCTTTATTTCTTTGTCTAGCCTAATTGCCCTGGCTAGGACTTCAAGTACGATGTTGAATAAGAGCGGTGATAAAGGGCATCCTTGTCTGGTTCCCGTGCTCAAGGGAAATGCTTTCAGGTTCTCTCCATTTAGAGTGATACTGGCCGTTGGCTTTGCATATATGCCCTTTATTATGTTGAGGAATTTTCCTTCAATTCCTATTTTGGTGAGAGTTTTTATCATAAATGGGTGTTGGACTTTGTCAAATGCCTTTTCTGCATCAATTGATAAGATCATGTGGTTTTTATCTTTTGTTTTATTTATGTGATGGATTACATTAATGGTTTTTCTGATATTAAACCAGCCTTGCATACCTGGTATAAATCCCACTTGATCAGGGTGAATTATTTTTTTGATGTGTTGTTGGATTCTATTGGCTAGAATTTTATTAAGGATTTTTGCATCTATGTTCATGAGGGATATAGGTCTAAAATTTTCTTTTTTTGTAATGTCTTTACCTGGTTTTGGTATCAGGGAGATGGTAGCTTCATAGAATGAGTTGGGTAGTATTCCGTCTTTTTCTATACTTTGAAATACCTTCAATAGTAATGGTGTTAAG
Source organism: Loxodonta africana (assembly GCF_030014295.1). Taxonomy (NCBI): domain Eukaryota; kingdom Metazoa; phylum Chordata; class Mammalia; order Proboscidea; family Elephantidae; genus Loxodonta; species Loxodonta africana. The sequence goes on from NC_087369.1 coordinate 147,492,373, forward strand.
TCTTCTCTGAAGGTTTGGTAGAACTCTGCAGTGAAGCCATCTGGGCCAGGACTTTTTTTTGTTGGGAGTTTTTTGATTACCGTTTCAATCTCTTTTTTTGTTATGGGTCTATTTAGTTGTTCTACTTCTGAATGTGTTAGTTTAGGTAAGTAGTATTGTTCCAAGAATTTATCCATTTCTTCTAGGTTTTCAAATTTGTTAGAGTACAATTTTATGTAGTAATCTGATATGATTCTTTTGATTTCATTTGGTTCTGTTGTGATGTGGTCCTTCTCGTTTCTTATTCGGGTTATTTGTTTCCTTTCCTGTTTTTCTTTAGTCAGTCTAGCCAATGGTTTATCAATTTTGTTAATTTTTTCAAAGAACCAGCTTTTGGCTTTGTTAATTCTTTCAATTGTTTTTCTGTTCTCTAATTCATTTAGTTCAGCTCTAATTTTTATTATTTGTTTTCTTCGGGTGCCTGATGGATTCTTTTGTTGCTCACTTTCTATTTGCTCAAGTTGTCGGGACAGTTCTCTGATTTTGGCTCTTTCTTCTTTTTGTATGTGTGCATTTATTGATATAAATTGGCCTCTGAGCACTGCTTTTGCTGTGTCCCAGAGGTTTTGATAGGAAGTATTTTCATTCTCATTGCTTTCTAAGAATTTCCTTATTCCCTCCTTGATGTCTTCTATAACCCAGTCTTTTTTCAGGAGGGTATTGTTCATTTTCCAAGTATTTGATTTCTTTTCCCTAGTTTTTCTGTTATTGATTTCTAGCTTCATTGCCTTGTGGTCTGAGAAGATGCTTTGTAATATTTCGATGTTTTGGATTCTGGAAAGATTTGTTTTATGCCCTAATATGTGGTCTATTCTAGAGAATGTTCCATGTGCTCTAGAAAAAAAAAGTATATTTTGCAGCAGTTGGGTGGAGAGTTCTGTATAAGTCAATGAGGTCAAGTTGGTTGATTGTTGTAAGTAGGTCTTCCGTGTCTCTATTGAGCTTCTTACTGGATGTCCTGTCCTTCTCCGAAAGTGGTGTGTTGAAGTCTCCTACTATATATGTGGAGGTGTCTATCTCACTTTTCAATTCTGTTAAAATTTGATTTATGTATCTTGCAGCCCTGTCATTAGGTGCGTAAATATTTAATATGGTTATGTCTTCCTGATCAATTGTCCCTTTTATCATTATAAAGTGTCCTTCTTTATCCTTTGTGGTGGATTTAAGTCTAAAGTCTATTTTGTCAGAAATTAATATTGCTACTCCTCTTCTTTTTTGCTTATTGTTTGCTTGATATATTTTTTTCCATCCTTTGAGTTTTAGTTTGTGTCTCTAAGTCTAAGGTGTGTCTCTTGTAGGCAGCATATAGATGGATCGTGTTTTTTTATCCAGTCCGTGACTCTCTGTCTCTTTATTGGTGCATTTAGTCCATTTACATTCAGCGTAATTATAGATAAGTAAGTTTTTAGTGCTGTCATTTTGATGCCTTTTCATGTGTGTTGTTGGCCATTTCATTTTTCCACATGCTTTTTTGTGCTGAGACGTTTTTCTTAGTAGCTTGTGAGATCCTCATTTTCATAGTGTTTAACTTTGTGTTTATTGAGTCGTTACGTTTTTCTTGGCTTTTTTCTTGAGTTATGGAATTGATATTCCTTTTTGTGGTTACCTTTTTATTTACCCCTATTTTTCTAAGTAAAAACCTAACTTGTATCCTTCTATTTCGCCTTGTATCACTCTCCATCTGGCAGTTCAGTGCCTCCTATATTTAGTCCCTCTTTTTGATTATTTTGATCGTTTATCTATTGATTTCCGTGATTTCCTGTTGTGTGTATTATTTTGTTTATTTATTTATTTTTTAGAATTAGTCTTAATTTGTTTGTTTTTGTGCTTTCCCTGTTTGAGTTGCGTTGATATCAGGACGTTCTGTTTTGTGACCTTGTATTGTGCTGGTACCTGATATTATTGGCCATCAGGCCAAACAATCTCCTTTAGCATTTCTTGCAGTCTTGGTTTAGTTTTTGCAAATTCTCTAAACTTGTGTTTATCTGTAAATATCTTAATTTCTCCTTCATATTTCAGAGAGAGTTTTGCTGGATATATGATCCTTGGTTGGCAGTTTTTCTCGTTTAGTGCTCTGTATATGTCGTCCCATTCCCTTCTTGCCTGCATGGTTTCTGCTGAGTAGTCTGAACTTATTCTTATTGATTCTCCCTTGAAGGAAACCTTTCTTTTCTCCCTGGCTGCTTTTAAAATTTTCTGTTTGTCTTTGGTTTTGGCAAGTTTGATGATGATATGTCTTGGTGTTTTTCTTTTTGGATCAATCTTAAATGGGGTTCGATGAGCATCTTGGATAGATATCCTTTCTTCTTTCATGATGTCAGGGAAGTTTTGTGTCAGGAGTTCTTCAACTATTTTCTCTGTGTTTTCTGTCCCCCCTCCCTGTTCTGGGACTCCAATTACTCGCAAGTTATCCTTCTTGATAGAGTCCCACATGATTCTTAGGGTTTCTTCATTTTTTTAAATTCTTTTATCTGATTTTTTTTCAGCTATGTTGGTGTTGTTTTCCTGGTCCTCCAGAAGTCCCAGTCTACATTCTAATTGCTCGAGTCTGCTCCTCTGACTTTCTATTGCGTTGTCAAATTCTGTAATTTTATTGTTAATCTTTTGGATTTCTACATGCTGTCTCTCTATGGATTCTTGCAACTTGTTAATTTTTCCACTATGTTCTTGAATAATCTTTTTGAGTTCTTCAACAGTTTTATCAGTGTGTTCCTTGGCTTTTTCTGCATTTATCCTAATTTCATTTGTGATATCTTTAAGCATTCTGTAAATTAGTTTTTTATATTCTGTATCTGATAATTCCAGGATTGTATCTTCATTTGGGAAAGATTTTGATTCTTTTGTTTGGGGGGTTGGAGAAGCTGTCATGGTCTGTTTCTTTATGTGGTTTGATATGGACTGCTGTCTCCGAGCCATCACTGGGAAACTTGATTTTCCAAGTAGTCAGCTAAAAAAAAATGCAGTCAGATCCCTATCTGAATTCTCTCTCTGGCTCCGGGTATTCGGATGTTAATGGGGTCGCCTGGGGAGGGTGGGGGAGGGATCTGAGAGCTAGGAGTGTAGCACCACAGAATATAGAGCTGAACATCACGTTCACGCTCCACCCCCGTTCGCCAAAATCCGGGCTGGACGGGTCCCTGGCTAGGACACTGCTTTCCTTGTTCGGAAACCAGTCACTTCCTCCTGGGGACTTCCTCCGGTGCGCGGCACCGCTCGTGGGCACTGGGTGGGCGTTTCCCGCACGAACGGGTGGGCCCGCCCCCAGGGTCTATTCAGGCGATTATAATTAGGTCCCGCGGTCACGCCCCGCCTGTGCGCGTGCCCAAATCCCAGCGGGATGACTTCCGGGTTGAGACGCTGCTTTCCCTGTTCGGGAACCAGTCACTTCCTCCCCGGGACTTCTCCTTCTGGAGCGCCACACCTCTCGCGCGAACTGGGTTGGCGTCACCTGCACGGCCAGGTGGGCCCGCCCCCTGGGTCAATTCAGGGCAATAAAAATGGACTCCGCGCTCACGCCCCGCTCGTGCACGTGCCCAAGCCCCGGCAGGACGTCACCCTGTCTGGGACGCTACTTTCTGCGCTTCGGGACCAATCAGTTCCTCCCAGGGACTTCTCCTTCCGGTGTGCCACACCTCTCGCGCAAACTGGGAGGGCGTCACTCGCACGACCAGGTGGTCCCGCCCCCTGTGTCAATTCAGGGTAATAAAAATGGACTCCGCGCTCATGCCCCGCCCGCGCGCGCGCGCGTGCCCAGATCCCAGCGGAATGGCTCCCCGTCTGGGATGCTGCTTTCCCTGTTTTGAGACCAGACACTTCTGGGGATTTCTCCCTCTGGTGTGCCGTGCCACACGCGCGGACTGGGTGTGCGTCCTCCCGCACGAACGTGTGGGCCCCGCCCTGGGGTCACTTTAGGGAAATATAGTTGACCCCCCCCCCCGCTCGCGCCCCGTCGGCTTCTCGCCTAACTCCCGGCGGGACGGCACCCCAGCTGGGACGCTGTTCTCCCCCCTCCCAGATCAGTCACTGCCTCCCGGGTGCTTCTCCCTCCGGCTGCGCCCCTACGCCGCCCGCGCCAACCTGCTAGGCTTCCTCCCGGGATGGGTTCGGGGGGGAAGGGGTGGGCCCCCTTTCTGTGCCGTCTGCCCCCCTGGGCTCTGCCCCAGATCGAGCTCCGAAGGTCACCTGCCTGGTGCGCTGGCTCCTAGTTCTGAAAACAGTCGCTGTCTGCCCGTATTTGTTCGTTTTCCGTCTCTAAGTCTGTGCTTGTTGTTCAGAGTTCGTAGATTGTTATGTATGTGATCGATTCCCTTGTTTTTCCGAGTCTTTGTTGCAAGAGGGATCCGCGGTAGCGTCCACCTAGTCCGCCATCTTGGCCCCCGCCATCTGACAGCTTGTTGAGAGGATAGGAGCCTCACTTCAGCTGGCACTTGGCTTTAAGTTGTAAACCTACCTCTAGTTGTAAAGAAATTAGACTTTTTTTTTCCTTTGGATAAAGACAATTAACAAACGTAGGTGGCTATCCCAATTATCAGGTAAATTTAGGATAATCCATGTATGACAGATTGTGTGATCAAGTCTTCTTACTTGAGAACTTGTTATCATTTACCTTGAAAACGCATGAAACGGGTTGCATCTGCTTGGTAGTATAAAAGATTAAATTTCTTTTTGTCTATGTGATCCCTTTACCAGATTGCCTGTGATGCACATCACATTCTAGTTTAATGCCTATTCCATAATAAAACTGTTTTCTTTCTCTTCTAATTTTGTGAAGAGTTTGGGTTGTTGGGAGTTTTTTTTTTTTTTAATGTTTCCCCAACAATAAGCACAGTAGTGAAAAATTGGGGTCACCCAGTGCACATGTTCCCAGCTGTGGTCTAACAAGGTGATGCTCTGCCTTCTTGTTTCAGCTTTTATACTGTAAATAAGTGTCCTTTTTGTGGTCTATTGAGTGCCACATTTTTTGCATTTTGTGCTTTATGTTGGCATTTCCACTGTTTAAAGTGCCCCTTAAGTATAATGTTGAAGTGCTGTCTACTGTTCCTAAGCCCAGGAAGGCTGTGAAATGTCCTATAGAGAAAATATGTGTACACCAAAAAAAACCAAACCCAGTGCCGTCGAGTTGATTCCCACTCATAGCGACCCTATAGGACAGAGTAGAACTGCCCCATAGAGTTTCCAAGGAGCGCCTGGCAGATTCAAGCTGCCATCCCTTTGGTTAGCAGCCTTGGCACTTAACCACTACGCCACCAGGGTTTTGGTTTTTTTTAAAAGATGTGTAAGATAATCTTAATTCACACATGAGTTATAGTGCTGTTAGAAGTAAGTTCAAAGATAATGAATGAACAATATATATTAAATAAGGTGTGTTTTAAAAGAAACATATAAAACAAGATGATGTATTGATTGGCTGATCAAAATATGACCAGAGTCTTCCAGGAACTTCACTCTGTATTTCCTCTAGAGTGATGGCTCAAAAAAAAAAAAAAAACTGTTGCCATGGAGTCGATTCCAATTAAGATCGACCCTAGAAGCAATGTAGAACTCCCCCTTAGGGTTTCCAGGAAGCAGATGGTAGATTAGAACTGCCAACCTTTTGCTTAGCAGCCAAGCTCTTAACCACTACACCACCAGAGCAATCGTTCAGTATTTGCTAACTCGGTGTCTTTGATTAATTCAGAAAACACATAATTAGTGTGACTGATGAAAGCCGACTATAAAACTATGTCTTTTCACAGTGACATGATCCTATATATAGAAAATCACAAAGAATCCATGGAAAGAAATCTACTAGCGCTAATAAGCAAATTCAGCAAAGTTGCAGGGTATAAGATCAACACACAAAAACCAGTTGTGTTTTTATACACCACCAACAAACAATCCAAAAAGGATACTATGAAACTATTCCATTTTCATTAACATATAAAAGAATACCCCCACGTGTCTGTCAGTTTGTCCTACTGTGAGGGCTTGTGTGTTGCGGTGATGCTGAAAGCTATGCCATTGGTATTCGAATGCCAGCAGGGTCACCTATGGTGAACAGGTTTCAGATCATTAATTTTTCACATGCAAGTCCAAGCTGAAGCTCAAAAAAATTAGAAAAAATCCATGAGAACCAAAGTACAAGCTTGAGTATATCCCACCTGAATTTAGAGACCATATCAAGAAAAAAAATTTTTTTTTTATCGAGAATAGATTGACACCTTGAACATCAATGACTGAAGATCAGAGGAGTTGTGGAACTACATAAAGAACTTCATACATAAAGAAAGCAAGAGGTCATTACAGAGGTAGGAAAGAAATAAATGACCAAAATGGATGTCAGAAGAGACTCTGAAACTTGCTGTTGAACATCAAGTGTCCAAAGCAAACAGAAGAAATGAAGTAGCAGAGCTGAACAGAAGATTTCAAATGGCAACTTGAAGAGACAAAGTAAATTATTATAATAAAGTGTGCAAAGAACTGGAAATAAAAAACCAAAAGGGAAGAACACGCTCAGCATTTTTTCAAGCTGAAAGAACAAAAGAAAAAATTCAAGCCTCGAGTTGCAATTTTGAAGGATTCTATAGGCAAAATATTGAATGACACAGGAAGCACCAAAAGATGATAGAAAGAATACACAGAGTCACTATACCAAAAAGAATTGGTTGATGTTCAACCATTTCAGGAGGGAACATTTGATGAGGAACCAACAGTACTGAAGGAAGAGGTCTAAGTTGCATGGAAGGCATTGGCAAAAAACAAGGCTCCAGGAATTGATGGAATACCAGTTGAGATGTTTCAACAAATGGATGCAGCTCTGGAAGTGCTTACTTTTCTATGCCAATAAATTTGGAAGACAGCTACCTGGCCAACTGACTGGAAGAGATCCATGTTTATGCCTATTGCCCCAGAAAGGCGATGCAACCAAATGTAGAAATTATCATACAATATCATTAATGTCACACAAGTAAAATTTTACTAGAGATTATTCAAAAGCAGCTGCAGCAGTACATAGACAGAGAATTGCCATAAATTCAAGTCAGATTCAGAAGAGGACATGGAACCAGGGATAATGCAAAAAACCTCTTTAAAGTGTTAAAAAGCTAAGATGTCGCCTTGAAGACTAAGATGTGCCTGACTCAAGCCATGGTGTTTTCAGTAGCCTCATATGCATGGGAAACCTGGACAATGAATAAGGAAGATGGAAGAAAAATCGATGTATTTGAATTATGGTGTTAATGAAGAATATTGAATATACTTTGGACTGTCAGAAAAAAGAATAAATCTGTTTTGGAAGATGTGCAGACAGAATACGCCTTAGAAGTGAGGATTGTGAGACTTTGTCTCATGTACTTTGGATATGTTATCAAGAGGGACCAGTCCCTGGCAAAAGACAACATGCTCGGTAAAGTAGAGGGTCATTGAAAAAGAGGGAGACCCTCAAGGAGATAGACTGACACAGTGGAGTGGGTGCAACAATGGGAAAACATAGCAATGATTGTGAGGATAGCGCAGCACAGGGCAGTATTTTGTTCCCTTGTACATAGACTAACTATGAGTCGGAAACGACTCGACAGCACCTTATGACAACAAATTGTTTAAAGGTATGAGGTATTCTCTCGGGGTAATAAAAATATTTTGGAACTATATAGAGGTGGTGGTTACACAACTTTGTGAATGTAGTAAATACCGCTTAACTGATCACTTTAAATGGTTAAATTTATGTTATATGAATTTCATTTCAATAAAAAAGAGCCACATTGTTTTAGCTAATGAGTGATAAATGTGAGCCACATTATATCTCTGTTGGACAGTTCTGGGTAGAAAATCTTAGCCAAAGTAAATAAGACTCAGAGTTTCTAACTTAGGATCCATGAATGGGCTTTGAAATTATATGTAAAACTGAATGAGATTGTGCATATCTGTTTTATTTTATCAAATTCACAAAGGATTCCAAAATCTACCCAACCCAAAATAGATTAAGAACAACTAGTCAGACCACAAATCATAGTAATTTTGCATTGCCGTAGACCAAATCATGCAATGTGGCAGTTCTAAAACAAATTTTGAAGATTGACCACGGGGTTAAGAATTCAACCATTCATTCAATTAATGTTTATTGCATAATTACTAGGGTGGCAATCATTGTGGTTGCCAATCATTTCTGGTAAGATATGATTGCATGGCATAAAAAGAGTGACAAGGGTGTATAAAAATGAACGGTCAGATTCTGTGTTGTCAGAAATGATGTGGCTATTTCAAATTCATAGGCTCATATAATTCATGTCACTGTCAGTCAGTCAAACTAAAAATTTATATAATCCCTCAAAAAGATAATTCTAGTGCAATGGGAAGAGAATAAAGGAGGCTTCGTGATGGATAAATGAAAAGGCATTTGGTTTGAAACTCACTTTAAAAAAGCATTTTAAGTTATACAACTCAGAATTTTTTGTGCTTTATTATTTCTACAGTGCTTTTACATACATTTTCTAATTTGATCTTAACAAAAAAACCTAGACATAAAAATGAGTCAGATAAAATCACCTCCATTTGGTTTATGGGCAGACAGACTGACTTCTGTTCAGATGGTCAGAAGGAAGCATCTCCATCCATCTCAGAAGCAAAATGTAGTTGCAACCTTAATTTTATCTTTTCCCCTAATTTCCTTCCTATTCTCGTGAATTTGCCAATATGCACTTCTCTCTGACTAAGTGCCTTCAATCCGTTTACTTCTTTTCTCAGCTTTGTTTTGGCCCCAAGCTCCAGCCTAAAATTCACTCCAAAGATAAGCATAGAAGCTGAACTTTCTCTAAAATAAAGAACCATAGATAGGGAGGTTTATTCCAGAAAGGAGTGTATACTTTTCTAGAAATAGAAATCTCATAGACAATGAAGTGAATAATAAAACAAATTTGACAATAACATTTTTCTTGAAAAATATCGAGAGATAGGGATAAGGATGTATAAAATTATTGTGGGAGCTGAGGCCAAGATGGCAGAATAGTCTGGCACTTTGCGTCACCCTTCTTAGAACAAAGAACTGAAAAAACAAGTGGATCAGATATGTATGACAATCTAGAAACCCTAATCATCAAAGACAAAGCTGAAGAATTAGACTGAGTGACAGGTGGAAGGAGAGATAATTCAAAAGCAGTGGAAACAGGGAATTATGGATCACAGGATTGCTGACATCCTGCTAGCTGAATCTGCACAGCACACGGGTTGAGGAAAGAAGCAACATCCCAGGTCGAAACTCACCCCATGTGGTGCAGCCAAGTAGCAGAGAATCTACATGCACCTCCATAACCAGAAAGGAGCCACATGAGATCAACACAAATAAGTGCAAGCTGCCAAACCACCACATGCGCACCATAATTCTTCCTTGCCCAGAGCTCAATGGCCGAGGAACTCTCCCTTCTTCTCATCCATCCCCCTGCTCTGACACCTGTCTGGTGGAATTCAACACCACCATACCCCCTAAGTCAGGAACTCATGGCTGGAGACACCTGCTCCTTGGTTCAGTCAATGGCGTAGGGGGTCCATGGACTTGCAGTGCCTTCGCCCCTGTTAAATACCAGTGCCTTGCGGGCCAACCCTGCACTGTAACCTTTCGTTAGTACAAAATGGGCAGGGCTTCCACCTGAGGCTCATTTTCACCTCTAGCAGCCAAGTGGGAGCTGGAGATTTGTGACATTTGACACTGCCCCACACAATGAGAAGGGGACTCACCCACTCAAAAGGGGGCCTGAGGGCTGGCAGTAGCACCCACTGCATCTAGCCACCCATACAGGGGCCTGAGGATTAGTGGTGCCTCCTAGTCACTCCAGTCAACAACACTGGGTGCCCAAGAACCAGCTGCATGACCCCCTCCCCCACTATGCAATCTAGCACCCAGGGGCAGGTGACAGCCCATGCCTTGAACCTCACATTTGCCCCCCTCTGCTACCAGAGACCTGTGCCTGCCCTGAACAACCCCATACAGCCCTGGCTGCCCAGGAATGTAGATGAGAATCTCCACACCACACACTCAGTGAACAACAACTGGGACTCCTGCACCCCAACCAACCTGTAAGCAGCAAAGCACACACACACACAGCACCTAACCCAATGACTGGGGAGAACAGCCCTGCATGCACAGCCAGGTGACCTGCAGGAAGTATTCATCACTTCATCAAAAATTTGGCTTACATCTTTGGCATCCCCACAAGAACAGTGAACAGACTTCCCAGCTCACACACCTAGTAGCAGCTCTGACCACCTGGAGACAGGATGTGAGAGTTTAAACACACCCAGTTTACTTGAACATATAAAAACAAAACAGAAATTCAGGATGCAATAAACAAATATAATAACTTATTGATGCCTTGGAGGCGACAGTTAATATCAAATCACATAAAGAAGCAGGACAAGATGGCTCCAGCAAGCAACTAAAATAAAGAACCAGAAATCTTTCTAGAGAAAGACAAGGCAGTGAGACCACATTATAAAAATTTAAAAAGTATAATATGCAGAGCTCTCCAAGAGATCAAGAAGGAGATCAGGCAAAATACAGATCAAGCAAAGGAATACACAGGCAAAACAATAGAGAAATTTAGAAAAACAATACAAGAACAAAACGACAGAATGAACAGAATGCTAGAAACCATACAAAAACAGCAAGTAGAAATTCAAAAGATTAACAACAAAATTTCAGAATTAGACAGCTCAATAGAAGGTCATAGGAACAGAATTGAGATAGTGGAAGCCAGAATTAATGAGATTGAAACTAAATCACTTGACACCAATTTGTTTGAAGAAAAATCAGAAAAAAGAATGAAGAAAGTTTAAGAATTATGTGGGATACTATTAAGAGGATAAACCTGCAAGTGATTGGAGGAGCAGAACAGTGGGGATAACAGAAAACAAAGAGAATGTTGAAGATTTACTGGCAGAAAGCTTCCATAATATCATGAAAGATGGGAAGATATCCACCCAATAAGCTCAACAAACCCCATACAGGATAGACCATAAAAGAAAGTCACAGAGGAATATCATAATCACATTTGCCAAAACCAAAGACAAAGAAAGAATTTTGAGAGTGGCTAGAGATAAATGAAAAGTCACCTACAAAGGAGAGCCAATAAGATTAAGCTTGGATTACTCAGCAGAAACCAGGCAGGCAAGAAGGCAATGGGATGACATACATAAAGCTTTGAAGGAAAAAAAAAGGTCAGCCAAGAATTATATATCCAGCAAAATTGTCTCTCAAGTACAAGGCCAAATTAGGTCATTTCCAGATAAATAGGAATTAAGGGAATTGTAAAAACCAAAACAAAATTACAAGAAATATTAAAGAGACTCCTTCGGCTGGAAAACCAACAACATCAGGCAACAAGCTAAGACTAGGACACAAGACTGATCAGTCAGATACCAAACCAGATAGGGAATTCACAAAAACAAAGCTGAAATACTGAAAACAGGGAACAAGAGACACCAATATGTAAATGACAACAACATCAAAACAGAAAAGAGAAAACAAATGGCGTTGTCATATAACTTCCATATACAGAGGAAGTCAAGGTGATATCAAGAAATAAAAGATTTCATTTAAACTTAGAAAAATAAAGGTAAATTTCAAGGTAACCACAAAGGAAGCTAACAAATCTACCCATCAAAATAAAAAGAAGGAAAACATAAAGACACAGCAAACAGAAAATCAACAGTAGATGAAAGCACAAACAAAAGGAACTCAACACAGAAAATTAAGCAGAACAAAGAAACTGTCAAAACCACACACACAAACACATCCAAATGACAGCAGTAAACTCACACCTGTCAATAATTACAGTGAATGTAAATGGCCTAAATGCACCAGTAAAGATAAAGACTGCAGAATGAATAAAAAACTCAATCCATCTATATGCTGTCTGCAAGAGACACATCTTAGACACAGACACATAAACTAAAACTCAGAGGATGGAAAAAAATACATGAAGCAAACAATAACCAAAAAAAGAGCAGAGTGGCAATATTCATCTCCAATTAAATGCATTTTAAAGCAAAATCTGCCATAAAGGATAAGGAAGGACACCATATAATCATTAAAGGGTCAATACACCAGGAGGACATAAGCATAATAAATATATACATGCTCAATGACAGGGCTCCAAAATACATAAACTCAAACAGCATTGAAAAGAGAAATAAACTGTTCCGCAATAATAGTAGAGAGTTCAACACACCACTTTTGAAGAAAGACAGAACATACAGAAAGAAACTCAATAAAAATACAGAAGAACATAATGCCATGATCAGCCAACTCAACCTCATAGGCATATACAATACACTCCCTCCAAAAGCAGCAAAGTATACATATGAAATTTTCTCCAGAACAGACCACATTTGAGGCCACAAAGCAAGCCTTAACAAAATTCAAAACATCAAAATAGTACAAAGCATCTTCTCTGATCAAAGTACCATTAAAGTAGAAATCAGTAACAGAAACAGCAAGGAAAAAATCTAAAATACATGGAAACTGAACAACACTGTGCTTAAAAACTACCAGGTAACAAAAGAAATTAACACTGGAATAAAAAAAACTTCATGGAATCCTATGAGAATGAAAACACATCATACCAAAGCCTTTGAGACACAGCAAAAGCAGTGCTTAGAGGTCAATTTACAGCAATATAAACTCACACATCAAAAAAGAGGAAAGGGCCAAAATGAAAACATTAATGCTACAACTCAAACAAATATACAGAGAGCAGCAGAAGGAGCCCTTAGGCATCAGAAGAAAGGAAACAATAAATATTAGAGCAGAAATAAATGAAATAGAGTATAGAAAAACAATTAAAGGAATCAACAAGACCAAATGTTGGTTCTTTGAAAAGATCAACAAAATCAACAAACCAATGACCAAACTGACAAAAGGAAAACGAGAGGAAGCAAATAAACCAAATAAGAAACAAGACATGTGATATCACAACAGAGCCAAGTAAAATAAAAAGGATCATAACAGAATACTGTGAAAAACTGTACTCCAACAAATTTGAAATTCTAGAGGAAATGGACAAATTTCTAGAAATATACTACCTACCTAAACTAACACAAACTGAGGTAGAAAATCTAAACAGACCCATAACAAGAGAAGAGATTGAAGAGGTAATAAAAAAAGCTCCCAACAACAACGACAAAAAAATGTACTGGCCCGCATGGGTTCACTGGAGAATTCTAACCAAACTTTCACAGAAGAGCTAATATCAATACTACTCAAGCTATTTCAGAGCATAGAAAAGGAAGGAATACTCCCAAACTCATTCTATGAAGCCAGCATAACCCTGATACCAAAGCCAGGCAAAGACGTCACACAAAAAAAGAAAACTATAGACCATTATCCCTCATAAACATAGACACAAAAATTCTCAACAAAATACTAGCCAATAGAATTCAACAGCATATCAAAAAACAATGCATCATGACCAAGTGAGATTCATACCAGATTTGCAAGGATGGTTCAACATAAGAAAATTAATCAATGTAATCAACCACATAAATAAAACAAAAGAATCACATGATCATATCACTCGACACAGAAAAGGCATTTGACAAAGTCCAACACCCATTCCTGATAAAAACTCTCAGCAAAATAGGAATAGAAGGGAAATTCCTAGACACAATAAAGTGGATTTATACCAAACCAACAGCCAACATCATTCTAAATGGAGAGAGACTAAAAGCATTTCCCTTGAGAACAGGAACCAGACAAAGATGCCCTTTATCACCATTCTTATTCAACATTGTGCTGAAAGCCCCAGCTAGAGCAATAAGGCAAGAAAAAGAAATAAAGAGCATCCAAACTGGTAAGGAAAAGGTAAAACTATCCCTATTTGCAGAATCCACAAGAAAGCTACTGGAACTAATAGCAGATTTCACCAAAGTAGCAGGGTACAAGATTAACATACAAAAATTAGTTGGTTTTCTCTATACCAACAAAGAGAACTTCGAAAAGGAAATCACCAAATCGATACCGTTTACAACATCCCCCAAGAAGATGTAAAAGACCTACGCAATGGAAACTACAAAACACTACTGCAAGAAACCAAAAGAGACCTACATAAGTGGAAAAATGTACCATGCTCATGGATAGGAAGACACAACATTGTAAAAATATCAATTCTGTCCAAAGTGATCTACAGATACAATGCAACACCAGCTCAAATTCCAACAGCATTCATTAACTAGATGGAGAAACAAATCACCAACTTTATATAGAAAGGGAAGAGGCCCCAGATAAGTAAAGCATTATTGAAGAAGAACAAAGCGGGAGGCCTCACATTATCTGATTTTAGAACCTTTTACAAGCCAGTTGTACTGGTACAAGAGACACATAGACCAATGGAACTTAATTGGGATTCCAGCTGTAAATTCATACATCTACGAACTGTTGAGGATCCCTGATGGCACAGTGATTAAGAGCTTGGCTGCCAACCAAAAGGTCAGCAGTTTGAATATACCAGCCGCTCCTTGGGAACCTATGGGGTAGCTCCACTCTGTCCTATAGGGTTGCTATGAGTCAGAATTAACTCAATGGCAATTTTTTTTTTTAATGAGCGGTTGATATTTGACAAAGGGCCAATGTCCATTAAATGGAGAAAAGACATTCTTTTTAACAAATGGTGCTGGCATAACTGGGTGTCCATTTGTAAAAAAATAAAACAAGATCCATACCTCAGACTTCACAGAAAAACTAACTCAAAATGCATCAAAGACATAAATATAAAATCTACACCAATAAAATGGAATTAAAATTAGGAACAAAGGTAGGGGTCCTAATACATGGCATAAATAGTATACAAACCATAATGACAATGCACAAACAACAGAAGAGAAGCTAGATAACCGGAAGCTCCTAAAAATTAAACAATTATGCTCATCAAATGACTTCACCAAAAGAGTAAAAAGACTGGGAAAAATATTTTGGCTATGACATATCCAACTGAGTTCTAATCTCTAAAATCCACAAATTATTCCAATGCCTCAGTAACAACCCCAAAAGACAAATAATCAAATTAAAAAATGGGCAAAGAACAAGAACAGACACTTCACCAAAGAATACATTCAGGCAGCCAACAGACACATGAGGAAATGCTCAGGATCATTAGCCATTAAACCCAAACCCATTGCTGTCAAGTTGATTCCAACTCATAGCTACCCTATAGGGCAGAGTAGAACTGCCCCATAGAGTTACCAAGGAGCACATGGTGGATTTGAACAGCCAAACTTTTGGTTATCAGTGATAGGTCTTAACCACTAGGCAACTAAACAAACAAAAAAAAAACCCAAATCTGTTGCTGTCAAGTCAATTCTGACTCATAGCAACCCTATAGGGCAGAGTAGAACTGTTCCATAGGGCTTCCAAGGAGTGCCTGGTGGATTCGAACTGCCAACCTTCTGATTAGCAGCCATAGCTCTTAAACACTATACCACCAGGGTTTCCTACTGTGTCACTAGAGAAATTTAAATCAAAGCTACAATGAGATACCATTTCACCCTGACAATACTGGTACTAAAAAAAAAAAAAAAAACAGAAAATAACAAATGTTGGAGAGGTTGTGGGGAGATTTGAAACTCTTACACACTGCTGGTGAAATGGTACAATCACTTTGGAAAACAATATGGCACTTCCTTAAGAAACTAGAAAGAGAAATACCACACTATCCAGAATCCCACTCCTAGGAATATACCCTAGGGAAATAAGAGCCGTCACGTGAATAGACACATGAACACCCATGTTCATTGCAGCACTATTCACAATAATGAAAAGATGGAAACAACCTGAATGCCCACCAACAGATGAATGAATAAACAAATTATGGTAGATATACACAATGGAATACTAAAAAAAAAAAAAAAGGAATACTAGGCAACAAAAAAGAACAATGATGAATCTGTAATACAACTCACAACATGAATGAATCTGGAGATCATTATGCTGAATAAAATGTCAGTCACAAAATGACAAATATTGTATGAGACAAATATTCTAAGAACTCAAGAAAAGGTTTACATACAGAAAAAAAAAACATTTTTTTGATGGTTAAGAAGGTGGGGGGGAAGGAAATCACTAACTAGATAGTAGACAAATGTCAACTTTGATGAAAGGAAGGACAATACACAATATAGGGGAAGTCAGCACAACTGGCCCAAAGCAAAAGCATAGAAATTTCCTAGACACATACAAGCACTTTGAGGAACCACGGAGCTGGGGCTGGGGGCTGAGGACCATAGTCTTGGGGGCATCTAGGTCAATTGGCATAACAGTTCATAAAGAAAATGTTTTACATCCCACATTGATAAGTAGAGTCTGGGGTCTTAAAAGCATTCCAGCAGCCATCTAAGATACATCTATTGATTCCATCTCATACAGAGCAAAAGAGAATGAAGAAAACCAGACACAAGGAAAGCACTTACCCAAAGGTCTAAGGACCACATGAACCACAGACATCACCAGCCTGAGACCAGAAGAACTAGATGGTGCCCAGCTACCACCAAAGACAGCTCTGACAAGAGCCACAACAGAGAGTCCCGGACAGAACAGGAAAAAATATAGAACAGAATTTAAAAAAAGACCAGACTTATTGGTCTGACAGAGACTGAAGGAAGGCTATGGCCCCCAGACACCCTGCTAACTCAGAACTGAAGCTACTCCTGAAGCCCACTTTTTTAGGCAAAGGTTAGACAGGCCAATAAAACAAAAAATAACACACTTAAGGAATGTGCTTCTTATCTCAGTCAAATATGTGAGGCCAAATGGGCAACTCCTGTCCAAAAGCAGGACAAGAAGGCAGGAAGGGACAAGAACTGGATGAATGGATGCAGGGAACCCGGGGTGGAAAGGCGGAGTGTGCTGTCACATCGTGGGTATTGCAAACAATGTCACAAAACAATATGTTTATAAAACTTTGAAGGCGGGGCCAAGATGGCGGACTAGGTAGTCGCTACCTCGGATCCCTCTTACAACAAAGACTCGAAAAACAAGTGAATCGATCACAAGCATAACAATCTACGAACCTGAACAACAAACACAGATTTAGAGACGGAAAATGAACAAATACGGGCAAGCAGTGACTGTTTTCGGAACCTGGAGCCAGCGTCCCAGCCAGGTAACCTTGGCGCCGAGATTAGGTCTGGGCCCAGGGGAGCTGAGCTCATAAATCTTGTGACGGCACAAACAAGGGGCACAGCCCTACCCCCCTGAACTGAACCCGGGAGGGGGCCCAGCGGGTCTGCGTGGGTGGCTCGGTGATGCAACTGGTGGGAGAAGTCCCCGGGAGGCAGTGACAGGTTTTGGAGCCGGGAGTGCAGCGTACCAGCCGGGGAAACTTGGCTTTGACTGGGCGCTGTCACGGCGCAAGCAAACGGCGCAGCTCTACTCTCCTGAACTAACCCCGGGAGGGGGCCCAGCCAGTCCGCGGGGGCAGCTTGGCAACGCGGCTGGCAGGAGAAGAAGTCCCCGGGAGGCAGCGACTGATTTTGGAGTTGGGAGAACAGCGTTCCAGCAGGGGAACCTTGACACTGAGCTTAGGATTGGCAGCGGAGGATCTGACCGCGGCTTCAGCGGGCCAGACCCCTGGGGGCAATCTCCACACAGCCAACACACATAGGCGACAGGTCCCTCGGGAATCTCAGTTAAAATAGTCATTCCAAGCAAAACGAACAACTCTGGCTATATTCCAAGGTGCTACTCTCCTATCTCTCTGATCCCTCCCCCACCCTCCCCAGGCGGCTTCATTAACATTGGAATTGCCTGAGCCAGAGGGAGAACGGCTCCGGCTCCGCGGCGGCTTTGCTTTATCCCCCTTTTTTTTTTCTTTTGGTCTTTTCCTAACCCACTCTTCCGGCCTGAGAGAAAGAACCACAAAAAACCCAGGAACCAAAAATTCATCCCTAATTGGACTAAAAACACAGAACCAGCTACAAAAAAAAAAAAACCAGCTACAGCCAAGCGTATATGATCCAAATCTTGGACTTCCTTCCTTACAGGGAACAAGGTGGCGGTTACAATCCAAAGGCAGTTCTGATAGGGATCTGACTGCATTTTTTTTTAGCGGATTTTCTGGAAAAACTAGTTTCCCAGTGATGGCTCGGAGACAGCAGTCGATATCAAACCACATAAAGAAGTAGACCATGTCAGCTTCTACAACCCCCCAAACAAAAGAACCAAAATCTTTCCCAAATGAAGATACAATCCTGGAATTATCAGATACAGAATATAAAAAACTAATTTACAGAATGCTTCAATACATCAGAAACGAAATAAGGCAAACTGCAGAAAAAGCCAAGGAACATACTGATAAAACAGTTGAAGAACTCAAAAAGATTATTCAAGAACATAGTGGAAAAATTAATAAGTTGCAAGAATCCATAGAGAGACAGCATGTAGAAATCCAAAAGATTAACAATAAAATTACAGAATTAGACAATGCAATAGGAAGTCAGAGGAGCAGACTCGAGCAATTAGAATGCAGACTGGGACATCTGGAGGACCAGGGAATTAACACCAACATAGCTGAAAAAAAATCAGATAAAAGAATTAAAAAAAAATGAAGAAACCCTAAGAATCACGTGGGACTCTATCAAGAAGGATAACTTGCATGTGATGGGAGTCCCAAAACAGGGAGGGAGGACAGAAAACACAGAGAAGATAGTTGAAGATCTCCTGACAGAAAACTTCCCTGACATCATGAAAGACGAAAGGATATCTATCCAAGATGCTCATCGAACCCCATTTAAGATTGATCCAAAAAGAAAAACACCAAGACATATTATCATCAAACTTGCCAAAATGAAAGATAAACAGAAAATTTTAAAAGCAGCCAGGGAGAAAAGAAAGGTTTCCTACAAGGGAGAATCAATAACAATAAGTTCAGACTACTCAGCAGAAACCATGCAGGCAAGAAGGGAATGGGATGACATATACAGAGCACTGAAGGAGAAAAACTGCCAACCAAGGATCATGTATCCAGCAAAACTTTCTCTGAAATATGGAGGCGAAATTAAGATATTTACAGATAAACACAAGTTAAGAGAATTTGCAAAAACCAAACCAAAGCTACAAGAAATACTAAAGAATATTGTTGGGTCAGAAAACCAATAATATCAGATACCGGCACAACACAAGGTCACAAAACAGAACATCCTGTTATCAACTCAAATAGGGAAATCACAAAAACAAATTAAGATTAATTTTAAAAAATGCTCATAACGGAATCACTGAAGTCAATATGTAAAAGATCACAAAAATCAAAAAGAGGGACTAAATACAGGTGGCATAGAACTGCCATATGGAGAGTGATACAAGGCGATATAGAACAATACAAGTTAGGTTTTTATTTAGAAAAATAGGGGTAAATATTAAGGTAACCACAGAGAGGTATAACAACTCCATAACTCAAGATAAAAGCCAAGAAAAACCTAATGACTCAACAAACAAAGTCAAACACTACGAAAATGAGGATCTCACAATTTACTAAGAAAAATGTCTCAGCACAAAAAAAATATGTGGAAAATGAAATTGTCAACAACACACATAAAAAGGCATCAAAATGACAACACTAAACACTTATTTATCTATAATTACGCTGAATGGAAATGGACTAAATGCACCAATAAAGAGACAGAGAGTCTCGGACTGGATAAAGAAACACGATCCGTCTATATGCTGCCTACAAGAGACACACCTTAGACTTAGAGACACAAACAAACTAAAACTCAAAGGATGGAAAAAAATATATCAAGCAAACAATAAGCAAAAAAGAAGAGGAGTAGGAATATTAATTTCTGACAAAATAGACTTTAGACTTAAATCCACCACAAAGGATAAAGAAGGACACTACATAATGATAAAAGGGACAATTGATCAGGAAGACATAACCATATTAAATATTTATGCACCCAATGGCAGGGCTGCAAGATACATAAATCAAATTTTAACAGAATTGAAAAGTGAGATAGACACCTCCACAATTATAGTAGGAGACTTCAACACACCACTTTCGGAGAAGGACAGGACATCCAGTAAGAAGCTCAATAGAGACACGGAAGACCTAATTACAACAATCAACCAACTTGACCTCATTGACTTATACAGAACTCTCCACCCAACTGCTACAAAGTCTACTTTTTTTTCTAGAGCACATGGAACATTCTCTAGAATAGACCACATATTAGGTCATAAAACAAACCTTTGCAGAATCCAAAACATCGAAATATTACAAAGCATCTTCTCAGACCACAAGGCAATGAAGCTAGAAATCAATAACAGAAACACTAGGGAAAAGAAATCAAATACTTGGAAAATGAACAATACCCTCCTGAAAAAAGACTGGGTTATAGAAGACATTAAGGAGGGAATAAGGAAATTCATAGAATGCAACGAGAATGAAAATACTTCCTATCAAAACCTCTGGGACACAGCAAAAGCAGTGCTCAGAGGCCAATTTATATCGATAAATGCACACATACAAAAAGAAGAAAGAGCCAAAAGCAGAGAACTGTCCCTAAAACTTGAACAAATAGAAAGTGAGCAACAAAAAAAATCCATCAGGCACCCGAAGAAAACAAACAATAAAAAATAGAGCTGAACTAAATGAATTAGAGAACAGAAAAACAATTGAAAGAATTAACAAAGCCAAAAGCTGGTTCTTTGAAAAAATTAACAAAATTGATAAACCATTGGCTAGACTTACTAAAGAAATACAGGAAAGGAAACAAATAACCCGAATAAGAAACGAGAAGGGCCTCATCACAACAGACCCAACTGAAGTTAAAAGAATCATATCAGATTATTACGAAAAATTGTACTCTAACAAATTTGCAAACCTAGAAGATACGGATGAATTCCTGGAAAACCACTATCTACCTAAACTAACACAATCAGAAGTAGAACAACTAAATAGACCCATAAAAAAAAAAAGAGATTGAAACGGTAATCAAAAAACTCCCAACAAAAAAAGGCCCTGGCCCGGACGGCTTCACTGCAGAGTTCTACCAAAGTTTCAGAGAAGAGTTAACACCACTACTACTAAAGGTATTTCAAAGCATAGAAAATGACGGAATACTACCCAACTCATTCTATGAAGCCACCATCTCCCTGATACCAAAACCAGGTAAAGACATTACAAAAAAAGAAAATTACAGACCTATATCCCTCATGAACATAGATGCAAAAAACCACAACAAAATTCTAGCCAATAGAATTCAACAACATATCAAAAAAATAATTCACCATGATCAAGTGGGATTTATACCAGGTATGCAAGGCTGGTTTAATATCAGAAAAACCATTAATGTAATCCACCACATAAATAAAACAAAAGACAAAAACCACATGATCTTATCAATTGATGCAGAAAAGGCATTTGACAAAGTCCAACACCTTTTATGATAAAAACTCTCACCAAAATAGGAATTGGAGGAAAATTCCTCAATATAATAAAGGGTATCTATGCAAAGCCAACAGCCAACATCACTCTAAATGGAGAGAACCTGAAAGCATTTCCCTTGAGAACGGGAACCAGACAAGGATGCCCTTTATCACTGCTCTTATTCAACATCGTGCTAGAAGTCCTAGCCAGGGCAATTAGGCTAGACAAAGAAATAAAAGGCATCCGGATTGGCAAGGAGGAAGTAAAACTATCTCTATTTGCAGATGACATGATCTTATACACAGAAAACCCTAAGGAATCCTCCAGAAAACTACTGGAACTAATAGAAGAGTTTGGCAGAGTCTCAGGTTATAAAATAAACATACAAAAATCACTTGGATTCCTCTACATCAACAAAAAGAACACCGAAGAGGAAATAACCAAATCAATACCATTCACAGTAGCCCCCAAGAAGATAAAATACTTAGGAATAAATCTTACCAAGGATGTAAAAGACCTATGCAAGGAAAACTACAAAGCTCTACTGCAAGAAATTAAAAACGACATACTTAAGTGGAAAAACATACCTTGCTCATGGATAGGAAGACTTAACATAGTAAAAATGTCTATTCTACCAAAAGCCAACTATACATACAATGCACTTCCAAGCCAAATTCCAATGTCATATTTTAAGGGGATAGAGAAACAAATCACCAACTTCATATGGAAGGGAAAGAAGCCTCGGATAAGTAAAACATTACTGAAAAAGAAGAAGAAAGTGGGAGGCCTCACTCTACCTGATTTCAGAAGCTATTATACAGCCACAGTAGTCAAAACTGCCTGGTATTGGTACAACAACAGGCACATAGACCAATGGAACAGAATTGAGAACCCAGATATAAATCTATCCACATATGAGCAGCTGATATTTGACAAAGGCCCAGTGTCAGTTAATTGGGGAAAAGATAGTCTTTTTAACAAATGGTGCTGGCATAACTGGATATCCACTTGCAAAAAAATGAAACAGGACCCATACCTCACACCAAGTACAAAAACTAACTCCAAGTGGATCAAAGACCTAAACATAAAGACTAAAACGATAAAAATCATGGAAGAAAAAATAGGATCTACCCTAGGAGCCCTAATACAGGGCATAAACAGAATACAAAACATTACCAAAAATGATGAAGAGAAACCAGATTAACTGGGAGCTCCTAAAAATCAAACACCTATGCTCATCTAAAGACTTCACCAAAATAGTAAAAAGGCCACCTACAGACTGGGAAAGAATTTTCAGCTATGACATCTCTGACCAGCGCCTGATCTCTAAAATCTGCATGATTCTGTCAAAACTCAACCACAAAAAGACAAACAACCCAATCAAGAAGTGGGCAAAGGATATGAACACACATTTCACTAAGGAAGATATTCAGGCAGCCAACAGATACATGAGAAAATGCTCTCGATCATTAGCCATTAGAGAAATGCAAATTAAAACTACGATGAGATTCCATCTCACACCAACTCGACTGGCATTAATTCAAAAAACACAAAATAATAAATGTTGGAGAGGCTGCAGAGAGATTGGAACTCTCATACACTGCTGGTGGGATTGTAAAGTGGTACAACCACTTTGGAAATCCATCTGGCGTTATCTTAAACAGTTAGAAATAGAACTACCATACAACCCAGAAATCCCACTCCTCGGAATATACCCTAAAGATACAAGAGCCTTCACACAAACAGATATATGCACACCCATGTTTATTGCAGCTCTGTTTACAATAGCAAAAAGCTGGAAGCAACCAAGATGTCCATCAACGGACGAATGGGTAAATAAATTGTGGTATATTCACACAATGGAATACTATGCATCGATAAAGAACAGTGACGAATCTCTGAAACATTTCATAACATGGAGGAATCTGGAAGGCATTATGCTGAGCGAAATGAGTCAGTTGCAAAAGGACAAATATTGTATAAGACCACTATTATAAGATCTTGAGAAATAGAAAAAACGGAGAAGAACACATACTTATGTGGTTACAAAGGGGGGAGGGAGGGAGGGAGGGAGAGGGCTTTTTATTGATCAATCTGTAGATAAGAACTGCTTTGGGTGAAGGGAAAGACAGCACTCAAAACAAGGAAGGTCAGCCTAATTGGACTGGATTAAAAGTAAAGAGGTTTCCGGGATAAAATGAAAGCTTCAAAGGTCAGCGAAGCAGGGGCTGGGGTCTGGGGAACCTGTTTTGAGGGGACTTCTAAGTCAATGGGCAAAACAATTCTATTATGAAAACATTCTGCATCCCACTTAGATGCCAACAAGCGGCCATCTAAAATACATTAATTGGTCTCAACCCACCTGGAGCAAAGGCAAAGGAAGAACACCAAGGTCACATGACAACTAAGAACCCAAGAGACAGAAAGGGCCACATGAACCAGAGACCTACAATATCCTGAGACCAGAAGAACTAGTTGGTGCCCGGCCACAATCGATGTCTGTCCTGTCAGGGAGCACAACAGACAACTCCTGAGGGAGCAGAAGACCAATGGGATACAGACCCCAAATTCTCACTAAAAGACCACACCTAATGGTATGATTGCGACTAGAGGAATCCCAGAGACAATGCTCCCCAGAACTTCTGATGGCACAGGACAGGAACCATCCCCGAAGACAAATCATCAGGCATGAAAAGGACTGGTCAGTGGAGGGGAGAGAGATGCTGATGAAGAGTGAGCTAATTAAATCAGGTGGACACTGGAGAGTGTGTTGGCAACTCTTGACTGGAGGGGGGATGGGAAGATAGAGAGAGAGGGAAGATGGCAAAATTGGCACGAAACGAGAGACTGTAAGGGTTGACTCAATAGGGGGAGAGCAAGTGGGAGAAGGGAGTAAGATGTATGTAAACCTACATGTGACAGACTGATTGGAATGGTAAACGTTCACTTGAAGCTTAATAAAAATTAAAAAAAAAATCAAACACCTATGCTCATCTAAAGACTTCACCAAAAGAGTAAAAAGACCACCTACAGACTGGGAAAGAATTTCCATCTATGACATCTCCGACCAGCGCCTGATCTCTAAAATCTGCATGATTCTGTCAAAACTCAACCACAAAAAGACAACCCCATCAAGAAGTGGGCAAAGGATATGAACACACACTTCACTAAAGAAGATATTCAGGCAGCTAACAGATACATGAGAAAATGCTCTCGATCATTAGCCATTAGAGAAATGCAAATTAAAACCACGATGAGATTCCATCTCACTCCAACAAGGCTGGCATTAATCCAAAAAACACAAAAGAATAAATGTTGGAGAGGCTGCGGAGAGATTGGAACTCTTATACACTGCTGGTGGGAATGTAAAATGGTACAACCACTTTGGAAATCTATCTGGCATTATCTTAAACAATTAGAAATAGAACTACCATACAACCCAGAAATTCCACTCCTCGGAATATACCCTAGAGAAACAAGAGCCTTCACACAAACAGATATATGCACACCCATGTTTATTGCAGC
Source organism: Loxodonta africana (assembly GCF_030014295.1). Classification (NCBI taxonomy): domain Eukaryota; kingdom Metazoa; phylum Chordata; class Mammalia; order Proboscidea; family Elephantidae; genus Loxodonta; species Loxodonta africana. Next base: position 147,517,323 of record NC_087369.1, read on the forward strand.
TCTGTTTACAATAGCAAAAAGCTGGAAGCAACCAAGGTGTCCATCAACGGATGAATGGGTAAATAAATTGTGGTATATTCACACAATGGAATACTACGCATCGATAAAGAACAGTGACGAATCTGTCAAACATTTCATAACATGGAGGAACCTGGAAGGCATTATGCGGAGCGAAATTAGAGGCAAAAGGACAAATATTGTACAAGAGCACTATTATAAGATCTTGAGAAATAGTATACACTGAGAAGAACACATACTTTTGTGGTTATGAAGGGGGGAGGGAGGGAGGGAGGGAGAGGGTGTTTTACTGATTAATTAGTAGATAAGAACTGCTTCAGGTGAAGGGAAGGACAACACTCAATCCATGGAAGGTCAGCTCAATTGGACTGGACCAAAAGCAAAGAAGTTTCCGGGATAAAATGAATGCTTCAAAGGTCAGCGCAGCAAGGGCGGGGGTTTGGGGACCATGGTTTAAGGGGACTTCTAGGTCAACTGGCAAAATAATTCTATTATGAAAACATTCTGCATCCCACTTTGAAATGTGGCATCTGGGGTCTTAAATGCTCACAAGCGGCCATCTAAGATGCATCAATTGGTCTCAACCCACCTGGATCAAAGGAGAATGAAGAACACCAAGGTTACACGACAACTAAGAGCCCAAGAGACAGAAAGGGCCACATGACCCGGAGACCTACATCATCATGAGACCAGAAGAACTGGTTGGTACCCGGCCACAACCCATGACTGCCCTGACAGGGAACACAATAGAGAACCCCTGAGGGAGCAGGAGATCAGTGGGATGCAGACCCCAAATTCTCACAAAAAGACCAGACTTAATGGTCTGACTGTGACTAGAGGAATCCCGGCGGTCATGGTCCCCAAACCTTCTGTTGGCACAGGACAGGAACCATCCCCGAAGACAACTCATCAGGCATGAAAGGGACTGGACAGTGGGTAGGAGGGAGATGCTGATGAAGAGTGAGCTAATGATATCAGTTGGACACTTGAGACTGTGTTGGCATCTCCTGTCTGGAGGGGGGATGGGAGGATAGAGAGAGTTGGAAGCTGGCAAAATTGTCAAGAAAGGAGAGACTGGAAGGGCTGACTCATTAGGGGGAGAGCAAGTGGGAGTAAGGAGTAAGACGTATATAAACTTATATGTGACAGACTGACTTGATTTGTAAACGTTCACTTGAAGCTCAATAAAAGTTAATATAAAAAAAAAAACTTTGAATGAGGCATTAACTTGAGCTGTTAACTTTCACCTAAAGCACAATAATATTAAAAAAAAAGATATTGTGATGTACTGCCTAGATCCTCCCTTTGGGAAAGACAGTGCTAGCTTTCAAGTATCTTCAGAGACTGCCTCAGTTGAACAGAGCCATCGTTCCCAAGGCCATACCTCCTTCCTTGGGTATCCTGCATCCAATGACTGATTGATAATAGAAAGATTTTGTCCTCCTAACTCATTCAAGATAGTTAGGGAGAGCCATCTCATTTCACAACATCTTTTAGAGTTCACTGAAGCTTATGTTGAGACTGCCTCACAACTCAACTTTTTCCCCTACCAAATCCTTTTTCTTTGCTTTCACTTCCACAGGTTTTGACCCCAAACGCATTACCTAATAAATCTACTGAATGCTTATCTTTTCAGAAGCTGCTTCCTGGGGAATTAAGATATTGGAATGGAGTTGATCATCTGCTGCCTGGTGGGTAATGAGACCTCCATCATTGGTCATAGGTGGAGTTCAGATACCCCCTGAAACAAGGCAGTAGTGCAATTATTAAAACCTTCACATGTGGTAAACTGGGATAGCATGAAATGGAAAAATAATGTAGTATGGTGTATCGGGTTTTTGAGAAATAGGGGTGAAATACTAACTCTAAGCATTGTGGGATTTGGTTAATCTTGCTAAGCTCAATTTACATTTTGGAAAAAGTTATGAAAAAAAGGCTGAGAATGATTAATTGGCAATTAGAGGCCATACTGTAAAGCCAGAAGGCCTTGCTGGTAACATATAAACAGGCTCTCTTCTCTTTCAGCAGAAGGGCAGCAGAAGTTGAGAGCAAGGCTAGGAACTTAATTTTGAGAGTAGCTGAGTTCCAAAGAATTTAAAGCTCCAACCAAAGCCAATCTGCTTTGCCAAGATTAGGGCCTCTGTTGGGAAGGAATGGGACATTGACACATGGGATGGGGATATCTGGATTTATGCTCCTAAAAATCTTGAATCTTTAGATCCCCCTGAAACTTCCGAGCATATAGAAGAGGGACACTCCTCCCTAGTAAAGTCTAGTGCCTTCTCTTGTTTGAAGACAATGCGGGAGTCTCTCCTTTGCAAAAAGTATGTACCCCTCTCATTTGCCCCACACTCGTTCATGGTTATTAAGCTTATAACTAGAGTTACGTTTCAACTTCACCCATCTAGGGTGTGATGGGCCTAGTAAATAAAGAAAGAGAATGTAATAAACACATATCTATCTATAAGGTGGTCTCTCCTACAGGCATCATCGCTATTCAATGGCTTTCAGGATATTTGACTTACCAGCATGGAATCTCACATAACACTGCATCAGACCAAGTGACCAATTTCACAGCAAAGGAGTTGTGGCAGAAATATCTTTATATGGTGCTGTGTCTGCAATTGGAAGCAATCTTGGGTTGTGAAACCAAGGTGAGGAAGTATAATTTGCCACAGTTACCATTGTGCCCAGGGACCCATTTGGGGAATTTATGCTTCCCATTCCTGCAACTCTGGGCTCTGTGGGCTTAGAGGTTCTGGTTACCGAAAGAGAAATGTTTCTGCCAAGCAATACAATAAAAGTCGAATTGAACTATAAGCTGTGATTCCTGCCTAGGCACTTTGGACTTCTTGTGTCAAGGAACCAGAAGACAAGAAAAGGGGTTACCATCTTGGTAGAGGAAAATTACACTGATCATTAAAAAAAATCATTAGGAGGAGATAAAAGTTTTCTTACACAGTAGTGGCAGGGAAGAATATGTTTAGCACACAGGTGATCCTCTGGGTATCTCTTGGTACTCCCTTACTCAATTGTGATGGTAAATAAACAAGTTCCACAACCCAAATTGAGAAGGGGATCGTGCTCAGGGCCTTAGTGATGTGAGTCTGGGTTAAAACACCAGGTAAGCCACTGAGACCACCAAAGACACCTTTTTCCTGAGTAGTCCACATCTATTGACCAATTGATCCAGGGGTATAAAGGCCTGGCCCACTTGTCCTAACCTGGATCAGCTCTGGAGTGCCATCCCACCTTCAGAATTTCCTATAAGGTCAACCAAGGCTTCTGTTGAGACTTGGTCATGGTTTGACCTCTCCCTCTGCCCAATCCTACTTCTTTCCCTTCGTTTCTATAGGTGGTTGATCCCAAAAGCATTCCCTAATAAACTTTCCTCATGTTGATCCCCATATCTTAGGCTGCTTCTCAAGAAACTCAACCTGTGACAAAGAGTTAGAGTAATTATAAATCAAGGTAGAAAAGATAATATGTTCCTTCCATTTAAATAGAAAATACAGGGGAAAAAACTAATACATTAAGCCTTTCCCTATCAATTATCTCACGCAGTTCCCACAACAACACTGTAAGGCAGCAGGGAAGAATATCCTTTGTTCAGAGAAACCTGAAGCTTGAGAACTAATGTGCTCAAAATTACATAATTAGTCACAGAGCTGAGCTGAAGAGCTGCTATCTTACTCAATTTCAAATAATGATTACTGAGTACCCTCTAAATTCCTGATACTTTATACAGAAAATTGACATGGTTATCCATATTTTTATAGATAAAGAAACTGACTTAAAGATATTTAGCAACTGGTCCAGGATCAAACAACTACTAAGTTGTAGAGCTAGGGTTTAAACTCAGGATTGTCTGACTCAGGTCAAGTATTTTTTTCCCACTAACCCACAATTAATTACACCTCTTTCTGAAGGAAAATGTTATTGAGACTGGATTTGGTGGACTTTCAGTTGTATACATTGCTTAACTACAGGTCCAATTACTATTGTTCTCAAAGCGTGTGATAGAAAGACACGTAACCTTTAAGCTTTTTCCACGGTACAATGTCAAAATGTATATTCAATACTACGATACACTTTTTCTTTGGAAAATGAATAAAACCACTGTTTTCATACCTGCTATAGAAAATAAAGCTTGACACAATTTCCTTGGCTACTGGGGATATGCAAAACATAACAATGATTCTCAATGCATATGCATAAAGAAAATGGATTTCAGAATTTTCAAGCAGAGACATTAAATTTTGTGTTTATCAAAAGGCTTTCAAAATATTGAAGAATACTGTTTTATACCATTCCTCTTTCACTATAGATAATCTAGCACATCTTCAACGAAATTTTGAAAAGATAAAATTAAGTTCTATGCGGACCATTAGTAAATGTTACATATAATGTTACATCTTGCATAATGTGACATGAACCTCTAATACCATCTGATAGTGATTAATTAATTCAACAAATATTTATTGAGCCATGTATCAGACCCTAAAGTATCAGCTGGGCGTGAATGTGTTAAGTGACCCATGAGCTTCATGTCATAAAGCCTTCCCTATACACTAATGACCAAAAACAAGAAGAGTTGTAGTATGACACAAAGGACAGCAAAGAAAGAAAGAAAAGACCAAAATGGATGTCAGAAGAGACTCTGAAACCTGCTTTTGAATATAAAGCGGCTAAAACAAATAGAAAAAATGATGGAGTAAAAGATCTGAACAGAAGATTTGAAAGGGCAGCGCAAGAAGACAAAGCAAAGCATTATAATGAAATATACAAAGATCTGGAGTTAGAAAACCAAAAGGGAAGTGTGTGTTCAGCATTTCTCAAGGTGAAAGAACTGAAGAAGAAATTCAAGATGAGTTGCACTATTGAAAGATTCAACGGGCAAAAAATTGAAGGATTGCAGGAAACATCAAAATAAGACGGAAGACATACACAAAGTTGCTGTATGAAAAAGGATTGGTTATTGTTCTACCATTTCAGGAGGAAGCATATGCTCAAGACTCGATGGTATTAAATGAAGAAATACAAGCTGCACTGAAGGCATTGGAGAAAAACAAGGCTTCAGAAATTGACAAAATACCAACAGATATCCTTCAACAAATAGATGCCATGCTGGAAGTGCTCATTCACCTATGCCAAACAGTTTGGAAGACAGTTACCTGGCCAACTGATTGGAAGAGATCCATATTCCTGCACATTCCAAAGAAAAGTGATTCAACAGAGTGACAAAATTGTCAAAAATGTCCTTAAAATCACATGCAGGCAAATTTTTGTTAAAGATGATTAAAAAATGGCTGCAGCAATACATCAACAGAGAACTGCCAGAAATGCAAAATGGATTCAGAAGAGGAATTGCAACGAGGGATATCATTGCTGATGTCAGGTGGAGCTTGGCTGAAAGCAGAGAATACCAGAAAATTGTTCACCTGTGTTTTATTGACTCTGCAAAGGCATTCAACTGTGTGGATCATAACAAATTATGGACAATATTGTGAAGAATAGGAATTCCAGAACACTTAATTGTGCTCGTGAGGAACCTGTACATAGGCCAAGACACAGTCATTCAAACAGAACAAGAGGGAGACGGGGCCAAGATGGAGGAGTAGCCTGATGCTTCCTGTGGTCCCTCTTACAACAAAGAACTGAAAGAAACAAGTGAATCGATTATATATGACAATCTAGGAACCCTGAAAATCAAAGACAAAGTTGAGGAGTCTGACTGAGCAGCAGGAGGAGGGATAGGTAGTTCAGGAACAGTGACAACTTGCCAGACCTGACCTGGCCAAGCACCCTGCAGGCTGGATCGGCTGGCATGTGCAGGCTGAGGCAAGCAGTAGCACTCAGGATGCATTTTCCACACTGGGAGAAACTGAGTGGCAGAGAGTCTGTACAAGCCTCTGGAACTAGGGGAAAGCAATGCTGGATCTTCAAAAGCTAAGTGCAGACATCTAAGCTACCATGCGGGATAAAAAAAAAATAAAACCCTTCCCTCTCTGGAAAGTACCTCTTTCCCATTCACTTGTCCCCTTCCCGCTTTGCTCCAGCCCTGGTCTGGCTTCAGAGAGCCCATCACTTGCACTGAGCTATTCTCTCCTTTGGAGAGGGAACAAATTAACATATAAATAACAAACAAGAAAAAAATAATCTGCCAGCTTTCCTAAACCGGGACCTCAGGACAGGCACAGCCCATTTGCTTAGGCAAAAGCATGAGGGGTCCATGGACTTTGAATACCTTTCACCCATGCCTAGACCTGTGTGGGCCCATTTCAACAGCATAGGCCCTCATTAGCATACTACAACAGGGTACATACCTGAAGACTATTTTCAACTGCAGCTGATAAGGGGGAGTGGCAAATTCATGACATTAAGCAGGGTCCTCACCTACCCATATCAGGAGCCTGAGGATTGTGCCTCCACCCACTCCACCTAACCATCCAAGTTGGGGGTCTGAGAATAAGTGGTGCCTCCCAGTCCTTACAACCAACAGCATTGGATGCCCAAAGTCATTGGGTGCCCAAAGTCTGGCTGCAAAACCCACCAACCTATTTGTTCTAGGGAACACACAGTCCCTTGGGGCAGCTGTCAGCCCCCTACCTTGCTGAGCGCATAACCTGCTACTGCAGCCAGATACCTGTGCCTACTCCAATCACCCCTATGAAGCCCTGCCAATCTAAAACTGTAGGTGAGAGCCTATACCACACACTCAGTGACTGACGACCTGGACACCTGAGCTGAATCTACACAAGAAAGATAAATGGACTCCTGGGCTTACGTACCTAGTAGCAGTTCTAACCACCTGGTGACAGGATGAGAGAGCTACAAAGACACCAATAATCAAAGTTGTTCACATGACCAGCCTATTTAGGCATATCAAAATGAAACAAAACAAGAAGCTAGGACACAGTAAGCAAACAGAAAATAAATAAATATATAACTTATTGATGGCTTGGAGACAACAGTCAATATCAAAACACATAAAGAGGCAGACCATGATAACTTCAGCAAGTGACCAAAAAAAAAAATGAGGAAACCTCCCAGAGGAAAAGAAGGTCTTGGAATTACATGAGGTAGAATTCAAAAGATTAATATACAGAGCTCTTCAAGAGATCAGGAAGGAGATCCGGAAAAATGCAGAACATGCCGGGAACATACAGACAAACAACAGAGGAACTTAAGGTTATAGAGAAGCATAATGACAAATTTAACAGGGTTCAAGAATCCATAGAGAGATAGCAAACTGAAATCAGAAAGATTAACAATAAAATTTCAGAATTAGACCACTCAACAAAAAGTCATAGGAGCAGAATTGAGGCAATGGAAGTCAGAATTAGTGAGATTGAAGATAAAGCACCTGACACCAATTTATTTGAAGTAAAATCAGGTAAAAGGATTAAAAAAAATAAAGAAACCCTAAGAATTATGTGGGACTCTATCAAGAGAAATAACCTATGAGTGATTGGAGTACTGGAACGGAGGGGGATAACAGAAAATACAGAGAACTGCTGAAGATTTGTTGGCAGAAAACTTCCGTGATATCATGAAAGACAAGATGATATCTACCCAAGAAGCTCAATGAACTTCAGATAAGGTAGATTACAAAAGACAGTCACCAAGACATTTTACAATCAAACTTGCCAAAACCAAAGGTAAAGAGAGAATTTTAAGAATTGCTAGGGGTAAATGAAAAGTCATCTAGAAAGGAGAGTCAATAAAACTAAGCTCTGACTATTCAGCAGAAACCTTGCAGGCAAGAAGGCAATGGGATGACATATATAAAGCTTCGAAGGAAAAAAAAAAATGCCAGCCAAGAATTATATATCTAGCAAAACTGTCTCTCAAATATGATGGCAAAATTAGAGTATTTCCAGATAAACAGAAGTTTAAAGGTATTTGTAAAAAACAAACCAAAATGACAAGAAATAATAAAGAGAGTTCTCTGGTTAGAGAATTGATAATATCAGAAAACAACCCAAGACTAGAACACAGGACAGAAAAACCAGGTATCAACCCAGATAGGGAAGTCACAAAAATAAATCAAAACTAAAATAAGGAAACAGAGACGTCAATATGTAAAGGATGACAACATTAAAACAAAAAAGAGGGACTAAATGATGTAGTCATAGAACTTTCACATGGAGAGAAAGTCAAGGCAATATCAAGAAATAAAAGCCGGATTGAAACTTAGACAAATAGAGATAAACTTTAAGGTAACCACAAAGGAAACTAACAATCCTACACATTAAAATAAAAAAGACAAAAAACATAAATACTCGACAAATACAAAATCAACAAAAATGAAAAAGATGAAAACACATAAAGAAAAATGATTCAGCACAGATAATTCAGTGGAACAAAGAAACTGTCACCAACACACACACAAAATACATCAAAATGACAGCATTAAACTCATACCTATCAATAATTACACTGAATGTAAATGGACTAAATGCACCAACAAACAGACGGAGAGTGGCAGAGTGGATAAAAAACACAATCTTTCTATAGCTATCTACAAGAGACACGCCCTAGACTCAAAGGCACAAACGAACTAAAACTCCAAGGATGTAAAAAAAATATATCCAGCAAACAGCAATCAAAAAAGTGCAGGAGTGGTGATATTAATCTCTGACAAAATAGACTTTAAAGTAAAATCCACCACAAAGGATAAGGAAGGACACTATATAATGATTAAAGGGTCAATACACCCAGAGGACATAACCATGATATTTATGCACCCAACGGCAGGGCTCCAAAATACATAAAACAAACTTCAACAGCATTGGAAAGAGAAATAGACAGCTCCACAATAATAGGAGACTTCAACACACCACTTTTGGTGAAGGACAGAACATCCAGAAAGAAGCTCAATAAAGACACAGAAGATCTAAATGCCACAATCAACCAACTAGATCTCATAGACATATACAGAGCACTCCACCCAACAGCAGCCCCAAGTGTATTTTCTTTTCCAATGCACATGAAACATTCTCCAGAATAGACTACATATTAGACCACAAAGCAAGCCTTAACAGAATCCAAAACATGGAAGTATTACAAAGCCTCTTTTCTGAACATAAAGTCATAAAAGTAGAAATCAATAACAGAAAAATCAAGGAGAAAAAATCAAATACATGGAAACTGAACAACACCTTGCTCAAAAACTATTGGGTTACAGAAGAAATCAAGGACAGGATAAAGAAATTCATGGAATCAAATGAGAATGAAAACACATCCTACCAGAACCTTTGGGGCACAGCAAAAGCAGTGCTCAGAGGTCAATTTATAGCAATAAATGCACACATCTAAAAAGAAAAAAGGGCCAAAATCAAAACATTAACCTTACAGCTTGAACAAATAGAAAGAGAGCAGTAAAAGAAGCCCTGTGGCACCAGAAAACAAATAATAAAAATTAGAGCAGAAATAAATGAAATAGAGACTAGAAAAACAATTGAAAGAGTTAACAAGACCAAAAGCTTGTTCTCTGAAAAGATCAACAAAATCAATAAACCACTGGCCAAACTGACAAAAGAAAAACAGAAGAGGAAGTAAATAACCCAAATAAGAAATGAGATGGGTGATATCACAGCAGACCCAACTGAAATTAAAAGAATCATAACAGAATGCTATGAAAAATTATACTGCAACAAATTTGAAAACCTAGAGGAATGGACAAATTTCTAGAAACACACTACCTACCCAAACTAACACAAATTGAGGTAGAAAAACTAAATAAACCTCTAACAAAAGACTATTGAGGAAGTAATTTAAAAACTCCCAACAATACAAAACCTTGACCCTGAAGGCTTCAGTAGAGAAGTTTACCAAACTTTCACAGAACAGTTAACACCAGTACCGCTAAATGTATTTCAGAACAAAGAAAATAATGGAATACTCTTGAACCAATTCTATAAGGCCAGCATAACCCTGATACCAAAACCAGATACAGACATCACAAAAAAAGAAAATTACTCACCAATACCCCTCACAAACAAAGATGCAAAAATCCTCAATAAAATTCTAGCAAATAAAATTCAACAACATATCAAAGAAATAATTCCTCATGGCTTGGATACCATTAGAAAAACAATAAATGTAATCCATCACATAAATAGAACAAAAGACAAGAACCACATGATCTTATCAACCGAGGCAGAAAAGGCATTTGGCAAAGCCCAACACTCATTTGTGATAAAAACTCTCAGTGAAATAGGAATAGAAGGAAAATTCCTCAACATAATAAAGGGCATTTATACAAAGCTAATGGCCAACATCATCCTAAATGGAGAGATCTGAAAGCATTCCCCTTGAGAACAGAAGCCCAGAAAAGGATACCCTTTATCACCACTCTTATCCAACATTGTGCTGGAGGTTCCCGCCAGAGCATTTAGGCTAGAGAAAGAAATAAAGGGCATCCAAATAGGTAAGGAAGAAGTAAAAGTATCTCTATTTGCAGATGATATGATCTTCTACACAGAAAACCCTGAAGAATCCACATGAAAACTACTGGAACTAAGAAGATTTCAGCAAAGTATCAGGATACAATATAGACACAAAAATCAGTTGGATTCCTCTACACCAACAAAGAGAACTTCAAAGAGAAAATCACCAAATCAATACCATTTGCAATAGACCCCAAGAAGATAAAATACTTAGGAATAAATCTAACCAGGGACATAAAAGACCTATACAATGAAAACTACAAGAAACTACTGCAAGAAACCAAAAGAGACCTACATAAGTGGAAAAAATATACCTTGCTCATGGATAGGAAGATATAACATTTTGGAAAATGTTAATTATACCCAAAGTGATCTAAACATACAATGCAATCTCGATCCAAATTCCAATGACATTTTTTAATGAAATGGGGAAACAAATCACCAGCTTTGTATGGAAAGGGAAGAGGCCCTGGATAAGTAAAACATTACCATAGAAGAAGAACAAAGTAGGAGGCCTCACACTACCTGATTTGAGAAACTATTATACCACCATGGTAGTCAAAACAGTCTAGTACTGGTACAACAACAGATAGATAGACTAATGGAACAGAATTGAGAATCCAGAAGTAAATTCACCCACCTATGAGCAGGTGATATTTGACAAAGGCCCCAAGTCCATTAAATGGGGAAAAGACAATCTGTTTAACAAATGGTGCTGGCATACCTGGATATTCATCTGCAAAAAAAAGAAACAAGACCAATACCTCACACCATGCACAAAAACTAACTCAAAATGGATCAAAGACCTAAATAAAAAATCTAAAATGATAAGATCATGGAAGAAAAAATAGGGACAATGCTAGGAGCCTTAATACATGGCATAAACAGAACGCAATATGTAACTAACAATGCACAAACACCAGAAGAGAAACTAGGTAACTGAGAGCCCCTAAAAATCAAACGTTTATGCTCATCAAAAGATTTCACCAAAAGAGTAAAAAGACAACCTACAGACTGGGAAAAAATTTTTGGCTACAAGGTATCCCATCAGGGTCTACTCTCTAAGATCCACAAGATAAGGGGAATCTTCAACTACAAAAAGACAAATAACCCAATTAAAACATGGGCAAAGTATATGAGCAGGCACTTCACCAAAGAAACCATTCAGGCGGCTAACAGATACATGAGGAAATGCTCATGATCACTAGTCATTAGAGAAATGTAAATCAAAACTACGATGAGATACCATCTCAACCCAACAAGACTAGCATTAATCCAAAAAAACATTCTCCTCTGATCCAGGTGGGTTGAGACCAATTGATGCATCTTAGATGGCTGCTTGATAGTGTTTAAGACCCCAGACGCCACGCTTCAAAGTGGGATGCAGAATGTTTTCTTAACAGATTTTATTATGCCAATTGACTTAGATGTCCCCAGAAACCATGGTCCCCAAACCCCTGCCCCTGCTACGCTGGCCTTTGAAGCATTCAGTTTATTCAGGAAACTTCTTTTGTTTTGGTTTAGTCCAATTGTGCTGGCCTCCCCTGTATTGTGTGCTGTCTTTCCCTTCACCTAAAGTAGTTCTTATCTACTATCTAATTAGTGAATACCCCTCTCCTACCCTCCCTCCCTCCCCCCTCTCATAAGCACAAAAGAATGTTTTCTTCTCAGTTTAAACTATTTCTCAAGTTCTTATAATAGTGGCCTTATACAATATTTGTCCTTTTGCAACTGACTAATTTCACTCAGCATAATGCCTTCCAGGTTCCTCCATGTTATGAAATGTTTCACAAATTCCTCACTGTTCTTTATCGATGTGTAGTATTCCATTGTGTGGATATACCATAATTTATTTATCCATTCATCCATTGATGGGCACCTCGGTTGCTTCCAGCTTTTTGCCATTGTAAACAGTGCTGCAATAAACATGGGTGTGCATATATCTGTTCATGTAAAGGCTCTTATTTCTCTAGGATATATTCCAAGGAGTGGGATTGCTGGACCCCTATGGTAGATCTATTTCTAGCTTTTTAAGGAAGTGCCAAATCGATTTCCGAAGTGGTTACCATTTGACATTCCCACCAGCAGTGTACAAGTGTTCCAATCTCTCTACAGCCTCTCCAACATTTATTATGTTGTGTTTTTTGGATTAATGCCAGCCTTGTTGGAGTGAGATGAAATCTCATTGTAGTTTTGATCTGCATTTCTCTAATGGCTAATGATCATGAACATTTCCTCATATATCTGTTAGCTACCTGAATCTCTTCTTTAGTGACATGTCTATTCATATCATTTGCCCATTTTGTAATTGGGTTATTTGTCTTTTTGCAGTTGAGTTTTTGCAGTATCATGGAGATTTTAGAGATCAGGCGCTGATCAGAAATGTCATAGCTAAAAACTTTTTCCCAATCTGTAGGTAGTCTTTTTACTCTTTTGGTGAAGTCTTTGGATGAGCATAAGTGTTTGATTTTTAGGAGCTCCGAGTTATCTAGTTTTTCTTCTATGTTCTTTATAATGTTTTCTATACTGTTTATGCCATGTATTAGGGCTCCTAACATTGTCCCTATTTTCTCTTCCATGATCTTTATCATTTTAGATTTTATATTTAGGTCTTTGATCCATTTTGAGTTAGTTTTTGTGCATGGAGTGAGGTATGGGTCTTGTTTCATTTTTTTGCGGATAGATATCCAGGTATGCCAGCACCATTTGTTAAAAAGACTGTCTTTTCCCCATTTAACTGTTTTGGGTCCTTTGTCAAATATCAACTGCTCGTATGTGAATGGATTTATGTCTGGATTCTCAATTCTGTTCCATTGGTCTATGTATCTGTTGTTGTACCAGTACCAGGCTGTTTTGACTACTGTGGCGGTATAATAGGTTCTAAAATCAGGTAAAGTAAGGCCTCCCACTTGTTCTTCTTTATCACTAATGCTTTATTTTTCTGGGGCCTCGTTCCCTTCCGAATGAAATTGGTGATTTGTTTCTCCATCTCATTAAAGAATGTCCTTGGGATTTGGATTGGAATTGCATTAAATGGATAGATCGCTTTTGGTAGAATAGACGTTTTTATAATGTTAAGTCTTTCTCTCCATGAGCAAGGTATGTTCTTCCACTTATTTAAGTCTCTGGTTTCTTGCAGAAGTGTACTGTAGTTTTCTTTGTATAAGTCTTTTACATCTCTGGTAAGATTTATTCCTAAGTATTTTATCTTCTTGGGGGCTACTGTAAATGGCATTGATTTGGTGATTTCCTCTTCAATGTTCTTTTTGTTGGTGTAGAGGAATCCAACTGATTTTTGTATGTTTATCTTGTATCCCGGTACTCTGCTGAACTCTTCTATTAGTTTCAGTAGTTTTCTGGAGGATTCCTTAGGGTTTTCTGTGTATAAGATCATGTTATCTGCAAATAGAGATACTTTGACTTCTTCCTTGCCAATCTGGATGCCCTTTATTTCTTTATCTAACCTAATTGCTCTGGCTAGGACTTCCAGCACAATGTTGAATAAGAGAGGTGATAAAGGGAACCCTTGTCTGGTTCCTGATATCAGTGGGAATGTTTTCAGGCTCTCTCCATTTAGGGTAAAGTTGTCTGTTGGCTTTGTATAAAAGCCCTTTATTATGTTGAGGAATTTTCCTTCTATTCCTATTTTGCTGAGAGTTTTTATCATGAATGAGTGTTGAACTTTGTCAAATGCCTTTTCTGCATCAATTGATAAAATCATGTGATTCTTGTCTTTTGTTTTATTTATGTGGTGGATTTCATTAATTGTTTTTCTAGTGTTGAACCATCCCTGCATACCTGGTATGAATCCCACTTGGTCATGGTGAATTATTATTATTTTTTGATATGCTGTTGAATTCTATTGGCTAAAATTTTGTTGAGGATTTTTAAATATACATCATGAGGGATATGGGTCTATAATTTTCTTTTCTTGTGATGTCTTTACCTGGTTTTAGTATCAGGGATATGGTGGCTTCATAGAATGAGTTTGGTAGGATTCCATCCTTGTCTATGCTCTGAAATACCTTTAGTAGGAGTGGTGTTAACTCTTCTCTAAAAGTTTGGTAGAACTCTGCAGTGAAGCCATCCGGACCAGGGGGGTGTTTTTGTTGGGAGTTTTTTGATTACCTTTTCAATCTCTTCTTTTGTTATGGGTCTATTTAGTTGTTTTACCTCTGTTTGTGCTAGTTTAGGTAGGTAGTGTGTTTCTACGAATTCATCCATTTCTTCTAGGTTTTCAAATTTGAGTACAGTTTTTCATAGTAATCTGATATGGTTCTTTTAATTTCAGTTGGGTCTGTTGTAATATCACCCATCTCATTTCTTATTTGGGTTATTTGCTTCCTTTCCTGTTTTTCTTTTGTCAGCTTGGCCAGTAGTTTATCAATTTTGGTGATTTTTTTAAAAAAAACAGCTTTTGGTCTTGTTGATTCTTTCAATTGTTTTTCTGTTTTCTATTTTATTTAGTTCAGCTCTAATTTTTATTATTTGTTTTCTTCTGGTGCCTGTGGGTTTCTTTTGTTCCTCTCTTTCTATTTGTTCAAGTTGTAGGGATAATTCTTTGATTTTGGCCCTTTCTTCTTTTTGGATGTGTGCATTTATTGATATAAATTGGCCTCTGAGCACTGCTTTTGCTGTGTCCCAAAGGTTCTGTTAGGAAGTGTTTTCGTTCTCATTGGATTCTATGAATTTCTTTCTTCCATCCTTAACGTCTTCTATAATCCAGTCTTTTTTGAGCAGGGTATTGTTCAGTTTCCAAGTGTTTGATTTCTTTTCCCTGCTTTTCCTGTTATTGATTTCCACTTTTATGGCCTTATAGTCAGAGAAGATGCTTTGTAATATTTCAATGCTTTGGATTCCGCTAAGGCTTGCTTTATGACCTAATATGTGGTCTATTCTAGAGAATGTTCCATGTGCACTAGAAAAGAAAGTATTCTTGGTTGCTGTTGGGTGGAGTGTTCTGTATAAGTCTACGTGGTCAAGTTGGCTGATTGTGGCATTTAGATCTTCCGTGTCTTTATTGAGTTTCTTTCTGGATGTCCTGTCCTTCACCGAAAGTGGTGTGTTGAAGTCTCCTACTATTATTGTGGAGCTGTCTATCTCACTTTTCACTGCTGATAGAGTTTGTTTTATGTATCTTGCAGCCCTGTCATTGGGTGCATAAATATTTAATAGGGTTATATCTTCTTGGTGTATTGTCCCTTTAATCATTATATAGTGTCCTTCCTTATCCTTTCTGATGGATTTAACTTTAAAGTCTATTTTTTCAGGAATTAATATTGCCACTCCTGCTCTTTTTTGATTGTTGTTTGCTTGATATATTTTTTCCATCCTTTGAGTTTTAGTTTGTGTCTCTAAGTCTAAGGTGTGTCTCTTGTAGGCAGCATCTAGATGGATCTTGTGTTTTAATCCATTCTGCCACTCTTTGTCTCTTTATTGGTGCACTTAGTCCATTTACATTCAGGGTAATTATAGATAGGTATGAATTTAGTGCTATCATTTTGATGTCTTTTTTTGTGTGTTGACAACTTCTTTTTCCCACTTCATTTTTTGTGTTGAGTACATTTTCTTTATATATTCTCCTTTTCTCATATTTATTGTTGATTTTGTTTCTGCTGAGTTTGTATTTTTCCCTTGTATTTTATTTTGATGAGTAGGATAGTTTGTCTCCTTTGTGGTTACCTTATTATTTACCCGTATTTTTCTAAATTTAAAACTAACTTTTATTTCTTTGTATCACCGTATCTTCCTCTCTATATGGAAAGTGTATGATTACATTTTTTAGTCCCTCTTTATTCTTTTAATGTTGTCTTATATAATAACATCGCCATTACCCTGTGTTGGGATTCTTTTTTTTTTTTTTTTTAGTCTTGCTTTGTTTTTTTTTGTTTTTGGATTTCCCTGTCTGGGTTGACTTCTGGTTGCTCTGCCCAGTGTTCTAGTCTTGAGTCGATACCTGATATTATTGATTTTCTAACCAAAGAACTCCCTTTAGTATTTCTTGTAGTTTTGGTTGGTTTTTACGAATTCCCTCAACTTGTGTTTATCTGGAAATGTCTTAATTTCACCTTCATATTTAAGAGACAGTTTTGATGGATATATGATTCTTGGCAGGCAATTTTTTTCCTTCAATTTTTTAAATATGTCATCCCATTGCCTTCTTGCCTGCATGGTTTCTGCCGAGTAGTCCGAGCTTATTCTTATTGGCTCTCCCTTGTAGGTGACTTTTCATTTATCCCTAGCTGCTCTTATAATTCTCTCTTTATCTTTGGTTTTGGCAAGCTTGATTATAATATGTTTTGGTGACTTTCTTTTAAGAGCTACCTTTTGTGGAGTTCAGTGAGCATCTTGGATAGATATCTTCTCATTTTCACTATATCAGGGAAGTTTTCTGCCAACAAATCCTCAACAATTTTCTCTGTATTTTCTGTTATCCCTTCCTGTTCTGGTACTCCAATCACTCGTAGGTTATTTTTCTTGATAGAGTCCTGCATGATTCTTAAGGTTTCTTCATTTTTTAAAATTCTTTTATCTGATTTTTCTTCAAATATATTAGTTTCAAATGATTTATCTTCGACTTCAGAAATTCTAGCTTCTACTTGCTCAATTCTGTTCCTCTGACTTTCTGTTGAGTTATCTAATTCTGTAATTTTATTGTTAATCTTCTGAATTTCTGATTGCTGTGTGTCTATGGATTTTTCCAGCATATTAAACTTTTCATTATGTTCCGGAATAATCTTTCTGATTTCCTCAATTGCTTTATCTGTGCGTTCCTTGGGTTGTCCTGCATATTGCCTCATTTCCTTCCTGATGTCTTGAAGGGTTCTGTACATTACACTTTTGTGTTCTGCATCTGGTAACTCCAGGAATGCACTTTCATCTAAAAATCTCTGGAGTCTTTGTTTTGAAAGCCTGTTGAGGTGATCATGGCCTGTTTCTTTATGTGACTTGATATTGACTGTTGTCTCCGAGCCATCTATAAGTTATTGTATTAGTTTATGCTTGCTTATTGTCGTAGCTGCTTGCTTTGTTTTGTTTTTGTATACCCCTATGGGTTGCTTGAGTGAGCTAAGCTTGATTATTTTCGCCTTTGGAGCTCTGGTGTCCTGTCCTCAGCTGGCTAGAGCTGTTATCAGGTATATCAGTCTAGGAATCCATTCAGTTTTCTTGTGTGAATTCAGCTCAGGTTTCCAGGTAGCTGATATCAAGCGTGTGGTATAGGCTCTGTCCTACAGTCTTAGAGGGGCAGGGGTGATTGGCATATATACCAGTGTCTGATTGCAGCAGGGGGTCATGCCCTGAACAAGGTAGGGGCCTGAGAACTGACCCCCAAGTGTCTCTGTGGAAAATGCGTCTCTGTTCCCTAGAGCGTGTTGGTGGGTGGGCTCTGCAGAGGGACCATGGGTATCCAAAGTTTTGTTGTAAGGACTGGGAGGTACCAGTTATCCCTAGACCCCTGTCACGGGTGGCTGGGTGACTCAGGTGGAGCCACCAGTCCTTAGGTCCCTGCTGTGGGTAGTTGAGGACCTTGTTTAATATGCAAAGCAATGTCAGACGTCAAACACCCACCTGTCCACCGCACCACTGAAATGGTTGGAGTTTGCCAACAAGGGCCTATTCTCCCAAAATAGGCCCACACAGGTCCATGCAGAAGGGAAAGTTGCTCAAGGTCTATGGATGTTTTATGCCTGGACAGGAGCCGCTTCTGTCCTGAGCTCCCCCAGTTAATGGAGTTAGCAAATTATCTTTCCCCCCCAGTTGCAAATTTTTTCCTTCCCCGAGGCCGGGAGAATGGCTCCAGGTGCTCACCAGGGCCTATCTCAGGCCTAGGGATTCAGCCACTGAAGCCGGCTTGGGGGTGGGTGGTGGCGTGGTAAAATATATCCAAGTACTTAGCTTTTGCCGACTGCGCCCTTCTCCTCAGGTTCTGGAGGTATGAGTGGGGTGTGTGGCTGGCTGCTTCTCCCTGAGGAAACTGTGGCCGAACGCTAGTACCAGCCCACTGCTGCTGCCGCTGTTGCTGCCTCTCCAGAAATTGTTGCTGAGGGCTCCCCGCAATTCAGGTCCGGTAACTCTTCTCCACTTCCTGACGGTCTCTTCCTTCCCCTGCCCCTCAGTTCATTGTCTAAGCTTGCCTTTGATGCTCAGGGCTCCCAGCTTGTCACAGATATACTCGTTTCACTTGTTTTTCAGTTCTTTGTTGTAAAGAAGGCTGGACAGATGCATCTGTCTATTCCGCCATCTTGGCTTCACCTCTGACTATCCATTTTTTTGTAGGTTATATATGACCAGAAACCCTGGTTGCACAGTGGTTAAGAGCTACAGCTGCTAACCAAAAGGTCGGCAGTTTGAATCCACCAGGTGCTCCTTGGAAACTGTATGGGGCAGTTCTACTCTGTCCTATCGGGTCGCTATAAGTCGAAATCAACTCGATGGGAATGGGTTTGATTTTTTTTATATGACCTATGAAATGAATAGTGCCTGATACAACATGTTAGAAGATGTTGTTTTTCCTACCAATTAGACCATGAGAATTTTCTTATCTTTAAATAATGATAGTTGTGTGTGCTCACGCACAGTATTTCAGAAAAAAACAGAATAATCTAATTATGAAATTACCTACTTTCCTGTTTATTTATGCAGTCTCGGAGTACATATAATTAGATCTGTGAGCATAGAGTCATGTCCAAGAGAAGACAGAAATGAGATACCCATCTGCTTTCAGAACGTTTGAGGCAAGTATATTCATACTGCCATAAAATTGTGGAATAGCTACAGAAAGGAAATTTATCTAACAGGCAATGTGATTAGGCAGGTTGGCTCCAGCCACGAATTTACAGCAGCTGGAGAATTACATATAACAGTCCTAATTTCACCCTACAATTGTTCTTAGAGAAGTTATTCATTATGTCTTGTCCCAAAGGTCTTCTTTTACTCATTCTGGCCTTCGTAATCCACTCCAACGGTACGGTATAAATATAATATAAATAAAAGTTTTTGCCTTTAAAGAATATACATTTAGGGCCTATGAAGATTACTGTTATTCTGTTATTCTTTGGTGAGTTTTAATTAACAACATTCACTAACCCTCCCACACATGTATCTGATTTTTGAACAAGCCTTACACACACATATCTGCTTGTCAGAAGCAATGTCACCTCAGAAACAGAATGGCATGGCTTCATTTATATATTGGCTGTTCTAACTCTGCCTGCTGACATTAGCTAGTTAATCATAATATTAAACTGATGTTAAATCTAATGATGATTATGTAGAAAAGATGTGCTTTGTAACTGGCTCTAGAGAGGTATTGGAACACACATTAGAAGAGATTCAGTTATGTACATTTAATGATATTTTAAATGTTTGTCGTGCATCTATGGTTTAAATGTACTCAGAATGGATTTTAGGCTCAGTTATAACTTATACATACAAATTAAAAAAAAACTTGAGAAAATATAATATACGACAGGTTGTCTCATTATTTTCTCACTTTCTGTATCTTGGGCTTTCCATTTCCTGCATATCTCAACAAATAATCTCAAATCAAAATTTGACATATTCCCCAGAATCTTATATTCAAAACCCGTCATGGGTTTAGGAGTATAGTGTTGAATATAATCCTGATTTAAGGGAAAAACAACAGAAATAATAAGAAACTTGAAATGTATGGCATAATACGGCGGGGCATGGGTTGAAGAGATCACAAACACCTGACGAAATGGGTCATAGGTAGGGACCTAGCAGCATGAGTGGTTAAGTGACATAAAATTATTGGAGTCCAAAATCAGTCCGAGTCAAAAGTTCAAGTTGTCAGGACAAGAAAAAAATGAGTAATTAATTTTCAAGTGTTTAGAGATGCCAAAACATTCAGAGAACGAAATATCATACCTCTTTGTCTGTTTAATTAACATTTTAAATTTATCCTCCATAGAGCTTACTTATCATATGTCAGCACTGTTTTAAGTACTTTACAATTATTAATTCATTTTGTCTTCACAAGAAGCCTATGAGGTAGGGTATTACCTTTATAGGCACAGAGGCTGTAAGAAAATTGCATAAATGTCAGATACCTAGTAAAGTAGAAGAGCCTGAGTTTAATCTCACTCTGGAATCTGTGCTATTAATCACTATATGGTATGTTGCCTTTAAAGGATTATTGTTTTTCTGTTTAAAACTACCCAGTACAGCTTCTCACTCTTAACAAAAAAATAAGGATAATAAATGAAAATCTTCCTCCTGCGGTCTCAGAGTTTCGTGAGAGATCTCAAAAGCTGAGACCAATACAAGGGGAAACAAGAAGTATCTCCACATCCCAAAGCAAGGTGTTAGACCATGTTTTCAGGACATGCTAAAATGTAAAAGTAGCTCTGCCAAGTGTCAGCAATCATCCATGTTCAGCCTACATAAGTGGTTACAGTTGGGGTATAGAGATCGCAGGAGAAAATGTTTGGAGTTAGTTGTCACTGCTTTATGGCAGTATTATTTACCCACACGTAAAGCCAGTTGAGAGAGGGGGTTTCTATAGAACCACTCGGTCAGGTTGCGCTGCATCTCTGGTGTCTGAAGGGCACAGGACTTGGTGCTGAATCGCATCTGTAAAAGGCTAAAAAGTCAAGGGGTGGAAACTAGCTCAGTCAGAGATGATAAAACTAAAAGAGATGCATCTGGAGCAAGCTGCACTTTTCCCAACATGGCACTTTCTCCAGGGAAGACAATAACATCCAGGAGTAAAGTGCTCCCATCAGAGACAGTGTGAGAGAACCATAAATAGCCATGAGGAGAGGCATTACCTACATCAAGAGGAATGCAGGGAGAGGACTCCAGTGGGAGATCTCCAAGCAACATTCATAAGTGCCCCACAAAGGAGTACAATGCAGGTATAAAAAGGAATGAAGGAGAGCTCTATATAATGCTATGAAATGATCTCCATAACATATTGAAAAATGAAAAAGGCCAAATACAGAATAATGTTTCTTAGTGTATTACCTTTTTTTTTTAATAATTTTTAATGTGCTTTAAGTGAAAGTTTACAAATCAAGTCAGTCTGTCACATATAAGCTTATATACACCTTACTCCATACTCCCACTTACTCTCCCCCTAATGAGTCAGCCCGCTCCCTCCTTCCAGTCTCTCCTTTCATGACAATTTTGCCAGTTTCTAACCCTCTCTACCCTCCTATCTCCCCTCCAGACAGGAGATGCCAACACAGTCTCAAGTGGCCACCGGATACAAGTAGCTCACTCTTCATCAGCATCTCTCTCCAACCCATTGTCCAGTCCCTTCCATGTCTGATGAGTTGTCTTCGGGAATGGTTCCTGTTCTGGGCCAACAGAAGGTTTGGGGACCATGACCGCCGGGATTCCTCTAGTCTCAGTCAGACCATTAAGTATGGTCTTTTTGTGAGAATTTGGGGTCTGCATCCCACTGATCTCCTGCTCCCTCAGGGGTTCTCTGTTGTGCTCCCTGTCAGGGCAGTCATGGGTTGTGGCTGGGTACCAACTAGTTCTTCTGGTCTCACGATGATGTAGGTCTCCGGGGCATGTGGCCCTTTCTGTCTCTTGGGCTCTTAGTTGTCGTGTGACCTTGGTGTTCTTCATTCTCCTTTGATCCAGGTGGGTTGAGACCAATTGATGCATCTTAGATGGCCGCTTGTTAGCATTTAAGACCCCAGACGCCTCATTTCAAAGTGGGATGCAGAATGTTTTCATAATAGAATTCAAAAATAGTTTTTGAATGAATTAATGAATACATGATAACCAAAAAAAGGAAAAAACAAACTCGTTGCTGTGGAGTCAATTTCAACTCATAGCTACCCTTATAGGACAGGACAGAACTGCCCCATAGGGTTTCCCATGGAGTGGCTAGTGAATTCAAACTACTGACCCTTTTGGTTAGCAGCCAAGCTCTTAACCACAGTGCTGCCAGGGCTCCAAGAATACATGACAGAAATATTTAAATGTTTTTGTTAAAATTCTCTTCTATAACTGATGGTACTATATATATTAAAATAAACAAAAAAACCCAAATCTGGGTCATAGAGACCCTATAGGACAGAGTTGAACTGCCCGCTAGGGTTTCCAAGGCTATAATCTTTACGGAAGTGAACTGCCGCATCTTTCTCCCGTGGAGTGGCTGGTGTGTTCAAACCACCTACTTTTCGATTAACAGCCAAGTGCTTAACCACTGCACCACCAGGGCTCCTATTATATATATATATATATATAGTAAACCTGGTGGCCTAGTGGTTAAGTGCTGTGGATGCTTACCTAAAGGTCGGCAGTTCAAACCCACCAGACGCTCTTTGGAAACTCTATGGGGCAGTTCTACTCTTGTCCTATAGGGAATTGACTCGACGGCAACGGGTATATATATATATCAAAGAAGTTTCTGGGATAAACTGAACGCTTCAAATGTCAGCGGAGCAAGGGCGGAGGTCTGGGGACTACAGCATAAGGGGACTTCTAAGTCAATTGGCATAATAAACTCTATTATGAAAACATTCTGCATCTCACTTAGAAGTGTGGCGCTGGGGTCTTAAATGCTAACAAGCGGCCATCTAAGATGCATCAATTGGTCTCAACCCACCTGGATCAAAGGAGAATGAAGAACACCAAGGTCACACTGTAACTATGAGCCCGAGACTGAAAGGGCCACATGAACTAGAGACTTACATCATTCTGAGACCTGAACAACTAGATGGTGCCCGGCCACAACTGATGGCTGCCCTGATGGGGAACACAACAGAGAGCTCCTGAGGGAGCAGGAGAACAGGGGGATGCAGACCCCAAATTCTCATAAAATGACCAGACTTAATGGTCTGACTGAGACTAGAAGAATCCCTGCGGTCATGGTCCCCAAACCTTCTGTTGGCCCAGGACAGAAACCATTCCCGAAGACTACTCATCAGACATGAAAGGGACTGGACAATGGGTTGGAGAGAGATGCTGATGAAGAGTGAGCTACTTGTATCCAGTGGCCACTTGAGACTGTGTTGGCATCTCCTGTCTGGACGGGAGATGGGAGGGTAGAGAGGGTTAGAAACTGGCAAAAGGGTCACGAAAGGAGAGACTGGAAGGAGGGAGCGGGCTGACTCACTGGGGGAGAGTAAGTGGGAGTATGGAGTAAGGTGTATATAAGCTTACATGTGACAGACTGACTTGATTTGTAAACTTTCACTTAAAGCACAATAAAAATTATTTAAAAAAAATAATGACTATTAGCAACAGCAGAAAACCCATTAGCCATATTTGTAGCATGCTATGGCACCAACTCGTTATTCTGAAAATTTATAAATAAAGAGAAAGAATAAATATTTTTCTTGCCTTTTTGGTGTGAATTGCATTCTCAAGTTATTAATTGCCGATGAGAAAAAGTTCCTCTTTATTTACAAACCTTAGCTAATGCAAGAGTCATAGAATTTGAATATGACCATTTTTCAACCCATAATGGAAACCCTGGTGGCATAGTGGTTAAGTGCTACGGCTGTTAACCAAGAGGTTTGCAGTTCGAATCCACCAGGCACTCCTTGGAAACTCTAGGGGGCAATTCTACTCTGTCCTATAGGGTTGCTATGAGTCAGAATTGACTCGACGGCAGTGGGTTTGTTTTTTTTTTTTTTTTTCAACCCATAATAAAATAATATAGCTAAGTACTTGGAGTCACCATGAATCAAAATCAACTGGATGGCAACTAAGAAAAACAATGCGGTGTATCTTAAATGGATGCTAAAAGCATTTTGTGAAAAGTCGATGAGGAACTTTATAATGGATAGAAATAGCTAACAACATCTGAACTCACTGATTAATGTTAACATCACTAAAAGTGGGACAATCACATATATGTGGCTCCTGAGGTGATGCAATCAGAAGCATGCAGTACCACCCATGAATTTTTCTTGCAAAAGAATTTAAACTAAATCTAATCAACCTTTAGATTCAACTACCAGTGTCACAGCCATTGAAAAACCTATGGAGCACAGTTCTACTTTGACCCACATGGGTTCAGGTCAACGTGATTTGGAATTGACTCAGTGGCAGCTGTATTTTTGTTGTCGTTGCTGTTGTTACAGGAAAAAAATATAGGGGAGAGAAAAATTTTAAACTACACAATTTGAATTCAAGCAAATTCAGAACGATGGAAATTCTACAGGACAAAATGACCTAGTTCTTCAACAAAAGAAGTTCAGAAAAAATAAAAACATAAACAGAAGAAGTGAAATAATAGGAAAATATCAATCAAATGCAATGTATGAAAATTGGATTCTGTTATTGAGAAGTCAACTAAAATTTTTTGAGAGGAGCAAATTTGAGAATGACTGTCCAAATTAATATTATTGGATGATACTAAGAAATTTTCATTGGTTTTCTTAGATGTGATAATAGTATTAATCAAAAAACCCACTGCTGTCGAGTCGAATCTGACTCATAGCGACCCTATAGGACAGAGTAGAACTACCCAATGGAGTTTCCAAAAAGCACCTGACGGATTCGAACTGCCGACCTTTTTGGTAACAGCTGTAGCAGCACTTAACCACTACACCACCAGGGTTTCCGATAATAGTATTATGGTAATATTTTTAAAATACTCTACCTGTTGGTCATAAATACCAAAGTATTTAGGAGTGAAATGAAGTCAGGGATTTTCTTTAAAATACTCCAGAAATATATAAGTAAATATCAAATAAATATAATTAGTGGGGCAATGTAGAAGAAACAAGACTGGCAAAATGTTGATACTTGTTAAGGCTGGAAGTGTGCATGAAGTTTCATTTTACTATTTTCTCTATTTTTCTCTGTGTTGGAAAACTCCCACTAAAAAAAAAACCAAAAAAGACCCTTTAAATGTGGTAAGAGCTATGGCTGTTAACCAAAAGGTCGGCAGTTCAAATCCACCACTGGCTCCTTGGAAACTCTATGGGGCAGAGTTCTACCCTGTTCTATAGGGTTGCTATGAGTCTGAATTAACTTGACTGCAACAGGTATAAGAAGAAAACTCAGCAATTGTACATATGTCACCTGCAGGGCCCTAGTGCCTGTCATGGATTGGATTATGTCCCCCCCAAAATTTGTGTATCATTTTGTCTGGTCCATGACCTCTGGTGTTGTGTGATTTTCCTATATGTTGTAAAATCTGCCTCTTTGACATTAATGAGGGAGGATGAGAGGCAGTCCTGTTAGTGAGCAGTTGTACCTTGAGGGAATCTCTTGAGATATAAAAGAGAGAAGTGAGCAGAGAGACGGGGGACCTCATACCACCAAGAAAGCAGTGCCAGGAGCAGAGCGCATCCTTTGGACCCAGGTTCCCTGAGCGGAGAAGCTCCAGGGGAAGATTGATGAGAAGGCCAACAAAGAGAGAAAGCGTTCCCCTAGAGGTGATGCCGTGAATTCGGACTTTCAGCCTACTAGACTGTGAGAAAACAAACTTCTCTTTGTTAAAGCCATCCACTTAAGGTATTTGTTATAGCAGCAATAAATAATTAAGACATGCCAGGTGGCAAACATTTGAACTATTTAAGACTATTTCCTTTTATCCTAACCAGTCCTTCCTTCACCTGGGTCACATTTCTGGAGGGGTAAGAAACCACAGATACTGAGGGGAAAGGTGGCAAAAAAAGACAGAAACCAATCACCAGTGAACTTGTAAACCTGAAGCAGGTTCAAGCTGTGGGAAGGAAAACTTTAAATTTAAATTAAATTTTAAGTTCCAATTATTACTTTTCGCTAGAAAAAGTAATTACTGAAATGAGACTTCTTATTACTGCATGAGAATGATTAGAAAGGCTGTGGGATCTGTCAAGATTTCACCCAGGGATGTCAGGGGCAATGTTCTCTGGGAAGCAGAGATTTGCAAGCTGGATATTCATTGGAAAGTGCTCTGGGAACACCTGGGAGGGGTGAGCAATGAAAGACTGGGTAGAGGAAAGAGTCAAACTGCAATGCAGCAGCAACAGAGGGCTTAGTCATTCTAAGAGAAAGCTCTTGAACTAGGATGACCCTTCAGAATTGTCCCAAACTGAGGCAAGGAAGCTGAGCTTTTGTAATTCAGTCATCAGCCAATCACTGGACTCGGGCTGCTTTTTGCGATTCATCTGTAGGGAGGCAGCTTGGAACCAAAAGTAGCCTACACTGCTAGGAGCTGAAGGAATGAGTACCTCTGTCCAGAAGGGGCATCTACACAGTACCTCACAACAGCCCCCACAAGAGGACAAGAAATAAAAATTATTCAAAAGAGCACCCTACAGATTTCAACTTATTCAAGATAACGATTCACGAAAACCAAAACCCGTTGCCATCGAGATGATTCCGACTCATAGTGACCCCATAGGATGGGGTAGAACTGCTCCATAAGGCTTCCAAGGAGCACCTAGTGGATTGAAACTGCCAACCTTTTGGTTGGCAGCCGAGCTCTTAACCACTGCTCTAGTGTATATACATACATACATGCCTGCACACATACATATATTATCTGTTCTGGAGGATGATACCAACCTGCTGTGAGTACTTTTCAGGGTTGTGGAAGGAAAAAAATACGTTATTATTTATAAAAGTACTTTGTGAACTATAAAGTGCCACAGGGGGCATCATAGCATCTTGGAAAGATTACGTCAGGAAAAGCTAGGTTAACGTTCTCTCTCTGTTCCGAGTAACTATGTGGGAATCTCAGTTCTTTATCTAGAAAATACAACAGGCCCACAATAGTAGACAGTGGTTTTCTAAGACAGTGGTTCTGAAGTTTAAGTGTGCATCAAAACCCTCAAGGAAGCTTGTTAAAGTGCAGATCCCTAGGCCTTAGTCTGCACCTCTGGAGGTGGAACCCCAGAGTCTACAACTTCAGCATGTACCTCAGGAGATTTTGAGAAGCACTGCTTTAAAAGCCTTACCAATTTTGAGGTCATATTGTCATAGTTTAGTTATTAACTTGAGCCAACATTTTACATTATATGTTCTGGAAAACACTGGCTTTATTAGTGGTTAATAGACTATCGGAAAGCACTTTAGAAATTTCTGACTCAGATTTTTCACAAATTCAGATTAGCCTGGCCTTGGAAATAATAGTGTGTACTAATAACAGCTCCAAATTAATTGTTTTAAGGTTATCTACCACTTTCTCTCCCTTTCCAATACATACTTAATCCTAAGGTTTTTTTTGGTAGTATTGAAGATGATAGGTTGATCATCATAGCAGGATCTGCTGAATGTTTGACACAGCAGAAGTAAATCATTTTAATAAGAAAAACAAACAAACAAAAAAACCCAGTGCCATCGAGTTGTTTCCAACTCATAGCGATGCTATAGAGCACCAACATATTTAAATTAAAATGCTCGTAGTATCATGCAATAGCATTTGTAATGTTAGCACCGAAGTCTCATCAGGGGTGCGTACATAACAGAAACCATACTTGAAGTATGAGGAAGTTATACATGATGAAAAGACTCCTGTTCTCAAAATAAGAGAGGGGAGGGGACCAAATGAAAAGAAAAGAAAGATAATCAAACATTTCTTGAAATCCTCCACTGTCTCTGCTAAACATACTGGAACTGTGAAGAACAGAATAAAAGCATTCACAAATCAAAATAATATCCCCAAAACACTAGTTTATTTGTTATTCTTATAGGAAAATAATCTTAGATAAGAGCCTGAATATCTCTACTGAATAATAAGTGTCCTATGTTTCCCATCTTAAAGGTATGGATGATTGCTCTAAAACAGAAGAGATGCAGCACTGAAACTATCTGCAAATACAAATTGAACTAACAAAATACAAAATTGTTATTTGTATAGTGTCCAATATTAAGAAGTGCTGGTGGTAGCCCAAAATGGGCTTTTGATGCAGAGTTACAAACCATTTTTCATCATGACTTGTAAGCATTATTTCTGCTTAAGCCACTCTATAGATTCCTCATAGTTTCAGAAGTCATATTGACACTAGGGGCATCTTCCAAATAGATAACTCAAGAAACCCCATATTTCTTTTACTTTTATTTGGTCTACTATACCTATATCCTAAAGAACCCTATCAACTATGGTCTGTGAGTTTTAAAATTCTCCCAAATCTAAATCTGAAAGGTGGAAAATCATCCACTTCTAGTAAACTTCATGCTACTTGTCCACTACCTATCCCTACATAATTGAAAAAAAAAATACTAATATATACAAGCAAGTGCACATATCATAGCTCAATTAATTGTTACAAAGTGAATCCAAAAACCAAGCCAAACCCATTGCCGTCTAGTGATTCCGACTCATATTGACCCTACAGGACAGAATAGAACTGCTTCTCAGGTTTCCAAGGAGCTGCTGGTGAATTCGAACTGCCAACTTATTGGTTAGCAGCCTTATTACTTAACCACTGTGCCACCAAAGCTCCACAAAGTGAATAAAAACCCAAGTAAACACTCTCTAGATCAGAAAATAGAGCATTGTTGGGTGGTACCCAGTCACTACCGCCATCCTATCCTCAAAGAAAACCACTGTCCTAACTTTTAACACAATTGATTTTTTTAACTCTTTT
This sequence comes from Loxodonta africana, assembly GCF_030014295.1. Taxonomy (NCBI): domain Eukaryota; kingdom Metazoa; phylum Chordata; class Mammalia; order Proboscidea; family Elephantidae; genus Loxodonta; species Loxodonta africana. The sequence goes on from NC_087369.1 coordinate 147,546,310, forward strand.
TTGAAACGTATACAACTGAGCCCCCACGTGTTTGTCAGCTTGTCGTACTGTGGGGGCTTGGGTGTTGCTGTGATGCTGGAAGCTATGCCACCAGTATTCAGATACCAGCAGGGTCACCCATGGAGGACAGGTTTCAGCTGAGCTTCCAGACTAAGGCAGTCTACTTCTGAAAAGCATTAGCCAGTGAAAACCTTATGAATAGCAGTGGAACATTGTCTGATATAGTGCTGGAAGATGAGCCCCCCAGGTTGGAAGGCACTCAAAAGATGACTGGGGAAGAGCTTCCTCCTCAAAGTAGAGTCAATCTTAATGACGTGGGTGGAGTAAAACTTTCGGGACCTTCATTTACTGATGTGGCATGACTCAAAATGAGAAGAAACTGCTGCAAAAATCCATTAATAATCGGAACCTGGAATATATGAAGTATGAAACTAGGAAAATTGGAAGCAGTCAAAAATGAAATGGAATGCATAAACATTAATATCCTAGGCATTAGTGAGCTGAAATGGACTGGTGTTGGCCATTTTGAATCACATAATCATATAGTCTGACAATCATATAATCGGACAACCATATGCTGGGAATGACAACTCAGAGAGGAATGGTGTTGCATTCATTGTCAAAAAGAACATTTCAAGAAGTATCCTGAAGCACAAAGCTGTTAGTGATAGGATAATATCCACACGGCTACAAGAAAGACCAGTTAATACGACTATTATTCAAATTTATGCACCAACCACTAGGGCCAAAGATGAAGAAATAGAAGATTTTTTCAGCTGCTACACTCTGAAATTGATCGAACACGCAATCAAGATGCATAGATAATTACTAGCGATTGGATTGCAAAAGTTGGAAACACAGAAGAAGGATCAGTAGTTGGAAAATATGGCCTTGGTGATAGAAACAATGCCGGAGATCGAATGACAGAATTTTGCAAGAGCAACGACTTCTTCATTGCAAATACCTTCTTTCACCAACATAAATGGCAACTATACACATGGACCTCGCCAGATGGAACACACAGAAATCAAATTGACTACACCTGTGGAAAAAGACGATGGAAAAGCTCAATATCATCAGTCAGAACAAGGCCAGGGGCCAATTGTGGAACAGATCATCAATTGCTCCTACACAAGTTCAAGCTGAAACTGAAGAAAATCAGAGCAAGGCCACGAGAACCAAAATATGACCTTGAGTATATCCCACCTGAATTTAGAGACCAACTGAAGAATAGATTTGATGCATTGAACACTAGTGAATGAAGACCAGATGAATTGTGGAATGACATCAAGGACATCATACATGAAGAAAGCAAGAGGTCATTGAAAAGCCAGGAAAGAAAGAAAAAAACCAAGATGGATGTCAGAGGAGACTCTGAAACTTGCTCTTGAGCATCGAGCAGCAAACCAAAAGGAAAAACTGATGAAGTAAAAGAACTGAAGAAGATTTCAAAGGGCGTCTCAAGAAGACAAAGTAAAGTATTATAATGACAAGTGCAAAGAGCTGGAGATGGAAAACCAAAAGGGAAGAACAGGCTCGGCGTTTCTCAAGCTGAAAGAACTGAAGAAAAAATTCAAACCTCGAGTGGCAATAGTGAAGGATTCCATGGGGAAAGTATTAAATGACACAGGAAGCATCAAAAGAAGATGGAAGGAATACACAGAGTCATTATACCAAAAAGAATTAGTCCATGTTCAACCATTTCAAGAGGTGGCATATGATCAGGAACCGATGGTACTGAAGGAAGCAGTCCAAGCTGCTCTGAAGGCATTGGCGAAAAACAAGGCTCAAGGAATTAATGGAATGTCAATTGAGATATTTCAACAAACAAATGCAGCGCTGGAGGTGCTCACTGGTCTATGCCAAGAAACATGGAAGACGGCTTCCTGGCCAACTGACTGGAAGAGATCCATATTTATGCCTGTTCCCAAGAAAGGTGATCCAACGGGATGTGGAAATTATAGAACAATATCATTAATATCACACACAAGCAACATTTTGCTGAAGATCATTCAAAAACGGCTGCAGCAGTATATTGACAGGGAACTGCCAGAAACTCAGGCCGGTTTCAGAAGAGGACGTGGAACCAGGTATATCATTGCTGATATCAGGTGGATGCTGGCTGAAAGCAGAGAATACCAGAAGGATGTTTACCTGTGTTTTATTGACTATGCAAAGGCATTCGGCTGTGTGGATCATAACAAATTATGGATAACATTGCAAAGAGTGGGAATTCTAGAACATTTAATTGTGCTCATGAGGAACCTTTACATAGATCAAGAGGCAGTTGTTCCGACAGCACAAGGGGATACTGATTGGTTTAAAGTCAGGAAAAGTGTGCATCAGGGTTATATTCTTTCACCATACTTATTCAATCTGTATGCTGAGCAAATAATCTGAGAAGCTGGACTATATGAAGAAGAATGGGGCATCAGGACTGCAGGAAGATTCATTAACAACCTGCGTTACGCAGATGACACAACCTTGCTTGCTGAAAGTGAAGAGGACTTGAAGCACTTACTAATGAAGATCAAAGACCACAGCCTTCAGTATGGATTGCACCTCAACATAAAGAAAAAAAATTCCTCACAACTGGACCAATGAGCAACATCATGATGGACGGAGAGAAGATTGAAGTTGTTAAGGATTTCATTTTACTTAGATCCACAAGCAACAGCCATGGAAGCTGCAGTCAAGAAATCAAAAGACGCACTGCATTGGGTAAATCTGCTGCAAAGGTCCTCTTCAAAGTGTTGAACAGCAAAGATGTCACCTTGAAGACTAAGGTGAGCCTGACCCATGCCATGGCATTTTCAATCACATCATATGCATGTGAAAGCTGGACAATGAATAAGGAAGACCAAAGAAGAATTGACGCCTTTGAAATGTGGTGTTGGTGAAGAATATTGAATATACCATGGACTGCCAAAAGAACGAACTAATCTGTCTTAGAAGAAGTTCAGCCAGAATGTTCCTTAGAGGCAAGGATGGCGAGACTGTGTCTTACGTACTTTGGACATGTTGTCAGGAGGGTTCAGTCCCTGGAGAAGGACATCATGCTTGGCAGAGTACAGGGTCCGGAGAAAAGAGGAAGACCCTCAATGAGGTGGATTGACACAGTGGCTGCAACAATGAGCTCAAGCGTAACAACGATTATAAGGATGGCTCAGGGCCGGGCACTGTTTTGTTCTGTTGTGCACAGGGTCGCTATGAGTTGGAATCGACTCCAAGGCACCTAACAACAACAACATGCAATTGAGATTGTACTGTATGAACGTTTCTGTTTTTTTTAATAGTAATTTTTATTGTGCTTTAAGTGAAATTTTACAAATCAAGTCAGTCTCTCATGCAAAAATTTATATACACCTTGCTATATACTCCTAATTGTTCTCCCCCTGATGAGACAGCCCACTCTTTCCCTCCACTCTCTTGTTTCGTGTCCAATCCACCAACTTTGGACCCCCTCTGCCCTCTCATCTCCCTTCCAGATAGGACATGACAACATAGCTGCCCACATAGTCTCATGTGTCTACTTGATCCAAGAAACTCGTTCTTCACCAGCATCTTTTTCATTCCATTGTGCAGTCCAATCCATGTCTGAAGAGTTGGCTCTGGGAATGGGTCATATCTTGGGCTAACAGGAAGTCTGGGGGCCATGATCACTGGGGTCCTTCTAGTCTCAGTCAGACCATTAAGTCTGGTATTTCATGAGAATTTGGGGTCTGCATCCCACTGCTCTCCTGCTCCCTCAGTGGTTCTCTGTTGTGTTCCCTCCCAGGGCAGTCATCAGTTGTAGGTGGGCACCATCTAGTTCTTCTGGTCTCAGGCTCATGTAGTCTCTGGTTCCTGTGGCCCTTTCTGTCTCTTGGGTTCATAATTACCTTGTGTCCTTGGTGTTCTTCATTCTCCTTTGATCCAGGTGGGTTGAGACCAATTGATGCATCTTAGATGGCTGCTTGCTAGCGTTTAAGACCCCAGATACCACTCTCCAAAGTGGGAAGCAGAATGTTTTCTTACTAGATTTTATTATGCCAATTGACTTAGATGTCCTCTGAAACCATGGTCCCCAAACCCCCGCCCCTGCTACACTGGCCTTTGAAGCATTCAGTTTATTCAGGAAACTTCTTTGGTTTTCGTTTAGTCCAGTTGTGCTGACCTCTCCTGTATTGCATTGTCTTTCCCTTCACCTAAAGTAGTTCTTATATACTAATTATTGATACCCCTCTCCTTCCCTCCCTCCCTCTCCCTTCTCATAAGCATCAAAGAATATTTTCTTCTCTGTTTAAACTATTTCTCAAGTTCTTATAATAGTGGTCATACACAATATTTGTCCTTTTACAACTGACTAATTTCACTGAGCATAAAGCCTTCCAGATTCCTCCATGTCATGAAATGTTTCACAGATTCATCACTGTTCTTTATCAACATGTAGAATATACCATAATTTATTTATCCATTCATCCATTGATGGGCACCTTGATTGCTTCCATCTTTTACTACTGTAAACAGTGCTGCAATAAACATGGGTGTGAATATATCTGTTTGTGTAAAGGCTCTCATTTCTCTAGGATATATTCTAAGAAGCGGGATTGCTGGATTGTGTTGTAGTTCTATTTCTAGCTTTTTAAGGAAACACCAAATCAATTTCCAAAGTGGTTGTACCATTTGACATTCCCACCAGCAGTGTAGAAGTGTTCTAGTCTCTCCACAACCTCTCAAACATTTATTATTTTGTGTTTTTTGGATTAATGCCATCCTTGTTGGAGTGAGATGAAATCTCATTGTAGTTTTGATCTGCTTTTCTCTAATGGCTAATGATAGTGAGCATTTCCTCATATATCTGTTAGCTACCTGAATGTCTTCTTTAGTGAAGTGTCTATTCATATCTTTTGCCCATATTCTCATTGGGTTATTTGCCTTTTTGTAGTTAAGTCTTTGTAGTATCATGTAGATTTTAGAGATCAAGCGATGATCAGAAAAGTTATAGCTAAAAACTTTTTCCCAGTCTGTAGGTAATCTTTTTGCTCTTTTGGTGAAGTGTCTGGATTAGCATAGTTGTTTGATTTTTAGGAGCTCCCAGTTATCTAGTTTTTCTTCTGCATTCTTTATAATGTTTTGTATACTGTTTATGCATGTATTAGGGCTCCTAACATTGTCCCTATTTTCTCTTCCATGATCTTTATCGTTTTAGATTTTATATTTAGGTCTTTGATCCATTTTGAGTTAGTTTTTGTGCATGGAGTGAGGTATGGGTCTTGTTTCATTTTTTTGCAGATGGATATCCAGTTATGCCAGCACCATTTGTTAAAAAGACTGTCTTTTCCCCATTTTACTGACTTTGGGCCTTTGTCAAATATCGACTGCTCATACGTGGATGGATTTGTGTCTGGATTCTCAATTCTGTTCCATTGGTCTATGTATCTGTTGTTTCTAACTCAACATTATGTTTGAAAGATTCAGCCACGTTGTTGCATATAGTTATTATTTATTTTCATCATTATGTATTATTCCACTGTGTGAATGATGTAAATTTATGTATCCACTTTTCTGTTTATGGGCATTTGGTTTAATTCCAGCCTTTAGTGATTATGAATGATTCTGTTATGAACATACTTGTGCACTTGTTTTGGAGCATATCTGCTATCCACCTCATGCTATGGATTAGCAGTGCCCTCTTTAGCGTTGGAGGCATTAATATAATCTTTAGCACCTTTAATACAAGCCAGACTTGAGAACAAATTTAGAAAACTCTTCCTTATAATTTTGTTTTTCTAGAACCACTGTCAGTTCGAAATGTCTTAGGCTGGGTTCTCTAGAGAAGCAACACCAGTGAAAAGTATATGTGAATACATACAGACAGATCTATCTCAAGGAAATGCCTCACGTGGTTGTGAGGAGGGCAAGTCCCAAATCCGTGGGTCGAGTGTTAGGCAGAGGCTTCTCCTGACTCATGTGGTCCCAGGGGCTGATGTCCCCACCATTAGCAGGTCAGAGAGTAAGCTGTTGGCTCACGGGGCTGCGGAAGCAGATGAATTACAAAGTTGCCAGACAACACAACAGGCTCAAGTCTCAAAAACTGGGGGTCAAGGGGTCAGATGATGACAAGCTGGATGCGGGATCTAAAGCAAGAGAGAGCCTTTCCATAGCATCCATATATATATTGGATGCAGTTCATGGTCCCAAGGAAACTCCACTTACATTAGAGTAAAGGTGTGACTTGAGTAAGCATGTGATTTGAGTTACATACTCTTCTAAGGCTGTGACTCCAGATGCACTCCACACTAACCCTGCCTCACTAACATATGGAGGTTAGGATACTCACATAATATCGCAAAATGGAGGATAATTACATCAAAACACAAAATGAAGGACAAGCACACAATCCTCCGAATCAGGGCCTAGCCAAGATGACACATAAGATTAATCATCACACACAGTAAGCTAACATTGGGACTACCATGAAACTTTCAAAATAATACTGAAGATATTTTACTAAATATGTATTCAATCAATTTTGATCCTAGCTCCATCAATTATTAGCTGTTTAGTTCTAGGAAGTTACTGAGCGTCTAAAACCATGAGTTCCTTCATATATAAAATGGGATGAGGAGACCAAAGTGAATGTATTATTTTTAAGAATAAAATAACGAGATGTATATAAAAACACCTAGTGCAGAGCTGGAAATGTGGTATGTAATAAAGAAATATCACTCATTGGTAAAACTATTTAAGTTGCTAAAGGAAAAGAGATAAAATAACTTAGCTGAATGAAACACAATGTATCGATAGCACTCAACTTCTTTCAGCGCCTATCCTCAATATTTTACAGCTGTACTTGTGACAACTTTGGTTGCTGAATTATTTCCTTAACACCAGGTCTTTGGCATTAGGAATTAAAAGGATGAAGGAAAATGGAGGGACAGGTAGCATAAAAGACCAATGAGATCATGTTAAAGATTATATTTATTTGAGAACACAGTATGGTATGAAGACATGGAAGAGATATCAAACTAGAGGAGTACACGATGTTCAGCAAAATAACTAATAAATCAGTTAACAGAAGCAGTTTCCAAACTTGATATCTGGAGCAATGAACCCAAACCAACAAGTTGAACCTTTTATAAATTTATGTTTGGATTCCAAAATAGCAATTATGGCTTCTTATTATGGCCATGTCAGAGTAACTGATATCAAACTTGCTCTCCTCCGTAAACAACTATAAAACTGAACCAAATATATGAAACAGCTACTTTCAGACAGGTTTGCAGGATTGTGATCCTTGAAGGAATGGAAATATATAAGATGAGCCAGGTGATTACTTCAACTTTTACTCAGAGTCACTTTCTCGACTGGAGCCTAGGAATGGGAAACTCACGCAGAGCATGGCAGTTTCACTGAGTTAAACTGACTGAGATCTGAGTTAAGGGATACCTTGGTGTTTGGCATTTGTTAGGCAGCAAAACAAAAATGAAGAGGACTTGAAGCACTTATTGATGAAGATGAAAGAGTACAGTCTTCACTAAGGATTATACCTTAACATAAAAAGAGAACGAAAGTCTTCACAACTGGACCAATAAGCAACACCAGGATAAATGGAGAGAAAAAATTGAAGTTGTCAAAAATTTCATTTTACTTGGATCCACAATCAACACCCACGGAAGCAGCAGTCAAGAAACCCAATGACACATTGCATTGAACAAATCTGCTGCAAAAGGCCTCTTTAAACTGTTAAAAAGCAGAGATGTCACTTTAAGGAATAAGGTGCACCCGCCTCAACCCATGGTGTTTTCAATCGCCTGATGTGCATGTGAAAGCTGGACAACAAATAAAGAGGACTAAAGAAGAATCAATGCCTTTGAATTGTGGTGTTGGTGAAGAGTGTTGAATATACCATGGACTGCCAGAGAAATGAACAAATCTGTCTCGGAAGAAGTACAACCAGAATGCTCATTAGAAGCAAGGATGGCAAAACTTCCTCTCAAATACTTTGAACATGTTATCAGGAGGGACCAGTCCCAGGAGAAGGACATTATATTTGGTAGATGGTTAGTGAAAAAGAGGAAGGCACTCAACGAGATAGATTGACACAGTGGCTGCAAAAATGGGCTCAAGCATAACAATGATTGTAAGGATGGCCCAGTACCAGTTGGTGTTTAGTTCTGTTGTACATAGTGTAGCTATGAATCAGAACTGACTCGACAACTCCTAACAACAACAACAGGCAGAGTAAAAGAGAATAAGAAGCCACAGAAAAAAGAGCACCATAAATTTGCATAGAGATATTCTTGATATTTGGTTTCAATAATGTTATGGATTGAATTGTGTCCCCCCAAAATGTGTGTCAACTTGTCTAGGCCATGATTCCCAGTATTGTGTGATCGTCCAACATTTTGTGATCTGAAGTCATTTTCCTATGTGTTGTAAATTCTACCTTTATGATGTTAATGAAGCAGGATTGGAGGCAGTTATGTTAATGAGGTAGGACTCAATCTCCAAGATTAGGTTGTGTTTTGAGTAAACCTCTTTTGAGATATAAAAGAGAGAAGTGAGCAGAGAGACAGGGGGACCTCCTACCACCAAGAATGAAGAACCAAGAGGGGAGCGTGTCCTTTGGACCTGGGGCCCCTGCACTGAGAAGCTGCTAAACCAGGGCAAGATTGATGATAAGAACCTTCCTCTAGAGCCAATAAAGAGAGTAAGCCTTCCACTGGAGCTGGTACTTTGGATTCAGACTTCTAGCCTCCTAGAGTATTAGAGAATAAATTTCTCTTCATTAAAGTCATACACTTTTGGTATTTCTGTTATAGCACCACCAGATAACTAAGACAAATATGCACATGCACAGGTTGAAAGTCCATGAGACTGAACATAGAAAAACTATTAGGAGCTATTCCAAGGCATATCATAAATTATTGAGAACTAGTTATAGTGAGAAAAAATTTAGAAGGTGCCAGAGGGGTGAGGGAAGGCACACTACATAAGGAGCAATAAAGATAAGAATGTTCACTAGAAGGATAGTTTTACAAATGCTGAAAGGAAAAAAAAAACTGTCTACCAAGAAATCTGTACAAGTGGAAATATATTTTTAAAATAAAAGCAAAATAAAGATTTTCCCAGAAAAACTAAGCTGCAAGAACATGTGGCTAGTAGATCTACATTACAAAAAAAATGTGATAGAATGTTCTTCAGACTGAAAGAAAATAAAACTACAGGGAAATTCAGAGCTACACAAAGGAATGAAGAGAAGCAGATATGATAAATAAGTGGGAAAATATAAAAGACATTTTCCTCATTTAAAAAATTCTTCAAAATACATTTGACATTTCAAAGCAAAAAATATAACTATGTATTGTGAGGTTTCTGACATCTGTAACAGTAAAATATATAAGAACAATTATAAAAGAGTGAGAGAAAGAGAATATATTTTTACGGAGTTTTTATATAATACATGAAATAGTAAAATATTTTTGTAAAACCAAATAATTAAACATGTTGTAAACTTTAGAGTAATTATTAAAAATTAAACTAAACTTCAGAACAGAAATTACCAGATATAAAGACATTTCATAATGATAAAAGTCAATGTATTAAGAAGTCATAAAAATATGAAATACGTATGCGCTTAACAGTTTTAAAATACATGAAGGAAGAGCTAACAGAGAAGAAGGAAAAACAGAGAAATTCACAATTAGAGTTGGAGATTTCAACACTTTTTCTTCAGTAGATGAATAACTAGACAGAAAGTAAAAAGGATACAGAAGACTTGAAAAACACTGTATATCCTATAGATCTACTTGACATTTGTAAAATACTGCTTCCAACAATAGTAAAATAAATATTATCTTAAAGCGTATAGGGAACATTTACTAAGACAGGCCATATGCTAGGACTGTAAACTCAATAATTTTAAAAATATAGAAATTATACAGAGTTTTTTTTTTTTTATGTTTGCTGACCATAGCAAAAGTGGATTAGAAATCAATACCAGTAAGAGATCTGGATTTTTTTTTTTTTGATAATTTTTATTGTGCTTTAATTGAAAGTTTACAAATCAAGTCAGTCTCTCACACAAAAACCCATATACATCCTGCTACACACTCCCAATTACTCTCCCCCTAATGAGACAGCCTACTCTCTCCCTCCACTCTCTCTTTTCGTGTCCTTTTCACCAGCTTCTAACCCCCTCCACCCTCTCACTTCCCCTCCAGGCAGGAGATGCCAACATAGTCTCAAGTGTCCACCTGATCCAAAAGGCTCACTCCTTACCAGCATCCCTCTCCAACCCATTGTCCACTCCAATCTATGTCTGAAGAGTTGCCTTTGGGAATGGTTCCTGTCCTGGGCCAACAGAAGGTCTGGGGGCCATGACCACCAGGGTCCTTCTAGTCTCAGTCAGACCATTAAGTCTGGTCTTATGAGAATTTGGGGTCTGCATTCCTGCTCCCTGAGGGTTTCTCTGCTGTGTTCCCTGTCAGGGCAGTCATTGCTTGTAGGTGGGCACCATCTACTTCTGGTTTCAGGATGATGTAGTCTCTGGTTAGATCTGGACATTTTTAAAATACGTGTAAATTAAACAATGCTCTTGAAAATAAACCATCTCTCAAGAAATCACAAGGGAATTTTTCTTTTTTAACTGAATTGAGGAAAATCGAAACATACAGTTCAAACATTTTGGCATGTAGCTAAAGCAATTTATAGCTTTAAATGCTTAAAGAATAAAAAAAATAAAGATCTAAAACTGGCAATCTATATTTCCATCCTAGGAAGCTAAAAATACAGAAATAAAATAGCAAATTAAATTCAAGGTAAGGAGAAAGAGAAAATGAACGTAAAATGAAATCAATGAAATAGAAAACAGACAAATCATAGAGAAAAACAATGAAACCAAAAGCTGAGCTGATTCTTTGAAAACATAAATAAAATTTGTAGTCCTCTAACTAACTGATCAGTGACAAAAGAAAAAAGATAACAAAAAAAGAGGAATGAAAGAAAGGAAATCATCACCAATCATATGGAATTTAAAAGGATAATAAATGGATATTATAAAAATATGACAATAAATTTGACAACACAGATGAAATTAACAAATTTTTGAAATACGTAAATTGCTAAAATGCAAAAATTAGAAAATATGAATAACGCTATATTTATCAAAGAAGGAAACCCTGGTGGCGTAGTGGTTAAGTGCTACAGCTGCGAACCAAAGTGTCTGCAGTTTGAATCTGCCAGGTGCTCCTCGGAAACCCTATGAGGCAGTTCTCTGTTCTATAGGGTCGCTATGAGTCGGAATCTGAATTTGTAGTTTAAAACATTTTTATGAATAAAACGTCATGCCCAGATTGCTTCATAGGTGAATTGTTTCAGATAATTAAGCAAGAAAAAATATCAATACCAACCCTAATTTTTTTTTCAGAAAGTAAAGAAGAAAAACTTCTCAAGGCTTTCTAAGAGGTTAGTATTACCCTTATACCAAAACCAGACAACAGCATTATGAGAAAACAAAACTACAGACCAATGTCATGTACGAATATAGTCTCAAAAATCATTACCAAAATATCAGTAAATCAAATACAGAAAATATATTGATAATTCATCCTGATCAAGTAGGTTTATTCTAGGAATGCAAACGTGAATAATTTTTCAAAATTAGCCAATGTAGTTCTCCCTATTACATAATAAAGGAAAATAAAAGGACAATTTCAATTTAACAAAAGATTTGCAAGATCAGTACACTGAAAAGTTTGAGACATTGCTGAGACAAATTGAAACCAGTTCCACTGAGTCAATTCTGACTCATGGTGACCCCGGGTGTGTCATAGCAGAACTGTACTCTATAGGGTTTTCAATGGCTAAATTTTTGGAAGTATAGATCTCCAGGCCTTTTCTTTTTTAATTTTTTAAATACTTTTTATTGTGCTTTAGTGAAAGTTTACAAATCAAGTCAGTCTCTCACACAAAAACCCATATACACCTTGCTACACACTCCCAGTTACTCTCCCCCTAATAAGACAGCCTGCTCTCTCCCTCCACTCTCTTTTTTCATGTCCATTTAGCCAGCTTCTAACCCCCACCACCCTCTCATCTCCCCTCCAGGCAGGACATGCCAACATAGTCTCAAGTATCCACTTGATCCAAGAAGCTCACTCCTCACCAGCATCCCTCTCCAACCCATTGTCCAGTCCAATCCATGTCTGAGGAGTTGGCTTCGGGAATGGTTCCTGTCCTGGGCCAACAGAAGGTCTGGGGGAAATGACCAAAGGGGTCCTTCCAGTCTCAGTCAGACCATTAAGTCTGGTCTTTTTACAATAATTTGGGGTCTGTATCCCACTGCTCTCCTGCTCCCTCAGGGTTTCCCTGTTGTGTTCCCTGTCAGGGCAGTCATCGGTTGTAGCTGGGCACCATCTAGTTCTTCTGGCGTCAGGATGATGTAGTCTCTGGTTCATGTGGCCCTTTGTGTCTCTTGGGCTCGTAATCGCCTTGTGTCCTTGGTGTTCTTCATTCTCCTTTGGTCCAGGTGGGTTGAGACCAATTGATGCATCTTAGAAGGCTGCTTGCTAGCGTTTAAGACCCCAGACACCACTCTTCAAAGTGGGATGCAGAATGTTTTCTTAATAGATTTTATTATGCCAATTGACTTAGACGTCCCCTGAAACTATGGTCCCCAGAACCCTGCCCCTGCTACGCTGGCCTTCGAAGCATTCAGTTTATTCGGGAAACTTCTTTGCTTTTGGTTTAGTCCAATTGTGCTGACCCCTCCTGTATTGTGTGCTGTCTTTCCCTTCACCTAAAGTAGTTCTTATCTACTATCTAATTAGTGAATACCCCTCTCCTACCCCCCTCCCTCCCCCGTCTCATAACCACAAAAGAATGTTTTCTTCTCAGTTTAAACTATTTCTCAAGTTCTTATAATAGTGGTCTTATACAATATTTGTCCTTTTGCAACTAATTTCACTCAGCATAATGCCTTCCAGGTTCCTCCATGTTATGAAATGTCTCACAGATTCCTCACTGTTCTTTATGGATGTGTAGTATTCCATTGTGCGAATATACCATAATTTATTTATCCATTCATCCGTTGATGGGCAGCTTGGTTGCTTCCGTGTTTTTGCTATTGTAAACAGTGCTTCAATAAACATGGGTGTGCATATATCTGTTCGTGTAAAAGCTCTTATTTCTGTAGGATATATTCCAAGGAGTGGGATCGCTGGATCATATGGTAGTTCTATTTCTAACTTTTTAAGGAAGTGCCAAATCGATTTCCGAAGTGATTGTGCCATTTTACATTCCCACCAGCAGTGTGGAAGTGTTCCAATCTCTCCACAGCCTCTCCAACATTTATTATTTTGTGTTTTTTGGATTAATGCCAGCCTTGTTGAAGAGAGATGAAATCTCATTGTAGTTTTGATCTGCATTTCTCTAATGGCTAATGATCATGAACATTTCCTCGTATATCTGTTAGCTACCTGAATCTCTTCTTTAGTGAAGTCTCTATTCATATCTTTTGCCCATTTTTTAATTGGGTTATTTGTCTTTTTGCAGTTGAGTTTTTGCAGTATCATGTAGATTTTAGAGCTCAGGCACTGATCAGAAATGTCAAGCTAAAAACTTTTTCCCAGTCTGTAGGTAGTCTTTTTACTCTTTTGGTGAAGTCTTTGGATGAGCATAAGTGTTTGATTTTTAGGAGCACCCAGTTATCTAGTTTTTCTTCTATGTTCTTTATAATGTTTTCTATACTGTTTATGCCATGTATTAGGGCTCCTAACGTTGTCCCTAGTTTTTCTTCCATGATCTTTATCGTTTTAGATTTTATATTTAGGTCTTTGATCCATTTTGAGTTAGTTTTCATGCATGGAGTGATGCATGGGTCTTGTTTCATATTTTTGCAGATGGATATCCAGTTATGCCAGCACCGTTTGTTAAAAAGACTGTCTTTTCCCCCATTTAACTGTTTTGGGTCCTTTGTCAAATATCAACTTCTCATATGTGGATGGATTTATGTCTGGGTTCTCAATTCTGTTCCATTGGTCCGTGTGTCTGTTGTTGTACCAGTACTAGGCCGTTTTGACTACTGTGGCGGTACAATAGGTTCTAAAATCAGGTAAAGTAAGGCCTTCCACTTTGTTCTTCTTCTTCAGTAATGTCCAGGCTTTTCTTCCAAGATGCCTCTGCATGGACTGGAACTTCCAACTTTTCGGATATCAGTGGAGCAAGTTTGTACTGCTCAGGGACTCTGAGACAAATTAAAGAAGGCCAAAATAAATGTGAAGTCATACTGTGGTCATGTATTGTGAAGACTTAATATTAAGATGTGAATTCTCCCTAAAGTTCTCTGTAGATTCAGTGCAATCTTAATTAATATCCCAACAGTCCTGCTTCTAGATATTGACAAGCTTATTCTAAAATACATATGGAAGCGCAAAGGACACAGAATAGCCAACACAATTTTGGAAACAACAAAAACAGAAGAATTATTCTACAGTAATGAAGGAATGAGGTATTGATGTGAAGATAGACATACAGATCAACTAAACAGAATAAAGAGCTCAGAAGTAGACTTTCACATATATGGTCAACAGATTTTCAGCAAAGGTGCCAAACTAATTCAGTGAGGAAATGATAGGCTTATCAAATACTGGTGCTGGAAAAACTGGATACCCGTGTGCAAAAAAATGAACCTTGATTCTTACCTCATATCATACCCAAAAACAAACTCGAGATAGAGCATAAGTGGAAATGTGTAAGTAAATTTATCTAGAAGAAAAGTAAAGAAAAAGTTTGTAGCCTTAGGTTAGGCAAAGGTTTAGTAGATAGGATACAAATATCACAAGCTATATTTTTTTATAGAAGAAAAAAATAGCTAATTGTATTTCATTAAAATTTAAAATGTCTGGGTTTAGAAAGACGCAAAGAGCAAAATGAAAAAGCAAGTCAAACACTGGGAAAAAATATTCATAGTCTGAGAAAGGATTTGTACAAAGAATACATAAGAACTCTTATAATATTAAAAAGATGCAAGACGGCCCTGATTGAGCAGTGTGCTCTTTTAAGATCTATCTGTACGGGACCAAACTGACACAGAAACTCAAAAGATTAGATGGAAACCTTAGGGGGCAGTGAGTTTATGTTAATGGGGGAGGAACAACAATGATAAGGAGGGTGAGAATGGTTGCACAACTCAAAGAATATAATCAATGTCACTGAATTGCACATGTAGAAATTGTTGAACTGGTGTATGCGTTGCTGTGTATATTCTCAAGAACAACAACAAAATACATAAAACTTAGAAAAAAAGAAGCAAAAGAGTTGAACAGACAGTGCATAAAAGATAAACAATGGACAAATATGCACGTGTAAAAACGTTCCATATCATTAGTCACCAGGAAAACACAAATTAAGATCACAATGTATTACCTTTACAAGCTCACTAAGATTGCTAAAATTAAAGGCTGATTAAGCCCAGTATTCTTGTGGACACGTAGTAGCTTCAGCTCTCGTAATCCTTATATGAGTATAAAATGGTATTACCAATTTGGCAGTTTCTCGTAACGCTAAACATCCACTTACACTTACCATAAGACCCAGCAATTCTGCTCCTAGCTATTCACCCAAAAGAAATAAAAACAAGATTTGTAAACTTTTTCTTAAAGCACAATAATAATTTAAAAAAAAAAAGAAATGAAAACATAAGTACACAAAAGACTTGTATAGAAATGTTCATAGCAGCTTATATTTAATAGTCCAGATCTGGAAATAACCCAAATATATATCAATATTTCCATACAATGAATATTACACAGCAATAACAAAGGAATAAATTACTGAGGTACACAGCAACATGGATGAATCTATAAAACGTTATGCTAGTAAAAAGAAGCTATATACAAAACAGTTCCTAAGTTCTAGAATAGGCAAAATTAAAGTGGCACAAATCAGATCAAGGATTGCCTGAGCCTGCAGGTGGAAGGGGGGATTGAATGGGAAGGGGCACAGAGCTTTTTGGAGTGATGGAAATGTGCTATATTTTTATCATGGTCATAGATACATGGATTTACAAATTTGCCAGAACTCATAAAAATATATTTTTAAAGTGGGTACATTTTAATATATGTGATTCAGACTACACAAAAGTTAATTTTTTTAAAAAAAGCTAAGAATGCAAAGATTCAGAGTGTTTAGATCAATGAATGAAATAATTAAACCAAAAGTAGGAATTTCCATACCCAAAAAAAAATACCAACAAGACCAAAAATACAAAACTAGTTGTTGTGGAGTTGATTCCGATGCGTGGTGGCCCATGTGTGTCCGAGTAGAACTGTTTTCCATAAGGTTTTCAGTAGCTGTGATTTTTCAGAAGAGAATTGCCAGGCCTTCCTTCTGAGGCATCTCTGTGTGAATTCAAAATGCCAACATTTTGGTTAGGAGTTGAGCTCTTAACCATTTGCACCACCTAGGGACTCCAAAAAAAATTTTTTTATTCCACATCTGGAGTATTGTGTCTCTTTGGGGAAATGGAGAGAAAACAGAGGGCCAGAAAATATCCAGAGTTATGCAATCAAGATTTTAGGAATCTGAAAAAAATATCCCATGATGAACAATTGAGACAAATTGAGTTGCTCAGGCTGGGACAGGAAAGACATAAGGGCGAAGTGAGGCAAAGATATATATCTTCAAATATTTGATAACTGCCACATGGGAAGGTGAGTGGACTTGGAGTCTGTGTGGCTCCAGAAAGCAGATGTGGATGAAAGCTACAACGGAAACTTTAAGGTCCAATATGATAAAGTGCCTTCAAATAATTGGAGCTGTCCGGTAATATCTTAGACCCTAGAAATAAGTGATTGGCAGGGGAAAATCAATGCCAGTTACTGGCATTTTTTCTCAATAGTTTTGAATAATTACAAGGCAGTCCATTAATAATTTTGCATATCATTAAATGTACGTCAAATTAACTTTGTTGTGAGTTTGATTGCTATAGCAAACCTTGTTCTTAAAAACTGTTTTCTAATTCTTATTACTTTAAACCATGATCCTCCGTTCACAGCCTAAAACAATTAGAATATTGCCCAGTAATACTATGTACTCTGCTAAATGCTGTGGAAAAAATGAAAGATTCACTGGCTGTTGCTATGATGGGCTAATTTCTAGTACATTTTACATCAAATAGATGTAACTTTTAATGTAAATATTTGAAAAAGCCATTCTCACAGGGTGGTAGTATTATAGTGCTGTTATAAAATAGAAGAAATGGAATCACTAGAAGAGAGTTCAAGTTATTTATTGTAATACTTTGTGTTGCATTTAAAAATATGGGTCTTCTGGGTTCAGATGTCGGGAAAAAAATGAATCATTGTTATGTTTTATGACAATAAATCACACGTCAATATACGATTAATTTCTTTTTACCCTTGTTTTGAAATCAGATAAATTATTCAATATGTGTATATGTATCATAAATAAAAAAAATATATGCATTATATAAATCATAAACATAACCTTCCACACACAGACATATATTTTACTTTTATAACTTGACACTTAAAGGATGAAAATGCACTTTAATTTTCACTTAAATTTAGAAAATCCCTTTTATCCTATATTTACCATGTCAATGTATATATATTTCATATGTGATAGTAATAATCATCTAATTGTAAATCATCTTTCATTTAAATAACTATCTAATATGTGCCAAATTGCCTCAGGTTCAAAATCACTGTAAATTTGAATAAACACAGATCTGGGTCTTTATTCTAGAAACAAGTATCTTCTTAGCTGTGACATTTTTATGTTGCTTAACCACTCTCCGTCTCAATTTATTCGTCTGTAAAAGGGAGATAAGTATTGTGCCTACCTTACAAAATTGCGGAAGATTTAATGATTTAATCCATGTAGATAAAAAGAAATGTAGATAGCATACATTAAATTAGTAACACATGGAACAATTTTAGCAATAAATATCGTAATATGGTATTGGATTATAACCCAAATATACATGAATCCATACTGATAAAAATACATGATTGAGTATATTAATACCTATTAATAATTTTATTAATAAATGGGGGAGAAGGGGAAAATCTCCCTTACAGAAAAATTCAAAATATCATATGTAGATGCTTTTCTTTCCAGTAAATGGAGCTTGATGTTACCCAACCCTTGAGAGTGTGGGCTGAACTTAGTGACTTCCTCCAAAGAATAGAGCGTGGAAAGGGGGAAACATAGTAATTCCATAGCAGAGAAACCGCATAAGCATCATTAAGTCATCAAGGCTAGCATCACCAGTGATGACATATGGATATCGTGGTCTTCCTCCTAAAAACCCATAACCCCAGCCTAATCATAACAAAATCATCAGAAAAAGCCAAATAGAAGGACATGCTACCAAACACTTGATGAGCATTTTTTAAAACCATGAGAAATTGTCACAGACCAGAGTAGACCAGGGAGAAATGACAACTAAACACAGTGTGGAATCATGGAATTGATCCTAAAACAAAAAGAATATTAATGGAAAAATTGGTGAAATCCTAATGCAAACTGGAGTTTAGTTAATAGTAATGCATGAATGTTGGTTTCTTAATTTTTGACAATGGTACCATGGTAATAGTAGAAGATACTGTGAGAGGTATATGGGCACTCTGTAATATTTTTAATTTTTTTATGTAAACTTAAAGTTTAAAATTATTCCAAAAGTACAACCTTGGCCCATCTCACAGGGAGTTTAGGAGCTAAAATGGCCCTTCAGAGCTGTCTCAGTCTGAGCCAAGATCTTTCGTATAGATCAATCATTGGATGTGGGTGGGCTGCACTGGGAAGGAGACTGATCTTGGGTGAGGTGGCTCCCTTGGAAGAGGCAATACCTGAAACGGTTGATAACCAAACATCTAATCAAGCATACTAACTGACAAGGCTTCAGGAGATGCTCACTTGTTTATACAACCGTATAGATCAGGAAAAGAATGTAGGGTGGGGTGGAGGTAAAATTCATGTCATTATTTCTAACCCATTGGCAGTGGCTGTCTGCAGTACAGATGCCAGCTTGCACTGAAGTCCCAACTAGCCTTGGTAAGAAAGAGTTCTGGGTTGATCAGCCTTGTATGTTCTAAGTGAAGGATGAAAAAGTTGACATATCTGTATTCACACGTTTCTTTAAATTCAAAGTGGTTGACCACTATCCTTGGCCAATTATCCAAATTAGTCTGTATTTTTTGAGTGGTGGTCATTTAAATAAGTATGAAAACCAAAAAAAAAAAAAAAAACCACTGCTGTAGAGTCAATTCCGACTCACAGCAACCCTATAGGACAGAGTATAACTGCCCCACACAGCTTCCAAGGCTGTAAATCTTTATGGAAGCAGACTGCCACATCTTTCTCCCATGGACTGGCTAGTAGGTTCAAACCTTTGACCTTTTGGTTAGCAGCTGAGCACTTTAACCACTGCACCACCAGGGCTTCTGTAAATAGGTATTACTTTTTTCTACTACCAAAAAGTCTATACTTCTCAATCTTGTTCTCAAAGATAAAGCCTAGCCAATTTCCTTTTGAAGAAATGTACCCATGGAAGGTCAGCTCAACTGGGCTGGACCAAAAGCTAAGAAGTTTCCGGGATAAACTGAATGCTTCAAAGGTCAGCAGAGCAAGGGCGGAGGTTTGGGGACCATGGTTTAAGGGGACTTCTAAGCCAACTGGCAAAATAATTCTATTATGAAAACATTCTGCATCCCACTTTGAAATGTGGCATCTGGGGTCTTAAATGCTAACAAGCAGCCATCTAAGATGCATCAATTGGTCTCAACCCACCTGGAGCAAAGGAGAATGAAGAACACCAAGGTCACACGATAACTAAGAGCCCAAGAGACAGAAAGGGCCACATGACCCAGAGACCTACATCATCCTGAGACCAGAAGAACTAGTTGGTGCCCGGCCACAACCTATGACTGCCCTGACAGGGTGCACAACAGAGAACCCCTGAGGGAGCAGAAGATCAGTGGGATGCAGACCCAAAATTCTCACAAAAAGACCATACATAGTGGTCTGACTGAGACTAGAGGAATCCTGGCGGTCATGGTCCCCAAACCTTCTGTTGGCCCAGGACAGGAACCATTCCCGAAGACAACTCATCAGACATGAAAGGGACTGGACAGTGGGTAGGAGGGAGATGCTGATGAAGAGTGAGCTAATGATATCAGTTGGACACTTGAGACTGTGTTGGCATCTCCTGTCTGGAGGGGGGATGGGAGGATAGAGAGAGTTGGAAGCTGGCAAAATTGTCACGAAAGGAGAGACTGGAAGGGCTGACTCATTAGGGGGAGAGCAAGTGGGAGTATGGGGTAAGGTATATATAAGCTCATATGTGACAGACTGACTTGATTTGTAAACGTTCACTTGAACCTCAATAAAAGTTAATAAAAAAAAAAAGAAATGTACCACATTTCTTTAAGCAACCAATCTGAAGAAATTAATCTAACATGACAGGTTTACAGTGAACCAATGTTAGCTTCTAGTGGTCTCCACACTTCTATTTCTAAATGTTCTTGAATCCCCATTTAAATGATCTAGAGTATTGACCAAGATTGATGTTAATCTCTTCAGACATTCTTGATTTTTTGATGTGTCATTCCTAGTCTTAACGTACCTTTCCCAGTTTATACAAGTCCTCAAAAGTCACTGATTAAAAGCTGTTCAATCACTGTAATTTCTCTTTATAACTGGGATACATTCATTTAAGCATGGATACTGGTATTTAATAAAAAGCTAATATCCCATACATTTTATATCAAATATAGGATGTATTTATGTAAATATTTGAAAAGTCCATGTTATCAGAGAGATAGAGGCAATTAGATGAGATGGTATTTCGAGATTGAGAGATATTTAGACATGGAGATTTGTATTAATTTCAATCATCTAGATCAGTGAATCTCAACAAGAGAGGGTGAAGTTGAGAAACATGTCTCCGTTGTCCAAAGAGGGGGTCCCAATCAGTTCAAAATTAAGTTTTCTTTTTCAAATTATGTTTTCCTTGGACAGTCAGACACTGACTTGTCCCCTTGGTGAAAAATCACTGTCTTTATGAGCCACCGTTAGCCTCACGTTTGTGGGAGCAGAAAAAAAGGTTAGGAGCCACTGACCTAGGGCAATTGCGTTTAAACTCTCATTGGAAAGAAACAAATCAGGGTTTAAGTGTTAACTGTCATGCTCTTAGCTGTGGATCAAGCTACCATTTCTCATCTCAATTATTGTTACAGCCTCTTAACTAGTCTCACTACTCCTGCCCTTCTCACCCATAGTCTATTCTTATTATAGGGGCAAGATCATGTCAGTTCTGTTTTCAAAGCCCTTTTATGCTTTTCCATAGGAATGAAGACAAGACCATGCACAATCTGGATCCTTTTAACTCTCTAACACTGTCTCCTAGTACTCTCCTTCTCACTCACTCTACTTAAGGCACACTGGCCATTTTATTGATTCTTGAACACACCTGGTACACTCCTGTCACAAGACTTCTGCTCTTACCTTTCCCTCTGCCTTGAATGTTTATTGAGGACTGACTATATTTAATATAGTTAACATTTATTGACATATGTATTTGTCATTATTTATTAATAATATTTTAAATGTTTAATACTTAATCACTAAATATTGGGTGAGTGTTGCCAGATTTTCTCTTTTTAAGAGAAAATGTTTAACAATTGTTTGCAAAATTTCTCATTTTTGTACCATTCTGGTTAAGAGCTCAGGCTGATAACCAAAAGATTGGCACTTGGAATCCACAAGCCACTCCTTGGAAACCCTAGAAGATGGTTCCATTCTGTTGTATAGAGCCACTATGAATCAGAATTGACATGACGGCAATGAGAAAAGTTGCATCACCCCCCAAATTTCCCTGTGTCCTTTTGTAGTCTACTCATCCTCCACATCCCAGCTCCTAGAAACTACTGATTTGTTTTTTGTCTCCATAGTTTTGTCTTTTCAATAATATCATATAAATGGAACCATGTAATGTGTAGCCTCTTAAGCCTGACTTTTTTCACTTAGCATAGAGATCAATTCATGCTATAAAAAAAAAAAAAAGCCCAATGCCGTGTAGCATGTATCAATAGTTTGTTTTTTTGTATTGCTGGCATGGAGTGTGTTCCATTCCATTGTATGAATAAGCAACGATTTATTTATCCATGTCCCAGTCAAATGTTGTTTGGGTTATTTTCAGTTTTTGTAGATTACCAATAGAGTCATTATAAACATTTCTGTACAGGTTTTTGTGTGAGCCTATACTTTCATTTCACTTGGGTAAAAACCTAGGAGTGAGGTTTCTGGATTCTATGGTATGTTCATGCTTAACTACATAAGAAATTGCATCCAATGCATGAGAGTTCAGTTACTCCATATCCTTGCACTTGGCATTGTTGACTGATTTTTTGTTTATTCAGCCATTTTAAGTATGTAATGTGATCTCATTGTGGTTTTAATTGACATTTCAGTAATGACTAATGATGTTGAGCATAATTTCATGTGCTTATTTGCCATTTGTATGCCTTTTTTTTTTGAAGTGTCTTTTCAAATCCTTTGCATATTTTTAAAATTGGTTTGCTGGTTTTCTTATTATTGAGTTTTGAGA
This sequence comes from Loxodonta africana, assembly GCF_030014295.1. NCBI lineage: Eukaryota > Metazoa > Chordata > Mammalia > Proboscidea > Elephantidae > Loxodonta > Loxodonta africana. Next base: position 147,568,928 of record NC_087369.1, read on the forward strand.
GTCCTTTATAAATTATGGATAAAAGTCCTCTATCAGATTTATGATTTAAAAAATATTTTCTCTTAGTCTATGGCTTGTCTTTCCATTCTTTTAAAAGCATCTATTGAAGAGTACACACTCTGAAATTTGATGAAGTCTAATTTAGAATTTTTTTCTATCATGGATTGAGCTTTTTTGGTTGCATCTGAGAAGTCTTTGCCTAGTTTTCTCCTCGATGTCAACTTAAGTGTTTTTATTAATTGAATCCATATAAAAGCATGTATCCATGAACTGAATGTGGCCTGTGGGCTGCATTTTGTGACCTCTGATATAGAGTCTAATTTGGAAGCTGCTGATAGAAAATAAAACCTCTGTTCTAGGGCAATTAAATGATACTATAAAAGGCAAGTACTTTAAAAATAGTCTATATTTTTATTTTTTAAATAATGTTAACATATTTTACCATTAAAATGAGAGAATAGGTAATTCTGCTCTGCTGACTTAGCAATTGGAAAAGAAATATTCAAAATCAGTAAAAATAAACCAAGCCAATTAATGTTCAAAACCAAAATTTATTTCAAATGGAACTTTTTGCCTTTAGTTACTTTTCATTACTGTGCAAGTTTCCTTCTTGAAAGGTCATTTTTATATTTATATTTGTAGTTTTCTTTCTGTTTATTCTCCACTTGATAAATTTGTTAAATGCAATTCAGTGTATCCAATTTATACCTGTGATAATGTTCTTTTTAAAAAACATATAGCTTGAAAATCATTTAGTGAAGGTATACGTCACTAAAGAAAGAGTAGGAATAATAAAATTCCTGATATTAGTTATATAGATACATGTTAAACAGAGGAGAAAAGATTGTAACTACAATTAGGCAATAATTCCACTGTTCACGTTCTTTACTAGGGAGTTAATGACTAGCTCGAGGGGCCATGAAAAGCAGAGAGTGAATGATGTTTAATGACCCAACAAGTCATTAAGTCCCTAAAAAGAAACCACAATGTCAGGTATCATTGCCCTTATGAATGACCACTGTTACAAGAATAACATTTGAAATTTATTTTCGCATACATTTCCAGATTAATATAACTCATTCTGTCAGAAAAAATATATATATTTCTGGAGCTTTGATTTGTCTGTTGGCATTTATGTTCCTCACTTATAATAAACTAACCATTTTCACTAGGATTAAAGTGTCATCTTTATAATTAAATTTTAGGCGACACAGCAAAATCAGTAATGAATCTGAGCTAGGGGAAACTCTACTATCAAATGTTAGAGGACTAAAATTTAATTTTAAATATGTTCCAGAGATCTGAAAGATATATTTCATTTGAGAGGACAAATAATGAGAAGTTTAAAATGTAGACATTACAAAGTAAAGAGTAATGAATCAGACAGAGATAGCCATCCAGTTGTAATATATCAATTCCCTCCCTTAGCCACCCCTGAAGGCTAAGATGTTCCCTAAGGGAATACAAGAGACAACTCTGCCTCAGTTTAGACTAGATTTGGAAGTGAATCAAAAAAGATAGTCGAGTGTGTTTTGAATGTGACATGATGATGAATATTGTATTTTATTGTTCCAAGAATGAGAAGTTGTAGTCTAAATGAGAATTTATAACCTGCTATATATACAGTAAATATCAGCATTTGTCCATGAATGATGAAAAATGGCTAGACCAAGCAATAGATAAAGCATATTATATTAATTGTATGTTCCCCCTTGCCCTGTAAATTAGATAAACCATTTATGTCTTATTAACTGGCATGGAGTATGTCCATTTTATATGTCTCCTTTACTTCTATCTTACTCATTTTTATTAAGATTCAGACTGTTTAACAAAAACATGCATAATTTATTAGTATTTATTTGAAAAATGCAAGACAGATTTGGAGACAGATGGAGACAGAACTGTACAAAGAAAGCCATCAGCAGAATACGTAGTAAATGAGTATTAGTTGACAAGCCAGGACCATTCAAATTATTCAAATCAAGGCAGGGAACAAAAAGGATAAAAATTTTAATTCTTCTTTTACCCAAACTACCTGTAAATAATTTAGACATATTGGATTAAATTTTTAATATTCAGCCTTTTCATTTAAAAAACAGGGATAAAAAACAAAAGTAGACCAGGATAATTTTTTATATTAAGGCATTACTGATTCAGTAAAATATTTAGATTTGCTATAAGCCAAAATAGAGGCATTTGAGAGGGAAAAATATAAAGTTGTGAAAAGTTAAAACCTTTAAATATTTGGGTGGCGATCTAAAGACAATATGGGAAGACAGAGAACTAACTTTAAGAATTATCGTGTACTGACCCCTATTGTGTATTGACACTTTCTTTGGCTATTTACTTAAAAAAAAAAACCCACTGCTGACTCATAGCGACCCTATAGGACAGAGTAGAACTGCCCCATAGAGTTTCCAAGGAGTGCCTGGCAGCTTTGAACTGCCGACCTCTTGGTTAGCAGCGGTAGCACTTAACCACTACTCCACCAGGGTTTCTGGCTATTTACATAGACAGTTTGTTTCACATCTCATTTTCTTCACATTAAAAAGTAACAGTATTAGAATAATAAGAACTATATTAGACACTGGACTTAATTTTCTTCAGCTTCTACTTGAACTTGCATATGAGTCGTTGATGATCTGTTCTGTAGTTGGCTCCAGGCCTTGCGTATTCTATCCATTGAGATCCATGTGTACAATCACTGTTTATGTTGTTAAGAAAAAGCAGCTAAAGCAAAAGGACGAAGTAAAAGAGCTGAACAGAAGGTTTCACAGGGTGGCTCAAGAAGACAAAGTAAAGTATTATAATAAAATGTGCAAACACATGAAATTAAAAAACTAAAAGGGAAGAACAGGTTTGGCATTTCTCAAGCTGAAAGAACTGAAGAAAAAGTTCAAGCCTCGAGTTGCAATATTGAAGAGTTACATGGGCAAAAAATTGAACAACACAAGAAACGTCAAATGAAGATGGAAGAAATTTACAGGGTCACTGTACCAAAAAAAACTGGTCAACATTCAACCATTTCAGGAAGTAGTATATGATCAAGAACCGATGGTACTGAAGGAGGAACTCCAAGCTGCAATGAAGGCACTGGTGAAAAATAAGGCTCCAGGAATTAATGGAATGCCAAGTGAAATGTTTCAACAAACGGATGCAGCACTGGAAATGCTCACACGCCTATGCCAAGGAATTTGGAAGACAGCTACCTGACCATCCAACTTGAAGAGATTCATATTTGTGCCCATTCCAAAGAAAGATGATCCAGTGGAATGTGGAAATTATCTAACAACATCATTAATATCACACACAAGTAAAATTTTGCTGAAGATAATTAAAAAATGATTGTGGAAGTACATCGAGATGGATTGACACAGTGGCTGCAACTAAGGGCTCAAGTATAACAATGAATTCCAGAATACTTAATTGTGCTCATGTGGAACCTATACGTAGACCAAAAGGAAGTTGTTTCCAACAGAGTAAGGGGATATTGCATGGTTTAAAATCAGAAAAGGTGTGGGTCAGGGTTGTGTTCTTTCACCATACTTATTCAATCTGTATGTTGAGCAAATAAATCTGAGAAGCAGGACTATATGAAGAATGCAGCATCAGTATTGGAGGAAGACTCATTAATATCCTGTGATATGCAGAATGACACAACCTAGCTTGCTGAAGGTGAAGAGGACTTGAAGTACTACCTGATGAAGATGAAAGACTACAGTCTTCAGCATGGATTACACCCTTATATAAATCAAAACAATAATCCTCAAATCTGGACCAATAAGCAACATGATAAAGAGAGATAATACAATTTTTAGAGATTTCATTTTAGTTGGATCCATAGTCAGTGCCCATGATGCAGGAGTCAAGAAATCAAACAATGTATTGCACTGGGCAAATCTGCTTCAAAAGACCTCTTTAAGTGTTACAAAGCAAAGATGTCGCCTTGAGAATATTTCTAATTGCCTCATATGCATGCAAAAGATGGGCAATGAATAAGGAAGCCCGAAGAAGAACTGATATCTTTGAATTGTGGTGTTGGTGAAAGATATTGAATTTACCATGGACTGCCAGAAGAACAAACAAATCTGTCTTGGAAGAAGTACAGCCAGAATGCTCCTTAGAAGAGAGGATATAGAGACTTTGTCTCATGCTCTTTGGACATGTTACCAGGAGGAACCAGCCCCTAGACAAGGACATCATGCTTGGTAGATTAGAGGGTCAGCAAAAAAGAGGAAGATCCTCACCAATATAGACTGACACAGTGTTTGCAACAATTAGCTCACGCATAGCACTGATTTTGAGGATGGTGCAGTGTTTCCTTCTGTTGTACATAAGGTCAGAACCAACTTGAGGGCACCTAAACAACAGCAGTGGAAACCCTGGTGGCATAGTGGTTAAGAGCTTCAGCTGCTAACCAAACGGTCAGCAGTTTGAATCCACCAGGCGCTCCTTGGAAACTCTATGGGGCAGTTTTACTCTGCCCTATAAAAATATAAAAAATAGGGTCACTATAAGTCGGAATTGACTTAACGGTAACGTGTTTGGTTGGTTGTTCATTTTGGGATGATATGTTTTGTCGTTTGTTTCTGTTTATAGTGTTACATGGTTTTAGAGAAAGTGACTGTGCCTCAACTAAGAAATAAGTCCCAGTTTTATGAATTTCTCACAATATCTATTCACTGGGTAATTTATGAAGCAGCGTGACCACATGAAGCACAGGAACTAACATTAACTTAGAGCTAGTAGACACTGGCATTGAACTAGACCCTGTCCCTACTCTGCTGTCAGGGTTCCTTGGGTTCCAAGAACAAAAAACACAAGCCATCATAAGTCAAGGCTGAGGAGCGCTGAGAAGAGTTACTAGGGAGGTTCCATAGTAACCCCAAAAAAGGAACTGACCTGGTTCCAGAAGACTAGAAATGAAGTCAGCTCCAGGGCTGATGTCTCTCCCAGTTCCAATTCTGTCTCTAATGGTGTCTCATCTCTCTTTGTGAGTAAGCTTTGGTTCTATCTATCTGTGCCTGCCTGTCTCTTTGAGTCCTGTGTCTTTTTGTCTCCATCTGTCTGTGTCTGTGTTTTTTATCATTGTCTATGTGATCACTCTGTGTATGTCTGTGTAGGAATGTATTTTTTTCTCTTTCTTTCCATGTCTCTATTTATCTCTCTATATTTATCTTGTGTATCTCTCCCTCTCTTTCTCTTGATTTCCCCCTGTGTCTCTTTCCTCCTATGTATCTCTCCTTTATCTCTTCTGTCTCAGTCATTCAGTCTGTTTCCTTTTCTATCATTCAGTACACATCTACTGTCTCTGAGTGTCTCTGTGCTCCTCTGTGTGTCCCTTTTTCTGTATCTTTGTCTCCTTGTGGAGCCCTAGTGGCGCAGTGGTTAAGTGTTTGGCTGTTAATCCAAAGGCCGGAAGTTTGAATCCAGCAGCCGCTCCTTGGAAACCCTACAGGGCAGCTCTACTCTGTCCTATAGGATCACTATGACTTGGAATTGACTCGGCAGCAATGGGTTTGGTTTTGCCTCCTTGTGTGTCTCTGAGTGTTTTCTGAGCTTGTTTTTGTCCAAGTGTTTCTCTGGATGTCTCTCTGTATAAGTATTTCTTTGAATCTGTCTGTGTATTTCTCTGAGTGGTTGTGTCTCTCTATATGTACATATTTTTCTGTCTCTAAGTCTCCCTCATTCATCTTGTAAAATGGCCTTAAAATGACTACTTCTTTTACTAAGAGAAAGACTGGAAAAATTAACCTTCTACAGCTAATTGGTAATTTCTGCCCTTAATTTAAATTCCTTAAAGAAGAGATTCTGATACACCTAGTTCCAGGGCCGGATTACGGCATGTGAGGGCCCTAAAAAGTGGTAATCTGTGATGCCCTCTCCTCTACTTACCTATGTATTCGAATGTGATATATAAATTATATATATATATATATATGTGTGTGTGTACAAGTGTGTCTTAGCTATCCATGATGTAACTTCTTTTCTTTATTATTGTGCTTTAGGTGAAAGTTCACAGCTCAAATTAATTTCTCATTCAAAAATTTATACACATATTGTTTTGTGACATTTGTCTCAGTTCCTACAGTGTGACAACATGCTCCCCCTTTCCACCTGGGTTTCCTGTGTCCATTCGACCAGTTCCTGTCCCTTCCTGCATTCTTATTCTGCTTTTGGACAGGAAATGAAACTAATATTAGTGATCAAATGCAAAAGTGGTGTATGCCATTTTAGAGGAATGAGATGAACTGGATTATAAAATTTTTAGTGAATGTGGGGTATTAGGATTTTTACTATATGCTACATTTTCGTGGCGTAGTGGTTAAGTGCTATGGCTGCTAACCAAGAGGTCGGCAGTTCGAATCCACCAGGCACTCCTTGGAAACTCTGTTGGGCGGTTCTACTCTGTCCTATAGGGTCGTTATGAGTCGGAATCGACTCAACGGCACTAGGTTGGGTACTACATTTTCTACAAAAACAATATTCTACATATGCTACAACAAAGAAAATGTTTGTTTCAAAAATAAATGCAAATTTCTGTTGATCTCCCACAATGAAAAATTGATTTTCACCAATTTGCTTTAAACAGCTCATACTTCAATTTTGATGCTTGTTTCATAATAAAATACTATAATTATAAATGAAAAAATGTCATAAAAATTTAATGATCAGAAAACAGATATTACAACAAATTACTTTATTTTATTTTTAGATAAATATTTTCTCTCTAACATAATTAAAAGCATTTATCTCTATTCTTCACTCTTACAAATTCTTCAATGATTTGGTCACAATCAAGCTGCCAAAGTATTTACCTTTATACATAGTAAGGATAATGAATCAAGTCTTTCTTGAATCATTGTCGTACACTGAGGGTTTCTGAGTCTCTTTAGGGATGAAAATGAACTTTTTGATATGCAGTTTGTGATCATTAAAGTTAGGAATATGCATAAAGCAATTTCAACATTGTGAAATACACATTGTATTTTATCTTCTATCATGGAATCATACATGCCTACATGAGTAAAATTTGTTTTTTTCAGAATTTGTGAACTTAATTCTCATGTGAGAATGAAATTGTCCTACTTCTCCATAAAGGTTTGTATTTGAGACATTGGAATAAGCCTGCACTAGTTTCTTGGACACCTTCATGCATTCTTCATCAGGTATATCCACATTGTTTAAGAAGGAAAATCTATTTGAAAGAACTTCATACGCTTTCGCCTTTCTTTTCACACAAGTTTCAAGTGTGTCAATGATGGTGTAGTATGTGGTTATATGAAATTGATTTCTGCCACGCAGTACTTCTGGAATACATCTGTCTTTTACTTGTTTCTTTCAAATGCTTCTGAGATGGCAAACTTAGTGATAATCAGTATTTGGCAGTATTTGTTTTGTTGTGTTTTCAAAATCTTCTCCTAAATTATGTAAATAACCTGTTAGTGACATAGAGACCTGTGCATGCCTATAATTTACTTCTGAACCTTGGAGAGCTTGACCCATCCAATGAAATGCTGCAGTAGATTATTCCACATAACCAACATAAATACATACTCTAGTGTTTGCGTTTTTTTGGTGATGCTTTCGGCTTCTCTTTTGGTATTTCCTTTTGGAGTCTGGTCTTCAGCAATATTTTCTAATGCATCTAAATTCTGAGTGTATGATTCCAGGACTGCACTTGTTGCTACAGCATGCACTTCCCAACAAGTATTAGAAAGACATTTTAATACTCAACCATTACCTAAATATGCTTTAAGAACTACCTATCAGTGAGTAGAAGTGGCAAAAAGTGTGTAGAGTAATTGAATGGCAGAAAGAAAAAAAAAATCAACTGCTTCTGGACAACAACCTAGTGTGTTCTGTTCTACAGGGCTAAGTGAATGCACAGTACATGGTATAAAAATGCCATATTCGTTACCTTCGACAATTTTTTGTTGCATGCCTTTACAGCACCCTGACATATTAGCAGCATTGTTATAAGACTGGCCTGGGCATTTAGAAAAATCAATTTTGCAAACTTCACATAAATAATGAAGTACTTGATTTGTAATTCCTTCACTGGTATGACTTTTTAATCTAGTAAATGTGATAAATCACTAGACAAGTTTTCCGTCTGTTGGAGATATGGATCTTAAAAGAATACTTAGCTGATTTGCATGAGAAAGATCGGAAGTGGAATCTATAGACAAACTGAAGTATCGAGCTATTCTTATTTCATTGAAAATAGTTTACTGAACTTTATCACTTATTAAGTTCTTTTAATTCTTCACAGGTTGTTTTAGACACATGCAATGGCTTGCCCTTTCCTGTGTCACCATATTTTGAGATAAAAAAAAAAATGTGATCTGCTAAAAATGGATCAAACTGAGCAACAAGTTCAAGTAAACCAAAAAAAAATTTCCGTTTTGTGGGGATCCAAACCCAAACGCTTCATTCCTTCCTCAAAAAGATTGCTGAACCCATACTCTGCAAATGTTAGAATGACAACAACAACGTGTTGGAAAACGGCTTTCCAGTACTGACAGTCTTCTTTAAGTTGTTTTTCCAGTTCATGAGTTAAGCCAAAACCATGTCTTTGGTATAAATACAAAATCCAATCTCTGTGAACTGCTTTCGTGTTTATCAATCATATTTCAGTTGAGCCAATTGCTAAATCCATGCATAGCAAATTGAGAATTAAATGATTTAGGACTGTGTTGTTTGCAAAAGAAACAAAATACAGAGCCAACTGGTGAGGAATACAGTAGCCACTCCCTCTTATAATTTTCACCATTAGCTTTGCACTCTAGAAATATATTCTGGTTACAAAACCTTGTTTTCTTACCAACCAGAAATTTTTGACACGAATTCTCAAATGGTCCCCTGTGATGCTGACAATCACTTGGCCCTCTTTTGATTCAACAATTTACACCATTAGAAGAAAAATTATTCCATAAAGCAGGATCTGTATTTCTGTTACTTATGAGGTCTGCAGATGCGACAATTTCAGATTCTAAAATAGTTTCACTTTCTACACCATTATTAAGTTTTCTCCTACAGCAAGGAATGGATGCAGAATTTGGAACAAATTCCATTGTATTCATATTGCTATTAATAATTTCAGCACTAGTGGTAGTAGTACAACAATTTGCACCCATTAAACTCAAGCATTCAACAGAAGAAGTCTCTTCAGATTCATTACCTTTTAAAAAGGAAGTTAATTCTGGAATCGTCTTTAGGGGTTCACAAATTCTTTTCTTTTTATCTTTTGTGAGCTTTCGTTTTTGCACTCCACTTAGTTGTCACCGTTTCATTTTACCTGTATATAAAATTATGTCATTTTTAAAAGTTGGTGCTATCATAACAAATAGATTTGAATTTAAGATAAATAACATTTCTAAAACAAGTAAAATTTATAAAATAAAATTTACATTTGAATTTATACCTTAACAAAAAAATTTTATATTTGAAAACTTGTAACTAAAAGAATTGATTTGGAACACATAATTTTGTTCTTCAGGTCTGAGAGAGTCAAAAGAAATGGTACTTACAAGGCAGTCAGAAATAATTTCATTCATTTGTCATATGATGCTTGTTGTTAGGCACTTCACAGATTTCCATGTTTTTCGTCTTGAAATAATACTAAAAACTTACACACTCAGTTTCCGTCCTTTGATACTGCATTTTTACAGTTTATTGGACTACTGCTAATACCCTATGTGGGCAAGAGCGTTCACGAAGAGCACGAAACAAATACAAGGGTATGCTCAATCTGAAGACACGTTTTTGTTCGCTTTGCATAGGACAGGACCAGGTATGTCACAAGTCACGTGATTATACTGTCTCTGGCGTATTATGTGATTGACAAGAGAGAACTGAATGTAAGGTTATACTCTATCAGTCCAAAATGAAAAGGAAACTATGACTGCTATCGTGTGCAATATTTATAAAATGTACATTTTATTTCTTGGTGGAATTGCTCAACTCCCATATTCAGAGATATGTACATAACCGATGTAACAATAGCACCATTTCTTGATGAACAAGTTTGTTTTGTGAGTCATAACAATATCAATCAATATCTTAAAAGAAAATCATTCAGAAGGGAAATGGAAAATAAAATACATTTTATATAATTATTATATAATTATTCCTTTAATTTATTTCCTCTTGGAATTGTTCAATTTCCTTACACGGAGGTATGTAGATATTCTGATAAAATATAAATGTAATGTTCTGATCAACACCCTTTCCTGCTTTCTTGGAAGATGAATTTAGAAACACACTCGCTGTTGCAGAACAGAAACAGAATTTGCATGATAAATAAATATTGAATTTTGAGTCCTCTTAATGTGCCTATTACCTCATTTATTAGCATATGTAGAGTAATATCAAGCACTGTGTCTCAGGCAACAGGCAATAAAACATGAAATTCATTAGATATATGCATTAAAACTTTTCGGGTTAGGTTAATATTAATATTTCCAGTATTTTCTGACATTTCCTATGTTAAAATTTAGTATTACATAAATTATTACCAATGATAGTATTATATTAACTTTATGCTAGATTGTGTCTGTGTGTATGTCAAACATATTTTAAAGTTATAAACATTATTGTTTACAAATCTTAGAACATAACTCTGTATGTAAATGCTATACAGTTAAAAAGTTACTTGGTTGAATTTATTGCAATGATTGACTTATTCCAGTTCTCTCCCTTTTGGGCATCATCTGGGACTAGAGTTCCCATTGGCTGTTTACTAGGATGTGTACAAGAACCTACCCTTGTGTTTATATCATGGCAAAGAGCATTACTGGCCCTCCTGACTGGAGTTGCCGGCTCAGCAGACATTGAAGTACAAAATGGTTCTTTCGAAATGGATCAGAGACCTGTTACGTATTAATATAATCTGTCCTTGCCCAGTAACCACTCATGTTGAATCCCATTGCATGTTGGGTAAAATGTAGCAAGACAGCCCACTCCACCTCCTGTTTATTAGAAAGAAATAATATACTCCCAAGAGTTTCAATTACATGAGAGGGGACCATAGGAGATAGGTGTCAATGAAGGCGTTGAAGTAATAGGGGCTCCACAGCTTAAACAACCTTGCATATGGAAGCCCTCATGACCCTGCATGAACTTTGTTTCAGGCTGGCACATTCTCACTTACTGGAGCTAGTGTTAATTTCATTTAGTGCCCTGTCAGTTCCCTTCCACTGTGGTGCTTGCTTTTCCTTGTGTCCTGTCTGCTCGGCATCTATCGGTCTTTGCTTTAGATAATTGGTGCCCCTGTTTTGTTGACCCCCTAAACACTTGCCTACCTTGCTTATCAGGTAATGCATACCTGTTTAGTTCATATTTTTGAGGCATCTCCATCAGTCATACATCAGTAGCCAGCTTATGAGTAAACCATATTCACTCTTGCCCCAGTAAATGATGGTTATGGGCCATACCCATGTGGCACACTGACTACTTAGAATAAACCCTGAGAAAGAGGAGGTTCCCTATGAGAGAATCATGGATTAGGTCCTCCAAACTATGCCTGGTATCCCATCAGGTGGGAATCATTACTGATGAAGAAACTGAGGCTTGAAGAGGTTAATAAGTTGCCAAAAGTCACAAAAATAACAAGGGTAGAGCAAGTCTGTCTGAATTTACTAGCAGAATTCTTTCCACTAGATGATGGCCTTTAAAAGGAAAACTCATAAAGCATTCTTAATGTCTGACCCAGAAATTCCACTGCTAAAAATTTATGCTAAACAAATAATTCAGCTGAAGGAAAAATAAGCTATTCGTTGGAGCATTATGTATGCAACCCAGATGACCCCATATATACCAGGTTTCTGGGGTCAACCTTTCCTTTAATATCCAAATAAACAGATTTGAGGCTCCGTCTCACATTTTTGGGGGGAGAAGTAAAATTTGCTCTCCAATATTGCTGAGACTTTTCCTTCATGGTCACCCCCATTCTATTTTTACCCTCTCACTAAATTCTCGGTTAGGGTGACTAACCTTCCCAATTTGATATATTGCTCATCATGGATTTTTTTGTGTTAATTTTTATTTAAAAATATTACATAAAAACATTATTTATTGTGATTACTGAGTATTTTGGTGCCCTTTAAGTTTCCCCCATAGGTGAGTGTTTCATTTGCGTCACTATAATCCCAGCCATGATAACCTATTAGTTTTAGCCAAAGAAACAGCAACAACCAACAGAAGACTGTAATCAATGGCCAGTTAAATAAGAGACTTCTACGTGTTCTATGTATCCATCCATCCATCCATACATCCATCCATCCATCCACCTATTTATCTATCTATCTATCATCTGCTTGCTGGCCTGTCTATTTATATATCTTTCTAATCTTCAACACATCTGAAGAGCTGAGCCTAGGAGAGAGAGAAGGAGAAGTCTCCCAGAAGCAGACCACTTCAAGGTGAAGAAGAGATAGGAGCAGGAAAAGATCAGACTCTACACTCCTCTCCAATTTACCTTCCTTGATTCACACAAGCCTGGTCAGCATTGAGAGTGAGAAAGATTTGAACTAGACATGAGACTGGACTTATACACTGGTATAAATAGACTTATAAGTGATTGGGACATTATTAATCGATTCAAACAGTCATGATGTGGCCAGGAAGGAAGGTGCAATGTAGTTCAGCTTCAGACAAAGATTGGAGAAAAAACAAACATAAAACCATTTCATATTTATACCCCACTGAGTTGAAATTATTGATTAAATTGGGTACATTGAACTATAACCTTCTCAAGTATGGAGACCATTTGTTCTTCTTTCAATCACCGAGCATACCCCCCAACCCAGTGCCGTCGATTCGATTTCGACTCATAGCAACCCTATAGGACAGAGTAGAACTGCCCCATAGAGTTTCCAAGGATTCGAACTGCCAACCCTTTGGTTAGCAGCCATAGCACTTAACCACTATGCCACCAGGATTGTACTAGTCATGTAACAAGAACTATAGATATCTGCTACTTTTACATGACCCTGCTCCAGAAAGAAGAAATAAAAATTTGGAGTCATCAGAAAGATTTTTCTTTTAAATTGTACAATGACAAAGTGGATGAGGGTTATATACTAAAATGGTCCGGGCATATTATTCAGAAAGACCCCAACCAGTCACAGGGCAGGATGATGTGAGAGGGAAGCAAGCAAGGAAGAGCAGGGAAAGGTACTCTTGACATTTCTGACTTAATCATAAAGAAACATGATATTAGAAGGATAGGAGCAGACCTCGATGAAATTTCAAAAGATCACCATATACAGTCCCCTGCCTTCAGACACGTGAGCATCTTCAACACCTAGGACAATATATTGTAGATAACAGAAATCTACTTAGGGATTGTCTTCCAATTACAACACCTACTTAGTAAGCATATTTTTTTCCAAAATCTTTTGACAAGCAAAAATTAGTTTTTCTTATATCTGTAATACCACTGATATATTGTTTTTCCTATAATTCAACTAATATTCCAATGAGAATTTTTTTCTTAAAGCCTATGGTATTATATTGGCATATTAAAATGCAAGAATTTTGATTAACAGAACAAAATGTACATATGGAAAGAATGCCATGGGGTACAACTAACACCCATGCTCCTCGTGTGGCTCTGTACTTTTGAAAGACTGGGCAGACTGAATCATATCTCACAAATGCCTTGTTTTAATTTTATAGCATTTGGCAAAGCTACTTTAAAGATAAATGACTTATGTATTAGGTCAATGGCAGTGGGTGTTTTATTAGGTAGGAGATGTCGTTCTTGTAGATAACATTTTCTATATTGGAAGCTTGAATGTGGTAGTCGGGAAAATTGATGTACCTCAAAGGAAAACTAAACATGAATTAAAAAAAAATGTATTAAGCAATATAAGATCCATTAGGGTTCCCTCCTTTACCTAAAAGCACTACAAAGAGAGAAGTTAGTATAAGTACATGAGCATCATTTGATTTCATTATCATTAAGTCACTATTTCTTTATATCACATATGTATTTATAGTTTTTTCTCAAAACAGATTATATATTAAAAATTTTATGAAAACAAATTTTACTCATGGTTATACACCATGGCCTTATTTACAATACACTTACTTGAAATTTTACAATTAAAGGTAAAGTGGACTGAAGGTATTTCTTATTTTGAAACTCCCTCTTAAATTCCCCACCCTTATACTCTATGTCTATGCATTTTGCATATCCTTAAAACTGGACCAATAAAACTCATTAACAACATGCTTTATACAGATGACACAGCCTTGACTGCTGAAGGTGAAGAGGACTTGAAGCACTTAATGATGAAGATCAAAGACCACAGCCTTCAGTATGGATTGCACCTCAACATAAAGAAAACAAAAATCTTCACAACTGGACTAATAAGCAACATCCTGATAAATAGAATATTGAAGTTGTCAAGGATTTCATTTTACGTGAATGCTGTATTCATAATATACTTACTTGAAAGTCACTGTAGTGACGTCCATGGAAGCAGCAGTCAAGAAATCAAACATTGTATGCATTCAGCAAATCTCCTTCAAAAGACCTCTTTAAAGTGTTAAAAAGCAAAGATGTAATTTTGAGGACTAAGGTGCACCTGATCCAAGCCTCGGTGTTTTCAGTTGCTTCTTATGTATGTGGAAGCTGGGCAATGAACAAGGAAGACAGAAGAAGAATTGATGCTTTTGAGGTTTGGTGTTGGCCGGAATGCTGTTTGGAAACAAGGTTGATGAGACTTCCTCTCATGTACTTTGGACATGTTATCAGGAGGGACCTGTCCCTGGAGAAGGACATCATGCTTGGTAAAGAAGAGAGTCAGAGAAAAAGAGGAAGACCCTCGACTGACGAGACGGGTTGACACAGTGCCTGCAACAATGGGCTCAAGCATAACAATGATTGAGGATGATGCCTGATGGGGCAGTGTTTCCTTTTGTTGTACATAGGGTCGCTCTGTGTTGGAACTGACTCGACCACACCTAAAAACAACAATGCATTTTGAGTGCCTTTTGATCAATGTCAGAATACCAACCAGCTTCAATTTGGGTGAACTAAGCATCTTAAAGAAGAAATTTGGAAGGAGGTAGATTATTGACAAAGAATAGAGAATAAAAATATCTCAGTATAATTGTGGGCAATCGGCTGCTATCTATTCAGTTTTCTTTGGAACAAGCCTGTCTTTTTTCTAATTGTTCCCACTTTCTGGATTTCTAGACCTAAAGAAACAAGTTCCTTAAACTTATTATGAACAGTCCATTTAAGGGAATCACCCCTGTTTTCATTTTAATCCCTGTGAATGAATGAGCTGATCTCATGCCCTGGTTCCAGGGTGGGGCATGGCCTAGACCTGACCATTGCTCCTCTCCTGGCCATAGCAATAGGTTTAAAGAAGAGCTTATGCCTATGTTATCCAATGAAAGGCGTATCCAGGAAATAAGGTCCTCTTTTCTTTGGAACTGCTAAACACAAAGATAATATATGCCTAGGGCTTCTGGTAGCTATCTTTGTTACTACATGGCAGGAATGTGCCTAAAAGTAAAGCCAACGGAGAAAACAGCAGAATCGGGGGACAAAGAGAAAGACTGAGTCCTGCTGACCTCACAGGATCCATAGACTTTTCAGTCATGTAAACCAGTAAAGTAGTCTCTGTGTGTGTACACGTGTGCCTGCTTAAACTAATTTGAATTGGATTTCTGTCACTTGCAACCAAAAGAACCTTGAACAATACAATTGCTAAAATCTGTGGAGGGCTAACTATGTTGTAGACACCATGCTAAGTGCTTTATATACACTACCTCATTTAACCCTTCCAGTGCTTTAGGAAGGCAGATTACTGTAAATGTTGAGAACTTGGATGCTGAATTTAGACTGCTTGGGTTATAATCTCAGCTCTACTGCTTTCTCCGTTGTATGACTTTGAGCAATTTACTCAAACTCTCTGTGCTTAAGTTTCCTCACCTGAAAGGATGAGGATAATAATAGTACTTGCCACAAGGATTTTTCTCAGAATTAAATGGATATATATATGTATATATATGTATATAAAACCAAACCCGGTGCCGTCGAGTTGATTCCAACTCATAGCGACCCTATAGGACAGAGTAGAACTGCCCCATAGAGTTTCTGAAGAGTGCCTGGTGGATTCAAACTGCCGACCCTTTGGTTAACAGCCGTAGCACTTAACCACTACGCCACCAGGGTTTCCATATATATATGTATGTATATGTGTGTGTATATACATATGTATGTTTATGTGTATATATATACGTATATGTGTATATATTTGTGTGTGTATGTATATATATATATACACATACCCAGCCCACCCAGTGCCTATATATGTATTAATGGGAAACCCTGGTGGCGTAGTGGTTAAGAGCTACAGCTACTAATCAATCTATCTTGTTGAAGGTCTTCCTCTTTTTCAATGACCCTCTACCTTACCAAGCATGATGTCCTTCTCCAGGGACTGGTTCCTCCTGATAACACATGCAAAGTATGTGAGAGAAAGTCTCCCATATTACCTTCTAAGGAGCAATCTTGCTGTACTTCCAAGTCAAACTTGTTTGTTCTTTTGGCAGTCCATGGTATATTCAATATTCTTCACCAAGACCACAATTCAAAGGCGCGGATTCTTCTCCAGTCTTCCTTGTTCATAGTCCAGCTTTTGCTTGCATATGAGGCCATGGAAAACACCATGGCTTGGGTCAGGTACACCTTAGTCTTCAAGGTGACATCTTTGCTTCTGAACACTTTAAAGAGGTCTTTTTGCAGATTTGCCCAATGCAATTCATCATTTGATTTCTTGACTGCTGCTTCCATGGTGTTGATTGTGGAAAGTAAAACGAAATCTTTGACAACTTCAATCTTTTCTCCATTTATCATGATGTTGCTCATTGGTCCAGTTGTGAGGATTTTTGTTTTCTTTATGTTGAGGTGTAATCCATACTGAAGGCTGTGGTCTTTGATCTTTATCAGTAAGTGCTTCGAGCCCTCTTAACTTTCAGTGAGCAAGGTTGTGTCATCTGCACAACTAAGATTTTTAATAAGTCTTCCTCTAATCCTGATGCCACATTCTTCTTCATATAGTCCAGCTTCTCAGATTATTTGCTCAGCATACAGATGGAATAAGTATGGTGAAAGCATACAACCCTGATGCATACCTTTCCTGAATTTTAATCACATGGTATCCCCTTGTTCCGTCTGAACAACTGCTTCTTGATCTATGCACGCGTTCCCATGATCACAATTAAGTATTCTGAAATTCCCATTCTTCACAATGTTATCCATAATTTGTTATGTTCCACACAGTCAAATGCCTTTGCATAGTCAATAAAACACAGGTAAACATCTTTCAGGCATTCTCTGCTTTCAGCCGTGATCCATTGGACACCAGCAATGATATCCGTGGTACCATGTCCTCTTCTGAATTTCTGGCAGTTCCCTGTCGATACACTGTTGCAGCTGCTTTTGGATGATCTTCAGCAAAATCTTACTTTCACCTGATATTAATGATATTGTTTGATAATTTCTGCATATGGTTGGATCACCTTTCTTGGGAATAGGCATAAATGTGGATCTCTTCCAGTCAGTTGGCCAGGTAGCTGTCTTCCAAATTTCTCGGCATAGACGAGTGAGCACTTCCAGTGCTGCATCTGTTTGTTGAAACATCTCAGTTGGTATTCTGTCAATTCCTTGTGCCTTGTTTTTCACCAGTGCCTTCAGTAGAGATTGGACTTCTTCCTTCAGGACCATTGTTTCCTGATTTTATGCTATTTCCTGAAATGGTTGAGCATTGACCAATTATTTTTGGTACAGTGACTTTGTGTATTCCTTCCATCTTCTTTGGATACTTCCTGTGTCTTTCAATATTTTCCCCGTAGAATCCTTCAGTATCAAAATTCGAGGCTTAGAGTTTTTCTTCAGTTCTTTCAGCTTGAGAAATGCTGAACGTGTTCTTCCTTATTGGTTTTCTATCTGGAGGTCTTTGCGCATTTCATTATCATACCTTACCTTGTCTTCTTGAACTGCCATTTGAACCCTTCTGATCAGCTCTTTTATTCATCCTTTCTTCTTTTTGCTTTAGCTACTTAACATTCAAAAGAAAGTTTCAGAGTCTCTTCTGACATCCATTTGGTCTTTTTTTCTTTCCCGTCTTTTCAATGACCTACTGCTTTCTTCGTGTATGATGTCCTTGATGTCATTCCACAACTGCTCTGGTCTTCCGTCATTAGTGTTCAATATGTCAAATGTATCCTTGAGATGGTCCCTAAATTCAGGTGGGATAGACTCAAAGTCATACTTTGGCTCTCATGGACTTGTTCTAATTTTCCTCAGTTTCAACTTGAACTTGCATATGAGCATTCGATGGTCTCTTTTACAGTCGGTCCCCTGGCCTTGTTCTGACTGATGATACTGAGATTTTCCATTGTCTCTTTCCACAGATGTAGTCAATTTGATTCCTGTGCATTCATTCTGGCAAGGTCCACGTGTATAGTCACAGTTTATGTTGTTGAAAAAAGGAATTTTCAATGAAGAAGTCATTGGTCTTGCAAAATTCTATCATGTGATCTCTGGTATCATTTTTTTCACCAAGGCCAAATTTTTCAACTACCAATCCTTCTTTGTTTCCAACTTTCACATTCCAATCACCTATAATTATCAATGTATCCTGATTGCATGTTCGATCAATTTCAGACTGCAGAAGTTGGTAAACATCTTCAATTTCTTCATCTTTGGCCTTAGTGGTTGGTGTGTAAATTTGAATAAGAGTTGTATTAACTGGTCTTCCTTGTAGGCATATGGATATTATCCTATCATTGACAACACTGTACTTCAGGATAGATCTTGAAATGTTCTTTTTAAGGATGAATGCAACGCCATTCCTCCTCAAGTTATTATTCCCAGCAGAGTAGACCATATAATTGTCCGATTAAAAATGGTTGATACCAGTCCATTTCAGCTTAGGATATCAATGTTTATCCATTCCATTTTTGACAATTTCCAGTTTTCCTAGATTCGCATTTTGTACATTCCAATTACTAATGGATGTTTCCAGTTGTTCTCATTTTGTGTCATGCCACATCAGCAAATGAAGGTCCGGAAAGCTTGACTCCATCCCAGTCATTAAAACCAAGTCCACTCTGAGGAGGCATCTCTTCCCCAGTCACATTTTGAGCGTCTTCCAGCACTGTATCAGAGAATGTTTCGCTGCTATTCATAAAGTTTTCACTGGCTAATTCTTTTCAGAAGTAGACCATTGGGTCCTTCTTCTTAGTCTCTCTTAGGGCACCTCAGCTGGAACCTGTCTGACATGGGTGACCCTGCTGGTATTTGAATACTGATGGCATAGTATCTAGCATCACAGCAACAGCCAATCTCCCACAATACGACACACTGACAGATGTGTGGGGAAATTTTGGCTTAGAGAATATAAATAACTTCCTTAAGATCATGCAGCTTGAGCCACTGCACCATCTCTGTGCATTCTCCAAATCCAGTTGTGCAACAAGCCATAATCCTCCAAAAGCTATTAAATTGCAGAACCCGAATTCAAAACTAGGTCTATTTGCACAGTCTTTAGGGGCCATAGTTATCTGGTATTTCAGCCATCTACCTTATGGTCCAATTATTGTTGATCCTAGGCATGAAGGGTGTCAGGAGTATATATGGAGCCAGCTCACAGAGAGGGGTATAATTTATAGCTGATACAATAGAAAATGAGGTAGTAGGGAGCCAGGTAACAAAACTATAAAACACAAACCATTGCTGTCGAGTCAGTTCCTACTCATAGCAACTATATAGCTACCATTTTTAAATTCCATTGTGAGAGAGAAAATACTTCAGGCATCTGGAACATTACCTCTTACATTCATGAGAGCTCTTATGTTAATATAGCATGTCAGGTTTCATAGCTAAATGTTATAACAGGTACACTAAGTTCATAAGGCAATTGGTATAATTTTCTCTAAAAGTTGATAAGATGATTTAGCCTTCAGGCAGCTGTGATATTCTTTAAATTGCACAATAAATGTTAGCATCCAAATAATTTGGTGAGCATAATGAAAAATATAGTGACAGCTGATCTGTAAATGGAAATAATCAATCACAGGGTATTTACTGAGTGCTATAGATAACCATGTGTTGCAGACTTTTTACACAGTCTCCATTTATTCTGTCCTATTTGTCCTCGTAATTACACTTTTAGTTCTCAGATCATGTGTCCTGATTCTTGGTTCAGAAAATACAATAATAATAGCTACAACAGGGTATATAAGAAAACGACAAATTCTGGTTCCTTAAGAAGCTTGAAAGAAGCCACACACATTCCAGAAGACTAGAAGAAAATTATTCTGCATTAGTAATTTTCAGTTTTGTGACAGTTCTAATGTTCCCACTTATGTTCTATTCTAAGGGCTAAGTGTTCCCATGTCTTTCAATTCTTATAGTTTATAGTTACAGTTAGTTATTGTACACAGTTTTCAGCTGATCCTTTACCATCTAGTCCAGCCCTCTCTGTTGTTGTTGTTGTTAACTCCTGTCAAGCCAGCCCTTGACTTATGGAGACTCCATGCATAACTGAACTAAAAGTTGCCCAGTCCTGGGCTATCACCATGATGGTGGGGGATTGGATCATTATGATTCATAGGATTTTCATTGGCTGAGTTTTGGAAGTAGACCATCAGGCCTTTCTTCCTAGTCCATTTTAGTCTGGAAGTTCCACTGAAAACTGTTTAGCATCACAGCAACACACAAGTCCCCACTGACAGAAAAATGGTGGCTGTACATGAGGTACATTGGCTGAGAATGAAGCTCAGTCTCCTGCATGGAAGGTGAGAATTCTACCTCTAAACAACCAATACCTCACCCAGCCTTCCCCAGAATCTCTAATTTGCCACTGTTGCTCTTAAAACGTGGCACCTAGAGATAAAACACATGTGATCAGTTGTATAATGTGAAAAAAAAAAAACAGAGGAAAATGACACTACTAAATCCCCTGATATAGAAACCATGCTTCTATTAGTGTAATCCTTAATTTCTATTAGCATTTTTTTTTTGCAGACTCTTGGCATAGTTGATTATATGGGATTTACCATCAGTCTACAAAGTGGCTATACCAATTTAAATTCCATCCAGCAGTGTGTGATAGTTTTCCCACATCCTTCTCAGTACTTTTGTCAGACTTTATAATTTTTGCCAATTGAAGGGAAAAATAATAGTTTAACCTGCATTTTCTTAATTCTTAATGATAATTCAGGGTTTTTCTTTCTTTTCTCTCTCTCTCTCTTTTTTTCTTAACTGTGAATTTCCAGTTACCATTTTCCCGTTTGGTTTTTGTCTTATTGTTTGTAGGAGTTCTTTATACATACTGGATACGAAAACTTGTCTGTTAAATAGGTTGCAAATATTTTCTCCCAATATCTGACTTTTCCTTTAATGTAGTTTACAGTAGTTTTTGGTACTGTGCTATAGTTTTCAAATTTTGTGAAGTGAAATTGATCACCTTTTCCTTCACATGTTCTGCTTTTTGGGTCTTCTATAAGAAATTTTTCCTTATCACATAAATTAAAACCAGTTGCCATGGAGTCTATTCAGACTCATAATGACCCCATGAAGGTCAGAGTAGAACTGTGCTCCATAGGGTTTCCAATGTCTGATTTTTCAGGAATAGATAGCCAGGCCTTTCTTCCAAGACCCCTGTGCATGGACTCAATACTCCAACATTTTGGTTAGCAGCTGAATATGTTAACCTCTTTGTACCACCCAGAGACTCCATGTCATACATTAGGGGTCAGCAAACTATGCTCGAGCCAGTCTTTTACCCTTGTTCTTTTTCAAAATTGTCATGTGTATTTTGAACCATTATTCTTCCATGTGAATTGGCTTGGAAATATATATGTTGTTGTTGGTGCCACTGAGTCGGTTCCAACTCGTGGCGACACTGCCCCGTCCTGTGCCAATCTCACAATGGCTGTTAACGTTTGAGCTCATTGTTGCAGCCGCTGTGTCAATCCATCTTGTAAAGGGTTTTCCTCTTTCTTTCCGGCCCTTTACCTAACGAAGCATGATGTCCTTCTCCAGGGACTGGTCTGGTCCCTCCTGGTAACACATCCAAAGTACGTGAGATGAAGTCTCCCATCCTGGCTTCCAAGGAGCACTCTGGCTGTACTCCCAAGACAAACTTGTTTGTTCTTTTGGCAGTCCATGGTATATTCGATATTCTTTGCCAACACCGTAAGTCAAATAAGTCAATTCTTTTTTGGCTTTCTTTGTTCATTATCCGGCTTTCGTATGCATCCTAAGTGATTGAAAATACCATGGCTTGGGTTAGGAGCACCTTAGCCCTCAAAGTGACATCATTGCTTTCCAACACTCTAGAGAGGTCTTTTGCAGCAGATTTTCCCAACTCGATACATATGTAGTTTGATTTCTTGACTGCTGCTCCCATTGATATTGATTGTGTACCCAAGTCAAGTGAAATCCTTGACAACTTCAATATTTTCTCCATTTATCATGATTTTGTTTGCTGATCCAGTTGTGAGGATTTTTGTTTTCTTTATACTGGGGTGTAATCCATACTGAAAGCTGTAGTCTTTGATCTTCATCAGTAAGTGCTTCAAGTCTTCTTCACTTTAAGCAAGCATGGTTGTTTCATCTCTATATAACAGGTCATTAATCAATCTTCCAATCCTAATGCTGTGTTCTTCTTCATATAGTCTGGCTACTCAGATTGTTTGCTCAGCATACGGACTGAACAAGTATGGCAAAAGGATACAACCATGATGCATGTCTTTTCTGATTTTCAACCATGCAGTATTCCCTTGTTCTGTTTGAACAACTACCTCTTGGTCTATGTGCAGGTTCCTCATGAGCACAATTAAGTGTTCTGGAATTTCCATTCTTCACAATGGTATCCATAATTTCTTGTGATCCACACAAGCGAATGCCTTTGCATAATCAATAAAATACAGGTAAACTTTTTTCTGGTATTCTCTGCTTTCAGCCAAGATCCATCTGAAATCAGTGATGATATCCCTCATTCCATGTCCTCTTCTGAATCCGGCTTGAATTTCTGGCAGTTTTCTGTCAATATACTGCTGCAACTGCTGTTGAATTATCTTCAGCAAAATTTTACTTGCATGTGATATTATGATATTGTTAGATAATTTCCACATTCTGTTGTATCACTTTTCTTTGAAATGGGTACAAACATGGATTTCTTCCAGTCGGTTGGCCAGGTAGCTGTCTTCCAAATTTCTTGGCATAGATGAGTATCTCCAGCGCATTTGTTGAAACATTTCAATTGGTATTCCATCAATTCCTGGAAGCTTGTTTTTCACCAATGACTTCATTGCAGCTTAGACTTCTTTCTTCAATACCATTGGCTCTTGATCCTATGCTACCTCCTGAAATGGTTGAATGTTTACCAGTTCTTTTTGGTACAGTAACTCTGTGTATTCCGTCCCTCTTCTATTGAAGTTTCCTGAGTCATTCAATATTTTGCCCATAGAATTCTTCAATATTGCAACTCCAGCCTTTAATTTTTTTCTTCAGTTCTTTCAGCTTGAGAAATGCTGAGAATGTTCTTTTCTTTTGGTTTTCTAACTTCAGTTCTTTGCATGTTCCATTATGATATTTTGTCTTTTCAAACTATCCTTTGAGATCTTCTGTTCAAAACACCAAACCAGTTACCATAGTGTCAATTACAACTCATGCAACCCCATAGGTGCTGAGTATAACTGCACTGCATGGAGTTTTCAAGGCTGTGACTTTTTGGAAGCAGATTGCCAGGCCTTTCTTTTGAGGCACTTCTGGGTGGGTTCAATGTGCAAAACTTTTTTTGAACACTTAACTGTTTGTGCCACCTAGGAATTCCTGTAAATATGACTTAGGTGAATTTATTTAAATTCCATAAAAATCAGTTTTGTTATCTGTAAAATGGAGAGACTAATACTTTAAGGTCTGGTTTGTGAGGATTAAATTGTATAATAGATGAAAAGTACCTAGCCTTGTGTAGGAACCCTAGGAAGGATTTCCTAACATATAGCTGCTCTGTTTGTGATTTCTTCCAAGATGGTTTTTATAGATGACAAAGACATATCATGTGAATGGTGTATGTGGATAGACTTACGCAAAAGATCTGTGGCCAAAGTGGAAAAAAAGAGTTTATGTAATGATTTGAATTACTAAGGAGAAAGGAAGGAAGGAAAGGTGAAAGAGATGGAGGGAAGAAGGGAAGGAGGGAGAGACGGAGATTTTACTTCACACTGGTCATTAAAACAGGTCTTATTTGTGAACTTAATGAAAGCATTATTTGGGCCAGCTGGAATGATTTAAAAGATGCTTCACATACAAACTTCTGTAGTGGAACTTATTTTTTAGCCAGATATAGATAAGTTGCTATCACACATATGCAAAAATTGTGGTTAAAATATATAAATAAGAGGATTTTTTATTAGAGATTTTTATCATTACATCCTATAGCATATCTCCTCATAGCAAACGGGGAAATTTAGGCTGGTGAAAATTAACATGTAACTAGCAAGTCCATGAACCTGATACAGTGATAATAAGTTCACCTTTCTGAACCTCCTTTCTTTATCTGAAGAAGAGTTACAGTATCTCCTCTCCTACGTCAGCCTTCCTGTCACTATGCTGGTTCTTTCATATATTTACAAGCCCCTGTAAGTCTGACAGGCACCTCAAACATAGCATATCCAAAAGTCTATTCTTCATTCAGTAGCCAATGTTCCTGTGAAAATGTAATTCAGATCATGTCATTCCCCAAAGTCCTTACATCAGCCTACATGGTTCTACACGGTCTTGCCCCCAGGTTATCTCTCTGATCTTAGCGCCTACCGCTCTTTCTTTTGTTCTTTGACCTGATGTTGCACAGGCCCCCTCGATGTACTGTGAGAACACCAGGCAGGACCTTATCCAAGGGTTTTGAAATTGCAAGTCTCTTTGTTCAGAAAACTCTTCTCCAGATATTTGCTTGGCTCACTCCCTCTCTTCATTCAGATCTCTGCCCAAAAGACGTCAACTTCTCAGAGCGGCTTTCCTTGACCACCCTTTATTCTTTCACCCTGCTTTATTCTTCATGGCATTTATCACTGTTACTGTTGTTGTTGTTGTATGCTGTTGAGTTGATTCCAACTCATAGCAACCCTATAGGACGGAGTAAAACTGCCCCATATGGCTTCCTAGGCTGTAATTTTTATGGGAGCACATCACCAGGTTTTTCTCCCTTGGAGCAGCTGATGGGTTTGAACTGCTGACCTTTTGGTTAGCATCTGAGCACTTAACCGTTGTACTACTAGGGCTCCTTCATTTATCACTACGTCAAATTATGTGATATCTGTGTTTGTCCTTATTATCTGTCTCATCCACTTGAACATAAGCTTCATGAAAGCCAGAGCTTTATTATATTCACTGCTATATCTTAATCTTCCAGAAGAGTATTTGGTGCATAGTAATGGCTCAATAAATGATTATCTTACCTAACCTACCCACGCCCACTCCCAACACCCTCTCAGTATCCTGTTTTTTTTTTCATGATACTTAACACTATCTAGAATTATTTTTTTAACTCATTTATTTTCCAGTCCTCGCTATGGTGTAAGCTCCCCAAAGATAGGAACCTTGATGGTATTGTTTGTTGCTAATAACTAGCATCTAGAAGAGTGACTGGCACAAAGGAAGCAGTTACAGATAATTACTGAACGATGATGATCATGATGGTGGTGATTAGGGTAACAAGAGTCATCATTTGTCAAGTTGTTATCACATATTAGTAGCTGTATTGATCCCTTTACCTGTATTATTCCTCCAAAATCCTGTGAGACAGATACAATAGATAGATAGGTTATGAAACAAAGACACAGAAAGATTCAGTGGTTTACCAAAGGTCACAAAGCTAGGAAGGAGTGAGTGCAAGATAAGAATGTAGGCAGTTTGGTTCTAGTGGCAGCACTCTTCAATTCAATTCAGAATGAAGGAATGAATGATTTATTTAATTGGATTTTCTACTCGAAATTGTCTGAAATTCATGATCAAGTCTCCATGTTGTATTCCAGCTTAAATGGTGAAACATACTTTTCATTGGGTGAAATAAATCATTTCTGAGAAGCACAGTGCTTTGGAAAAACCTGAGGCAACTGGGGTTTCTAAGGTCTCTGATCCATTGAAATCACCAAGATTCCCCAATCAACCTCATCCTGGAAAACAAGGGACATCAGGGATTTGGCTATTTGAACTCAGCAATCTGCACATGAAACAGTTTTTCTTTTTCTTTAATCTAGATTTCAGAGATTTCAGTTAGACCATCTTATTACTTTCTCCCTCTGTTTTTAGCTGGACAAGTCTAGATTTGACCTCCCTCTTTCTTGTTTCAACTTATTAAAATCGAGTCATAAGACATTCTCTTATCTTGACATCTATAGCCGTGTTTCTTAAAATCTTACCCATGGGGTACAAGTGATCTTATGTCGAAAGGGAAGAGGCAATATTCTACAGAACTGCTTTCTTAGCTCTTTACATTGATGGCCAGCTTCCCATCTCTCTAGAGAAGCATAAATCCTCACTACACTTCACCTCAACTTGACTCATTAATTGCCCATTTATCTGCAGGTCTGGCAATTGCATCCCCATATCTTGTATCACTTCCTCCATTAATTAATAACCTTTAATTGCAAGTAACAGAAACCAAACCAAATCACCTTAGGCAAAATAAGGGAGAGTAAAGTGTAAGGGTAAGGAATAGCCTCAAAGAGCTGAAGGTCAGGGATTTACCCAGGCCTTGGAAGGGGACCAAAATCAAAATCAAAGATTGGAAAGGCCTCAGGAAGTAGTATTAGTCCAACTCTCATTTCTGCTTATATCTACTCATACGTTTGTTCTTTCTTCAGTTGGGTTTTCTCTGCTTATCTTTCCATTCAGTCAGTTATGGCTACTCTTCAACTCCTAATATACGTTTTACATTTCAAGCTAGAAACCAGTTAATTAATGTTACGTTCCAATTCAAAATTCCCAGTAAAAGAATCTTAACTAAGTCACTGTGATCAGGCTTCCACATCTGGTTCAATTAGCCATGGTCAGAGGTATGCAATCACAAAGTGAAAAAGAAAATTACTTGTGGAAGCCACCCATGTATATTAGTAGTGGAGGTAGAAATAAGCCCTTCCCAGAGAAAGGTAGATAGACTGAGAAGACACACCAAAAGTCCCCTATTCTTGATCATCTTTGATTTTGGCAACATGCCTTATTTAAAACAATTCAAATAGACAAATTTCAAAATTAACAACGAAGATGAATTATCTTGCGATTAATCACAATTTTCTTTATAAATTATGAACTATTAGAATATATTTAAGATATAATATATTTGCATAAAACTTATCAGGAATTCATCCATTGCACAAAACAAAGTGCATCTTTAGAGGGTTTTAAAGAGTAACATTAAAACCCAGTGCCGTCGAGTCGATTCCAACTCAAAGAGACCCTATAGGACAGAGTAGAATTGCCCCATAGAGTTTCCAAGCAGTGCCTGACAGATTTGAACTGCCATCCTCTTGGTTAGCAGCTGTAGCACTTAACCACTATACCACCAGGGTTTCCAAGAGTAACACTGGTGACCATTTTCAAAAAAAAAAAGGAAATATTCTCTTATACTACATTGCAACTAACTTTTCGGTCATAGTTTTACTTTAGTTGAGTGCCACAATATTTGAAAATGAGTACTTTATTATTGTTTCATTTTTTTCTAGTAGAAGCAATATCTAGATTGGAGTGTAATTTGAACGATTACTGCAGGGATCAGAAAATACTATCTAGCAGGTCGTTCTTGTTGATTTTATTATGCCCCTATGTTGTGCATCAAGGAGCCCTGATGGTGCTGTGGTTAAACACTCAGCAGCTAACCAAAAGGTTGGCTGTTGGAACCCACCAGCTGCTCCAAGGGAGAAATGTGGAAATCTACTTCTGTTAAGATTTAAAGCCTTGGAAACCCTGTGGAGCAGTTCTACTCTGCCCTGTAGGGTCACTATGAGTTGTAATCACCTCGACAGTAATGGGCTTTGGTTTGGGTTTGGTATGTTATGCATCTGATTTTGCCTCAGTTGTTTGAATAATTTTATGTAAACCAGCTTTCTTTATTCGTCCTGAAATGCTCATTTTCCAAGTCCCAGTCTATATTTTGGAAAAAGTACGGCTTTTGGAAACTTTTAGAAGAAAGCTTAGATAATATATATGATTCCAGGATCTACCTAAATATGGACAATTCTTAGATATACACCTTCAATGCTAACTTCTTTCCTTGTTTTTGTCTAAATTATCAATTATCCACAGGACATTTTCTCTTTGCAGTCTAACTGATACCTCAAATTTAATATACCCCCCAATCCCCTGCCAACAGTCACCCTTTCCTAATTTTCTCATTACTACTATTGGCTTCACCGCTTCCCTAGCTTCTCAAATTCTATCCTCCTTCTTTCACACTACCAAGTTCTGTCCATTTTCTCCCCGAAGTATATTTTGGCTTCTGTCTCTCCATTCTATATTTGTGCCACCATTCTGGTCTTTGTCATTCAATTTTTACATTACAATCATAAGGTCATCTCCAGCATCTCTCTACTGCAATGTATGCTATTATAAATGTGACACATATTTTTGTCAAATGCAGTTTTCATCAGGTCACTCTCTTGTTCCCATTAATTTGTACCTAAGATTTAATAATAATAATAAAAAATAATAGCAGCTGAGACTTATATATATAGCAGTTACAATGCTCCAGGCTTTGTTCTAAGTTCTTTACATGTACTGACTCCTTTAATTTTCAAAAGCCATTAGGTAGGTTACTATTATTATTTGTATTTTACAGATCAGGAAACTGAGGAACAGAGAGGCTAAGTAACTTTCTAAGATTTGATGGTTAATAAGTAAAGTTTCCTGAATTCGTTTGATAATCTTCAGTAAATTTTTCAGCTTATTACTCTTAACCACTTTCCACATGTGTTCCCCGTAGCTTCTCACTGATCCTATTTCTTCAGGAGTGAGCGCAGGTTCCACTGAAAGGCTGATCAAATGGAAGCACCCATCGGTAAAGTCAGAACTAGTGAACGGAAAGCATGAGCCCACATGCACAATGTTCGGAATACACGCACACCTGCACTTACTCTAAGGGCAGCAGCATTTTTTCAGGGTTTCGAAATCAGCCGGATATACCAATATGTTTTCAATTTTGGCCTTGGCAAATCTGTCCCTCATTTAAAGGAAAGAGAAAAGACTAGATGGTCACACAGATTTACAAACAGGGAGCTTTACTTGGTGGACGTTGATGTGGTCTTAACCTCTCCAGGTTAGCAGGTGGACTCAGACACTGGAATGATTGCCATGTCACCCTCCAATTTGTGGCTAATCCAAACTGCCTCCTGTTCTTGGGGGAAACCAGTTGTCTGTGAAGTAAGTGCTTGGTCATATCAATTTTATATTGCAAAGTTCTCATTTGCAATGTCCTATCCTTGCCAGCTCACCTAGAGAAAGCTGTCAAAAGTCAAACTTTTACTCCAAACCCCCCAGAGGCAGCACTGCCAGCACAGATGAGTCCCTGCTTAGTTCTCTGTATAGCCTTTGCGCCTTCTGTCATTTCTAAGTAATGTTATATTTCTTACCAAGTAGCAAGAGACAAGATTGGAGATTAAATTCTCTGAACTCCTGAAGAGAAGCAAAATAATATAGTAGGAAAAATAAATAAAAAACAGACAGGAACCAGGCAGACGTACGTTTGATTTTATGCTTTCCCATTTACTGTCACTACCACCAAGAACAAGCTATATAACGTTCCTGGGCCTCATGTTCATCTGTAAAATGGGGCGAGATGCTAACTTATTGGATTGCTATGAGGATTAATGGCATAACACGTGCAGAGAGCATGGCTCCATGCCTGGCATCCTGTCAATGAGGAATATCAACTGCAAAAAGTATATTTAAAATCTGCATGGATGGGAGGTGATAACACTGAAAACGAGTAAGTAGAGAGCTCCTAGGAGCCTTTCCTCCAGTAAAGCAACTATTATGCTGGCAAAACCTGTCAGAATCAACTTTTCTGGAACTCTGGAATCTAATCAAAAACCTACAAAACCAGCGTGGTGCTTAATGAAGAAAAACCAGAACACCAAACCCATCTCCTTCGAGTCAATTCCGACTTATAGCAACACCAGGTGTTATAGAGTAGAACGGCTCTGTAGGATTTTCTTGGCTGTAATTTTTGTGGAAGCAGATCATCAGGCCTGTCTTCTGCGGAAAGGCTGAGTGGGTTCGAGCCATCAACCTTCAGGTTAGTAGTCAAGCGCAAACTGTTGTGCCATCCAAGGACAAAGAGGCTGTTAAATTTCCTAAGAAAACATAGCCGCAGTTCTGCTTACCTGCATACCATCCCTATTCCCTAGCTTGGAGGTGGCTGTAGAGGTCCTGGCCTGTGTTCCTAGTACAGCTTGCTAGTGCCAGAGGGGCAATACAGACCTTGTTCTCAAAGAATTGTGGTTGTGCATTTTGACCTGTCTGGCAGTTCCTTGATGGATTGTCTCAGAAGTTCGCTTTTTTTCACCACCCTCGGAACACTCTTAGAATGGAGTGGCCTCCTGGGTGGTGGTTGCCGAAAGCTGTTAAAGACACATACTACTCGCAATCACCTGACATCAGTGATGGTGGACAGGTCAAGCAGCAAACAGACCAATGATCCTGAGAAGGAAGAAGCTGGGAAGGGAAATAGCTGACGAAAGAAGGACTTTGAAGGGATCTCGTGTATACCGGGGAAACCAGAGAACCACGGACATACCCAGCATTGGGTGCGTACTCAGGAAAGACTTGAGAGGACCCTACGTTTAAACTTTTGGCTGCTTTTTGGGCTCCGGGTGAAAGGTAAGCAGATGAAAGCTAAGGCAGAGTAGTAATGTAGTATGAAAACCGAAACCAAACCCATTGCCGACAAGTCGATCGCTACTCATAGCGATCCTATAGGACAGAGTAGAACTGTCCCACACGGTTTCCAAGGCTGTAAACCTTCATGGAAGCAGACTGCCACATCTTTCTCCCACGAAGCAGCTGGTGGGTTTGAACCAGCAACCTTTTGGTTAGCAGCCCAGTGCTTAAGCACTACACCACCAGGGATCCTATGTGATGTAGTATAGGCTCTTTCATGCCTGTTATTTGTTATTTGTGTCTTCTCTATTTTTTTTTGTCTTGGTCACTCTGGTTAGAAGTTCATCTTTTCTTTTCTCTGCCTTAAAAAACCCCCAGCTTTTAGCTTCAGTGATCTTTCTTGTTTTTCTGTTTTCTAAGTCATTGACCTCTAATAATAAAGACATAAATAATAATCCTTCTCTCTTGCTTTGGGTATAGTTTGCTATTATTTCTCTAACTTTATGTTGTGGAAGCCTTGAATACCGGTTAGAGACATTTCCTCTTTTCTAATATAAGCATTTAATGCTGTAAAATTCCCTCCAAACACTGTTTTAATTGCATCCAACAAATTTTAATATATTGTTTCAATTTAATTTAAAACATTTTTTAAAATTTCCTTTGATACTTCCTTTTTGACCTGTAGGTTATTTACAAGTGTGTTATTTATTTTCAAAACTTAGAAATTTTCAAGATATATTGCTGTTACCGATTTCTAGTTCAAATATCTTACAGTCTGAGAAAAAAAAAACTTTGTATGATTTACACCCTTTTAAATTTGTTAAGGTTTATTTTATTGTCCAAAATAAGGTTCACCTTGGTGAATGTTCCATGTACCCTAGGAAAAAATGTGGATTTTGCTTGGTTTTGGGTGAATATTCTGTAAATACCCATTAGGTCAAGTAGGTTCATAGTGTCATTGTAGGTCTTTTATGCACTTATTGATTCTCTTCATACTTTTTCTATCAATTACTGAGAAAAGAATGTTGAAGTTTTAAATTATAACATAGGGATATGTTTATCTTTCATTGCAGTTCTATCAATTTTGTTTCATATGTTTTAAAACTCTGTCATTAAACGCATACACATCAAAAATTGTTATATCTTCTTGGAGAATTGATCCCTTTATCATTATGTGATGCCTGTTTTCATCTTAGGTAACATTCCTTTTTCTGAAGCCTTGGCAAGATGGATTGACACAGTGGCTCCAACAATGGGCTGGAGCATAACAATTAATGTGAGGATGGGGAGGACTGGGCAGTGTTTCATTCTGTTGTACGTAGGGTAACTATGAGTTGGAACTGACTCAATATCACCTAACAACAACAACTTTGCTAGAAAATATAGCTACTCTGACCTATGAGTTGGAATTGACTCAATAACAATGTGTGTTTTTTGTTTTTTTGGTTTGACCTTCTTTTGGTTATTGTTTTCATGGTACATTTTCACGTATACTTTTGATTTTAACATATGTATGTCTTCTTAGGTAAAAGGGTTTTTTCGAGACAGTATTTATTTGGATCTTGCTTTTTTAATCCAATCTGACAGCCATTGTCTTTAAACTATAGCTGTTAACCACTGCACCACCAGGGCTCCAATTAACCTATTATTGATACATATTTTGAGGACGAATCTATTTTATAGTCTCAGTAATGTGCTTTGTGGGCTTGCTTCTTAGGATCCAGGGTGCTTAAAGTCTATTTTCATCCTGGTTGACTTTTCTTTCTTGACAATAATAACTTCCTTCATCCTAAATCGACATGATGTGTTGTTCATGCAGTAACGTTGCCTCATGGAAAGAAAGAAAAGGAATAAGATGAAAGAAATACTATCCTTCTCAGGACTTGAATATAAATGCTTATATTTAATGCCATAACAACTCTGTGGTATAGGTACTAAATGCATCTCCACTTTTCCAACACCATGCCCAAATGTGCAAAATTAGTAAATAGATGTTTCTAACCCAGGCTGTTTTTGGATATATGCTCTATTCACTTAACACACTTTGTCTAATCAGGATTAATTAATTTAAAAAAACAGTGATATTACTAATAAAGGACATAAAATTAATAAAGTTACTACACTTCTCAATAGGCTTATGCTATCGAATTGCACATTACACATACATAAATAAACAAAGTTGCTTAAGTAGACTTATCTTAAGCAGTTATGACAATGTTGAACTTTATCTGAGCCCTATGCTCCTTAAAAACAATGATGCTTAAAGAAATACTCACAAGCTTGGTCTTCCAGGAAAGGGTTTGCTGCAAAAAACAGCCCTTCCTCTTATGACTTACATAAAACTTAAGGCGATCCACTTTGTTTGCCTAGGGTAAGGCCAGACACAGGCTGTCCAAATTCCTATTCTTTGCCTCATAAATGACTAGCTGAATAGTTTGTCCCCACTGGTCAATCAGAACTAAACGTTTCTTAACTTGCCCAAAAGTTAGTTAAGCTTCTCTCTTCCACACAAGACCCTGAATTTTGACCTATTCTCAGCCTGAGCCAGCTTGGGAATGCAGAACAGCTCCTCTTTAATGATCCCTCACAAAAACAGCAGACATTCCCTGACCAATTGTGTAATCCCAGTTCTTTGTAGCTTTGTTTGTCGTTGTTAGTTGCCCTGTGCAAAGTAGAACTGCTCCATACAGTTTTCAAAGCTATGATCCTTTGGAAGGAGATCTCCAGGCCTGTCTTCAGAGGCATCTCTGGGTGGGTTCGAATCACCAACCTTTTGGCTGGTAGTCGAGCACTTAACCACTTGTGCCACACTTCTCTATAAGTTTTTCATGCCTGGTTGGATATATGGTTGCCCATCAACATTTTTCTGCCTCTCAGGTTCATTGGGAAGCTGCTTTCCCACTGACAGTGCATGCTGCTGCAAGGCAGGGGCCTTTATGACTATTTGAAACCAAAAAAAAAAAAAGTGCATGTGCTGCAAATTACTGTTTCTACAGGGTGTTGTATGAGGTGTGTGCATTTTGGGGAGGAAAAATAGAAATGTTGGATTTTTTTTTTTTTGGTGCGCCTGTCCCAGTGGACTAGGGAAGGACTCTAGGGGGTAGAATTAGTGGGACAATGTCAGTCCCTCTGGACTCTAAGGGCAAGCTTGTGGCAGGGGGCAAGAAAAATAAATCCGTTACTGCCTACCAAATATTCAACAACACTCAATGATTCAGCATGCTCCTGTTAATGAAAACACAAGTTATCAACAAAAAAGTCAAAGAACAAAATAGCTGAGACTTGAAAGGGATAAAATATATGCCCTTTCCTGCCAGACCTTTGAGAAGCTTTTATATCTTATGGTAGGAGCATTCTCCCTATCACAATGGTCCCTCTATCCATGTTGCCATATTCTTTTTGCTTATTATTTTACCTAGGTCCAAGTTTGTTTTTTGTTTGACAACAACACGTAATGCACAAAAATATTGTGAATTCCAAATTAATGTCATGATTATGAATCTGTTCTATTTTGGTGATCTCTGAATATGCTCCCAAAGTAGGTAGCTCTTTTATTGATTAAACGCAATTGCAAAAAAAGTAGATGGCTGAATGAAAGTTAAAAGTTCTAATGATTTTTGAGCTGGGTTACAAATAACCTCTGATTAGAGTTATGTACATTAAAGTTATTTTTGAAATTCTGCTGATGGGAAATGAATATAAACTAGTATTAACCAGGTTTAAGGCCTATGCTGAGATGTATTCTTTGACAGTTGACAGAAAGACTCAGAAATTAGCATTTTGGTAAAACCTTTATTTGTTTAAAATGCCTCTTAGCCAAGGAAACTGTCTGTACAAAAGGATTAACCTATTGACAATGACTTTCTAAATCCAAACCCATTGAATAACAAGTACTAAATGTGTTTACCTTCCTAATGCACCACAATTCACTATGAAGCTGGTTTTCTTGAAAAGGTCAAAATGCACGAAGAGCTGAATTTCAATAGGGAGACATACAGAAATCCGGAGCTGAATGGACTTGGGTTTGTTGACTATAAATAGAAAAATAAATTATATGAATGTGGGCCATCTAAATGGATAGGACCCCCTCAGCCACCCATCCCCCAGAAAAAAAAGAACCTGTTTTTAGACTATTTTATTTTTTAGCAAGGCACTAGTCCACCATCAAGCTTATTACTTATTCTTTTAAATAAAACACTTTAAACTGTTTTAAGAACCTCAATAACTCTGGTGCCATTTCTTGCACCAAGATTTAAAATTTCGCTCTGTCAAAAGACCAATAGAACCTTTATGTACTCAGCATTTCCAAATGTATTCTGATACTCACTACAGAGAAATGCTACTTTTAAACAAGTAGATCAAGACTTAAAAAAAAAAAAAAAAGATTGATAAACTTCCGGAATTTGATTTTCACTTTTTCCTGGGGATCTCCTTTCCTGACTTGCTTTATGTGGTTCCACTAAAACTGATCTTTAGTACAAGCACGCAGTACATACACACAATATGACTATTATTATAAGGTATTCCAAATAGATGCTTATCAAGACTTGTCACTTAGGCAAATAGTGGTTCATTTTAAATTTCTATAATTAGCTTTTGATACAGAAACTTAGCACTTCTCAGAAAAAGAAGGCATTTGAAGAGCTGTAAACAATGCCTGCTTCTTCTGACAGGAAAAGAGGCCTGCAGTGCTTTCCCAACTTAGTGATAGCTGATTTAGAGTGTGTGTGATAAGCCCCAAGGCTCTGTCTTTGGTTAATAATTCTTCGTCAAGAGATTTACACAGAAGAAATCAGACTCATTTCCCTCTCTTGGTAGACCGAATAGTGAAAATGTATTGTGGGCTGCATTATGCACCTAAAAAACACCATTCTTTCCTCTTCTTTAAACTATCATGCACATCATTGTGAAAAAAACAAAACTCAGGTATACTATGTGTGTGCATGTGTGTGTCTGTGTGTGTGTGTATCATCAATAAAATTAAAGACATAGAAGATCAATGTCATGTTTAGTAATCACGTTATATACTTTCCGTCACATATAAAAATAATGTCACTGAACCACCCACACCAAGACATACGTTCTGAATCATTTTCTAGGAAAGGAGAATCCCCCCCACCCCCTGCACTGAGCCTTCCCCTGTAAACACATGGTTTTGAAACACCTGGCTTATATGAAGGGTGGACTCTGTAATCCCTGAAAAGGCATTTTTTTTTCTTTTAATGTGTAAGCTAGCTAGTTCACATAGAGAACAAACAAAAGCAGAATCTTGGCTTTTTTGGCACTATGCTGCAAAGAGGAGCTAACTGGTTCAGACTACAATGGTCATGGGACCAAAGGATTATATTCCGGGCTATTACTTATTTGCCCCTTTATATTTTTAAACTAAAATGTTTTCATAGGTACCCCTGAGAAATATTCTGTAGATTCTCTGTACTTTAATTTTTTAAATGGCATGACATTAAATCCTTCTAAAATATTCATAGAATTTAATGAGGATCTCAAATAACTACCTTTCTAATTATTAGTCAGGTTTTTACAAGTTACATAATTGTGAAGCTTCAGGATTACCAATTTTATTCCAATGATAAGCTATAGTTGAGATATGTGACACCAGTCCTCCACACACACACACTTACACACTTACAAACAAAACCCAGTGTTTGGGACTTTCTACCTGAACATTAGCAGGTGGAGGACTGAGTGATAGAATTTTCCCTGAGGTGTTCTACTGCTACTTCCAACCCCACTTAAGTGTTCTGTCTGCATTGCAGCCTACTGTACCCAAGGAGATAATAAGCATGAAATGATGCGCTGCCCAATTTTGTCCTTCTGTGGCTTATATTCTAAAGAATACATTGCCGCTCTTGCTACATTGTTGAAGTCAGTGGCAGTTTTGCTGACAAAGCATCATACAACTTCAGCAGCTTATGCGTTTTTGCTAGTATCTAAAACATACACACAATACACCATGGTGGTAACATATGCAAAAAATAAAAAAATTTTTTCTTCATTTTAGCAATGAAGAAATAAGTTTTGATTAGACAAAATCTGACAGGTGTATTCCTCCTGACCCTCATGAATCACTAAAAGTTATCTTTATATCCTCAGACATAATATATAATTTTCATAAATCAAATCAAAAGTAGCACGGAGCTCAGTTCTCTTCTTTCTGACATCTAAAAATTTCTATTTCTTTAAATGTGTGCTTATTATGACAAGCTGACTGGTCCATCACATTGGCCTGGTTTTTAACAGCTGTAAATGTGCTACATTGATTAAAAAACAATATGAGGAAGAACATTAAAATGCACGGATTCGGAAAATTAAAGATTAGTTTAAAAATACAAGATCACTATAAGTAGAACCATGAGTCCTTTTAAAAGACTGGGACCTACTGGGTC
The DNA here is from genome assembly GCF_030014295.1 of Loxodonta africana. Taxonomy (NCBI): domain Eukaryota; kingdom Metazoa; phylum Chordata; class Mammalia; order Proboscidea; family Elephantidae; genus Loxodonta; species Loxodonta africana. The sequence continues at coordinate 147,606,245 of NC_087369.1, forward strand.
AGAAATAAGAAAACTTGGTATACCTACCATAACACAAAATGTACTAAACTCCAGATGGATGATGTTTCAAAACAGAATGTCCTAATTACCTGCCTGTAGTGTTTAAGAACTATCTTTGCCATCATCCCCACCAGCATCTTTATTTTAGAGTGAAAAAATATTACTCTTCAAACTCAGAGGAAATGTACTGGAGCAGGTGACTCTTTGAAGGCTAAATTCTAAGATATAATCATCCCAACACTGAGATTATCATGATAGCTCATGACAAGTACAAACTACAGAATTTAAGATTGGGTACTCAAAAATATTTGCTGCATGATTTTTGTGGTTATGGATCTGAATTTTGCCTCACCTTTGGGAGAGTCAGTTATTTTAAAATAAGCTTTGCCAAGTTATTTTCCTGGAGGCAAATCATCTTTTTGTGATAATAAAATAATATAAAATTTTAAATTCAAAATTATTCCTGTATTATCTGGCAACCTAGTGGTTTCACAGTAGAGCATAAAACAAGTGTAGGAAACTAATGAGTTAATTATCCTCTTCTCATTAAACTTACAGCATGATTCAAGGTACATATCAGTTTTTCTAAAGTGGGACTTAAAGGTGAGTAGCCAAATCATATTTCATATCATTTTCCTCCAAGTCAGTAGAAATGGAAGAGCACTGAGGGGCCGAAGACCTTAGTTGTAGTCCTTTCTTACTCTAATTGTGTGAGCTTTCTGGAGGTTTTGGACAAAATCCTTTAGACCCCTATACTAAGAATAATTCAGATGCTCTGTCAAGGGTATAATTCTAGAATTGTTTTCATATTAAATCTCATTGGGCCTGAAAAGATAACACTTTTGAGTAAGGGTCCAGAATGAGATGCCCCATGCCTTAGGGACTTTATATAAGTCTTATTAGAGTAATACTCAGAAATAAAGTAGGGACTTTTTTACATTTTTCTGAGAAAGTCCTGGTGAAGTTCATGTTTAGTACCTCAGGTTGGTCCCAGAGCACCCTGGAGATTAAGATGGAGAAAGATACATTTATTTCCCTTTGATAGGGTTTCATTCTGACAATTGAACACCAGGGGTTTCAATTTTAGGACATGGCAAGATCATCTTTCATCACAATGAATTAACCAGAGAATGCCTATCTTGAACGTGTGTTGCTTGTCATAGCAACGCTTATGAAGAATGAATTGGAATTTATTATTCTATATACATGACATCTATCTTAATATACCAAGAAAAAATACACAAAGCATGATTAATATTTATACCCAAGCAAGGAAAAGTAGTTGGTTAAGATAATTCTAGCATTAAAATCTCTGTTTTATTTTCCTACTACAGTAGAAAAACATAAAACATATTTTTCCTTCTCCACTCCCACTATCTTAACACCTTCCCATCCCACACTCCTAATCCTCCTTTACTGTTTTCATTCCATTTATGGAGTAGGTCAACCAGACTTTGGGGGGACATAATAGGCACTGTGGGGTATTACAAAGTAAGTACAACAGTAGAAAATTTGATGCAATCTGTTGAGAATCTTGCAATCCAATTAGAAGGACTTAACACAACACAAAACACACATGCATACTCACACACACATGAAAACCCAAATAACAAAGACTTGAAAATATACATTTAAAAAATGGCAACAGGGATGCACACACGCTGTATATGAAACTGAAATAAGATTAAAATTCTTATCAGAAAACACTCATGGGAAATCAACACATCAATATCTGTGTTAAAGTAGTGCCACGAGAAATGCCATTTGTTAGCTTAGGTAAGACCTACCATATCCTAGTAACAGGTACTGTTGTTGTTGTTAGGTGCCATCGAGTCAGTTCTGACTGATAGGGACCCTATGCACAACAGAACGAAACATGACCTGGTCCTGTGCCACTCTCACAGTCGCTGTTAAGCTTAAGCCCATTGTTGCAACCACTGTGTCGGTTTATCTCACTGAGGGTCTTCCTCTTTTTTGCTGACCCTTTACTCTACCAAGGATGATGTCCTTCTCCAGGGACTGGTCCCTCCTGGTAATATGTCCAAAGTAAGTGAGATGAAGTCTTGCTATCCTTGCTTCTAAGGACCATTGTGGCTGTACTTCTTCCAAGACAGATTTGTTGATTCTTCTGGCAGTCCATGGTATTTTCAATATTCTTCACCAACACCGTAATTCAAAGGCATCAATTCTTTTTTGGTCTTCCTTATTTATTGTCCAGGTACTGGTTTGTGAAAATATGGACTAAGGCTTTGCTGAGAAATGCAATTATGAAATTCTTACTTGTGAAGTTCAAACAGATTATCATTTACTGAATGCCATTACTGACTATAACAAAGGGAGAAGTTCAAACAAACGAATGATTTAAGTTTAGAGAGAGGAGGCAAGAAAGGCTCTAACTGATGAATTTGATAATTGGTCTTTCCTACTGGATCCTTGCCCACCCTCTCGTGCACTTAAGTGCAGAGAAGTTATTGTTGTTATTAGGAAGATGACAAGAGTGTTTCATGAAGAGAGTAAGTATAATTATTATTTTAAAACAAAGGGAGACATAGGAGCCTGGAATGGAAAAAGAGATATGCTGGGTAAAAGGGATCCTGGTGTCTCAATGGCTAAATGCTGGGCTGCTAACCGAGAGGTTGATGGTCCGAATCCACCCAGCAGCTCTGAAAGGGAAAGACCTGGTGATCTGTTTCTGTAAAGATTAAAGCCTAGAAAACAGTATGGGGCAGGTCCTAAAGGGACATATATGACATATATGGGGTGGACTATAGTCAGAATTGACTGGACAGCACCTAACAACAACAACAACATGCTAAACCAAAAAAACCAAACCCACTGCCTTCGAGTTGATTCCAACTCATAACAACCGAATAGTACAGAGTAGAACTGCCCCCTAGGGTTCCCAAGGCTATAATCTTTAGGGAAGCAGACTGCCACATCTGTCTCCTGTGGAGCAGCTGGTAGGTTCAAACAGCAGACCTTTCAGTTGGCAGTGGAGCGCTTCACCACTGTGCCACCAGGGCTCTTTAAACATGCTAGTAAGGAGAAATGCTTCAGATGGGGCATTTATTTGTAATTTGCCAGAGGAAAAAAAGTAGTTTTGTTTTGAGCAGAAAATATGAGTAAATGGGTGCTAAAACAAGGTAATATTTACTGCATACCCTTTAAAATACTTTGTTTTATTGTAACTGCATTAGCAACGCATACTCATTTTAATAATTAGAGCCACAGAATCACATGTAAAGAAAAGCTTAATTGCTTCCCCTCTCCCAAGTGCCTTCCCCCCAACCCCAAGGTATCCAATGAAAACAGTTGCTCGTATGGCCTCTAAACTCTGTCCTGATTATACAAGTAATATACAGAGTTTTGTAGTTTTTTTAGCTGAATAGATGATTCACCTTATTCTGATACTTCTTTTTCTTTTCACTTGAGATGTCCTAGATATCATTTCAAATAAATTCCTATAGATATAGCTAGGTGCCTGGGTGGCGCAAATGGTTAAGCACTCGACTAGCTGAAAGGTTGACTGCTGAAACCACTCAGAGGCGCCTGTTGATCTGCCTCTGAAAGGTCACGACCTTGGAAACCCTATGGAGCAGTTCTGCTCTGCACATGTGGGGATGCCATAAGTCAGAATCAACTCAACAGCAACTTGCAACAACAATTTCATGGAACGGATATACGGTGCCCGTCAATATTATTCTATTACCTGGTTGTATGTTCTTGGAACTATTTTGGGCGGGGGATTAACTCGGGATCTGGCTGAGATAATTTTGACTTTGGCAAAGTAGCTGATGGCTATGCTGTCAATGCTGACAAATGCATCTGACGTTTCCCCCTATAACAAGCGCTCTTGGTGTTGAAATGTAGAAAAGGTCATATTCTATGCTGTTTCCCTAAATGTCTGCAACATAGAGTTACAACATTTTTATTGAAGCTAAAATTTCAAAGATGATATTTTAAGAGTATGAAGCATTTCAGTGATGTGAAAACGGAATAGTTCGAATGATTCTTCAGTTTCAAAACCTTCCTTCTTTTCTTCCTTCCTTCCTCTTTCTTTCTTTTTTCTTTTTTTGAAAGAGGGGGATACAGAATAGTGGCATGATTTACTAAAAGAGAATCTGCAATTGAACATGAAATTCAAATCACTGAGAGTTTCTAAGTTCATGAATTACAGGAATATAATTTGGACAAGAGAAAGGAAAGCTTTGGAAAAGGGCTAATACAATGCAAATGCTGTGTAGTATGTGATTGGTCTCTTATGTTAGTCTAAAAACTTCCACTAAATGGAATACTTTCTAGTAATGACACCTGAGTAAAAGAATGAAATTGACTAGGCCATTACAAATGATATGGCACTCTTATCTATGACTTTCAAATGAATAGCAACTGATTATACCTATGGATTTCATTTTTAAGAATAGTAATATCACTTTGTAATGTTTGAATGGACTTCTATTCCAGCCATATATGATAAAAATGAAACTCAAAATCTAAAAAAAATAATAAAATTAGCCAACTGGATTTACCAATACAATAGAAAGCAAAGAAAGTACTTGATATATCAGGTATTATTCTTAATTATGTCTAACAGAATTAAAGATTTATAGCTTATTATTGACAGAAAAACCTTCATGTGATCACAGTATTTAGTACCAGCAATAAAGCCTTAAGTATTATGTAAATGGAAACTTGCCACAAAACTCATCGAAACGCACAAACATATGAATTATGAAAACAATTCAAAGTTTATGGGTATAGGAAAATCACAACCTCTAAGATAAAGGACAAAAAATAATTCTTAGTAAGTCTGAAGAGATCAAGCAGGGAAAACTAAGACTATTTCTGCATAAGACTTAGCTTTTTGGCCAATATTCTCTCCTCTTTTTCTTTAACTACTTCTCCCCACCACCACCAAATTCTGACTTTAATGATGCTTTTGGTTGTAAGTAAACAAAAACCCTGGTTGGAAATCTCAGCATGATTCATTTAATGTTCCCATCGTTATTCACATCCTTATTCCAGCCCCTTCCAACAATCATCATCACAATCTATTAATCTTTTAATTAAAATATCAAATCCCTTGTTTCTCCTTATACTGCCATTATTCATACGTTCTGGCATTTTGTCAGAAATTCAAGCCAGATTCAGAAGAGGAAGCTGAACGAGAGCTATCATTGCTAATGTTAGATCTAGGCTGAAAGTAAAGAATACCAGAAAGATGTTTACCTGTGTTTTATTGACTATGAAAGGCATTTGACTGCGTGGACCACAAGAAATTATGGATAACATTGCAAAGAATGGGAATTTCCGAACACTTAATTATGCTCGTGTGCAATCTGTACTTAGACCAAGAGGGAGTTGTTCAGACAGAAGAAGGTGATACTGAGTGGATTAAAATCAGGAAAGGTGTGCATCAGGGTTGTATTCTTTAACCATACCTATTCAAACTGTATGCTGAGCAAATAATACGAGAAGCTGGACTATATGAAGAAGAATGGGGCATCAGGATTGGAGGAAAACTCATTAACAACCTGTGGTACACAGATGACACAGCCTTGCTTGCCTGCTGAAAGTGAAGAGGACTTGAAGCACTTATTGATGAAGATCAAAGGCCACATCCTTCAGCGTGGATTACATCTCAACATAAAGAAAACAAAAATCCTCACAACTGGACCAATGAGCAACATCATGATAAATGGAGAAAAGATTGAAGTTGTCAAGGATTTCATTTTACTTGGATCCAGAATCAACAGCCATGGAAGCAGCAGTCAAGAAATCAAAAGACGCACTGCACTGGGCAAATCAGCTGCAAAGGACCTCTTCAAAGTGTTGAAGAGCAAAGACGTCACCCTGAAGACTAAGGTGCGCCTGACCCAAGCCATGGTGTTTTCAATTGCCTCATATGCATGCAAATCTGGACAAGGAATTAAGAAGACCAGAAAAGAATTGATGCCTTTGAATGATGGTATTGGTGAAGAACCAACAAATCTGTCTTGGAAGAACTACAACAAGAACGCTCCTTAGAAGCGAGGATGGCGAGACTTTGCCTAGTACTTTGGACATTTTATCAGGGACCAATCCCTGGAGAAAGACATCTTGCTTAGTAAAGTAGAGGATCAGTGAAAAAGAGGAAGACCATCAACGAGATGTATTGACACAGCGGCTGCAACAACAGGCTCAAGCATAGCAACAATTGTGGGGATGGTGCAGGACCAGACAGTATTTCCTTCTGTTGTGCATAGGGTTGCTATGAGTCAGAACGGACTCGACGGCACCTTACAACAGCAATTCATACATCCCCCTAGATTATGTTATAGTTTTCCTTCTCCTCCAAGCTCTTCCTTTTTGAATCTCTCATGAAAAATACTGTGACATCTATCTTCTTAAAGCAAATTTTGATTATATAACTCACAAAATCCTTAGCAGGGGACTATCAATTTAAAATGGTATCTGGTTGGCAAAACTTGACAGAGCTTTTTCCAGTTGTAAAGAAATAAAATACTGGAAATACACAGAAAAGATGAACACTTTACAAAAAAAAATAATAATTCCAGTAAACGACGATATTTTAGTGAACTTGTAGTAAATAAATATCTAAAAGAATTTTCCACTAATGACAACAAATTGCATTAACACTTTGGAACCTGTGGATCAACCATCTGTGTTTCTGAAAACAATGAGAACCTATAAGTGTGAATGACCCTTGTCATTGGCCACCATTCTCTTGTCATTGGTTTAGAAATAAGAAATCCTTCTGACTTCAGAGCTCATGTTCTTAGCAGTGGTGGGATAACCTCTACGGGGTTTCCAGAAGTATAGGGTTTGTGATCCAAGTATTTTACTAAGCCATATAGCTATTCATATGTCAGGGCAACAGAATGACATCTGCAATAAAGCAAATGTTTCTATTCCTTCACCACTGACTCCTTGACACATATTTGAAAATATATTACATTCACCTGTTTTTTTTTTTTATGAGATGAGTCGAAATATATAATTTAGAAATTAATTTTTTAAAAATGGTATAAAAGGACTTGCGGGTATTCTCTTATATAACATCTGCCCCAAATTTATTACTACAGTCAGATGGTATATTGTCATATAGATTCTGAAATCCGCTGCTTCGGGTATTCCTCTTCTACAACACTGTGCTTTCACTTCCTCAGGTCAGATTGAATATCTAGCCCGGTTTGATCAGGACTGGAAACAACTACTTTCTTTATACTTGCTTGAATGGCTATATACACTGTTGACATCACCAAAATATGCTGCCAAGATTACTAGCTAACACCATATTTTTATTTTTCCCCTCTCCACAAAAGCTACTCCATAGGGCACAATAATTCCCATTTTCATTGCCAAGGAAGTAGAATTGTGATTTTCTCCATGTTTATAATTAATGTTGAACTTCTGGGAAAGATGATGAGTTAATTGCTAACTATAACCTTCCCTCAGATATCAACTAAAGTGATCAAAGTAAAGCAACATAGTGAACATCTCCCTTGGCCTGAATACAGCACTGCCTGAAATTCAGAAGTAGGCACCAGGGCACAAACAGAGAGAGCTCCAGGAGAAGCCTTCCATTTCTGGCTCAAGGAGAGGAAAGGAAACTGCTACCAGTCAGAGAAAGTGTGATAAACCTGTTACTGTTACCTTTCTTCATTCTCTCAAGAAACCTCATGATGGTGGCAACAAAGACCCAGTGAGAGCCCATAGGATTCAAAACTAAGACAGAGTAGTCATTCTCTTTAAAAAACACTTTGAATTTTTCTTTCTACATGTCCTCCTGTTTCTTGGCCCAGGAAGTGGGCACAGCTGCAGAGGTATGTGGCAGAGTAGAGTAAATTAATCCCCCACTTTCTGGATGCAGGAGGAAAATGGGGAGCCCCAGGGGAACGGAAAGTTTCAGGAAGATTACAGAGAGGGAGGGCAAAGCATGGGAAATCCCTGAGCTGTAAATATATGGGTCAGACCTTATTCTATTTGTGCCACCAGGGCTCCTCCTCCCAGTAGCTCCTCAGGAGAAAGACCTGGCCATCTGCTTCCATAAATATTGCAGCCAAGAAAACCCTATGGGGCAGTTCTACTCTGTCAAATGGGGTCACAATGAGTCAGAATCAACTGGACAACAACAGTAACAACAGACCCTATTCAGCATATCAAAAACTTTAAAACCTGAACTAATAAATAGACGACCACATATATTCCAGACAGATTACTTAATTGTGCACGTGTGGAACTAATCCAAATAGATTCAAGAATCTCAGTGAACCCAGACAGAATAAACTCAAAGAAACCTACAAACTATACACCATAATCAGACTGCTGAAAACTAAAAACGAAATATCTTTAAAGAAGTCAGAGAAAAAAAATCTCATTGAGATTTTGATTAGTATTAAGTCAAGCACATACATTAATTTTAAGAGAATTGTTGGCTTTTCTGTAAGTCCTCATATATATGAATATGCTATATTTCAGTATTAATTAAAATCTTATATCCAGTTTTGCTGTTTTTAAATATGTATTGCAGTAGACGTAAAAATCAATATACAAGCATTTTTATATATCATCCAATAACCATTTAAATGGAAAGCCTGGTGGCTTAGTGGCTAAGTGCTATGGCTGCTAACCAAAGAGTCAGCAGTTCAAATCTGCCAGGCACTCCTTGGAAACTCTATGAGGCAGTTCTACTCTGTCCTATAGGGTCGCTATGAGTAGGAATCAACTTGACGGCACTGGGTTTAGTATTGGTAACCATTTAAATGTTATAATACTAGAATAAAAATACACCAAAATGATAATAATCGTTATTTCTATGCTCTGGGATTATAAACTGATTTTTCAAAATTCTGTCAACTTTTCTTTCTTAACAATTTTGTTGTTGTTGTTGTTAGGTGCCCTCAAGTTGGTTTCAACTCATAGCAACCCTATGTACCACAGAATGAAATCCTGCGTGGTTCTGTGCCATCCTCACAATCGTTTTTATGCTTGAGCCTACAGTTGCAGCCATCGTTGAGTGTCTTTCTGTTTTCTGCTGACCCTGTACTCTGCCAAGAATGATGTCCTTCTCCAGGGACTAATCCCTCCTGACAACATGTTCAAAGTATGTAAGACACAATCTCACCATCCTTGCTTCTAAGGAGCATTCTGGCTGTACGACTTCCAAGGCAGGTCTGTTCATTCTTTTGTCAGTCCATGGTATATTCAATGTTCTTGACCAACACCACAATTCAAAGGCATCAATTCTTCTTCGGTCTTCCTTACTCATTGTCCAGCTTTTGCATGTACATGATGCAATTGAAAATGCCATGGCTTGAGTCAGGTGCACCTTAGTCTTTAAGGCAACTTCTTTGTTTTTCGACACTTTAAAGAGGTATTTTACAGCAGATTTGCCCAATGTAATGCGTCTTTTGATTTCCTGACTGCTGCTTCCATGGCTCTTGATTGTGGATCCAAGTAAAATGAAATCCTTGACCAATTCTATATTTTGTCTTTTTATCTTGATGTTGCTTATTGATCTAGTTGTGAGGGCTTTTGTTTTCTTTACATTGAGGTGTAATCCGTGCTGAAGGCTGTAGTCTTTGATCTTTATCAGTAAGTGCTTCAAGTCCTCTTCACTTTCAACAAGCAAGGTTGTGTCATCTGCATAACACAGGTTGTTAATGAGTCTTCCTTCAATCCTGATGCCCCATTCTTCTTCATACAGTCTAGCTTCTCGGAGTATTTGCTCAACACACAGGTTGAATAGGTATGGTGAAAGGATACAACACTGCCGCACACCTTTCCTGACTTTAAACCACGCAGTAACACTTTGTTCTGTCTGAACAACTTCCTCTTGATCTATATACAAGTTCCTTATGAGCACAATTAAGTGTTCTGGATTTCCCATTCTTCACAATATTAACAATTTTACAGATATATAATTCATATATAATATTATTAACCCAATTAAAATTTAATGAATTTTAGTATATTCACAGGGTTGTGTAACCATCACCAATATCTAATTTTAGAATATTTTCATTACCCCCAAAAGAAACCTCATACCCACAACCATTAATCTACTTTCTGTGTTTATATATTTGTCTATTCTAGATATTTCATATAAAACAAATCATATAATACGTGGTCTTTGTGACTGATTTTTTTCACTTTGCATAATATTTTCAAGGTTCATCCATGGTATAGCATGCATTTGTCCTTTTTATAAGAGAAAAATAATCCATCATATCAACATACTACATTTGTTTATACATTCAGAAGTTGATGGACTTTTGGGTTGTTTCCGCTTTTGGGCTATTATGTATAACGCTGGTATGAACATTTATGTACAAGTTTTTGGATAGACACCTGTTTTCTGGTCTTTTGGGTATGTAACTAGGAGTTGGATTGTTGCGAAGGTTAAATGTTCGGCTGCTAACCAAGAGGTAAGTGATTCAAACCCACCAGCTGCTCCATGGGACAAAGATGTGGCAATCTGTTACTGTAAAGATTACAGCCTTGCAAATCCAACGGAGCAGTTCTACCATGTCCTGTAGGGTCGCTATGAGATAGAATCAAATCAAGGGCAATGGATTTTAGGGTAACTATGTTTTACTTTTTGAGAAATTGCCAGACTGTTTTATACAGCAGCTAGGCCATTTTACATTCCCACCGGCAGTGTATAAGGGTTCCAGTTTATCCACATCCTTGCCGACATTTGCTAGTGGGCATGACCACAACGCGTATATCAGTTTGTGGTATTTTGGTGACTTTCATGCTGCTGTGATGTTGGGAGCTGTGCCACCAGTATTTCAGATACCAGCAGCGTCACCCATGGTAGACAGGTTACAACAGAGTTTCCAGACTAAGACAGACTAGGAGAAAAGGCCTGACTATCTACTTCTGAAAATTAGCCCATGAGACCCTTATGAATCACAACAGAACATTGACCGACTTGCTTGCTTTGGACACGTCATCAGGAGGATCAATCATTAGAGGAGGACATCATGTGTGGTAGAGGGACCCCGAAGGTGAGGGAGACTCTTGGTGATTTGGATTGGCAGAACAGTCACAACAATAGACTCAAACATGGCATCCATCATGATGGTACAGGACCAAGCAACATTTCATTCTGTTGTGCATGAGGTCACCATGAGCTGGACTTGGCTTGACAGCAGCTATCTATCTACCTATCTAGTGGCCATGAAGTGAAGTCTCATTGTAGTATGTTTCCTTGATATTCTATACTGATCACCCAAAAGCAAAACCCACTGCTGTTGAGCCCATTCTGACTCATAGGAACCCTATAGGACAGAGCAGAGCTGCCCCATAAGTGTTTCCAAGACTGTAATCTTTAAGGAAGCAGACTGCCACATCTTTCTCCCTCAGAGCAGCTGGTGGGTTCAAACTGCTTACCCTTCAGTTAGCAGTGGATCACTTTAACCACTGTGCCACCAGGGCTCCTACTATACTGATCACATCTATTCAATGGCAACAAAGAAAACTCCCTATACTCATAAAACAAAACAAAATGTCGTGAGTACCCTTGAAACTTGAAATAAATGCTACCCTTTTTTTATATTTACATAGTGCCCCAAATCACACCTGGATAGGCTGATATTGGGCTATCTTAAAATGGCTATAGCCACAGTTATGAAAATGTATGTAAAGAACATGACCTTGCAAATTCCAGTGTTGTTTACTGATGCTCTATTAAGGAAGTTGACAGTTTCTAAATTAATTTTTCAGCACCTCTATCAGCACTTCACATTTCTATGCAATTTTAAAGTCCATTTTCTGAGATTGAGGATTATCCTCAAGATGCTGATTTTTATACTACTTTTTGGCTTCCATCTTCTTATTCTCATTCCTTTCTCTGATTTATTTCATGTCCAGCACCCAGTTATCTCATTTTTTTATATGCATACAAGCAAACCACATCTAACTTTTTTAAAGTGAATTGTCTTTGTCTTGCTTGCCTTACTTTTTTGAACAAGAACAGGGGATGGGGTCCTATGATCCAGGTTACCCAAATATGGTAAAATAAAATGTACTACTTGAATTGCTATCTAGTTAAATGGATTGTAAAGCAATAGCTGGTGCAAATATATTATCTATCTATGTATCGAAATTCCTTGGAACAATTTAGATTAGTCAAACTTCAGAGTATACATCAATATAAAATTTTATCTATCAACACGTTGTTCATTATGTTATACTTTGGCTATAAATTCATTTCAAGATTTTGAGGGAAAAAAGGGAGGCATTTTAAAAAGTTAACTGTAGAACCAAGCAAAACGAAGCCCGTTGCTGCCAAGTCAATTCTGACTTATAGTGACCCTATAGGTCTGTTTTATCGAGTGGTAGCAGCAACTTCAAGCGACCTTCAGGGAAGATGGCTTCTGTTTAAGAAGTGCTTGAATGGCCTTTTAGTTATACAAATATAAAGCAGGTTCCCTTCTACACGCCCTTAGGGAGACTGTAAAGCCCTGGTGATCTGAATGTACATTATTGTGTGTTCCATTTTGGAAATTGCTGTGTATGCTTGAGGTTATGTAGGATTATATAACTTGCTTTTGGGGGGAGGGGTGGAGATAGAAGTGGGGTAAATCATGTCCTGGGCGCAGACAAAAGACAGAGTGCTTTAAAAGTTCTTTATTTTTCTGAAGAGCTTTGGAAGTACTGAAAGACAACACTTTGATATGGACATGGACACTGCAGTGACAATAGAGAGATCTTTCCAGAAGTCTTTAAAGCCAGGGGTCATTGGTTGATGGTAATCAGAGCAGGAAAGGAAACATATTGCAGGCACTCCTAATGGGCAGAGTACAGCATGAGAGGCATCCCTCTGAGGACGTCTAGAAATAATTTGAAAATATCATGGGGTGAAGGCTTCATGGTGAGTCTCAACAAGCACAAGGACCTGGACTAGAGCAGTGTTGTCCAATAGAAATTTTAGTGATAATGGAAAAGTTCTATAACTGTATTGTCCAGTATAGTAGCCACCAGCCACAGGTGATTACTGAACACTTGAAAAGTGCCTGGTGTTTTTAAGGAGCCAATTTTAAAATTTGATTTAATTATAGTTAATTAAAATTTAAATAGCCACATGTGGCTAGTGGCTACTGTATTGGACAGCTTAGGTCTAGAATATTTCAATTACATGTTTAAGATGGAATCATAAATTGAACTGAAAGTGCATCTTTATAGTATAGCAATTAGACAAAAAATTAAAAGATCTTAGGTCAATCTTCACTACCTATTAAGTAAAATTCAAAAAACACTTAGCTGAATATATAAGGTATTATGAATTGAATTGCATCCCCACAAAATTACGTGCTACAAATCATCACCCTTATTCCTGTGGGTGTAATCTCATTTGGGAACAGGAATTTTTGTTATGTTAATGAGGCCATGACTGCGTAGGATGTGTTTTAAGCCAACCGCATTTTGAGATATAAAAGAGCAGATCAGGCACAGAAGAAAGAAAACACAAATGGAGAAAGATTGATGCCATATGGAGGTCACCAAGGAACCAAGGAAGAGAAGTTGAAAGAGACAATGATACTCCCCAGAATGAACAGAGAGCGCCTTTCCCTAGAGCCGGTGCCCTGAATTCGGACTTCTAGTCTCCTAAACTGTGAAAAACTAAATTTTTGTTAAAGCCACCCACTTGTGGTATTTCTGTTATAGCAACACTAAGAAACTAAGACATAGTCTTTCCAAACCTCATCCCCATATTATTGTTCCCGCCTTAGTTCCAACAACCTTCTAATGCAAACCCCCAACCCTACAGCTGAAGGTGCCTGGGTACCACAAATGGTTTCCTCTCAACCTAAAGTCTGGCAGTTTGAACCCACCTAGCAGTGCTGCAGAAGAAAAGCATATGGCAATCTGCTTCCGTAAAGATTACAGCCAAGACAACTCTACGGAGCAGTTCTACTCTAACACATGGGGTCACCATGAGTCAGAATGAACTCTACAACAACAAGTTTGTTTTTTTTTTTGTTTATCCAGGATGCCAGTCTGGGTTATCTGCTCTCCCCCTCAAAATGGGGAAGAGGTTCAGAAAGGTTACATTAATTATCCCCAGATAGCTAAGTGATAGATGTTCAGATCTAAGCAGTGCGATTCCAGAGGTCAAATCTTACCATCACACCGACTCTCGCTTTAATTATTTGCAAAATAAGACTGATAATAGTATCTACTTCATAAAATTGTTTGAAGATTAAATGAGATATTTATATGAAGAACTTGACATTTACCTGGCACAGAACAAGTACTCAATGAAAATTAGCTATTGATGTTACATTGGCATTGGGTCTTAAAATATTAATTTCTTTGTTATAACTCAGAAAGAAACATAGCAAATATTTTTCTTTTGAAGACAAATAGACCATTTTTGCTTTTGACATATATTTGCTTGACCTAGCATTATGACATTTACAGAGATCTCAAATAAAAATGAGTTCATGGATTAGCTTTACACCACTCTGGAAAAGTTCTGCCACGTGGAAGCCACCTGAGTTATAAAGAAAAGAAATGGTTTAGCAAAGTGCTATGGCACTGAAATAATGTTATTTCAAAAAGTACACTTGTACACAAACCAAAAAACAGAATAAACGAAGAACATTCAGTCACTGAAAGACATACTGGACTATAAACAAAAATGATGCTCAAACAGGATCATTCCTTATACCTTTTTATCACGGAAAAACAAAAATGTGGAAAGGAGACTCTGAAACGCATTTGCAAGAAGCCAGATAGGTAAGGTCATTCATCTTGTATTTCTATCCAAGGTACCATAGCCTAACTATGATCTTGAGTATGTAGAGTAAAGTTATTATTTTGTTTAGTATGTAGCTCTGACCATAAGAAACTGCAACATAAAAACGTGCTTTACTATGAATGCTGTCATCGGTTTGGCTGTATGTCATTAAAATTTCTCCTACCCCCTAAAATAGGAATTTAAAGTAAAATGTGGTTTTCATTGTGATGTTTGTGTGCTTACTGTAAGTATTCAGAAGGGAAAATATATATTTTTTTAATTTTTAATGTGCTTTAAGTGAAAGTTTACAAATCAAGTTGGACTCTCATACAAAAATTTATAAACACCTTGCTACATACTCCTAATTGTTCTCCCCCTGATGAGACAGCACACTCCTTCCCTCCACTCTCTCTTTTCTTGTCCATTTCGTCAGCTTCTGACCCCCTCTACCCTCTCAACTCCCCTTCAAATAGGAAATGCCAACATAGTCTCATGCAGCTACTTGATCCAAAAAGCTCATCCTTCACCAGTATTATTGTCTATCCCATAGTCCAGTCCAATCCTTGTCTGAAGAGTTGGCTTTGGGAATGGTTCCTGTCTTGGGCTAACAGAAAGCCTGGGGATCATGACCTCTGGAGTCATTCTAGTCTCAGTCAGACCATTAAGTCTGGCCTTTTTACGAGAATTTGGGGTCTGGACCCACTGTTCTCCTGCTCCCTCAGGAGTTCACTCTTGTGTTTCCTGTCAGGATAGTCATCGGTTGTAGCCGGGCACCATCTAGTTCTGCTCTCAGGCTAATATAGTCTCTGCTTTATGTGGCCCTTTCTGCCTCTTGGGCTCATAATTACCTTGTGTCTTTGGTGTTCTTCATTCTCCTTTGCTCCAGGTGGGATGAGACCAACTGATGCATCTTAGATGGCTGCTTGCTAGCATTTAAGACCCCAGAAGCCACTCTCCAAAGCGGGATGCAGAATGTTTTCCTAATAGATTTTATTATGCCAGTTGGCTCAGGAAACTTCTTTGCTTTTGTTTTAGTCCAGTTCTGCTGACCTCGCCTGTATTGTGTATTGACCTTCCCTTCTTCACCCAAAATAATTCCTATCCAATATCTAAACAGTGAAAACCACTCTCCCTCCCTCCCCCTCTCATAACCTTGAAAGAATATATTTTTATTTTTATATTTTTTATAACTCTTTCTCCAGTTATGATAATAGTGGTCTTACACAATATTTGTCCTTTTGCAACTGACTAATTTCACTCAGCATAATGTCTTCCAGATTCTTCCATGTATGAAATGTTTCACAGATTCATCACTGTTCTTTATCGATGCATAGTATTCCATTGTGTGAATATACCATAATTTATTTATCCATTCATCCATTGATGGGCATCTTGGTTGCTTCCATCTTTTTGCCATTGTAAACAGTGCTGCAATGAACATAACCAAAACCAACGACATCGAGTCGCTTCCAACTCATAGGTGTGCATATATCTGTTTGTGTAAAGGCTGGATCACATGGTAGTTCTATTTCTAGCTTTTTAAGGAAGCACCAAATCGATCTCCAAAGTGGTTGTACCATTTGACATTCCCACCAGCAGTGTATAAGTGTTCCCATCTCTCTACAGCCTCTCCAACATTTATTATTTTGTGTTTTTTGGATTAATGCCACCCTTGTTGGAGTGAGATGAAATCTCATTGTAGTTTTGATCTGCATTTCTCTAATGGCTAATGATCATGAACATTTCCTCATGTATCTGTTAGTTACCTGAATGTCTTCTTTAGTGAAGTGTCTATTCATATCTTTTGCCCATTTTTTAATTGGGTTATTTATCTTTTTGTAGTTGAGTTTTTGCAGTATCGTGTAGATTTTAGAGATCAGGCGCTGATCAGAAATGTCATAGCTGAAAACTTTTTCCCAGTCTGTAGGTAGTCATTTTGCTCTTTTGGTGAAGTCTTTGGATGAGCATAGGTGTTTCATTTTTAGGAGCTCCCAGTTATGTAGTTTCTCTTCTGCATTGTTAGTAATGTTTTGTATACTGTTTATGCCATGTATTAGGGCTCCTAACATTGTCCCTATTTTTTCTTCCAAGATCTTTATCGTTTTAGATTTTATATTTGGGTCGTTGGTCCATTTTGAGTTAGTTTTTGTGCATAGTGTGAGGTATGGGTCTTATTTCATTTTTTTTTGCAGATGGGTATCCCGCTATGCCAGCACCATTTGTTAAAAAGACTGTCTTTTAAGGAAAATATTATTTAAAAATAGAGAAAGAGAACATGTACATCAATAGTTTCTAATATTCCTTAATTATTTTCAATGCTCCCTGTATGTTCTTAGAAAATTGAACAATGCTTATGAGATCATAGTATACAAGTATTGATTGCTTTAATAGTGTAATACAAAATTCAAAAAACAAGATGCCCAGTAATATAACCTTGCATGCATGTCATAACAGATATTTTTTATTTCTTTACCAATTGGAATAAGGAGTTTTATTTCTACCAGATTGCAAGAAAAATAAACCAAACATATTGCTTAGTCTTTCATAGACAGACACAAAATTTAATGAACTCATTTTAATCAAAGTTAAACAATTTTAAGCAACTAGATGAAATTCTTTAGTTAATGTTAGTTTTATATTTTTATAGGTATGTTAAAATATGGTTCTGTTTTACGGTTTTGACTGAAGTAGATTCTTGAATAGAAAATAGCAGTGGAGTTCTTTGATGTTCACTTTATTTTGCAGGTTTTTATTAAGTAAGGGGTTGGATTAAATCAAGATAATGCTTCAACCAATATTAATTGACTTTCTAAAACCTTTATTTTTATATATGCATAATAGGAACTCTTCCTAAAGCTTGTTGAACAGTACAGAATCATAAAACACAAAGAATGAAAAGAACACTTTTGTAGAATTTCAATTTCTATATATTATTTAAAAGCCTGAAGCCATCTGACTTTTCCTTTGTGACCTTATTTTCTTTTTTGCAAAATCTTTCCTGAAGTCTTCCATAAGGCCTCTTAAGATAAACCAAAGATAATCCAAAGATAGTCAGTGCTTTGACCTTTGGACTACTGTAACTGCAAATATAAGAAAGTTGTTACAATGATACATTTAGATCAGGTCAAAAAGGTAACATGGTCGAATGTGTTTATTTTTCTTTGCAGTCATGATATGGTTGAATTTTTTTTTTAAGCTCCCTGTTTCTATCATATCCTGTCGGATGAGGGGATTCAGGTTTGTCAGTAGTGGAGGTCAGACACTACTAAGCACTAAAAGTCTTTATTTAATGGATTAGACCAAGGAGAAAATATTCAAGTTTAGTTCAGACAGGGGTGACCTTAGTGTGGATCCTTATTTTTATGTTAAATCCAAATGTGATGAATCTAAAATCAAAACAATGTATTCTGATCTGCTCTGGATTAAAATAGGTTATGCTGGCCCTGATTTGTAATAGATTTTAATACATATCTCATATCAGCCTACCTTATGCTAATAGGTTACCAGGCTTCTATTTTCTTTATCACTGCAACCAATAAACACTACTATTACAGAAAATATAGTCCTAATACAAGGCAACCCACCTTTTGTGCCCATGATAATATATGTGTGTATATATATATATAATGTATATATATATATGAGAATGCTGTGTAAAAAATAAACTCTTCCATTCTAGGGGGAAAAAGTGAAGAGAGATGATAAATTGGTTCATGGACATCTTTGTGGCATTAAATGACTCATAGTAATGGGATATTATGATTCAAGGCAGAATACTGGACCAACTGTTTGAAACTTGGTATTATACTATATTAAATTTTTAGTTGTCTGCTGTTGCTTCAGATATTATCTAAGATTCAGAGTTAGCATTCACAAGGAAGCACTCTAGCATATAAATCTTAAAGAGAAAAAAAAATTAAAAAAAGAGCTGCAACAGTACAAGTTGATTTCCCAAGGATGCAAAGAGAAAAATTTTCTACAGATGAGGCATAACTTTATGCACTCTATTGAAAATTCGGCATAGTGTTATACATTCTTGATACATGGTTTAGCTCCTCAAGTACAAAGAGTGGGTTAGAACTAAAGTGTAAATCACATGCTTGTTTTTGGATTGCTTTATCTAATCCTTCATACATATATTAGTCCCATTGTAAAATAGAGATGTGATTTTCCTTTCACAAGTCTAACTAAATCTTCACATTATGCAAATACACATCTGTTCCAAAAAACAAAGCTAAAGAAACAATCCACATTTACTACAAAACAACAAAGATTTCAAGGATATTGGAGTATAATTTTGTTTTTGCTCTATTTGTTTCAGCTGCATCAAGGTCTAATGGTGATATATTTTACTCCTGTTCTCTAAACAATAAATAATTTTCTTTAGAGTATATGGACCATAACACAAGCAACATGGTAAAAGATCATTACTTTAAGAAAAGAAATTCCAAGGCAAACTTATTAAGTATATTTTAAATATTGGTAACCTATAAAAAATTGAAACTAATATAAGAAAGGTGCACACTTACATACCAAATAGTTTTAGTAGTTCCTACTCCCATCAATAGTGGGTTCAACTGTTTTGCTTTTAGGTGCAGTCAAGTCTGTTCTGATTCATAGCAGCCCTATGTACAACAGAACCAAACTGTCCAGTCCTGCACCATCCTCATGATCGTTGTTAGGCTTGATGTTATTGTTGCAGCCACTGTGCCAATCCATCTTGTTGAGGGTCTTCCTCTTTTCCGCTGACCCTCTACTTTACCAAGCATGATGTCCTTCTCCAGGGACTGATTTCTCCTGATAACATGTCCTAAGTATGTGAGACGAAGTCTCACCATCCTTGCTTCTAAGGAGCATTCTGGCTGTGCTTCTTCCAAGACAGATTTGTTCATTCTTTTGGCACTCCATGATATATTCAATAGTCTTTGCCAACACCATAATTCAACTATAAATGCTGTTAATCAAGTAGGACTACTTAAAATGAGGCCTTTTGGACATTTTACATCAAACTTGTTTTGCTTTGGCTAGTGTTTAAATCCTTGTCTCCACCTCCTCCCAATGTTATTAGAAAGGTTTATTTTTTTAATTTGTAGTTTTCCCTTCTCTTCACTTGAGTACAGTCATCCCTTGGTATACGCAGGGATTGGTTCCAGAACCCCACAGTATCAAAATCCGAGGATGCTCGAGTCCCTTATATAAACGGTGTAGTATTTGCATATAACCTACTCACATCCTCCCATATACTTTAAGTCATCTCTAGATTACTTATAATACCTAATATAATGTAAATGCTATGTAAATCCTGTTGTACAGTACTGTATTGTTTAGGGAGTAATGACAAGACGAGAGGCAAATGATGCTCAAACAACGAGTGCTGGAGAGGGACTGAGGACCTGTGAAATGGCGAGAGGCTACAGCAGGGAATGCCCACACAGCACTTCATTCACGTGCCTTCAGGGTAGTGCTTAAAAGTGCTTGGAGTGGGGCAAATTCAAGTTTTGCTTTTTGGAACTTTCTTTTTTTTATGAATGTTTTCAATCTGAGGCTGATTGAATCTGCAATTGTGGAACCCATGGATATGGAGGGCCGATTGTAACTTAATTTAGTGATGGTCATCTCAAGTAATCAAAAAATTAATACATTTTTTAGTGCCTACTATCTGTAAGGCATCACTTTCAAAGAAGACAAGGTAAACTATTTTATGAATGAGTTCAAATAAAAAAAACGAAAGACACACAAAGATTGAATGTGCCTGGAAGATGAGTAAGAAAAGAACTTTACAGTGAGTGCTCCTGTTTCCCTTAGAAATACTTGTGTGATGAAAAAACACTGGATTTTCTTTTCAAAGATAATCTTTTTATTAAAAGAACAAGTTTTATTCCTAAGACTGGTTAAGAAGACAGTGATATGGATCTGTCCGATTGTGTTCTCCATCATTCATTCAACGAGTAATTATCAAACACTACACTGGGCTAGTCCTTAATTCTATCTTTCAAAGTTTAACACACTCAACTTGTTATGAAATGCTACTGATATAAAAACATTTGCAGGTCAAGCTATTCTGTGAACTGGATTCCCTGAAAATGTGGGCATAATTACTGTTTCGTGACTGTCCAAAAATAGTCAGAATTCTCAACATGAGCAGAGTAATTTCTCCAGATGCGCAAGAAAAGTTTTTAATTATTAAATTCTACTCAATATTCAAGAACCAACTTTAAGAAGAGGCAACACACAAAAAGCTCAGGCTTATAAAGTAGGGGTTAATCGCGAGCATTACAGAAATGTGTTTCACCTTCACAAAATGATACAGTGTAGGATTCACATAGACCATGTAATGAACATACATATTGTACTATTCTCCCTTTCAGTGGTAAAAGCAAGGCACATCAACATATAGCCATAGAAATGAGCCCCAGACCGGCTTACCACAAGATGCAAGAAATGCCTTTTAAATGTTCCTGACAGTGTTCATTTAACTTTAACACTTTTAGTGCAACGGAAGTTTTTAGATTGGGTTTAATTCATTTTGTATTTTTCATTCTTGTGAGCTATGTGTATATGTATATATATATGCATGTATACATATATATGTGTGCGTGTGTATACACACATATACACATGCAGTCCTGGTGGCATAGTGATTAAGAGCTACAGCTGCAAACCAAAAAGTTAGCAGTTCAAATCAACCAGCTGCTCCTTGGAAACACTATGAGTCAGTTCTACTCTGTCCTATAGGGTTGCTATGAGTCAGAATCAACACAATGAAAATGAGATTTTTTTTTAGTTTTGTATATACGTATATATACATACACATACACATATATGATTATTGGAGCCCTGGTGGCTAGTGGTTAAGAGCTTGGCTGCTAACCAATAGGTCGGCAGATTAAATTCACCAGCCAATCCTTGGAGGCACTACGGAGCAGTTCTACTCTGTCCTATAGGGTCACTGTGAGTTGGAACTGTCTTGACAGCACCTAACCACAACAACATATATGATTATATTTGGTTATGCAATTTCACAGCTTTAGAGGTTGAAATCAACTTGACGCAATGGTTTTGATTTCGTTTTTTAGTTTGAGATTAAACACTGAGATTCAGTATCTTGAGAAATACATCTTAAATATTTTTGTTAACGGTACTTCCATGTACAGCGGCAACCTCTTTGATTTGTTAAGAAAACATTCCTATTTTATGTGTGTGTGTGTTACACACATATTTCAATAAACAACTGTTTGAATAGAAGCGCAGTAGTTTAATGATAATTTTAGGTTTTAAATGATCATAGTCAGGATTTAATTATACCTACAACTCTGCTACTTATAAACCATGCCTGTATCTGTGAGATTAAACAAAAATTTTGCCTGCAGACTCAAGTTTGTCAGCAAAAGTGACAATAATATGGGTTGGCCAAGTGTCCTATCACCCACTAGAACCACTAGGGGGCATGTTTTTCCATAGCTCTAAAGATCAACAATTTACTGGACCTGGAAAGCCATGCAAGTCAAAATTTAATTTCAGTGAGTCAGGCATTTCTATATTGTGATCATCTAGGGAAAACCCTGGTGGCATAGTGGTTAAGTGCTACAGCTGCTAACCAAGAGGTCGGCGATTCAAATCTACCAGGTGCTCCTTGGAAACTCTGTGGGGCAGTTCTACTTTGTACTACAGGGTCGCTATGAGTTGGAATCGACTCGAACGGCAGTGGGTTTGGCTTTTTTTTTGGTTTAATCATCTGGGGGCTTAATTTAATTTATTCCAGGTGCTTCCTAGATAAAACATTAGACCAAGCAGTTATCTATGCACAGAAAAATTTAGGATAGATGAAAAAATAATTTTCATTTTACCAGGTTTCTCAGTAGTAGTTGCTCAGAAGAAACACACTTTTTATCGAATATGCAAGGGGTTTGTACAGTGGAATATTACGTTTTCTTCATTGTATCTAGAAAAAAAATATCTGTATATTTTATAGATTCAGAAGGCTAACTCTATTTGATTTTCCTCCAGACGGTTTTATTTGCTGAGAATAATGATGAATATAAGCCATTTAATATTGTTTTGGGTTTTCTATCTAGAAATGGAGTTAGCAAGGTCAAGGTTGATGCATATTTAAAATACAGATATAAGAACCAATAACAAAGCAGCAATATTGAATCAAAATTACACTATCCATTTGCTCAATTTTTATTATTTTTTCTAAGTAATTATAATGAAAACATTTTTTCTTAATTTATTTTAGTCAAATAATTTTCAACATATTTATTTCCTCATTTTATTGGGGGTGTATATTTAAGAGCAGAGATATTAAGTCTTCATAATTAGATACCTACAACTCCTTGGACCAAAGCTGAAGAGATTTCAAAAATAATAAAACTGAGAATATGGGGCTGAGAAGAGATGGAGTAAGAGAAATAGTAAGCAAAACTGAAGAAGTTGCATTTGATGCTACTCAAGATATATATGAAATTGTACTTCCAATTTGAGACTTTTTTCTGTCTCGTGTAATTCTTGGAGTTAGGGATGTGATCCATGGTGGCTGAGGTGGGGAGGAGAGAAGAGCTAATGTTTATTTAGCACCAAATATGTCTCAGGCACTTGCAAATATTTTATTTGAACTTTCACAACAACCCCCCTCCTAGAAATAAGGAGTATTCCTATCCCCAATTTACAGATGAGGAAACTGAAGCTTAGAGAGATTAAGTCTATTGCCCAGACCACAGAAATTTAAGAAGTGAATGATCTGGGATTAGAAACTGTCCAACCTCACTCCAAATGTCGTGCACTTTCATTTGACCCCAAGCTAACTGGCCAATACGAAAATAGAATTCATAATATTGACTTTATCAGCACATATTCCTAATTTATTATTCCTTTGCTACTCAAAGTGTGGCCCATGAATGAGCGGTTATCAGCATCACCTAGAACTTTGCTAACCATGCAAATTCTCGGGTTCCATCCTAGACCTGCTGAATTAGAATCTTCATTTTAAGAATATATGCAGGCTATAAGCACATTAGAGCTTGAGCAGTGCTATTTTATACAACTTGACTAGACAAGTCAATCCCTGCTTTTTAAACTTTTGCAAATTAATGCTGAAGACTCTTTCAAGGATGTTTTAATTTATAGATATTTCACTTGGTGTTTTACGTAGACTTCAGATAGTTGAAATAATTCTACTATGGTGTCTTCATTTAAAAACGGTTTAACACCCCCTCCCTAGCCTTTTTGATCTCTATTATGCATTTTCTTTATTATTATTACAGTTATAAAATAGTGAAAATGTACAAAACTTGATAGCCTACTGGGGCCCTTTCATTTCCAATGTCTCATGAGGATTTAATGGCACTTCACTGAATGACTATATTAGATGAATAATATACAACCTTTACTCTGGTGTTTCTTCCTTTATTTTCATCTTAAGTTTACCTGTGATACTAATGGCAAGAGATTTCTTTTTTCTGTGCCTTAAAAGGAACCTGATATACCCATGGACTCATTAATTAATACTATCTATTTTCATACTCTTGCTATATTGGTTTCCTAACTGGAATTACAACGGGAGGGGGAGTTAAGTGTTTGAACCCTATTGTAATCACCACTGTCTTGCAACTCTGGTTTCTTTTTCCCAAAACTTGACCTATTAACTTGCTAATCACCAGCTGTTTGTTTTGTCACTGTTGGTATTTTTGTCAAGCTAACACTGTCTCCACTTTATATTTCTGACTATGAAAATATCTTTTGCACACTCCTATTTTGTAAAATATATATAATGGCACTTTATTTTATATATATATTATGGCACTTTATAATATATATAATATGTAGTATATTAAATAAATAAATAAATTTTTATATATAATGGCATTAAACATTATATATACATATATAATGAAGTGCCATTAAAACCTCATGGGAGATTGGAAATGAAAGGACCCCACTAGGCTATCAAGTTTTGTACATTTTCACTATCTTACTTTTTTTATAACTGTAGTAATAATAAAGAAAATACATAATAGAGATCAAAAAGGCTAGGGAGGGGGTGTTAAACTTTTTTTAAATGAAGACACTATAGTAGAATTATTTCACTGTCAAGTTAACACTGTCTCCACTTTATACTTCTGACTGAAAATGTCTTTTGCACTCTCCTATTTATAATGTTTTTTTAGTATATTGCTTTGTATAGTTTTCACAGTGGTTGCTCTAGGTATTACTATAATTTGTCACAGTCTACTGGTGTCAACACTTTACTACTTAAAGTGTAGAAATTTTACTTCCGTTTGGGTTCTTACAACCTTTCCACTTTTTAAATATCATTGTATTAAGTATTTCCTTTTCATACACATATTATCCTTTTTATACATTGTATATTTCCTTTTCATACACGGAGCACTGCATCAGATGGTGTTAAAACTTTTGTTCAACCTTGAAACATAATTAAAAAGTCATGAGACGAAATAAAGTCTATTATGTTTATTTCGATTTTTATGCAATCTGTTGTTCTTTCTTTTTCTAAGGTTCAAGATTTTATCTATTATCATTTTCTTTCTGTTTAGAGAGCTTCCTTTAGGCACTCATTAAGAGTAGGTCTGCTAACAACAAATTGTTAGTTTTTCTTCATTTCCCTTTCATTGCTGAAGGATAATTTTGTTGGATATAGGATTTGCTCTTGACAGTTCCTTTCTCCAGCACTTGAAAATGTTATTCCACTTTCTTCTGGTCTCCACGGTTTAGATGAAAAATTGCCTGTCACTCGAATTGTTTGTTACCTATAGGTAATGTGTTGATCATCCTGGACTCTTTCAAGGGTTTTTTTTGTGTGTTTGTTTTTTAGTTTTCAGAACTTTGACAATGTTGTGTCTTGGCGTGGATTTCTTTGGATTCACCTACTTGGGATTCACTCAGCTTCTCAGATTGCTAGCTGTGTCTTTTGACAATTGGGAAGTTTTCAGCCATTGTTTTTTCAAATAATCTTTCAGCCCCACTCTTTTTCTTCTCTCGTTCTGTTATAAATGTTAGAGCTTTTGTTATTGTCCAACAGATCCATCCCTGTGGTTCTGTTGATTTTTTTCAGTCTAATTTCTCTCTACTGTTCAGAATGAATAAATTCTATTTATCTGTCTCCAAGTTTACTGGTTCTTTGTCATCTCCAATCTACTATTGAGTCCATCCTGTGAGGTTTTTTTTTTTTTTTTTGGTCATTATGTTTTCATTTCTATAATTTTCAGTTGGTTCTTTTTTACAACTTCTAATGCTTTGCCGAGATTTTCTATTTTTTCGTTTATTTCAAGAAAATTTGTAATTGATAGTTGAAGCATTTTTATGACAGCTACTTTAAAATCCTTGTCAGATAATTCTAACATCTGATTCATTTTGGTGTTGGCTTCAGTTACTTGTCTTTTCTCACTGAAATTGTGATTTTCCTAGTTTTTGGCATAGCTAGTGATTTTTGAATTATATCCTGAACATTTTTAAAAATTATGTTTGGAGACCTTTGATCCTATTTAAAACTACTGTTTTATCAGGCTGTCATCCTGCTTAGATTAGCATGTAGGTTTTGGCTTAATTTTATGGGCTTTAGTTCCAATGACAATTTAGGTTTTTGAGTCCACACAATGCTGTTCTGCTCTGCTTCATTCATCTGTATCCACTGATGCTCTTGTTCAATCCTTGAGGGAGCTACATTTAGGGGTAGAATATGCTTCTGTGGGATTGTACTCTATTATTATATCCATTGTAAGGATAAATTTTTAAAATTTTCCTCACTGTCATAAGGGGAAGAGGCTATTTTCTCCTTTTCCTTTCTTAAAGCATTTCCATGAGAAAACTAGTGCAAATCTTTCCTCTAAACTTTTGATATTCAAGAGTTAATTTTTCAGATGCTAAGTAACCCTCTTTAAGGTTTATAATCAAGGAAAGCTGTTCAAACTTTTGGAAGTAATCCCTTTGAAATATAAATATCTAGAAAGATAGCACCCCTACCTTCATGTCACTGTGAAAGTTTAACCTGGGCACCTTGCTCTGAGCAGTAACTGTCTGCTTGTCATAGAGATAAGAGAAATTTTATTATTTCTTTGGAGAAGAACAATTAACTAAAACAAATGGTTACCTTAATTCCCTAGCAAACTTATGATGAACTTTATGAAAGAATCTGAAGAAAATGATAATGTCAAGTCCTCTAACAAAGGACTTGAGAACATATGTATGTAATGGGTTGTGATTCGTTGGCTATATAAATAGAGTACCATTTCTTTGGATTAACTATGGTACCTTGTAATCTGGATATGTTTATTCAATAATAAAACCCCTTATTTCTTTTTCTAAGTTTTGTGGAGAGGATTCTCTAGGTTATCAGGATTGTCATTTCTGCAACCCCATGTACCCATGACCTGGCATAATTCTATGATTATTGGAATAAGACACACTTGCCACAATTCAGCCAGGGAAAGCTCACCTTGTCTTCAAATATTTAGTTGTTTGGCATTCCAAGCCTATAACATTCTCCTGAATGACCCCCCTGAATTACAGCATTCTATATTCCATCCACTGCATTATCCTGGTCTTCTGCCAGAGTAAAATGGAAATACCCTGTGGCAACAAAATAACAATCCAATGAATAAATGCACATCTGAGAGGAGGAAATGTAAAACAAAAATGCTACTGGCCAGAGGAAATGTATTTTTGTACTCTCACTCACTCTAGATCAAATTAACAAGAACTGCTCTGTTTTAATTTATTAGCTTAACACTAAATTTCTACAAGTGTACTTTAGAACTCCTTTTAACTCTGACTCCTCAGTCATGATAAAAAGCAAGTGATACTTGGGCACATGTGACCTCCTGTAAGAACTGGAGTTCAGGTACAATTCTGCATAGGTTTTGTATTATACAAGTGGATGCTTCTGCCATGTCTGTACACCAGGTTTTCTAGAGAAATCACCTTGAATTTGTAATATGAAAATTACTGGGTAAAATGTTGTTACATAAAAGTTAGACTTTTTATTAAGAATGTGTACAGTTTACTGTAACAATTTTAATGGGGAAATACAATTTTCTGTTTGAGTAATGATTAGAGATAAAATCTGCCCACATTATTTTCCCCTTTATTAACAAACTAGAATGTAAAAAAGAAACATTTAAAATTAATTAAAAAGTTCATTAACCCCCTTTAAATTTTCTTTGCCAGTCCCTTTCATTTTGTAAAATATAAATTTTAATTAAAGTAGTATTAGAGAAAGTTCCAGTTTATACAAAATTGAAACAAATGAAATTTTGTTCTGAGACTGAGACAAGTGGCTAGAAAATAAGCTGTGGCGCACCTCAATGCCAAATACCAACTTTCAGGGTCTCTTAGGTGACCATAAAATAAGTGCCCATTTAGTCGAACTACTTGTAACTTCCACATGCATAGTGCAGAAAGAATTTAGGATTACAGTGTATACTATGAAGCACTGCAAGACTTTGAAGTAACTTTGAATCACAAGAAGTTTAATTTATATTTATTCTTGTTGTTGTTGTAAGTGTATTTAAATGTTTTCTAATTCCAATAATGATATACTCTTTCAGGAAGATACTAGAATGTGTATAGATGCCGTGAATCTCATCCCTGACTTTGCTGTAAAATTTATGTGAAAAAAGTTCTATGTAACCTCATTGGGTCTGAAAAAATCAAAGTTTATTTCTGATTCTGTCAGAAATTGATTCAATCTTTAGTTCTGATAAGTTGGATTCGTTTTCCTTTAGGGTCTGCAATACTTATCTCTCCCAGCTCCTAAAGTAATTCTGGTTGCTACCCTGGGCTACTCCATGGTCTATGCTAATAGCACCACAGTGGCTAGCAAAAAGCCTGACCCTGAAAACTGCTTTTGCCTCAGAAATTTTAGTCAGTGTGGATAAGCCTCTAACCTTCCCTTTTTATCTGAAATGAGATTGTATTTATCAAGGACATTTCCAAGAGCCCATACCAAATGTGCCTTTGAGTTGTTTGGAGAATTTGAGTGTGGATTTACACCTAGAGGAAAAAACTAGCATTTGTTGAATTACTGCAATGTGCCAACAATCTATACATGTTACAGGAAACAAAATTTGATAGCAATAAATAACAGCCTTGACATTGGAGAAAATTTAATCATTGATGCAAAGGACAAATTTCAGAACACATACAAGAATGCAGAGGAAGTGAATAAAGGGAGCAAAAGAAGGGGAAAGATAATGGATCTGTAAAATAGATCACAGAGGTCCAATTGGCAAATAATAAATATTACAGAAGAAGAAGAGAGAAAAATGGTTCAAACCAAATAATCACGGGTAAAAAATATATTATTAGGTATTAAGACTTACATGTTGCAGGCAAAATTAATGAACAGGAATTTATACTATGGGGGTGTTTCCAGCAGAAGTTAGAATAGATTAGTGCAATGCTGGCCATTAGGCAAGCTAGGAACACGCTGTGGGATGGGGTAGATCTTAATAAGATAGTAGGAAGTTACCATGGAACTACATGAACAGATCTCTTAAGGTTTTGATTTTAATCAAAAATGAAATGTGTATGTGGGGAGGAGACAAGAGAGTATACTGAGTCCAACTTGGTTAAGAATGGAGAATACATGGGTATGTAAAAAACATACCATGAAAATAACAATTTTAGGAGTAAGAGAGACCCATGCTTAAAATTCTAGCACTTTCATGTGCTACCTATAAGACCTTAGAAATTTACTTAACCTCTCTAGACCTCAGCCTGCCTACTTGGAGCTGCCTACTCTGCCATTTTGAAAATGTACTTTTGTATTATTCTGTATTGTCATAATTATATAGTAAAATTACGTGGCATCGTTTTTCACCTTTAAGATTGTTGTTGTTGTGTGCCTTCAGGTTGATTCCAAATCATTACAACCTATTTTTTTAAATGAACAAATCAAGAATTCAGCTTTATATATTGCAATAATTGCAAAGAATGTTTTAACTCACTGCCGTCGAGTTGATTCTGACTCATAGTGACCCTATAGGACAGAGTAGAACTACCCCATAAGGTCTCCAAGGCTATAAATCTTTATGAAAGCAGACTGCCACGTCTTTCTTCCGTGGAGCTGCTGATGGATTCAAATTGCCTACATTTTGATTAGCAGCCAAGCACTTTAATCACTACACCACCAGGGCTCCTTGCAAAGAGTATAGTAGGTTAAATAATAAAATACAAATCACACTAAGACTTGAAAAAAAATGAAGACGTATACCAGATGCGACAAAAGTTCTGTGTAATCTCATTGGGTTGGTTTTGGGATGGGAAAACTAATTATGGTAGAGATAAGATATCAACTCTTCCTCAATTAATATGTAATTTAATGTACTCCCAATCAAAATCATATAGGAGTTTAGGGACAGCAGGGACTTGGCAAAATTGTTCTAAATTAATTTGGAAAAAATAAACAAGTTAGCATTTTCTAAAATTAAAAAATTGAAACCTGATGAAGGAACTAAAGCTATCAGACATTTAAGAATGTATAAAGTGATAACGGTTAAAGCAGTGATACTGTAACACTAATAAGCTGAGCGATCAATGGAACAGAATAACCTAGAAACAGACCCTTGTGAACAGGAATTTAATGCATCTTATGTATGCTAAGGTTTTGTCTTCATGAAGGTAGGGCAAGACCAGACGATGTTTGGTTCTGTTATAGAGTACAGTCACCATGAATCAGAATCAACTCAATGGTAACTAACAACAACAACATGTATGCTAAAAGTGGCATCACAAAGAGTGTATTGAAAAAACTATTCAATAGGAAGTTTTAGGAAAACTCAGAACCTGAGATAATAACATAAACCAAAATCAAAACCAAACCCAGTGCCATCGAGTTGATTTCAACTCAGAGCGACCCTATAAACCCTGGTGGCGTAGTGGTTAAGTGCTACGGCTGCTAACCAAAGGGTCGGCAGTTCAAATCCACCTGGAAACTCTATGGGGCAGTTGTACTCTGTCCTATAGGGTCACTATGAGCTATGAGATAATAACATACATCCAAAGAATTCCCAAGGAATTAAAATTGAATAATTAAAAAAATAATAAAATATAAAAATAAATTAAATTGCATATTTATCAACGCATTGGAAGGGCAATGCCTTAGAAGCAATAGAATAAATTGCAATGAAAATTACTGATAAAATAAATTAATTGAACTACTTAAAAACTTCTAAACATCATTAAAACCTCATAAAATAAAACAACAAATGACAGGGACATACGTTTGCACAAATATGTTGGTGTGTGCATTTAATGTAATTAATATCTAAGGCTCCAAAATAAAAATGGGCAATAGACAAAACAAATACTTCACAAAATAGGAAATATGACTAATAAACAAGCATATGGAAAATATTCAACATCACTAGTAATGCAATAAGTTCACATAAAACAACTTATTCCTCCTTGACATCATCACTTGGATGTCTAATAGGCATAATAAACAACATATGCAAAACAAGCCTCTTTATTTCCCTCTCCAAACCCACTCTTCCCTCAGACTTCCCTATCTCATCTCAGTCAGTGGTACCACTGGTCATCACTTGTTGATGCCAAAAATCTACAAGTCATCAATTACACCCCTCTTCTCCTCATCACCCCATTTTTCCATCAGCAAGTCCTATAATCTCTACCTTCAAAATATTTACCCAAACTAACCACTTCTAATTATCTCCACCGTGCCATTCCATTTAAAGCTATCATCATCTCTCACCTCAAGTCCATTCTCAATATAGTAGCCACAGTAACTCTTTGAAAATGTAAATAAGTTCATGTTACTCCTTTGTTAAAAATCAAGCAATGGCTTACCAAAACAATTGGAATAAAACCCAAACTCCCTACTCTTGTCTACAAGGTCTGTCTACTTTCCCCATTCATCTCATGCCACTCTTTCCATATCTTACCAATTTCCAGCCACACTGGCCTCCTTGTTCCTTGAACAGCTCTTTTTCACGTTAGTACATTTTCGCTTACAGATTCTTCTTTCTGGAACATTCTTTCCCCAGGTCATCATATAACTAATTCATTCAGCTCTCTTCTCAAATGTCTCTTTTTCAGAGTGGTCTTCCCTGATAGCCCTATTAAAAACAGTGCCTCCTATCCTCACCACTTCCCTTTCTAAAATCATTTGCTAAATTATCCATATACCTATCTGTTTTACCAAAATGCTAAAACAGAAATTTAAACTTCCTCCCATGTTTAAAGAATGACCAAAATTATCAGTTAATTTATCAACTTCATTATTTTCTAGACTCTCTGTCTTGAAGTTGTCTTGACTTCTGTTCAAGTCTGGAGAGGTGGTTCTCTAGGATTCCTGCATAGCTCCTGTTCAGGGACCTCCTTTCACTATTATAAGCATCTTTTACTGCCCTAGATGAACTATGCAATTTGGGGCTACCCAATATCTTTTGTAAATCCTCTCCCCATTTTGTTAGTTTCCCACTGGGCGTATTGCTTTTCCCAGGTAGAATTTAAAATAAATTCCAGCATTCCTTGTTACCAAACTGCAGACATGTGACTAGTTTCTGCCAAACAGATGCACCTGTGTGCAACTTGAACTGTGGAAGTAACGATCTGAGGTTGTGTCACTCTCCTAACAAGCAAGAACATTATGGCCATCATTATATTGCTTAAGTTTGATAGCATGAGTCAACTTAATGGAGATAAAATGGTGGGAAATGCAATTTCCATCCATTTACCACCATGTTATTTTTCCTATTAAACATTACATTCCTCTAAAACTGCTGCCATTGGGTAAATTCTGACTCTTACTGACCCCCTAGAGACCTCTTATTTCTATTAAACAATGTTCCTACTGAGTCCTGGCACATTCTTATTTACATATGAAGATTGTTTCAATTCAAACTATACAGGTCACTTGTTTCCTTATGTCCTGTGTTTTTGTTTGTTTTTGGCTTTTCTTGCAAGTACTACTAGGTTCCCAATAAGTGCTTCAAGTCCTCTTCACTTTCAGCAATCAAGGTTGTGTCATCAGCATACCGCAGATTGTTAATGAGTCTTCCTCAAATGCCCCGTTCTTCTTCATATAGTCCAGCTTCATGGATTATTTGCTCAGCATACAAATTGAATAGGTGTGGTGAAAGATATAACCCCGATGTACACCTTTCCTGACTTTAAACCACGCAGTATCCCCTTGTTCTGTCTGAACAACTGCCTCTTGATCTTTGTACAGGTTCCTCAAAGGCCACAGCCTTCACTATGGTTTACACCTCAACATAAAGAAGACAAAACCCTCACAACTGGACAAATAAGTAACATCATGATGAATGGAGAAAAGATCGAGGTTGTTGAGGATTTTATTTTACTTCGATCCACAATCAACTCCCACGGAAGTAGCAGTCAGGAAATCAAAAGATGCATTACATTGGGCAAATCTACTGTAAAATACCTCTTTAAAGTGTTGGAAAGCAAAGATGTCACCTTGAAGACTAAGTTGCTCCTAACCCAAGTCATGGTATTTTCGATTGCATCATATACATGCCGAAGCTGGACAATGAATAAGGAAGACCCAAGAAAAATC
Source organism: Loxodonta africana (assembly GCF_030014295.1). Lineage (NCBI taxonomy): Eukaryota > Metazoa > Chordata > Mammalia > Proboscidea > Elephantidae > Loxodonta > Loxodonta africana. The sequence continues at coordinate 147,639,553 of NC_087369.1, forward strand.
GACGCCTTTGTATTGTGGTGTTGGAGAAGAATATTGAATATACCACGGACTGCCAAAAGAACGAACAAATCTGTCTTAGAAGAATTACAACCAGAATGCTCCTTAGAAGCGAGGATGGTGAGGCTACATCTTAAATACTTTGGACATGTTGTCAGGAGGGATCAGTTCCTGGAGAAGGACATCATGGTTGGTAAAGCAGAGGGTCAGGGAAGAAGAAGATGACCCTTGGCAAGATGGATTGGCACAGCAGCTGCAACAACTGGCTCGAGGATAACAACGATTGTGACCATGGCGCAGGACTGGGCAGTGTTTTGTTCTATGGTGCATAGGGTCGCTATGAGTCGGAACCAACTTGACGGCACCTAAAACCAACAAGAACAAGATTAGGTTCCCAAAGAGGAAAAATGTTCAGAAGGGCTCTGAACATCTACCCATTTCTTCACTAAAAATTGTCTCCCATCTTGGTAGGATCTTTTTGTTTCATGCCTTACACATCCCACTTAATGTAAGACCTGTTTCAGAAATATTATTTCCACTTAGCAGTAACCATTCAACTGTCCCTACACTACTACCTTCATGCTTAGCTTTGCTTTTCTCATAATATATTCTTCTTCTTGGTTCTGTCAATCATTCCCAAGGAATTTTTGCCCAAGTCAGAAATTTAGGAAAGCTGTGTTAAACTGCTCTGTACTTTTTGTAGCAATTATTTATTGATTCTGTAAATTATTCATGGTATAGGAATAAAGAAGATTTTGTAACACGCTCTAATAAAATCATTTATGGAGAAGAAGGTCAGGGATAGTGTGTTTCAGAAAGATACTGCATTTATCCACTCCATCCTCCAACCATTATCTCTAGGTTTTCTAGACCTTAGTTAAAACTAAAACTCAATCACATTACAGACAAAGGTATTATTATCATTACAGAAATCTTTTGCAGTTATAATTATGAGGGTCTCTGACCCTTCACATTAGAATATACTTTGTATATCAAGTGACAGCCTAATTTGGCTAGAGCAAGTCTCTGTGTAAGCTAATTACAAGTGGTAATTTTGCCTGAAAGGAGACTGACTTGAAAGTGAATCCAATTTAACGGTGAAGAGATTGGTATAAGAAACATTTCATTGTAGGCTTGTAAGTCCCTTAAAGTGCTAATTTTTCACTTGAATAACCATATTGCCATAGCATAGATTTTTCAAATTACTTAATATTTGTGAGATATTATTGAAACTAAGAAAAAATAAAGATAGTGAGGATTTATTTTTTTCATTTTATGGGGACAATTTAGGATTCTACCTAATTATTATTCACACACATTAAAATTAGCCTCTATTTTCCTCTTCCCACTTGTTCTTAAGATGGAAAGGGTCACCTTGCTCCATTAAAGGACGCGGTTAATTCCTTAATTATATATTCAACTCAGAAGGAACAGTGTGTCCAGTTTATCAATCTTTCTGAGGTTTGCTTTTTTTTTTTTTTAAAAAAAGTATAATCTCTCTCAGGCATTTTAATAATCATCTTTCAGAAAATCATTTCATGCAGCTAGCAGCTATTGTATGGAGAGTTAAAATATGGCAACTGCAGGCAGCAAGGGCAGAAGGAATGCTTTAAGAAGGACCTGAAGTATGGCTTTAAACACTGTCATCCGGCTCTGGATGGCTAGGCAAAGGAGCTCTATGGAGCACAGTAATCAGGATCAGGGCCTTTTTTACAGCAAAGACGTTTGTATAAATCCAAGTCAAATCCAATACAATCCCTGCAAATAGCAGCTACAGGCTCATATTATACTTTACACAATATTGAAGTTGGTATAATGTGGACAGGAACATTGGCTAGCTTCAAACCTGAACAGGGACTCCTGACCTTTTTGAGGACCACCAAGTACACTTCCTGCTCTAAAATTATTGTTTTCTTTCAAGATACTACAATGCTTAGAATCACCAACGCAAGGTATTTCATTGTGTTGAAGTCTAGAATTTTCAGAAGCCTTCTGTGAAATTGCAACTCTTCCCTGGGAAAGTGTAGTGGGTGCTATGGCAAGCTGTTCAGGTCTACCCTTCAGGAGAAGGGAGTCAGAACCTCAGCTGTTTGCCGTGTTTGTGACTGGTGGCTCTCACATCAATCCCTCTCCAGGAATTGGTATCAGTCAAAAGAGCTCTTTCACTCAAGATCATGTCTTCCCCATGGGGTCAGCCCACATCCAGCGACTGATCAATAATGAGGCATAAAGGCCTGGCCCCCTTGTTTCAGGGTAAGACAACTCTGAAGTGCCATTCCAGTTTCAGAGTTTCCCGTAGGTTCAGCTGAAGCCTTTGTTATAACTTCCTTTCAGTCGTGCTTCTCCTGCTGCCTAATCCTGCTGCCCTCACCCCTTATAGGTGTTGTTCCCCAATGCAACTCTGGGGGTCTCAGAGTCTGTTTCATGAAGCACCCAACATACAACAGCTGGTACTAAGAAGGTGCCTAGGAACAGACTTAAAATGTGGTGGATAACTTATGGTAGGTGAGTCACTGAAAGTCCCTGGCATGTGGATTTATATAATAATTAAAACTTTCATTGATGGTGAACTCAATGAAATATTGAAGGAAGGAATATCCTGACAAGTGTGATATCTCAGGTAGTCAAGAGGCTTTCTTGAGAGGGAAAAAGAGAGTAATTATAAGGACCTTTGAATGAGATGGCTGTGCTAGGGGCCATCTATGCCCTGGAGAAAGACAATGAAAGGTTGAGGGCGATTAACAACCAATATAAGGTGAAATGTGAAATTTAAGTGTGAAAATCTGAGGGCTTCCTTGGCAGCATATAAAGAGGCTATCATCTTCTGAAGCTGGAGGGTTGGAAATGATGAGAATCAGTAGTAATTAATTATAAGAGTATCAAAGTTCCAGAGAAGGTTGAATTCTCATCCAGGCAAGTATGTTATGCCAAAGTAAGAACCTTGTTTGGGAAAGGTTGGGATCTCAAGACTTGGCCTGGGAATATCTGCATTGGTGCACCCAAAAATCTTGAATCTCCATATCACCTTGAATCCTCTGCAAAAACAGAGCATTATTCCTTGTTGGAGGATAGCCCACACTCTTGGTTGAAGGTAATGCAGAGGACTCTTCCCTATAAGGCCATACCTGCCTCCTCAGAATCCCGGGATCTAAACTAACCCTCCTCCCCTGGCTAACAGGTCAATAGTTAGAATCAAGTTACAACATAAACCAGTCAAGGAAGTACTTGGTCTGCTAAAGAAGGAGAGGGGCTATACACTGAAATTGTTGCAAGATCTAGGCAACGGGTACCAGAACAAGCTCGGAGAAAACATATGAGGCCAGACACTAAGTGTGCTGGTTCAAGTGAGACAAATATAAGTTAGATAAGGAAGAGTGTATTGATATAAGGGCACTCACTTGTGAAACAGGATTTAATATCCTGATAAGGACCACAGGAGATGGTACTAACATACTGCTTAAGGTGGCTTTTGTAAGGGCTGACAAAAAGGATAGTCCTCACAAAGTAATATAGAAATGCCAGAACCTACCTGACGAACAGTGGATGAAAGAATCAAAAGGCTCAAAGGAATAGGTATGCTGGAGTGAATATACTGTGTAAGCCCAGAAAACCCTCTAGGTAACTATGTTCTCCAGGAGGTTCTAGGAGATACTGCGCTGACAAAATAATAAGGAATCCACTAGTGGGGGAGTCACAAGCGTTGTCATTAAGCTCAGGCATGACTGTCCTTTGAAGTCCCAGGTTGACAGTAGAAGATTCTGTTATAGAACTGACTTTGATAGCAACAGAGCTGACAGGATCCTGAAATAACAGATGCCGAGTAGTGGTGTTTAACCCTCAGATGCAAGGTGAGCACAATTACTGTAATAAGAAGCGAGGCCAAAATGGTAGCCAGTAGGGTCTTACCTCCAAAGAGTTATAGAGAAAGTTGGTAGAACACAGCATTCTAAGAGGCAATAAGTGTGGGCAGTCAAAAAGAGCATTGCCCAATCTATACAATAAAAAATAATCAAAAATTGATGATTATGAGGCTGAGGCCGGATGCTTCAATAAAAAGTCACGATTCCAAGCCTAGTTTTAGAAAGTGAGACCATTCTCAGGGCCAGAACCCACCGACTGAAGGGGATTCTGGGTCCCCATGAGGAAGAACCCTAAAATACCATGGCAAGCATATATGGCAATGATCCCTTCAGGGACCTATGGCCATTTTCTTATGAAGTTGTGAATTGGTGGAAAAAAGGGATTATGCAACAGCTCAAGGGTTGTTGGACCCAGGGTATGAGTTGACATTAATACCTGAGGACCCAAATTGTTATCATAGATCACTGTTTACAGAGGAGAAATATAGAGTCCAGGTAATAAGTAAATTCCTCTCCTCAGCTTAGCTCATAGTGTGTCCACTAGGCCCACAGACTCACCTGGTGGTGTTTCTTTGATCCCTAAATTTATAATTACAATAGACATTTTGGAGTTGGCAGAACCACTACATTGATTCTTTGGCCTCTGGGACACACTATTCCTTTATTCTTCTTAAGTTTCAAAAACATTTTGAGAATTTAAGAGCGTAGAAAATGGAGTGTTAGGTCAGTATAATGTTCTAAAAGATTGTGTAAGAACAGATAACTATCCTCCAAGCTAAGAGATATGATTGGCATGTCCTTGAATTTTTAAACAAATCCATAACACACTATGGATTAGTCATCCAAAAGCACATTTATTCATTCTTTTCTTTACTGAGCCAAATCTTTATTGAGAACTTTCAGGTAGTATGCTAGGTGTTAATATAAATGAGGGTAAAAAACATACCTGTGTTTTCTACAGTTTTATTATCATTTCAACTAATACTACCTTTCTGGGTAAGTTTATTCAAACAGCTCCTTCAGGCTACAAAAGGGTTGTTCATGTATTTAGTACTCGAGGCTTCGTTGGGCCAAATCGAGCTCCTTATATCCATACACAATTTTTAGATTTTCTTTCTGGGAATGACAGGGAAAACATATTTCTTTTTATATTGTGGCAATAACAGTCACATTTAGTGTGTATAAAATATGCTGCTTTGTCTCTGACTTCTGAAAATAGTGATCTGATAAAATGAGACTGATGAATGGTCAGAAGGGGGAAAAAGAAACATCTACGTTTGGATTTCATAAAAAAAGCCATTTTGCAAAATGATTAATTACAAACTAAAAACATTTCCAGAATAAAAATAAGGATGCCTCATTAGAATCAGGAACAGAGTGTGCATTTATTTCCATGTAATCTCTCTCCTGTCATATTCACAGTTAGCAGAATATCTGATTTGACTTTTTATTATACAACTTACATGACCTTCTTTCACTACATACCTGCCCAGATGACAGACTTTGAAAAGATTGCAATTAGTAAGTATGACATTTTTAGAGTTTTGTCATTTAAAATGAAAAATATTTAAATAGTGTTTAGATTATACAATCTTTACTACAACTTGGTATATAGAAAAAATATATGTATATAGACACATGCACATATATACATATATAATATATTATGTGTGTATTAATTGATATACAAGGTCTTCACCATTCTTAGATGACTCCATTCTCCATTGCTTCAATATAACTGAGCCATTTCAAACAGGTTTTACCTAATTGAACGAATGCTTCCCTATGTGTATTCAGCATTTAATTCTAATTATGGTTCCCTTGCCTTGTTGTTGTTGTTGCTAGGTGCCGTTGAGTCGGTTCCGACTCATAGCGACCCCATGCACAACAGAACGAAACACTGCCCGGTCCTGTGCCATCCTTACAATCGTGGTTATGCTTGAGCTCATTGTTGCAGCCACTGTGTCAATCCACCTTGTTGAGGGTCTTCCTCTTTTCCGCTGACCCTGTACTTTGCCAACCATGGTGTCCTTCTCCAGGGACTGATCCCTCTTGACAACATGTCCAAAGTATGTAAGATTCAGTCTCACCATCCTTGCTTCTAAGGAGCATTCTGGTTGTACTTCTTCCAAGACAGATTTGTTAGTCCTTTTGGCAGTGCATGGTATATTCAATATTCTTCGCCAACACCACATTTCAAAGGTGTCAATTTTTCTTCCGTCTTCCTTATTCATTGTCCAGCTTTCACATGCATATGATGCAATTGAAAATACCATGGCTTGGTTGGGGCAAATCTTAGTACTGAAAGTGACGTCTTTGCTTTTTAACACTTGAAAGAGATCACTTGCAGTAGATTTAACCAGTGCAATGCGTATTTTGGTTTCTTGACTGCTGTTTCCGTGGCTGTTGATCCTGGATCCAAGTAAAATGAAATCCTTGACAACTTCAATCTTTCCTCTTTTTATCATGATGTTGCTCATTGGTCCAGTTGTGAGGATTTTTGTTTTCTTTATGTTGAGGTGCAATCCATACTAAAGGCTGTGGCCTTTGATCTTCATTAGTAAGTGCTTCAAGTCCTCTTCACTTTCAGCAAGCAAGGTTGTGTCATCTGCATAACGCAGGTTGTTAATGAGTCTTCCTCCAATCCTTATGCCCGTTCTTCTTCATATAGTCCAGCTTCTCGTATTATTTGTTCAGCATATAGATTGAATAGGTATGGTGAAAGAATACAACCCTGACACACATCTTTCCTGACTTTAAACCAATCAGTATCCCCTTGTTCTGTCCAAACACTGCCTTGATCTATGTAAAGGTTCCTTATGAGCACAATTAAGCGTTCTGTAATTCCCATTCTTTGCAACTTTATCCATACTTTGTTATGATCCACACAGTTGAATGCAAACATCCTTCTGGTATTCTCTGTTTTCAGCCAGGATCCATCTGGCATCAGCAGTGATATCCCTGGTTCCTCATCCTCTTCTGAACCTGGCCTGAATTTCTGGCAGATCCCTTTGGATATACTGTTGCAGCTGCTTTTGAATGATCTTCAACAAAATTTTAGTTGCCTGTGGTATTAATGATATTGTTCGATAATTTTTGAATTTGGAGGGATCACCTTTCTTGGGAATAGGCATAAATATAGATCTCTTCCAGTCACTTGGCCAGGTAGCTGTCCTCCAAATCAATGACCTCTTGTTTTCTTCATGTATGATGTCCTTGATGTCATTCCACCACTTGTCTGGTCTTTGGTCACTAGTGTTCAATACATCAAATCTTCAGGTGGTCTCTAAATTCAGGTGGGATATACTCAAGGTCATATTTTGGCTCTGGTAGACTTGCTCTGATTTTCTTCAGTTTCAGCTTGAACTTGCATATGAGCAATTGATGTTCTGTTCCACAGTCAGCCCCTGGCCTTGTTCAGACTGATAATATTGAGCTTTTCCATCGTCTCTTTCCACAGATGTAGTCAATTTGATTCCTGTGTATTCCATCTGGCAAGGTTCACATGCATAGTCACCATTTATATTAGTGAAAAAAGGTATTTGCAATGAAGAAGTCATTGGTCTTGCAAAATTCTCTCATGCAATCTCTGGCATCATTTCTATCACCAAGGCCATAGTTTCCAACTACCAATCCTTTATTTCCAACTTTCGTTTTCCAATCACCAGTAATTATCAACACATCCTGAGTGCATGTTCAATCAATTTCAGACTGCAGCAGCTGATAAAAATCTTCTGTTTCTTCATCTTTGGCCCTAGCGTTTGGTGCGTAAATTTGAATAATAGCCATAATTAACTGGTCTTCCTTGTAGGTGTATGGATATTATCCTATCACTGACAACATTGTATTTCAGGATAGATCTTGAAAAGTTCTTTTTGACGATGAATGCAACACCATTCCTCTTCGAGTTGTCATTCCCAGCATAGTAGACTATATGATTGTCTGATTCAAAATGGCCAATGCCAGTCCATTTCAGCTCACTAATGCATAGGATATCGATGTTTATGTGTTCCATTTCATTTTTGACAATTTCCAACTTTCCTAGATTCATACTTCATACATTCCAGGTTCCGATTATTAATGGATGTTTTCAGCTTTTTCTTCTCATTTTGAGTCATGCCACATCAACAAATGAAGGTCCTGAAAGCTTTACTCCATCCACGTCATTAAGGTCGACTTTGCTTTCAGGAGGCAGCTCTTCCCCAGTAGTCTTTTCAGTGCCTTCCAACCTGGGGGGCTCATCTTCCAGCACTATATCAGACAATGTTCCTCTGCTATTCATAAAGTTTTCACTGGCTAATGCTTTTCAGAAGTAGACTGCTGGGTCCTTCTTCCTAGTCTGTCTTAGTCTGAAAGCTCAGCTGAAACCTGTCCTCCATGGGTGACCCTGCTGTTATCTGAATACCGGTGGCATAGCTTCCAACATCACAGCAACATGCAAGCCCCCACAGTGCGACAAACTGACAGACACATGGGGGCCCTTGCCTTAGAAACTGAAATGTAAAGGGACATATTTTTATTTGTTCTCAAATGAACCGCAATCCATACTAATTTACTTAAAGCAACAATGTATTTTTCTATTAAATAGTGACATATAACTGACAGCGACACCTTTGTTCATATTCTCCGAAGCAGAGCTAGCAACCTCCTTCTCAGTGCTAAGACAGCAAACTCTCTATCGGCTCACTCTTCATACAGTTTAGAAATTTCTGCTTAAAGCTCTCTCCCCGAAGGAATTGTAAGCTTCCAAACACAGAGACCTCCTATTAACCATCTTTAGTTATTAATATTTAGAATAGTGTTGAATAAAAATGAATATATACTTATTTTTTGTTTACTGTTACTTTTCTGATATAATTTTATTCTAGATTCTTTTTACTTTTACTCAATTTCATTGTATTTTTGTTGTTGCAAAAATATAGGTAACACAGCATTTGTCAGTTCAACATTTTTTTGCATGTACAGTTCAGTGAGACTAATTACATCAATCATGTTGTGCAACCATCAACAATATCAACAGCCAAATTTTCTATCACTATGAACAGAGCACAATTAAGTGTCCTGGAATTCCCATTCTTCCCAAGGTTACCCATAATTTGTAATGATCCATACAGTTAATAACAATAACTTTGCATAGTCAATAAAACACACGTAAACATCTTTCTGATATTCTCTGCTTTCAGCCACAATCCATCCGACATTAACAATGGTACACTTTGTTCCACATCCTCTTCTGAATCTGCCTTGAACTTCTGGCAGCTCCCTATCAATGTGCTACTGTAACCACTTTTGAAAGATCTTCAGCAAAATTTTGCTTATAATATTGTTTGATAATTTGGGCATTCTGTTGGATCTCCCTTTTTGGAATGTGTACAAATATAGATCACTTCCATTTGGTTGACAAGGTAGTTGTCTTCCAAATTTCTTGACATAGGCAAGTGAGCACTTCCAGCATTGCATCTGTTTGTTGAAACATATTAATTGATTTCCATCAATTCCTGGAGTCTTGTTTTTCTCCAATGCCTTCAGTGCAGCTTGGACCACTTCCTTCAGTACCATTGGTTCTTGATCATATGCTACCACCCGAAATGATTGAAAGTCAACAAATTCTTTTTCTGTGTATTCCTTCCATCTTCTTTTGATGTTCCCTGCATCATTTAATATGTTCCCATAGAATCCTTCAATATTGCAACTCAAGGCTTGAATTTTTTCTTAAGTTCTTTCAGCTGGAGAAGTGCTTAGTGAGTTCTTTCCTTTTGATTTTCTATCTCCAGGTCTTTGCACATTTCATTATCATATTTTGTCTTCTCAAGCTGCTCTTTGAAATCATCTGTTCAGCTCTTTCAGTTCATCATTTCTTATATTTGCTTTAGCTATTGTATATTCAAGAGCAAGTTTCAGAGTCTCTTCTGACATCCATTTTGGTCTTTTCTTTCTTTCCTGTCTTTTTAATGACCTCTTGCTTTCTTCATGTATGATGTCCTTGATGTTATTCCACAACTGGTCTGGTTTTTGGTCGTTAATGTTCAATATGTCAAATCTATTCTTGAAATGGCCTCCAAATCTAAGTGGGATATACTCAAGGTCGTACTTTGGTTCTCCTGGACTTGTTCTAATTTTCTTCAGCTTCAACATGAACTTGTATATGAGCAATTGATGGTCTTTTCCACAGTCAGCCCCTGACCTTGTTCTGACTGATGATATTGAGCTTTTCCATCATCTATTTCTACAGATGTAGTCAATTTGATTCCTGTGTATTCCATCTGGTGAGGCCCACATGTACAGTCACTGTTTATGTTCTTAAAAAAAGATATTTGCTATGAAGAAGTTGTTCTTGAAAAATTGTATAATGCGATCTCCAGCATTGTTTCTATCAGCAAGGTCATATTTTCCAACTACCAATCCTTTTTTGTTTCGAACTTTCACATTCCAATTGCCAATTATTACCATACCTCTTGATAGTGTGTTTGATCAATTCCAGACAGCAGAAATCTTCAATTTCTTCATCTTTTTTGGTAAAAATCTTCAATTTCTTCATCTTTGGCCTTAGTGGTTGGTGCATAAATTTGAATAATAGTCATATTAACTGGTCTTCCTTGTAGACATATGGATATTATCCTATCGCTGACAGCAGTGTACTTCAGGATAGATCTTGAAATGTTCTTTCTGACAATAAATGTGATGCCATTCCTCTTCAATTTCTCATTCCAGAAGTAGTAGTCCATATGATTGTCTGACTCAAAATGGGCAATACCAGTCCATTTCAGCTCACTAATGCCTGGGATATCTATTCTCATGCATTCCATTTCATTTTTGACAACTTCTAATCTTCCTAAATTCATACTTCATACATTCCACCTTCTGTGGAATGTAAAAAAATATATATATATAAATATATACATTTTCTACATCCCACCTTTTGATTATTAATGGATATTTACAGATATTTTTTCTCACTTTGAATTGTGCCACATCATCAAATGTAGGTCCTTAAAGCTTTACTCCATCCATGTCATTCAAGTCGACTCTACTAAGAGGAGACAGCTTTTCCCCAGTCGTATTTTGAGTGCCTTCCAATCTGAGGGGCTCATCTTCTGACACTATATCAGACAATGTTCCACTGCTATTCATAAGGTTTTCACTGGCTGATTTTTTCAGAAGTAGACTGCCGGCCCCTTCTTCCTAGTCTGTCTTAGTCTGGAAGCTCTGCTGAAACCTTCCACCAAGTGTGACCCTGCTGGTATCTGAAATACTGCTAGCAAAGCTTCCTGTACCACAGCAACACACAAGCCACCATAGTAAGAAAAATTAACAGACAGGTGGTGGCATTTGACTCTGTGGATAATAACAAATTACTGATAACAGTGTGAAGAATGGAAATTCCAGAACACTTAATTGTGCTCATGAGGAACCTGTACTAACACCAAGAGGCAGTTGTTTGAAGAGAACAAGGGGATACTGTCTGGTTTAAAGTCAGGAAAGGTGTGTGTCAGGATTGTATCCTTTGTCCATACTTATTCAACCTGTAAGCTGAGCAAATATTCCGAGAAGCTGGACTATATGAAGAACAAGCCACTGGGATTGGAAGAAGACTATTAACAACTTGTCATATGCAGATGACACAACCTTTCTTGCTGAAAGTGAAGAGGATTTGAAACACTTACTGATGAAGATCAAACACCTCAGCCTTCAATATGGATTACACCTCAACATAAAGAAAACAAAAATCTCACAACTGTACCAATAAGCAACATCAAGATAAATGGAGAAAAGACTGAAGTTGTCAAGGATTTCATTTTACTTGGATCCATAATCAAGACTCATGGAAGGAGCACTCCAGAAATTAAATGACACATTGCATTGGGCAAATCTGCTGCAAATGATCTTCTTAAAGTGTTAAGAAGCAAAGATATCACTTTAAGGAGTAAGGTGCACTTGACCTAAGCCATGGTGTTTTCAATCGCCTCACATGCATGGGAAAGCTGGACACTGAATAAGGAAGACCAAAGAAGAATTGACGCCTTTGAATTGAGGTGTTGTCGAAGAATATTGAATATATCATGGACTGCCAAAAGAACGAATGAATCTGCCTTAGAAGAAGTACAACCAGAATGATCCTTAGAAGCAAGGATGACGAGACTTCATCCCACATACTTTGGACATGTTATCAGGAGGGAACAATTCGTGGATAAGGACATCATGCTTGATGAAATATAGGATCAGTGAAAAAGAGGAAGACCCTCAACAAGATGTATTGACACAGTGGCTGTAACAATGGACTTAGGCATAACAACAATCTCAAGGATGGCACCGGACCAGGCAGTGTTTTGTTCTGTTGCACATAATGTCCTTATGAGTTAGAATCAACTCAGTGGCACCTAACAACAACAGCAACATGAACAAAAATTCTCTATTTCTTAAACACTTCATTTTAGATTTTAAATATTCTTTCTAAATGCTTTGTGATCATTGCTTCAAATTCATGTTGGTTTCTGAATATATCCTAGTGCTTCCGCTAGAAAATAACATACTCGATAAATTTACTACGGTTACAACTAATACAAATTCCCTTGTAGGAAAAATAATTAATTAATTTAGCAAACATCAATTGGGAGCCTATTTTTTTTATGTTATCATGTACAAGCTCAAAGCTAGTCGTGAATACAAAGCTGAATTTGACTCAGTCCCTGCCCTCAAGTAGCTCATGGTATGGTAGCTCTGTCTCTGTTCTCAAAACAGAGAAGAGAATAATGAAAGATATATGCTTTGTAGTCTATGGTACCACAAACATGCCTGTGGCTTATCTAATATTCATTTCACGCTAATTTGTAAACTAATTTGCATTATAAATATATATGTATGTATATATATATATATTTTTTCTTGTGAGATGGCTGCATGGCCAAATAAATGTTATATTCAACAAGGGCAAGAATTTTATAATACATTGCTAGTAACTCAATTGTGCTAACGAAGCCCAGTGCACAGAGCAAGTAAGTTGAGGGACTTGTGGTTTAGTAGAAAAGTAGTGGACTTAAAGCAGAAAACCTGAGTTCATGTCCAGCTGCATTCTTTTCTGGCTATGTATTACTTTGAGCATATTATGAGCAGAATCTCTTGAAATGATTAAAACATATTTCCTTAGAATTCTTTGTGAGGATTAAATGAAATAAATTTTTGAAAATTGTGGGTCCTTAAAAATATGTCATTACTCAACTAAGAACCCAAGAGACAGAAAGGGCCACATGAACCAGAGACCTACATTATCCTGAGACCAGAAGAACTAGTTGGTGCCCGGCCACAATCGATGTCTGTCCTGTCAGGGAGCACAACAGACAACTCCTGAGAGAGCAGAAGACCAATGGGATACAGACCCCAAATTCTCGTTAAAAGACCACACCTAATGGTATGATTGCGACTAGAGGAATCCCAGAGACAGTGCTCCCCAGAACTTCTGATGGCACAGGACAGGAACCATCCCCAAAGACAAATCATCAGGCATGAAAAGGACTGGTCAGTGGGGGGGAGAGAGATGCTGATGAAGAGTGAGCTAATTAAATCAGGTGGACACGGGAGAGTGTGTTGGCAACTCTTGACTGGAGGGGGGATGGGAAGATAGAGAGAGAGGGAAGATGGCAAAATTGGCACGAAACGAGAGACTGTAAGGGCTGACTCAATAGGGGGAGAGCAAGTGGGAGAAGGGAGTAAGATGTATGTAAACCTACATGTGACAGACTGATTGGAATGGTAAATGTTCACTTGAACCTTAATAAAAATTAAAAAAAAAAATGTCATTACTAAGAATTCATTTAACGCAATTAGCTAAGAAACTTAGAGAAGAATCACAAAAGATTTAAAGTTATTTAACAGGGGGTCAACAGGTAACGTTTTGTCTTAGTGCTGTCTTCCCTAAACATATGTATGCTAATCATCTTTCTCTTTTAGTCACCCAGTGTTCATCTTCTCTTCAATGCTAGGTGAATGTCTTCTCTCAAAGTTCGTCTTCTCTTCATTGCTGTATGAATGTCTTCCCTCATTCCTATATTAATGTTTACTGTAGTTAGCAGAATCCTGAGATGAATCCCAAGATTCCTGCCCCTTGATATACATGCTGTGTGTAATCCCCTCCCTTTGAGTGTGGGCAGGATTGTGAATATGATGGATTTTCCTCTTGTGATTAGGACATGTTACATAACAATGGTGAAGGAATTTTGCAGGTGTTATTAATGCCCCAAAACAGTTAACTCTGAGCTAATCAAAAGGAAGATTATCCTGGGTGGGCCTGACTTAATCACGTGAGACTTTAAGGGAAACTAATCCCTTCCTATAAGATATTTAAAGGGTAGAAAAGATTTTCCTGCTGGCTTGAAAAAGTGTACTGCCATGTTGTGGAGAGAGTCATGTGGCAGAGAATGACTGGTGCCCTCAAAGAACTGAGAAAGACTTCAACCGACACACAGCAAGAAAATGGGAATTTTGGTTCCACAATCTCAAGAAACTGCCATGGGAGATTGGAAAAGCACGGTGAGCTTCAGATGAGATTGCAGTCCCTGTCGGCATTTTGGTGTTAACCTGGTGAAACCCTTAGAAGAGGACTCAGATAACCTGACCCACAGAAAATATCATGAATGATGAAATAAAAATGCTGAACAGAAGATTTCAAAGGGCAGCTAAGGAAGACAAACTATTATATTGACATGTACAAAGAACTGGAGGTAGAAAAACAAAAGGGTAGAACACGCTCAGCATTTCTCAAACTGAAAGAACTGAAGAAAAAACTCAAGCCTTGAGTCGCAATGGTGAAGGATTCTACAGGGAAATTTTAGATGACACAGAAAGCATCAAAAGAAGATGGAAGGAATACACAGTCACTATACCAAAAAGAATTGGTTGACATTCAACCATTTTAGGAGGTAGCATATGATCAGGAACCCATGGCACTCAAGGAAGAAGTCCAAGCTGCACTGAAGGCATTGGCATAAAACAAGGCTCCAGAAATTGACGAAATACCAATTGAAATGCTTCAACAAATGGACGCAGCACTGGAAGTGCTCACTCATCTATGCCAGGAAAATTGGAAGACAGCTACCTGGCCAACTAACTGGAAGAGATCCATATTTGTGCCTATTCCCAAGAAAGGTGACCCAACCGAAATTACGGAACAATATCATTAATATCATATGCAAGCAAAATTTTGTTGAAAATAATTCAAAAGCAGTTACAGCAGAATATCGAGAGGGAACTGCCAGAACGAATTCAGAAGAGGATGTGGAGCCAGGGATATCATTGCTGAAGTTAGATGGATCCTGGCTGAAAGCAGAGAATACTAGAAAGATGCTTATGTGTGTTTTATTGAGTATCTAAAGGCATTTGGCTGTGCAGATCACAACAAATTATGGATAACATTGCAAAGAATTGGAATTTCAGAACACTTAATTGTGCTCATGTGGAACCTGTACATAGACCAAGAGAGAGTCGTTTGAACAGAACAAGGGGGTACTGTGTGGTTTAAAATCAGAAAAGGTGTGCGTAAGGGTTATATCTTTTCAACATACCCATTCAATCTGTATGCTGAGCAAATAATCTGAGAAGTTGGACTGTATGAAGAACATGGCACCAGGATTGGAGGAAGACTCATTAACAACCTGTGATACGCCAATGCCACAACCTTGCTTGCTGAAAGTAAAAGGGACTTGAAGTACTTGCTGATGAAGATCAAAGACCACAACCTTCAGTATGGATTATATCTCAATATAAAGAAAACAAAAATCCTCACAGCTGGACCAATGAGCAATATAATGATAAATGGAGAAAAGATTGAAGTTGTCAAGGATTTCATTTTACTTGGATCCACAATCAATGTCCATGGAAACAGCAGTCAAAAAATCAAACGCCATATTTCATTGGGCAAATGGGCTGCAAAAGAACTCTTCAAAGTGTTAAAAAGCAAAGATAATACTTTGAGGACTAAGGTGCACCTGACCCAAGCCATAGTATTTTCAATTGCATCATATGCACGCAAAAGCTGGGCAATGACTAAAGATGACCAGAAAAGAATTGAAGCCTTTGAATAATGGTGTTGGTGAAGAATGTTGGCTATACCATGGACTGCCAGAAGAACCAACAAATCTGTCTTGGAAGAACTACAACCAGAATATTCCTTAGAAGCGAGGATGATAAGACTTTGTCTCATGTACTTTGGACATTTTATCAGGGGACCTGTCCCTGGAGAAGGACATCATGCTTGGTAAAATAGAGAGCCAGTGAAAAAGAGGAAGACCATCAAAGAGATGGGTTGACGCAGTGGCTGCAACAATGGGCTTAAGCATAACAATGATTGTGAGGGTAGGGCAGGAATGGGCAGTATTTCTTTAAGTTATACACAGGGTTGCTATGAGTTGGAAACAACTAAACAGCACCTAATAACGACGGATATTAATAGTCAATTTTTGAAGCTAAAATAGGTCTTTGTTGAGTTTATCGGGTTTTTTTCTGCTTAGAAGGGGAATAAAAAGCTGGAGATTTACCAGTTTGCAAAGATGCAGGACAATGGGGGGAGGCAGCATGATATATAATGGACTGAGGAGCAGAAGATGCAGATTTGATCCTTGATACTGCCTTGAAGTACCTATTCACTTGAGAAGATCTGTGATATTCAGCCTCCTCATTGGCAAACTCAGGCAAGAGATGGGACTGGATGATGTCTGTTATACATCGAATTGTGTACCCCCCCAAAAGATACGTTGAAGTCTTAACCCTTGGTACCTGTGAATATGACCTAATTGGGAAACAGGGTCTTCGCAGATGCTATCAGTTAAAATGAGGTCATACTGGAGTAGGTGGGGTCCTAATCCAGTCTGAGTGGTGTCTTCTTTAAAGAGAAGAGATACAGAAAAACAGACACAGAGGAACGACAGCCATGTGAAGATACAACTACAAACCAAGAAATGCCTAGGGCTGCTAGGAGCTGAGACAAGGAAGGATCTTCCCATAGAGCCTTCAGAGATAACATGGCCTTTGATACTTTGAATTCTGACTCCTAGCCTCCAAACTGTGAGACAACAAATTTCTGTTCTTACAAGTCACTCAGTTTGTGGTATTTTGTTGTGCCAGCCCTAGGAAACTAATACAACCTCTAAATCCCTTTCTGGTAGAAAATGTGACTCCATGAATGATGAAACCTGCAGATAGATTTGGTTTAATTATGAGGAAAGTTTTTGCAGACTATAGAAGCTTGAGTGGGTTTTAGAGGTGTTACGTAGTTATACATTTTAGTGAAAAAATAATATAAGATATATAGTACATGTAACATAGCATATGTTTACATATGTAATATAATAGCTATGCAAAGTAATTATATATAATATGTATAAACAAACAAACAAAAACCATTGCCGCTGAGTCTATTCTGACTCATAGGGACCCTATAGGACAGGGTAGAATGCCTCATAGGGTTTCCAAGGAGCCACTGGTGGATTCAAACTGCTGACCTTTTAGCTAGCAGCAGAAAGCTTAACTGCCCTACCAGGGCTCCATAATATGTACTGGTAATATAATATAAAGTATATATATTTGTGATAAATTACCCATTTAGGTAAAGGACTCAGGAAGATGGTACTAAGTGTTCCCTACCTTGAAATTCTATGATGTATAATATTTTTTCCTTTTTTTAATTTTAATTTTACTATGGTAAATATATATATATGACAAGACATTTTCTATTTTAACTGTTTTTAAATGTACAATTCAGTGGTATTAATTACATTCATCATGTTGTGCAACCATCACCAATATCTATTTCCAAAAGCTTTTCATCATCTGAAACAGAAACTTAGCACTCCTTAAGCAATAGCGGCCCATCCCCTTGCTTCCTCCTGCCGCAAATAACCACTAATATACTCTCTGTCTCTATGGATTTGCCTATTCAGGACAATTTTTATAAATGAAATCATACAGTACTTGTCCTTTTGTGTCTGACATTTCGTTCAGCATAATGTTTTCAAGTTTCATCCATGTCGTAGTATGTATCTGGACTTCATTTCTCTTTAAGGCTGAATAATATTCCATTGTGTGTTTGCGCCACACTTTTGTTTATCCATCCATTTTTTTGATGGACACTTGGGTTGTTTTTTATTATAACAAAAGACTGTCTGATACACCTGGAGAAATGTCAGAGCAGTGAAAATCTTATATCTTATCCAAAATGCCTTATACTCCCAAAATGAAATGATAATTTCTCTCCAAGCGGCTTCTATTTTCCAGTCTTCTGATATTTAAGGAGCTGAGTTAAATGTCCAGGGACAGTGTTTGCATGGGCATAATCTAGTCCTTACTAGAGCTAAAGCAGAACCAAATGATGTTTTTTTTTACCATAAAGAGAAAAATAAAATGAGGTCCGAAACTAGGAACAATATTTAGTTTTGCTCAATAACATCTCACTACTGAGGTCTTGGTGACTGAATTATAAATATATTTGACATAATCATTCATTAATATTTTTTATTCCACACTGTTCTAATTTCTAACAGCTAGTTGGTTATCTTAATGATAATTAACATACTGAAAATACATTTATAATGGCATTATAGTAGTAACACATCAGTGAAAGCACAGAAATTTTAAAATGAAGCTAATATTTCATTCTTTAACTGTTTTAACTGAAGCTTAACTCTTGGAGGCATTAGAGCTGGAAAACTCCAATTAGGTCTATTTTCTCCCTAAAGAGAAAATAGAAGTAAATGATGGAATGGTATCTGCTATCTTCAGATCTAAAACACTTTAACTCTTCAAGGTTACTCTCAAGTGGGGTGGGTATACTAGTGCATACTCTGAGTTTCATTTATGGTCCTTCAGACTGAAAAAGCATATACAAGTCAGAGGAGATTAATATTTTAAAAATATTACCAGTTATACCTCACTCTCATCGGAATCGACTCAACAGCACTGGGTTTGGTTTGGGTTTTTATACCTCACTCTAAGGTGGTCCCAGGAAAAGATTATGAAATAAGCCAAGTTATCCACTCTGCTTGCTTTTGCCCTTTCTTCTCCCTTCCTTCTTCCAGTATTCTATAGAAAACAAAACCCGTTGCCATCAAGTCAATTCTAACTCATAGCGACCCTATAGGACAGAGTAGAACTGCCTCACAGGGTTTCCAAGGAGCACCTGGTGGATTCAAACTTAACCACTATGACACCAGGGTTTCCGTATTCCATACAAGGTCCCCTAACTACCCTGTGGTTTTCCAGGATGCACAAGGAAACTTCCAAATCTATATCTTACCCTGTCTCTGCTACCAAACTCTAGCACCTACCTTCTTCCACATGCTATTCCTGAGCTGTTCACCACTCCACTCACTCACTTCCATCAGAATTCCCCACATACCCATAAATTTTAAGTCTCAAGCAGGAAACAAAAGTAAAGGATTAATCAGATAAACCAACCTTGCTAACGCTTTAGTGCAGTAATTGTTTTGTTAAAATTTTCTCCGTCTGGGACCTCTTTGAGAATCTGATGAAAACTGGTTAACTATCTCCTCAGGAAGGTGCACAAGAACATACCACTTTACCTAACGTTTCCTGAGCTTCCAGAGTTCTTGTACCCCAGGTTAAGAGCCTTGGGAGTGATGTGGTATCTCTTCCATAATAATGCTTTACACAATCAAGTGAAGATCCCATCAGTGTTATGGTAACGGAAATAATTTGGAGCACCAGGAAAGGCCAAATGAGGAGATATTTGGGTCTATAGGCATTTCATAGAATCTCCACTTAAACCATTTATGCAGTCTACCAATAAGCAACGTTACGATAAATGGAGAAAATACTGAAGTAGGCAAATATTTCATTTTACTTGGATCCACAATCAGTGCCCATGGAAGTAGCAGTCAAGAAATCAAATGACGTATTGCATTGGGTACATCTGCTGCAAAAGACTTCTTTAAAGGGTTGAAAAGCAAAGGTATTACTTTGAGAGCTAAGGTGCGCCTGACCCGTGCCATGCTATTTTCAATCACCTCATATGCATGCAAAAGCTGGACAATGAATAAAGAACACCGGAGGAGAATTGATGCCTTTGAATTATGATGTTGGTGAAGAATATTGAATATACCATGGACTGCCAGAAGAACAAACAAGTCCGTCTTGGAAGAAGTACAGCAAGAGTGCTCCTTGGAAAGGAGAATGCCTAGACTTCATCTCAGATACTTTGGACATGTTATTAGGAAGGACTAGTCCCTGGAGAAGGACATCATGCTTGGTAAGGTAGGTAAAGGGTCAGAGAAAAAGAGGGAGACTCTCAAAGAGATTATTTGTTTTTATTGTGCTTTAAGTGAAAGTTTACAAATCAATTCAGTCTCTCACAGAAAAACTTATATACACCTTGCTATGTACTCCTAGTTGCTCTCCCACTAATAAGACAGCACACTCCTCCTCTCCACCCTGGATTCCCTTGTCCATTCAGCCATCTCCTGTCCACTCCTGCCTTCTCATCTCGCCTCCAACAGAAGCTTCCCACATAGTCTTATGTGTCTGCTTGAACCCAGAAGCTCACTCCTCACCAGTACCATTTTCTGTCTTATAGTCCAGTCCAATCCCTATCTGAAGAGGTGGCTTCGGGAATGGTTCCAGTCTTGGGCTAACAGGAGGTCCAGGGACCATGACTTCTGCGGTCCTCCTAGTCTGAGTCAGACCATTAAGTCTGGTCTTTTTACTAGAATTTAAGGTCTGCATCCCACTGTTCTCCTGCTCCATCAGGGATTCTCTGTTGTGTTCCCTGTCAGGGGAGTCATCGGTTGTAGGTGAGCACCATCTAGTTCTTCTGGTCTCAGG
Source organism: Loxodonta africana (assembly GCF_030014295.1). Lineage (NCBI taxonomy): Eukaryota > Metazoa > Chordata > Mammalia > Proboscidea > Elephantidae > Loxodonta > Loxodonta africana. The sequence continues at coordinate 147,660,234 of NC_087369.1, forward strand.
TTGATGTGGTCTCTGGTTTATGTGGCCCTTTCTGTCTCTTGGGCTCATAATTACCTTGTGTCTTTGGTGTTCTTCATTCTCCTTTGATCCAGGTGGGTTGAGACCAATTGATGCATCTTAGACGGACACTTGCTAGTATTTAAGACCCCAGACGCCACTCACCAAAGTGGGATACAGAACGTTTTCTAAATACATTTTATTATGCCAATTGACCTAGATGTACCCTGAAACCATGGTCCCCAGACCCCCAATCCTGCTACTCTGGCCTTCGAAGCGTTCAGATTATTCAGGAAATTTCTTTGCTTTTGGTTTAGAACAACTGTGCTGGCCTCTCTTGTATTGTGTGTTGTATTTCCCTTCACCAAAAATAGTTCTTGTCTACTATCTAATTAGTGAATACCCCCTCCCTCCCTCCCCACCCTCGTAACCATCAAAGAATATTTTCTTCTGTGCTTAAACTTTTTCTTGAATTCTTACAATGTGGTCTCATAAAATATTTGTCCTTTTGCGACTGATTAATTTCACTCAGCATGATGTCTTCCAGATTCCGCCATGTTATGCGATGTTTCACGAATTCATTGTTGTTCTTTGTTGTTGCATAGTATTCCATTGTGTGAATATACCATAATTTATTTATCCATTCTTCCATTGATTGGCACCTTGGTTGCTTCCATCTTTTTGCTATTGTAAACAGTGCTGAAATGAACATGGGTTTGCATATATCTGATTGTGTGAAGGCTCTTACTTCTCTAGGATATATTCCATGGAGTGGGATTGCTGGATTGTGTGGTAGTTCTATTTCCAGTTTTCTAAGGAAGTGCCAAATAGATTCCCAAAGTGGTTGTACCATTTTACATTCCCACCAGCAGGGTATAACTGTTCCAGTCTCTCCACGACCTCTCCAACATTTATTATTTTTGTTTTTTCTATTAATGCCAGCCTTGTTGGAGTGAGATGGGATCTCATTATAGCTTTGTTTTGCATTTCTCTAATGGCTAATGATCCTGAGCATTTCCTCATGTATCTGTTAGCTACCTGAATGTCTTCTTTAGTGAAGCGCCTGTTCATATACTTTGCCCATTTTTAATTGGGTTACTTGTCTTTTTGTTGTTCAGCTTTTGCAGTATCATGTAGATTTTAGAGATCAGACACTGATCAGAATTGTGATAGCTAAAAACTTTTTCCCAGTCTGTAGGTAATCTTTTTAATCTTTTGGTGAAGTCTTTGGATGAGCATAAGTGTTTGATTTTTAGGAGCTTCCAGTTATCTAGTTTCTCTTCTGGTATTTGTGCATTATTAGTACTGTTTTGTATATTGTTTATGCCATGTGTTAGGGCTCCTAGCATTGTCTCTGTTTTTTCTTCCATGATCTTTATCATTTTAGATTTTATATTTAGGTCTTTGATCCATTTTGAGTTCGTTTTTGTGCATGGTGTGAGGTATGGGTCTTGTTTCATTTTTTTGCAGATGGATATCCAGTTAACCATTGGTTAAATAGACTGTCTTTTCCCCATTTTTTTTCCCCATTTAACTAACTTTGGGCTTTTGTCAAATATCGACTACTCATATGTGGATGGATTTATGTCTGGATTCTCAATTCTATTCCAGTGTTCTATGTGTCTGTTATTCTACCAGTACCAGGCTGTTTTGACTACTGTGGCAGTATAAAGGTTTATAAAATCAAGTAGTGTGAGGCCTCCCACTTTATTCTTCTTTTCAGTAATGCTTTACTTATCTGGGGCCTCTTTCCCTTCCATATGAAGTTGGTGATTTGTTTCTCCATCTCATTAAAAAATGTCATTGGAATTTGGGTCAGAATTGCATTGTATCTATAGATTGCTTTGGGCAGATAAACATTTTTACAATGTTGAGTCTTCCCATCCATGAGAACCACTTATGTAGGTCTCTTTTGGTTTCTTGCAGTAGTGTCTTGTAGATTTCTTTGTATAGGTCTTTTATGTCTCTGGTTAGATTTATTCCTAAGTACTTTATCTTCTTGGGGGCTACTGTAAATGATTTTGATTTGGTGATTTCCTCTTCATTGTTCTTTTTGTTGGTGTAGAGGAACCCAACTGCTTTTTCTATGTTTATCTTGTATCCTGATGATCTGCTGAACTTTTCTATTAGCGTCAGTAGTTTTCTTGAGAATTCTTCTGGGTTTTCTGTGTATACAATCATGTCATCTGCAAATAGAGATACTTCTTTTTTTAAAATCTGGATGCCTTTTATTTCTTTTTCTAGCCTAATTGCTCTGGCTAGGACCTCCAGCACAATGTTGAATAAGAGTGGTGATGAAGGGCACCCTTGTCTGGTTCCCGATCTCAAGGGGAATGCTTACGCACTCTCTCCATTTAGGGTGATGTTGTCTGTTGGCTTTGTATAAATGCCCTTTATTATGTTGAGGAATTTTCCTTCCATTCCTATTTTGCTGAGAGTTTTTATCATGAATGAGTGTTGAACTTTGTCAAATGCCTTTTCTTCAACAGTTGTTAAAATCATGTGGTTCTTTTGTTTTATTTATATGATGGATTACATTAATTGTTTTTCTAATGTTGAACCATCCCTGCGTACCTGGTATGGATCCCACTTGGTCATTGTGAATTATTTTTTTGATATGTTGTTGAATACCTTTTGCTAGAATTTTGTTGAAGATTTTTGCATCTATGTTCATAATGGATATAGGTCTGTAAACTTCTTTTTTTGTGGAGTATTTACCTGTTGTTGGTATCAGGGATATGTGGATTCATAGGATGAGTTTGGGAGTATTCCGTCTTTTCTGTGCTCTGAAATACCTTCGGTAGTAGCGTTGTTACCTCTTTTCTGAATGTTTGGTAGAACTCTGCAGTGAAGGCGTCTGGGGCAGGGTTTTCTTTTTGTTGGGAGTTTTTTGATTACCTCTTCAATCTCTTCTTTCGTCATGGGTCTATTTAGGTGTTCGATCTCTGTGTTAGTTTAGGTAGGTAGTGTGTTTCTAGGAATTCGTCCATTTCTTCTAGGTTGTCAAATTTGTTAGAGTACACTGTTTTATAGTAATCTGATACGATTCTTTTAATTTCAGTTGGATCTGTTCTAATATCACCCATCTCATTTCTTATTCAGGCTATTTGATTCCTTTTCTGTTCTTCTTTTGTCAGTTTGGCCAATGGTTTATTAATTTCGTTAATTTTTTCAAAGAATCAGCTTTTGGTCTTGTTAACCATTTCAATTGTTTTCTGTTTTCTATTTCATTTAATTCTGCTCTAATTTTTATTATTTGCTTTCTTCTGGTGCCCAAGGGTTTCTTTTGTTACTCTCTATTTGTTCAAGTTGTAGGGATAATTCTTTGATTTAGGCCCTTTCTTCTTTTTGGATGTGTGCATTTATTGATATAAATTGACCTCTGCCACTGCTTTCGCTGTGTCCCAAAGGTTCTGATAGGAAGTGTTTTCATTCTCATTGGATTCTATGAATTTCTTAATTCCATCCTTAATGTCTTCTATAACCCAGTCTTTTTTTAGTAGAGTATTGTTCAGTTTCCAAGTGTTAGATTTCTTTTCCCTGCTTTTCCTGTTATTGATTTCTACTTTTATGGCCTTATGGTCAGAGAAGATGCTTTGTAATATTTCAATGTTTTGGATCCTGCCAAGGCTTGCTTTATGACCTAATATGTGGTCTATTCTAGAGAATGTTCTATGTGCACTGGAAAAGAAAGTATACTTGGTTGCTGTTGGGTGGAGTGTTCTGTATACGTCTATGAGGTCAAGTTGGTTGATTGTGGCATTTAGATCTTCCGTGTCTTTATTGAGCTTCTTTCTGGATGTCCTGTCCTTCATTGAAAGTGGTGTGCTGAAGTCTCCTACTATAATTGTAGAGCTATCTATCTCACTTTTCAATGCTCTTAGAGTTCATTTTATGTATCTTGCAGCCCTGTCATTGGGTGCATAATTATTTAATATGGTTATATCCTGCTGGCATATTGTCTTTCTAATCATTATATAGTGTCCTTCCTTGTCCTTTGTGGTGGATTTAACTTTAAAGTCTATTTTGTCGGACATTAATACTGCCACTCCTGCTCTATTTTTATTGTTTTTTGCTTGATTTTTTTCCATCCTTTGTGCTGTAGTTTGTGTCTCTGAGTGTAAGGTCTGTCTCTTTCAGGCAGCATATAGGTGCATCGCATTTTTTTATCCATTCTATCACTTTCTGTCTTTTTATTGGTTCATTTAGCCCATTTATATTCAGCAAGTTTAGTCCTGTCATTTTGATGTCTTTTTTTCTGGATTGTTGACAGTTTCTTTTTCCCACTTAATTTTTTGTACTAAGCAGTTTATCTTTATATATTGTCTTTTCTTCTTATTCGTTTTTGTTGATTTTATTTCTGTTGAGTCTCTTTTTTTTTTCTTGTATTTTATTTTGATGAGTAGGATAGTTAGTCTCTTTTGTGGTTACCTTAATATTTACCCCATTTTTCTAAATTTAAAGCTAACTTTTATTTCTTTATATAGTCTTGTCTTCCTGTCCATATGAAAGATCTATGGCTACATTTCTTAGTCCCTCTTTTCTGTTTTAATGTTGTCTTCTTTTGTGTAATAACATTGCTATTTCCCTGTTTTGAGCATTTCTTTACCTTGATTTATTTTTGTGATTTCCCTGTCTTTGTTGACGTCTGATTGCTCTGTCCCGTGTTTTAGTCTTGGGTTGATATCTGATATTATTGATCTTTTATCCAAAGAACTCCATTTAGTTTTTCTTGTAGTTTTGGTTTGGTTTTTATGAATTCCCTAAACTTCTGTTTATCTGGAAATGTCCTAATTTCACCTTCATATTTGAGAGACAATTTTGCTGGATATATGATTCTTGGCTGGAAATTTTTTTCCTTCAATGCTTTATGGAAGTCATCCCATTGCCTTCTTGCCTACCTGGTTTCTGCCAAGCAGTCCGAGCTTATCCTTATTGACTCTCCTTTAAGGTGACTTTTCGTTTATCCTTAGCTGCTCTTAAAATTCCCTCTTTATCTTTGGTTTTAGCAAGTTCAATTACACTATGTCTTGGTGACTTTCTTTTAAAAATCTACCTTACATGGCATTCCATGAGCATCTTGGATAGATATCTTCTCATCTTTCATGATATCAAAGAAGTTTTCTGCCCACAAATCTTCAATAATTCTCTCTGTATTTTCTGTTATCCCTCCCTGTTCTGGTACTCCAATCACTTGTAGGTTATTTGTCTTGATAGAATCACATATGATTCTTAAGATTTCTTTTTTAAAAAAAATTCTTTTATCTGATTTTTCTTCAACTATATTGGTACCAGGAGCTTTATCTTCAAGCTCACCAATTCTGCCTTCCACTTGCTCAATTCTGCTTCTCTGACTTGCTATCGAGTTGTCGACTTCTGTAATTTTATTGTTAATCTGAATTTCTAATTGCTGTCTCTCTATGGATTCTTGCAGCTTATGAAATTTCTCATTATGTTCTTGAATAACCTTTTCAATTTCTTCAACTACTTTATCTGTGTGTTCCTTGGCTTGTTCTGCATATTGCCTGATCTCCTTCCTGATTTTGATCTTGATGTCTTGAAGAGTTCTGTATATTAATCTTTTGAATTCTGCATCCGGTAATTCCAGGAAGTCACCTTCATCAACAAGATCCCTTGATTCTTTGTTTTGAGAGCTTGTTGGGGCAATCATGGTTTGTTTCTTTATGACTTGATATTGACAGTTGTCTCTGAGCTATCTATAAGTTGTTGTATTAGTTTATTTTATGTTTGCTTACTGTATCCCAGCTTCTTGCTTTGTTTTGTTTTGATATGCCCAAATGGGTTGCTTGAGTGAGCTAGCTTGATTATTTTCACCTTTGGTGCTCTGACCTCCTGTTCCCAGATGGCTAGAACTGTTATAAGGTATATCAGTCTAGGAGTCGATTCACTATTCTTGTATGAATTCAGCTCAGGTGTCCAGGTAGCTGATCATCAAGTGTGTGGTACAGGCTCTGTCCTACAGGCTTAGAGGGGTGGGGTGGTTGGTGTAGGTACCGGTATCTGGTTGTAGCAGGGAGCCACGGTCTGAACAAGGCAGGGGGCTGAGAACCACCCCCCTAATGTCTGTGAAGAAAGTGTGCCCCTCTTCCCTGGAGTGTACAGGTGGGTGGGCTCTGCAGAAGAACCATGGCACCCAATGCTTTTGTTTGTAAGGACTGGGAGGTACCAGTTATGCTTGGACCCCTGTCTTGAGTGGCTGGGTGACCTGAGTAGACTCACCAATCCTTATACCCCCTAATGTGGGTAGGCAAGGACACTATTTAACAGGAAATATGGTGTCAAATATGAAACACTCACCTCTTCACTACCTAGCTGAAATGGTTACAGTCTGTCAATGATGGCCTATTCTCCTGAAATAGGCCCACACAGGTCCATGGAGGGGGGAAAGGTGTTCACAGTCCACAGACTGCTTATGCCTAGACAGAAGCTGCTTCTGTTCTGAGCTCCCCAGATTAGTGGAGCTGGCAAATTACCTTTTCTCCTAATTGTGAGTTTATTCCTATTCCAAGGCTGGGAGGATGGCTCCGAGTGCTCAACATGGCCTATCTCAGGCCCAGGGAAATCAACAGCCACCAAAGCCAGCTTAGTGTCTGGGGGCATTGTAAAATATACACAAGTACCTAGCTTATGCCTAGAGTGCAGTTCTTCTCTGGTTCTGGAGGTGTGAGTAGGCTGTGCGGGTGGCTGCTTTTCCCTGAAGAAACTGCTGCTGAACACTACCACCAGCCTGCCATAGCCGCTTCCAGGAATGGTGCCTGAGAGATACTGGCAGTTCAGGTCCGGTAACTCCTCTCCTCTTCTGAACTGTTTCTCCCTCCCCCACCTCTCAATCCATTTTCTAACTTTGCCTTTGATGTTCAGGGCTCTTAGCTTGTCATAAGTATAATCATTTCACTTATTTTTTCAGGTCTTCATTGTAAGAGGGATCTCAGGAAGCATCTGGCTTATTCTGCCATCTTGGCCCATCTTTGAAAAATGTTATTTTTGGAAGTATTTCCCATCATTGAACTTTGGCTCAGGCTAAAAAAGAATGAATGTGTGTATATGACTATAGTCACTTCTTATTTTGTTGGCTTTTTATAGAGATAACCCTCTCTTTACAAAGCACTTAATTTATCTACATAAGTCCACTCTAAATTTCACTGTTCATTTGATTATATTCCAGCTACCACAATTCATATTACTGTGTGTTATTGGCAGCCCTGCAGCTGATGAAATCAAGAAAAAAATTTTTAAATTTTAGTCACCTGATCAATTGCCTCTTTCCTCCATCAGGGATACAACTGCACAGATAATCATGGATATTTTCTCAGACTTGTTTCTATAGAAGATTCAGGCCTAATTTTATCTAAAACTCAGGGATCAAGTATGGCTCTGAATAAGGATATCAAGTTCCAGCCATTGGCACTGCTATTAAACTAGCTGTGTGACCTTCAATAAGTCACATAAAAATTGTAGTTCTCAGAGGAAGGAGCTAACATTTATCAAGTGTTTACCATATGGCAGACATTTTATATTTAATATATACAACAACCTTAGGAAGGTTTAAAATATGTGGTGATTTCCTGGAAGCCAGAGTGTTGGGATTGAAACTCAGGTCTGTTGGATACCAAAAGCTGTATTTTTCCACTTCATCACGTTGTCTCCTTAGTTTTTTCATCTGAAAACCTAGGGCAATAAAAATTCCAATCTTTGCAAAGCACTATGGACAAGACCTGTTAATAAAATACTATTCAAATATATACTCACCAGTAATCCAAAGATGAGGAAATTGAAGGTTTATACCAACTTCTGCAGTCTGAAAGTGATCAAACATGCAATCAAGATACATTGATAATTACTGGTGATTGGAATGCAAAAGTTGGAAACAAAGAAGAAGGATTGGACCTTGATAATAAAAATAATTCCAGAGATCACATGATAGAATTTTGCAGGACCAGCAACTCTTTCATTGCAAATACCTTTTTTCAACAACATAAAGGGCAACTATACATGTGCGCCTCACCAGATAGAATACACTGGAATCAAATCGACTACATCTATGGAAAGATACAATGGAAACGCTCAATATCATCAGTCAGAACAAGTCCAGGGTTGGAGTGTGGAACAGACCATCAATTGCTCATATGCAAGTCCAAGTTGAAGCTGAAGAAAATTAAAACAAGTCCACTAGAGCCAAAGTAAGAACTTGATAATATCCCACCTAAATTTAGAGACCATCTCAAGAATAGATTTGATACATTGAACACTAACGACCAAAGACCAGACAAGTTGTAGGAAGACAACAAGGACATCATACAGGAAGAAACCAAAAGGTCATTAAAAAAGACAGGAAAGAAATAAAAGACCAAAATAGATGTCAGAAGATACTCTGAAACTTGCTCTTAGATGTAAAGTAGCTAAGGTGAAAAGAAGAAATTATGAAGTAAAATAGCTGAACAGAGTATTTCAAAGGGTGGCTTGAGAAGACAAAGTAATGTATAATGAAAAGCGAAGACCTGGAGCTGGGAAAACCAAATGGGAAGAACACAGTATTTCTCAAGCTGAAAGAACTGAAGAAAAAATCCAAGCCTTGATTTACAGTATTGAAGGATTCTGTGGGGAAAATATTAAACAACTCAGGAAACATCAAAAGAAGATGGAAGTAATTCTCATAAGACCAGACTTAATGGTCTGACTGAGACTGGAAGGATCCCAGTGGTCATGGCCCCCAGACCTACTGTTGGCCCAGGAGAGGAACCATTCCTGAAGCCAACTCTTCAGACATGGATTGGACTGGACAATGGGTTGGAGAGGGATGCTGGTGAGGAGTGAACTTCTTGGATCAGGTGGACACTTGAGACTATGTTGGCATCTCCTGCCTGGAGGGGAGATGAGAGGGTGGAGGGGGTTAGAAGCTGGAGAAATGGACAGGAAAAGAGAGAGTGGAGGGAGAGAGCGGGCTGACTCATTGGGGGAGAGTAATTGGGAGAGTGTAGCAAGGTGTATATGGATGTTTGTGTGAGAGACTGACTTGATTTGTAAACTTTCACTTAAAGCACAATAAAAATTATTTTAAGGTTAAAAAAAAAAAAAGAAGATAGAAGGAGTACACAGTCACTCTACCAGAAAGAGTTGGTCAATGTTCAACCATTTCAGCAGGTAGCATATGATCAAGAACTGACGGTACTGAAGGAAGAGGTCCAAGCTGCACTGAAGACAATGGTAAAAAACAAGGCTCTAGGAATTGACAGAATACCATTTGAGATGGTTCAAGAAAGATATAGCGCTGGAGGTGCTCACTTGTCTATGCCAAGAAATTTGGAAGACTACCACCTGGCCAACTGACTGGAGTAGATCCGTATTTGTACCCATTCCGAAGAAAGGTGATCCAATCAAATACTAAAATTATCAAACAATATCATTAACATCACATGTAAGCAAAATTTTGCTGAAAATCGTTCTAAAGTGGTTGCAGCAGTACATTGACACGCCAGAAATTGAAGCTGAATTCAGGAGAGGACTTGAAACGATGGATATCATTACTGATGTCAGATGGATCCTGGCTGAAAGCAGATAATACCAGAAGGTTGTTTACCTGTGTTTTATTGACTATGCAAAGGCATTCGACTGTGTGGATCATAACAAATTATGACTAACATTGCAAAGAATGGGAATTCCAGAACCCTTAATTGTGCTCACGAGGAACCTGTATATAGACCAAGAGGCAGTCGGTCAAACAGAACAAAGGAATACTTTGTGGTTTAAAATCAGAAAAAGTTTGTGTCTGCGTTGTATCATTTCACCATCCTTATTCAATTTCTATGCTGAGCAAATAATCCTAGAAACTGGACTATATGAAGAACATGGCATGGGGATTGGTGGAAGACTCCTTAACAACCTGCATTATGGAGAAGACACAACCTTGCTTGCTGAAAGCCAAGAGGACTTGAAGCACTTATGATGAAGATGAAAGAATACAGCCTTTAGTATGGATTACATTCGAACATAAAGAAAAGAAAAATAAACAACATCATGATAACAGAGAAAAGATTGAAGTTGTTAAGGATTTCATTTTACTTGGATCCACAATCAACGCCCATGGAAGCAGCAGTCAAGAAATCAAACAACTTATTGCATTGGCAAATTTGCTGCATGAGACCTCTTTAAAATGTTTAAAAGCAGAAATATTACTTTGAGGACTAATACGTGGCTGACCCAAGCCATGGTGTTTTCAATAGCCTGAAATGTATTGGAAAGCTGGGCAATGCATAAGGAAGACTGAAGAATTAATGCCTTTGATTTATGATGTTGGTGAACAATATTGAAGATATCATAGACTGCCAGAAGAATGAACAAGTCTGTCTTGGAAGAAGTATAGCCAGAGTGCTCCTTGGAAGGGAGGATGGCGAGACTTTGTCTCACTTTCTTTGACATGTGATCCGGAGGTACCAGTCCCTGGTGAAGGACATCATGCTTGGCAAAGTGGAGGGTCACCTAAAAAGAGGAAGATCCTCAATGAGATGGTTTGAAACAGTGGCTACTACAATGGGCAAAAACATAGCAATGATTATGAGAATGGTGCAGGCCTGGACAATATTTCCTTCTGTTGTTCATAAGATCTCTGAGCCGGAACTGACTCAATAGCACCTACCAGCAATTTGTTTATGGCCAAAGCCAAACATTTTTGGCAAAGTATATTAGAAATGATCAGTTGCCTTCAGAGATCTAAAACTGTGAATGAATGCTTGCTGTTTTTATTTGTTCATCTGAAAATTTTTATTGAGTTCTTACCGTGTACCAGAGACAGTGCTAGACACTGGCAAAGAGAGCAGGGAACACTATGGACAGGATCAGTGTACAGTGCTGTTGTAACACAGACTTTCATCAAACAAAAACTGTTATACTAGTGACAACATAGCATAATGGCTAAGAATACAAGTTCTGGAGTCAGAATGGCAGGTTCAAAACTTGGCTCTACCACTTATTAGTTATGTTCTGTTGGACAAGTTAACCTTTCTATGCCTCGATTTCTTCACTTGTAAAATGGAATACCTACTTCATAGGATTATTGTGAGGTAGAACTTAGGAGATAATTGTAAGGCCCTTAGCATGCTTGATAAATAATAAATATTCAATAGATATTACCTATTATTATTGTCATTAGTGTTGGGATTTCTGTAATAAAGGTCACTCAGTACACTCTTGTTACAAGTAAGATTTTTAAAAGTGGTTTAAAGATTTTTGAATAAGTTGTCCATTTTAAGAAGTTTTATTTTAAATTCAAATATTCATAATGATTTTAACTCAATCATTGCCAATTTTATGTTTTGGGAACAGAGAATAAATATGGGGTGTGTGTGTGTGTTGTCTGTGTGTGTGAGAAATAGCATTGTACCTCAGTTTGGTGGATAGTAGTCTTAGTTCAACCTGTATAAAAGAATATTTGCATGGCTAATATGCAAATTTAAAAGCTGGGTAATTAGAAAGCCTGCTTGTTTTCCTGGACTACTTGTGAGGGTAGTATGAGACATGGACTAAAAATCTGGTTCTGGTTAATCTGGTTAATAAAAACATTAGTTATTTGCACCTTCAGAGCTATGTGTGAGGGCACATTATTTGTATATAAGGTAAATTTGAAAAGAGAAATATCTTGGAAATAATATTTCTGAATTTCAGAATTTGAGAAGCCTGTTTATAATAATCATGTATTAATTTTCATATAACTACTTTGTAGCCTTGTTTTGTGAACAAAAAAAAATGCAGATAGGATTTAAACACACTTGGGTCTGGAAAGAAAACAGTATACAAGAGCGTGGGCCTTCATTTATGAGTAAAAGAAAAAATTACTTTAAATGTATAAAGAATATTGTTTGAGACAACAAAAGATTCCATCGAATATAGTTTTTTATATATGAAATATAATTTTCAGCTGTAATATGATACAATGTGCAATGTCAGGCCACTGTACTAGTTACTATTAAATTTTCAAAGTGTTATTTTTTTAAATAGAGCTAAAATCCAATGCCATTATAAATAGACAATAACTGCAAAATGGAAAGAGAACGAGTTATTGAATAATATACCAGTTACAGAGGTTATGAATGGACTGTTTAATGCCCATAGAGAGTGGAGAATTGAGTATAATAAGCTCCTTGGTGCAACTGTTCCCTTTACTTAGTTGCAGGAACAGCAGGTTCACCCTGACTCATCCCAGCAATGGGGACTGAAAGAAGTGATGCATGCCTTATATTACCAAGAAACGGTAAGTGCAAATATTTCAGATGAGGAACTGTTTTCTTTGACTTTTAGCATATTTGGCAAATGAATACTCTTAGAAAAAGTGTACTTGGTAGCATGAAGGTAACCAGGCATCTAGGTAGGAAATAACAAAAACAAATGTCATCTACTTCCAAATATTGTTTGTTGTTTGTGACAATTTGATATACTAAACATCTAGGTAAGTGTTCCCATATCATATATCCAGAATCCTTCTTGTTGTTAGTTGCCATTCAGTCTGCCCCAACTTATGGAGAATCCATACACAACAATACGAAATGTTGTCTAGTCCTGTCCCATCTTCATAGTTATTGGTATGCTCAAGTTCATGGTTGTGACCACTGTGTATTTTGACTGCCTTCCAACATAGGGGCTCACCTTCCAGCACTATATGGGACAATATTCTGTTGTAATCCATAGGGTTTTCATTGGCTAATTTTCTGAAGTATGTCATCAGGCCCCTCTTCCTACTCTTTCTTACTCTGAAAGCTCTGCCAAAACCTGCCACTACTCTTACAATGGTTGTTGTTGTTGTTAGGTGCCATCTAGTCAGTTCCAACTCATAGTGACCCTGTGCACAACAGAACGAAACGCTGCCGGGTCCTGCACTATCTTCACAATCTTTGCTATGCTTGAACCTATTGTTGCAGGCACTGTGTCTATCCATCTCCTTCGGGTTCTTCCTCTTTTTTTGCTGACCCTCCATTTTACCAAGCATGACGTCCTTCTGCAGGGACATATCCCTCTTGACAACATGTCCAAAGTATGTGAGACATAGTCACCCATCTTTGCTTCTAAGGAGCATCCTGGTTGTACTTCTTCCAAGACAGATTTGTTCGTTTTGGGGGGCAGTCCCTGGTATGTTCAATATTCTTCGCCAACACCACAATTCAAAGCCGTCAATTCCTCTTCGATCTTCCTTATTCATTGTCCAGCTTTCACATGCCTATGAGGCGATTGAAAATACCACGGCTTGGATCAGGTGCACGTTGGTCTTCAAGGTGACATCTTTACTCTTTAACACTTTAAAGAGATCTTTTGCAGCTGATTTGCCCAATACAATGCGTCTTTTGATTTCTTGACTGCTGCTTCCATGGGTGTTGATTGTGGATCTAAGTAAAATGAAATCCTTGACAACCTCAATTTTTTCTCCATTCATCATGATGTTGCTTATTGGTCCAGTTGCGAGGATTTTGTTTTCTTTATGTTGAGGTGCAATCCATACTGAAGGCTTTGGCCTTTGATCTTCATCAGTAAGTACTTCAAGTCCGCTTCACTTTCAGCAAGCAAGGTTGTGTTATCTGCATAACGCAGGTTGTTAACAAGTTTTCCTCCAATCCTGATGCCCCATTTTTCTTCATATAGTCCAAATTCTCGGATTATTTGTTCAGTGTACAGATTGAATAGGTATGGTGAAAGGATACAACCCTGACGCATACCCTTCCTGATTTTAAGCCATAACCTATCCCGTTGGTAATAGGCATAAATATGAATCTCTTCCAGTCGGTTAGCCAGGTAGCTGTCTTCCAAATTTCTTGACACAGACGAGTGAGCATTTCCAGAGCAGCACCTGTTTGTTGAAACATTTCAGTTGGTATTCCGTCAATTCCCAGATCCTTGTTTTTTGTCTTCAGAGCAGCTTGGACTTCTTCCTTCAGTACCATGGGTTTCTGATCATATGTTACCTCCTGAAATGGTTGAATGTCAACTAATTCTTTTTGGTATGGTGACTGTGTATTCTTTCTATCTTCTTTTGATGCTTCCTGCGTCGTTTAACATTTTCCCCATAGAAACCTTCAGTTTTGCAACTCGAGGCTTAAATTTTTTCTTCAGTTCTTTCAGCTTGAGAAATGCTGAGTGTGTTCTTCCCTTTTGATTTTTTATCTCCAGCTCTTTGCACATATCATCATAATACTTTACTTTGTTCTGGAGCTGCCCTTTGAAATCTTCTGTTCAACTCTTTTACTTCATCATTTTTTTCCTTTTGCTTTAGTTGCTTGATGTTGTAAAGCAGGTTTTGGAGCCTCTTCTGACATCCATTTAGGTCTTGTCTTTCTCTCCTGTCTTTTTTAAAGGCTTCTTGCTTTCTTCATGCATGATGTCCTTGATGTCATTCCACAACTCTCTGGTCTTCAGTCATTAGCTATTCATAAGGTTTTCATTGGCTAATTCTTTTCAGAAGTAGACCTCAGGGTCCTTCTTCTTAGTCTGTCTTAGTCTGGAAACTCAGGGGAAACCTGTCCACCATGGGTGACCCTGCTGGTATTTGAATACCTGTGGCATAGCTTCCATCATCACAGCAACACACAAGCCCCCACAATAGGACAAACTGACAGATGCATGGGGGTTATAATAGTTAAGTAAACATATTTACAGTTACATGCTCTCTGGAGCTTGATTGGCTATTAGTTCTCTGAAGTTCAAATGAGTGAATTGCCTTCAAGGTTCCCAGTGTTCACAACCAACATGATGATGGGTAAGGATAATCTCTAGATTTATTTAGGCAGTTTTACTGGTTGGTAGTTCTCCGTTTTCATTCTTTTCGTGATCCATATAGCTATATATATTGGAAGATCATGTGACAGGTGGTAAAAATATGAGTTCCCAGACAGCAAGAATAAATTGGAACTATTAGGTCATTTAGGAGTGGAAGAATTTTTTTTTAAGTGTTAAGTTGTGGAGTAGAAAATGTTTATAATAAAAAAAGAAGTGCTTGAAAATTTCCAACTTGAAACTTTCATCTGGTCCTGGGGCTCTGGTGAAAGCAGTTTTAAAACGTTGGCCCCTGTCTATTGGTTTGGTAAGCCTTCATTAACCTATTCCTCTAGTGATATTGGGCATGGAGCTACTACTTTTATTCAGAGCAGCAGAAGATCAGCTTTCCAAATATCCTTAGCCTGAGAAATGAGTTTTAAGTGTGCCGCAGACATCCAAAATTGCAATCTGTGTTCAGAGGAATACCAAAGCATGGGATATAACAAAGGTAAAGATATTTTCTGATTTATGTGGAAGTTGGAAGCAATGTCTGGCAAAAATCCCGGAACTACTCTTATTATTGCTTTGTTCAGGAAAAGAAAAATCTGTAAAAGGATATGAGCAAGAGAGCATGAAGCCTGACAACCCACTGAGCCAAACATATAGAAGCTGGAAGACAGGATTAAGGTCAAAAGACAAAGTGGCATGGAAACTGGTGGCTGAAATGAAGAGCCCATCATCATGTCCCAAACCCTATTTAGGTCTTCTGATAGAAGAGTTCTGATATCAGGGTCAAATAAGGGACACTTCTCCAAAAGATGACATTAAACTGAGATGAGGAATAAGTTTTCCTTTAATGCATCAGCTAACCACTGAGATAGGAACAGACTCTGCTTTTAAAAGTCTTCTAGTCACTTAGAGGTTAGCTGTACAGAGTAAATATGAAATCTCTAGCTTACCTTAGAGTAAACTTTGTCATACCTCCGTGAATAACCATCCCCAAATACCCTGTATAGCTATTATTGAACTCACTCTCTCTCTCTCTATATATATATCTTTATTAAAAAAGCTCATATATTGAAAGATTGCCTCATACAGAAAAAGTTTATCTATATGTAAAGAATAAAACTACTTTACTATTTTATTAAAACAGATCTGTTAATATTTTAAAAATTGCAGCATGATGTTGACATAATATGGAAATTGGTTTAGAAAACACAATAAGCATTAAATGACTCACAGTCTTACCCCTTCTTCTCTCAGCCACATAAAACATAATACATGAATTTTGATTAAATCCTGTATAAAATTGATTTAAGATAAAAAAAAATACTGTCCTCAAGTTTATGCTCTAAGAGAAATAGTATGGCTGTGGACATACACACTTGAGAGAATAGGAAGCAATTGTGATAATTTTTACTTTGAAAAAAGCATCACATTCCCAGGTAAGGTTTGTATAGACAGAATATGACTTCAAGTGATTTTGTTGCTTTTAAAACCATGTTAAATATATGGAAGAAATAATCCAGGATATTACCAGTAGGAAAACTATCTATAATATTTGTCTTTTATGTGCTTTCCAATCTTATATACAGTAAAACCTGCAAAAATCAGAACTTGTGTGTCATAGTCTGGGTCCTCTAGAGAAGCAAAACCAGTGAAGTGCAAGCCTGTGTGTGTGTGTGTGTGTATATATATGCGTGTGTATATATATATATATATATGCATGTGTATTTTTATATATATATATATATGCATGTGTGTGTATATATATATATACATATATAAAGAAAAATATATATACATATATATATATATATACATACATATATAAAGAAAATGGCTCATGCAGTTGTAAAGGCTGGAAAGTCCCGTGTTCCTGGGCCAGGCAGTCAGGCATCAGGCTGGAAGCTTCTCCTGACTCACATGGCTGCAGGGGCTAATGAATCCAAGATAGACAAGTCAGATGGCAGGCTGCTGGCTCAAGTCCCAAGAATCAAGGTCAGAAGATGACCAGCCAAATGCAGGATCCAGAGCACGGCAAAAGCGAGTGAGCTTTGCCAGGAAGTCCACATATATTGGATGCAGGCCACACTCCCAGGAAACTCCCTTTCAGCTGATGGCTGCTCCTAGCAGATCTCATCATGGAGGTGATTACATTATATCAGATCTCATCATGGAGATGATTACATCATTACATAATTGCGAAACTACATCATAACTGCAAACCACTGAGAATCATGGCCCAGCCAAGTTGACACACAACCTGAATCACCACAGCCTGCTCCTTGTCAACTTGGCACCTGTAAACATCTCCTTAAACCATACATAATCTCTAAATAAAGACATATATAAAGTCATACTTGGCGCCTAACATGATACACCTAACATATGTACAACCAAAAGCACACTAGCCTTGTTTACATATTTTATAAGTAAAGAAATCAAAACTACAGGATGCACATATACAAAGAATAAATACTCATAACACTGCGTAAGGCAGAAACCTGTCAGAGAAGGAAAATGCAAATATTTTCCACCAATAGAGAGCCACAGAAAAGTGGTAAGACGGAACCCTGTCAAAGGCAGAAAACTTACAATACCCAGAAATACAGGTTTCACTGTATAATGAACAGGTAGTACTTCACTAATGAAAAAAAAATGCATTTTATTTTGAAGTAATTTTGATTTCTTAATTTTTCTTCAGGTCCTTTTTTATTTTTTTTTAAAAAGCCTTGTTTTGAGAGAGAAGGGTGAGAAGTGAGTAGGGGAAAAAGGAAAGAGAAAGTTAAAAAAAAACAGAACAATTGGAACACGTGGAACCTAGGGAAAAATGAAGGAGCCCTGGTGGCTCAACAGTTAAGTGCTCGGCCGCTAATTGAAAGTTTGGCAGTTCCAACTCACTTAGCAGCTCCATGGAAAAAAAGACGTGGTGACCTGCTTCCATGAATATTAACAGCCAAGAAAACACTATGGGGAAGTCTTATTTTGTCACATGGGGTCACTATGAGTTGAAATTGACTCAATGACCCCTACCAACAGTAACAACAACAGGAAAGAAGAAAAAAGAAAAAAAATACTGCAAAGGGGTGGAAATTCAGGAAGCCAAGCGCTACCAGGTGCTAAATACTCTGCTAATCTGTACAGGAAGAAGGAAAATGAGGGTTACTAAAGAAACTAGGATGAGGCTAGGGGAAGTAGAACTTTTCTTCCTCTTAAAGGGCCTCCTAATTAGTTGATGATGTAAAGGATTATGACTAAACATCTACCAATTTTTAGTCCAAGAGGATACAACATAGAATGCACAAATACTGAGAGGGTACAGAGGTTAGATGTAAGAAAGAATGCCCAGAAGATTAGAGTACGGGGCCAGATTTAAAAAAAGGCACACAGATTGGCACAGGTTAAAAGTAAGGGAATTCCAGGGGCAGAGCCAAGATGACAGAATAGACAGACACTTCTGTCCAGCCCTCTTTACAACAAAGACCTGAAAAAACAAGTGAAACGAGTATATTTGTGACAAGCTGGGAGCCCTGAGCATCAAAGGCAAGCTTAGACAAAGAACTGAGGGGCAGGGGAAGGAAGAGACTGTTCAGAAGTGGAGAGGAGTTGCCGGACCTGAATCGTGGGCCACTGGGACTAGCGTTGGGCTGCAGTTTCCTCAGGGAGAAGCAGCCAGCCACACAGCCCACTCACACCTCCGGAACCTGAGGAGAAGGGCGCTCTCTGCAAAAGCTAAGTACTTGCATATATTTTACCATGCCTCCCCCGCACCCCAAAGCCAGTTTCAGTGGCTGAATCCCTGGGCCTGAGATAGACCCTTGCGAGTACCTGGAGCCATCCTCCCAGCCTTGGGGAAGGAAAAAAATTGCAACTGTGGGAAAAGATAATTTGCTAGCTCCATTAACTGGGGGAGCTCAGGGCAGAAGTGGCTCCTGTCCAGACATAAACCATCTGTGGACCTTGAGCACCTTTCCCTTCTGCATGGACCTATGTGGGCCTATTTTGGCAGAATACGCCCTTGTTGGCAAACTCCAACCATTTCAGTGGTGCGGTCGACAGGTGGGTGTTTGACGTTTGACATTGCTTTACCTATTAAACAAGGTCCTCACCTACCCACATCAGGGACCTAAAGACTGGTGGCTCCACTTGGGTCTCCCAGCCACCCGCGACAGGGGTCCAGGGATAACTGGTACCTCCCAGTCCTTACTACAAAAACGTTAGGGGCCCATGGTCCCTCTGCAAAGCCCACCCACCAGCATGCTCTAGAGACACCTGGGGGTCGGTTCTCAGGCCCCTGCCTTGTTCAGAGCATGACCCCCTGCTACAATCAGATGCTGGTATATACACCAATCACCCCTGCCCCTCTAAAACTGTAGGACAGAGCTTGTACCACAAACTTGATATCAGCTGTCTGGAAACCTGAGCTGAATTCATACAAGAAAACCAAATGGACTCCCAGACTGATATACCTAATAACAGCTATAGCCAGCTGGGGACAGGAGGTCAGAGCTCCAAAGGCGAAAATAATCAAGCTAACTCATTCAAGCAACCCATAGGGGTATACCAAAACAAAACAAAGCAAGCAGCTACGACACAGTAAGCAAGCATAAACTAATACAATAACATAAATGGCTCGGAGACAACAGTCAATATCAAGTCACAGAAAGAAACAGACCACGATCACCTCAACAGGCTTTCAAAACAAAGAATCCAGGGATCTTTTAGATGAAAGTGCATTCCTGGAATTACCAGATGCAGAATACAAAAGTTTAATATACAGAAACCTTCAAGACATCAGGAAGGAAATGAGACAAGACACAGAACAAGCACAGGAACACACAAATAAAGCAACTGAAGAAATCAGAAAGATTATTCCGGAACATAATGAAAAGTTTAATAAGCTGGAAAAATCCATAGACAGACAGCAATCAGAAATTCAGAAGATTAACAATAAAATTACAGAATTAGACAACTCAGTAGAAAGTCAGAGGAGCAGAATTGAGCAAGTAGAAGCTAGAATTTCTGAACTCAAAGATAAATCACTTGGTACTAATATATTTGAAGAAAAATCAGATAAAAGAATTTTTAAAAATGAAGAAACCTTAAGAATCATGTGGGACTCTATCAAGGGAAATAACCTATGAGTGACTGGAGTACCAGAACAGGGAGGGATAACAGAAAATACAGAGAAAATTGTCGAGGATTTGTTGGCAGAAAGCTTCCCTAATATTGTGAAAGATGAGAAGATATCTATCCAAGATGCTCATCGAACTCCACATAAGGTAGATCTTAAAAGAAAGTCACCAAGACATATTGTAATCAAGCTTGCCAAAACCAAAGATAAAGAGACAATTATAAGAGCAGTGAGGGATAAAAGAAAAGTCACCTACAAGGGAGAGCCAGTAAGAATAAGCTCGGAATAATCGGCAGAAACCATACAGGCAAGAAGGCAATGGAATGACATATTATAAATATTGAAGGAAAAAATTGCTTGCCAAGAATCATATATCCATCAAAACTGTCTCTTAAATATGAAGGTGAAATTAAGACATTTCCAGATAAACACAAGTTGAGGGAATTTGTAAAAACCAAACCAAAACTACAAGAAATACTAAAGGGAGTACTTTGGTTAGAAAATCAATAATATCAGGTATCGACCCAAGACTAGAACACTGGGCAGAGCAACCCGAAGTCAACCCAGACAGGGAAATCCAAAAAAAATACAAAGCAAGATTAAAAAAAAAAGAGACCAACACATGGTAACGGCGATGTAATTATATAAAAGAAGACAATATTAAAAGAATAAAGAGGGACTAAGAAATGTAATCATACACCTTACATATAGAAAGGAAGATACAGCGATGCAAAGAAATAAAAGTTAGTTATAAATTTAGAAAAATAGGGGTAAATAATAAGGTAACCACAAAGGAGACAAACTATCCTACTCATCAAAATAAAATACAAGAGAAAAACACAGACTCAGCAGAAACAAAATCAACAACAACAAATATGAGGAAAGGACAATATGCAAAGAAAATCTACTCAGCACATAAAATCTAGTGGGAAAAAGAACCTGTCAACACAAAAAAAAGACTTCAAAATGATAGCACTAAATTCATAAATTCATACCTATCCATAATTACCCTGAATGTAAATGGAGTAATGCACCAATAAAGAACAGAGAGTGGCAGAATGGATTAAAAAACAAGATCCGTCTATATACTGCCTAGAAGAGGCACACCATAGACTTAGAGACACAAACAAACTAAAACTCAAAGGATGGAAAAAAATATATCAAGCAAACAACAATCAAAAAAGAGCAGGAGTGGCAATATTAATTCCTGAAAAAATAGACTTTAAAGTTAAATCCATCAGAAAGGATAAGGAAGGACACAATATAATGATTAAAGGGACAATACACCAAGAAGATATAACCTTATTAAATATTTATGCACCCAATTACAGGGCTGCAAGATACATAAAACAAACTCTCTCAGCATTGAAAAGTGAGATAGACAGCTCCACAATAATAGTAGGAGACTTCAACACAGCACTTTCGGT
Source organism: Loxodonta africana (assembly GCF_030014295.1). Classification (NCBI taxonomy): domain Eukaryota; kingdom Metazoa; phylum Chordata; class Mammalia; order Proboscidea; family Elephantidae; genus Loxodonta; species Loxodonta africana. The sequence goes on from NC_087369.1 coordinate 147,681,549, forward strand.
GAAGGACAGGACATCCAGAAAGAAGCTCAATAAAGACACAGAAGACCTAAAGGCCACAATCAACCAACTTGACTTCATAGACATATAGAGAACACTCCACACAACAGCAACCAACTATATTTTCTTTTCTAGTGCACATGGAACATTCTCTAGAATAGATCACATATTAGGTCATAAAGCAAGCCTTAGCAGAATCCAAAACATTGAAATATTACAAAGCATCTTCTCTGACCATAAGGCCATAAAAATGGAAATCAATAACAGGAAAAGCAGGGAAAAGAAATCAAACACTTGGAAACTGAACAATACCCTGCTCAAAAAAGACTGGATTATAGAAGACATTAAGAATGGAAGAAAGAAATTCAGAGAATCCAATGAGAACGAAAACACTTCCTATCAGAACCTTTGGGACACAGCAAAAGCGGGGCTCAGAGGCCAATTTAGATCAAGAAATGCACACATCCAAAAAGAAGAAAGGGCCAAAATCAAAGAATTATCCCTACAACTTGAACAAATAGAAAGAGAGCAACAAAAGTAACCCACAGGCACCAGAAGAAAACAAATAATAAAAATTGGAGCTGAACTAAATGAAATAGAAAAACAATTGAAAGAATTAACAAGACCAAAAGCTGGTTTTTTGAAAAATTCAACAAAATTGATAAACCATTGGCCAAACTGACAACAGAAAAACAGGAGAGGAAGCAAATAACCCGAATAAGAAATGAGATGGGCGATATTACAACAGATCCAATTGAAATTAAAAGAATCATATCAGATTACTATGAAAAACTATACTCAAATTTGGAAACCTAGAAGAAATGGATGAATTCCTAGACACACACTACCTACCTAAACTAACACAGACAGAGGTAGAACAACTAAACAGACCCATAACAAAAGAAGAGATTGAAAAGGTAATCAAAAAACTCCCAACAAAAAAAAAGCCCTGGTCTGGACGGCTTCACTGCAGAGGTCTACCAAACTTTCAGAGAAGAGTTAACACCACTACTACTAAAGGTATTTCAGACCATAGAAAAGGATGGAATACTACCAAACTCATTCTATGAAGCCACCATCTCCCTGATACTAAAACCAAGTAAAGACACCACAAGAAAAGAAAATTATAGACCTATATCCCTCATGAATGTAGATACAAAAATCCTCAACAAAATTCTAGCCAATAGAATTCAACAGCATATCAAAAAAATAATTCACCATGAGCAACTGGGATTCATCCAAGGTATGCGGGGATGGTTCAACATTAGAAAAACAATAAATGTAATCCACCACATAAATGAAACAAAAGACAAGAATCACATGATTTTATCAATTAATGCAGAAAAGGCATTTGACAAAGTTCAACACTCATTCATGATAAAAACTTTCAGCAAAATAGGAATAGAAGGAAAATTCCTCAACATAATAAAGGGCATTTATACAAAGCCAACAGACAACATTACCCTAAATGGAGAGAGCCTGAAAGCATTCCCATTGAGATCGGAATCAGACAAGGATACCCTTTATCACCACTCTTATTCAACATTGTGCTGGAAGTCCTAGCCAGAGCAATTAGGCTAGATAAAGAAATAAAGGGCATCCAGATTGGCAAGGAAGAAATCAATGTATCTGTATGTGCAGATGACAAGATCTTATACACAGAAAACCCTAAGGAATCCTCCAGAAAACCACTGAAACTAATAGAAGAGTTCAGCAGAGTATTGGGATACAAGAGAACCATACAAAAATCAGTTGGATTCCTCTACACCAACAAAAAGAACATGGAAGAGGAAATCACCAAATCAATGCCGTTTACAGTAGCCCTCAAGAAGATAAAATGCTTAGGAATAAATCTTACCAGAGATGTAAAAGACTTATACAAAGAAAACTACAGTTCGCTTCTGCAAGAAACCAAAAGAGGACTTACATAAGTGGAACGACATACCTTGCTCATGGATAAGAAGACTTAACATTATAAAAATGTCTATTCTACCAAAAGCGATCTATACATTTAATGCAATTTCAATCCAAATCCCAAGGACATTCTTTAATGAGATGGAGAAACAAATCACTAACTTCATACGGAAGGGAAAGAGGCCCTGGATAAACAAGGCATTACTGAAAAAGAAGAACAAGGTGGGAGGCCTTACTTTACCTGATTTTAGAACTTTACCGCCACAGTAGTCAAAACAGCCTGGTACTGGTACAACAACAGATACATAGACCAATGGAACAGAATTGAGAATCCAGACATAAATCCATCCACATATGACCAGTTGATATTTGACAAAAGCCCCAAAACAGTTAAATGGAGAAAAGACAGTCTTTTTAACAAATGATGCTGGCATAACTGGATATCCATCTGCAAAAATATGAAACAAGACCCATACCTCACTCCATGCACGAAAACTAACTCAAAATGGATCAAAGATCTAAATATAAAATCTAAAATGATAAAGATCATGGAAGAAAAAATAGGGACAACGTTAGGAGCCCTAACACATGGCATAAACAGTATAGAAAACATTGTGAAGAATGTAGAAGAAAAACTAGATTACTGGCAGCTCCTAAAAATCAAACACTTATGCTCATCCAAAGACTTCACCAAAAGAGTAAAAAGACTGCCTACAGACTGGGAAAATGTTTTTAGCTATGACATTTCTGATCAGCGCCTGATCTCTAAAATCTCCATGATACTGCAAAAACTCAACTGCAAAAAGACAAATAACCCAATTAAAAAATGGGCAAAAGATATGGATAGATACTTCACTAAAGAAGACATTCAGGTAGCTAACAGATACATGAGGAAATGTTCACTATCATTAGCCATTAGAGAAATGCAGATCAAAACTGCAATGAGATTTCATCTCACTCCAACAAGGCTGGCATTAATTCAAAAAACACAAAATAATAAATGTTGGAGAGGCTGTGGAGAGATTGGAACACTTCTACACTGCTGGTGGGAATGTAAAATGGTACAACCACTTTGGAAATCGATTTGGCACTTCCTTAAAAAGTTAGAAATAGAACTACCATTCGATCCAGCAATCCCACTCCTTGGAATATATCCTAGAGAAATAAGAGCCTTTACATGAACAGATATATGCACACCCATGTTTATTGCAGCACTGTTTACAACAGCAAAAAGATGGACGCAACCAAGGTACCCATCAACGGATGAATGGATAAATAAATTATGGTATATTCGCACAATGGAATACTACGCATCAATAAAGAACAGTGAGGAATCTGTGAAACATTTCATAACATGAAGGAACCAGGAGGGCATTATGCTGAGTGAAATTAGTCAGTTGCAAAAGGACAAATATTGTATACGACCACTATTCCGAGAACTTGGAAAATAGTTTAAACTGAGAAGAAAACATTCTTTTGTGGTTATGAGACGGGGGAGGGAGGGAGGGTAGGAGAGGGGTACTCACTAATTAGATAGTAGGTAAGAACCACTTTAGGTGAAGAGAAAGGCAGAACACAATACAGGGGAGGTCAGCACAATTGGACTAAACCAAAAGCAAAGATTTTCCTGAATAAACTGAATGCTTCCGAAGGCCAGCGTAGCAGGGGCAGAGGTCTGGGGACCATGGTTTCAGGGGACATCTAAGTCAATTGCCATAATAAAATCTATTAAGAAAACATTCTGCATCCCACTTTGGTGAGTGGCGTCTGGGGTCTTAAGTGCTAGCAAGCAGCCATCTAAGATGCATCAATTGGCCTCAACCCACCTGGATCAAAGGAGAATGAAGAACACCAAGGACACAAGCCCAAGAGACAGAAAGGGCCACAGGAACCAGCGACTACATCATCCTGAGACCAGAAGAACTGTATGGTGCTCGGCTACAACCGATGACTTCCCTGACAGGGAACACTACTGAGAATCCCTGTGGGAGCAGTAGAGCAGTGGGATGCAGACCCCAAATTCTCATAAGACCAGAATTAATGGTCTGACTGAGACTGGAAGGATACCGGTGGTCATGACCCCCTGACCTTCTGTTGCCCCAGGACAGGAATCATTCCCAGAGCCAACTCTTCAGACATGGATTGTACTGGACAATGGGTTGGAGAGGGATGCTGGTGAGGAGTGAGCTTCTTGGATCAGGTGGACACTTGAGACTATGTTGGAATCTCCTGCCTGGAGGGGAGATGAGAAGGTGGAGGGGGTTAGAAGCTGGCCAAAAGGACACGAAAAGAGAGAGTGGAGGGAGAGAGTGGGCTGTCTCATTAGGGGGAGAGTAATTGGGAGTGTGTGGCAAGGAGTATATGGATGTTTGTGTGAGAGACTGACTTGATTTGTAAACTTTCACTTAAAGCACAATAAAAATTATTAAAAAAAAAAAGTAAGGGAATTCCAAACAGAGGAAGGAATATAAAAAAGCACAAAGTTATGACTAAACAAAATGTGACGGAGGGATAGCGAGGTAGCAATATAAGAAGGAAAACCTTCCTGCTTTCATATCTGATATTTGAAATTCCTGTGAGTGCTAATGGTGGTGAAAAAAAAAAAGATAGGTCCTGTGATTTGAATGGTACTGATTTCAAGCAAAGATATTTGCATTTATTCATTCACTCACTCAATCAAGAAATATTTGCTAATTGGAGCTCTGGTGGCCCAGTGGTTAGGTGCTATGACTGCTAACCAAAAGGTCAGCAATTTGAATCCACCAGGCACTGCTTGGCAACCCTATGGGCCAGTTCTACTCTGTCCCATAGGGTCACTATGAGTTGGCATCAACTCGATGGAAACGGGCTTGGTTTGTTTTTTTTGGTATTTGCTAACTACTTTTGTAGGCACTGAGGTTATAGGAATGAACAAGGCAGAAAAAGAAACATTTGCCCTAGAGGGGCTATGTTCTAGTGAGGCGAGACAAATACATAAGCAAAATATATAATAGGTCAGATTTTTCATCATTGTTGCAAACAGGCACGGACTCCTATGGGGTCTCTTATACTACAATAGACATTGGTCCTTGCTGGTGGATAACATCAATCAAAAAGATTTTAATAAAAGATGCCACATATGGGCCTTGCCTTACGTTGTTGGGCCTTAATGTTTTGTATCATGTGTAAAACAAGAAACACTGTGTTACTAAGATGAGCTGAGGCTAATTGGGATAATGAACACTACAAATATAATCTACTTTTTCTTGTCAAAACAAAGAGAACGACGTGATGTCAGGGATGTCAAAACAGCCCAACATTATTTATTCTTATTCTTTTCACATCTTTGGCTTGTGGAAATTGAGTTTCTTGAAAGTATGGCAATGAATACAATTAATCTATAGACACCCCCCACCATGAACATAGTTAAGGTGTATATTTGGGGAGGGGGAGCAGGCACTGATGCAAGGAGGTTTTAGTGAGTCACATTCAGTTTTAGTGAAGTTTGCCTGCTAGCATTTCAAGTATCAGATTCTCCATTAGCATTTCCGTGTAATTCTAAGCACGATCCCAGATGTGAACCTGTCTCTGAGGCTATACTCAGAAATGACTTACTGTATGCCGGGAAGTACATGATTCTCCTACGTAACTTACACAAAAATCAATTTTCATTAACAAGAGCCTTGGTGTGCAACAGGAAGTGTGAGGTTGCTATATGGAAAGGTTTTTCACTTATTTATTTATTTTTATGAGAGAACCAGAAGAATGCAACATCATAGCATGATTGAAAGGAGAAGCACTCAGACAAAAATGTCATCCCATGTTTTTATTTTCTTTTTTTCCCAGAAAAAGATGGGTGAAAACACTGAAGCAACCCTTAGGCAGATTATTCAAGCGAATCCTGACAGTGGCAGCACTTGGGGGTTAATCTTTGCAAAGAAGAAATTGGTTTTGAACAATTTCTCCTATGTTCTGGATTAGGATCAAGCATCCTTTTCTTAAATACCAGCCATCCATGTCATCTTTTTTTCCTCTCTCTCTCTCTACTTGCTTTGGAAAACAAAGAGATTTCTACTGGTCCAAAAGCAGAGGACATTTCTGCATTTTGAAGCTACTTGACTCACTTATTAGGTCGCTGAACAACTTACTGATATTGTTTTGTCTACTTCATCAGTTTACAGGCAACATATTTTCATTTAGAAATCTCTCCCACGCCCACCCTCTCCCAAGAAATTTGAAGAGAATCCTTTTTTAGGATCTGGTTGTAGCCTGTCGCTACTTTTTTTTTAATTCTCTATTTGAATCTGTTTCAGTGTTCCAGTTTAGTATATATTCTATATATCTTCTGTGTGCATTGTACAGGTCATAACCTAATCCCAAATTACACCTAATGAGGAAATTAGCCAGTTTATTTTTGCACATAGTATGCACGTAAATAACACCTGTTGAAAGAAAGTTGTATTTACTGAAAGTAAATAAGTTCACAATATTTTTATTAAATCAGCATTATTAGAGATCGAAAACTATTTACATATCATATATTTCTAAGCACAGCTACCAAGAAAACTTTGTTTGTTATTCTATATGCTGCTGTTAGGGATTGAATTGCGTCCCCCCAAAATACATGTTGTAAATCCTAATCTCTATTCCCGTGGTTATAATCCTATTTGAGAATGAGTCATCTTTGTTATGTTTAGCCAGTCTCTTTTGAGATATAAAAGAGATTAAACAAGAAAGCAGAGGTGAAGGGAGAGAGATGCCAAGCCACAAGAAGATCACCCAGGAGCAGAAGCTCAGAAGAGGCAATTACCTTCCTCCACAGCCAACATAAAGCCTTCCCCTAGAGCCAGCACCCTGAATTTGGAGTTATAGCCTCCTAAACTGTAAGAAAATAACTTCTTGTTTGTTAAAACCCCGCATTTGCCGTATTTCTGTTACAGCAGCACTAGATAACTAAGACAGAACTTGGTACCGAGAAGTGGGGGTGCTGCTCTAATACCTAAAATGTAGAAGTGATTTTGGAATTGGGTAAAAGATAGAGACTGCAAGAGTTTTAAGTGCCTAAACCCTGGTGGCATAGTGGTTAAGAGCCACAGTTGCTAACCAAAAGGTTGGCAGTTTGAACCCAACAGGCGCTCCTTGGAAACCCTATGGGGCAGTTCTGCTCTGTCCTATAGGGTTGCTATGAGTTGGAGTCGACTGGATGGCAATAGGTTGGTTGTTGTAATACTAAAAGCCTAGATTGCCTTGAAGAGACAGTTGGTAGAATTATGCACATCAGAGGAAATACCGGTGATCTCTCAGAAGGAAGTGAGGAAAAATACAGAGACGGTATCATTCTAGAGAATACGTATTTCTGATTTATGTTCAAATGTTTGGTGGAAGGTAGAACTTGTAAGTGATAAACTTGGATATCTAGCTGAGGAGATTTATAAGCAAACTCTTAAAGGGGCCGTGTGGCTTCTCCTTGACACTTCTAGTAAAATGCGAGAGGAAAGAGATGGACTTAAAAATGAACTGTGCAAAATGATCACAGAACTTAAAGATTTGGAAAATTCTGTTGTACAAACTATGGACATGTGTCCTAGAATGTTCACCAAGGATGAGGTTACACAATCTTTTGTTAAAGATATTCAGCCTGTGACTGATGGATCTAACCAACTACCCCAACAGAAAACCCATCAGCTTGGACTAAAGGGGATAGAGAAAGAACAAAAGGAAAGAACACTGGCTGCCTCTTGGAATTCTACAGGCAGGAAACAGGCCAAAGTAATTACATCTGTTGTCCTCCAAGAAAAGAAAAGGACCATCCCTAGAACAGCTCAGAGATCAGCAGAACTGTTGAAAGGAGCATGGGAAGCAAGATCTCCTCGGTTTCAGAGTGTAGGGCCACCATCTCCTGGACCTCAAAGGGTGGGGTCACAGCTTCCTAGGTTTCAAAGAGTTGGATCTTCCCCAACTCGGTTTCCGGAGTGTGAGGCTGCCGTTGAAGTGCACCAGGGAGATAGGGCTGCCACCCAAAGCTGATGGGGCAGGGCTGCCATGCCCAAGGGGCAGAAGAATGGAGTCTGCCTGGGCTGAGGGGGTGGGGTCACCACTCAGATGGACTAGAAGAATGGGGCTGCCCAAAACAGAGGGAGCAGAGTGCCATCCCAATGGGCCCAGAAGGTGAAGCTGAAGTCAGATGCACAACGAGGGTATGGCAGGTATTTCACCAGCCTGGGGCACGTGGAGCCACCGAGCAGTTTCTATTAGTCCTGTAGGCTAGCGGTGTATCTACATGAAATAGCACGTATGGCAAGCACTGAAATTGTGCTCCTATCCAAACATCTGACACCTGTCTCTTAGATAACTTTACCATAATGTGAGCCCAAAAATACAGGCCAAGCTCGTTAATCTTTTCATTAGCACATTACAGTGCTCGAGTAAGTACACTGGCCTGCACCAACTTACTAGAAACTGCTCAGTGGAACTATGTGCCCAGGGCTGGTGCCATACCCTAGATAAGCCATTGACTGAGGCTCAGAGCCAAGGGGCCTCCACCCAGAACCCAGAGGACATGGCCAACATCCAGTGTCCAGTTGGTCTCAGAGAACAGAAGATTATTTTCAAGCTTCGAGAGCTAATGTAAATTGTTCTGCTGTTCTTGCTTGGTGCCTGTTATCCCTTCTTTCTCTCCAGTTTCTCCCACTTGTAAAGGAAATGTCTACCTTGTGTCTGTTCCACCATTGTACTTTGGAACAGATAACTTGTATTCCAGGTTTCACAGGTTCACAGATGAAGAGGAATTTTGTCCCAGGATGGAATTTAGACTTGGAGTTGATTTAAGATTTTGGGATGATGTGATGGGGTGAATGTGTTTTGCGTGTGACAAGGACATAAATTTTGGAGGGCCGAAGGTGTAATGTTGGGTATTGAATTGTGTCCCCAAAAATATGTGTTGTAAATCCTAACCTCTGTTCCTGTGGTTATAATCCCATGTGAGGATGTTTTTCTTTGTTATGTTAATGAGACAGTATTATCGTAGGATATGTCTTGAGTCAATCTCTCTTGAGATATGAAAGAGATTAAACAGGAAAGCAGAGATGGGGTAAGATAGATGCCAAACCACAGGAAGATCACCTAGGAGCAGAAGCTCAGAAAAGACAAAGACCTTCTTCCAAGGCTGACAAAGAGAGAAAGCCTTTTCCTAGAGCTTGCACCTTGATTTCAGACTTCTAGCCTCCTAAACTGTGAGAAAATAAATTTCTGTTTATTGAAGCCACCCACTCGTGGTTTATGTGTTATAGCCCCATGAGATAACTAAGCTGCATTAATACCTACAAGGTGACAACATTTAAAACAGAGGAAATGTCAAAATTACTTATATGTGCCTTTGAAACAAACATGGATTTTTTAAAATCAATTTTCCCTTATAAACTATTATTTGCTTAAGTGAATATTAATTTTACTAACTGGGGCATAGTAGCATTTGACATCCCATTCATTAACATTTTATTAGGTGCCTACTCTGTGCCAGGCACTGAGGATACAATATAAAGAAAACAGTCTCTATTAAGGGGCAGTTCTACTCTGTCTTGTAGAGTTGCTATAAGTTGGAATTGACTTGATGGCAACAGGTTTTGGTTTTGGTATTCTTGTTATGCTCACAATCTGGTTGAGGCAATATATGGAAGAATGAATCACAAAATAATGTGATAATGTTTATAATAGTGGTATGCACCACTCTTCTCCCTCTCCCCAATGAAGTGGGGGCCATGCTGTACGATGGTATTAATGGGGGGCGGGGGAGGTTTGTTTGAGAAGGCTCCTCAGAGTACAAATTGTATGGACTGCATGTACATTAAAGAATAAACACATTTGTTAGTTGGCAAAGGGGTTTGTAGGAATATGGGAGTTATTTCATGTAAGGGGAAATACACAGGTGATAATGGATAGAATATTCATACAACGGAGAGAAATGTCAGAGAGAAGCAATGTGATGTAATTGCTGATTGCGGTAAGAGGCAAGCATGGAATATTTGTCTTGGCAAATGCACAAGCAGATATTTGAATCTTGGTTGAATCTGTGTATGTGTGTGCCTGAGTGTGTGTGTGTGTGTATCCTCACATGCATGCTGCATTTCTGGGTCTATATGGATAAGTGGAAGGTGATATATATATACATACATACAACCCAAAAACTCACTGCCGTCGAGTCGATTCCGACTCATAACGACCCTATAGGACAGAGTAGAACTACCCCATAGAGTTTAAAAGGCGCGCCTGGCGGATTTGAACTGCCGACCTCTTGGTTAGCAGCCATAGCACTTAACCACTATGCCACCAGGGTTTCCATAGATACATACATATATATATATACACACACATATATATATAGTCCTATTTCAAATGCCCTCTGTCATAGAAAGCCCAAGTTTTCTATTGTATACTGAATTCACACTCAAGGATAAAAAGAAGAAATGCTATCAGATGTAATTTGCTTTTTAAAGAAGAACGCAGTTGATAAAGACACCTTTGGACATTCTAGGAATAGAGCAATGATGGTTACTTTCTACCTGGGCTTAATGGAAGACTACCTTCACTGGCTAATTTTAGTTTTAAAAATAAACTGGCTATCTCAATATTTCCAAGCGTTTTAAAAAGTAATCATGAATTCATATTCTTACAAAACTCTGAGATTTGGGGTAAATGTTTAAATTTTAAATATATTTTCTGATGTGGCTAATAGGAGTGATTAATCCCCACCCTCAGCATCTCTGTGTTTCCCTTAAAATGCATTCAGCTCTGTACTGAATGACAGCGTTTTACATTTCCTAAGCCATATCTTGGAAATTCAGGCTATGGCACTTGTTATGATGTCACTAATGTCCTAGATTGATATTCTGGGTTCTTTTCACCTGCGGATCCCACTGCTTGCAAGAGATGGGCCTAAATAATGCTTGCTCCTAAGTCAATTATTTGAAAATAGAACCCATAATGTGAGATTTACTATGATACTCTTAACTTTGTAGTGAACTGAAGTGTTTGTAGCGTCTGTAAAATTGACTGATAGTTTCTCATACCGCCAGCAGTTCTACAGAGAATAAGACTTTTATGTTCAGAAAAGCAGCAAGGTCAAATAACTACAAAAGGTGGACTGGAAATGCTACTTCTTGTTTTGTAGAAATACTGAAAGCAGCTTGCACGAATGCTTTGTTTGAAGGGAATAGAATCTACAGGGAGAAGGAGAATGCTGACAGAAAGGAGGGAGATAAGGAAAAATAGATTCATGGGGTGCTGGTTTGAAAAACAAATATATGCAAATTGATTCAGATGATCTGGCTTTTTAAATTATTTTTTTAAATATTTTATTGGTGAACGAATGCATTGCTTTATGTGCTCCATTTTGGCAAGCGCAAAAATATACTCCCATACATTAGGAAGTAATCACCCAAGCCCTCACAAGTCAAGTGGTGAGAAAATGATTTAATTTTCTGCACATCTAGTTAGCGTGTTCCTTTGTTCTCCAGAACCGAGACAAACTGCCAAATTTGTATAAGGAAGTATTTCCTGTGGGGATTAGAGAGTAGGTTCTCCCTCTTCCCACTCCTATGTATAACTGACCAGAGTAGAGTTTCCTTTTGTGCATGACTTTGGTAGAGTGTATCATTGCTCCCTTCAGAAATCAAAGAGCAAAACCCTGCTATGGGCTTATTTCCCTCCACGTAAATACATTTCCTATAGTATCAAGATCCGGTATTAACATATAACACACTTAGTTCGTATTTTACTACTTTCTCCACAAAAAGGGCTTGGAATTGGTTCCGGTAAGCATATTCTTTTAGAAATTATTCCCCACTCCCTTCTTCTAGTTTTCAAGAGTCCTTAGCTTAAGCAGTAACTCCTCCTTTACTAATATTCTCCATCATCTTGGTAGTCACCAGTTACACGGTATGTTATAATTCCTGACAGACAATTTATCCACTTGCTTGGTTCTGATTCCCATGATATCACAATAATTGCATTGCACATTAGTAAGACTTCAGGAAGGCCTGTGGGGCTCCTCTACTGAGAGTCTTAATTAAACTTGTTCTAAATTAAAACAACCTTTGCTGAGACACTTGTCAGACCAGCTTTACAGGCTTGCCTGGGACACAGGAGCCAGTGCCACGACCATTGGAAGCAAGACAGGGATCAGAATCTACGCAGTAAACTTGATGATTCACAGGGAGGTAATTTATTACATTCACTAGACCCACTAATATGATGGAGGACCAAGAGCAGAGGTAGAAGGATTAGAAAAAAATGTGTAATATTGGGACAAAGCATAAAAGTGATGTAATTTCATAGGGCTACGGTAATTCCCCCCCAAAACAAAACAAATCAAAGCAGAAACCAAGGCTTTATTTGTGTAATGCTAAGAACTTAGAAAGGACCCCAGGTGGTGCAGTGGATAAGCACTCGGCTGCTAACCAAAAGGCTGCCAGTGTGAAGCCATAACCACTCCGTGGGAGAAAGATGTGGCAGTCTGCTTCTGTAAAGATTACGGCCTTAGAAACCCTATGGGGCAGTTCTACTCTGTCCTACAGAGTAGCTATGGGTCGGAATCCACTGGTTTAAGAAGTCGGAAGAACAGTTAAACGTCCAGTCAACCCTCTAGGTTTTGGTTTATTGAAGTTAGTGCTGGCCCTTGTCTTCAAAACAAATTTTACATTAAAAAAAAATTCTGTGAACTTCTCACATATGATGATACCATTTCATGAGCAACTCTTCCTGTAATTTGATGACCTCATGCTCTGTTCAGCCTGCATTTGACCCAAAATAACTGTTGTCAGGAAAGGATCTAATTAATCCAAACATGCTAAAGTAAAAATAAATGATGTTTTAACTTGTTAATTTGTTCAGGGTATTTATGTTTTGACAGGAGGAAAAAACCTTGCTTGTTTTAATCCCACATATAAAACTGTAAATATAAAATTTCAAATTTGGTTCAGTTTGATGGAACAATGTCTCCTATTGGAATATGTTGGTTATAGACCAAAATTTTTGTCACAAAAGCTCATACTTCTGCATAAATTTTGCTGAGTTCCAATCTATTAAATTATCTATGAGGCAATAATAATCCTCTTCAATGTGTGCAGTTATTGTATAGGAAAACCATAACAGCAACAATAAATTAATTCTGCTTTTCTACTGGAGGCATATAATCAAGGAAGACCGATATATTTCTATAACAGATAAGACATTTTTGAAATGTCTCCTAAGTTGGTTTATTTATCGGTAGGCTATTTTCTCTTTCACACCTGGCCATTAAGTCATAGTCAAGAGATTGGGTTAAGAAGCAATAAATGATTTTGAGTACATATAAAACCTGAAACTTGTCCACTTTGGCCCAGGTAGACTAGAGAGAATTACTGGATAGAAGTGAGATTCTTCTTACATCTTGTGGTATTGTGGAGAGAGCAAGATAGACAGAGGCACGTGGAGAAAGTCTGATGTCAGGATTCTTATCTCCATTCCCAACTCCCAACTTCAATTTGATTTTGAACTTCAAGTTGTATGTGAGTGTGTATGTCTTTAGATATATTTAAGTATGTATACAGAAGATCGAAGGTATCAGGCCTAGTGACACATTTTCTCTACTATAGTAGGGTAAGCTGCAAGTCTCTAAAAGGCACACACATAACCATTTCCAACAATGTATAAAATAAATAGTACAGTATAATTTGTGGGTGTTGCCTGAGCCAGTGTTCCTGGTTTCACAAGCGTATACATGACTCAGAAGTTCCTCTGTATTCTGGTAAGGTGCTTTGGAGGTAATGAGAGTACAGGTAGACAAGCTATGACCTATAAACAAGAAAAGGAGGCTGTTTGGGGTGAGAAGATTGAGTCTTTGGATACATGGCTCTAGAGGTAGTTTTCAGCACATCACTAAAAGACTAGATGAGGTTCATCTTACCTTAGCAGTCATTGTCCAAAAAACAGATCAGTCCAGCCATTCTTCAGCAGTAACCTGCAAGGATTCAGACATCAGTGTTTACCACAACGAAATTGCGTGAGCCGTATTCCTCCTCAAAATATTCAGATGCTATCTTGTAGAAGGAAGGTGGTGAAACTCCAAAAGACTAAGAATTTATGTGAGTAAACAAGCACAAACTGAGTCATATAAGAATAATTATTAAAACAGCCTCAGACTTAGTTTATCAGGTTAGGAAAAGATTTAGTTCTCTCCATCCGCTCTGATCCTCATATCTAATAGATTGGAGATATTGAGGAAGATCAGATTGTTAATTTCTAGAGAAGTAAAGAGTGTGAATTGGCTTTACACAACTTGGCATAGTGTAAATAAGTTTTGCAATTATAATGCCCTTATTATCTCTTGAGGTTATCTTACTCCTGGGGTGAAAAATTAGTTTCTTATCAAGGACAACCTCTAAACAATTGGCAGCTGCTTTTAGAAGTGGTGGGCTAAGAAGAATTCTAAGGCTTTATCCCAACCCAGAGGAAACAAATGGCATGATTGATAACTGATGTTTGTTATAGAAATGGGCTGGGCTAATGGCAACACACTTGTTAAGTATATATTTACACTAGCTTATGCTAATGTTTTTTATGCTAGTGTGAGGCAGAAGATCTTCCGGTAGGAAGACTTTCCTCAGCCCAACACCTGGCAATTTTTTAAGTTGCTGGCCAGGTTCCTGATGTGAAACAAACCCTGCATCCACTTCTGTCTTCTAGGGGAGTGGCATAATTTATATCCAGGGTTAAAGGTTCTTTTATTTAGGAAAATTCCTGGATTGTGGAAAGCCATTGTTTCCGTATAAAAACCCAAACCAAATGAGTTGCTTTTGAGTCCAGTGGATTCTGACTCATAGTGGCCCTATGTGTTGGAGTAGAACTGTGCTCCATAGGGTTTTCAATGGCTGATCTTTTGGAAGTAGATCACCAGGCCTTTCTTCTGAGGTGCCTTGGGGTGGATTCGAACTGCCAATTTTTCAGTTAGCAGCTGAGCTCTTAATCCTTTGTGTCACCCAGGGGTTTATTCCCTCACAGTGGTGTTCAGATGAGGTTACCAGGGGTTTTTCCAAACGAGAGACAGATTCTCCTTCTTAGAGCCCCCATACTGTTTCTTTTTTTTTTTTTTACTACTACCTTATTGCTTCTTTCCTTAAAACTTACACATTCCAGATATCAACTAGCTAATCTGATAAAAATAATCCATGCCAAGCACTTTAAAGCATCCTCACAAGTAGCAGACTCCTTAGCTGGGACCTTCTTATGTTGTCTAATCGATTAATGGCTCTTGGTGGGAATTTCACTCAGTGGAGGATGGTGGCTAAAAAGATAGATATTTAGGGCAAACAAGTTATACTCTATGTACTTGTAAGAACACCCTGTCTGCTTTACTGATTTCTTGAATGATTCTGAGGAAATAGTTCTATATTTATCTTCTTAATGTCATAATCAGTTGCCACAGGAGGTGACTTGTTCAGAAATTGCTTAGAGATCTTATCATAAATAGTGCTATTATTCCTGTGATTATTATTTATAAATAGGATGGAAGCAAGGTTATATACAGTGTGCTCTTCACTCAATTCGCAATTGTTGTTAAGTTACTTAAATCAACAGGGTTTTAAAAAATCCTCTTATTAGAAAGAAAAGTGTACAAGTTAGAGAATGGGGAGTAAGGACGGAAAATACAGATTTGATCAATGCAGAAGGATAAAGACATGTGGAGAAAATGCAGGAAAATCATTCAATCATCTCACTTTTTTTTCTTCCTCAAGCAAGGTCACAGTTTTTAGATAAAAGTAAACAAACTGCTTTGCCCATAGTAGGCACTCACTTCATTTAAAACATTTTCTGAAAAGGATGTGGTGTGAATACAGTAGCCACACTCTATTTGACTGTATGATACTTTGATAATGACTTTCATCATTCAGATTTTTAAATCAAAACAACAATAAACAATAGGATGAAAAACAAAAATGACTGTGAGGATGGTTCAGGACCGGGCAGTGTTTCTTCTGTTGTACGTAGGGTCGCTATGAGTCACAACCTAATGGAAGGCACCTAACAACAACAACCACCACAAAAGGGTGGGAGGGAGGGGGAGAGATGAAGTTATTCCTTAGGGGACTCTGAGTTTCTGTTAATGGTGGTTGAAAAATTGGGAAAAAGGTAGTGATAATAGTTGCACAGCATGATGAATGTAATTAATGTCATTGAGTTAATATTGTCAGAAATTGTTGAAAAAACCAACAACAATGCATAACAGCATATACTGTATTGCCAAGTTTTTATATATACTCTATTAGTATACATATATTACAGTGTGATTATTAATGAATATACCTTTTTATCTTATCCAATCATGATCTCTTTGTGGGTAAGAGTCATGTATTCGTCATATGTATACCACAAGCTTTTTTTTGGTGTTGTTGGGTGCTGTCTAGTCGGTTCTGACTCACAGTGACCCTATATACCACAGAATGAAACACTGCCTTGTCCTGCACCATCCTTACAATCCTTGCTATGCTTGATCCCATTGTCGCAGGCACTGTGTCAGTCCATCTTGTTGAGGGTCTTCCTCTTTTTCGCTGACCCTCTACTTTACCAAGCATGATGTCCTTCTCCAGGAACTGGTGCCTCCTGACAGCATGTCCAAAGTATGTAAGACACAGTCATCCTTGCTTCTAAGGAGCATTCTGGTTGTGCTTCTTCCAAGGCAGATTTGTTCATTCTTTTGGCAGTCCATTTTATAGTCAATATTCTTTGCCAACACCACAATTCAAAGGCATCAATTCTTCTTCGGTCTTCCTTATTCACTGTCCAGCTTTCACATGCATATGATGCGATTGAAAATACCATGGCTTGGGTCAGGCACATCGTAGTCTTCAAGGAGACATCTTTGCTTTGCAACACTTTAAAGAGGTCCTTTGCAGCAGATTTGCCCAATGCAATGCATCTTTTGATTTCTTGACTGCTGCTTCCATGGGTGTTGATGGTGCATCCAAGTAAAATGAAATCTATGACAACTTCAATCTTTTCTCTATTTATCATGACGTGGCTTATTGGTCTAGTTGTGAGGATTTTTGTTTTCTTTATGGTCAAGTGTAATCCATGCTGAAGGCTGTGGTCTTTGATCTTCATCAGTAAGTACTTCAAGTCCCCTTCACTTTCAGCAAGCAAGGTTGTGTCATTTGCATAACACAGGTTGTTAATGAGTCTTCCTCCAATCCTGATGCCCCGTTCTTCTTCATATAGCCCAGCTTCTCAGATTATTTGTTCATCATACAGATTGAATACCTATGGTGAAAGTGTACAATCCTGACGCACACCTTTCCTGACTTTAAATCATGCCATATTCCCTTGTTCTGTTCGAATAACTGCCTCTTGATCTATGTACAGGTTCCTCATGAGCACAATTAAGTGTTCTGGAATTCCCATTCTTCACAATGTTATCCAAAATTTGTTATGATCCACACAGTTGAATGCCTCTGCATAGTCAATAAAACACAGGTAAACATCTTTCTAGTATTCTCTGCTTTCAGCCAAGATCCATCTGACATCAGCAATGATATCCCTGGTTCCAAGTCCTCTTCTGAAACCGGCCTCAGTTTCTGGCAGTTCCCTATCGATATACTGCTGCAGCCACCTTTCAATGATCTTTAGCAAAATTTTGCTTGCGTGTGATATTAAGGATATTGTTCAATAATTTCCGTATTCAGTTGGATCACCTTTCTTGGGAATGGGTATAAATACGGGTCTCTTCCAGTCAATTGGCCTGGTAGCTGTCTTCCAATTTCTTGGCATAGACGAGTGAGCACTTCCAGAGCTGCATGCGTTTGTTGAAATGTATCAATTGATACTTTGTCAATTCCTGGAGCCTTGTTTTTTGCCAATGCCTTCAGTGCATCTTGGACTTCTTCCTTCAGTACCATTGGTTCCTGATCATACGATACCTTTTGAAATGGTTGAACATCGACCAATTTTATTTGGTATAATGTCTCTGTGTATTCTTTCCATCTTCTTTTGATGTTTCCTGCGTCATTTAATATTTCCCCATAGAATCCTTCACTATTGCGACTTGAGGCTTGAATTTTTTCTTCGGTTCTTTCAGCGCGAAAAATGCTGAGCGTGTTCTTCCCTTTTGGTTTTCTATCTCCAGCTCTTTGCACGTGTCATTATAATACTTTACTTTGTCTTGCAATGAAGAAATCATTGGTCTTTCAAAATTCTATCATGTGATCTCTGTCATTGTTTCTGTCTCAAGGCCATATTTTCCAACTACCAATCCCTCTTTGTTTCCAACATTCACATTCCAATCACCAGTAATTATCAATACATCCTGATTACATGTTCGATCAATTTCAGACTGCAGAATCTGGTAAAAATCTTCAATTTCTTCATCTGTGGCCTTAGTGGTTGATGCATAAACTTGAATAATAGTTGTATTAACTGGTCTTCCTTGTAGATGTATAGATATTATCCTATCACTGACAGCGTTTACTTCAGGATAGATCTTGAAATGTTCTTTTCGACAATGAATGCAATGCCATTCCTCTTTGTCATTCCTGGCATAGTAGACCATGTGATTGTCTGATTCAAGATGGCTAATACCAGTCCATTTCAGCTCACTAAAACCTAGGATATCGATGTTTCTGCATTCCAGTTCATTTTTGACAATTTCCAATTTTTCTAGATTCATACATCCCATATTTGGATTATTAATGGATGTTTGCAGCTGTTTCTTCTCATTTGGAGTCGTGCCACATCAGCAAATAAAGGTCTCAAGAGTTTGACACCATCCACGTCATTAAGGTCAACTCTACTCTGAGGAGGCAGCTCTTCCCTAGTCGTCTTTTGAGTTCCTTCCCATCTGGGGAGCTCATCTTCTGGCACTATATAAGACAATATTGTGGTATTTATTCATAAGGTGGAAACCCTAGTGGTGTAATGGTTAAGTGCAACGACTGCTAACCAAGAGGTCGGCAGTTCGAAGCCACCGGGTGCTCCTTGGAAACTCTGTAGGGCAGTTCTACTCTGTCCTATAGGGTCGCTATGAGTCAGAATCGACTCAACGGCACTGGGTGGGATTCGTAAGGTTTTCACTGGTTAATTCTTTTCAGAAGTAGACTGCTGGGTACTTCTTCCTGTTCTTTCTTAGTCTGGAAGCTCAGCTGAAACCTGTCCTCCATGGGTGACCCTGCTGGTATCTGAATACCAGTGGCATAGCTTTCAGCATCAGAGCAACATGCAAGCCCTCATAGTAGGGCAAACTGACAGACATGTGGGGGATTTTGTCTTTTGTACAGAGTTAAAAAAAAATTCCCTTCGATTTGATTCCAACTCATAACAACCCTATAGAACAGAGTAGAACTACTCCATAGAGTTTCCAAGGAGCAGCTGGTGGAGCTTTGGTCAGCAGCCAAGCTCTTAACCACTGGGTAGAGAGTAGGTACTCAGCAAATATGTGTTGAATAAATGGTTGGTAGTGACAGTTGGGAGCCCTGGTGGCACAGTGGTTAAGAGCTCAGCGGCTAACCAAAAGGATGGCAGTTAGAATCTAGCAGTGCTCCTTAGAAACCCTATGGGGCAGTTCTACTCTATCCTAAAAGGTTGCTATGAGTCAGAATTGACTCGATGGCAATGGGTTTAATGACTATTTTATTTTCAATTTTCATAAAAATGAGGGCTGCAGGTCCTACAGTCATTTATGTTCTGCAATCATAAAATATAAAAGTAGAGCAGCCGTCCATTAAAAACCTCATTATCTATACATCAAGCAGCAGCATAATAATACTTTTATCACCATCGTTAAAACACATACAACTAATTTCAAGATAGTGCATGTCTAACAAGATGTTTCCACTATTTAGAGTACCTTTAACTGTGCCAGAACATCATGAAAATAGATTCATACATGTTCTTTTCAACTCATATCAGTGACAAGTTATAAACATAACTAATGCTCCCCTTGTGACTGGAAAAAAATTCTAAGTACAATGCCTAGTCAACTTTACTAATGTTTCATTGTTTATAATAAATGAAACTTACAAAATTGTATAAAATAAAATTATACAAGGACATTTTTAATCGTGTTGCAGGTTACATACGTGTGTAATTAAATTAAACTGATGTTTCGACTCCTAAATACGATAATTAATTGTTAAGCCTGAAATTCAAATTACTTCATTCTCATGTCTATATATTTAATTTATTTTCTAATATTTCTGGTTTCAAATGACCATTTGTGTTTGTTTACATCACAGTACACAATTTCAGTGTTCCAATTAGGCTGAAAAAACAAATGACTGTATTTAGTTTTTCAGATATGAATAAGCATAGTCACAATAATTGTGCAACTATGCACCAGTAGAATTAATAAAGATAAATTATAACCACTTTAGATATGGCCTTTGGCATGACACTAACAGAAAAAGGGAGGAGGGTATGCTATGGTAGGGCTCCAATATAATTTATGTGAACAAATGCTACATATAAAAGTGGCGATCTTTTAGACTATTTTCAATTATTACATTCCTTTCAATGGAACTCATGTACTACTGCATGCATTATTTCTTCCGAGTCGGTGGGCAATACTGAAGACACTCGATGATGTCAACAAATACATAGTTTTGGCTGAAAATCAAACTCTACCATGTAAACAAAACACTATTTAAATGCATGAAAATAAATTTCACATTCAAGTTGTTACAATAAAAGCTGACCATACTGTTCATCTCTTCTCAAAATTGAGAAAAACCAGTGCAATCGTAATTATGATCATTTAAAGAAATATAATGGTGCTTGCTTCAGCAGCACATATACTAAAGTTGGAACAATACAGAGAATATTAGCGTGTCCCCTGCGCAAGGATGACACGCATATTCGTGAAGCGTTCCATATTTTTCTGGCGGAATGGACACACAAAGAGAGAGTGGAGGGAGGGAGCGGGCTGTCTCATTAGGGCAAGAGCAATTGGGAGTGTGTACCAAGGACCAATGAGCAACATCATGATAAATGGAGAATAGATTGAAGTTGTCAAGGATTTCATTTTGCTTGGATCCACAATCAAAACCCATGGAAGCAGCAGTCAAGAAATCAAAAGACGCATTGTATTGGGTAAATCTGCTGCAAAGGACCTCTTTAAAGTGTTGAAGAGCAAAGATGTCACCTTGAAGACTAGGGTGCACCTGACCCAAGCCATGGTGTTTTCAATCGCATCGTATGCATGTGAAAGCTGGACGATGAATAAGGAAGATCGAAGAAGAATTGACCCCTTTGAATTGTGGTGTTGGCGGAGAATATTGAATATGCCAAAAGAATGAACAAATATGTCTTGGAAGAAGTACAACCATAATGCTCCTTAGAAGCAAGGATGGCGAGAATGCGTCTTACATACTTTGGACATGTTGTCAGGAGGGATCAGTTCCTGGAGAAGGACATCATGCTTGGCAGAGTACAGGGTCAGTGGAAAAGAGGAAGACCCTCAAGGAGGTGGATTCACACAGTGGCTGCAACAATGAGCTCAAGCATAACAACGACTGTAAGGATGGCTCAGGGCCAGTCAGTGTTTCATTCTGTTGTGCATAGGGTCGCTATGAGTCAGAACCAACTCAACGGCACCTAACAACAACAACAACAGCAAGGTGTATATAAGTTTTTGTGTGAGAGACTGACTTGATTTGCAAACTTCCACTTATAAAAATTAAAAAAAGTAAAAGTAAAGAAATATAATGCTGAGAAGTAATAAAATAATTTTTAGAAAGAATGTTATTTACTTGGCTTCAGATTGAAAAAAAAAGTAAGCGTAAGGATGGGGAGTTAGGTAGATCGATTAAATAATCTACTATTCTCCAAAACAAAATATCTTCTAATATGTATACTTAATCTAGAAAACATATACATACAGAAAAAATTAAAGGTAAAAAATAAAAATTTCATCTATATATTAAGCACAAAACCAAAAACCAAACCCATTGTCATCAAACCAATTCTGAATTATAGTGACCCTAGAGGACAGAGTAGAACTGCTCCACAGGGTTTCCAAGGAGCAGCTGGTGGATTCAAACTGCAGACCTTTTGGTTAGCAGCCAAGCTCTTAACCACTACACCACCAGGGCTCTGTATATTAAGCATAAAACCAAACCCACTGCCGTCGAGTTGATTTCGACTCATAGCGACCCTACAAGACAGAGTAGAACTGCCCCACAGAGTTTCCAAGGAGCGCCTGGCGGATTCTAACTGCCGACCTCTTGGTTAACAGCCGTAGCACTTAACCACTATGCCACCAGGGTTTCCATATATTAAGCATATAAAAAAATTTTTTTTTTTTTATAATTTCTATTTTACCTTAAAGTAGTGACTCCAGGTCCAAATTGTAGCATCTTTCATATCTGCTAATCCATTCCCACTATTTCTTTGAAACTTATTTCCAAAAATCTTTCTGTGCTGGAAGTCCATGCAGAAGGATCTCCTTTGCTTTGTATTTCTTAGCCCTTTAGGTATACTTTGTACTTTGTTCATACACTTAGGCATACTTTGTACTCTTTGTTCATAACTGAGATTCTTCTGGTTGCATATACATTTTCAGAAATTTCTGCTGACAGATTGTAAGAGCCTGGTGAACAAGCATGGTCTGGCATGCTGTGTTTGTATAAGACAGTGACTCAATTGATGCTTAATAAACAAACATTAACAGTCCTAAAGAGTATGTGGAGCTTTGGTGGCGCAGTGGTTAAGAGCTTAGCTGTTAACCAAAAGTTCAGCACTTCGAATCCACCTGCTGCTGCTTGGAAACCCTATGGAGTAGTTCTACTCTGTCCTATGGGGTCGCTATGAGTCTGAATCAACTCAACGAAAATGTTTTTTTTAAGGGTTAGAGTATGTAATTCTTTTAATTTGCCATTTATGAAAAATAAACCGGGGTTTTAAAAAATTCCACAAATTATGAGTTCCAATGGGAACAAAATTCAAATATACTAGAAATGAAGTAATTGTTTTCGTTCCCAGAATGATTACTCCACTGAAAACTGGGTTTGCTATTTTTTATTAGATAAAATACTTTGTTTAGCAAATACTTAAATCATGCTCAAAGTCAAATTCAATTGTGAAATGCCAGTATATAATATTTCCTTGACTTCAAATGGATTGGGTTAAGAAATGTTAAATGATCAAAATAATAATCATATTTTAACGAAAAATTTCACATACTGTCCTGTCATCTTGCACAGTTCATGAAATATTTTCATAGTTCATAATAGAAGGAGTACAAAGCTTTAGACTTCCAACTGGTTGGATATACAATACTAAATGAAAGATACAGAATATAATATGGAACACAGGCTGGGTTGTGTAGAGAGTCTTGTATTGTTCACTTTAGCAGTGAAACACTCTCCCTTTGGAGTGTGTAACTTGGTATCATCAATTGGCAGAACAAGGTGCTAATAAGTTCAAGCTTTTTGGACTCAATATCCAAATGGGCCAGACAACCACATAAAAATATACTTTGTTTCTTGGTCACACACTATACGTTCACTCCTAGTCACTTGTTTTAAATTAGTTATAAAAGAGACAGGAAAAATGTCTATGACTAACTCACTGTAGTTTATTGTGCACACTGATTATGAGTGAGTAGAATCAGCAGAAATGTGTAACTCTTGAGGGTGGAGGTGTCTTTAGAATTGACAAGGAATCTTCCCTTGAAGTAAACCTAACATCCTTCCACTCTTGTAAAACTCTCAGAGTTGTGTGCCTCCTTTTATTTGTATCAATTACACTCTAACTCATAATTCTTTATTGTTAAGTTTGACATGATTTTCAGCAAGAATAGCAGCATGAATGATCCCCATGTTCTCCATAGGTTTTAACTTTATCAAGGAGCTTGGAATAATTAAAAAGTAATGTTCTTCAGAATGATTGATTTTATCAAACAAGTCTCAGTTGGCTTGCAACTTTCTTGACTCTTCAGCTCATCACTATTCAACAAGCTCTCCATATTGTCAGATCTTCTCCCGATGATTAATTGATCAGAAACAATAACAACCATAAAAGTGTAAATTGCACAAACTCCAGTGTCCTTAGTATTTTTTGCAATGCACATTTTCTTGGGTAAGTGAACATATGTGAAGTAATAAATCTCTTTAAAAAAACTGTTTATGAGGTGTTGCTGCAAAAAATCAAATTATAAGTCACAATTTATGTGTACAATGATAAATGCTCACTAAGGTTTTTCTTTGTTTTGTTATCCTTTGGAGGTAGTGGGGTGGATTTTTTATTTATTTGCTTTCTGTTTTTGGTTTTGAAGACAAAAAGAGATGATTCTTGATTAGAAGCCTGCTTCTGGTGTAGAATAGTACTTACATAACTACTGGGGCTAGAAAAATGCTTAATAACTGGCAATCAAATGTAGTGTTTTAGAGGGCCTAGCAGACCACTGACGCCGCTGAGAAATTTCATTTGTGGAGAGTGTATTAAGAGGAGCCAGTGGACGAGTTCTATTTAGAAATGGTCTGTTTAATACAATAAGTACTGGCCACAAGTGAGTGCTGAGCACTTGAAATGTGGCTGGTTCAAATTGAGATTTGCTGTAAGAGGGAAATACACACTGGATTTAGCACGATAAGAAAACTGTAATATGTCTCATTAATATTTTATATTATTTACATATAAATAATATGTAATGCAGTGAAAATATTTTGAATGCATTGAGTTAAATAATCTATATTATTAAATTTTATTTTACCTCTTTCCTTTTATGACAGTGGCTACTAGAAAATTTAAAATTACATACACGGATGGCATCTGTAGCTTGCATCATATTTCTATTGGATGGTGCTGATTTAGCCCATGAGCAATTAGATATTTAACTACAAAGTTAAGCACAAAGTTAAAACAGTCATGTGTGTGAGGGAGTGAGAGGAAGGAAACTTAACCAAAAGAGATATTTAAAAAAATTTTTTGATTCTGACTCATAATGACCCAATAAGACACAGTAGAATTGCCTCATGGGGTTTCCAAGGAGCGGCTGGTGGATTTGAACGGCGGATCTTTTGATTAGCAGCCAAGCTCTTAACCACTGCATCACGAGGGCTCCCAAAAGAGATATAGTAGAGATTGTATTCAGTCTACATGTTAGGATTAGAAATAAATTCAAAATTGTCGTCACATATGTAGTTAACGACAATATATTTAAAATATGTTTAAACTGAAGCAAGTAACAGGTAATCTGACACCCAACTCACTCCACGGTCTTTAGAAAAAAAGAGTCAATAGAATTCACAGCCGATCTGAATTTCCATCTAGTGACCAACTGAAGAGCCCTGGTGGTGCAGTGGTTAAGCCCTCGACTGCTAATCAAAAGGTCAGTGGTCGGAACCCACCAGCCGCTCCAAGGAAGAAAGATGTAGCAGCTGGCTTCCGTGAAGATTACAGCCTTGGAAACCCTGTGGGGCAGTTCTCTGTCCTATAGGGTTGCTGTGACTTAGAATTCACTCAAGGGCAATGAGTTTGTTTTTTAAGTAGGGAACAACTGAAAGGATACCAGACCCAGTGGTATCTTTCAGCATTAGTCCTTATGACACCCCCTACCACCTCTTTTTCAAAGTGTTGTTGTTGTTGTGTTGTTAGGTGCCATGGAGTTGGTTCCAAATCATAGCAGCCCTATGTAAAACAGAAGGAAACACTGCCCAGTTCTGCGTCATTCTCACAATCATTGCTACGTTTGAGCCTATTGTTGCAGCCACGGTGTCAATCCATCTCCTCAAGGGTCTTCCTCTTTTTCACTGACCCTCTATTTTACCAAACATGATGTCCTTCTCCAGGGAATGGTCCCTCCTGATAACATGTCCAAAGTACCTGAGATGAAGTCTCACCATCCTCACTTCCAAGGAGCATGCTGCCTGTACTTCTTCCATGACAGACTTGTTTATTCTTCCAGCAGTCCATGAAAAAAAAAAAAGCAAAAACCCATTGCAGTCATAGCGACCCCATAAGACAGAGTAGAACTTCCTCATAGAGTTTCCAGTGAGAATCTGGCAGGTTCGAACTGCTGACTCTTTGGTTAGCAGCCATAGCACTTAACCACTACGCCATTCAGGATTTCCTGGCACGTTGGAGTATATTCAATATTCTTCACCAATACCATAATTCAAATGCATCAATTCTACTTTGATTTTCCTTATTCATTGTCCAGCTTTCACATGTATACCAGGCAATTAAAAATATCATGGCTTGGGTCAGGTGCACCTTAGTCCTCAAAGTTACATCTTTGCATTTCAACACTTTAAAGAGGACTTTTGCAGCAGAACTGCCCAATGCAATGCGTTGTTTGATGTCTTGACTGCTGCTTCCATAGGCGTTGATTGTAGATCCAAGTAAAATGAAATCCTTGATAATTTCAGTATTTTCTCCATTTATCATGATGTTGTTTATTGGTCCAGTTGTGAGGAATTTTGTTTTTATTTTATATTGAGGTGTAATCCATAATGAAGGCTGTGGTCTTTGATCTTCATCAGTAAGTGCTTCAAGTCCTCCTCACTTTCAGCAAGCAAGATTGTGTCATCTGCATATCTCAGGTTGTTAATGAGTCTTCCTCCAATCCTGATGCCCCATTCTTCTCCATATAGTCCAGCTTCTCAGATTATTTGCTCTGCATACAGATTGAATAGGCATGGCGAAAGGATACAACCCTTTCTTGACTTCACACACCTTTCTTGACTTGACCCATCTTTCTTGACTTTAAACCATGCAGTATCCCCTTGTTCTGCTGGAACGACTGCCTCTTGGTCTAAGTACAGGTTCCTCATGAACACAATGAAGTGTTCTGGAATTCCCATTCATGGGAATGTTATCCATAATTTGTTATGATCCACACAGTCAAATGCCTTTGCATAGTCAATAAAGCACAGGTAAACGTCTTTCTGGAAATCTCTGTTTTCAGCCAAGATCCACCTGACATCAGCAATGATACTCTGCCTTCCATGTCCTCTTCTGAATGTGGCTTGAATTTCTGGCAGTTCCCTGTGGATGTACTGCTGCAACTGCTTTTGAATAATCTTCAGCAAAATTTTGCTTGTGTGTGATATTAATGATATTGTTTGATAATTTCTGCATTCTGTTGGATCACCTCTCTTGGGAATAGGCATAAATATGGATCTCTTCCAGTCGGTTGGCCAGGTAGCTGTCTTCCAAATTGCTTGGCATAGACAAGTGAGTGCTTCCAGAGCTGGATCTGTTTGTTGAAGCATCTCAACTGGTATTCTTTCAGTTCCTGGAGGCTTGTTTTTCGCCAATGCCTTCATTGCAGCTTGGACCTCTCCCTTCAATACCACTGGTCCTTGAACATATGCTATCTCCTGAAATGGCTTACCATCAATCAATTCTAGTTGATACAGTGACTCTGTCTATTCCTTCCATCTTCTTTGGATGCTCCCTGTGTCTTTTAGTATTGTCCCCGTGGAATTTTTCAATATTGCAACTCGAGACTTGAATGCTTTCTTCAGTTCTTTCAGCTTGAGAAATGTCAAGCGTGTTCTTCCCTTTTAGTTTTCTCTCTCCGGGTCTTTGCACATTTCATTATAGCACTTTACTTCATCTTCTCCAGCTGCCGTTTGAAATCTTCTATTCAGCTCTTTTTCTTCATCATTTCTTCCTTTCACTTTAGCTACTCTACATTCGAGGGCAACTTTCAGAGTTTCTTCTGACACCCATTTGGCTCTTTTCTTCTTTTTAATGACCTCTTGCTGTCTTCCTGTATGATGTCCTTGGTGTAATTCCACAGCTCATTTGGTCTTAAGCCATTAGTGTTGAATGTGTCAAATCTGTTCTAGAGATGGTCTCTAAATTCAGGTGGGATATACTGGTGGTAGTACTTTGCCTCTCGCGGACTTGTTTTAATTTTCTTCAGTTTCGCCTTGAACTTGCATACGAGCAGTTGATGGTCTGTTCCATAGTCTGCCCCTGGCCTTGTTCTGGTTGATGATATTGAGCTTTTCCAGTGTCTCTTTCCACAGATATAGTCGATTGAATCCCTGTGTATTCCATCTGGCAAGGTACTCCCATATAGTTGCCTTTTATGTTGTTGCAAAAAGGTACTTGCAGTGAAGAAGTCGTTGATCTTGCAAAATTCTATCATGAGATCTCTGGCATTGTTTCTATCACCGAGGTCATATTTTCCGACTACGAATCATTCTTCTTTTTCCCAATTTTCGCATTCTAATCACTAGTATTTATCAATGCATCTTGATTGAGGTTTGATCAATTTCAGACTTGAAGTTGGTAAAAATCTTCAATTTATTTATCTTTGGCCCTAGTGGTTGGTGCATAAATTTGATTAATAGTTGTATTAACTGGTCTTCCTTGTTGTTAGGTGCTGTTTAGTGGGTTCCAACTCACAGCAACCCTATAGGACAGAGTAGAACTGGCCCATAGGGTTTCCAAGGAGTGGCTGGTAGATTTGAATTGCTGACCTTTTGGTTACCAGCCAAGCTCTTAACCACTATGCTACAAGGTCTTCCTTGTAGGCATGTGGGTATTATCCTATCACTGACAGCTTTGTACTTCAGGATAGATCTTGAAATGTTCTTTTTGATGATGAATGCAACATCATTCCTCTTCAACTTGTCATTCCCAGAATAGTAGATCATATGATTGCCTGGTTCAAAATGGCCAATACCAGTCCATTTCAGCTCACCAATGCCTAGGATATAGATATTTATGCATTCCATTTCACTTCTGATGATTTCCAATTTTCCTAGATTCATAGTCTGTACATTCCAAGTTCCTATTATTAATGGATGTTTGCAGCCATTTCTTCTCATTTTGAGTCATACCACATCAGCCAGTGAAGGTCCAGAAGGCTTGACTCCATTCATGTCATTAAGGTCGACTCTACTTTGAGGAGGCAGCTCTTCCTTAGTTATCTTTTCAGTGCCTTCCAACTTCAAGGGCTCATCTTCCTGCACTATATCAGACAATCTTCCATTGTTGTTCATAAGGTTTCACTGGCTAATTTTTTTCAGATGTAGACCCCCAAGTCCTTCTTAGTCTGGAAGCTCAGCCAAAATCTGTCAACCATGGATGACCCTACTGGTATTTGAATACGGGTGGATAGCTGCCAGCATCACAGCAACACACAAGCCCCCAAAGTATGACCGACTGTCAGACATGTGGGGGGAATTTACTTATATAAATTGTATATATTACATATATTATATGTTGATGGAAACCCTGGTGGCGTAGTGGTTAAGCGTTGGTTTATATGTTGATACATGGGGCATTGATGGTTCAGCGGTAGAATTCTTGCCTTCTATGAGGGAGATCCGGGTTCTGCTCCCAACCAAGGCATATCATGAGCAGCCACCACCCGTCTGTCAGGTTGCTTATAGCCTAACAAAGCAGAAAAGTCAATGCATACAAAAACCTAATAATGGCAGGCAGTTCCAGGTAATAACTAATAAGCATCTATAGGAACTAAGAGGCTGGAAAGACCTTTTATAGTTTTCACTGTAAAAGTGGAACTTCAGTTAGTACATAAGTGGGCAGCTGGGGGCTCTCTACAGGAAGTGACCTGCATGTGCAAATAAGAACCTCAAAGAAAACATCTCTTCAAAACTGTATACAGCTTCAGTTTACAAAGCACTTTCACATGTATTTTATCATTTAATCTCACAATAATTTTTGAGGTCAGTAAAGAGGAGAATAATGTTCAAATTATATTTTTGAGGGAACTGAGGCTGAGACACCAATTTGCTTAAGGCCACTTGGCTAGTGTTGGAAGCAGAATCCAAGTTTTCTGATTAATCCTATCCAGGGCCTTTTTGTCAATACCAGGTGTCAAAGAGCAGATTTATTACACAGCTGGGATCTTGTCTCTAAATATAATTATTAGGTATTTTTCCTGGACATGTTTGGATAATTGTGGTTGGTTGTGTTTCCATTATCTGCGTTTATTTGTGTTTCCCTAATCTTCCCATTCGATTAGGCAGCTCCTCAAGGATTGGGTTATGACCTCTATTTCCTCTGTAATTTCCACAGCACATAGTACAATTGAGAGGTGTTCATTGGCCTATATCTATTGTAAAGCAATATCACAAGAAAGGAAAACAAAATAAATTTTAAAGGAATACCTTATGAATTAAATTATTCCTAGATTAAACTACAGAGATGTATACGCACAGAAACACAGACTACATAATTTCATCAGGAGGAGATGATTGCCTACTGCCAGTGCCTACTCAGACTCTTAACAATATCTATTTATAAATTATCCTCATCAGACTGAAGGTCAGAGAAACTGTCTAGCATTTCAGTTGTGGTTTTTTTTTTAATAAGCAAAAGGAGAATCTACTATTTTTATTGTGTTAAATTGCACACTTAATTACATAGCTGCTATTCTACACAAAGAACTAACAAGTCTCTCTGTGAAGAAGCACAGCCAGAATGCTCCTTAGAAACGAGAACAGCAAGATTTTGTCTCACATACTTCAGACATGTTATCAGGAGCAACTCCAAGGCACCTAACAATGACAACCTTATGAATAAACCCATTAGAAAAAATTCTTTCACTAGCATTTTCATTTTGTAGGAGTGAAATTGATGAGTCATAGTGTAGGTATATATTTAGAAGAAACTACCAGACCTTTTGGCGCCCTGGTGGTGCAGTAGTTAAGAACGATGGCTGCTAACCAAAAAGGTCGGCAGTTTAAACTCGCCAGCTGCTCCTTGGAAACCCTATGCGGCAGTTCTGCTCTGTGCTATAGGGTCATTATGAGTTGGAATCAACTCAACAACGGCAATGGTCTTACCAGACCTACAACAAAAGCAGCTTTATAATTTTACATTTCCACCAACAACGTATGAGAATTCAAGTTGATTCACAATCTCACCAACACTTGGTGATGTCAGTCATTTTAATTATATCCAGAATTGAGGATGAGTAATCGACTCGACGACAATGGTTTTTTTTTTTTTTTTTTTAGTAGTATCTTAAGGAGCCCTGGTGGCACAACAGCTGCTAACTGAAAGGTTGATGGATCAAAGCCACTCACCAGCTCTGCAGAAGAATGACCTGGAGAACTACTCAGATGAATATTACAGCCTAGAAAATCCTATGGAGCAGTTCTGCTCTCTCCAATAGGGTCTCTGTGAAGTGGAATCAACTCTAGGGCACCAAACAACAAGAGTAGTATCTCATTGTGTCTTCGGTTTTCATTTCTCCCAATGGTTAATGATATACTTATTGGCCATTCATATAGTGTTTTTTGTGAAGCATTTATTTGAAAGTCTGGTCCATTTATTTTTTTAATTGAGCTGTTTTTCCTTTTGTTACTGAGTTGTAGAAGTTTTTTGTTTGTTGCTTGCTTATATCCTGATTGCCAATTCTTTGTCAGATACATGGTTATGACTATTTTCTTTCATTTTGTGGTTTGCCTATTCTTTTGTTTAGTGATGTCTTCTTGATAAACAGAAGTTTTACATTTTGATGAATCCTAGTGTATTACTTTTTTCCTTTATGGTTATTGTTTTCTGTGACTTGTCTAAAAAAAAACTTAACTATACCCAAGTCACAAAGATATTGTCTTGTATTTTTATAAGTTTTATGGTTTTTGCTTTCATATTTAGGTCTATGACTCATCTTGTGTTAATATTTGTGTTTGGTGTAAGGCAGGGGTTGAAGTTCATTTTTTTCTTTATGAATATCTAGTTATTCCAGCATGATTTGTTGAAAAGACTTTCTTTGTTCATTGGATTGTGTTGGTGCTTTTGTTGAAAACCAAATGATTATAAAAGTGTGGGTCTATTTTCAAGCTTTCTCTTTGTCTCTGTTGATCTATTTGTTGATCCTTATGCCAAAACCATGATGTTTTGATTACTGTAGTTTTATAGTGTCTTGAATTAAAAACTAAGTCCTTCAACTTTGTTCTTTTTTTACAAGATGGCTTTATATTTGCATTTCCATGTAAAATTTGGAATCAACTTGTTATTGCAAAATAACCTGCTGTAATTTTAATTGAGATTTTTAAAAAATTAATACATCAGTTTGGAGAGAATTGATGAAATTATTAATTCTTTGAATCAATAAATGTTTAGGTTTTCTTAATTTTATCTCAGCAGTATTTTGTAATTTTAGTGTCAAAATCTTTCACATCTTTTAATTCCTTCTAAATGCTGTATATTCTCTGATGCTGTTGTAGATGGAATTTTTTTTTCAGTTTCATTTTCTATTTGTTTGCTGCCAATAAGTAAAAACACAATTGATATCTGTATTGAACTTATATTCCAAGACTGCTAAGTTTACTTATTATTTCTAGTAGTTGTTTTGTAGATTTCTTACATATACAGTCTGCAAATAAAGACAATTTTATTTCTTCATCTCTTAACTTTTTGCATTTTATTTAATTTTTCTTGCCTTATTATGGGTTAGACCTCTAGTCCAGTGTTGAATGACAAACTGTGAGAGAAGCCGTCTTGCTTTTTTCTCAGCCTTATGGGGAAAACATTCAATATTGCACCATTTGGTATGACATTAGTTGTAGGTTGTACATTTTAAAAAAATTGTACATAAAGCTCTTTATTATTTTGAGGAAGTTCCCTTCTATTCCAAATTTGCTGAGATCTTTTACCATGAATGAGTGAATTTCTGTAATGTATTATTTCTGTATTTATAAAGATGATCGTATATTTTTTCTTTTTTAATTAATATGGTGAATTGTATTAATTAATTTTCTAATGATAAAACAACCTTGTATTTTTGTAACAAGCACTATTTGGTTATGAGATATCACTTTTTGCTGGATTCAATTTATTCATATTTTGTTTAAAGTACTTTTGCATCTATGTTCATGAGGGATATTGGTCTGTGATTATTTTGCAGTGACTTTGTCAGGTTTTGGTATCAGTAGTGTTAGTCTGACCTCTATTTTCTGAGTGTGTGTAGGATTGGCATTATTTCTTCTTTTAAATGTTTGATAGAATTCAACAGTGAAAACATCTTGGCACGGAGTTTTCTTCGAGGGAAAATTTTGTATAACAAATTTAATTTCATTAATAGACATACAACTATTAAGATAGTCTGTTTAATCTGTCAATTTTGATACATTGTATTTTTCAAAGGAATCTGTCCATTTTACGTAAATTGTCAAATTTGCCAGCATAAAATTGTTGATAATATTATCTTATTTTCCTTTTAGAATCTTTAGTGATGTTTCCTCTTTCATTCCTGAGATCAAGAATTTGGGCTCTCTCTTTTTTCTTGAGAAGTCTAGCTGGAGGTTTATCAATTTTCTTGCTGTTTTCAAAGAAACAACTTATGGTTTTGCTGTTTTCCTCTATTTTAAAATTTTCTATTTCTTTAATATCTTCTCTTTTTTATTACTTTCTTTTGTTTAAATTACTTTGCTCTTCTTTTTATAGCTTTGTAGTGTGAATCCTAGGTCATTGATTTTAGAACTCTCTTTTCTTTCTAATATATACATTTGCTGGTATAAATTTTCTTCTAAGCACCACATTAGCTGCAACCCACCAATTTTGATATGTTGTAGTTTTGTTAGCATTCGTTTCAAAATATTTCCTAATATTTCATATGGTTCTTTCCTGACACATGAATCATTTTAGACCTGTTTTGCTTAATTTATATATTTTTTCCCCATATCTTCATTTTATTTACTTCTAATTTAATTCCATTTTTGTAAGACAGTGCACTCTGTTTGATTTCAGTCCTTTTAATTTCATTGAGGAATTTTTTTACTATTCCCATGTAAGATATTTTGGTAACATATATGTTGCTTGAAAAGTATATATATCCCATAGTTGTAGGGAGTAGTGTTTAGATAGTATCAGTTGGGTTAAGGTAGTTGATCAGACCATGTATATTTCTGTGTTATTGTTCCATAAATTATTAAGAATAGTATTTAAATTTTCAACTATTCTCTCATTAATTCTGTCAGTTTCTGCTTCATGTATTTTGCAGGTCTGTTATTAAGTGTATACACTATTATGATTGTTATGTTCTGATGAACTGACATTCATTATCTCTGATAATACTTTTTTTGACTTGAAATTTATTTTGCCTGATTTTAATATGGATACTCTATCCTTCTTATGTTTACGGTTTGCAAGATATATCTTTTCCATCCATGTATTTTACTTGTGTCTTTATATTAAGGTATGCCTCTTGTAGACAGAATATAGTGAGGTCTGATGTTTCTTTTTTGATTGTTTTTGGTCCATTTGACAATCTCTGCCTTTTATTGGGAGCATATATTCCATTAAAATTTATTTATTTCTGACATTTTCCATCTTTTCATTCATTATTAACATATTTTCCAGTTTTTCAATGAGCATATTTTCCAGTTTTTCAGTGAGTTATAATGGGTCCTTTAAAATTCTTGTGTGCTAATTCAAACATCCAGTTGGTCTCAGGTTTGCTCTCCAACGATTGTCTTTTCTCTTGTGACAAGATCGAGTAATTTTGGATTATATACTGAACATTGTGAATGGGGAACCCTGGTGGCGTAGTGCTTAAGTGCTATGGCTGCTAACCAAAGGGTCGGCAGATCAAATCCACCAGGTGCTCCTTGGAAACTCTATAGGGCAGTTCTACTCTGTCCTATAGGGTCACTATGAGTCGGAATTGACTCGATGGCACTGGGTTTAGTTTTTCAGTTTTTATTGTGAATGTTATACTGTGGAGACTCTGGATTCTGCCTTATACCTCTGAACAGTTTATTTTTGTTTGTTTGTTTTATTAAGCAATTAATTTGATTGGACTCAAATGACAAACTCTGTCTCTTGGGTTAGAGCTCAAATCTCACTTCATTCTTTTATCTTTAGATTGGAACCAACCAGAAATTTGGATACAGTTTATACACAGAACGTAGAGCTCCTCTTCTCTGTATCTCTCCTTTATGTATTCCACCATCACTTTGCTGTGGTTGTGGTTGCTGCACACTCTGTCCTCTGGGTCTTCAAGCAAGAAAGATTATGGGTTTTATAACTCAATTTTAGCCATTTAGTAGTGCGATGAAAAACATAGTAATAACTGGCTACCAGAAAAAAATTAAACCCTTATTTTAGCACTTTCTGATTTCCATGGTATAAATACCCCCATCCAGTCAATTTAAAGCTAGAAATGTGAAGTCACTGAACACAGAGTTGGGAAGTGATGCCCACAATCAGTTCTCATGAACCAATATGAATTGACTGCGATACACCACTGTAACCACCCACATGGTAGAAGTTTTATCCTACCCTCAGGATAAAAGTTATAAAAATGTGATTCCTATGCCCACTGTACCCTTCTCCTAAATGTCCAACTCTTCAACCCTCAGAATCTGTCTGCTTTTGTTACTTTCCAGGACTTTTGTCTTATTTTATTGTGTGTTTATTTGTATTTTCTGTTCTTTTAAAAATACTGACCAAAATTTATAGTTATTATTCATAGGAAGGTAGTTGGAGAAGACCTTATTGGATCATACTGGAAATGGAAAATGTACAATGTACTTTTTAATATTTTAGTCTTTTTTGTATTCCTGACTCTATATCAAGTCCATTGCTGTAATTACTGATTGATACTAAAAAAAAAAAAAAAAAACTGCCATCAAGTTGATTCCGACTCATAGCAATCCTATGGGATAGAGTAGAATTGCCCCATGGGGTTTTGAACCCGTTGCCAGTGTATTTGAACTGCCAACCTTTTCGTTAGCAGCCGAGCTCTTAACCACTGTGCCACCAGGGCTCCTGGTAATCCATAGTATGTGCCAAAACTATTCTTGAGATGGCCTCTAAATTCTGGTGGAATATACTCAAGGTAGTACTTTGGCTCTGGTGGACTTGTCCTAATTTTTTTCAGCTTCAACTTGAATTTGCATATGAGTAATTGCTGGTCTGCTCCACAGTCAGCCCCTGGCCTTGTTCTGACTGCTGATATTGAGCTTTTCCATCATCTGTTACCATAGATGTAGTCAATTTCATTCCTGTGTCTTTCATCTGGCAAGGTCCACAAATATGTTGTTGAAAAAAGGTATTTGCAATGAAGAAGTTGTTGGTCTTGCAATATTCTACCATGCGATCTCTGATGTTTCTATCACGAAACCCATACTTTCCAACTACTGTTCCTTCTTCTTTGTTTCAAACTTTGGCATTCCAATCATCAGTAATTATCAGTGTATCTTGACTGCATGTTTGATCAATTTCAGACTGCAGAAGTTGGCAAAAATCTTCAATTTCCTCATCTTTGACATCAGTGGTTGGTCGGTAAATTTGGATAATAGTCATATTAACTGATCTTCCTTGTAGGCGTATGGATATTGTCTTATCACTGGCAGCATTGTACTTCAGGATAGATCTTGAAATGTTCTTTTTGACAGTGAATGTGACCCTATTACTCTTTAATTTGTCATTCCCAGTATAGTAGACCATATTATTATGCAATTCAAAACGGCCAATATAAGTCCATTTCAGCTCACTAATGCCTAGGCTTTTGATGTTTATGAGTTCAATGTCATTTTTTATAATTTCTGATTTTTCTGGATTCATACTTCATACATTCCACGTTCTGATTATTAATGAATGTTTGCAGCTGATTTTGAGTCATTTTGAGTGGTGCCACACCAGCAAATGAAGGTCCCAAAAGCTAGACCCCTTCCACATCATTAAGGTCAACTCTATAAGGAGGAAGCTCTTCCCCAGTTGTCTTTTCAGTGCCTTCCAACCTGAGGGGTTCATCTTCCACCATGATATCAAATATTCCACGGCTATTTATAAGGTTTTCACTGGCTAATTTTTTTCAGAAATGGACTGATAGATCCTTCTTCCTAGTTTGTTGCAGTCTGGAAGCTCCACTGAAATCTGTCCACCATGGGTGACCCTGTTGGTGTTTGAAATACTGGTGGCATAGCTTCCAGCATCACGGCAACAGGCAAGCCACCACAGACAGGTGAGATCTGACTCATTAAGCACTAGTGACCAAAAACCAAACAAGGTGTGTAATGACTTGAAAGACATCATATATGAAGACAGGGTTAGGTCATTAAAAAGACAAGAGAGAAAGAAAAGACCAAAATAGATGTCAAATGAGACTCTGAAACTATCTCTTCAACATAGAGTAGCTAAAGCAAAAGGAAGAAATAAAGTAAATGACCTGAACAGAAGATTTCAAAGGGCAGCTGCAGAAGACAAAGTAAAGTATGATAATGAATTGTGCAAAGACCTGGAGTTACAAAACCAAAAGGGAAGAACACGGTCAGCATTTCTCAAGCTGAAAGAACTGAAAAAAAAATTCAAGCGTTGAGTTGTAATACTGAAAGAGTCTATGGGGAAAATATTAAACTATCCAGGAAGCATTCAAAGAATATGGAAGGAATACAGAGAATCACTGTACCAAAAAGAACTGGATGATGTTCAACCATTTCAGGAGACAGAATGTAATCGAGAACCAATGATACTTTAGGAAGAAGTCCAAGCTGCGCTGAAGACACTGGCAAAAAACAAGGCTCCAGGAATTGATGGAATACCAATAGAAGTGTTTCAACAAAAAGATACAGTGCCGGGAACATTCACTCATCTATGTCAAGAAATTTGATAGGAAGGCTTAACATTATAAACATGTCTATTCTACCAAAAGTGATCTATACATTTAATACAATTCCAATTCAAGTTCCAATGACATTCTTCCATGAGATGGAGAAACAAATCATCAACTTCATATGGAAGGGAAAGAGGCCCCGGATAAGTAAGACATTACTAAAAAAGAAGTACAAAGTGGGAGGCCTTACTCTACCAGATTTTAGAACCTATTATACCTCCACAGTACTCAAAACAGCCTGGTACTGGTACAACAACAGATACATAGACCAATGGAAAAGAATTGAGAATCCAGAAGTAAATCTATCCACATATAAGCAGTTGATATTTGACAAAGGCCCCAAAACAGTTAAATTGGGAAAAGACAGTCTTTATAACAAACGGTGCTGGCATAACTGGATATCCATCTGTAAAAAAATGAAACAAGACCCATACCTCACTCCATGCACAAAAACGAGCTCAAAATGGATCAAAGAACTAAATATAAAATCTAAAACTATAAAGATCATGGAAGAAAAAATAGGGACAATGTTAGAAGCCCTAGTACATGGCATAAACAGTAT
Source organism: Loxodonta africana (assembly GCF_030014295.1). Lineage (NCBI taxonomy): Eukaryota > Metazoa > Chordata > Mammalia > Proboscidea > Elephantidae > Loxodonta > Loxodonta africana. The sequence goes on from NC_087369.1 coordinate 147,719,573, forward strand.
AAAAAATTATTAAGAATGCAGAAGAAAAACTAGATAACTGGGAGCTCCTAAAAATCAAACACCTACGCTCACCCAAAGACTTCACCAAAAGACTAAAAAGACTACCTACAGACTGGGAAAAAAGTTTTTAGCTATGAAATTTCCGATCACCAGCTGATCTCAAAAATCTACATGTTACTGCAAAAACTCAGCTACAAAAAGACAAATAATCCAATTAAAAAATGGGCAAAAGATATGAACAGATACTTCACTAAAGAAGACATTCAGGTAGCTAACACATACATGAGGAAATGCTCACTATCATTAGCCATTAGAGAATTGCAAATCAAAGCTACAACGAGATTCATCTCACTCCAACAAGGCTGGCATTAATCCAAACAACACAAAATAATAAATGTTGGAGAGGCTGTGGAGAGATGGGAACACTTCTACACCGCTGGTGGGAACGTCAAATGGTACAACCACTTTGGAAATCAATTTGGCGCTTCCTTAAAAAGCTAGGGAGCAGGAGAATAGTAGGATGCAGACCCCAAATTCTCTTAAAAAGACCAGACTTAATGGTCTGACTGAGACTAGAAGGGCCCCAGTGGGCATTGTCCCCAAACCTTCTGTTGGCTCAGGACAGGAACCATTCCTGAAGCCAACTCGTCAGACATGGATTGGACTGGACAGTGGGTTGGAGAGAGATGCTGGTGACGAGTGAGCTACTTGCACCTTGTGGACACTTGAGACTATGTTGGCATCTCTTGTCTAGAGGGGAAATGGGAGGGTAGCGGGGGTTAGAAACTGGCAAAATGGTTACAAAAGGAGAGATTGGAAGGAGGGAGTGGGCTGACTCGTTGGAGAGAGAGTAAATGGGAGTATGTAGTAAGGTGTATATAAGGTTATATGTGAGAGACTGACTTGATTTGTAAACTTTCACTTAAAGCACAATAAAAATTATTTTTTTTAAAAAAAAGCTAGAAATAGAACTACCATACGATCCAGCAATCCCACTCCTTGGAATATATCCTAGATAAATAAGAGCCCTTACAAGAACAGATGTATGCACACCCCTGTTTATTGCAGCACTGTTTACAATAGCAAAAAGATGGAAGCAACCACGGTGCCCATCAACAGAAGAATGGATAAATAAATTATGGTATATTCACACAGTGGAATACTACATATTGATAAAGAACAGTGACGAATCTGTAAAACATTTCATAACATGGAAGAACCTGTAAGGCATTATGCTGAGTGAAATTAGTCAGAGGCAAAAGGACAAATGTTGCATAAGACCACTATTATAAGATCCTGAGAAATAGTTTAAACTCAGAAGAAAACATTCTTTTGTGGTTACGAGAGGAGGGAGGGAGGGAGGGTGGGAGAGGGGTATTCACTAATTAGACAGTAGATAAGAACGACCCTGTTGTTGTTGTTAGGTGCCGTCGAGTCGGTTCCAACTCATATGACCCTATGCACAACAGAACAAAACACTGTGCGGTCCTGCGCCATCCTTACAATCGTTGTTATGCTTAAGGTCATTGTTGCAGCCACTGTGTCAGTCCACCTCTTTGAGAGTCTTCCTCTTTTCCTCTGACCCTGTATTCTGCCAAGCATGAAGTTCTTCTCCAGGAACTGATCCCACCTGACAACATGTCCAAAGTATGTAAGACACAGTCTCTCCATCCTTGCCTCTAAGGAGCATTCTGGTTGCACTTCTTCCAAGACAGATTTGTTCATTTTTTTGGCAGTCCATGGTATATTCAATATTCTTCACCAACACCACAATTCAAAGGCCTCAATTCTTCTTCGGTCTTCCTTATTCATTGTCCAGCTTTCACACGCGTATGACGTGGTTGAAAATGCCATGGCTTTGGTCAGGCACACCTTAGTCTTCAGGGGGACATCTTTGCTCTTCAAAACTTTGAAGAGGTCCTTTGCAGCAGATTTGCCCAATGCAGTGCATCTTTTGATTTCTTAACTGCTGCTTCCATGGCTGTTGATTGTGGATTCAAGTAAAATGAAATCCTTGACAACTTCAATCTTTTCTTCGTTTATCATGATGTTGCTCATTGGTCCAGTTGTGAGGATTTTTGTTTTCTTTATGTTGAGGTGCAATCCACACTGAAGGCTGTGGTCTTTGATCTTCATTAATAAGTACTTCAAGTCCTTTTCAGTTTCAGCAAGCAAGTTTGTGTCATCTGCATAACGCAGGTTGTTAATGAGTCTTCCTCCAATCCAGATGCCCCATTTTTCTTCGTATAGTCCAGCTTCTCGTATTATTTGCTCAGCATACAAATTGAATAGGTATGGTGAAAGAATACAACCTTGACGCACGCCTTTCCTGACTTTAAACCAATCAGTATCCCCTTGTTCTGTCCAGACAACTGCCTCTTGATCTATGTAAAGGTTCCTCATGAGCACAATTAAGTGTTCTGGAATTCCCATTCTTCGCAGTGTTATCCATAGTTTGTTATGATCCACACAGTCGAATGCCTTTGCATAGTCAATAAAATACAGGTAAATATCCTTCTGGTATTCTCTGCTTTCAACCAGGGTCCATCTGACATCAGCAATGACAAGCCTGGTTCCACGTCCTCTTCTGAAACCAGCCAGAATTTCTGGTAGTTCCCTGTCGATATACTGCTGCAGCCGTTTTTGAATGATCTTTAGCAAAATTTTGCTTGGGTGTGATATTAATGATATTGTTCTATAATTTCCACATCCCGTTGGATCACCTTTCTTGGGAATAGGCATAAATATGGATCTTTTTTTCCAGTCAGTTGGCCAGGAAGCTGTCTTCCAAATTTCTTGGCATACACAAGTGAGCACCCCCAGCACTGCATCTGTTTGTTGAAACATCTCAATTGATATTCCATCAATTCCTGCAGCCTTGTTTTTCACCGATGCCTTCAGAGAAGCTTGGACTTCTTCCTTCAGTACCATTGGTTCCTGATCATATGCCACCTCTTGAAATGGTTGAATATCAACTAATTCTTTTTGGTATAATGACTCTGTGTATTCCTTCCATCTTCTTTTGATGCTTCCTGCATCGTTTAATATTTTCCCCATGGAATCCTTCACTATTGCAACTCGAGGCTTGAATTTTTTCTTCAGTTCTTTCAGCTTGAGAAACGCCAAGCCTGTTCTTCCCTTTTGGTTTTCCATCTCCAGCTCTTTGCACATGTCATTATAATACTTTACTTTGTCTTCTTGAGAGGCCCTTTCAAATCTTCTGTTCAGATCTTTTACTTCATCAATTCTTCCTTTTGCTTTAGCTGCTCGACGCTCAAAAACAAGTTTGAGAGTCTCCTCTGACATCCATCTTGGTCTTTTCTTTCTTTTCTGTCCTTTCAGTGACCTCTTGCTTTCTTCATGGATGATGTCCTTGATGTCCTTCCACAACTCATCTGGTCTGCGGTCACTAGTGTTCAATGTGTCAAATCTATTCTTGAGATGGTCTCTAAATTCAGGTGGGATATACTCAAGGTCATATTTTGGCTCTCGTGGATTTGCTCTGATTTTCTTCAGGTTCAGCTTGAACTTGCATACGAGCAATTGACGGTCTGTTCCACAGTCGGCCCCTGGCCTTGTTCTGACTGATGATATTGAGTTTTTCCATTGTCTCTTTCCACAGATGTAGTCAATTTGATTTCTGTGTGTTCCATCTGGCGAAGTCCATGTGTATAGTCACAGTTCATGTTGGTGAAAGAAGGTATTTGCAATGAAGAAGCCATTGGTCTTGCAAAATTCTATCATTTGGTCTCTGCCATTGTTTCTATCATGAAGGCCATATTTCCCAACTACTGATCCTTCTTCTTTGTTTCCAACTTTTGCAGTCCAATTGCCAGTAATTATCAATGCATCTTGATTGCATGTTCGATCAATTTCAGACTGTAGCAGCTGATAAAAATCTTCTGTTTCTTCATCTTTGGCCCTAGTGGTTGGTGCGTAAATTTGAATAATAGTCGTATTAACTGGTCTTCCTTGTAGGTGTATGGATATTATCCTATCACTGACAACGTTGTACTTCAGGATAGATCTTGAAACATTCTTTTTGACGATGAATGCAACACCATTGCTTTTCGAGTTGTCATTCCCAGCATAGTAGACTATATGCCTGTCTGATTCAAAATGGCCAATGCCAGTCCATTTCAGCTCACTAATGCCTAGGATATCGATTTTTATGCATTCCATTTCATTTTTGACTATTGCCAATTTTATTAGAGTCATACTTCGTACTTTCCAGGTTCCAATTATTAATGGATGTTTGCAGCTGTTTCTTCTCATTTTGAGTCATGCCACAACAGAAAATGAAGGTCCTGAAAGCTTTACTCTGTCCACGTCATTAAGGTCGACACTACTTTGAGGAGGCAGCTCTTCCCCAGTCATCTCTTGAGTGCATTCCAACCTGGGGGGCTCATCTTCCAGCAGTATACCAGACAATGTTCTGCTGTTCTTCATAAGGTTTTCACTGGCTAATGCTTTTCAGAAGTGGACTGCCGGGTCCTTCTTCCTAGTCTGTCTTAGTCTGGAAGCTCAGCTGAAACCTGTCCTCCATGGGTGACCCTGCTGGCATCCGAATACCAGTGGCATAGCTTCCAGCATCACAGCAACACACAAGTCCCCACAGTACGACAAACTGACAGACACGTGGGGGAAGAACTACTTTAGGTGAAGGGAAAGACAGCTTACAATACAGGGAAGGTCACTACAACTAGACTAAACCAAAAGCAAAGAAGTTTCCTGAATAAACTGAATGCTTTGAAGGCCAGCGTAGCAGGGGCAGAGGTCTGGGGACCATGGTTTCAGGGGACATCTAAGTCAATTGGCATAATAATATCTACAAAGAAAACATTCTGCATCCCACTTTGAAGAGTGGTGTCTGGGGTCTTAAATGCTAGCAAGCGGCCATCTAAGATGCACCAATAAGTCTCAGCCCACCTGGATCAAAGGAGAATGAAGAACACCAAGGACACAAGGTAGTTATGATCCCAAGAGACAGAAAGGGCCACATGAACCAGAGACTACATCATCTTGAGACCAGAAGAAATAGATGGTGCCTGGCCACAACCGATGACTGCCCTGACAGGGAACACAACAGAGAATCCCCAAGGGGGGCAGGAGAGCAGTGAGATGCAGACCCCAAATTCTCATAAAAAGACTAGACTTAATGGTCTGACTGAGACTAGAAGGACCACCGTGGTCATGGTCCCCAGACCTTCTGTTGGCTCAGGACAAGAACCATTCCTGAAGCCAACTCTTCAGACATGGATTGGACTGGAAAATGGGTTGGAGAGGGATGCTGGTGAGGAGTGAGCTTCTTGGATCAGGTGGACACTTGAGACTATGTTGGCATCTCCTGCCTGGAGGGGAGAAGAGAAGATAGAGGGGGTTAGAAGCTATTGAAATGGACACGAAAAGAGAGAGTGGAGAGGGGGAGCGGGCTGTCTCATTATGGGGAGAGTAATTGGGAGTATGTAGTAAGGTGTATATAAGTTTTTGTGTGAGAGATTGACTTGATTTGTAAACTTCCACTTAAAGCACAATAAAAATTATTAAAAAAAAATTTGGAAGATAGTTACCTGGCCAACTGATTGGAAGAAATTCATATTTGTGCCCATTCCTAAGAAAGGTGATCCAACAGAATGCAGAAGTTATCGAACAATAAAAATATCACAAACAAGGAAAATTTTGCTGAAGATCATTCAAAATCAGTTGCAGCAGTATATCAACAGGGAACTCCCAGAAATTCATCAGATTCAGAAGAGGACATAGAATGAGGGATATCATTGCTGATGTCAGATGGATCTTGGCTGAAAGCAGAGAATACCAGAAAGACGTTTACTAGTTTTTTATTGACTATGCAAAGGCATTCAACTTTGTGGATCATAACAAATTATGGAAACGTTACAAAGAATGGGAATTTCCAGAACACTTAATTGTGCTCATGAAGAACCTGTACATAGGCCAAGAGGCAGTCTTTTGAACAGTACTAAGGGATACTGGGAAACCCTGGTGGTGTAGTGGTTAAGTGCTATGGCTCCTAACCAAAGGGTCGGCAGTTCACATCCGCCAGGAGCTCCTTGGAAACTCTACGGGACAGTTCTACTCTGTCCTATAGGGTCGCTATGAGTCGGAATCTACTCGACGGCACTGGGTTTGGTTTTGTGTTTTTTTAAGGGCTACTGTGTGGTTCAAAATCTGGAAAGGTGTGTGTCAGGGTTGTATCCTTTCACCATACTTATTCAATCTGTATGTTAAAAATAAAAAATATCACTTTAAGGGCTAAGGTGAGCCTGACCCAAGACATGGTGTTTTCAATCACCTCATAGGCATGCGAAAACTGGACAATGAATAAAGAAGACCAAAGAATTGATGCCTTTGAATTATAGTGTTGGCAAAGAATATTGACTATATCATGGACTGTCAGAAGAATGAACAAATCTGTCTTGGAAGGAGCATATCCTTGCTTAGAAGCAAGGAAGGAAAGACTTAGTCTCACATACTTTGGACATGTTATGAGGGGCCAGTTCCTGGAGAAGGATATCATGCTTGGTAAAGTAGAGGGTCAGCAAAAAAGAGAAAGACCCTCAATGAGATCGATTGACACAGTTGCTACAACAATGGGCTCAAGCGTAACAACAATTGTAAGGCTAGTGCAGGACGGGTTAGTGTTTCATTCTGTTGAACATAGTGTCACTATGATCCTGAACCAATTCGACAGCACCTAACAGCAGTCCATAGCATGTATCCAACATTTTAAATTATGTTTTCCTCTTGTGGTTACTCCAGGCCTACCTCTAAAGCCTCAATGCCATAAATCATGCTGCAAATATGTACAAATATATTTTTATGTATGTCTTCTTATGAAGTTCTGTGAAAAGTTCTCAGGGGTGGACATCAAAGAGTGTGTCACATTGTATACATATTCCTAATTTCACTAAGTGCTGCCCAATTGTTCTCTAGAATATCTATCTCATTTACACTTCCACCAGCAGCACATTGAAATTACAAATTCCCCATATTTTTGCTAATACTTGGTTATATCTAAATGACACATTTTTGCTGATCATAAATTGGTATCAATTTATAGCTTCAATTTGCATTTATCTAATTAAAAACCTGTATAAACTTTTCTGTTTATACCTGTAACAAATCGGGGTTCTCCTTCCATCAATTATCTGTTCTTTTCACATTTTGCCAGAGGACCGTCTATCTTTTTCTTGTTTATTGCCTGGAATTATTCATACATTCTATATTGTAATCCATTATCCATTTTAGATGTTGCAAATATTTTTTTACTGATTCGTGTATCCATTTTTGAACAGAAATTATTAAGTTGAACTTTGGAAAATCCATCAATTTTTGTGTCTTATAAATTACGATTTTTGAGTTTTGTTAAAAGTCTTTTTCAACTCAAGGCCACAAATGTGTTCTGCCACATTTTCTTCTTTAAGCTTAATAATTATAACAGTTGTTGCAAAACTTGTGTGTACATAAAATAATTAAGGAGCTTCAAAATTCCTGAGCCTCATCCTAGACCTAATTAATCAGAATCCCTGGGGCTGGGACCCTGAAATCTGCATTTTTAAAAGCAACTCTGATACAGTTAATTCCCTGAGGTGTTTTTGAACTTCTCAACTATAGCATGTTTAAAGTTATTTTCAAATTTGTAATTCCTAAGGAGTTTATCAACATTTAGGTAAAAGAAAAAAAAATAAGTATCCGTAATGCATGACACTTTATTGTTCTGCAAAAACATCCAGCTCAGCTTTCTGTTGAGAATTCCAGAAGCCACAATCTTTTAGGGAAATAAATATTCCCTTTCTTTATGCAATTCCTTTGATTTCATTTATTCATCATTTATAGAGCATCTATTGAGTGCCAAATATCAAGACTAAGGACAGGTCTCTACCTTCATTTCTGTCTAATAGTATTCTGGTAGGGAAAATATCTTTCCTAGAACCAGTGGCTTTAGTCATATCTTCCCTGTACCATTTGAAGAGTGAGGTAGCTGGCATGGGAAGCATGTAGCAGCAGAACCACACAAGCCATACATGGTGATCAGCCACGTGTTTACATACATGTTTACAATTGATTAAGTGGTAAAAGCTAGGAAAGCACAATGCCTGTTTAAGCATAGTAGTGCGCATTCGTATTCAAAGTGGGCTGAATAATAAAATTAGAGGATTAAATCATTTTCTATTACTATGAAACTTTTATTTTTTTCTTAACATAATTCATGTATTTATATAATTGAGACTATTTCATTGCAGAGATTCTCCTCAGTCTATTTAAATTTGGTCTCCTGTCAATCATGAACTTAGTGATGAACTAAGAATAGTATGCAATCACCAGTCCTTCACATCAAAAGTTCAGTATCTTCTAAAAAGTTTTACAAGGAAAAGTAGCATATGGTTTTATCCAGGGGAAGCCAGGTCAAAAAGATTCTGTGAAATGTCTTCAAAGTAAAGCACTTGCCTTGTTCTCTTATTTTTTTTTTCTCCTGTTCATCATCATTGCTTGTAAGAAATTTCCCAGTGGAATATACAGATGTCCAATTTTTCTGATGTAGATGAAGCCATATCAAAACATCAAGGATTTCTTGTCATGAAATTTCACTTAAATGTTTTCTTCCTTCAGCTGGTACTTCTCTTAGCTTATCCCAAGACATAAGTACTTGTTCAATCCTCCTGTTGAAACTGTAATGGATGAATACATCATATCTTGCCTAAACACTATGCTTCATAACAGTTCTTCAGCTCTAAACTGAAAAGGTACTTCATTATAAAATTTGTTATCAGAAATCTGTTGTAATTAGGGAAGGTTTATCGATCCCTTGAAGTTTCACTAAGAAACTTCTTAGTGCTTCTTTTCTTATTTACTTCTGTGTAATATAAAATTTCTTCTTTTTTAATATAAAATTGTATACCAACAATCATGAAGATGGCACGGGACTGGCAATGTTGTTTTTTGTTTTTCTGTTATAGGTGAGGTCGTCATGGGTCTGGGCTGACTCCATGGCAACTAACAAGTGTAAAATTCTGTTAAGTATTTGGCAACCTCTACCAATGAGCTTTAGTTGTATAGATTTACGTCTTGGAGCATAACATTTTTCAGCTCCCGTAATACTACATCCCCACCTGGTATTGTACAAATATGCACCCAGAAAGCGTGGAAGAAAATATTTTATTAGGTTCTAAATACAACCTCTTCCTTTGCAATAGTTTGTGGAAAGTAGTTCAACTCTTCCATTACAAACATTCCCTCCTTCTCTCCAAGTCAAACCACATATTCGGTAAATGACTCTTTTCCCTTGATTTCCTTTGAATGAAAAGTGACTTTTCCCATCCTTAACAGGGATGAATATGTTGTTCTTGTTTGGTGCCATCCAGTCAGTAATGACTCACACAGACCCCATGACCAACAGAATGAAACACTGCCTGGTCCTGCACCATCCTCACGATCGTTGTTATGCTTGAGCTCATTGTTGCAGCCACTGTGTGGATTCATCTTGTCGAGGGTCTTCCTCTTTTTTACTGACCCTCCACTTTACCAAGCATGATGTACTTCTCTAGGAAGTGGCCCCTCCTGATAACACGTCCAAAGTAAGTGAGACAAAGTTTCTCCATCCTGGCTTCTTTCAGCTTGAGAAATGCCTAGTGTGTTCTTCCCCTTTGGTTTTCTAACTCCAGGTCTTTGCACATTTTATTATAATGCTTTACTTTGTCTTCACGAGACATCCTTTCAAATCTTCTCTTCAGCTCTTTTACTTCATCATTTCTTTGATTCACTTTAGCTACTTGGTGTTCAAGAGCAAGTTTGAGTTTCTTTTGACATATATTTTGGTCTTTCTTTCCTTCCTGTCTTTTTAATGACCTCTTGCTTTCTTCATGTATGATGTTCTTGATGTCATTCCACAACTTGTCTGGTCTTTGATCATTAGTGTTCAATGTGTCAAATCTATTCTTGAAATGGTCTCTAAATTCAGCTGAGATACACTCAAGGTCGTACTTTGGCTCTCGTGGACTTGTTGTAATTTTCCTCAGCTTCAACTTAAACTTGCATGTGAGCAATTGATGGTCTGTTCCACAGTCAACCCCTGGCCTTGTTCTGACTGATTACATTGAGCTTTTCAGTGTCTCTTTCCACAGATAAAGTCAATTTGATTCCTGGGAGGTCCATGCGTATAGTTGCTGTTCATGTTGTTGAAAAAAGGTATTTAACAATGAAGAAGTCATTGGTCTTGCATTCTATCATGTGATCCCTGGCATTGTTTCTATCACTAAGGCCATATTTTCTAAATACCCATCCTTCTTTGTTTCCAACCTTTGCATTCCAATTGCCATTAATTATCAGTGCATCCTGATTGCATGTTTGATCAATTTCAGACTGCAGAAGTTGGTAAAAATCTTCAATGTCTTCAACTTTGGTCTTAGTGGTTGGTGGGTAAATTTGAATAATAGTCATATTAACTGGACTTCCTTCTAAATATATGGATATTATCCTATCAGTGACAGCGTTGTACTTCAGGATAGATCTTGAAATGTTCTTTTTGACGATGAATGCAGTGCCATTTCTCTTCAATTTGCCATTCCTGGTATAGTAGACCATATGATTGTCCAATTCAAAATGGCCAGTACCAGTCCATTTCAGCTCACTAATGCCTGGGATATCAAACTTTATGCATTCTATGTCATTTTTTGACAGTTTCCTATTTTCTTAGATTCATACTTTGTAAATTCCACTTTCCTATTATTAATGAATGTTTGCAGATATACCTTCTCATTTTGAGTCCTGCCACATCAGCAAATGAATGTCCCCAAAGATTGATTCTATCCACGTCATTAAGGCCCACTCTACTTTGAGGAGGCAGCTCTTCCTCAGTCATCTTTTGAGTGCCTTCCAACCCAAGGGGCTAATCTTCTGCCACTATATCAGCCAGTGTTCTGCTGCTATTCATAAAGTTTTCACTGGCTAATTCTTTTCAGAAGTAGACCACAGGGTCCTTCTTCTTAGTCTGTCTTAGTCTGGAAACTCAGCTGAAACCTGTCTGCCATGGGTGACCCTGCTGGTATCTGAATACCAGTGGCATAGTTTCCAGCATCACAGTAAGAAGCAAGCCCCCACAGTACGACAAACTGACAGACCTGCCAAGAGTGCATATACTTTACCTATAATCGAAATGATGGTAAAGGGACAAAATCTCAATGGAAAAAGAGACTACCACTTTATCAATAAGTATATTTCATAGTTCTAAAGGCTCATATATGCACTGTACTAATGACTTAAATCTTTCCCCCTCTGAACCTACTTCAATATCTGAATTTACCTATTCCTCCGACTAGTCTCAATTTCTTTGTTGCTAAAGTGATGCAGTATCCAGAATTTGGGATATAATCTTGTATTTTAAAAAATTCAGGATCAGAAATCAGAACATTATTTTTGAAATTGCTTCTTGGAAGCAGTATAACAAGTAGGTAAAGAATAAATGCTTTATGGACCCAATAGACTAGGCTTTTAAACCTAAGTCTATCACTTAATAACCATAACCTTGTGCAAGTTACTTAACCTCTCTGAGTCTCAGTCTCTTTGTGGGGAAAATGAAGATATTAATATTTTCCTCAGAACTATTGTTGCAAGAATAAAATTGAATAATGTGTGTATAAAATGTAGACTAGTGCCTTGCATGTAATAAGCACTTAATTGATCATTGCTTTATTTTTATTGTTGCTCTTATTTTAGTAGTTGTATTATCCCCAGGGGGCTAGGACAGTTTGCAAGAAAGATATATCATTCCATATATAGAGAGCAATATTAATTCTCCATGACAAATGCACTAGTATTCACTTCAGTTCAGCCCACTGAACGTTAAGTACATACAATGCATCAGATCCTGTGATAAGCACCGATGATGCAAACATAAAGAAGATATTCTTTCTGTCCACAAAGATCTCACTGTCTATAAGAATATGGACACGTAAACAGGCAATTCTAATACAGAAACATGTGTGATGAGAGATACACACATTTTATGGGGGTAGAGCAGAAGAGGCAGTTTGAGGGTATCAAAAGAAGAAATCTCTGTGTAGGGAAAACACCTGAACTGAATCTTAACCATCTAAGCGGTAGAGTATGATGAGACTAACCTAGAACTGTAAACTTACTGCCCCTGAGAAAAGGTGCTATAGTGATTAAGCACATGGACTCTGAAGTCAGACTTTCTAGGTTCAGCTCAACCACTTACTAGCTGTATGGTCTAGGTTGAGTTACTGAACCTTTCTGTCCTTTGCTTTCCCCGTCAATAAAATAGAGATAATAATAGTACCAAATTCATAAGGTTGTGAATATTACAGGTGCTTAGTACACAGCTTGAAAAATAGTAAGCACCATCTGTGTTACCTTAGCTATTCTTATTATAAGATCTTTAAAGGAGGAATAGCAACAAAAATCTAATCATACACATTTACATATATCCAGATTGACAGAAGTAAAAGTAGACTTAAAATTTCGTACTGTATTAGCACGTAATTGTATTTAATTTACTAGTGATAGGTCGATGTCAGCAATCAGAGTTGCATATGATACCTGACTCTAAAGAATAAAAACAGTTAAAAAAAACAAAAAAGAGAGAGAGAAGTATCAGCCTAAGGAAATGAGCTAAAGAACCTATTCTTATACATGTGGTAAAACTGCTGTTTGGAACTTGACCTCATTACAAGGACTAAACCCCACATTCTAAGCATATGATCAACAGCTATGGGTTTTTTGTTGTTTTTGTTATTTTTTAATATACCATTTTAACCAGTGGCTTTCCAACTGTCCTTGGCTTCTTTGGCAATGTCTCATGCATACTGCAACAAGGAAGTATTCTCTGCCAAATGCTGCAGATATAACTACTTTTAGGCAGGTATTATATGAGTAATATAATATTTTTTAAATTCATTTTTGGAATTTATTTAACAGAAAAAAAGAGTTTCACAGCTTAAAATATTTAATAACTTATTTTTAAAAACTTTTTAATATCGTTTTTATTATTTTTAATCCTTTCTACTGAAGATATTGGTGAAAAGCAAGGCTCTAGGAATTGAAGGAACACCAATTGAGATGTTTCAACAAACAGATGAAACACTGGAAGTGCTCATTCGTCTTTGCTAAGATGTTTGGAAGAGAGCTGTTTGGCCTATCAACTGGAAAAGACCCATAGTTGTGGCCATTTCAAAGAAATATGATGCAACAGAATGCACAAATTATCAAACAATATCACTAATATCACATGCAAGCAAAATGGCTAGAAGAGTATATCGAAGGCAACTGCCAGAAATTCAAGCAAGGTTCAGAAGAGGAGATGGAGCAAGAGATATCACTGCTGATGTCAGATGGATCTTGGCTGAAAGCAGAGTGTCTTACGCTGGGTTCTCTAGAGAAGCAAAACCAGTGAAGTGTATATATAAATCTATACAGAGAGACATTTATATCAAGGAAATGGCTCACTTGGTTGTATAGGCTGGAAAGTCCCAAGTCTGTGGGTCAAGCTGGAGGCTTCCCCTGACTCACGTAGCTGCAGAGGCTGGGAAACCCAACATCAGCAGGTCAGACACAGCAAGCCACTGGCTCACAGGCTGGGGAAGCTAATGAATCCCAAGACTGGCAGGTAAGACTAGACTGCTGGCTCACAGACTGGGGAGGCTGACAAATCCCAAGATCAGGAGGTAAACTGCTAGCTCAAGTCCCAAGAACCAGAGGTCAGATGAACAGGAGCCAGCTGCAGGATCCAGAGCGAGCAAAAGCCAGGGAACTTTGTCAGAAAGTCCACATATATTAGATGCAGGCCACACCCAGGTGATTACATTATACCGGATTTCATTATGGAAGTGATTACATCATTATGCAGCTGCCAAGCTACATCATAATTGTAAATCACAGAGAATCATGGTCCAGCAAAGTTTACACACAACCTTAACCATCAGAGTCAACCCCTTCTCAACTTGGCACCCATACACATCTCTGTAAGCCATTCGCAATCTCTAAATAAAGACAATTATAAAGTCATACTTGCGCCTAACATGATGCAACTAGCACGAGTACAACTGAAAATGCACTAGTCCTATTTACATCTTATATTTTAAAACAGAGTGAAACAAAAATATTTGATGCACACAACAAGGAAGAAATGAGTTCATTACATTATAGTCCTCATTCTGCAACTGGCCGTGTAGTCAGAACTGGTATTTAGAACTACCTTCTAAAAAAAAAATTTTTTTCTTCCACTACCAATTCTGTATTCCCTTTACCCTCATCAAGCACCTCAGCTGGTCCTGGTTCTTTGCCTGGTGGGGTGACCAAACCTTCATTCCTGAAGTATCTGGCCCATTAATAGTCATGTCGGAATTGGGTTGCTGTAGTTTCCCATTGACTTTAATCACAGGGCATGGTAGTACTAAGACACGTCCTAAGGGACCTCCTGCATTCCAGACATGCCCTTCTTTACCCCTGTTACGTAATATTAATCCGATTTCCTCTAGGTAATCAGGATCAATCACACCAGCCAATAGAGTAACTCTCTTTTTGTCTGTTAATCCAGAGGCATGAGGATCCCAAAGTGGCCGAGTGGCATTCTTAAATTCCAGTTCAATGAGATTAGTGTTGCGTCTACAGGTGACAGCATTCTTCCCTTTAGAACTAAGACCTCTAGACCTGCAGAGCATAAGGTTGCAGGACAGGAAGCAAAAAATTTGCAAGTGGGTCATTAGGAGTAATAACGAGTGGTGCCACTCCCATTTCCACCTCATAATTCCTGGATCCATGAATCCTGGCTATGAGAGAAACAGCACCATATATTGGACTCTGGTTTAGAGCCCATAAGCCTCCTGGGGAACATCGTCCCAACGTTGCAAGATATTGCCACTTAGCTGGTGCCATAGTAGTGTCTTTAGAGGGCCATTTCATCATTCTATCAAGTCAGCTGCTTCAGGATGATGAGGAACATGATAAGCCAGTTAATTTCATTAGCATGGGCCCACTGCCTCACTTCATCTGCTGTGAATTGAGTTCCTTGAATGGAGGTGATGCTGTATGGGATAACATGGCAGTGAATAAGGCATTCTTTAAGTCCATGGATGGTAGTTTTGGCAGAAGTACTGTGTGCAAGGAAAGCAAATCCATTACCAGAGTATCTATTCCAGTAAGAACAAAATGCTGCCCTTTCAAAGATGGAAGCTGACCAATGTAGTCAACCTTCCACCAGGTTGCTATCTGATCACCTTGAGGAGTGGGACTCAGTGTTGGTCTCTGCTACTGGCAGATTTGGCACTCGGCAGTGACATGAGCCCACTGGGTAACGACGAGTGGCTGGGGAAAGAGGATGACTGGTTTCCACAGAATGCATCGCCCCATCCACTTGATAGTTATAATCCTCCTCTGCCAGACTCACTCTTTGGTGAGCATTCGCACGATACATATCTCTACTTCTTTGGCCAATTAAGAGAAGTCTATCCACATACTCCTTCCTCAAACCTCTCTGTCACCAATTTTCCAATCATTTTCCGAGTCCCTGACCATCTAGCCAAACCATTGCTCACAGCCTACAAATCAGAATATGATTGCACATCTGGCCATTTCTCCCTCCAAGCAAAGTGAACAACCAGGTGCACTACCCGACATTCTGCCTGTTGTGAGGATCTCCCTTCACCAGTGTCCTTCAGGGAGATCCCAGCAAGAGGCTGCAGTGTTGCCACTGAGCACTTTCAAGTGGTGCCTGTGTATAGCACAGAACCATCTGTAAACCAGGCACAAGTTTTGTCTTCCTTAGTTAACTGATCATAAGGAACTCCCCATGAGGCTATATGTGCAGACTGGGGCAGGGCAGATAATGTGACCGGAGTGGAGACCATTGGCATTTGGGCCACTTCCTCATGTAATGTACTTGTGCCTTCAGGTCCTGCTTGGGCCCGATCTCATATATACCACTTCCATTTAATGATGGAGTGCTACTGTGCAAGTCCGAGTTCATAACTCTGTACGTCAGACAACACCCACTTCATGATGAGCTCCTCAGGCCACTTGGTGACCTGGGGACCCACAGTTAAAGGTTCAATCTCTACTAAGGCCCAGTAACAAGTCAAAACCTGTTTCTCAAAAGGAGAGTAGTTATCTGCATAAGTTGGCAGGGGTTTGCTCCAAAATCCTAATGGTTTGCATTGTGATTCACCAAAAGGGGCCTGCCAAAGACTCCAAACAGCACCTCTATCTGCCACTAACATTTCAAGCACCATTGAATCAGCCTGATGGTATGGCCCAAGTGGCAGAGCGGCTTGCATGGCACCTTAACCTGTTGCAGAGCCTTGTCTTATTCTGGGCTCCACTCAAAACTAGCAACTGCAACAGTAGAAAAACAATTAATGTAATCCATCATATAAAATTAAACAAAAGATAAGAACCACATGATCTTATCAATTGATGCAGAAAAGGCATTTCACAAAGTCCAACACCCATTCATGATAAAAACTCTCAGCGAAATAGGAAGAGAAGGTAAATTCCTCAACACAAAAAAAGGCATTTATACAAAGCTAACAGCCAACATCACCCTAAATGGAGAGAGCCTGAAAGCATTCTGCTTGAGATCCGGAACCAGACAAGAATGCCTTCATCACCACTCTTATTCAACATTGTGTTGGACGTCCTAGCCAAAGCACTTAGGCTAGATAAAGAAATAAAGGGCATCCAGATTGGTAAGGAAGAGATAAAATATCTCTATTTGAAGATGATATAATCTTATGCATGGAAAAACCTAAAGAATCCTCAAGAAAGCTACTGAGACTAACAGAAGAGTTCAACAGAGTGTCAGGATACAAGATAAACACACAAAAATCAGTTGGATTCCTCTACACCAAAAAAGAGAACGTCGAAGAGGAAATCACCAAATCAATGCCATTTACAGTAGCCCCCAAGAAGATAAAATACATAGGAATAAATCTAACCAGAGATGAAATGACCTATACAAAGAAAACTACAAGACACTACTGCAAGAAAACAAAAGAGACCCACATAAGTGGAAAAACATACCTTGCTCATGAATAGGAAGGCTCAACATTGAAAAATGTCTATTCTACCAAAAGCGATCTATAGATACAATGTAATTCTGATCCAAATTCCAATGACATTTTTTAATGAGATGGAGAAACAAATCACCAACTTCTTATGGAGGGGAAAGAAGCCCTGGACAAGTAAAGTGTTAATGAAAAAGAAGAAAAAAGTAGGAGGCCTCACTCTACCTGATTTTAGAACCTATTTTACCACCACAGTACTTAAAACAGCCTGGTACTGGTACAACAACAGATACATAGACCAATGGAACAGAATTGAGAGTCCAGATGTAAATACATCCACATATGAGCAGCTGATATTTGACAAAGGCCCAAAGTCAGTTAAATGGGGAAAAGACAGTATCTTTAACAAATGATGCTGGTATAACTGGATATCCATCTGCAAAAAAATGAAACAAGACACAAACCCTTACATCACACCATGCACAAAAACTAACTCAAAATGGTCAAAGATCTAAATATACAATCTAAAATGATAAAGATCATGGAAGAAAAAATAGAGACAATGCTAGAAGCCCTAATACATGGCATAAACAGTATACAAAACATTACTAGAACTGCAAAAACAGCAAAAGAGAAATTAGATAACTGGGAGCTCCTAAAAGTCAAACACCTATGCTCATCCAAAGAGTTAACCAAAAGATTACCTATAGACTGGGAAAAAGTTTTTAGCTATGACATTTCCAATCACCAGCTGATCTTTAAAATCTACATGTTACTGCAAAAACTCAACTGCAAAAAGACAAATAACCCAATTAAAAAATGGGCAAAGGATATGAAGACACTTGACTAAAGAAGGCATTCAGGTAGCTAACAGATACATGAGGAAATGCTCACGATCATTAGCCTTTAGAGAAATGCAAATAAAATCTACAGTGGGATTCCATCTCCAACAAGGCTGACATTAATCCAAAAAAACACAGAATAATAAATGTTGGAGAGGTTATGGAGAGACTAGAACACTTATACACTGCTGGTGGGAATGTAAAATGGTACAACCACTTTGGAAGTCGATTTCGCACTTCTTTAAAAAACTGGAAATAAATGGCCATCTAAGATGCAACAATTGGTCTCAACCCACCTGGAGGAAAGGAGAATGAAGAACACCAAAGACACAAGGTAAGTATGAACCCAAGAGTCAGAAAGGGCCACATAAATCAAAGTCTACATCAGCCTGGGACTGGAAGAACTAGATGGTGCCCAGCTACAACCGATGGCTGCCATGACAGGGAACACAACAGAGAATCCCTGAAGGAGCAGTGGGATGAAGACCCTAAATTCTAGCAAAAAGATCAGACTTAATGGTCTGACTGAGATCAGAGGGGCCCCAGAGGTCATGGTCCCCAGACCTTCTGTTAGCCCAAGACAGGAACCATTCTCGAATCCAACCCTTCGGACAAGGATTGGACTGGACGACAAGACAGAAAATGACACTGGTGATGAGTGGGCTTCTTGGATCAAGTAGACACATGAGACTATCTGGGTAGCTCCTGTCCGGAGGGGAGACGTGAAGGCCAAGGGGAACAGAAGTTGGCTGAATGGACACGGGAACACAGGGTGGACAGAAGGAGTGTGCTGTCTCAGGGGGAAACAACTAGGAGTATATAGCAAGGTGTATATAAGGTTTTGAATGAGATACTGACTTGATATGTAAACTTTCACTTAAAGCACAATAAAAACTAAAATAAATAAAAGCTAGAAATAGAACTACCATACAATCCAGCAATCCCACTCCTTGGAATATAACCTAGAGAAGTAAGAGCCTTTACAAGAACAGATATATGCTCACCCATGTTCATTGCAGCACTGTTTACAATAACAAAAAGATGGAAGGAAGCAAGGTGTCCATCAACAGATGAATGGATAAACAACTTATGGTATGTTCACATAATGGAACATTACGCATCGATAAAGAACAATGATGAATCTGTGAAACAGGTCATAACTTGGAAGAATCTGGAAGGCATTATGCTGAGTGAAATTAGTCAGTTGCAAAAGGACAAATATTGTATGAGATCTCAATTATAAGAACTCAAGAAATAGTTTAAACAGAGAAGAAAATATTCTTTGATGCTTATAAGAGGGGGAGGGAAGGAGAGAGAGGGGTACTCACTAATTAGATAGTAGATAAGAACTACTCTAGGTGAAGGAAAGACAGCACACAATATAGGAGAGGTCAGCGCAACTGGACTAAACCAAAAGCCAAGAAGTTTCCTGAATAAATCGAAAGCTTTGAAGGCCAGAGTAGCAGGGGCAGGGGTTTGGGGACCATGGTTTCAGGGGACATCTAGGTCAATCGGCATAATAAAATCTATTAAGAAAACATTCTGCATCCCACTTTGGTGAGTGGCGTCTGGGGTTTTAAACGCTAGCAAGCAGCCATCTAAGACGCATCAATGGGTCTCAACCCACCTGGATCAAAGGAGAATGAAGAACACCAAGGACACAAGGTGATTATGAGCCCAAGAGACAGAAAGGGCCACATAGATCAGAGACTATGTCAACCTGAGACCAGAAGAACTAGATGATGCCTGGCTACAACTGATGACTGCCCTGACAGGCAACACAACAGAGGCTCCTTGATGGAGCAGGAAAGCAGTGGGATGCAGACCTGAAATTCTCACAAAATGACCAGACTTAATGGTCTGACTGAGACTAGAAGGACTCTGGAGGTCATGGTCCCCAGGCCTTCTGTTAGCCCAAGACTGTTACCATTCCCAAAGCCAACTCTTCGGAGAGGGATTGGACTGGACTATAGGACAGAAAATGATACTGGTGAGGAGTGAGCTTTTGGCTCAAGTAGACATATGAGACTATGTGGGCGGGTCCTGTCTGGAGGGGAGATGAGAAGGCAGAGGGGGCAGAAGCTGGCTGAATGGACACGGGAATATAGAATGGAGAGAAGGAGAGTGCTGTCTCATGAGGGAGAGAGCAACTAGGAGTAAATAGTAAGGTGTATATAAATTTTTGTATGAGAAACTGACTTGATTTGTAAACCTTCACTTAAAGTACAATAAAAATAAAAATTTTATAAAAATTGAAAGACACATTGCATTGGGCAAATCTGATGCAAAGAGCCTTTTAAAGTGTTGAAAAGCAAAGATGTCACCTTGAAGACTAAGGTGCGCCTGACCCAAGCTATGGTATTTTCAGTCACATCATATGCATGTGAAAGCTGAACAATGAATAAGGAAGACTGAAGAAGAATTGACACCTTTGAGCTGTGGTGTTGGCAAAGAATACTGAATATACAATGGACTGCCAAATAATGAACAAATCTGTCTTGGAAGAAGTACAACCACAATGCCCCTTAGAAGCAAGGATGGTGAGACTGCATCTTACGTACTTTGGACATGTTATCAAGGGGGATCAGTCCCTGGAGAAGGATATCATGCTTGGTAAAGTACAGTGTCAGCGGGAAAGAGGAAGACTCTCAATGAGATGTGCTCAAGCATAACAGTGATTGTAAGGATGGCGCAGGACTGGGCAGTGTTTCATTCTGTGATACATAGGGTCGCTATTAGTTGGAACCAACTCGATGACACCTAACAACGATAATAGCAACAGTGATGTTTATTCTCTCCTTTAATTGTCTGGGAATGTACTATCAAAGCTATCCTCACTAACCCACTCTAGTTTTTTACCCCCTAATGGTCAAGAAGGAAACCCTGGTGGGGTAGTGGTTAAGTGCTACAGCTGCTAACCAAGAGGTCGGCAGTTCGAATCCGCCAAATACTCCTTAGAAACTCTATGGGGCAGTTCTACTCTGTCCTCTAGGGTTGCTGTGAGTCGGAATCTACTCGATGGCAGTGGGCTTGTTTTTTTTTTTTTGGAATGGTCAAGAAAACATTCTTATATTGAATTGCAATCTCATCTGCATTAGCTGGAAAGTATTTTCTATTCTGGAAGAATTCACATTGACTAAGAAAGTGTGCTTAACTGTAATTTCTATTTCAGTTCAAAGCTTAAGATGTTTTATCATTATGAATTTTATGCAACTAGAAAACCAAACACCAAACTGAATGAACAAAAGTGTAATAAAGACTCTTTGAAAGTGTTTCGGATGCCTTCTATTTGCAGTTTATTTGCATAGTTGGAGAAAAGTGAATCTTTTTAATTAAGACTTTACTGTTTAGTGGAATCAGCTCAGAATTTTTGTACTGATGCTATCATTCAACATTTATTAGCACACAAAACATAGTTAGATAAAAAAGAATTTGCACATGGTGTTCATTATTCTCACTGAGTTTAACTTGAAGATGTTCCATTGTCTTAGAAAGTTCAGTTCAACAACACCACTAGAACAGTATAACCTTCAAGTGTCACTGGGACACTTTTTGATTTAAGGCTTGTAATTTATAGGCTTTGGAGAGGAGCACTGTAGCAACCAGGTTGGCCTGCTGCTAATAGCATGTGGGCAATTTATGGCAAAGAAATGAAAATCAATGATAAGTTCAAATCACAACCATTAGCTATGAACATTTTCCGTTGTGGATGAATATCACTGGGCTTAGCATGGCTCATTTATTTCCAGTACTCCCTGTCCTCTCATCATGGGGTGTGTTTTATGTTTTTCTGTTTTCTTAATCCTCAAGTATAGAACTTTTCTGAACTAATGATTATGGCAGATAAACACATTGTTCAAATTATTCAATTCATAAGCAATCAAATGATATATCTAGAGTGTAATAGATATTTTATGTTGAAGAGTTTACTCAAGTTTTGTTTTAAAAGCACTGCATTATGCTATGGATTCAGGTACACTACAGGTCAAAGCATTGCTTGTATGCATAATGGTGTGTGAGAGCATATTCCTTTATTATGAAGAATGATAATAGTCTCAAAGATGTTCCCAACACTAAAAATTATAATGTAATTTACTGTATGCAAATTGACTGACCAGTGTGATAAGGAAACTGAGGAAAAGAGGTTAAACAATTCTTTTAACCTTGTTGAAAACAGTTTAAATATTAGTTGTCTTAGGCTGGGCTCTCTAGAAAAGCAAAACCAGTAATGTGTATAAATATATAGAGATTTATATCAAGGAAACAGCTCATGTGATTGTAGGCGTTGGAATGTCCCAAGTCCGTGGGTCAGGATAGAGGCCCTTCCCAATTCATGGAGCTGCAGAAGCTGGTGAACCCACGATGAGCAGGTTGGAGAGCAGGGATCCCGCTCACAGGCTGTGAAGGTCGAGGAATCACAAGGTCGGCAGGCAAGACCGCAAGGTTTCTCCTGATTCACGTAGCTATAGGGGCTGGCGAAACCAAGATCGGCAGGGCAGGGAGCAGGACTATTGTTTACAGGCCATGAAGATTGACAGATCTCAAGATGGACAGGTAAGCTGCTAGCTCAAGTCCCAAGAACCAGAGGTCAGACAAGAGACTGCTGCTGGATCCAGAACAAGCCAACAACTTTTGCAAGATGAACAGGAAGGGAGTAGGTGGTAGAAGGCAGAGAGATGAAGGCTGAGGGGGCTGTGAGCTGCCACACTCTCCACCCCCACCATTACTACTTAGCAGGCTCCATCATGGGGGTGATCACATATCAAATTTCAACAGGGAAATTTAAAGGTCATTACAGTTGTTGTTTTTTTTTAAACAATAATAATCACTATAATACTTTAGAACTATATATATATAGGAGTTGAAGGAAACTGGATAACTTGTAAATGAATGAGTTTCTATAGACAAAGCTTCTAGAAGAGGTCTGCAAGCTAATCAAGCTAATACACTCACACATACAACACAGAAAGAGAGACTTATTCTTATTTTGAAAAACTACAAGATAATTAAATGCAAGACTCGAGTTTGTAGGGCATATATGTACATATAACTGGTGTGCCTTTCCTTGGCTTGGAGAAAAGTTCCCTTGTATAAAAAAAAATCAACTTTAAACACTATCATTTAATTAAAACTTTCAGACTATCATCTTCATTCTAATAACCAGATAATATGAAGCCTGAGAGACAGCATAATGCATGTTCTAACTTTTTGCTTTAGTTATAATGAAAAAGAAAATTTTGATTTGTGGAAAAATACAGAAGTACTTTGACAAATTAATGGCCCAAAAGAGAACACTTAGAGCCTATTTCATAGTAGCAGAACTCCCTGCAGAATAAATCATAATAAATCCTTTTTTTGTGTTAAGTCAAGAAGAGGGCATGTGATAACTTCAATAAATAAAAAAAGTAGTCTAAGTAGATATATTTTAAAGCATAAGGATACTACATTAACATCAAAGATCATGAATATAATGGAAAAATAAGACCCTGGAGAGAATCAGGATAAATCAAGTGGGACTTGAAGAAGTTAATAGAAGTCCCATAAGAGATGAGATCTTCTGACTATTCTCCCTGCTATGAGGCAAAGGTAGCAGATGCTTCATGCACCCAGGGAAGAAGACAAAACAGCCTCCTCTCTCCTAGGTTTTTTCATTTGTTTGTTTTGTTTTTTACAATCTTCTTGACAGTTAAGAATATTCAGGATGTCCCTGGGTGGTGCAAACAGTTAAGTACTTTACTACTAGCCAAAGGTTGGCGGTTCAAACCCACCCAGAGGCGTCCCAGAAGACAGACCTGGTGATCTGCTTTTGAAAGGTCACAGCCTTGAAAATCCTATGGAGCACTGTTCTAGTCTGCACCCACAGGGTGACCAGGAGTTGGAATTTACTCAATGGCAACTAACAGCAACAACAAAGCTCTGCTACTTAGAAAACTATTGAATACCTGATAAACATCTTTTTCATTAATCTCCCTCTTCTCCCTCAGGGAAAGCATTTATATGCTCCAATATGTCCAGAAATGAACCGATAATTTCCTTTACAAAATGGCTCCTCCGCCATATCTCAGGGAATCATACTATTCTCCATAGCTGCTTAAGTTAGAGACTTGGGATTTATCTTGGAGTTATTCATCTTCCTTACCCCTCACCTTCAGTCAGCCGTAAAAACCTCTTTATTCCACTTTCTAATAATAATTGCTGGCTTTTTACTGACCTCTCTGACTACTCCACTGGTTTCTTATGCAGACACATATTCTTCTACTCATACTGTCTATACAATATTCTTTTCTAGATCTTTTTCTTTTCTGACTCTACATTACTTCTGCCCTCATCTAATCATATTTCAATTAATTCTTACATGCCAATGAATACAAAATCTATGTATCCAGCCCACATCTCCGTCTTGAATTCTATACATGCACAGCCAACTCTCTAGTGAACATATCTGCCTGTATGTCTCATGGGAATATCAAATGCAACCTGTCAATAACTGAGCTCAACATCTTTGCCTTCAAACCTATTCCTCTTCCACTTTTTTTACCCTCAGTAAATGGTAAACTACCTACTCAGTCACCCAAGCCAGAAACTGGGGATCATTTTAAATAAAATCTCTCCAACCACGTTATAAAAAAGAGTGATAAGCTAGGAGATGGTAATAGTTTTTTTTTTCCTCCAAAAAAAGTTAGCCATGTCTTTTCTCAGATTTACAATTCACATACAAGTAGGCAAAATGTCAAGAATTTTAAAATATAATAGTTATTATCTAATAATCTACCTCTAAGAATTTTAAGAATTACCTAAGAATGAATGATAGATATAATGATAGTCTAATCTTCCTATTAATGTAGTTCCTCTTTGATTGTTAGTTTACTATATATTTACATCTAATAATTTCAACATATATTTTTGCAATTCTTCAGTATTCATTATATACTAAACTTCTCGATTACACAAACTTTCTGTGCAGATTCGAAAACTAGTTCCATATAGATTATAGCTGAATCTAACAAGCAAAAAATTAAAATACTTTAACCTGGACATGTTTATTTCAAAAAAGTAAGCAGACAAGTAATCCAATACAATAATTTACTTTGGGGAGTGAGGTGTGCCTGACGAAAGCCATGGTGTATTCATTCACCTCAAAAGAATAAGAAAGACCGAAGAGGCTTGGGAGCCAAGATGGCAGAATAGACGGACACTTCCAGAAAGCCCTCTTTACAACAAAGACCTGAAAAAACAAGTGAAATGAGTATATTTATGACAAGCTGGGAGGCCTGAGCATCAAAGTCAAGCTTAGAAAATGAACAGAAGGGAAGGGGGAGGAACATTTCAAAAGCGGACAGGAGTTACAGCACCTGAATTGTAGGGGGGCCTCAGGCACCATTCCTGGAATGGCAGTGGAGGGCTGGTACTAGCCTTCAGCCCCAGTTTCCTCAGGAAGAAGGAGCCACCCGCACAGCCTACTCAAACCTCCAGAACCAGAGAAGAACGGTGCTTTCGGCAAAAACTAAGTACTTGAGTATATTTTACTGTGCCCCACCTCCACCCCCAAGCCAGCTTCAGTGGCTGAATTCCCTGGGCCTGACACAGGCACTGTTGAGCGCCTAGAGCCATCCTCCCTGCCTTGGAGAAGGAAAAAATTTGCAATTGGGGGAAAAGATAACTTGCCAGCTCCACTAACCAGGCGAGCTCAGGACAGAAGCGGCTCCTGTCCAGGCATAAACGGTCCATGGATTTTGAGCACCTTTCCCCTCTGCATGGACCTGCGTGGGCCTATTTCACAAGAATAGGCCTTTGTTGGCAAACTCCAACTTTTTCAGCTGTGCGGTGGAGAGGTGGGTGTTTGATGTTTGACATTGCTTTGCCTATTAAACATGGTCCTTACCTACCCACATCAGGGGCGTAAGGACTGGTAGCTCCACTTCGGGTCACCCAGCCACCCGTGATGGGGGTCCAAGGATAAATGGTACCTCCCAGTCCTTACAACCAAAAACATTGGGTACCCGTGGTCCATCTGCAGAACCCACCCACCTGCATGCTCTAGGGCACAGGGACGTGCTTTCCTCAGAGACACTCGGGGGTCGGTTCTCAGCCCCCTGCCTTGTTCAGAGTGTGACCCCCTGCAGCAATCAGATACCGGTACATACACCAATCACCCCTGCCCCTCTAAGACTGTAGGACAGAGCCTGTACCACACACTTGATGATCAGCTACCTGGACACCTGAGCAGAATTCATACAAGAGAAGTGAATGGACTCCTAGACTGATATACCTGATAACAGCTATAGCCAGCTGGGGACAGGAGGTCAGAGCTCCAAAGGCAAAAATAATCAAGTTAGCTCACTCAAGGAATCCATTTGGTCATATCAAAATAAAACAAAGCAAGAAGATACGAGACAGTAACCAAGCATAAACTAATATAATAACTTATAGATGGCTCAGAGACAACAGTCAGTATCGAGTCACATAAAGAAACAGACCATGATCACCTCAACAAGACAAAGAATCCAGGGATCTTCTGGATGAAAGTGCATTCCTGGGATTACCAGAGGCAGAACACAAAAGATTAATATACAAAACCCTTCAAGACATGAGGAAGAAAGGAAGCAATATGCAGAACAAGCCAAGGAACACACAGATAAAGCAATTGAAGAAATTAGAAAGATTATTCAGGAACACAATGAAAAATTTAATAAGCTGGAAAAATCCATAGACAGACAGCAATCAGAAATTCAGAAGATTAACAATAAAATTACAGAAATAGACAACTCAATAGAAAGTCAGAGGAACAGAATTGAGCAAGGAGAAGCCAGAATTTCTGAACTAGAAGATAAATCACTTGGACTAATATATTTGAAGAAAAATCGGATAAAAGAATAAAAAAAAAACAAAACAAATCTTAAGAATCATGTGGGACTTCATCAAGAGAAATAACCTATGACTGATTGGAGTACCAGAACAGGGAGGGATAACAGAAAATAGAGTGAGAATTGTTGAAGATTTGTTGGCAGAAAACTTCCCTGATATCATGAAAGATGAGAAGATATCTCTCCAAGATGCTCATCGAACTCCACATAAGGTAGATGTTAAAAAACAGTCACAAAGACATATTATAACCAAGCTTGGCAAAACCAAAAATGAAGAGAATTTTAAGAGCAGCTAGGGATAAATGAAAAGTCACCTACAGCGAAGAATATTGAATAGATCACAGACTGCCAGAACAAACAAATCTGTCTTGGAAGAAGTACAGCCAGAACGCTCCTTAGAAGTGAGAATGGCAAGACATCATCTCACATACTTTGAACATGTCATCAGGAGAGACCAGTCCCTGGAGAAGGACATCATGCTTGGTAAATGTCTATGCAAATCTTTTGCCCATTTTTTGAGTTTGGTTATTGGTCTTTAAATTTTTGAATTGTAAGAGATCTTTATATATTCTGGATTCTATATACTCTTATCAGATATATGATTTGTGAATATTTGCTTCCATTTTATGGGTTGTGTTCACTTTCTTGGTAAGGTAGTGTCCTTTAAAGTACAAACTTTTTTGTTTTTTTGATGAGTCCAAATTATCTATTTTTCTTTGGTTGTTTGTGCTTTAGGTTTCATGTTGAAGCAATAATTTCCTGATCAAAAGTCGCAAGAAATTTTTCCCCTGTGTTTTCTACTAAGAGTTTTATAATTTTACCTCTTAAATTTAAATCTTTGTTTCATTTTGAATTAAATTTTGTTTATCATGTGAGGTAGATCCAAATTTATCCTTTGGCATGTGCTTATCCAGCTGCCCCAGCACCATTTGTTGAAAAGACTATATTTTTCCCATTAAATTGTCTTGACACCCTTGTCAAAAATCAATTTATTGAAAATGTAAAGGTTTATTTCTGTCTCCTCAATTCTATTTCAATGATCTACATGTCTACCCTTATGCCAGTACCACATTGTCTTAATTACTATAGCTTTGTAGTAAGTTTTCAATTTGGAAGTGTGAGTACTCAAACTTTGTTCTCCTTTTTCAGGGTCCCTTGAATTTCTATATGAACTTCTGGTTAAGTTTGTCCATTTCTTCAAAATAGGCAACTTTGACAGGGAGTGTATGGCATTAATAGATCAATTTGGAGACCAATGCCATCTTAACAGTATTAAGTTTTCCAATCCATGAACACAAGTTGTCTTTCCATTTATTTTTATGTTATTTTGTTTCTTTCAACAACGATTTGCAGTTTTCAGTGTACAAATCTTACACTTTTTTAGTAAAATTTTTTCTCAGTATTTTATTCTCTTTGATGCTATTATAAATGGAATAATTTTCTTAATCTCATTTTTATTTTCTAAATGCTTCTGTATAGGAATGCACTGATTTTTGTATGTAGAACTTGTACCCTGAAAATTTCTTGAACTCATTTATTAGCACTAATAGTATTTTGTGAATCCTCTTTGAATTTTCTATACAAAAGATCATGTCATCTGCAGATAGCCATGGTTTTACTTCTTTCTTTCTAATATGAATGTCTTTTATTTCTTTTTTTATTTAATTACCCTGGCTAAAACATCCAGTACAATGTTGAATAGAAGTGGTCAACATGGACATTTTTGTATTATCCCTGATCTTAAAGTAAAAGCTTTTAGGCTTTCACCATTAATTATGTTGTTTGCTTTGAGTTTTTTGTGGGTGCTCATTATCATGTTAAGGGAGTTCTCTAAACTCGTAGATTGTTGAGTGTTTTCATGATAAAAGTGTTTTGGATTTTATCAAATGCTTTTTCTGCATCTACTGAAATGATCACAGTTTCCCCTCTATTCTATCAATATTATGTGATACATTGATGAATTTATGTATGTTGAAACAATCTTGCTTTCAGGAGATAAATTCCAGTTGGTAATGTTTTATAATAATTTTTATATGTTACTAAATTTGCTTTGCTAGTATTTGGTTAATGATTTTTGCATCTATATTATATATATTGGTCTGTAGTTTTCATTTCTCTTTTTTAAACATTTTATTGTGTTTTAGGTGAAAGTTTACACAGGAAATTAGTTTTCCATTCAACAAGTCATACACAAATTGTTCCGTGACATTGGTTGCTATCCCCTCAAAGTGTCAGCACTTTCTCCATTTCCACCCTGTCATCTCTGCTTCCATCCCTGTAGTTTCTCTGCCCCACCTTGCCTTTTCATCTTTGCCCTTTTAGTCTCATATAGTTGATTGTTCCAAGGAGCACATCCCTCACAGGTATTATTGTTTATTTTATAGACCAATCTAGTATTTGGCTGAAAGGTGACCTCTGAGGGTAGCTTTAGTTGCAGGTTTAAAGGGTATCTTAGGGCGATGATCTCAGGGGTTCCTCTTATCTCTATCAGTCCTCAATAAGTCTGAACTCTTTTTTATGAATTTGAGTTTTGTTTAACATTTTTATCCCTTTCTAACCGGGACTTCCTATTATGTTTCTGGTCAGAGCAGTCAGTAGTGGTAGCCAGCCACTATATAGTTCTTCTGGTCTCAGGCTAGTGGAGGCTGCGGTTTATGGGTCCATTAGTCCTGTGGACTAATTGCTTCCTTGAGTCTTTGGTTTCCTTCACTCTCCTTTGCTCCAGATAGGAAAAGATCAATAGTTGTATCTTAGATGGCCCTTCTCAAGCTTTTAACTCCCCGGACACTACTCATCAAATTAGCATGTGGAACATTACCTGTATGAACTATGTTATACCAATTGACCTAGATGTCCCCAGAGACTATGGTCTTTAGCCTTCAAGCCCAGTAACTCAGTCCCAGGAGGTGTTTGGATATATCTAAGAAGTTTCCAAAACTGTGTCCCCATGTGCTCTATTACATATATGAATACATACGCAGCACATACAAATTTGTATGTACAAATGCCCACAACTGTAACTATATATGCATGTTCATGTACTCCCACATGTCTTCCCACACCTATATAGCATACGTATCTACCTATGTAACCACTCACAAATTTTTGGTTATTATTGTTGTTGCAGAATTGTATATGTTATAGCATTTACCACAGTTGTCCTTTATTTTTGTATACCCCTCAGTGTCTTCATTTACTTTGATCATGTTGTGCTGACTTCCCCATATTGTATATTGCCTTTTCCTTCACCAGAATTAACACTTGTCTATTTTTTTTTATTATCTAGTAAGTGGTTCTCCCTCTCTCCCCTCCCATTCCTAGTAACCATCAAAGGATGTTGTGTTCTGTGTTTAAACCTATTCTTGACTTTTTATAGAAGTGTTATCATACAATATTTGTCCTTTTGTGATTGACTTATTTCGCTCAGCATAATGTCCTCCAGATTCATCCGTGTTAAAAGATGTTTTACAAGCTCATCATTATTCTTTACCATTGAGTAGTATTCCATTGAAGGTATGCACCCAATTTTGTTCATTCATTCATTCATCGATGAACACTTAGGTTGTTTCCATTTTTTGCTATTGTGAATAATGCTGCAATGAACATGGGGGTACATTTGTCAATTCATGCCACTGCTCTTATTTCTCTAAGGTATATACCTAGGAGTGAAATTGCTAGATCATATGATATTTCTATTTCTAGTTTTTTGAGGACTCGCCATACTGTTTTCCAGAGTGGTTGTATAATATCACAGTCTTATCAGCAGTGTGTAAGAGTCCAATCTCCCCATGATCAGTACCATTTCTGCAGGACTGAGATGATATCTCACTGTATTTTCAATTTGTATCTCTGTAATGGGTGGCGTGGTGGTGAAGATTTCAGCTGCTAAGCAAAAGTTTGGCAGTTCAAATCCACCAGGCGCTCCTTGGAAACCCTATGGGGCAATTCTCCTCTGTCCTATATAGGGTCACTATGAGTTGGAATTGGCTTGATGGCGATGGGCTTGGCTTCATTGAGCAATGACTATAGGGTTGCTATGAGTCAGACTCGACTTGAGGGCAATGGGTTTGGTTTTGTTTGGTTTCAATGGCTAATGATCACAATCATCTCTTCATGTGTTTGTTAGCTGCCTGAATTCTTCTTTGGTGAAGTGTTTATTTATGTCCTTTGCCAATTTTTTTATTGGATTGTTGTAGTTTTCCTTTCTTGTAATATCTTTTTCTGCTTTTGGTTTCAGGGTAATACTGACCTCATGGGATGAATTAGGAAGTGTTCTTTTCTGTTTTTTGCAAGAGTTTGTGAAAGACTGGTGTGAATTTTTCTGTTAGGTAGAATTTACCAGTGAAGCCACCTGTTCCTGGGCTTTAGTCTATGGAATTTTATTATTATTAATCCAATATCTTTACTTGATGGCACAGTGACTAAAAACTATGGCTACTAACCAAAATGTAGGCAGTTTGAATCCACCAGCCGCTCCTTGTAAATCCTATGGGGCAGTTCTACTCTGTTCTACAGGGTCATTATGAGTTGGAATCAACTCAATTACAATGGGTTTTTGGTTATCTTGTTATAGGGTTTATTTGGATTTTGTATTTCTTTTTCAGTCAGATTTTGTAGTTTGTGTCTTTCGAGGAAATTTTCAGTTTCTCCTAAGTTGTCTAACATGTTGGCATATAATTTTTTTATAAATATTCCCTGTTAATCTTTTTTATTTCTATAAGTCTTATATTCCTGACTATAGTAATTTGAGTTTTCTCTCTTTTAATCTTATTCTAGCTAAAGGCTAGGAGAGCTGGTGGTACAATGGTTAAAACATCTGGCTATTAACCAAAAGGTCAGTGGTTCAAATCCACCAGCAGATCTGCAGAAGAAAAGACTTGGCAGTCTGCTACTGTAAAGATGACAGCCTAGGAGACTCTGTAGGCAGTTCTACTCTGTCCTATAGAGTCACTATGAGTAAAAAATCAACTTGATGGCACACAACAACAAGGCAACAGCTAGAGATTAGTCAAGTTTGTTGATCTTTTCAAAGAACCAACTTTTTTCCCTTTGTTATTTTTCTGTTCTCTGTTTTATTCATTTCCGTATTATTATTTCCCCTTTTTCTTCCTTTGTGCTCATTTTGCTTTTCTTTTTCTAGTTTCATAACATAGAAGGTTAAGATATTGACTTGAGATTTGTATGCTTTTTTAATGTACGTATTTACAGCTTTAAATTTCCCTCTTAACATTACTTTTATCTGCATCCCTTAAGTACTGGCATGAAGCGTCATCATTTTTTTCATCTCAAAGTATTTTTTAATTTCCCTTGTGATTTCTTCTTTGACCTTTTGGTTATTTAGGACTGAGTTGTTTTATTTAAAAATATTTGTGAATTTGCAAATTTCTTTCTGTTATTGATATCTAATTTCATTTAATTTTGTTGAGAGAACATGCTTTATATGATTTCAATCCTTGTTAATTTACTGAGGCTTGTTTTACGGCCTAACATATGGTCTACCCTAGAGGATGTTCCATGCGCACTTGATAAGAACGTGTACTCTGTGTGTTTTCAGAGTAGAACTGCACATCATAGGGTTTTCAGTGACTGTAGTCCTTTAGAAATAGATCACCAGACCTTACTTCTAAAGTGTCTCTAGGTGGATTGAAACTGCCAACTTTTCAGTTAGTAGCCGAGCGCTTTGCCGTTTATGTTACCCAGAGATGCACAGATATCTGTTAGGTCTAGTTATATTTTAATGTTGTTCAAGGCTTCTATTTCCTTATTATTCTTCTTTCTTATTGTTTTTTTTTCAATTACTGAAAGTGAATATTGAAGGGTCCAACTGTTAATGTTGAATTCTCCATTTTTCCTTTCTTTTGGTCAATTTTTGCTTCTTATATTTTGGGGCTCTGTAATTAGGTGCAAATATGATTATATATGCTATATTTTCTTAATGGATTAACCCTTTTATCATTATAAGGTTTTAGTTCTTTTTTTGTTTCAGTAATATTTTTTTCCAAAAGTCTATATTGTCTGATATTAGCATAGCCCCTCCAGCTCTCTTTAGGTTATGGTTTGCATAGTATATCTTTTTCTACCCTTTTACTTTCAAGTGAATTTTTTCCAGGAGCCCTGGTGGTACAATGCTTAAGTGCTTGGCTACTAACCAAAAGCTTGGCAGTTTGAACCCACCAGCTGCTCCACGAGAGAAAAGACCTGGTAATTTGCTCCCATAAAGATTATAGCAAAGGAAATCCTATGGGGCAGTTCTATTCAGTCCTATGGGCTCTCTATGAGTCAAATCAACTCAACAGCACACAACTATAACAACGGTGAATTTTTTTATCTCAGTTATTGTATTTTTCAATTCTAGAATTTCTATATGCTTTCTATTATTTTGATATTCTTTCTTTTATGAGATTTAACTTTCATATTTTTCTTCAGTTTTTTTACACTTGATTTCATTTAGCTCTTTGAACATAGTTGAAATAGCTAACTTAAAGTATTTGTCTTGGCCATGGCTTCAGGGGACTTCTAAGTCAACTGGCATAATAAAATCTATTAAGAAAACATTCTGCATCCCACTTTGGGGAGTGGAGTCTGGAGTCTTAAACACTAGCAAGTGGCCATCTAAGATGCATCAGTTGGTCTCAACCCACCTGGAGCAAGGAAGAATGAAGAACACCAAAGACACAAGGTAATTATAAGCCAAAGAGACAGAAAGGACCACATAAACCAGAGACTACATCAGCCTGAGACCAGAAGAACTAGATGGTGCCTGGCCACAACCAATGACTGCCCTGACAGGGAACACAACAGAGAACCCCTGAGGGAGCAAGAGAGCAGTGGGATGCAGACCCCAAATTCTTGTAAAAAGACCAGACTTAATGGTCAGACTGGGACTAGAAGGACCCTGGAGGCCATGGTCCCCAGATTTTCTGTTACCCCATGACAGGATCCATTCCAAAAGCCAACTCTTCATACAGGGATTGGATTGGAATATGGGATGGAAAATGATACTGGTGAAGAATGAGCATCTTGGATCAAGTAGACAAATGAGACTATGTTGGCATCTCCTGTCTGCAGGGGAGATGAGAGGGCAGAGGGGGCCCAGAAGCTACCCAAATGGACACGAGGAGAGAGAGTGGAGAGAAGAACTGTGCTATCTCATTAGAGAGAGAGCACTTAGGAGTGTATAGCAAGGTGTATGTAAATTTTTGTGTGAGAGACTGACCTGATTTGTAAACTTTCACTTAAAGTACAATAAAAAATAATTAAAAATTAAATAAATAAAGTATTTGTCTAGGGAGGCAGGGCCAAGATGACAGAAGAGTCAGATGCTTTGTGTTGTCCCTCTTACAGCAAAGACCAGAAAAAAAAGTGAATTGGATATATGTGACTATCTAGGAACCTTAAGCATGAAATACAAAGCTGAAGAATTGGACTGAATGACAGGTAGCAGGAGACCCAATTCAAAAACAGCAGAAAAGGATAGGATCATTAAGGTTATGTATGAACTTGGCTGGGCCATGATTCTCGGTGGTCTTGCAGTTATGATGTAGTTGGGCAGTTGTGTGATGATGTGATCACTTCCATGATGAGATTTCATATAGTGTGATCACCTCCATGATGGGATCTGCTGTGAGTAGCCAACTAGTTGAAATAAAGCTTCCTTAGGGGTGTGGTCTGTATCAAATATATAAGTGGACTTTCTGGCAAGACTCATGGGCTTTTGCTAGCTCTAGATCCTGTAGCTGACTCCTGTTTGTCTGACCTCTGGTTCTTGGAACTTGAGCTAGCAGTGTGCCTGTGGTCATGTCTGCTGATCTTGGGATTCATTGGCCTTCACAGCCTGTGAGCAAGAGCTCTGCTCTGTGACCTGCCAATGTTGGGTTCACCAGCCCCTGCAGCTACGTGAATCAGCAGACGTCCCATCCTGACCCAAAGACTTGGGATGTTCCAGCTTCTACAACCATGTGAGCCATTTCCTTGACATAAATCTCTCTCTATATATATTTATAAGCTTTATTGGTTTTGCTTCTCTAGAGAACCCAGCCTAAGACAACAGGAAATTATGGATAGCTGGATAGCTGGCGTCCTGATAGCTGAATCTGCATGGGGTGGACATAATGAGGCAAGCAGCAGCATCTCAAGCAGAAACTCGCTCCATCTGGTACAGCCAAGGAGGAGAGACTCTGTACGCACCTCCAGAACCAAACAGGAATGACACCAGACCTGTGAAAGTTAAGTGCAAGCACCCATCCCACCACACTTACAACAGTCCTCCCCACACGAGATCTCCATGGGCCAAGTAGCACCCGCTCCCCTCATCTCTCCCCCTCCTTGCTCTGACACCATCCAGTGGCATTCAACACCATCATGCCCCCTAAGCTGGGAACTCACATCCCCAATCCAGAGGCACCTGCCCCTTCTTCCAGCCATGGGCACAGGGTCCATGGGCCTGCACTGACCTCCACCCTCTCTGATCATCTGCACCAGTGCCTTACTGGATGACTCAGCTCAGCACCTACACATTGGCATAAGGTGGGCAGAGTCCCCAGATGAAGCCCATTTTCACCAGCAGCTGCCAAGTGGGAGCTACAGATCTGTGACATTTGACATGGCCCTATTCCCTAAGCCTGTAGCCCATGGCCCAGCCTGAGGTGCCTGCCCATTAACCCAGCCACTGGAGTAGGAGGTCTACAGACTTGCATCATCCTGTATCCCTTCCAATCATCTGCACCAGTGTCTTGCTGGCTGACCCAGCATGGCATGGCCTCATTAGGACAAAGCGGTCAGGGTTCCCAGCTGAAGCCCACTTTCATCCACAGCAGCCAAGTATAAGATGCAGATCTGTGGCATTTGACAACCCCACCTCCTAAGAAGGGACCTCAATCACATACACCAGGTGTCTGAGAGCCAGTGGTACCACACACTCCATCCAGCCATCCATGATTAGGGCCTCAGAAACAGTGGTGCTCCCCCAATCCCTCCAGCCAATGGCACTGGGTGCCCAAGAACCAGCTACCCCCCAACTATGTGCTATAGCAAACAGAGGCATGCCCTCCATCTGGGCACCCAGGGGCAGTCGACAGCCCCCTGCCTTGCTCCCCTGATTGCCCCCCCATTGCAACCAGAGACCTATGCCTGCTCCAAACACACCCACACAGCCCTGCCCACCCAGGAATGTAGGTGAGAGTCTCCACACCACACACTGGGTGGCCAATGACCTAGTCACCATGTGCCCTGACCAACCGGCCAGTGGTAGAGCACACACACAACACCAAACCCAGCAACCAGGGAGAACACCCCCAGCACTTGTGGCCAGTTGACCAGCTGGACAGATTCTTCACTCCACCAAAAAACACTGGATGTATCCTCAGCAGCCCCACCAGAACAGTGAACACACCTAATAAATGATCCACCCACCTGGAGACAGGAAGTGAGAGCCTCAAAATGGCCAGACTAATGACCAGAGTAGCACACATATCCAACCTGCTTGGATATAACAAAATAAAACAAAACAAAAATTCAGGAAGCAATAAACAAATATTCAATAAATAAATAAATATAATAACTTCTTGATGCCTTGAAGACAACAGTCAACATCAAATCACATAAAATAGCAGGGCAAGATGGCTCCAGCAAGCAACCAAAATAAAGAACAAGAAAACCTTCTGAAGGAAGACATGGAAATGGAACTACCTGATAAACAATTCAAAAGATGGCTATACAGAGCTCTCCAAGAAATCAAGAAGGAAATCCAGGAAAACACAGAACAAACCAAGGAACACACAAACAAAGCAATAGAAGAATTCAGAAAAACAATATGAGAACAAAAGATACAATAAATTGGCTTCTAGAAACCATACAAAAACAGCAACTAGAAATTCAAAAGATTAACACTAATATATCAGAATTAGAAAACTCAATAGAAAGTCATAGGAGGAGAATTGAGACACTGGAAGTCAGAATTAGCAAGGCCGAAATAAATACCTTGACACCAATTTGTTTGAAGAAAAATCAGAAAAAAGAATGAAGAAAAATGAGGAAAGCCAAGAATCATATAGGATAGTATCAAGAGGAAAAACCTACGAGCGATCAGAGATCCACAATGGAGGGGATAAGGGAAAACACAAAGAGAATTCCTGAGGATTCTCTGGCAGAAAACTTCCCTAATATCATGAAAAATGAGAAGTCATCTATCCAAGAAGCTCAATGAGTCCCATATAGGATAGACCCCAAAAGAAAAGTAAAAAAAGTCACCAATATATATCATAATCAAACTTTCCAAAACCAAAGACAAAGAATCCTGAGAGCAATACAAAAAGCCACCTACAAAGGAGAGCAAATAAGATTTAGCTTTAATTATGCAGCAGAAACAATGCAGGCAAAAAGGCAATGGGATGACATATATAAATCCTTGAAAGATAAAAAAAAAAAAATGGAAGCCAAGAATTATATATCAAATAAAATTGTCTCTAAAGTATGATGGCAAAATTAGGTCATTTTTGAGTGAACAGAAATTAAGAAAATATGTAAAAACCAGACCAAAATTATAAGAAATATTAAAGGGAGTCCTCTGGTTAGAGAGCCAACAACATCAGACAACAATCCAAGACTAGGACACAGGACAGATCAACCAGGTACCAACCCAGACAGAAAATTCATGAAAATAAAAAAAAGCTAAAAGACTGAAAATAGGGAACCAGAGCTATCAACATGTAAATGACAGCATCATCAAAAAGAAAAAGAAAAAAGAGGGAATAAATGGTGTGTAGTCATAGAAATTCCAAATGCAGAGGAAGTCAAGGTAATATAAAGAAATAGGGGCGGAGCCAAGATGCTGGACTAGGCAGACGTTACCTTGGATCCCTCTTACAACAAAGACACGGAAAAACAAGTGAATCGATCACATACATAACAATCTACGAACCCTGAACAACAAACACAGATTTAGAGACGGAGAACGAACTAATACGGGGAAGCAGCGATAGTTTCCAGAGCCTGGAGCCAGAGTACCAGTCAGGTACGGCACAAGCACAGAGACCTGCTCCACCCCCTGAACTAACCCCGGGAGAGGGACCAGCCGGTTCCACGGGCGGCGTGGGACGCAGCCGGTAGGAGAAGTCCCCGGGAGGCAGTGACTGATCTTGGAGCAGAAAGAGCAGCATCCGAGCCGGAGAACCGTCCCGCAGGGATTTGGACTGCTCGCAGGTACGCCATAAACACGGAGAGTTGCTCCACCCCCTGAACTAACCCCGGGAAGGGGACCAGCCGGGTCGCGCGGGCGGCGTGGGACGCAGCCGGTAGGAGAAGTCCCCGGGAGGCAGCGACTGGTATTGGAGTGGGGAGAACAGCGTTCCAGCCGGGACACTCGGTCGCGGCACAAGCACGGGGAGCTACTCCACCCATCTGAACTAACCCCGGGAGGGGGCCCACCTGGTTCACGGGGGCGGCACGGCCACGCGGCTGGAGGGACGAGAAGTCCCCGGGAGGCAGCGACCGATTTTGGAGTTGAGAGTGCACCGTCCCAGTAGGGGAGCCTTGACGCTGGGCGTGGGGCTGGAAGCGGAGGATCTGACCGTGACTCCAGCGGGCCAGACCCCCTGGGGGCAATCTCCACACAGCCAGCACACATAGGCGATGCGCCCGCGGGAATCTCAGATATAACAGTCATTCCAAGCAAGACAAGCAACTCTGGCTATATTCTGAGGTGCTACTCTCCTATCTCTCTGTTCCCTCCCCCACCCTCCCCAGGCGGCTTCATTAACATCTGAATAGCCTGAGCCAGAGGGAGAACTCTGATAGGGATCTGACTGCAGTTTTTTTTTAGTGGATTTTCTGGAAAAACTAGTTTCCCGGTGATGGCTCGGAGACGACAATCCATATCAAACCACTTAAAGAAGCAGACCGTGACAGCTTCTCCAACCCCCCAAACAAAAGAATCAAAATCTTTCCCAAATGAAGATACAATCTTGGAATTATCAGATACAGAATATAAAAAACTAATTTACAGAATGCTTAATGATATCACAAATGAAATTAGGATATCTGCAGAAAAAGCCAAGGAACACACTGATAAAACTGTTGAAGAACTCAAAAAGATTATTCAAGAACATACTGGAAAAATTAATAAGTTGCAAGAATCCATAGAGAGACAACATGTAGAAATCCAAAAGATTAACAATAAAATAACAGAATTAGACAACACACTAGGAAGTCAGAGGAGCAGACTCGAGCAATTAGAA
Organism: Loxodonta africana; assembly: GCF_030014295.1. NCBI lineage: Eukaryota > Metazoa > Chordata > Mammalia > Proboscidea > Elephantidae > Loxodonta > Loxodonta africana. Next base: position 147,758,548 of record NC_087369.1, read on the forward strand.
TGCAGACTGGGACATCTGGAGGACCAGGGAATCAACACCAACATAGCTGAAAAAAAATCAGATAAAAGAATTAAAAAAAATGAAGAAACCCTAAGAATTATGTGGGACTCTATCAAGAAGGATAACCTGCGGGTGATTGGAGTCCCAGAACAGGGAGGGGGGACAGAAAACACAGAGAAAATAGTTGAAGAACTTCTGACAGAAAACTTCCCTGACATCATGAAAGACGAAAGGATATCTATCCAAGATGCTCATCGAACCCCATTTAAGACTGATACAAAAAGAAAAACACCAAGACATATTATCATCAAACTCACCAAAACCAAAGATAAACAGAAAATTTTAAAAGCAGCCAGGGAGAAAAGAAAGGTTTCCTTCAAGGGAGAATCAATAAGAATATGTTCTGACTACTCAGCAGAAACCATGCAGGCAAGAAGGGAATGGGACGACATATACAGAACACTGAAGGAGAAAAACTGCCAACCAAGGATCATATATCCAGCAAAACTCTCTCTGAAATATGAAGGCGAAATTAAGATATTTACAGACAAACACAAGTTTAGAGAATTTGCAAAAACCAAACCAAAGCTACAAGAAATACTAAAGGATATTGTTTGGTCACAGAACCAATAATATCAGATATCAGCACAACACAAGGTCACAAAACAGAACGTCCTGATATCAACTCAAATAGGGAAATCACAAAAACAAACAAATTAAGATTAATTAAAAAAAAAAATACACATAACAGGGAATCATGGAAGTCAATAGGTAAAAGATCACAATAATCAAAAAGAGGGACTAAATACAGGAGGCATTGAACTGCCATATGGAGAGTGATACAAGGCGATATAGGACAATACAAGTTAGGTTTTTACTTAGTAAAATAGGGGTATATAATGAGGTAACCACAAAAAGGCATAACAACTCTATAACTCAAGATAAAAGCCAAGAAAAACGTAACAACTCAACTAACATAAAGTCAAACACTATGAAAATGAGGATCTCACAATTTACTAAGAAAAACGCCTCAGCACAAAAAAGTATGTGGAAAAATGAAATTGTCAACAACACACATAAAAAGGCATCAAAATGACAGCACTAAAAACTTATTTATCTATAATTACCCTGAATGTAAATGGACTAAATGCACCAATAAAGAGACAGAGAGTCACAGACTGGATAAAGAAACACGATCCATCTATATGCTGCCTACAAGAGACACACCTTAGACTTAGAGACACAAACAAACTAAAACTCAAAGGATGGAAAAAAGTATATCAAGCAAACAATAAGCAAAAAAGAAGAGGAGTAGCAATATTAATTTCTGACAAAATAGACTTTAGACTTAAATCCACCACAAAGGATAAAGAAGGACACTATATAATGATAAAAGGGACAATTGATCAGGAAGACATAACCATATTAAATATTTATGCACCCAATGACAGGGCTGCAAGATACATAAATCAAATTTTAACAGAACTGAAAAGCGAGATAGATACCTCCACAATTATAGTAGGAGACTTCAACACACCACTTTCGGAGAAGGACAGGACATCCAGTAAGAAGCTCAACAGAGACACGGAAGATCTAATTACAACAATCAACCAACTTGACCTCATTGACTTATACAGAACTCTCCACCCAACTGCTGCAAAATATACTTTTTTTTCCAGCGCACATGGAACATTCTCTAGAATAGACCACATATTAGGTCATAAAACAAACCTTTGCAGAGTCCAAAACATCGAAATATTACAAAGCATCTTCTCAGACCACAAGGCAATAAAACCAGAGATCAATAACAGAAAAACTAAGGAAAAGAAATCAAATACTTGGAAAATGAACAATACCCTCCTGAAAAAAGACTGGGTTATAGAAGACATCAAGGAGGGAATAAGGAAATTCATAGAAAGCAACGAGAATGAAAATACTTCCTATCAAAACCTCTGGGACACAGCAAAAGCAGTGCTCAGAGGCCAATTTATATCAATAAATGCACACATACAAAAAGAAGAAAGAGCCAAAATCAGAGAACTGTCCCTACAACTTGAACAAATAGAAAGTGAGCAACAAAAGAATCCATCAGGCACCAGAAGAAAACAAATAATAAAAATTAGAGCTGAACTAAATGAATTAGAGAACAGAAAAACAATCGAAAGAATTAACAAAGCCAAAAGCTGGTTCTTTGAAAAAATTAACAAAATTGATAAACCATTGGCTAGACTGACTAAAGAAATACAGGAAAGGAAACAAATAACCCGAATAAGAAATGAGAAGGACCACATCACAACAGAACCAAATGAAATTAAAAGAATCATTTCAGATTATTATGAAAAATTGTACTCTAACAAATTTGAAAACCTAGAAGAAATGGATGAATTCCTGGAAAAACACTACCTACCTAAACTAACACATTCAGAAGTAGAACAACTAAATAGACCCATAACAAAAAAAGAGATTGAAACGGTAATCAAAAAACTCCCAACAAAAAAAAGTCCTGGCCCGGACGGCTTCACTGCAGAGTTCTACCAAATTTTCAGAGAAGAGTTAACACCACTACTACTAAAGGTATTCCAAAGCATAGAAAATGACGGAATACTACCCAACTCATTCTATGAAGCCACCATCTCCCTGATACCAAAACCAGGTAAAGACATTACAAAAAAAGAAAATTATAGACCTATATCCCTCATGAACATTGATGCAAAAATCCTCAACAAAATTCTAGCCAATAGAATCCAACGACACATCAAAAAAATAATTCACCCTGATCAAGTGGGATTTATACCAGGTATGCAAGGCTGGTTTAATATCAGAAAAACCATTAATGTAATCCATCACATAAATAAATCAAAAGACAAAAACCACATGATCTTATCAATTGATGCAGAAAAGGCATTTGACAAAGTCCAACACCCATTCATGATAAAAACTCTCACCAAAATAGGAATTGAAGGAAAATTCCTCAACATAATAAAGGGCATCTATGCAAAGCCAACAGCCAATATCACTCTAAATGGAGAGAACCTGAAAGCATTTCCCTTGAGAACGGGAACCAGACAAGGATGCCCTTTATCACCACTCTTATTCAACATCGTGTTGGAAGTCTTAGCCAGGGCAATCAGGCTAGACAAAGAAATAAAAGGTATCCGGATTGGCAAGGAAGAAGTAAAGTTATCACTATTTGCAGATGACATGATTATATACACAGAAAACCCTAAGGAATCCTCCAGAAAACTACTGAAACTAATAGAAGAGTTTGGCAGAGTCTCAGGTTATAAAATAAACATACAAAAATCACTTGGATTCCTCTACATCAACAAAAAGAACACCGAAGAGGAAATTACCAAATCAATACCATTCACAATAGCCCCCAAGAAGATAAGATACTTAGGAATAAATCTTACCAAGGATGTAAAAGACCTATACAAAGAAAACTACAAAGCTCTACTACAAGGAATTCAAAAGGACATACTTAAGTGGAAAAACATACCTTGCTCATGGATAGGAAGACTTAACATAGTAAAAATGTCTATTCTACCAAAAGCCATCTATACATTTAACGCACTTCCGATCCAAATTCCAATGTCATATTTTAAGGGGATAGAGAAACAAATCACCAATTTCATATGGAACGGAAAGAAGCCCCGGATAAGCAAAGCACTACTGAAAAAGAAGAAGAAAGTGGGAGGCCTCACCTTACCTGACTTCAGAACCTATTATACAGCCACAGTAGTCAAAACAGCCTGGTATTGGTACAACAACAGACACATAGACCAATGGAACAGAATTGAGAACCCAGACATAGATCCATCCACGTATGAGCAGCTGATATTTGACAAAGGACCAGTGTCATTTAACTGGGGAAAAGATAGCCTTTTTAACAAATGGTGCTGGCATAACTGGATATCCATTTGCAAAAAAATGAAACAGGACCCATACCTCACACCATGCACAAAAACTAACTCCAAGTGGATCAAAGACCTAAACATAAAGACTAAAACGATAAAGATCATGGAAGAAAAAATTGGGACAACCCTAGGAGCCCTAATACAAGGTATAAACAGAATACAAAACATTACCAAAAATGATGAAGAGAAACCCGATAACTGGGAGCTCCTAAAAATCAAACACCTATGCTCATCTAAAGACTTCGCCAAAAGAGTAAAAAGACCACCTACAGATTGGGAAAGAATTTTCAGCTATGACATCTCCGACCAGCGCCTGATCTCTAAAATCTACATGATTCTGGCAAAACTCAACCACAAAAAGACAAACAACCCAATCAAGAAGTGGGCAAAGGATATGAACACACATTTCTCTAAAGAAGATATTCAGGCAGCCAACAGATACATGAGAAAATGCTCTCGATCATTAGCCATTAGAGAAATGCAAATTAAAACTACGATGAGATTCCATCTCACACCAGCAAGGCTGGCATTAATCCAAAAAACACAAAATAATAAATGTTGGAGAGGCTGTGGAGAGATTGGAACTCTCATACACTGCTGGTGGGAATGTAAAATGGTACAACCACTTTGGAAATCTATCTGGCGTTATCTTAAACAGTTAGAAATAGAACTACCATACAACCCAGAAATCCCACTCCTAGGAATATACCCTAGAGATACAAGAGCCTTCATACAAACAGATGTATGCACACCCATGTTTATTGCAGCTCTGTTTACAATAGCAAAAAGTTGGAAGCAACCAAGGTGTCCATCAACGGATGAATGGGTAAATAAATTGTGGTATATTCACACAATGGAATACTACGCATCGATAAAGAACAGTGACGAATCTCTGAAACATTTCATAACATGGAGGAACCTGGAAGGCATTATGCTGAGCGAAATGAGTCAGAGGCAAAAGGACAAATATTGTATAAGACCACTATTATAAGATCTTGAGAAACAGTAAACCTGAGAAGAACACATACTTTTGTGGTTACGAGGGGGGGAGGGAGGGAGGGTGGGAGAGGGTTTTTTTATTGATTAATCAATAGATAAGAACTGCTTTAGGTGAAGGGAAAGACAACACTCAATACATGGAAGGTCAGCTCAATTGGACTGGACCAAAAGCAAAGAAGTTTCCGGGATAAAATGAATGCTTCAAAGGTCAGCGGAGCAAGCGCGGGGGTCTGGGGAGCATGGTTTGCGGGGACTTCTAAGTCAATTGGCAAAATAATTCTATTATGAAATCATTCTGCATCCCACTTTGAAATGTGGCGTCTGGGGTCTTAAATGCTAACAAGCAGCCATCTAAGGTGCAGCAATTGGTCTCAACCCACCTGGAGCAAAGGAAAATGAAGAACACCAAGCCCATATGACAACTAAGAGCCCAAGAGACAGAAAGGGCCGCATGAACCAGAGACCTACATCATCCTGAGACCAGAAGAACTAGTTGGTGCCCGGCCACAATCGATGACTGCCCTGACAGGGAGCTCAGCAGAGGACCCCTGAGGGAGCAGGAGATCAGTGGGATGCAGACCCCAAATTCTCATAAGAAGACCAAACTTAATGGTCTGACTGAGACTGGAGGAATCCCGGCGGCCATGCTCCCCAGACCTTCAGTTGACACAGGACAGGAACCATCCCCGAAGACAACTCATCAGAAATGAAAGGGACTGGTCAGCGGGTGGGAGAGAGATGCTGATGAAGAGTGAGCTAATTATATCAGGTGGACACTTGAGATTGTGTTGGCAACTCTTGTCTGGAGGGGGGATGGGAGGATAGAGAGAGAGGGAAGCCGGCAAAATTGTCAAGAAAGGAGAGACTGAAAGGGCTGACTCAAGACGGGGAGAGTAAGTGGGAGTAGGGAGTGAGATGTATGTAAACTTATATGTGACAGACTGATTGGATTTGTAAACGTTCACTTGAAGCTTAATAAAAGTTATTATAAAAAAAAAAAAAAGAAATAAAAGACTGGTTTAAACTTAGAAAAATTAAGGTATATTTCAAAGTAATCACAAAGGAAGCTAACAAACCTACCCATCAAAATAAAAAGAAGAAAAACATAAAGACTCAGCAAACACAAAATCAACAATAATGAAAGACATTAAAAGAAAAATCCACAAACAAAAAGAACTCAGCACGGAAAATTAAGCAGAAGAAAGAAATCGTCAACGTCACACACACACACACATACAAAAAATGACAGCAGTAACTTATATCTGTCAATAATTACACTGAATGTAAATGGTCTAAATGCACCAGTAAAGAGACAGAATTGATAAAAAGAAAAAAACACGATCTATCTATATGCTGTCTAAAAGAGACACATCTTAGACACAAAGACATAAACAGACTAAAACTCATAAGGACAGGAAAAAAGTATCAAGCAAACAATAACCAAAAAAGAGCAGGAGTAGCAATATTAATCTCTGATAAAATAGACTTCAAAGCAAAAATCTACCATAAAGGATAAGGAAGGGCACTATATAATGATTAAAGGATCACTGTCTTTTTTATGAAGACATAACCATAATAAATGTATAGGCACCCAATGGCAGGGCTCCAAAATACATGAAAGAAACTCTAACTGCATGGAAAAGAGAAATAGACAGGTCCACAATAATAGTACGAGATGTCAACACCACTTTCGGTGAAGGACAGAACATCCAGAAAGAAGCTCGATAACGATACAGAGGATGTAAATGTCACAATCAACCAACTCAACCTTATAGACATATACAGAATATTTCACCCAACGGCAGCCAGGTATACATTCTTTTCCAGTGCACATGAAACATTCTCCAGAATAGACCACATTTTAGGCCACAAAGCAAGCCTTAACAAAATCCAAAACATCGAAATAATACAAAGCATCTTCTCTGATCATAATGTCATGAAAGTAGAAGTCAATAATACAAACAGCAAGGAAAACAATCAAACACCTGGAAACGGAACAACACTTCACTTAAAAACTACTGGGTAATAGAAGAAATCAAGGGTGGAATAAAAAAAATTCATAGAATCAAATGAGAATGAAAACACATCTTACCAAAATCTTTGGGACACAGCAAAAGCAATGCTTAGAGGTCAATTCAAAGCATTAAAGGCACAGATCAAAAAAGAAGGACCAAAATAAAAATATTAGCCCTAAAACTCAAACAATAGAAAGAAAGCACCAAAAGTAGCCCTCAGGCACCAGAAGAAAGGAAATAATAAAGATTAGAGCAAAAATAAATGAAATAGAGAACAGAAAAACAATAGAAAGAATCAACAAGACCAAAAGTATGTTCTTTTAAAGGATCAACAAAATGAACAAACCACTGGCCAAACTAACAAACGGAAAAGAGGAGAGGAAGCAAATAAACCAAATAAGAAATGAGATGGGTGAAATCACAATGGACCAAGCTGAAATTGAAAAAGATCATAATAGAATCCTATGAAAAATTTTATACTCCAACAAATTTGAAAAACTAGAGGAAATGGACAAATTCCTAGAAACACACTACCTACATAAACTAACACAGAGGTTAAAAAAAAAGTAGAACAACTAAATAAACCTATAACAAAAGAAGAGATTGAAGAGGTAAAAACAAGCCCTGGCCCAGACGGCTTCACTGGAAAATTCTACCAAACTTTCAGACAAGAGTTAACAAATTTGAAAATCTAGAAGAAATGGATGAATTTGTAGAAAAACACTACCTACCTAAAATAACACAAACCGAGGTAGAACAACTAAATAGACCCATAACAAAAGAAGAGATTGAAAAGGTAATCAAAAAACTCCCCCCAAAAAAGCCCTGGCTCGGACAGCTTCACTGCAGAGTTCAGAGAAGAGTTAACACCACTACTACTAAAGGTATTTCAGAGTATAGAAAAGGACAGAATACTCCCAAACTCATTCTATGAAGCCAGCATATCCCTGATACCAAAACCAGATAAAGACACCAAAAACAAAGAAAGTTACAGACCTATAACTCTCATGAACATAGATGCCAAAATCCTCAACAAAATTCTAGCCAGTAGAATTCAACAACATATCAAAAAATAATAATAATTCACCATGACCAAGTGGGATTCATACCAGGTATGCAGGGATGGTTCAACATTAGAAAAACAATTAATGAAATCCACCACATAAATAACACAAAAGAAAAAAAATCATCTGATCCTATCAATCAATACAGAAAAGGCATTTAACAAAGCCCAACACCCATTCCTGATAATAACTCTCAGCAAAATAGGAATAGAAGGGAAATTCCTCAATATAATAAAGGGCATTTATACAAAGCCAACAGCCAACATCATTCTAAATGGAGAGAGACCAAAAGCATTCCCCTTGAGAATGGTAACCAGACAAGGATGCCCTTTATCATCACTCATATTCAACATCGTGATGGAAGTCATAGCCAGGCAAGAAAAAGAAATAAAGGGCATCCAAATTAGTAAGGAAGAAGTAAAACTATCCCTATCTGTAGATGATATGATCTTATACAGAGAAACCACAAATAATCTGCAAGAAAGCTACTGAAACGAATATAAGGTCCCAGCAGAGTAGCAGGATACAAGATTGAAATACAAAAATCACTAGAATTTCTCTACACCAACAAAGAAAACTTCAAAAAGGAAATCACCAAATCAATACCATTTACAATAGCCCCCAAGAAGATAAAGTACTTAGGAATAAATCTAACCAGGACATAACAAATCCATAAAAAGAAAACTACAAAACACTACTGCAAGAAACCGCAAGAGACCTACATAAGTGGAAAAACACACCATGCTCATCGACAGGAAGACTCAACATTGTGAAAATGTCAATACTACCTAAAGCAATCTACAGCTACAATCCAATCATTATCCAAATTCCAACAGCATTCTTTAATGAGATGGAGAAACAAATCTCCAGCTTTATATAGAAAGGAAAGAGGTTCTGGAGAAGTAAAGCATCACTGAAGAAGAAGAATGTGGGAGGCCTCACGCTACCTGGCCTTAGAACCTATTATACAGCCACGGTAGTCAAAACAGACTGGTACAGGTACAACAAGCATATAGACCAATGGAACAGAATTGAAAACCCAGAAGTAAATCCATCCATCTATGAGCAGCTGATGTTTGACAAAAGCCCAAAGTCTGTTAAATGGGGAAAAGACAGTCTCTTTAACAAATGGTACTGGCACAACTCGATGTCCAACTGTAAAACAAAGAAACAAGATACATACCTCACACCATACACAAAAACTAATTCAAAATGAATCAAAGACCAAAATATAAAATCTAAAATGTTAAAGATCATGGAAGAAAAAATAGGGATAATGCTAGGGACCGTAATAAATGGCACAAATAGTATACGAACCATAGCAACACACAAGCACCAGAAGAGAAACTAGATAACTGGGAGCTCCTAAAAATTAAACATTTATGCTCATCAAAATACTTTACCAAAAGAGTAAAAAGAGAACCTACAGATTGAGGGGGAAAAAAAATGGCTATGACATATCTGACAATGGTCTAATCTCTAAAATCTATAAAATACTTCAACATCTTAATAACAAAAAATAATAATAATCCAATTAAAAAATAGGCAAAAGACATGAACAGACACTTCACTAAAGGAGACATTCAGGTGGCTAAAAGACACATAAGGAAAAGCTCAAGATCATTAGCCATTAGAGAAATGCAAATCAAAACTACAATGAGATATCATCCCACACCAACAATATTGGTACTAATCCAAAAAACAGAAAATAACTAATGTCGGAGTGGCTGTGGGTGATTGGAACTCTTATGCACTGCTGGTGGGAATGTAAAATGGTACAACCACTTTGGAAATCTAAAAGCTAGAAATAGAAATACCATATGATCCAGTAATCCCACTCCTTGGACTATATCCTAGAGAAATAAGAACCATTACATGACTAGACATATGCACACCCATGTTCATTGCAGCACTATTCACAATAGCAAAAAGATGGAAACAATCTAAATGACCAAACAACAGATGAATGGATGAACAAATTATGGTACATACAAACAATGGAATACTACACAACAATAAAGAACTATGATGAATTTGCAAACCCTCACACAACATGGGTGAATCTGGAGGGCATCAAGGTGAGTGGACAAATATTATATAAGACTACTATTATAAGAACTCAAGAAAAGGTTTATACACAGAAAAAAAAATTATCTGGTGGTTACAAGGGTGGGGAGGGAGGGGAAGGGAAATCACTAACTAGATAGCAGAAGAGTGTCAACTTTGGGGAAGGGGAAGACAACACAAAATATAGGGGAAGTCAGCACAACTTCACCAAAGCAAAGGCATAGAAATTTCCAAGATAACATCCAAACCCCATGAGGCACTGAGTTGCTGGGGCTGGGGGCTGGGGACCATGGTCTCAGGGGACATCTAGGTGAATTGGTATAACGTGGTTCATAAAGAAAATGTTCTACATTCCACTTTGGTGAATAGTGTCTGGGGTCTTATAAGCTTGGAAGTGGTCATCTAAGATACATCTATTAATTCCTCCTGTCTGGAGCGAAGAATGTAGAAAATCAAATACACATGGAAAATATTAGCCCAAAGGACTAAAGAACCACATGAACCAGAGACTCCACCAGTCTGAGCCAAGAAGAACTAGATGGGGCCTGGCTACCACCACCAACCGCTCTGACAGGGATCACTACAGAGAGTCCCTGACATAGGGGGAGAAAAAATGTAGAACAAAATTCAAATTCACACACACAAAAAAGGACCATACTTACTGTTTTGACAGAGACTGGAGGAACCCCCAACACTATGGACCCTGGTCACCCTGCTAACTCAGAACCGATATCACTCCCGAAGCCCACTTTTCAGTCAAAGATTACACAGCCCTATAAAACAAAAATTTAACACACGGGAGGAATGTACTCCTTAGTTCAATCAAATATACCCGACCAAATGGGCAAAAAAAAAAAAGGGCAAGGTCTGCCTAAAAGCAAGATGAGAAGGCAGGGAGGAACAGGAATTGGAGAATGGACATAGGGAACCTGGGGTGGAAAGGGGGATCATGCTGTCACATTGTGGGGATTGCAACCAATGTCACAAAACAGTTTGTGTATAAATTTTTGAATGAGAAACTAACTTGAGCTGTAAACTCAAAATTAAAAATATAAAATATAAAATAAAGTATTTATTTGTCTAGTAAGTTCAGTATCTGGGATTCCTCAGGGGCATTCTCTATTGAATATTTTCCCCCTGTGTATGGATCATATTTTTTTGTATATTCACATACTACATAATTTTTTGTTTTAAATTGGACATTTTATATTATGTGGCAATAAGAGTCCCTGGGTAGCACAAAGGAAGAAGTGCTGGACTACTAACCTAAAGGCTGGTGGTTCAAACCTGCTGAGAGGTGCCTTGGAAGTAAGGCCTGGCGATTTGCTTCCAAAGGTCACAGCCTGGAAAACCCTTTGGAGCAGTTCTACGCTACACACATGGAATCTCCATGAGTCAAAGTAAACTCGACAACTAACAACAACAAATGTGGCAACTGAAAATCACATTCTCCTCCCCTGTTGTTTAACGGTGTTTCTTGTTGTAATGTTGTTGTTTGTTTTTTTTTATTGATTTCGCTTCTGAACTATTTCTGAAAAGTCTATATTATTTGCTGTGTGTGTCCACTGAAGCCTATAAATTTTTAGCTTAGTGGTCAGCTAATGATCGGATGGAGATTTCCTTAAATGCTTGGAATGTAAAAGTTTTCCTGACTAAAGTCTCCCATTGCGTGAAACAAGGCGTGAGGGTACTCGTAGCGCTGATCTCATACAGTTGTTGCAAAATGGGCGACATTAATCCACACAGAGCGGTTCACATTATGTCTGACACAGAGATTTTTTTTATATTATTCTTATTGTAATACTATAGGAGTTCAGAGAAAAACTTACTATAGATTTTCTACCACCTTAGTTTTGTGATAACAAGGGAGATGGACATGAACATGCCAAATTAATTCCTAAAGAACAAGAGTAAAAAATGAGAGTAACTACTTCCTGCTTTTATGATAAAACATTCTCAACTACTCCTGAAAGGTGGCTTTAAATTAATAAACAAGTGTTTTGTTTGTATACTTGCAGTTTCTCTTTTATATCCCTCTGTCTTTTTATTCAGAGGATGCCCAGTGCTCTCAATCTACCTGTAGGAGATCAGGGTCCTCTACTCTGTCATCCCAGTTAGGCTCTATATCAATGGTACTCGTGGGCGGTCAATACACTGACCATATCAGAAACATCTCTAGCACTAGTTAAACTACAGATCCTCAGGGCCTGCTCCTGAGAAACCAGAACGGAATATTTCACACTGGCCCTTAGGAATCTATGTGTTTAACAAGTTGAGCAGATGATTGCGATGTGACAACCACATTTGAGAGCTAGTGACCCAGAAGGCCCATCCTATTAAATCTCTTATAAGATAGATGTCTTCTGGACTCATTTGATACACTCATTTCACACAAAGGAAGCAGTGACTGTTAAGGGCTTAGTTTGTTAGCTCTCTCAGGTAATGTACAGGAACATTCCAGCACTGAATCTAATGCATATACTAATAGTGGAAATTTCCGGCTATTTCAGTTGTTCTTAAATGGGCCTAATTTAGTCTTCATTTAGGCAAAGGGGTTCTGTTAGTTTACAAAGAGGCAGAACTGACTACAGACAGCAATTTCTATTTATTAACTATAACATACATTCTTTATCTCTTATAGAAATCGCATACGAGACCATGAAATAATTAAATGTTACAGTACGAATGCCCTTAAAAATCATCTAAGTGGACCGCTCGTATTTAGTAGTACCCTAAATCTTTTTAAATCTCAGAGATGGGGGAGGGCCACCTGCAGAATGTGAGGTTTTTTTTTTTTTTTAAATCCTTGGTCATTTTCAGATTCTACCCAAGTTGAACTATCATTCAAAAAATAAGATGATTGATTTTATACAATAACCTCTACATGTTATTTTAGCCCTGCTCCAAAACAGAAGGCAGACGATCTTTAAATCTAGAGAATATATTATTACAGCACTGTATACACTCAGCTTTCTTAATTATCCACCGCATGCTGAATTTGGAATTTAAATCTGGAGGGACATCTAGATCCATTTTTCTACTATATTAACTAATTCCAAGCTATTGAAAACTTAGCTTCAGGGCTATTTCTACCCAAAAGACTTTTTATTTTAGAGATAAAAAATTTCAGATTTTAATAGGCGCCCATGTGTCTCTCCAGCTCAAGATATTCTATGAAATTGCTAACTGGAAAGCCAGTATTTATGACATTTGACTCTTTAATATAATATTTATCTTACATAAGCAATCCAAGATTCTGTAACAAGAAAAAGCAATGCTAAAATGTCTCTAAGTATATTCAGAGTATAAATTTTTCTAGTCCCTTTTCAAATAATTCATTGAAGTGCATCTAAAGGTAAATGTTGCTAACCTCACACCAGAATAATCTCTATGTCAGGTGAGACCTGTGAGGTATGGGAAAAAAAGACAAAATGGAGCCCTGGTGGTGCAGTGAGCTACCGCTGCTAACCAAGAGGTCGGCAGTTCAAATCCACTGGAAACTCCTTGGAAACCCTATGGGGCAGTTCTACTCTGTCCTGTGGGGCCGCTATGAGTCCGAATGCCCTCCACAGAACCAGCTTGATTTTTGTTTTTTGTTTATTGTAAGAAGGGAGGAAAGAAGAAACTTTTTATATGTATTTACAAATCAAACTTATATTAAGGATGAATATGCACTTATTTTTTCTATATTTAGAAGAGTAGTTTGAGCATTTTACTGTTCATTTCCCAACATATTTTGAAAATTTATTTAAAGAATTATATAAAAATTACATTTGCTAAAGGAGAAAACCAAAAATTTGGAGAACTCAAAGATAAGAAAAAATAAGTGCAAATAAATATATACTGTTGTTAGGTGCTGTCAAGTCAATTCCCACTCATAGCTACCCCATGTACAACAGAACAAAACACTACCTGTTGTTGCACTTAAGCCCATTGTTGAAGCCACTGTGTCAATCTATCTCATTAAGGGTCTTCCTTTCTTTCACTGACCCTTTACAAAGCATGATGTCCTTCTCCGGGAATTGATCCAGCCTGATAACATGTCCAAAGAATGTGAGATGTAGTCTCGCCACCCTTGCTTCCACAGAGCATTCTGGTGGCACTTCTTCCCAGACAGATTTGTTCGTTCTGGGGGGCAGTCCATGGTATATTCAATATTCTTCACCAACACCACAATTCAAAGGCGTCAATTCTTCTTCGGTCTTCCTTATTCATTGTCCAGCTTTCACACACATACGAGGGACCTGAAAACACCATGGCTTGGGTCGGGTGCACCTTAGTCTTCAAGGCGATATCATTGCTTTTCAACACTTTAAAGAGGTCTTTTACAGCATATTTGACCAATGCAATTCGACTTTTGATTTCCTGACTGCTGCTTCCATGAATTTTGATTGTAGATCCAAGTAAAATGAAATCCTTGACAACCTAAATCTTTTCTTCACTTATCATGATGTTGATTATTGGTCCAGTTGTGAGGATTTTTGTTTTCTTTAAATTGAGCTGTAATCCATACTGAAGGCTGTAGACTTTGATCTTCATCAGTAAGTGCTTCAAGTCCTCTTCACTTTCAGCAAGCAAGGTTGTGTTGTCTACATAACGTAGGTTGTTAATGAGTCTTCCTCTAATCCTGATGCCTTGTTCTCCTATAGTCCAGCTTCTTGGATTATTTGCTCAGCATACAGGTTGAATAGGTAGGTGTGGTGAAAGGATACAACCTTGAGGGAAACATTTCCTGATTTTAAATCACGCAGTTTGCTCTTGTTCTGTTCGAATGACTCTTCTTCATCTATGTACAGGTTCCTCAGGAGCACAATTAAGTGTTCTGGAATTCCCATTCTGCACAATGTTATCCATAATTTGTTATGATCTCCATGTCAAATGCCTTTGCATAGTCAATAAAACACAGGTAAAAAACTTTCTGGTATTTTCTGCTCTCATCCAGGATCCATCCGACATCAGCAATGATATCCCTGGTTCCGTGTCCTCTTCTGAATCCGGCTTGAATTTCTGGCAGTTCCTTGTAGATATACTGCTATACCCGCTTTTGAATGATCGTCAGCAAAATTTTACTTGCTTGGGATTTTTTTAAATTATTTTTTTGTTTATTGAGCTTTAAGTGAAAGTTTACAAATCAAGTCAGTCTCTCATATAAAAACTTATGCACACCTTGCTATGTACTCCTAGCTGCTCTCCGCCTAATGAGACAGCACACTCCTCCTCTCCACCATGTAATTTCCATGTCCATTTAACTAGTTCCTGTCTCACTCTGCCTTCTCTTCTTGCCTCCAGACAGGAGCTGACCACATAGCCTCATGTGTCCACTTGAGCCAAGAAGCTCACTCCTCACCAGTATCATTTTCTATCCTATAGTCCAGTCCAATCCCTGTCTAAAGAGCTGGCTTTAGGAATGGTTCCAGTCTTGGGCTAACAGAGGGTCCGGGGACCACGACCTCTGAGGTCCCACTAGATTCAGACCATTAAGTCTGGACTTTTTACAAGAATTTAAAGTCTGCATCCCACTGCTCTCCTGCTCCATCAGGGATGCTCTGTTGTGTTCCCTGTAAGGGCTGTCGTTGGTGGTAGGAGGGCACCATCTAGTTCTTCTGTTCTCAGGCTGATGTAGTCTCTGGTTTATGTGGCCCTTTCTGTTTCTTGAGCTCATATTTACCTTGTGTCTTTGGTGTTCTTCATTCTCCTTTGCTCCAGGTGGGTTGAGACCAATTGACGCATCTTACATGGCCGCTTGCTAGCTTTTAGACCCCAGACACCATTCACCAAAGTGGGGTACAGAAGTTTTTTTTTTTTTTAAATACATTTTGTTAAGCCAATTGACCTAGACATCCCCTGAAACCGTGGTCCCCAGATCCCCATCCCTACTACTTTGGCCTTTGAGGCGTTTGGTTTTATTCAGGAAAAATCTTTGCTTTTGGTTTAGTCCAGTTGTGATGACCTCCCCTGTACTGCATGTTATCTTTCCCTTCACCTAAAATAGTTCTTATCTACTAATTAGTGAATACCCCACTCTTCCTTCTCCACCCTCATAACCATCAAAGAATATTTTCTTCTGTGTTTAAACTTTTTCTGAAGTTCTTATAGTAATGGTCACATAAAACATTTGTCCTTTTACAGCTGATTAATTTCACTCAGAATAATGCCTTCTAGATTCCTTCATGTTATGAGCTGTTTTATGGATTCATGCTTGTTCTTAATTGTTGCATTATATTCCATTGTGTGAATATACCATAATTTATTTATCCATTCGTCCATTGATGGGCACCTGGGTTGCTTCCATCTTTTTGCTATTGTAAACACTGTTGCAATGAACATGAGTGTGCATATTTATGTTCCTGTAAAGGCTCTTATTTCCTCTAAGATATATTCCAAAGAGTGAGATAACTGGATCCTATGGTACTTTTATATCTAGCTTTTTAAGGAAGTGCCAAATCGATTTCTAAAGTGGTTGTACCATTTTACATTCCCACCAGCAGTGTATAAGTGTTCCAGTCTCTCCACAACCTCTAAGACATTATTGTTTTGTGTTTTTTGGGGTTAATGCTAGCCTTGTTGGGGTGAGATGGTATCTCATTGTACTTTTGATTTGCATTTCTCTAATGGCTAATGATCATGAGCATTCCCTCACGTATCTGATAGCCACCTGAATGTCTTCTTTGAAGTGCCTTCTCATATCCTTTGCCCAATTTTAATCGGGTTATTGGTCTTTTTGTTGTTGAGTTTTTGCAGTGTCATGTCGATTTTAGAGATTCCAAGCTGATCGGATTTGTCATAGCCAAAAATATTTCCAGTCTGTAGGTAATCTTTTGACTCTTTTGGTGAAGTCTTTGGATAAGCATAAGTGTTTGATTTTTAGGAGCCCCCAGTTATCTAGTTTCTCTTCTGGTGTTTGTGCATTGTTAGTAATGCCTCGTATACTCTTTATGCCATGTATTAGGGCTCCTAGCATTGTCCCTATTTTTTCTTCCATGATCTTTATCATTTTATATTTTATATTTAGGCCTCTGACCAGTTTGAGTTAGTTTTTGTGCCTGGTGTGAAGTATGGGTCTTGTTTCATTTTTTTGCAGACGATCTCCAGCTATGCCAGCAACATGTAATGAAGAGACTGTCTTCCAATGGAACACAATTGAGAATCCAGATATAAATCCATCCACATATGAGCAGCTGATATTTGACAAAGGCTCAGTGTCAGTTAACTGCGGGAAAGATAGTCTTTTTTTTTTTTTTTTTAACTTTTATTGAGCTTCAAGTGAACGTTTACAAATCAAGTCAGTCTGTCACATATAAGTTTACATACATCTTACTCCGTACTCCCACTTGCTCTCCCCCTAATGAGTCAGCCCTTCCAGTCTTTCCTTTCGTGATAATTTTTTTTTTTTTTTATAATAACTTTTATTAAGCTTCAAGTGAACGTTTACAAATCCAATCAGTCTGTCACATATAAGTTTACATACATCTCACTCCCTACTCCCACTTACTCTCCCCGTCTTGAGTCAGCCCTTTCAGTCTCTCCTTTCTTGACAATTTTGCCGGCTTCCCTCTCTCTCTATCCTCCCATCCCCCCTCCAGACAAGAGTTGCCAACACAATCTCAAGTGTCCACCTGATATAATTAGCTCACTCTTCATCAGCGTCTCTCTCCCACCTGCTGACCAGTCCCTTTCATTTCTGATGAGTTGTCTTCGGGGATGGTTCCTGTCCTGTGTCAACTGAAGGTCTGGGGAGCATGGCCGCCGGGATTCCTCCAGTCTCAGTCAGACCATTAAGTTTGGTCTTCTTATGAGAATTTGGGGTCTGCATCCCACTGATCTCCTGCTCCCTCAGGGGTCCTCTGCTGAGCTCCCTGTCAGGGCAGACATCAATTGTGGCCGGGCACCAACTAGTTCTTCTGGTCTCAGGATGATGTAGGTCTCTGGTTCATGTGGCCCTTTCTGTCTCTTGGGCTCTTAGTTGTCATGTGGGCTTGGTGTTCTTCATTTTCCTTTGCTCCAGGTGGGTTGAGACGAATTGCTGCACCTTAGATGGCTGCTTGTTAGCATTTAAGACCCCAGACGCCACATTTCAAAGTGGGATGCAGAATGATTTCATAATAGAATTATTTTGCCAATTGACTTAGAAGTCCCCGCAAACCATGCTCCCCAGACCCCCGCACTTGCTCCGCTGACCTTTGAAGCATTCATTTTATCCTGGAAACTTCTTTGCTTTTGGTCCAGTCCAATTGAGCTGACCTTCCATGTATTGAGTGTTGTCTTTCCCTTCACCTAAAGCAGTTCTTATCTACTGATTAATCAATAAAAAAACCCTCTCCCACCCTCCCTCCCTCCCCCCCTCGTAACCACAAAAGTATGTGTTCTTTTCAGGTTTACTATTTCTCAAGATCTTATAATAGTGGTCTTATACAATATTTGTCCTTTTGCCTCTGACTAATTTCGCTCAGCATAATGCCTTCCAGGTTCCTCCATGTTATGAAATGTTTCACAGATTCGTCACTGTTCTTTATCGATGCGTAGTATTCCATTGTGTGAATATACCACAATTTATTTAACCATTCATCCGTTGATGGACACCTTGGTTGCTTCCAACTTTTTGCTATTGTAAACAGAGCTGCAATAAACATGGGTGTGCATATATCTGTTTGTATGAAGGCTCTTGTATCTCTAGGGTATATTCCTAGGAGTGGGATTTCTGGCTTGTATGGTAGTTCTATTTCTAACTGTTTAAGATAACGCCAGATAGATTTCCAAAGTGGTTGTACCATTTTACATTCCCACCAGCAGTGTATGAGAGTTCCAATCTCTCCACAGCCTCTCCAACATTTATTATTTTGTGTTTTTTGGATTAATGCCAGCCTTGCTGGTGTGAGATGGAATCTCATCGTAGTTTTAATTTGCATTTCTCTAATGGCTAATGATCGAGAGCATTTTCTCATGTATCTGTTGGCTGCCTGAATATCTTCTTTAGAGAAATGTGTGTTCATATCCTTTGCCCACTTCTTGATTGGGTTGTTTGTCTTTTTGTGGTTGAGTTTTGCCAGAATCATGTAGATTTTAGAGATCAGGCGCTGGTCGGAGATGTCATAGCTGAAAATTCTTTCCCAATCTGTAGGTGGTCTTTTTACTCTTTTGGTGAAGTCTTTAGATGAGCATAGGTGTTTGATTTTTAGGAGCTCCCAGTTATCGGGTTTCTCTTCATCATTTTTGGTAATGTTTTGTATTCTGTTTATACCTTGTATTAGGGCTCCTAGGGTTGTCCCAATTTTTTCTTCCATGATCTTTATCGTTTTAGTCTTTATGTTTAGGTCTTTGATCCACTTGGAGTTAGTTTTTGTGCATGGTGTGAGGTATGGGTCCTGTTTCATTTTTTTGCAAATGGATATCCAGTTATGCCAGCACCATTTGTTAAAAAGGCTGTCTTTTCCCCAGTTAATTGACACTGGTCCTTTGTCAAATATCAGCTGCTCATACGTGGATGGATCTATGTCTGGGTTCTCAATTCTGTTCCATTGGTCTATGTGTCTGTTGTTGTACCAATACCAGGCTGTTTTGACTACTGTGGCTGTATAATAGGTTCTGAAGTCAGGTAAGGTGAGGCCTCCCACTTTCTTCTTCTTTTTCAGTAGTGCTTTGCTTATCCGGGGCTTCTTTCCGTTCCATATGAAATTGGTGATTTGTTTCTCTATCCCCTTAAAATATGACATTGGAATTTGGAT
This sequence comes from Loxodonta africana, assembly GCF_030014295.1. NCBI lineage: Eukaryota > Metazoa > Chordata > Mammalia > Proboscidea > Elephantidae > Loxodonta > Loxodonta africana. The sequence goes on from NC_087369.1 coordinate 147,778,332, forward strand.
CGGAAGTGCGTTAAATGTATAGATGGCTTTTGGTAGAATAGACATTTTTACTATGTTAAGTCTTCCTATCCATGAGCAAGGTATGTTTTTCCACTTAAGTATGTCCTTTTGAATTTCTTGTAGTAGAGCTTTGTAGTTTTCTTTGTATAGGTCTTTTACATCCTTGGTAAGATTTATTCCTAAGTATCTTATCTTCTTGGGGGCTACTGTGAATGGTATTGATTTGGTTATTTCCTCTTCGGTGTTCTTTTTGTTGATGTAGAGGAATCCAAGTGATTTTTGTATGTTTATTTTATACTCTGAGACTCTGCCAAACTCTTCTATTAGTTTCAGTAGTTTTCTGGAGGATTCCTTAGGGTTTTCTGTGTATATAATCATGTCATCTGCAAATAGTGATAACTTTACTTCTTCCTTGCCAATCCGGATACCTTTTATTTCTTTGTCTAGCCTGATTGCCCTGGCTAAGACTTCCAACACGATGTTGAATAAGAGTGGTGATAAAGGGCATCCTTGTCTGGTTCCCGTTCTCAAGGGAAATGCTTTCAGGTTCTCTCCATTTAGAGTGATATTGGCTGTTGGCTTTGCATAGATGCCCTTTATTATGTTGAGGAATTTTCCTTCAATTCCTATTTTGGTAAGAGTTTTTATTATGAATGGGTGTTGGACTTTGTCAAATGCCTTTTCTGCATCAATTGATAAGATCATGTGGTTTTTGTCTTTAGTTTTATTTATGTGATGGATTACATTAATGGTTTTTCTGATATTAAACCAGCCTTGCATACCTGGTATAAATCCCACTTGATCAGGGTGAATTATTTTTTTGATGTGTCGTTGGATTCTATTGGCTAGAATTTTGTTGAGGATTTTTGCATCAATGTTCATGAGGGATATAGGTCTATAATTTTCTTTTTTTGTAATGTCTTTACCTGGTTTTGGTATCAGGGAGATGGTGGCTTCATAGAATGAGTTGGGTAGTATTCCGTCATTTTCTATGCTTTGGAATACCTTTAGTAGTAGTGGTGTTAACTCTTCTCTGAAAATTTGGTAGAACTCTGCAGTGAAGCCGTCCGGGCCAGGACTTTTTTTTGTTGGGAGTTTTTTGATTACTGTTTCAATCTCTTTTTTTGTTATGGGTCTATTTAGTTGTTCTAGTTCTGAATGTGTTAGTTTAGGTAGGTAGTGTTTTTCCAGGAATTCATCCATTTCTTCTAGGTTTTCAAATTTGTTAGAGTACAATTTTTCGTAATAATCTGAAATGATTCTTTTAATTTCATTTGGTTCTGTTGTGATGTGGTCCTTCTCATTTCTTATTCGGGTTATTTGTTTCCTTTCCTGTATTTCTTTAGTCAGTCTAGCCAATGGTTTATCAATTTTGTTAATTTTTTCAAAGAACCAGCTTTTGGCTTTGTTAATTCTTTCGATTGTTTTTCTGTTCTCTAATTCATTTAGTTCAGCTCTAATTTTTATTATTTGTTTTCTTCTGGTGCCTGATGGATTCTTTTGTTGCTCAGTTTCTATTTGTTCAAGTTTATAGGGACAGTTCTCTGATTTTGGCTCTTTCTTCTTTTTGTATGTGTGCATTTATTGATATAAATTGGCCTCTGAGCACTGCTTTTGCTGTGTCCCAGAGGTTTTGATAGGAAGTATTTTCATTCTCGTTGCTTTCTATGAATTTCCTTATTCCCTCCTTGATGTCTTCTATAACCCAGTCTTTTTTCAGGAGGGTATTGTTCATTTTCCAAGTATTTGATTTCTTTTCCCTCGTTTTTCTGTTATTGATCTCTAGTTTTATTGCCTTGTGGTCTGAGAAGATGCTTTGTAATATTTCGATGTTTTGGACTCTGCAAAGGTTTGTTTTATGACCTAATATGTGGTCTATTCTAGAGAATGTTCCATGTGCGCTAGAAAAAAAAGTATATTTTGCAGCAGTTGGGTGGAGAGTTCTGTATAAGTCAATGAGGTCAAGTTGGTTGATTGTTGTAATTAGATCTTCCGTGTCTCTGTTGAGCTTCTTACTGGATGTCCTGTCCTTCTCCGAAAGTGGTGTGTTGAAGTCTCCTACTATAATTGTGGAGGTATCTATCTCGCTTTTCAGTTCTGTTAAAATTTGATTTATGTATCTTGCAGCCCTGTCATTGGGTGCGTAAATATTTAATATGGTTATGTCTTCCTGATCAATTGTCCCTTTTATCATTATATAGTGTCCTTCTTTATCCTTTGTGGTGGATTTAAGTCTAAAGTCTATTTTGTCAGAAATTAATATTGCTACTCCTCTTCTTTTTTGCTTATTGTTTGCTTGATATACTTTTTTCCATCCTTTGAGTTTTAGTTTGTTTGTGTCTCTAAGTCTAAGGTGTGTCTCTTGTAGGCAGCATATAGATGGATCGTGTTTCTTTATCCAGTCTGTGACTCTCTGTCTCTTTATTGGTGCATTTAGTCCATTTACATTCAGGGTAATTATAGATAAATAAGTTTTTAGTGCTGTCATTTTGATGCCTTTTTATGTGTGTTGTTGACAATTTCATTTTTCCACACACTTTTTTGTGCTGAGGCGTTTTTCTTAGTAAATTGTGAGACCCTCATTTTCATAGTGTTTGACTTTATGTTAGTTGAGTCGTTACGTTTTTCTTGGTTTTTGTCTTGAGTTATAGAGTTGTTATGCCTTTTTGTGGTTACCTCATTATATACCCCTATTTTTCTAAGTAAAAACCTAACTTGTGTTGTTCTATATCGCCTTGTATCACTCTCCATATGGCAGTTCAATGCCTCCTGTATTTAGTCCCTCTTTTTGATTATTGTGATCTTTTACCTATTGACTTCCATGATTCCCTGTTATGTGTATTTTTTTTTAATTAATCTTAATTTGTTTGTTTTTGTGATTTCCCTATTTGAGTTGATATCAGGACGTTCTGTTTTGTGACCTTGTGTTGTGCTGATATCTGATATTATTGGTTCTGTGACCAAACAATATCCTTTAGTATTTCTTGTAGCTTTGGTTTGGTTTTTGCAAATTCTCTAAACTTGTGTTTGTCTGTAAATATCTTAATTTCGCCTTCATATTTCAGAGAGAGTTTTGCTGGATATATGATCCTTGGTTGGCAGTTTTTCTCCTTCAGTGTTCTGTATATGTCGTCCCACTCCCTTCTTGCCTGCATGGTTTCTGCTGAGTAGTCAGAACATATTCTTATTGATTCTCCCTTGAAGGAAACCTTTCTTTTCTCCCTGGCTGCTTTTAAAATTTTCTGTTTATCTTTGGTTTTGGTGAGTTTGATGATAATATGTCTTGGTGTTTTTCTTTTTGTATCAGTCTTAAATGGGGTTCGATGAGCATCTTGGATAGATATCCTTTCGTCTTTCATGATGTCAGGGAAGTTTTCTGTCAGAAGTTCTTCAACTATTTTCTCTGTGTTTTCTGTCCCCCCTCCCTGTTCTGGGACTCCAATCACCCGCAGGTTATCCTTCTTGATAGAGTCCCACATAATTCTTAGGGTTTCTTCATTTTTTTTAATTCTTTTATCTGATTTTTTTTCAGCTATGTTGGTGTTGATTCCCTGGTCCTCCAGATGTCCCAGTCTGCATTCTAATTGCTCGAGTCTGCTCCTCTGACTTCCTAGTGTGTTGTCTAATTCTGTTATTTTATTGTTAATCTTTTGGATTTCTACATGTTGTCTCTCTATGGATTCTTGCAACTTATTAATTTTTCCAGTATGTTCTTGAATAATCTTTTTGAGTTCTTCAACAGTTTTATCAGTGTGTTCCTTGGCTTTTTCTGCAGATATCCTAATTTCATTTGTGATATCATTAAGCATTCTGTAAATTAGTTTTTTATATTCTGTATCTGATAATTCCAAGATTGTATCTTCATTTGGGAAAGATTTTGATTCTTTTGTTTGGGGGGTTGGAGAAGCTGTCACGGTCTGCTTCTTTAAGTGGTTTGATATGGATTGTCGTCTCCGAGCCATCACTGGGAAACTAGTTTTTCCAGAAAATCCACTAAAAAAAAACTGCAGTCAGATCCCTATCAGAGTTCTCCCTCTGGCTCAGGCTATTCAGATGTTAATGAAGCCGCCTGGGGAGGGTGGGGGAGGGAACAGAGAGATAGGAGAGTAGCACCTCAGAATATAGCCAGAGTTGCTTGTCTTGCTTGGAATGACTGTTATATCTGAGATTCCCGCGGGCGCATCGCCTATGTGTGCTGGCTGTGTGGAGATTGCCCCCAGGGGGTCTGGCCCGCTGGAGTCACGGTCAGATCCTCCGCTTCCAGCCCCACGCCCAGCGTCAAGGCTCCCCTACTGGGACGGTGCACTCTCAACTCCAAAATCGGTCGCTGCCTCCCGGGGACTTCTCGTCCCTCCAGCCGCGTGGCCGTGCCGCCCCCGTGAACCAGGTGGGCCCCCTCCCGGGGTTAGTTCAGATGGGTGGAGTAGCTCCCCGTGCTTGTGCCGAGACCAAGTGTCCCGGCTGGAACGCTGTTCTCCCCACTCCAATACCAGTCGCTGCCTCCCGGGGACTTCTCCTACCGGCTGCGTCCCACGCCGCCTGCGCGACCCAGCTGGTCCCCTTCCCGGGGTTAGTTCAGGGGGTGGAGCAACTCTCCGTGTTTATGGCGTACCTGCAAGCAGTCCAAATCCCTGCGGGACGGTTCCCCGGCTCGGATGCTGCTCTTTCTGCTCCAAGATCATTCACTGCCTCCCGGGGACTTCTCCTACCGGCTGCGTCCCACGCCGCCCGTGGAACCGGCTGGTCCCCCTCCCGGGGTTAGTTCAGGGGGGTGGAGCAGGTCTCTGTGCTTGTGCCGTACCTGACTGGTACGCTGGCTCCAGGCTCTGGAAACTATCGCTGCTTCCCTGTATTAGTTCGTTCTCCGTCTCTAAATCTGTGTTTGTTGTTCAGGGTTCGTAGATTGTTATGTATGTGATCGATTCACTTGTTTTTCCGTGTCTTTGTTGTAAGAGGGATCCGAGGTAACGTCTGCCTAGTCCGCCATCTTGGCTCCGCCCCTCAAGATAGTCTTTTTAATAAATGGGGCTGGCATAACTGGATATCCATTTGCAAAAAAAGGAAACAGGACCCACACCTCACTCCATGCACAAAAACTAACTCCAAGTGGATCAAAGACCTAAACATAAAGACTAAAACAATAAAGATCATGGAAGAAAAAATAGGGACAACCTTAGGAGCCCTAATATAAGGCATAAACAGAGTACAAAACATTACCAAAAATGACGAAGAGGAACCAGGTAACTGGGAGCTCCTGAAAATCAAACACCTATGCTCATCTAAAGACTTCACCAAAAGAATAAAAAGACCACCTACAGACTGGGAAAGAATTTTCAGCTATGACATCTCCGACCAGCGCCTGATCTCTAAAATCTATATGATTCTGTCAAAACTCAACTACAAAAAGACAAACAACCCAATCAAGAAGTGGGCAAAGGATATGAACACACACTTCACTAAAGAAGATATTCAGGCAGCTAACAGATACATGAGAAAATGCTCTCGATCATTAGCCATTAGAGAAATGCAAATTAAAACCACGATGAGATTCCATCTCACTCCAACAAGGCTGGCATTAATCCAAAAAACACAAAAGAATAAATGTTGGAGAGGCTGCGGAGAGATTGGAACTCTTATACACTGCTAGTGGGAATGTAAAATGGTACAACCACTTTGGAAATCTATCTGGCATTTCCTTAAAAAGTTAGAAATAGAACTACCATACAACCCAGAAATCCCACTATTCCTCGGAATATACCCTAGAGAAATAAGAGCCTTCACACAAACAGATATATGCACACCCATGTTTATTGCAGCTCTGTTTGCAATAGCAAAAAGCTGGAAGCAGCCAAGGTGTCCATCAACAGATGAATGGGTAAATAAATTGTGGTATATTCACACAATGGAATACTACGCATAGATAAAGAACAGTGACGAATCTGTGAAACATTTCATAACATGGAGGAACCTGGAAGGCATTATGCTGAGTGAAATTAATCAGAGGCAAAAGGACAAATATTGTATAAGACCATTATTGTAAGATCTTGAGAAATAGTATAAACTGAGAAGAGCACATACTTTTGTGGTTACAAGGGGAGAGGGAGGGAGGGTGGGAGAGGGTTATTTACTGATTAGTTAGTAGATAAGAACTACTTTAGGTGAAGGGAAGGACAATACTCAATACACGGAAGGTCAGCTCAACTGGACTGGACCAAAAGCAAAGAAGTTTCCGGGATAAACTGAATGCTTCAAAGGTCAGTGGAGCAAGGGCGGGGGTTTGGGGACTATGGCTTAAGGGGACTTCTAAGTCAATTGGCAAAATAATTCTATTATGAAAACATTCTGCATCCCACTTTGAAATGTGGCGTCTGGGGTCTTAAATGTTAACAAGCGGCCATCTAAGATGCATCAATGAGTCTCAACCCACCTGGATCAAAGAAGAATGAAGAACACCAAGGTCACACGATAACTATGAGCCCAAGAGACAGAAAGGGCCACATGAACCAGAGACTTATATCATCCTGAGACCAGAAGAACTGGATGGTGCCTGGCCACAACCGATGACTGCCCTGACAGGGAGCACAACAGAGAACCCCTGAGGGAGCAGGAGATCAGTGGGATGCAGACCCCAAATTCTCATAAAAAGACCAGACTTAATGGTCTGACTGAGACTAGAGGAATCCCGGCGGTCATGGTCCCCAAATCTTCTGTTGGCCCAGGACAGAAGCCATTCCCGAAGACAACTCATCAGACATGGAAAGGACTGGACAATGGGTCGGAGAGAGATGCTGATGAAGAGTGAGCTACTTGTATCAGGTGGACACTTGAGACTGTGTCGGCATCTCCTGTCTGGAGGGGAGATAGGAGGGTAGAGAGGGTTAGAAACTGGCAAAATTGTCACGAAAGGAGAGACTGGAAGGAGGGAGCGGGGTGACTCATTAGGGGGAGAGTAAGTGAGAGTATGGAGTAAGGTGTATATAAGCTTATATGTGACAGACTGACTTGATTTGTAAACTTTCACTTAAAGCACAATAAAAATTATTAAAAAACAAAACAAAACAAAAAAAAGAGACTGTCTTCTCCCCGTTTAACAGACTTTGTCAAATATCAGCTGCTCATATGTGGATGGATTTATGTCTGTATTCTCAGTTCTGTCCCATTGGTCCGTGTATCTGCTGTAGTACCAATATCAGGCTGTTTTTGACTACTGTGGCAGTTCTAAAATCAGGTAGTGTTAGGCCTCCCACTTTGTTCTTTTTCAGTAACGCTTTACTTATCCAGGGCCTCTTTCCCTTCCATATGAAATTGGTGATTTGTTTCTCCATCTCATTAAAAAATGTCGTTGGAATTTGGATCAGAATTGCATTAAACCTATAGATCGCTTTTGGTAGAATAGACGTTTTTACAATGCTGGGTCTTCCTATCCATGAGCAATGTATGTTTCCACTTATGTGGGTCTCTTTTGGTGTCCTGCAGTAGTGTCTTGTAGTTTTCTTTGTATAGGTCTTTTATGTGTCTGGTTAGATATTTTCCTAAGTATTTTATCTTCTTGGGGGGCTCTTGTAAATGGTGTTGATTTGGAGATTTCCTCTTCAAGATTCCCTTTATTGGTGTAGAGGAATCCAACTGATTTTTGTATGATTGTCTTGTATCCTGATATTCTGCAGAACTATTCTATTAATTTCAGTAGTTTTCTTGTGAATTCTTTAGGGTTTTCTGTGTATAAGATCATGTCATCTGCAAATAGACATACTTTTACTTCTTTCTTACCAATTTGGATCCCCTTTATTTCTTTTTCTAGCCTAATTGCTCTGGTTAGGACCTCCAGCACGATGTTGAATAAGAGTGGTGATAAAGGGCATCCTTGCCTGGTTCCCACTCTCAAGGGGAATGCTTTCAGGCTCTCTCCATTTAGGATGACCTTGGCTGTTGGCTTTGTATAAATGCCCTTTTTTATGTTGAGGAATTTCCCTTCTATTCCTATTTTGCTGAGAGTTTTTATCATGAATGGGTGTTGGACTTTGTCAAATGCCTTTTCTGCATCAATTGATAAGATCAGGTGGCTCTTATCTTTTTTTTTTATTTATGAGGTAGATTACATTGATTGTTGTTCTAATGTTGAAACCATCCTTGCTTACCTGGTATGAATCCCACTTGGTCATGGTGAATTAATTTTGATATGTGTTGAATTCTATTTGCTAGAATTTTGTTGAGGAATTTCGCATAAAAGTTCATGAGGGATATAGGTTTATAATTCTCTTTTTTGTGGTGTCTTTATCTGGTTTTGGTATCAGGGGTATGCTGGCTTCATAGAATGAATACGGGAGTGTTTCATCCTTTTCTATGCTCTGAAATACCTTTAATAGTAGTGGTGTTAGCTCTTCTCTTAAAAATTGGTAGAACTCTCCAGTGAAGCCATCAGGGACAGAGTTTTTTTTGGGGGGGGGCAGTTTTTTAATTACGTTTTCAATCTCTTCTTTTGCTACAGGATTATTTAGTTGTTCTACCTCTATTTGTGTTAGTTTAGGTAGGTAGTATGTTTCTAGAACTTTAACCATTTCCTCTAGGTTTTCAAATTTGTTAAGAGTACAATTTTTCATAGTAATATGATATGATTCTTTTAACTTCAGCTGCATCTGTTGTGACATTGTTCATCTCATTTCTTATTCAGGTTATTTGTTTTCTCTCCTGTTTTTCTTTTGCCAGTTTGGCCAATGTTTTATCGATTTTGTTAATCTTTTCAGAAAACCACCGTTTGATTTTGTTAACTCTTTCAAATGTTTTTCTGTTCTCTATTTCATTTAATTCTGCTCTAGTTTTTATTATTTGCTTTCTTCTGGTGCCTGAGGGTTTCTTTTGTTGCTCTCTTTCTTTTGTTCAAGTTGTAGGGATAATTCTTTGATTTTGGCCCTTTCTTCTTTTGGATGTGTACATATATTGCTCTAAACTGACCTCTGAGCATTGCTTTAGCTGTGTCCCAAAGGTTCTGATAGGAAGTGTTTTCATTCTCATCAGATTCTATCAATTTCTTTATTCTGTCCTTAATTTCTTTTATAACCCAGTCATTTCTGAGAAAGGTGTTGTTCAGTTTCGAGGTGTTTGATTTTTTTTTCCTTGCTTTTTCTGTTATTGATTTCTACTTTTATGGCTTCATGGTCAGAGAAGATGCTTTGTAATATTTCAATGTTTTGGAGTCTGTTAAGACTTGCTTTATAACCTAATATGTGGTCTATTCTAGAGAATGTTCCACGTGCATTGGAAAAGAAGGTGTATATGGCTGCTGTTGAGTGGAGTGTTCTGTATATGTCTATGAGGTCAAGTTGGCTGATTGTGGCATTTAGATCTTCCATGTCTTTTTTGACCTTCTTTCTAGATGTTCTGTCCTTCACCAAAAGTGATGTGTTGAAGTCACCTACTGTGATTGTGGACCTATCTATCTCGCTTTTTGCTGCTGTTAGAGTTTGTTTTAGGTATCTTGAAGCCCTGTCGTTTGGTGCATAAGTATTTAATATGGTTATATCCTCCAGGGGAAACCCTGGTGGCATAGTGGTTAAGTGCTACGGCTGCTAACCAAAGCGTCGGCAGTTCGAATCCGCCAGGCGCTCCCTGGAAACTCCACGGGGGCAGTTCTACTCTGTCCTATAGGGTCGCTATGAGTTGGAATCGACTCAACGGCACTGGGTTTGGTTTGGTTTATATCCTCCAGGTATTTCATTCCTTTAATCATTATATAGTGTCCTTCCTTATTCTTTGTGGTGGATTTAACTTTAAAGTGTATTTTGTCAGAAATTAATGTTGCCACTCCTGTTCTTTTTTGATTGTTGTTTACTTGATATATTTTTTCCCATCCTTTCAGTTTTAGTTTGTTTGTGTCTTTAAATCTAAGGTGTGTCCCTTGTAGGCAGCATATAGACAGATGGTGTTTTTTAATCCATTCTGCCACTGTCTTTCTCTTTATTGGTGCCTTTAGTCCATTTTAATTCAGAGTAATTATGAATAGGTATGAATTTAGTGCTGTCATTTTGATGTCTTTTTGTTTGTGTTGTTGCCAGTTTCTTTTTTCCACTTCATTTTTTGTGCAGAGTAGTTTTTTTAAATACATTTTCTTTTCCTCTTTTTCATTGTTTTTGATTTTGTTTTTTGAGTCTTTATGTTTTTATTGTATTTTATTTTGATGTGTAGGATTGTTAGTGTCCTTTGTGGTTACCTTATTGTTTACCCCTGTTTTTCTATGTTTAAACCAGTCTTATCTCTTCATCTCCATTTGAAAGATCTGTGACTACATTTTTTGTTTTTTTTATTGATTTAATGTTTTTATCTTTTACATAATGACCTTACTATTTTCCCGTTTTAAGTATTTTTTTTAATCTTGATTTATTTTTGTGGGTTGATATCTGGTTGCTCTGTCTGGTGTTCTAGTCTTGAGTTGTTATCTGATGTTATTGACTTTCTAACCAGGGAACTCCCCCTTTAGTATTTCTTGTAGTCTTGGTTTGGTTTTTGCAAATTCTCTAAACTTCTGTTTATCTGGAAATGTCCTAATTTCGCCTTCATATTTGAGGGGCAGTTTTGCTAGATATATGATTCTTGGCTAGCAATTTTTTTCCTTCAACGCTTTATATGTCATCCCATTGCCTTCTTGCCTGCATGGCTTCTGCTGAGTAGTCTGAGCTTATTCTTATTGGCTCTCCTTTGTAGGTGACTTTTCTTTTATCCCTAGCTGCTCTTAAAATTCTCTCTCTATCTTTGGTTTTGGCAAGTTTGATTACAATATGTTTTGGTGACTTTCTTTTGGGATCTACCTTGTGTGGGGTTCGATGAGCATCTTGGATAAATATCTTTCACGAGATCAGGGAATTTTTCTGCCAATAAATCTTCAACAATTCTCTCTGTGTTTTCTGTTCTCCCTCCCTGTTCTGGTACTCCAGTCACTGCTAGGTTATTGCTCTTGATAGTCTCACATGATTCTTAGGGTTTCTTCATTTTTTTAAAATTATTTTATCTGATTTTTCTTTGAATGGATTGGTGCCAAGTGTTTTATCTTCTATCTCACTCATTATGACTTCCATTTCCTCAGTTCTCCTCATCCGACTTTCTATTGGATTGACTAATTCTGAAATTTTATTCTTAATCTTCTGAATTTCTGATTGCTGTCTCTCTAGGGATTCTTGCAGTCTATTAAATTTTTCATTACACTCTTGAATAGCCTTAATTTCCTTGACTATTTTCTCTGTGTTCCTTGGCTTGTTCTGCCTTTTGCCTGATCTCCTTCTTGATCTCTTGAACAGTTCAGTATATTAATCTTTTGTATCCTACCTCTGGTAATTTCAAGGAGATATCTTCATCTGGAAGATTCCTTGATTCTTTGTTTTGAGGGTTTGTTGAAGTGATCATGGTCTGCTTCTTTATGTGATTTGATATTGACTGTTGTCTCTGAGCCATCTATAACTTATTGTATTAATTATTTTATGTTTGCTTACTGTATACTAGCTTCTTGCTTTGTTTTGTTTTGACATACCCAAATAGGCTGCTAGAGTGAGCTATCTTGATTATTGGCAACTTTGAAGCTCTAACATCCTGTCAAAAGATGGATAGAGCTGTTACCAAGTATATGAGCCTAGAAGTCCATTCACTTTTCTTCTACAGATTCAGCTCAGTGTCCAGGTAGTCACTCAGAAAGTATGTGATGCAAGAACTCACCTATGGTCTTAGAGGAGCAGCGATATCTGATGTAGGCACAAGTATCTGGTTGTAGCAGGGAATCACACTCTGCACAAGGGAGTGGGCTGAGAACTGTCCACTGAGTGTCTGTAAAGAAAGCTCGTCCCTGTTCCCTAGAGCACACAGGTGGGTGGGTTCTGCAGCTGGGCCATGGGCACCCAGTGCTTTTGGCTGTAAGGACTGGGAGGCACCACTTATCCTTGGACCCCTGTTGCAGGTGTCTAGGTGGAGTGGGTGGAGCCTCCAGTCCTCAGACCCCTGATGTGGGTAAGTGAGGATCACCCACCTCTCCACCACACAATTGAACCAACTGAAATCAGACATTAGGTACATACACTGTTGCACTGTGCCAACAAGGGCCTGAGTTGCTGAAATTGGCTCATACAAGTCCATGCAGGGGTGAAAGGCATTCAAAGCCCATGGACTGCTTGTGGCTGGACTGGAGCCAGTTCTGCACTGAGTTCCAAGCTTAGGGAAGCCAGCAGATTATTTATCCCCATTTATTAATTTTGTTCCTTTTCCAAGGCTGGGAGAATGGCTCAGGGCATGCAGAAGGATCTAACTCAGGCCCAGGGAAATAGGCCACCACTGTAGTCAGCTTGGGGGCTGGGGCAGAGGGAGGAGGGGTTAGATAAATGGGAGAGAGTTCTTTCAAAAAGAGTGCTTTTTGGTCTGTGTGGTAATTTAGACGTAAGCATTTATCTTGCTCCAAGCACTGTTCTTTGCTTATCCTAGAGGCGTGAGTAGACTCTGCCTTTCACTCTCTCTCATTGTGAAAAATACATCCCAAACCCTACTTCCAACCCCGCCGCTGTTGCACCAGGGGATCAGGGCTGAGTGGTGCCATTTCCTGCCAAGTCAGGTCTGGCAACTCTTTGCTGCCTCTGAACCATCTCTCCTTCCCCCGCCATGCAGTCTGGTTTCTTAACTTTGCCTTTGATGTTCAAGGCTACTGGCTTGTCATATATATAATCAATTCGCTTGTTTTTTTCAGATCTTTGTTGTAAGAGGGACCACTGGAAATGTCTGACTACTCCACCATCTTGGCCCCGCCTCCTACTTGTGAGATTAATAATATTTGATAATTTCTTCATTCTGTTGGATCACCTTTCTTGGGAATAAGCATAAATATGGATCTCTTCCAGTCATTTGGCTAGGTAGCTGTCTTCCAAATTTCTTGGCATAGATGAGTGAGTATTTCCACAGCTGCATCCATTTGTTTAAACATCTCAATTGGTATTCTGTCAATTCTTAGATACTCATTTTTTGCCAATGTCTTCTGTGCAACTTGGGCATCTTCCTTCAGTACCATTGTTTCTTGATCATATGCTACCTCCTAAAATGACTGAACATCGATCATCTCTTTTTGGTACAGTGACTGTGTATTCCTTCCATCTTCCTTGAATGTTTCCTCCATTGTTCAGTATTTTGCCCATGGAATACTTAAATATTGCTACTCTAGGCTTGAAGTTTTTCTTTAGTTCTTTCAGCTTGAGAAATACCAAGTATGTGCTTCTATTTTCGTTTTCTATCTTCAGGTCTTTGCACATTTCATTATAATACTTTACTTCGTCTTCTCAAACCGCTCTTCAAAATCTCCTGTTCAGCGCTTTTGCTTCATCATTTCTGTCATTCACTTTAGCTACTATACATTCAAAAGCAAGTTTCAGAGTCTCTTCTGACATCAATTTTGGTCTTTTTTTTCTGTCCTGTCTTTTTAATAGCCTCTGAGATTCTTTATTATGATGTCTTTGACTGTCATTACACAACTCATCTGGTCTAAGGTCATTAGTGTTCAATGAGTCAAATTTATTCTTGAGATGGTCTCTAAATTCAAGTGGGATATACTCAAGGTTGTACTTTGGCTCTCATGGACTTGCTCTAATTTTCTTCAGCTTCAACTTGAACTTGCATATGAACAACTGATGATCTATTCCGCTGTCGGCCCCTGGCTTTGTTCTGACTGATGATATTAAGCTTTTCTATAGCCTTTCCACGCATGTAGCTGATCTCATTCCTGTGTATTCTGTCTGGGAAGGTCCATGTGTGTAGTCACCATTTGTGTTGTTGAAAAAAGGTATTTGCAATAAAGAAGTCATTGGTCTTGCAAAATTCTATCGTGCAATCTCCTGCATCATTTCTATCACCAAGGCCATGTTTTCTAACTACCAATCCTACTTCTTTGTTTCCAATATTTGCATTCCAATCACCAGCAATTATCAATGCATATTGATTGCATATTTGATCAAATTTGGACTGCAGAAGTTGGTAAAAATCTTCAGTTCTTCATCTTTGGCCTTAGTGGTTGGTGTGTAAATTTGAACAATAATCATGTTAACTGGTCTTCCTGGTAGGCATATGGATATTATCCTATCAGTGAAGGCATTGTACTTCAGGATAGGTCTTGAAATGTTCTTTTTGACAATGAATGCAACTTCATTTCTCTTCAGTTTATCATTTCTGGTACAGTAGACCATATGATTGTCTGATTCAAAATGGCCAATACCAGGCCATCTCAGCTCACTATCCTAATGCCTAGGATATCAACGTTTATGCATTCCATTTCATATTTGACTATTTCCAATTATTCTAGATTCATACTTTGTACATTCCATGTTCTGATTATTAATGGATGCTTGCAGCTGTTTCTTCTTATTTTGAGTCATGCCACATCAGTAGATAGAGGTTCCAAATACTTGATTCCATCCATGTCATTCAGGCTGACTCTACTTTGAAGAGGCAGTTCTTCCCCAGTCATCTTTTGAGTGCCTTCCAACCTCAGGGCTTTTCTTCTAGCACTGTATCAGACAATGCTCCACTGCCATTCATAAGGTTCTCAGTGGCTGATTTTTTTTTTCCCAAAAGTAAACCTCCAGCTCCTTCTTCCTAGTCTGTCTTAGTCTGGAAGCTCAGCTGAAACCTGTCCATCATGGTTGACCCTGCTGGTATTTGAGTACAGATGGCATAGTTTCCAGCATTACAGCAACATGCAAGCCACCACAGTATGACAAACTGACAGACCTGTGGGGATAAACAGCATACCCATTGCTGTCCAGTAAATTCTGACTCATAGTGACCCTATAGGACAGAGTAGAACTGCTCCACAGATTTTTCAAGGACTCGTTGGTGGATGTGACCTTTTGGTTAGCAGCTGTATCTCGCCATAGCTCTTAACCTCGGTGCCACCAGGGCTCCTACAAACCATTAACAATACGCAAACACCAGAAGAAAAGCTATATAAACGGGGTCTCCTAAAAATTAAACACTCATGCCCATCAAAAGACTTCATCAAAGGAGTAAAAATAGAACCTACAGATTGGGAAAAAATTTGGGGCTATGACATATCTGACAAAGGTCTACCCTCTAAAATCTACAGGAATATTCAGCACCTCTACAATAAGAAAGCTACAATGAGATACCATCTTACCCCAACATTACTGGTACAAATCAAAAAAACAGAAAATAACAGATGTTAGCGAGGTTGCGGGTGATTGGAACTCTTATGCACTGCTGGTGGGAATACAAAATGACACAACTGTTTTTGGAAAATTATATGGAACTTTCTTAAAAAGCTAGAAATAGAAATACCATATGATCCAGCAATCCCACTCCTAGGAATATATCCAAGAGAAATAAGAACCATTACAAGAATAGACATATGCACACCCATATTCACTGCAACATTATTCACAACAGCAAAAAGATGGAAACAATCTAAGTGCCCATCAACAGATGAATGGATAAACAAACTACGGTACATACACACAGTGAAATACTATGCAATGATAAAGAACGATGATGAATCTGGAAACATCTCACAATTGGATGAATCTGGAGTGCATTATGCTCAATGAAATAAGTTAATCACAAAAGGACAAATACTGTATGAGACCACTACTATAAAAACACATGAAAATACTTACACACAGAAAGAAACAATCTTTGATGATTATGAGGGAGGGGAAAGATAGAGAGGGAAAAACACTAACTAGACAATATATAGGTGGTAACTTTGGTGAAGGGTAAGACAGTACACAATACTGGGGAAGTCAGCACAACTTGACCAGGGCAAAGTCACAGAACCTTCACAGACACATCCAAACTCCCTGAGAGGCTGAGCTACTGGGCTGAAGGTTGGGGACCATGGTCTCAGGGGACATTTAGCTCAATTGGCATAACATAGTCTATAAAGAAAGTGTTCTACGTCAGACTATGGTGAGTAGCAATTAGGGTCTTAAAAGCCTGCGAGAGGCCATCTAAGATACATCTACTGATCCCATCCTGGCTGGAGCAAAGCAGAGTGAAGACCAAAGACGCAAGGGAAAGATTAGTCCAAAGGACCAATGGACCACAACTACCACAACCTCCACCAGACGGACCCGGAACAATGAGATAGTGCCCAGTTACCACCACTGAGTGTTCTGGCAGAGATCACAATAGAGGGTCCTGGACAGAGCAGGAGAAAAATGTAGAACAAAATTCAAATTCACCAAAAAAAAAAAAAAAACAGGCTTTCTGGTCTAACAGAAACTAGAGAAACCCTAAAAGTATGGCCCCCAGACACCCTTTTAACTCAGTACTGAAGTTACTCCTGAGGTTCACCTTTCAAGCCTAAGATTAGACACATTTATAGGGTCAACGATAACACATGTGAGGGTTGCGCTTCTTAGGTGGATCATGTATATGAGACTAATGGGGACCCCAGCACAAAAGCAAAGAGGAGAAGTTAGTAAAGGACAGGAAAAGTGATTGAATGGAAACAAGGTAGAGAAAGGGGGGTGTTGACACATCCCAGGGTTGGCAACCAATATCCCAAAACAATTTGTGTATTAACTGTTTAATGAGAAACTAATTTGCTCTATAAACTTTCACCTAAATCACAATAAAAAAATCCAGTGAAGAAGAAAGTGCAAACTTTTGAAATAATACATCAATAAAATAATAAAATTTATATATAAAGATTATAGATCAGAAACCAACAAGATAAAAACTTATAAATAGAGGATAAACAGAGACTTGGAATAAAAAGAATAATTTTTTTAAAAGATTAAAAATTAAGAACAACAAAACACAACTAAAAGTGAAGAGTAAAAAATAATTTTAAAACAATAAGCAATAAGATAGCCAAAGTTTCACCTGAGGTTTACAAGCCCTACAATGGGTTCCGTAAAAAAAGAAAAGAAAATTAGTGAGTCAGGGACTCTATAATTCAAAGAGTTGGAGGCCTGTAGAGTGTAACAAGCACTAGGTAGCAAATCTTCTAGTACTTCCTTAGGAAAAACAAAAACTGAAACAACAAGCCAAGGAATCTGACCAGATATATTTAGTTACTTTAAATATGCAGATCTTAAAGATGAGAAATCACTCTTCACACTTCTTCAACACCAACTGTAAAAGTTTGGGAAAGTTTATTAGACTCTTTTCCTTTGTTGAGTGGTATAACTTTTCAGAAACAAAAAAAAAATTGCATGTCATAAAAATAGTTCTTTTGTTAGCAGTATGACAGATAGTTTGAAGCACCAGGTAGCAACTTGGCATCTGTGTTCTTAATTCTTGCAAATTTAAGATAATTAATACCTTTGAGGTACTGTACATGTCTTTGGAAAAGAATGGTTTTATTTTCCCATTAGAAATTCTAGAAAATAATTGTAGCGTGTTCAAAAATTTGGATATTCCTATTTCTAACGATCCAACGAAACATTTCATTAAATCATACCTTATTCTTACTTTGTGTTTGGTATAGTGCAGGTACGGACTTTACTAAGCTCTGAAAATGTTAGCTACACAATTTTATAATGAACACATGGCGGATTCTAATGTAAGATGGCTCATTTTCTAAGGTAAGAGACATACCTAAGTGGTTAATATGTATGTAGATATATTTGAGATATATCCCTATCTGCCTCCAAACCATTTTATTAGTTCTTAAGAATAAGGAAATCTACAATTTTTGCAGACCCTTTTCTTCCATTTACTATTCTTCCCAGTAACAAGTATACATTTCAACACAACTGACAAGTATCTTGTGTGCATAAGTGCAAATGAACACACACATACACATATATATATTTTTTTTTACAACAAAGTCAGTTTTCTATGTTGTTGGGAATGAATATTGAAATGAATAAACTGCCCGTGATCACAGTCTGTAAGTTTGCAGAATCAGAGAGGAAGTAGAAACAGGGAGAAAGCAGTTTGGACCTAAATGGAGAAAGGAACTATTACATTATTTACTCACAACACTCCCGGTTTCAGAATTTTTGTATACTGTTTTTGTTTGTGTAAATTATTTGAGAAATATAGTTGTGCTTTGTTTTGGCGATTGGGGTGATTTAGGAAGGAAGAGATGAGGGCAATTTGAAGAGTCATTGGCATTTGCTGAGATGATTTAAAGAAGTGTAACTATTTTTTACACTTCAAAGCAAACTACACAAAATTAAGGTAATGATAATAACTATAATTTAGCGAGCACCTATTACGTGGGCTGCAGCGCTAGGTATTTTGCAGACAGTGTATTTGCAAGGTATTTTCTCCATTTAACAAATGGAGCATACTGAGATGGAAGAGGTTAAGTAACTTGCTCAAGGCACACAGGAGACAGGATTCCGTTGCTGTTTCCACTATTTCATGCTACCGCTCTCAAAATCTCATTTTAAGCAGCTGTTAATCCACATGGATAAATCATAAAGAATGTCTGACTTATTTTAAAGATACGTTTTTTAAAAAATGGTATACCAAAAAAAAAAAAAAAGAACCCATTGCTGTCGAGTCGATTCTGACTCATATTGACCCTAGAGGACAGAGTAGAACTGCCCCATAGGGTTTGCAAGGACCTCCTGGTGGATTTGCACTGTCGACCTTTTGGTTAGCAGCTGTAGCTCTTAACCACTATGCCACCAGGGTTTCCAGAAAATGGCATAGGATACTGAAAAGTAAATCCCGCTACTCAGGCATTCATATTTTTCCTAAGCTCAGACAAAACTCTTCAGCAAAGTGATTCGGAATCACTTTGGCAGGTCTAAGCGGAAAGTCCTCCCTTTGTCATTTAAACTTCCATGGTGGCCTGAGGCAAGGCCATTTTTTATCCTCCCCTCACTGGCAGATGTATTTAGAACCCCATCACAAAATTCATCAGCTATTCTGAGTTTCTTTTTAACTTGAGAACAATATCAGAAAAGTTGTTACTTTCTGTCTGTCACAGACACAGATACAGCTATTAAAGTCTTTCTGTTTTCAGTTGGCACTTTACAAATCAGAACTAAAGCAGCTTGAGACTACCTCAAACAATACAAAGATGGATTGAGCTGATGATTTCATCTATGGAAACAAGTCTAAAATGTTACCTATGCTTACTCATCAAAACTATTTTTCACTGCATTTTGATCTTGACCTTTTCTTTTAAAGATTATGTTGTGTCTACTTCTTGCTGCATCAATTTTGCAATGGTCTTTGATAAAAAGAGGAGCCCTGGTGCTGCACTGGTAAAGAGCTCAGCTGCTAACCAAGAAGTCAGCAGGTCAAATCCACCAACGACTCCTTGGAAGCCCTATGGGGCAGTTCTACTCTGTCCTGTGAAATCGCTACGAGTTGGAATCAACTCGATGGCAGTGGGTTTTTGGTTTTGATAAAAAGCAGTAAAATTCTGACCTAAGACCTAATAATGAAATTTTTTAGAAGTATTACATGGATAAAGACCCTATACTGCACCTTAGCTGTACAGAATTACCCACTGCCATCGAGTTGATTCGGACTCATAGCGACCCTATAGGACAGAGTAGAACTGCCCCATAGAGTTTCCAAGGAGCGCCTGGTGGACCTGAACTGCAGACCTCTTGGTTAGCAGCCTAATTTACCTGCTCAGAATTTCATACAGCCAGGAATTTCCCATCACAAGAAGCCCCGTTTCCATGGGCCAAATTTTACATATCAGAATACATTGGATAGCCTTGTTTGTAATAGTATTTGTTTAAAATGAATATCAGCCCAATTGTAGCACTTCTTAGAAAAAAAATTCCACCTTATATGCTTTCAGTTACTTGATATAGTAGTTCTTTTTTCCCGTATACAGAAAATGTGTTAATTTCTTAAATCTTTCATTAAACACATATTTATTATGTACCTACTATGCACATGGTAGAGCCCAGGTGGCACAGTGGTTAAGAATTATGGCTGCTAACCAAAAGGTCGGCAGTTCAAATCCACCATCCACTCGTTGGAAACTCTATGGGGCAGTTCTACTCTATCTTACAGGGTCAGTATGAGTTGGAATTGACTCAAAGGCAATGGGTTTGTTTTTTGGTTTGGTTTGATGCACATGGTATGCAGGTAATCGGATATGGATTCTGCCCACAAGAATTTTAGAATACCATATGCAAGATCAGATCTGCTTATGCCTGTACGAGGCTATTATTAATTAGTTTTTAGCAACACCACATGTACACGCATGGAGTGATTTTAAACCCTGCTAAAGCACCTACTTTAACCAGATATGCTATAAATTTGGTGCAAAGGAAAACGTCACTTAGCGTGTAAATAAGCCTACTCAGCTGCTCAGCACCTTAACTTAGTTTTCAACTTGACACTGGGCTGTCTATCTGCAATTTTTGCCAACTACTGCCTTTGTCAACAAAATGACTCTCTAGAGAAAGTTATAGTAAGCAACTCCAGACTTTCTATATAGGAATGGTAAAGGAGAAGCAATGTATCTCAAAGGGGAATTAAGGGAGCTTGTTTTAAGTCTAGAATTTGCAGAGCAAGCACACTGTCTATATTTAGAATGTATATTACAAATTTTTTTAATCAGTGTTTTTAAACATGATTTTATTTAACATACCGTTGAGAAAAATATGTATTTTCCTTATTGTGGAAATAAACTAAGACAACTCAGATGAGAACAAACAGAAGTTATTTATTCAGAGCTTGCTATAGTAAAGGAATCAGCCACCACAGCTTGGATTTAGCAAAGGCTCAAAGGCAGGCAGGAAGTGGGAAAGCATTATAGTGAAAAAAAGGGAAACTTCAGGTAAGCTTTGATGGGAAGTTGTTGGTATGGGGAAGCTGGAAATGGGGTAACTAGAAGCAAGACATCCTATGTGATTGGTTTGGAGAGTATGTTTGGTTTTCTCCGGTTGGTTGTGAGTTGAAAGCCTAGGCAAAAAACAGGTAAGGAGGCAATCATTGACTATGTTTTTACATATGCTGTCTCTAGTCCCATCTATATTTTTTTTATTTTATTACATTTTTTTGTGAAAGTTTATACAATAAATTAGGTTCTCATTTAGCAATTTCTATACATATTGTTCAGTGCCATTGGTTACAATATATCAGCATTCTCATCATTTCCATTCTGATTGTTCTGTTTCCATGCATTTTTTAAATAGTTTTATTGTATCTACATTGTCAAAACATACAGCCAACACATAACATACTCTCTCGCTCTTAGCATTAATTTAGCCTTAGTCCTAAAAAAAAAAAAAAAAAAAAAATTTTTCCTGCAGGTAACTAAATATTTAAGGCTTCTAATCTATTCTTATGTTGAGGTCTCTCTGGTCATTTTGGTTGTATGAAGTTTGTTTCCTATTAGATTCCTCAGGAAAGCTTCATGGGCTAAATATTCTCTGAATTCTTGTATTTTGATAAGTTTCCCAATGACCTTTATACCTGAAAGTTAGTTTTGCTGGATATAAAATCCTTGAAGCACATTTCTTTCCTTTAATATTTAGAAATATTATTGCACTTTCTTCTGGCATTAAGTGTTGCTGTCAAAATGTCTGATGATAATATAATTTTCTTTCCTTATTAGTGCTTTCCTTTCCAGTTACCCAAAGGATATGTATTTTTTAAACCTATTAATTTTACTAGAATATGTCATGGTGTTTGTTGTTCTGTGTCAATATTCTCACACACAGTGTGCTCTTTCAATGTGTAGTTCCAATTTTTTTTTGAAGAATATTTTCTTGAATTAGAGTTTTTAGTGTTTGTTCTGTTCCCTTATTTAGCTTTTATTTACCAAGGACTTCCATTGTCTGTATATTCATTCTTCCTTGTCTATTTTTGGCTTCCTTTCAAATCCTTTTTTTATCACTATGTATTCATTTTTTCCTATTTTTTACCTTCTAAAAATAAAAAAAAATAATAAAAAAAATTTTTTTCATAAGACCTAATTATTTTGTTTATTTACTCTCATGCTCCTTCTGAATTTATTCTTCATTTCAGAAATGATTTTTTTTTCAATTTTGAGTTTTGTCATCTACTGTGTTTTTTTAATTCTGATTTTTTTAAACATTTGTATAATTTCCTTATTTATTTATTTATTTATTGCTTTAACGAAAAGGAATTTATTTCCTTACATTTTAGTAGGCTAGAAGTCCTAATTTAGGGCACCTGCTCTGGGGGATGACAGTCCTAGTCTCTTTTTAGCTTCTGTTCCTCAGCTCCTTGGCATCATGTGGCCTGGCAATTATCATCCCCCATCTACACTTGCTTGTCTCTGCCTAACCTGCTCTGTTTATATCTCAGAAGTGATTGGCTTAAGACACACTCAAAACTGATATGGCTTCCTTAACGCATCAAAAAAAAAAAAAAACCCTAATCCCAAATGAAATCATATTCACAGGTATCGGGTTAGGATTTACATCATTCATTTTGGGGGACACAATTCAATTCATAAGAGTAGGTCTCAGGTGGGCCCCCAAAATTTGCATTTCCAACAAGTTCCTAGGTGATACTGATGCTGCTGGCAAGGGGTCACACTTTGAGACCCATTGCTCTAGACCAGTGCTTGTTTCTCCGACATTAATTTGCATACAAATCACCTGGGGGGTCTTGTTCAAATGTACCACTGAAGTCTAAATTCCTCAACTAGGTGGATTGACACAGTAGCTGCAACAAAGGGTTCAAGCATAGCAAAGATTGTGAGGATGGCGCAGGACCAGGCACTGTTTCATTCTGTTGTGTTGCTATGAGTGGGAACTGACTTGATGGCACCTAACAACAACGTCTAAATCAGTGTTCTCAACTGGGAATAATTTTGCTGTGAGGGGGCATTTGGCCATGTCTGGTGACAATTTTAGTTGTTCATAACTTGACGGAAAGAATGTACTAGATGCTGCTAAACATCCTACAATGCACAGGACAACCCCCAACAACGAAGAATTATCTGGCCTAAAATATCACTAGAGCTGCTGTTTGAAACTCGGATCCAACCTATACAACTGCTATTGTATGGAATTGGATTGTTTTGCATATACTTTTTTTTTTTTAATGATTGCAACTCCTTGAGAGCAAATGCTATATCTAACATAGAAAATCTGAGGCTTCTCCTCCTTCCTCCAGGGCAAACACCACCTTCCTACCACACTACCAAATGCATAACACAGTGTTTGCTACATAGTGGGGACATGGTCAAAGCTTATTTTAGTTAACTGCTCAGGATAGTTTAAACTGGGGGTTCTCAGCTTCAGCTGCATATTGGAATCACCTGTGGAGTTTTAACACAAATGCCTGCATCCCACCAACAGAGATTCTGATTTTTAACCTATTTATGTCTTTGTGTCTAAACTGTGTCTCTTGTAGACAACATATTGGTGGGTCATTTTTTTTTAAATCCATTCTGCCACTCTCTTCCTCTTGACTGCCGCATTTAATCCATTTACGTTCAGTGAGATTATCAAAAGGTAAGAATTTACTGCTGTCATTTCATTACATTTTTCTTCTTTTGTTAATGTTTTCTTTGTTCTTCTTTACTTTCTGTGCTGAGTTTTGTTTGCATATGGGTTTTCTTTTCCTTTGATTTGTTATTATTTTTGTGTTTACTGAGTCTATTTTATTTTCTACTTTATTTTTGTCAGTAGATTTATTAATTTTCTTTGTGGCTACCCTAAAGTTTACAGTTAGCATCCTCTATTAATCACAGTCTGTTATATCTTAAAATCACCTTAACTGCCTCTCCATATAGAAGTTCTATAACTACAGCATTTATTCCCTTTTTTGTTTTAAAGTTGTCGTCAATTACAACTTTATACCTCTGGTTCCCTATAACCAATTTCGTAGTTTTATTTTACTTCTGTGAAGTCTTTTCCTGGCTTGGCATCTGGGCTATGCTGTCATGTGTCTGTATCTCAGTTTGTTTCTGATGTCGTTGGTTTTCTATACAAAGTGCTCCCTTTAATATTTCTTGTTGGGCTGGTCTGATATTTACTAATTCTCCTAATTTCTGCTTATCTGGGAATGTCCTAATGTCACCCTCATTTAAAAAAAAATATCGTGCTTTAGTTGAAAGTTTACAGAGCAAATTAGTTTCTCATTCAAAAATTTATACACAAATTGTTTTGTGACATTGTTTGCAATCCCTGCAATGTGTCAGCACTCTCCCCCTTTCCCTTTCCTCCTTGGTTTCCTAGTGTCCATTTGTTCAGTTTTCCTTTCTCTTCCCACCTTCTTGTCTTTGCTTTCGGGCAGATGTCCATTTGGTCTCATATACTTGATTGAACTAAGAAGTATGTTCCTCACATATGATAATGTTTGTTTTATTGGCCTGTCTAATCTTTGGCTGAAAGGTGGACTTCAGAGGTGGCTTCATTTCTGAGTTAGTAGGGTGTCCAGGGGGAACCATAATCTTGGGGGTTCCTCCAGTCTCTGTCAAACCAGTAAGTCTGGTCTTTTTTTTGTGAATTCGGATTTTCTACATTTTTCTCCCTTTCTGTCTGGGACCCTCTATTGTGACCCCTGTCAGAGAGGTCCGTGGTGGCAGCCAGGCACCATGTAGTTCTTCCGGGCTCAGGCTGGTGGAGGTTGTGGTAGTTGTGGCCCATTAATCCATTGGACTAGTATTTTCCTTGTGTCTTTGGTTTTCTTCATTCTCCTTTGCTCCAGATGGGATGTGATCAATACAAGTATCTTACTTAGATGGCCACTCGCAAACTTTTAAGACCCTAGTCACTACTCATCAAAGTAGGATGTAGAACATTTTCTTTATGAAATGTGTTATGCCAATTGACCTAGATGTCCCCTGAGACCTTGGTCTCCAGCTCTCAGCCCCAGTAACGGTCCCTTAAGGTATTTGGATGTGTTTAGGATGCTTTTATGACTTTGCCTTTGTCAAGTTGTGCTGACTTTCCCTATATTGTGTGTTGTCATTCCCTTCACCAAAGTTAACAGTTGTCTACTATCTAGTTGTCGTTTTTCTCTCCCCACCCCTCCTTAAATCTTTTACCTCATTTTGAAATAAGTTACATTTTAGATACGTTTTTTGAGCATGTCTTTCTGGAGTGCTTTTATTGTCTGTAGGGAAGTTATCCTGACCATTATCTATTATTTTACAATTATGTTGTAAAAAAATTAACTTCGATAGTTTTCTTTGTTTACTTTTATTTGATAGTAATTCTTCAGAAGTTTTAAAAGGAGGTAAGGTTTGGGAAAGCTCTCCTACGTTAACTGATTTATCTCTTCTGTTGTTTTCATGTAGTCCTGGTGGTGCAGTGGTTAAGAGTTCTGCTGCTAACCAAAAGGTCAGCAGTTCGAATCCGTGGTCCACTCCTTAAAAACCTTATGGGGCAGTTCTACTGTGTCGTATAGGGTCGCTGTGAGTCAGAATTGACTTGACGGCAGTGGTTTTTTGGTTGTTTTCTTAAAGTCTCAAAAAATATGGCTGCTTGCTTTCTAAGATTTCCTAGCTCTATTCTCTTTTCTCACTTTGGTCTAGCTTCTCTTTATCTATTGTCCCTTCCTGCTCAATTTTTATTTTATTCCCAGCAGTTCGTCCTCACTTGCTTATATTTTGTTGTAAGTGTTGTCCATAGGTATTTAGTTTTCCCACCTAATTGTTCTCTCTGATTTTATCTG
Source organism: Loxodonta africana (assembly GCF_030014295.1). Lineage (NCBI taxonomy): Eukaryota > Metazoa > Chordata > Mammalia > Proboscidea > Elephantidae > Loxodonta > Loxodonta africana. The sequence goes on from NC_087369.1 coordinate 147,803,895, forward strand.
GTGATAAGGAGAGATTGAAAGATGATGTTGTTGCTACTGTTCCATCTTCCTAGAATCTAATGAATATATTTTAATTCCAGTTTTATTTTTATTAAGGCAATGGTTTAAAAAATCTTTGGTAGTGGAAACTTTTTTCAAATTAAATCTTACAGTGATCTCCAAAATGTAAAATATACATATAAACAAATATATAAATATAAACTTATTAGTATATGTTTATTATAACATTTAATGATTATAAATCTATTTGATGAGAACAATGAGGCTATCTTCATGCCTCAGCATCCAATTTATCTCTATTTGTTTTTGGCAAAAGTAGAGAAAGCCCTGATTCACTCAGATTAGTGGTTGCAAATGATAACAGCTTTAAAAAAATAAACTTAATGGAGGGGGTTAGAAGCTGGCGAAATGGACATGCAAAGAGAGAGTGGAGGGAGAGAGCAGGCTGTCTTATTAGGAGGAGAGTAATTGGGAGTGTGTAGCAAGGTGTACACGGGTTTTTGTGTGAGAGACTGACTTGATTTGTAAACTTTCACTTAAAGCACAATAAAAATTATTAAAAAAATAAACTTGACTTGCAGTCTTAGTATCAGTTTTAACTGATTTGATTTTTTGTCATAAGTTGGATAAGAATAAAAAAACATTTTCAATAAAAGTTAAAAACCAATACAATGCCATACTTCCTTTTTGACTACACAAATTACCCTTAAGTTGAGTAAAGCACACATTGAGAAGATGTTCTTGAGCCTCTAAGGGTATTTAATTGAGTGTGGCTTGGATGCCCTATAGTGATAGATTGGCTTATACAATATACTTTCTTGATCATGGACAGAACATTTTTTAAAGGGCCAGTCCAACACTGTAAACTTCTATTCAATGTCACACTTAACAAAAGTTTCATGTTCTAGAGATGTCAGGAGATGTTTTATTTTCAGGTTTGTAGAAAATTGTGTTAAATACTGACAACCCAAGTTAATGAGATTAGGTTCTCAACAAAGAATAAAATTTAGTATATAACACCCGTACCTGTTGCCGTCGAGTCAAATCCGACTCATAGCGACCCTACAGGACAGAGTAGAACTGTTCCATAGAGTTTCCAAGGAGTGCCTGGTGGATTCGAACTGCCGACCTTTTGGTTAGCAGCCGTAGCACTTAACCACTACACCACCAGGGTTTCCAGTATATAACACATTAAAATATATATTTTTATTAGTTGGCAAATTCATTAAGATAAATATTTAAAAAATAAAATTCAGGTTAAATATTTCTGGAAATCCTAAGAATTGTCAATCAGGTTTGAAAAATGAATTAGAATACATTTGCATGCAAACTGTTTCATCTTATGTCTCTGGATTGGAATATATAACTCAACAAGTTATTTTAGCATAAACATAAACTTTCACCTAAATATAATACATATAGTAACTCTAAAGTGCTTTGAAATTTAATTGGCATTTTGAGGGTTTGTTGTACAGTAGTAGCTTACATGTTGCTATGTTGCTAGAAGTTATATCACCACTATTTCAAATACCAGCAAGGTCAGCCATGGGGACAGATTTCAACAAAGCCTCCAGACAAAAAGAGACTAGGAAGAAAGGTCTGACGATCTACTTCCAAAAATTGTTGTTGTTAGGTGCCTTTGATTAGGTACTGACTCATAGTGACCTTATGTACAACAGAACAAAATACTGCCCAGTTCTACACCGTCGTCATAATCATTGCTATGTTTGAGCCCACTGTGGCAGCCACTCTGTCAATCTATCTTGTTGAGGGTCTTCCTCTTTTTTGCTGACTCTATACCAAGTATGATGTCCTTCTCCAGTGACTGGTCCCTCCTAATAACATGTCCAAAGTACCTGAGACAAAGTCTCACCATCCTTGCTTCTAAGGAGCACTCTGGTTGTAATTCTTCCAAGACAAAATTGTTCATTCTTTTCGTGGTCCATGGTATATACAATATCCTTCATCAACATCGCAAATAAAAGGCATCAATTCTTCTTTGGTCTTATTCATTGTCCAACTTTTGCATGCATGTGAGGTGATTGAAAGCACCATCGCTTGGATCAGGGACACCTTAGTCCTTAAAGTAACATCTTTGATTTTTAACACTTTAAAGAGGTCTTCTGCAGGAGATTTTCCCAATGAAATGAGTCCTTTGAGTGTCTTTGCTGCTGCTTCTATGGGCTTTGATTGTGGATCCAAGTAAGATGACATCCTCAACAACTTCAAACTTTTCTCCTTTTATCATGATGCTGCTTCTTGGTCCAGCTGTGAGAATTTTTGTAATCCATACTGAAGGCTGTAGTCATCGATCTTCATTAGTAAGTGCTTCAAGTCCTTTTCATTTTCAGCAAGCAAGGGTGTGTCATCTGCATACCCCAAGTTGTTGATGAGTCTTCCTCCAACCTGATGCCCCCTTCTTCATATAGTCCAGTTTCTCGGATTATTTGCCCAGCATACAGATTGAATACGTGTGGTGAAAGTTTACAACCCTGACACACACCTTTCCTGACTTTAAAACATGCAGTATCCCCTTGTTCTCTTCTAATGACTGCCTCTTGGTCTATGTACAGATTCCTCATGAGCACAGTTAAGTGTTCTGGAATTCCCATTCTTCATAATGTTGTCCATAATTTTTTTTATGATCCACACCGTTGAATGCCTTTGGATAGTCAATAAAACACAGCTAAACATCTTTCTGGTATTCTCTGCTTTCAGCCAGAATCCATCTGACATCAGCAATGAATCAGGCTTGAATTTCTGGCAGTTCCCTCTCAAAGTACTGCTGCAACCACTTTTGAATGATCTTCAGGAAAATTTTACTTTCATGTGATATTAATGATATTGTTCAGTAATTTCCACATTCTATTAAATAACCTTTCTTTGGAATAGGCATAAATACGGTAAGCCAGGTAGCTGTCTTCCAAATTTCTTGGCATAAATGAGTGAGCATTTCCAGTGCTGCATTCGTTTGCTGAAACATCTCAATTGGTATTCCGTCAATTCCTGGAGCCTTGTTTTTCACCAATGTCTTCAGTGCAGTTTGGACTTCTTCCTTCGGTACCATCAATTCTTGATCATATGCTACCTCTTGAAATGGTTCAATGTCTACTAATTCTTTTCGGTATGATGACTCTGTGTATTCCTTCCGTCTTCTTTTGATGCTTCCTGCATTGTTCAATATTTTCCCCATAGAATCCTTCACTATTGCAACTCGAGGCTTGAATTTTTTCTTCAGTTCTTTCAGCTTGAGAAATGTCGAGTGTGTTCTTCCCTTTTGGTTTTCTAACTCCAGGACTTTGCATATGTCGTTACAACACTTTACTTTGCATTTTGGAGACACCCTTTGAAATCTATCGTTCAACTCTTTTACTTCATCATTTCTTCCATTTGCTTTAGCTACTCAATATTCAAGAGCAAGTTTCAGAGTCTCTTCTGACATTCATTTTGGTCTTTTCTATCTTTCCTCTCTTTTTAATGACCTCTTGCTTTCTTCATGTGTGATGTCCTTCCAGAAGTAGTCTGATCTTTGGTCATTACTGTTCAATGCATCAAATTTATTCTTGAGATTGTCTCTAAATTCCAGTGGAATATACTTAAGGTCATACTTTGGCTCTCATAGACTTGTTCTAATTTTCTTCAGCTTCAACTTAAACTTGCATATCAGCAATTGATGGTCTCTTCCACAGTCGGTCCCTGGCCTTATTCTGACTGATGATATTGAGCTTTCCCATTGTCTCTTTCCACAGATATAGTCGATTTGATTCCTGTGTATTACATCTGGTGGGGTCTGCATGTAGAGTCGCCATTTATGTTGTTGAAGAGAGGTACTTGCAATGAAGAAGTTGTGAAGTCGTTAGTCTTGCAAAATTCTATCATGTGATCTCTGGCATCATTTCTATCACCAAGGTCATGTTCTCCAACTACTGATCCTTCTTTGTTTCTAACTTTCACAATCCAATAGCTAGGAATTATCAGTGCATCTTGATTGTTCATTTGATAAATTTCAAACTGTACAAGTTGGTAAAAATCTTCAATTTCTTCATCTTTGGCCTTAGTGGTTGGTGTGTAAATTTGAATAATAGTCATTGTCTTGGTCATCTAGTGCTGCTATAACAGAAGCACCACAAGTGGATGGCTTTAACAAAGAGAAGCTTCTTTTCTCATAGTCTGGCAGGATACAAGTCCAAATTCAGGGCGTTGGCTCCAGGGGAAGGCTTTCTTTCTCTGTCGGCTCTGGAGGAAGGTCCTTGCCAAGAATCTTTCCCTGGTGTAAGAGATTCTCAGGCATAGGGACCCCAGGTCCAAAGGACGTGCTCTGCTTCTGGTGCTGCTTTCTTGGTGGTATGAGGTCCCCAACTCTCTGCTTGCTTCCCTTTCCTTTTATCTCTTGAGAGATAAAAGGTAGTGCAGGCCACACCCCAGGGAAACTCCCTTTGCATTGGATCAGGGAATATTGACCTGAGTAAAGGTAGTGTTACAATCCCACCCTAATCCTCTCAACATAAAATTACAGTTACAAAATGGAGGACAAACACACAATACTGGGAATCATGGCCTAACCAAGTTGACACACACATTTTTGGGGGCACATAATTCAGTCCATTACAGTTGTATTAATTGATTGTCCTTGTAGGAATATGGGTATTATCCTTTCACTGACAGCATTGTACTTCAGGGTAGAACTTGAAATGTTCTTTTTAAGGATGAATACGATGCCACTCTTCTTTAATTTGTCATTCCCGGCATAGAAGACCATATGATTGCCCAATTCAAACTCACTAATACCAGTCCATTTTAGCTCACTAATGCCTAGGATATCAACGTTTATGTGTTCCATTTCGTTTTTGACATTTTCCAATTTTCCTAGATTCATACTTCGTACATTCCAGATTCCAATTATTAATGGATGTTTGCAGCTGTTTCTTCTTATTTTGAGTCCTACCACATCAGCAAATGAAGGTCCTGAAAGCTTGACCCCAGAGACACCATTAGAGTCAACTCCACTTTGAGGAGGCAGCTCTTCCTAGTTGTATTTTGAGTGCCTTCCAACCTGGGGACTCATCATCCGGCACTATATAAGGTGATGTTCTGCTCCTATTCATAAGATATTCACTGGCTTATTTTTCAGAAGCAGACCTATAGGTCCTTCTTCCTTTCCTGTCTTAGTCTGGAAGCTCAGCTGAAACCTGTCCACCACGGGTGACTCTGCTGGTATTTGAATACTAGTGGCATAACTTCCAGCATCACAGCAACACAGAAGCCACCACAGTACGACAAACTGATAGATGCAAAAATTAGCCAATGAAAACTCTATGGATCACAACAGAATATTGTCCAATATACTGCTGGAAGATGAGATCCTTAGGTTGGAAGGCAATAAAAACACACAGTGATCACAACAACGGACTTGAGCACACCAAGGATTATGAAGATGGCACAACACTGGCAACATTTTGTTGTCTTGTACATGAGGTCTCCATGAGTCAGAGCCAACTGACAGCAACTAACAATAACTACCTCCTAGGTTCTACTTTCATAACCTGGGAAGGGAGTGATTTTCTAGGATACTGTTTAGACGTAGGAAAACAAAAGAAAATTAACGTTTCAAGTTTTGGTTGACAACTTCTGTCATTTCTGTTGTTATTGTTAAACTTAAAACTTGTTAATTTTCTTTTCCTACTTGGGTGATTTTATCTATGTAGATATCTTTTTAACTACTTCTGAGAGATTACTTTGCTGTAGCACATAGTTTAAGTAATCAGTGATGAACCATCCTAGCCTTTTTTTTTCTGAATTATTTTTGGGGGGTGTGTGTGTACGTTCTGACAAAGTACAGTCAGCCAGTGGGGCTTTTTATGGATATAGAATGCACACTGAATGATCTTCCTAAAATTAGATTTGCATTGCTTGTTGACTGTTCCCTTCATGTATACAATACTAGAGGAAGAATAAGAAAACAAGTCATTTTGCTAACACTAGCATTTCACATTCAATTAAGAGGCTTAATCTTGGTTTTAAAAGCATCTTTTAAACAGAATCTCAACAATGCCTATTGGATAGTTATTATTAGAAGGAGAATGGACACTATTTAAATAGTGATAGAAAGAAGTTGAAACAGGACAATAGTAGAGGAAAACCATTAATGTTTACAGTATTTTTAACCTGAAACTAAAATGAAGAGATTTCAAATCCATTCAGATTTGTCAAAGTGTTTTATAGGCTTTGAAACTAGGAAATCTGTTATATTCCATTGCAGCAAATTGATTCATCCATGAAGACACTGGTCAAAAAGAAATCCTATGTAACAGTGGAGTTAACACAATAGTGTGATATACGTGGTCATTTTTTTTTTTTTTTGAGATGGTTTGGCTTTGCACTGTAGTCTCCCTAGGAGCTAATTCTTTCTTCCCTGAACACTGTGCTCAAAGGACTGAAAATTGCTGTCAGGCAGAAGATTTGCCAGTTAGATCAGTAGTCTTATTCCAAGAATGGAAAATTAATTTTTCAAATAAATGAAATCCAATTTTGCCAATTAGACTTTGTCTCTGAGACATATGACTATGTTTAATGAAAAGTAGCTAAGCAAAGGTACATACTAACACATTTCAAAGAAATATAATTCTAAGGCACAGATATAGGCATTCTGACAATAAAACTGTTATCAATTAGATTTTCTGAAGAAATGCTTCAACTATGAAAAAGTCTCTCTACAGTCACACATATGCATGAAACATTAAGTCTATCATTTTTTTCTCTTTCATTAATTGACTTGCTGCCTTTTGTTGACATAGTCACGAACTTAGCCAGGTTGACCTAGTCTTCTCTTTATCAATCAGATTTTGTGATGTCACCCTAGATGTATATATCCACAATCTATGCTCATGGATGCAGCAGTCAAGAAATCAAACGACACATTGCATTGGGGAAATCTGCTGCAAAGGACTTCTTTAAAGTGTTAAACAGCAAAGATGTCACTTTGAGGACTAAAGTGTGCCTTACCCAAGCCAGGATATTTTCAAATTGCCTCATATGCATGTGAAAGCTGGACAATAAATAAGGAAGACCAAAGAAGAATTGATGTCTTTGAATTATGGTGTTGGTGAAAAATATTGAATATATCATGGGCTGCCAAAAGGACAAACAAATCTGTCTTGGAAGAAGTACAACCGGAATGCTCCTTGGAAGCAAGGATGGCCAGACTTTGTCTCAGGTCCTTTAGACATGTTATCAGGAAGGACCAATCCCTCGAGAAGGACATTATGCTTGGTAAAGTAAAGAGGGTCAGTGAAAAAGAGGAAGACCCTCAACAAGATGGATTGACACAGTCAGTGGCTGCAACAATGGGCTCAGGCATAACAACAATTATGAGGATGGCGCAGGACCAGGCAGTGTTTCGTTCTGTTGTACATAGGGTCACTATGAGTTGGAACCAACCTGAACGCACCTAAAAACAATAAGAAATGTAAATATATATTTGTTTCAAGGGATAATGGGATCTTTGATTCATTTCCCTTCCACTTTTAGAACAGAAAGCAACACAAAAAGATCAGCTCTCTTCTGTGACTGCCATTTACTGTAGGAAGTTCCAATTTTACCTCCCTCTTTTTTTTTCATCAGTAATTATGTTGCAGCTATTATAGGGTCGCTATGAGTCAGAATTGACTCAACGGCACTGGGTTTGGTTTGGTTTTGGTTTAGCATTTTAGTAACTCATTTTAATAGAGCTAAATCTTTTCCTAGGCCACACATTTAGATGCATATAACATACTGTTTAGAGCATGGAGCCTGAAGCCATTATGCCTGGGTTTGTAGTCTGACTCAGCTAGTAACCCACCATGTGATCCCGGGCAAGTTGAATAACTTCTGTATGCCTCACATTCCTCGTCTGTAATAAAGAGCTAATTTTAGTGTTATTTTTGAGAATTAAAGATGATAACATGCAGAGTACTTAGCACAAATACTGGTATAAACTAAACACTACATAAGTGTTAAATATTATTGTTTTGCACATATTTTGAACTGGACACTTTTATAACAATCGGCCTTTTTCATTTTTGAAAAGGGGATGTGACATATATATCAAAAGTATTTTCAACATAGATCTTGAACAGGCTTCAATGTTCATTTGGTGGAGGCTCTTTCTTGCTTTTGGCTATGTAGAGAATTATCTTTGTTGAGGTCTTTGCTAAAACATCTTTAGTAGCATCGCCTCATTACCTCAGGAGGCATGTTTCTGAATTCCTAGTACAGGACTCCTTCTAGCACGCTACAGGGAAGAAGTTGTAATCTCAGTTGACATTAACATCCCACCTCAAAACAATCTGGTAGATTCAAGGTGCAGCCAGAGCACTAAAAAGAGCAGATTTGTCATTTTATTTTGCATAATCATTAAAGGTAACCATCCAAGCATAAAAGTAGATTTTCTGCTGCTACAACAGTTTTGGACTCTGTTTTTCATCATAAAACTAATTAGGAATGGTGAAAAGCTGAGCCTTTTTTGGAGGGCAAGGTGGGATAAATAAGTAAAGCTTGATTCTTTTTGGTACCTACATTTTCTGCAAACTTCTACATTTTATTATAATCTCAACTGATAGTGAAGTTCTTCAGACATTATGTATAAACCAAAGTGGTAAGCTCCACAGAAATCAGCATCTTCCCTTTAGCCATTTCATGCTTGCAGGTACCTCTAAACCTCTAGGGACTATTAATTTTTTCAGCCTCTGGGGTTTATCAGTAAGGCGCTGCACCACTGACAGTGTGTGTTACCTCAAGATAGGCCTTTATGACTGTTTGAAGAACCTGGAGTGTGCCTCAAATTACTGTTTTCACAGGGTATTGTATGAGGTGTCTGAATTTTTGGTAGGTAAAATAGAAATTTTGAAAATTTTTATTTGTTACACATATGTGCCAATAGACCCCAGTGGGGACTCTGGGTTATAATTAGTGGTGCTTCATATGTACCACTAAACAGTTGGGGTAGACTTGTGGGAGGGAGCAAGAAAAAAAGTCCATACTACCTACCAAAAATTCAGACACACTCAATAATTCAGCACGCTTCCATTAATAAAATCACATGGTATCAACAAAAATTCAAAGCAAAAAATAATTGGTTCACGAAAGGGTTTAGTATAGTTTCTCCTCTAAATCCCTAGTACTTTCTGAAACCATTTTTTTCTTTCATTATCAGACCAACAACAGTGCTTCAGTGACATTAAGTTAAAAAAAAAAAAGGAAATGAAATGAAAATACAATTAAAGCCATGCCATAAAGCTTCAATAAAACACAAGGTATCAACATTGTAGAGGATGGCATTTGCTCTTCTGAGAACTGGCGCCTCAAAGAAGTATCAACCCTTGGAGACAAATCTAACCTGCTACTCTAATAGACTCTGTTGCCATTTTAAGTCTGTTTTCAAGCAGAGCCTGTCCTTGATTGCCATCTGTTATGTCCCTCCTTCCTTTTGTTTTGACTCTATGCTACTCAGGTCAGATTCTAGGCAAAACTACACAGTAAGTGATTACTCATCTTTATTCTTTTGCTCTCCTTCCTGAGGTCTGCTTACTCTTTTTGGATACCTTCACTAGAATGCAATTGTCCTGACTTGGGGAAAAAAAAGTATCCAATACCCTAAACAAAGTAAGCTCTATCACATTTTATATCTTTCTCGGGAGCGTGTACTATATATATAAATGTGTCATATGTTGACAACAACACTTAACTGAAGATCCAAGATTTTCAAGTGTTATAGTTTGAAGTCTTATGAAATGAATGGAAATAAGTATGCCAGTGCTATTAGATTAGTAAATTAAGAAGATTCCGTAGATATAGTGAATCAGGATTTCCATCACAATTTGAAATAAGCCTGGCATATCCTGGAGGCGATCATAAAGCTTATAAGTAGTAGTTGTTCACTAAAGTTTTATTACATCAAAATGAGGAGAATTACATTGCAGAGAGATATGGAGTTAGAGATATGGGAGTTAGGAAACTTCATGTATGCATGAGGGCTGTTGGTTAATAGATAGGATTTATATCTAGAGGATTGTCTCTAGTGCAGAACTATAGTCTCGATTATTGGACTTAATCATTTCCATTTTTATCAACAACTTAATTAAGACAAAGAAAGTAGATAAGCTTATCAAATTTGTGGACAACATAACTTGGCAGAATACCTAATACAGAACCAAGATTTAATAAGGAAAATCTGACAAGCTGAAATGATGAGTCAAAACTATAGTGACAGGCTCTACTAAGTCATAAAAATAAATTGCAAAAGTATAGGATGAGGGTAAAACTCCTTTTAGAGCTGCTATGTAAAACATGTTTTCATTGACTCTGGGACATCGAGAAAAATAGTATTACTGTTATGAAAATAGTGAAATACCAGTCTGTGTCCACATAAGTGTAAGGTCCAGAATTAAAGGAGTTCATCTTCTTCCATTGGTCAGACTATACTACAAATGTTGGGTTTAGTTCTGGGAGAGATGACTTTTTAGTGACATGCACAAAACGGTCTTTTGAGAGGACAGTGGTTTAGGTAGTAAAAGATCTGGAAACTATATGTGTAGGATGATAGAGGAAACTGGAGCAGTTTTGAACAGAGAAAATGAGATTTTAGGGAAGCATGATAATTACACTCACTGTGTGAAGAGCTACCAGGTCTTTAAATACAGGTTTTTTTTTTTTTAATTCGTTCATTCAACAAATATTTGAATACTTTCCATATCCCAGACCCTGTTCCAAGCTTCGTAGATAGAGACGTGAACGAGTCAATGTCTTGGCCTTAAGAAGTACACTTTCTAATTTCTTTCTTCTTTGGTGCTTGCCTCATTCTATGCATTCTACTTAGGCAATTCCGTCCATTCTCATTGTTTTGTTTATTTACCCCCATAAGCAATTATGGAGTCACTGGGTGGTGCAAGGAAATCCTGGTGGCATAAAGGTTAAAGACTAAGGCTGCTAAACAAAAGGTTGGCAGTTTGAATCCAGCAGGAGCTCCTTGGAAACTCTATGGTGCTATGGGGTAGCTATGAGTCAGAATCGACTCGATGGCAATGAGTTTTTTGGGGGGGGGCGGTGCAAACTGCTAATGCACTAGGTTGCTAACCAAAGGGTGGGAGATTGGAGTCCACCCAGAGGCACCTCGGAAAAAAAACCTGGTTAAATACTTCCAAATAATCAGCCATTGAAAACACTAGGGTTTTACTCTGACACACATGGGGCCACCATGAGTTGGAATTGACTTGATGGCAACTGGTTTATCAGTAATTATGTTGCTACACTAAACAACTCTATATTTAGGCAGTGCTCTCTCCTAATATACTGATTCAGGCTTATTCATTTAAGAAACATTTATCTGCACCAGATACTGTTCTATCCACTGGGAAAAAACAGGAAGAAAAGATAGACACATTGCTCCTGTTTTCATGGATTCTGCTGTCTACTGGGAAGACAGATGTTAGATATTTGCACAAATAAATATAAATTAAAAATTATGAGTTTTAGGAATGAAAAATACAGGATGCTATGAGAGCAAAGAATTGGGGAAGGGAGTTTAACCTCCCTGAGCAATAATATATAAGCTAAGACATAAAAATTAACTAAGAATTAACCATACCAAGAGATGGGGAAATCATATTCAGGGTAAGAAAACAGCATATGTGAAGACACTGAGATGCTATCTTCTTACTGGTCCTCTCCTTCCAGATGGTCCACAGGTAGGTGAAATTTAACATGTTTAAAACTTGACTCATTGTTTTCTCCCCAGACTGCTCTTTCTCCTATAGTTGCTATCTTACATGATCATTAAAGCCCAAAACATTCTACCCACCCTCATTCTAGTTTTCTCACCCATTACATCTAGTTTATCCTGTCAGTTCTCTGTCACTTCTGTTCTTCCTTCACATGTCAATTCTGCCCTCTCCTGCCCCATTGCAACAGTCTTTACCATCTTTAATCTAGGTTCTTGAAATACTTAAATAACTGTTTTTCTTACAAAACATTTTTACTTAACTTTCACATCAAAAATGGCGGTGTTAAAATGTTGAAAAAGTATCACTCCCCCCTCCTACTTAAAATTCTTCAATAGCTCCCTGTCACCAATAGAATGAAATAGAAACTCCTAAACACAGTACCATTCATGTTTTGCACCTGCCTACCTGCCCAGATCCATCATTCATCCTTCCTCCCTGTACACCCTAGTTACCAAAAAAAATTCCAAATCCTTTGCTGTCAAGTCGATTCCAACTTATAGCGACCCTATAAGACAGAGTAGAACTTTCCCATAGGGTTTCCAAGGAGTGCCTAGTGGATTTGAACTGCCGACCTTTTGGTTAGCAGCCATAGCCCTTAAACACTATGCCACCAGGATTTCCACCCTAGTTACAGTCAGGTGGAAATGCTGGTAGCTTCCCATTACAACATGTTTTATTTTCTCTAAGCCTTTTAGTATGGCATTCCTTTCTCCTCCTTTTGTGTTTTCCAACTGCCTAGGAAAATAGTACTTTCTCAGTAAATATTGGAAGGAAGGGATGTAGAAGGAGGGAAGAAGGAAGAAAGGAGAGAAGAAAAGAATGGAAGGAGGGAGAAACGAAAGGAGGGTAGGAAAGACAGAAAAACAGACAGAAAGAAACAAACAAGGAAGAAAGAAAGGAAGTAGTTTAGAATAGTGTAGAAAGCATATTGAATGATAGGTCTACAATGGGTTGTTAAAGGGAAAATTAATGGGATTTAGGGTATAATATCTTGAGATTCTTACCAGGTGGTATAGGACAACAAGATCTCTTGTGGCTCTGTTAAAGACTTATTGCAGAGATTCTTCATTTGATTCACTGAGTCATTCTTTATATTCTTCTGATTCTGAAGATTTGCATAGTGTTTTCCTGTGAAGAAAGGAGACAACAAAAACATTTTTAGTGCATGTCTCTTCCTAACTATATTGCAAATTTGGAAAGGAAATTTTATATGGTTTCTGTTTCAGCAATATCCAAAACGAGATAAATAGAAGATAAGTGATTTTCTCAGGGTCACATAGCTAAGTGGCATCAACGTTAGGAGAAGAAGCCAGAGCTCTTTACTCAAGTCTTATATTTTTTCACCAAATCAGTTTTCCAGCATGGTTCAGTTCCTTTAAAATATCTAGCAATCGTGTGTAAGGCCAAAGTCCAGAAAATCATTACTAAAAAAAATTCATATTTTCTTAGCGACAGGTGACTCAGCTATAGAAAAGTTGAGGTACTGGGGAAAAGACAGATTGATTTTCTTTCACCAAGCATTTCTGTAATCCCTTAGTTTGTTATTGTGTGCCATTGAGTTGATTTCTACTCAAAGTGACCCTATATGACAGATTAGAACTGCCCCCACAGGATTTCCTAGGCACTGGAGCAAATAGCCAGGTTTTCTCTCCTGTGGAGCCACTGGTGAGTTCAAACCATGGACCTTTTATTTAACAGACCAGTGCCTAACCATTTCACCACCAGGGCTCCTAATCCCTTAGTGTACAATTTAGTAAATAATTATTTCTATGAACTTATAGTTATCCTTTGCAATTAGTAACAATTGAGGTTATATATTGGGGTTGTAGGTGATTGGGCTTTACTTTAAATGCAGGCAGCTCAGGGTGGAGGGAACTCTCTCTGCATTTTTTAATAGCAGTTAAGAGGAGAGAATTTATTTTGCAAAATAAATGAAGACCCAGCATGCATATTTTATGGAGTGTAAAGGAGAAGAAAATAATCTGCCAACACATTACTTCCACAAGAAGATTCCAGTTCATTCAATTGCAGCTTCCTTGACTCTATTCTCACAATGATCCTGAAACAATGGGAAGCTGCTTATTAGGCATTTTTTCTCCTTTATGCTATTCCATTGATTTCAAATGGCAATGTCATAGGTCCAGCCAGGACCAAAATTAGAAAGGGTGGTTTCATCCTTCTCTCTTGTCATGGGAATATCATTGCCAGAACTCTAGTAATTCTTCCTGAAATCCCAAATGGAGCCTTGAGAAGTGTTCACAGGTGATAAAAGTGAAAGGCTGCTGCTACCCGTTAGGAAATACCTGCCCTGCTTGGTAGGAAAATGTAAAATTAATTTTTAATCAATGAGTCTGCAGAAGAGCTTGTGGTGCACTCCATGCCCCAAGAAAAAAATAGATTTAAACTGCCTGGAAGATATGCCCTATTGGGAAAAACAGCAACTAGAACAATAACAACAAAACCAAAGAAAACAAAACAACGACAGAATAATAGAAATCCTGATATCAGGCTCCAGAACTATATATTTTTTGCCTTTTTGTTTTTTTTAATAATTTTTATTGTACTTTAAGTGAAAGTTTGCCATACAAGTCAGTCTCTCACACAAAAGCCCATATACACCTTGCTACACACTCCCAATTACTCTCCCCCTAATGAGACAGCCCACTGTCTCCCTCCACTCTCTCTTTTCCTGTCCATTTCACCAGCTTCTAACCCCCTCCACCCTCTCATCTCACCTCCAGGCAGGAGACGCCAACAAAGTCTCAAGTGTCCACCTGATCCAAGAAGCTCACTCATCACCAGCATCCCTCTCCAACCCATTGTCTAGTCCAATCCATGTTTGAAGAGTTGTTATTTGACTTTTTGAGCCTTGGTTTTCTTACCTGTAAAATGGGGTAGGCACTACCTATCTCATAAAGATGAAGTGAGATGTTGTTGTTAGGTGCCATCCACAGAATTATATTTTTAAAATATTTCTTATTTATATTGCACCGCTCAGGCCAATGCCTCCCTAGGTGCCTTACATATAAAAAGACAATTTAAAATCAACAGCTGAAGTAAAAAGTCTCAAAACTGTGATTATACCACCCCTCTCAGAATTTTCAGATTTCCCCCCAACTCCCCAGCAGGAGAAAAACAATGGAAAACATTTTCCCCCTCAAAACACAGATATATTTTGCAGCAAGTCTTGAATATTAGAATTGATGGAGGGAAATGAATCATTTAAACTTCGCAATTTCTTTCCAACATAGGGAGTAAGGCTTTGAACCAAGAAAAGGCAAGTCATTACTTAGCCATTTAATTATTTGACTTACATGAAAAAAAAAATATGATTTTACATATAGCTGACCATTTTTCACGAAAAAGTAAGAATTTTGCCTTCGCCCTCTGGGCACAAAGATGAATGAGGTCCCTGTCCTAAAGATATAAAAAGTAAGCAAACCAGAATTATAAGAGAGTATAAACACTGTGAGAGAGAGTAGCATAGAACACCACAGAGACACTGAGATTTGTCTGGCCCAGATTTGGGTCGAGTCATTTTTTTTTTTTTTTACATAATTAAGATAGATTTCAAGTGAAGAGCTTGGCTCAAAATGTTTGACACTAATGCCAGTCATTACCCTTAGACCTAGGCCTGGGACTAAACAGAACCCTGCTCCCACCCTCCTCTGGCTACACCTTTCTCCGTGGGCTGAGAGGTGTGCAGGGCCAACAGTGTGTTCACCTGGAATATGTGCCCTCTCCTAGACCATGCTCCAACTACTCAGGACCCTGGAATTTCTTGACAAATGGCAATCAGTTCACTTGCATAGTCTACACAGGCCTCTTCTCTTGGGTCCTCCTGAGTGGCCATAACCCATTAAAACCCATTGCCATCGAGTTGATGCCTACTCCTAAGGATCCTATAGGAAAGAGTAAAACTGCCCCATTGGGTTTCCAAGGCGATAATCTTTACTGAAGTAGACTGTCACATCTTTCTCCCAAGGAGCAGCTGGTGGGTTCCAATCGCCTACCCTTCAGTTAGCAGCCAAGCTCTTAACCCACAGCGCCACCAAGAGAAAAAACAAAACAAACAAACTCGTTGCCTTCAAGTCATTTCTGACTCATAATGACCCTATAGGACAGAGTAGAAGTGCCCCATAGAGTTTCCAAGGAATGCCTGGTGGATTCGAACTGCCGACCTTTTGGTTAGCAGCCATAGCTCTTAACCATTACACCACCAGGGTTTTCCAGCACCACCAAGGATCCTTATTTATGGAAGGTGTGAGTACGGTTTGGTTTTCAGTCTGGAGAGTCCACACTCATACACATATGTGGGAATAAGCAAAAATAACCCCCCAAAAGAATAAATGGTGGCTATTTTTTTTTTTTATTTATTCAGAGCTTCCCATAGAAAGGAAACCCTGGTGGCGTAGTGGTTAAGTGCTACGGTTGCTAACCAAAGGGTCGGCAGTTCAAATCCCCCAGACGCTCCTTGGAAACTCTATGGGGGCAGTTCTACTCTGTCCTATGGGGTCCCTATGAGTCGTAATTGACTCGATGGCACTGGGTTTGGTTTTTTGGTTTCCCATAGAAAGGGAGTGAGCCACCATCATTTGCATTTGACAGGGACTCAGAAGCATGTAGGGGAGTGGGAAAGCTTCATAGTGAAAAACAGGAAAGGCTTCAGGAGTGTTCTGACGGGAGATTGTTGGCATGGGGAAGCCGGAGGTGGGCTAACAAGAAACACGGAATCCTATATAATCAGTATGGGGAGAATATTTAGTTTTTCTTTCTTTCTTTTTTTTTTTTTTTTGGTTCATCTTGAGTTGGCAACAACAACAACAACAACAAAACAAATCCGTTGCCATCAAGTCAATTCCAATTCATAGCAACCCTGTAGGACAGAGTAGAACTGCCCGACAGGGATTCCAAGGAGCGGTTGGCAGATTCAAACTGCCGTCCTTTAGGTGAGCAGCTGTAGCTCTTAACCACTGTGCAGTGGAGGCAAAATTAAGAATCTGGCAGCTATTGACCAAGTCCTGACCATTCTGGGCTGACTGTACAGATACTGTGGTTTCGCTCCCAGTTGCTGCAGGGTCTGTGGTTTAGAATTCTATTGTCATACATGGTCTGGGCGTTGTCCTTTTATATATTAAGTCTCTAATACACAAGACCTCTCAGGTGCCAGGTGTAGCTAGTGGTGGAAAGATGAGCTTGAAATCTCCTCTCCCCACACTGTCACTTTCTTGGACAGAACTCCAAAGAGCCCCAAAACTCTAAATTTGAACTTGGCTTTCTGGGTCTTTATGCAGGTGTATCCATCAAGATAAGAGAGTAGAATATATTTTATCAATTTGTTCTCTTCATTTATAAATTCTAAATATATATACACATGTTATATGGGCCTCCATTTGACATTTTGCCCTGGGCCTCACAAAAGTTAGAGACAGGCCTGAAAAATGCACTAGGTGACTCCATTAATTCCTTCCATAGGCTTCCAAATTATGTGAATTCTTTTTGTTATTTTTTTATTATTATTGAACTTTAGATGAAGGTTAACAGAACAAACTAGTTTCTCATCAAACAGTTAGTACACACATTGTTGTATGACATTGGTTAACAACCCCATGACATGTCAACACACTCTCTTCTCAACCCTGGGTTCCTGTTCCCTCCTACTTTCCAGTCCCTGCCCCAGGGCTGGTGCGACCTTTTAGTCTTGTTTTGTTCCATGGGCCCATTCAATCTTTGGCTGAAAGGTGAATCTCAGGAGTGGCCTCATTACTGAGCTGAAAGGGTGTCAGGGGTCCATACTCTCAGGGTTTCTCCAGTCTCTGTCAGGCCAGCAAGTCTGGTCTTTCCATTTGAGTTAGAAATTTGTTCTACATTTTTCTCCAGCTCTGTCTGGGACCCTCTATTGTGATCCCTGTCAGAGCAGTCAGTGGTGGTAGCCGGGCACCATCTCATTGTACTTGACTCAGTCTGGTGGAGGCTGTGGTAGATGTGGTCCATTAGTCCTTTGGACTAATCTTTCCCTTGTGTCTTTAGTTTTTTTCATTCTTCCTTGCTCCTGAAGGGGTAAGGCCAGTGGAGTGTCCTAGATGGCCGCTCACAGGCTTTTAAGACCGCAGATGCTACTCACCAAAGTAGAGTGTAGAACGTTTTCTTTAAAAACTTTGTTATGCCAATTAAGCTAGATATTCCCTGAGACCATGACCCCCACAGCCCTCAGCCCAGTAATTCGGTCCCTCAGGGAGTTTGGATGTGTCTATGGAGCTACCATGGCTCTGCCTTATACAGGCTGTGCTGGCTTCCTCAGTACTGTGTATTGTCTTACCCTTCACCAAAGTTATGACTTACCTATTGTCTATTAATTTTTTTCAATCCCCACTTCTCTCCACCTTCATAACCGTCAAAGATTGTTTCTTTTTGTATGTAAACCTTTTCATGAGTTTTTACAGTAGTGGTCTCATACAATATTTGTCCTTTTGTGATGGCCTTATTTTACTCAGCATAATGTCCTCCAGATGCATCCATGTTATGTGATGCTTTACAGATTCATTGTTGTTCTTTAGCATTGCATAATACTCCATTGTTTGTATGTACCACAGCTTGTTTAACCAGTCATCTGTTGATGGGCATCTAGGTTGTTTCCATCTTTTTGCTGTTGTGAACATGGATGTACATATATCTATTTGTGTGACAACTCCTATTTCTCTAGGATATATTCCTAGGAGTAGGATTTCTGGATAGTATGGTATTTCTATTTCTAGCTTTCTAAGGAAGTGCCATAACATTTTCCAAAATGGTTGTATCCTTTTGCATTTCTACCAGCAGTGTGTAAGAGTTCCGATTTCTTACATAACTGCATGGCAGCTATGCCAGGGTGAGATGGTATCTCACTGTGGTTTTGATTTACATTTTTTTGATGGCTAGAGATCGTGAGCACTTCCTCATGTGTCTGTTGGCCGCTTGAATGTCTTCTTTGGTGAAGTGTCTGTTCATATCCTTTGCCCATTTTTAATTGGGTTATTTGTCTTTTTGTTGTAGAGGTATTGGATTTTCTTGTAGATTTTAGATATTAGACCTTTGTCTGATTTGTAATAGCTGTTTTTTTTTTCCCCAGTCTGATGGTTCTCTTTTTACTCTTTTGGTGAAGTCTTTTAATGAGAATAAGTGTTAAATTTTTAGAAGATCCCAGTTATCTAGCTTATCTTCTGGAGTTTGTATGTTGTTGGTTGTGATTTGTACCCGTTAATGCTGTGTATTAGGGCCTCTAGTGTTGACCTATTTTTTCTTCTATGAACTTCACAGTTTTTGGCTTTATATTTAGGTCTTTGATCCATTTTGAGTTATTTTTTGTATATGGTGTGAGGTATGGGTTCTGTTTCATTTTTTTGCAGGTGGACATCCAGTTTTGCCAGCACCACTTGTTAAAAAGACTGTC
Organism: Loxodonta africana; assembly: GCF_030014295.1. NCBI lineage: Eukaryota > Metazoa > Chordata > Mammalia > Proboscidea > Elephantidae > Loxodonta > Loxodonta africana. The sequence continues at coordinate 147,823,080 of NC_087369.1, forward strand.
TTTTCCCTATTTGATGATCTTTGGGCCCTTGTCAAAGATCAGGTGACTGGAGGTGGATGGATTTGCATCTAGGTTCTCAATTCTGTTCCATTGGCCAATGGATCTCTCATTGTACCAGTACCAGGATTTTTGACTACCGTAGCTGGTTCTGAGGTCAGGTAGTGCAAGTCCTACTTTATCCTTCTTCTTCAGTAGTGCTTTACTTATCTGGGGCCTCTTCCCTTTGCATATAAAGCTACTGATAAGTTTTCCCATCTCTTTAAAGAATGTTATTGGTATTTGGATCGGTATTGCATTGTATTTGTAAATCGCTTTGGGTAGAATTGTCATTTCACAATGTAGAGTCTCCCTATCCATGGGTGTCGTATATATTTCCATTTGTGTAGATCAAATTAAGTGAATTTGGCACGTAATGTTGTCTACAGAAGATAAGGGTAGGACTAAAGATGTTGGTTCAAGATGATCTTGAGGTACAGCTTGTCAACAAGTATATAATATAGCATAGCTGTGGACGACTGGGAGTCATTCAGTTAGGAACAAGCTGGAGACTACTATCATTCAATACATTGTTGCAACAGCCTGAGTGCATTTATTTTTTTTAATTTAATTTTATTAGGGAGTGTAAGAATAACCCCTTGCTGAAAAATACACGCTATTTCCTTTGTCTACAAGATTAAGTCAAACTCATAAGCATTTAAGGCCTGGCATTATTTGATCCCAATTAACCTTGCACACTTTATTATGTGTCACTTCTTTCCATGTATGCAACAGGAAAGACACACTGAATGTCTCAATATTTTTCTGATATTCCAGGCCCTTCACAATCCTTTGGCTGTGTACACAGTGCACTCTACTTAAAAGGCCTAGTCATCATCCTACAAGGCAAAGTATCCATCCCCATCCATTCATCCATCTTCAGTGTCTTGCTATCTACTGGTTTCTTACTTTCTGTTTTTAAGCAAACACAGATTTCATCTTTTAGGTAGCAGGATAAAATTATTCAAGAGCCACCTAATCTTGATAAAATGCTACCTGGTTTGTGAAACTTTCTTGTTTCCTACGGGCAGCAGTAGCCAGTTCTTCCAATGTGCCCCCTTAACAATCTGTTCTATTACAGGACTTACACACCTCTTCTGTAATTTCCTGTTTATATGTCAGTATTCCTACTTTACTCCAAACCTCTGAAATGCAGGAAACCTGCCTTAATTTTCTCTCCTGGAACATAGTAAGCATTATGTAAATATTTGATTAACTGAATTAAAAGAAAAGGTCAGGCAAAGTTCATTCAGTCTTATGTCTGTGACATGACACCAAGGGAAATTTTGCGGAAGATTGTAGTAATTCTCTATGATCAATCTCAGGATTACAAGAATGTCAAAATTTTCCCCCTTTTGACACACTATGAATCTACTATCTGTAAAAAAGGTACTTTAAAATCTCAAAGGAAATGTTATAGATTGTTTAAAATGTTTACCACAGTAGAAAGTAATTTCATTGTCTTTAATTTCTTCCTGCATCCTTCATACTTCCTTCAGAATTAACTCCTGAAAGTACAGTTCAGACCATAGCTCTCTCCTACATATGGCCTATTCTTTCTCAGCTCTGCCTCTCTTCTAAAGATATGCCTTAATGCTTGTGACACCACTCCTGGAACCCCTGCCTGTACTTCAAGGCTCAGCATAAATGTCAACTGTTTTATAAAGCCCTCTCAAATTTTCCAAATCAGAATAAATCATCTGTACTTCTCTGGATTCACTGTGCCAACACTTAAAATGCCTAAAATATGATTAGGCATTCAATAAATGATTTTCATATTGAATATTCTGGCAATTCAAACCATTTCCTTGGTAGTTATAGTCTATGGTCAATTCAGGGGCAATGCAAAATATTAGAGACAGATGTCTCAATATCTCGAAGAAGGTTTTGTTCAGCTTTAGGGAAGTTTTGTGCCCATAAACCAACCTAGTGCTTTATTTGTAAACTATGCAGACTTGCTAGCTGTTTACGTATTCTTCTCCCCCTGGGGAAAGAAAGCCCCCTAATTGGGAACTACTGCCTTTACCCTCACTACATATCCACTGCTGTTTACTTGTAAGGCCATCTTGTTATATTTTTGTCAGTTCTCTTACCTGACATAAACAACCAGTCATTGTCCCTACACACAACTAGCTAATTGATGGCTGTTGTTCACTGCTCTGAACAAACTGGGAGCCTGGAATTGATGGCTTTTTATTAATCTATCCAGTTTGAAGAATAAATGTACACAAATCTAGGATTAAAACCTCAGTATAAAACTTAGGCCTTATAAATATAACTGAAACCCAAGTCTGTTAAATCCTGGTTCTATTACTTTACTCTCCATATCTCACTTCATATCTCATGAAAATTTGTTTTATAGAAAATATAAAAGTAATGTATTTTTATCTTATTGTTCAGAGGCACAGACTTCTATGTAAACTAATGTGTTAATACTCTATTAGTAATTGAAAACACTGAGATATAGGCAGAAAATCTGTGAAAGGCTAAACAGATAACTCTAGAAAGAGCTTGAAATTATTCTGGACTCATTTAAAAAGTTTCTATTTCCAGGCCCTTTTCCCAAAACTCCAAGCTTGTCTTTACTGGAACAGAAAGCAAGAGGAAAAGGGCATTTTTCCTATTCGAGTTAGTTTTCATGAACAATTGTAAAATGTGATTAGTTTATATTATAAGAAGTATGTTGTCCATCAGGCAGAGTAGAAGTGAATTCCTAGCTAAGAAACTTAGAAAAGAAATTTGTAAGAAGGTGGAATACAGACAACAGATAAGTCCTAAATCTGGGAAACTGTTAAGCATTATTCCTTCACTGATTTTCCTTTTCATCTCCATTCTGCTATTGAGACTATACAGTGATTTTTTTAAATTACAGGTACTACTTTTTTTGAGTTTTAAAATTTGGATTTTTTTATATTTTTATAATTTCTTACATCTACTGAAAACTTCCATCTTCCCAATAATTCCAAGAGCTTCACACTTATCTCAAGAAAGGTAGTTGTAATGTTGTTGTTGATAGGTGCCATCAAGTTAGTTATGACTCATAGTGACCCTACGTACAACAGAACAAAACACTGCCCTGTCCTGCACCATCCTCATAATCGTTGTTATGCTTGAGTCCATGGTTGCAGCCACTGTGTCAATTCATCTTATACAAGGAGTTCCTCTTTTTCACTGACCCTCCGCTTTACCAAGCATGAAGTCCTTCTGCAGGGACTGGTCCCTCCTGATAATGTGTTCAAAGAATGTAAGATGAAGTCTCCCCATCCTTGCTTCTGATGAGCATTCTGGCTATACTTCTTCCAAGATAGATTTGTTCATTCTTTTGGCAGTTCATGGTATATTCAGTATTCTTCACCAACAGCATCAATTCTTCTTTGGTCTTCCTTATTCATTTTCCAGCTTTCACATGCACATGGGGCTTTTTAAAACACCACGGCTTGGGTCAGACACACCTTGGTCCTTAAAGGGAAGTCTTTGCTTTAAACACTTTAAAGACGTGTTTTGCCCAACGCAATACATCCTTCGATTTCTTTTGTTCCCATGGGTGTTGATTGTGGATTCAAGTAAAATGAAATCCTTGACAACTTCAATCTTTTCTCCATTTATCATGACACTGCTTATTGTTCCAGTCATGAGGATTTTTGTTTACTTTATGTTGAGGTATAATCCATACTGAAGGCTGTGGTCTTTGATCTTCATCAGCAAGTGCTTCAAGCCCTCTTCACTTTGAACAAGCAAGGCTGTGTCATTTGCATTTTGAAGTTTGTTAATGAGTCATCCTCCAATCCTGATTTCCCATTTTCCATCATATAGTCCAGCTTCTTGGACTATTTGCTCAGCACACAGATTGAATAAGTATAGTGAAAGGATACGACCCTGATGCACACCTTTTTCTACTTTAAACCGTGCAGTATCCCCTTGTTCTGTCTGAAAAACTGCCTCTTGATCTATGTACAAGTTCCTCATTGAGCACAATTAAGTGTTCTGGAATTCCCATTCTTCACAATGTCATCCACAATTTCTTATGATCCACAGAGTCGAATGCCTTTGAATAGTCAATAAAACACAGGTAAGCATTTTTCTGTTATTCTCTGCTTTCAACCAGAATCCATCGGTTCAACAATAATATTCCTTGTTCCACGACCTCCTCTGAATCTTGCTTGAATTTCTGGCAGTTCCCTGTTGATGTACTGCTGCAACCACTTTTGAATGATCTTTAGCAAAATTTTACTTGTGTATGATATTAATGATATTGTTTGATAATTTCCTCATTGTGTTGGATCACCTTTCTTTGGAATGGGTACAAATATGGATATTTTCCAGTCAGTTGACCAGGTAGCTGTCTTTCAATTCCTGTCCATCAATTCCTAGAGGCTTGTTTTTAGCCAATGCCTTCATTGCAGCTTGGATCTCCTCCTTCAGTACCACCAGTTCTTGATCATATGCTACCTCCTCCTGATATGGTTGAACACTGACCAATTCTTTTAAGTACAGTGACTGTGTATTCCTTGCATTTTCTTTTGATGCTTCCTGTGTCGTTTAATATTTTCCCCACAGAATCCTGCAATATTGCAACTCAAGTCTGGAATTTTTTTTCTTCAGTTCTTTCAGCTTGAGAAATGTTGAGTGTGTTCTTCCATTTTGGTTTTCTGTCTCCAGGCCTTTGCACATTTAGCTACTTTAAAGTCTTTGACTGGTAACTCCAATCTTGGCCATCATGGTGTTGACATGTCTTTTCACTTGAGAATTGGTCACATTTTCCTGGTTCTTTCTATGTGTAATAATTTTGGATTATATCTTAAACATTTTGAAAATTATGTTGTGCCACTCTGTGTTATGTTAAAATCCTTTGAGCAATGTTGTAATTTTTTTGCTTCAGTAGCTAGTCAATCCAGTTAGGTTCGGAACAATATTCTGTCTGTGTTGCCTTCAGTGGATAGTAGTTCTAAGGTCACTTCAGTGTACAAATCTTTTTCATACTCTTTGGGCCAATCCCTTGATTGAGCCACTCAGGAGTTTATTTGGGATTAGGGGGTTGACTTACATTGTACTTCTGTTTTGAAAGCCTTTTTTTTTTTTTGCCTTTGGGTTTGTTCCACACGTGCACAGCTTAGGGATGAGCTTAGCACTTGTGTCAGTTCTTGCCCATAATTGGGGAAATTCTCTATCCAGCTCTCTACTTTTCAGGGTATTTCTCACATGTTCTCATTTCCAGGGAACCCTATACTTGTACTCTGGCTACAAATCTGGGACTTCTCTGACATTTAGCTCACTGAACTATCACACATTTGTGCATTACCAACCCTACCCTTGGAGTGAAGCAGAGACAGAAATAAAGAAAACAAATTATAGAGATTTCCCACCACAGTATTAACCCAAAAGGAGCCCCTTTCCCCATTTCTCTATCCAGAGAAATGTATGTAACCAGAGAAATGTTTCTCTCAGAGTGGTAGATGCTCACACTGCCATTATTGCAGTATGAATGTGACTGCCTCAAGGCAAGGCTCAGAGAGATAAAATAAAAAGGGGAATTCCCATATACTCTCCAGCACACAAGGACCCCTTTCCTGGTTTTCTTTCAGAAATTTGGAGTTTCTCTTTTGCTGTCCATGCCTGCTATGCACTTCCCCAATATGTCCTGCCCTTGCTCCAAAGCTAGGAAACAAAAGGAGCAAAAAAAAAAAAAAAAAAAGAAAACCAGGAAACACACCGCTGCTGTAAAGGTCACTCTTCTTTTGACTTTTCTCTCAAAACCATCTACTGTTTTTTGTTTTGTTTTTTCAGTTATCAGGTAGTTGCTGTGTTTTTTCCAGAATCTTTAAAAAAATTTTTTTTTTTTAGCTGGGAAAAAATAGGCTGTAGTTGGCCTACTCTATCTTGATCAACACTGGAAGTTATAGATTTCATTTTTAATGTATTAATCTGAAGGACTAGCTCTTACATTCCTACTATGATTATGTTTTTCATAAGAATTACCTATAACATTACTAATATTTATACAAAACCAAAACAGTGAGTTTTTCTAAAAATGCCCAAGTTCAGAGAATCAAGACCATAGACTTCAGAGTCAGCCTGTCTGATTTTAGAAGTGGTTTTACTACTTGCTAGCTATGAGTCGGAATCGACTCGACAGCAACAGGTTTTTTTTTTTTTTTTGGTTTAGCTAGATATGATGGTTAATTTTAAGTCTCAACTTAGCTAGGCTATGTTGTCCCGTTGTTGGGCCAAATTCTATGCTAGATATTGCTCTGAAGGTATTGTATAGAGTGATTGACCTTAAGTAAAGGAGATTGCCCTCGAAAGCGTGTATGGGCCTCATTCAATCAGTTGAAGGCCTTAAGAGCAAAAAATGAGATTTCCTGGAGAGAAGGAATTCTGCCTCAAAAATATAACTCAGAAATCTGCCTGAATTTCTAGCCTGCCACCTGGCCTACCTATTTCAAAAGAAGACTGTAGGAGTTTCCAGTCTGCTGCCTGACCTACAAATTTTGTACTTTCTAGTCCCCATAATTGCATGAGCCAATTCCTTAAAATAAATTTCTCTCTCTGTCAGTATATATGTGTGGGGTGTGTGTGTGTGTGTGTGTGTGTGTGTGTATGTGTTTACTGGCTCTTCTTCTCTGGAGAACCGTGACTAATACACTAGGTAATCTTGGGCTGGCTAGATATTTAAACTCACTGAGCCTTTGTTTACTTATATCTAATTTGTAAGTTTGTGGAGAGGATTTAATGAGATAATGTAGATTGAAAGTTACATGAACTTGAAGAATTTCATCTACTTTGTTCAGCGCTCTGGCCTCAGTTTTTTTTTTTTTTTAATAATGTCTGGTACATAATAGGCAATTTAAATATTCAGTATATATGTGTAAAGCACCTGGCAGATAGTAGGTACTCAAAAAATGTTAGCCGTCACGATAGGTTATGAAATATCAATGAACACGTATTGGACAAATTGGGTGATGCATCTATACATGTATCCCAACTAAAATATTTACTACTGACACCCAACACATTATTCTTGGACTATTAAGATATTAAACATGAGATTAAATTATGAATATAGTATTAAAATGGCAGCAATTTATCAAAAATGTATTTAAATTTCTATCCTTCATTGCTTACCAGTGCAACAATTTTCACATTTACTTCCAGTTGGGTAGAGCAAAATTTTATTTTATTTAAAATTAAATTACTTCCTTCAAACATCAAGGGTTTGGGGAAGTAAAAGAGGGCTGACTTGCATGCTCTGAAGTTTAGTGATTATGCCATGTTCCCTCTATCCATGGTTTTCAAATATATGAGGCTGTCTTACTAGTTGTTGTAAATATCCAGAGGCACACTTAACCTTCACATCTTGAACACGAAGATGGCATTATCACAATGGAATGATCAGCTTCAGACCTCTTGGTACTATCATTATTCAAATATACCAGCTCAACCACTGACATTAGTAATTTTATCTACTAAGAAAGAAAAGTAAAGTATGACTTCTGCTTCAAAAGTGGAATTGCTTTTGAAATATCTAGTAAGAACTTCAAAGAGAAGTATGTGCCTTTATAGGGTGCAGAGTTACAGACTTCTGAGGTACATCCAAACACCTTGCGGGATTGGTTTACCGGGTAAAAAGGCTTAGGATCATAGTTTTGTGGGACAACTCAGTCGACTGGCATAAAATAGTTCATAAAGATAATGTTCTCCATCCTAGCTTGATAAGTAGTATCTGGACTCTTAAAAGCTTGCCAACGGCCATCTAAGCTACTACTACTGGTCTCTACTTGTCTGGAGCAAAAAAGAATGAAGGAAACAAAAGACTCAAAGAAGAAACTAGCCCACAGGATGGATAGCCCACACAAACCACAGCCCCTTTTAGCCTGAGACCAGAACTAGATGGTGCCCGGCTCCCACTGCGAGCCATTCTAATCAGGGACCAATAGAAGGTCCCGGATAGAATGGGAGAAAATTGTAGAAAAAAATCAAATTCTTAAAAAAGACTACTGAACCGATATAGACTAGAACCCCTGAGACTATCACCCTAAGATGCCCTTTTGATCCGGAACTGAAGCCACTGCCAGAGGGCACCGTTAAGCCAAATAATAGATGGGCTTATAAAATAAACAATATCACCTATGAATAATGTGTTTCTTTAAACAACCAACTATCTGAGACCAAATGGTCAACATCTACCCAAAACCATAGATAAGAAAGCAAGGAGGGGCAAGAAAGCTAGATTAATGGAAACAGAACAAACAGAATGGAAATAATGAGAATGCTGACACATTGTGAAAATTATAACCAATGTCACAGAACAATCTGTATAAAAATTGTTAAATGGGAACCTAATTTGCTGTGTAAACATTCACCTAAAACAATAAAATATTTTTTAAAAAAGGATGTGCCCTGGCAACAGTGCTCAATCCATGAGCCAGCTTGAGTAATCAAGTTATACAGTAGTCCTATTCTCAGTCCCTACAAGACATCAATCATATCAAAACGATGAACAAATTGCCTGAGACGTCACAGTGCTGCCCTCCTTTGCTTTCTCATCTTCCTGTAATTTCAAAGGCATTTCACTTCTCAACAGACCAACTAAAAAAATATTGTTTTGTGTGTGTGTTTCTAATCCTAAACAAGTCTGGAAAAGCTAAGCAGAAATGGGCCCAATTGGTAGCTATAATACAATGTAATTGTGCAGTGTTTAATTATATCTCTGTTACTTTTCATCTGTGTCAAGAAAACCTTCCTATGCAAAATATCGCTTTTAACTTGAATAAGTGAAAATGATGAGGATATTAGACTGCCTGGCTTTTGTAGGATAGATATTTATGAGCATTATAGTTTCTGTAGTTGGTTTAAAAATACAGAATCTTGATTCTTTGGTTGTCTTTAGAATAAATAGGTATGAAAAACAAACATATTTAATGGAAACTCTAACTCAACTCAACCAACAGTTATGTGAGCCCCTGCCAGGGTTCTCGATATTGTTGGCAGCATTAAAATGATTCAGAATTACTCCCTATCTAATATTAGGGATTAACAAAAACCACAACACTTATGTGGTACTCACTATGTGCTAGAAGCTGATTTAAGCAGATTATATAAATTAATTTATTTAACCTTCACAATAAATCCTACGATGTAGATACTATACTATAATTATCCTCATTTTCCATACGTATCAACTGAGGCAAAGAGAGGTTACGTTACTTACCCAAGGTAACATAGATATTAAGTGGTAGAGACATAGATTTTTAAACACAGTCTGGATATAGAGGTGATTATCCAAGCCACTATACTACCCTGAATACTAAGATATAGCACTAAAAATACGGTGATCAAAATAAGAGGGTGCTAGTCAAAGATTATGGAGGGTTAAAATGACGAAAGTTATCACATTTAGATTACAGGTGGAAGGATGATTAGAAAATAATTTTTTAGAAAATCCTCTGCTTGAAAAGACACAAGTAAAATACTTCAAAAGGGGAAGAGAGAAGAAGATAATCCCAGAAAAGAGAACAGCATGAATAAGAACTATAATTTTTATCAAATGGGGCAGTGTCATCTTGCACTAAAATTTTTAACTACATAGAAAAAAAAATCTAGATTTCAAATTTCTGGTTAAGTTTTCACATTTTTTCTGCTTCTGTCCTGCTCTGTAGGCATATTAAAACAAATTTCATTGACATAAGAGAAAATGACAGAGTAAGGACCTCTGAAAGTGCTTTCCTCCATAAAAGCAATAAGAAAAATGGCAAAAATGGTCAGAAAGTTTTCAAAAATTTGGGAATTAACCAAAGGCTTACAGCAATCCAGGGGGCATTTATTTAAGAGGAATGCTTGAATCTCAGTATGAACAGTGAGCTTTGTCACATTTTAGCTTATCTTATTACCATTCCCCCCTTTCCAGCTTCATGACAGTCCTGAAAACAGCCTACAATTACACTGAAAACCAGCAGCCTGGCAGCTATCAGAGAGGGCAGAATGGAACTGAAGCTCCTTCAAAGCCTCGTTTCCAGAGAATTGACATTATTGACTATCTGGTTGTTTCTCTGGAAGGCCCCTCTTGCAAGGCTATCTTTATTTAACCAGATTTGGAGCTCACCAAATAGGAAAAGCCTTTTCTTCAGGGGCATTTGTTAAAAAATGTGTCCTAGAGGTAGTTGTTCAGTTTTGGAGCTACCTGAGGCAGTGGATAGGCTTTGAAGCAAACAAGAGGGTAACCAAAAAGCCTAAAAAGAAAAACTGGAGAGTGAGATATTTATAAAGGTTCTGAAAAACTTGGACATAATTCTGGGAACCTAGAGGGTGACCTGCATACATAAGGATGTGTGCATGCCCAAGGGGGAATGTGATTTTCAAATTATATTGTTTTTTAAAAATCTAGTTGTCAAACCACAAAAAAATTAAAAGTGCCGTAGTGGTTAAGTGCTACGGCTGCTAACCAAGAGGTCGGCAGTTTGAATCCGCCAGGCACTCCTTGGAAACTCTGTGTGGCAGTTCTACTCTGTCCTATAGGGTCGCTATGAGTCGGAATCGACTCAACGGCACTGGGTCTGGGTATGGAAAGAAAGAAGAAAGTATGGCCCATACATAGGAAAAAACTGAGTAATCAATAGAAACCACTCCTGAGGGCCCAGATATTGGACTTACTAGACAAAAGCTTTAAGTCAGCTATGTTAAATGTATCTAAAGTACTACCAGGAACTATGTCTAAAGCACTAAAGCAAAGTGTGAGAATAAGTTTGCACCCAAAAAAAATATTAATACAAAGATAGAAATAAAAGAGAACCAAGTAAAATTTCTGGAATTAAAAAGTATAATAACTAAAACAAAAAAAAATTCACTAGAACAGTTGGTTCAACAGCAGATCGGAGTAAATGGAAGAAAGAATCAACAAACTTGAAGGCAGGGCAATTAAGATTACCCAGCCTGAGTAACAGAAAGAAAAACAAGTAAATAAAACTGTAGAGAGGAGGCAGAGCCAAGATGTCGGAATAGACAGATGCTTCCGGCAAGCCCTCTTACAACAAAGGCCAGAAAAAACAAGTGAAACGAGTATATTTATGACAAGCTAGGAGCCCTGAACATCAAAGGCAAGCATAGAAAATGAACTGAGGGGCAGAGGGAGGAAGAGCCGGTTCAGAAGCAGAGACTAATTACTGGACCTGAATCGTGCTGAGCCCTCAAGCATCACTTGGAGGAGTGGCAGCGGTGGCAGGCTGGTACTAGCGTTGGGCCACAGTTTCCTCAGGAAGAAGCAGCCACCCACACAGACTACTCACACCTCCGGAACCAGAGAAGAATGGCAGTCTCAGCAAAAGCTAAGTAATTCTGTATATTTTACCGTGCCCCTCCACCCCTCAGCTCCCAAGCCGGCTTCAGGGGCTGATCAGCCTGGGCCTGAGATGGGTCCTCCTGAGAGCCTAGAGCCATCCTCCCAGCCTTGGAGAGGGAAAAAAATAGTAATTAAGGGAAAAGATAATTTGCCAGCTCCACTAACCAGGGGAGCTCAGGACAGAAGCAGCTCCTGTCCAGGCATAAATGGTCCGTGGACTTTGAGTATGTTTCCCCTCTGCATGGACCTGTGTGGGCCTCTTTCAGGAGACTAGGCCCTTGTTGGCAGACTACAACCATTTCAGCTGTGCGGTAGAAAGGTGAGTGTTTGATGTTGGACATTGCTTTGCCTATTAATCAGGGTCCTCACCTACCCACATCAGGGGCCTAAGGACTGGTGGCTCCACGAGGTCACCCAGCCACCTGCGACAAGTGTCCAAGGATAACTGGTACCTCCCAGTCCTTACAACCAAAAACATTGGGTGCCCATGGTCCATCTGCAGAACCCACCCACCTGTACGCTCTAGGGAACAGGGAAACGCTCCCCTCAAAGACATGATTCTCAGCCCCCTGCCTTGTTCAGAGTGTGATCCCTGCTGCAGCCAGATACCAGTACCTACACCAATCACCCCTGCCCCTGTAAGACTGCAGGACAGAGCCTGTACTGCATGCTTGATGATCAGCTACCTGGACACCTGAGTTGAATTCATATAAGAAAAGTGAGTGGACTCCTAGGCTGATATACCTGATAGCAATGCTAGCCATCTGGGGACACAATGTCAGAGCTCCAAAGGCGAAAATAATCAAGCTAGCTCACTCAAGCAACCCATTTGGGCATATCAAAACAAAACAAAGCAAGAAGCTAAAACACAGTAAGCAAACATAAAATAAACTAATACAATAACTTATAGATGGCTCAGAAACAACAGTCAATATCAAGTCACATACAGAAACAGACCACGATCACCTCAACAAGCTCTCAAAACAAAGAATCAAGTGATCTTCTAGATGAAAGTACCTTCCTGGAATTACAAGAGGCAGAATACAAAAGATTAATATACAGAACTCTTCAAGACGTCAGGAAGGAAATGAAGCAATACGCAGAACAAGCCAAGGAACACACAGATAAAGCAATTGAAGAAATTAAAAAGATTATTCAGGAACATAATGAAAAATCTAATAAGCTGGAAAAAACCCAAAGACAGGCAGCAATGAGAAATTCAGAACAATAAAATTACAGAAGTAGAAAATTCAATAGAAAGTCAGATGAGACGAGCAGAATTGAGCAAGTAGAAGGCAGAATTTCTGAACTTGAAGATAAAGCACCTGTCACTAGCATATCTGAAGAAAACTCAGATAAAAGAATTTTAAAAAATGAAGAAACCTTAAGAATCATGTACAACTCTATCAAGAGAAATAACCTACAAGTGATGGGAGTACCACAACAGGGAGGGATAACAGAAAATACAGAGAGAATGGTTGAAGATTTGTTGGCAAAAACTTTCCTGATATCATGAAAGATGAGATGATGTCTAACCAAGATGCTCATCGAACTCCACATAAGGTAAATTTTAAAAGAAAGTGACCAAGACATATTATAATCAAACTTGCCAAAACCAAAGATAAAGAGAGAATTTTAAGAACAGCTAGGGATAAAAGAAAAGTCACCTACAAAGAACAGTCAATAAGATAAGCTCGGACAACTCGGGAGAAACTATGCAGGCAAGAAGGCGAAGGGAAGACTTATATAAAAAATTGAAGGAAAAAAATTACCAGCCAAGGATCTTATATGCAGCAAAACCGTCTCTCAGATACAAAGGTGAAATTAGGATATTTCCAGATAAACAGAAGTTTAGGGAATTCATAAAAACCAAACCAAAAGTACAAGAAATACTAAACGGGGTTCTTTGGTTAGAAAATCAATAACATCAGGTATCAACCCAAGACTAGAACACTGGGCAGAACAATCAGAAGTCAACCCAGGAAGGGAAATAAAAAAAAAAAATCAAGATAAAAAATGCTCAAAACAGGGTAACAGAGATGATATTATGTAAAAGAAGACAACATTAAAACAATAAAGAGGGATGAAGAAATGTAGCCATAGATCTCCCATACAGAGAGGAAGGCAAGGCAATACAAAGAAATAAAAGTTAGGTTTAAATTTAGAAAAATAGGGGTAAACATTAAGGTAAACACAGAGGAGACAAACTATCCTACACGTCAAAAAAAAATACAAGAAAAAAATAGAGACTAAGCAAAAACAAATCAGCAACAACAAATATGAGGAAAGGACAATATATAAAGTTAATCTACTCAGCAAAAAATATTAAGTGGGAAAAAGAAACAGTCAACAACACACAAAAACAGACATCAAAATGATAACACTAAATTCGTACCTATCCGTAATTACACCGAATGTAAACGGATTAAATGCACCAATAAAGAGACAAAGAGTGGCAGAATGGATTAAAAAACAAGATCCGTCTATATGCTACCTACAAGAGACAAACCTTAGACTTAGAGACAAAAACAAACTAAAACTCAAAGGATGGAAAAAAATATATCAAGCAAACAACAATCAAAAAAGAGCAGGAGTGGCAATACTAATTCCTGACAAAATAGACTTTAAAGTTAAATCCATCAGAAAGGATAAGGAAGGACACTATATAATGATTAAAGGGACAATACACCAAGAAGATATAACCCTATTAAATATTTATGCACCCAATGACAGGGCTGCAAGATACATAAAAAAAACTCTATCAGCACTGAAAAGTGAAATGGACAGTTCCACAATTACAATACGAGACTTCAACACACCGTTTTTGGTGAAGGACAGGACTTCCAGAAAGAAGTTCAATAAAGACACTGAAGATCTAAAGGCCACAATCAACCAACTTGACTTCACAGACATATAGAGAACAGTCCACCCAACAGCAGCCAAGTATACTTTCTTTTCTAGTGCCCATGGAACATTCTCTAGAATCGACCGCATATTAGGTCATAAAGCAAGCCTTGGCAGAACCCCAAAACATTGAAATATTACAAAGCATCTTCTCTGTCCGTTAGGCTATAAAAGTGGAAATAGATAACAGAAAACTCAAGGAAAAGAAATCAAACACTTGGAAACTGAACAATACCCTGCTCAAAAAAGACTGGAATACAGAAGACATTAAGGATGGACTGAAGAAATTCACAGAATCCAATGAGAATGAAAGGACTTCCTACCAGAATCTTTGGGACACAGCGAAAGCAGTGCTCAGAGGCCAATTTATATCAATAAATGCACACATACAAAAAGAAGAAAGGGCCAAAATCAAGGAATTATCCCTACAACTTGAACAAATAAAAGAGAGGAACAAAAGAAACCCTCAGGCACCAGAAGACAAATAATAAAAATTAGAGCAGAACTAAATGAAATAGAAAACAGAAAAACAATTGAAAGAATTAACAAGACCAAAAGTTGGTTCTTTGAAAAAATCAACAAAATTGATAAACCATTGGCCAAACTGACAAAAGAAAAACAGGAGAGGAAGCAAATAACCCGAATAAGAAATGGGATGGGCGATATTACAATGGACCCAACTGATATTAAAAGAATCATGTCAGATTACCATGAAAAATTGTACTCTAACAAATTTGAAAACCTAGAAGGAATGGATGAATTCCTAGACACACATTACCTACCTAAACTAACACAAACAGAGGTAGAATGATATTGCAACAGACTCAACTGAAATTAAAAGAATCATATCAGATTACTGTGAAAAATAGTACTCTAACAAATTTGAAAACCTAGAAGAAATGGATGAATTTCTAGAAACACATCACCTACCTAAACTAACACAAACAGAGGTAGAACAACTAAATAGACCCATAACAAAAGAAGAGATTGAAAAGGTAATCAGAAAACTCCCCCCCAAAAAAGCCCTGGCACAGACGGCTTCACTGCAGAGTTCTACCAAACTTTCAGAGGAGAGTTAACACCACTACTACTAAAGGTATTTCATAGCATAGAAAAGGATGGAATACTACCAAACTCATTCTATGAAGCCAGCATATTCCTGATACCGAAGCCAGCATATTCCTGATACCAAAACCAGGTAAGGACACCACAAAAAAAGAAAATTACAGACCTATATCCCTCATGAACACAGATGCAAAAATTCTAGCCAAGAGAATTCAACAACATATTAAAAAATAATTCACCATGAGCAAGTGGGATTCATACCAGGTATGCAGGGATGGTTCAACATTAGAAAAACAATTAATGTAAGCCATCATATAAATAAAAGATAACAATCACATGATTTTATCAATTGGTGTAGAAAAGGCATTTGACAAAGTTCAACACTCATTCATGATAAAAACTCTCAGCAAAATAGGAATAGAAGGAAAAGTCCTCAACATAATAAAGGGCTTTTATACAAAGCCTTATACAAAGCCAACAGCCAACATCATCCTAAATGGAGAAAGCCTGAAAGCATTCCCCTTGAGATCGGGAGCCAGACAAGGATGCCCTTTATCACCACTCTTATTCCATATTGTGCTGGAGGTCCTAACCAGAGCAATTAGGCTAGATAAAGAAATAAAGGGCATCCAGACTGTCAAGGAAGAAGTAAAAGTACCTCTATTTACAGATGGCTCTGTCTTATACACAGAAAACGTTACGGAATCCTCAAGAAAACTACTGAAACTAATAGAAGAGTTCAGCAGATTAACAGGATACAAAACAAACATACAAAAATCAGTTGGATTCCCCTACACCTACAAAAAGAACATCGAAGAGGAAACCACCAAATCAATACCATTTACAGTAGCCCCCAAGAAGACAAAATACTTAGGAATAAATCTTACCAGAGATGTAAAAGACTTATACAAAGAAAAGTATGAAACTCTTCCACAAGAAACCAAAAGAGACCTACATAAGTGGAAAAACATACCTTGCTCATGGATAGGAACACTTAACAGTATAAAAATATCTAGTCTACCAAAAGCTATCTGTAAATTTACTGCAATTCCGATCCAAATTCCAACGACATTTTTTAATGAGATGGAGAAACAAATCACCAACTTCATATGGAAGGGCAAGAGGACCCAGATAAGTAAAGCATTACTGAAAAAGGAGAACAAAGTGGGATATGCCTCACTCTACCTGATTTTAGAACTTATTATACTGCCACAGTAGTCAAAACTGCCTGGCACCGGTACAGCAACAGACACATAGACCAGTGGAACAGAATTGAGAATCCAGACATAAATCCATCAACGTATGAGGAATTGATATTTGACAAAGGCCCCACCCAAAGCAGTTAAATGGAGAAAAGACAGTCTTTTTAATAAATGGTGCTGGCATAACTTGATATCCATCTGCAAAAAAATGGAACAAGACCCATACCTCATAGCATGCACATAAACGAGCTCAAAATGGATCAAAGATCTAAATATAAAATCTAAAACGATAAAGATCATAGAAGAAAAAATAGGGACAACGTTAGGAGCCCTAATACATGGTGTAAACTGTACAAAACATTACTAACAATGCAGAAGAAAAACTAGGTATCTGGGAGCTCCTAAAAATCAAACACCTATGCTCATCCAAAGACTTCACCAAAAGAATAAAAAGATTACCTACAGACTGGGAAAAAGTTTTTAGCTATGACATTTCTGATCAGTGCCTATCTCTAAAATCTACATAATACTGCAAAAACTCAACTACAAAAAGACAACCCAGTTAAAAAATGGACAAAAGATATGAATAGACACTGCACTAAAGAAGACATTCAGGTTGCTAACAGATACTTGAGGAAATGCTCGCAATCCTTAGCCATTAGAGAAATGCAAATCAAAGCTACAACGAGATTTCATCTCACTCCAACAAGGCTGCCATTAATCCAAAATACAAAAAATAATAAATGTTGGAGAGGCTGTTCAGAGATTGGAACACTTATACACTACTGGTGGGAATGTCAAATGGTACAACCACTTTGGAAATGGATTTGGCGTTTCCTTAAAAAGCTAGAAATAGAACTACCATACGATCCAGCAATCCCACTCCTTGGAATATATCCTAGAGTAATAAGAGCCTTCACACAAACAGATATATGCACACCCATGTTCATTGCAGCACCTTTTACAATGGCAAAAAGATGGAAGCAACCAAGGCGCCAATCAACGGATGAATGGATAAATAAACTATTGTATAGTCACGTAATGGAATACTACACATTGATAGAGAACAGTGATGAATCTGTGAAACATTTCATAACATGGAGGAATCTGGAAGGTATTATGCTGAGTGAAATTAGTTGCGAAAGGACAAATATTGTATAAGACCACTATTATAAGAACTCGAGAAATAGTTTAAACAGAGAAGAAAATATTCTTTGAGGGTTACGAGAGAGGGGAGGGAGGGACGGTGGGAGAGGGATATTCATTAATTAGATAGTAGATAAGAACTACTTTATGTGATGGGAAATACAACACACAGTACATGGAAAGTCAGCACAACTGGACTAAACCAAAAGCAAATAAGTTTCCTGAATAAACTGAATGCTTCAAACATCAGCGTAGCGGGGGGTATTTTGGGCCCCATGGTTTCAGGGGACATCTAAGTCAATTGTCATAGTATAATCTATTAAGAAAACATTCTGCATCCCACTTTGGAGAGTGGCGCCTTGGGTCTTAAACGCTAGCAAGCGGCCATCTAAGATGCGTCAATTGGTCTCAACCCACCTGGATCAAAGGAGAATGAAGAACACCAAGGACACACGGTAATTATGAGCCCAAGAGACAGAAAGGGCCACATGAACCTGAGACTCCGTCAGCCTGAGACCAGAGGAACTAGGTGGTGCCTGGGTACAATCGATGACTGCCCTGACAGGAAACATAAACGAGAATCCCTGAGGGAGCAGGAGAGCAGTGGGATGCAGACCCAAAATTCTTGTAAAAAGACCAGACTTAATGGTCTGACTGAGACTAGAAGGACCCCAGTGGTCGTGGCCCCCAGACCTTCTGTTGGCCCAGGATAGGAACCATCCCCAAAGCCAAGTCTTCAGACAGGGATTGGACTGGACAATGGGATGGAGAGTGATGCTGATGAGGAGTGAGCTTCTTGGATCAGGTGGACACTTGAGACTATGTTGGCATCTCCTGCCTGGATGGGAGATGAGAGGGTAGAGGAGGTTAGATGCTGGCGAAATGGATACGAAAAGAGAGTGGAAGGAGGGAGCGGGCTGTCTCGTTAGCGGGGGAGCAATTGGGAGTATGTAGCAAGGTGTATATATAAATGTTTGTGTGAGAGTCTGACTTGATTTGTAAACTTTCACTTAAAGCACAATAAAAATAAAAAAAAATGTAGAGAGACTCAGAGACACAGAGGGTACCATCAAGCATACCAATGTCCAATAAGGAAATTCTTGAAAGAGAGGAGAGATAAAGGGACAGAATGAATGTTTAAATAATGGCAGAAAACTTCCCAAATTGAATTAAAACTACAAGTCTACACATCAAAGAAGTCCAATGAACTCCAAGTAGGAAAAATTTAAAAAGATCCATACCAAGATGCATTATGACCAAACTGTCAACAGCAAAAGACAAAAAGAAATCTTGGAAGCATCAAGAGAGAGAGAACTTATCATTCAAAAGGGATCCTGAATAAGATTAACAAGGGATTTATCATTAGAAACCATGGAGGCCAGGAAGCAGTGAGATAACATATTCGAAGTGCTTGAAAATATTGTCAACCAAGAATTCTGTATCTAGAGAAACTGTCACTCAAAATGAAGGAAAATTAACACATTCCAAGATAAACAAAATCAGAGAGATTTTGTCACTAGCAAACTTACTTGAGAAGAAAGGAAGTCCTTCAGGCTTGCATGACCAGAAACTAGGAAGTAACTCAAATTCACAAGAAGAGATAAAAAGCACTGATAAAGGTAGCTACATATGTAAATATAAAAGTGTATAAAGGTGTTTTTTGTTTTAACACCTTTTTCTTAAATATGACTTAAAACACAACTGCATAGAGGAATAATTATAAATCCATAGTGATGACCATGTAACTTATAAAGATATAATTTGAATGATGATAATGTCACACAGGAGAAGGGAGAATATGGAGCTATTATAGGAGCAAAGTTTGTGTACACTATTAAAGCTGAGTTGTTATTAAATTAAAATTGGTTGTTCCAAGTTAAGATATTAATTGTAATCCCCAAGGCAAACACTAAGAAAATAACTCACAACAGTAGAGTAAATTAAATGACGAAGGAATTAAAATGGTACACTAGAAAATATCTATTTAACACTAAAGAAGGTAGTAACGGAGGAATCCCAGTGCCATCGAGTCAATTCCAACTCATGGCGAGGAATAGAGAAACAAAAATAAGGCACATCACATACAGGAAAAAAAAAATGGCAGACTTAAATCCTACATTATAGAAAACTATTTTAAGGTTAAATAGATTAAACACTAATTAAAAGGAAGAGATGGGCAGAAGCACCTCAATCAAAAGGCAGTAAAAACAGGATGCAACTATATACTGTCTACAAGATACATAGATAAGATCCAAAGATCTCAAAAATGTGTTCAGGTCTCAAAGAATGAGATTAGAAGTGTCCCCTCTTCTATTTTTTGGAAGAGATTGAGAAATGTTGGTATACATTCTTCTTTAAATGCTTGATGTTTGGTAGAATACACAAGTGAAAACATCTGGACCTGCATTATTCTTTGTGGGTAGTGTTTTATTTTTTTAATTGTGCTTTAAGTAAAAGTTTATAGTTCAATTTAGTTTCTCATACAAAAATTTATACACACATTGTTATGTGACCTCAGTTGCTCTCCCTAAAATACGACAGCACACTCCCCCTTTCCACCCAGGATTTCCCGTGTCCATTCAACCAGCTCCTGTCCCTTTTTGCCATCTAATCTTGCCTTCGGACAGGAGCTGCCCATTTAGTCTCATGTATCTCCTTGAGCTAAGAAGCATCCTCTTCATGAATATCATTTTAAGTCTTATAGTCCAGTGTAACGTCTGTCTCAAGAGTTGGCTTCAGGAATGGTTCCGTTTCTGGGCTAACAGAGAGTCCAGGGGACCATGTCTCCTGGGGTCCCTCCAGTCTCAGTCAGACCACTAAGTTTGTTCTTTATACTAGAATTTGAGTTCGGCAGCCCACTTTTCTCCTGCTCCATCAGGTACTCCCTGTTGTGTTCCCTGTCAGGGCGGTCATTGGTGGTAGCCAGGCACCATCTAGTTCTTCTGGTCTCAGGCTGATGGAGTCTCTGGTTTATGTGGCCCTTTCTGTCTCTTGGGCTCATAATTACCTTGTGTCTTTGATGTTCTTCATTCTCCTTTGCTCCAGGTGGCTTGAGACCAATTGATGTGTCTTAGATGGCTGCTTGCTAGCTTTTAAGACCCCATGTCACTCTCCAAGATGGGATGCAGAACATTTAATCAACTTTGTTATGCCAATTGATCTAGATGTCCCCTGAAACCATAGTCCCCAGCCCCCCGCCCCTGCTACTCTGCCTCTTGAAGTGTTTGGTTGTATTCAGGAAACTTCTTAGCTTTTGGTTTAGTTCAGTTGTACTGACTTCCCCTGTATTGTGTGTTGTCCTTCTCTTCATCTAAGATGATTCTTGTCTACTATCTAGTTAGTGAATACCCCTCTCCCTCCCTCCCTCTGTACCCTCGTAAGGATCAAAGAATGTTTTCTTCTGTGTTTAAACCTTTTCTTACAATAGTGGTCTCATACAATATTTGTTCTTTTGTGACTGACTAGTTTCACTCAGCATAATGCCTTCCAGATTCATCCATGTTACGAGATGTTTTGCAGATTCATCGTTGTTCTTTATGGTTGAGTAGGAGTATTCTACTGTGTGAATATACCATAATTTTTTTATCCATTCGTCCTTTGGTGGGCACCTAGGTTGTTTCCATCTTTTTTGCTATTGTGAACAGTGTTACAATGAACATCGGTGTTCATATATCTATTCCTGTGATAGCTGTTATATCTCTAGGATATATTCCAAGGAGTAGGATTGCTAGATCAATTTTTTTTTTATGGTACTTCCATTTCTAGCTTTTTAAGGAAGCGCCAAATCAGTTTTCAAAGTTCCCACCAGCAGTGTATAAGTGTTCCAGTCTCTCCACAACCTCTCCAGCATTTATTATTTTGTGTTTCTTGGATTAATACTAGCCTTGTTGGGGCGAGATGGTATCTCATTGTAGTTTTGATTTGCATTTCTCTAATGGCTAATGATCGTGAGCATTTCCTCATGTATCTGTTAGCCACCTGAATGTCTTCTTTGATGATGTGTGGGTTTATATCCTTTGCCCATTTTTTAAATGGGTTATTTGTCTTTTTGTGGTTGAAGTTTTGCAGTATTTTGTAGCTTTTAGGGATTAGACGCACATCGAATTTGTCAGTCAAAAATTTTTTCCCAGTCTCTAGGTTGTCTTTTTACTCTTTTGATGAAGTCTTTGGGTGAACATAAGTGTTTGATTTTTAGGAGCTGCCACGTATCTAGTTTTTCTTCTGGTATTTGTGCATTGTTAGTAACGTTTTGTATTCTGTTTATGCCATGCATTAGGGCTCCTAGCTTTGTCTGTGGGAAGTATTTTGATTAATTTAATCAGTCTACTTGTTATGTCTATACAGAATTTCTAGTTCTTCTTGAGTAAGTCTCTGTAGCTCATGCTTTAAGTTAGATAATTTGTTGGCATACCATTTTTCAGAGCATTCCCTTAAAATTCTCTTTATTTATGTAAGATCAGTAGCAATGCCTCTCTTTCATTTCTGACTTTAGCAATCTGAATCTTTTTCTCTTGTTCAGTCTAGCTAACGGTTTGTCAGTTTTGATCTTTCCAAAGAATCAGCTTTAGGTTTTGTTGAGTTTCTGTGTTTTTTTCTATTCTCTGCTTCATTGGTTTCCTGTTCTAATCCTAATTATTTCCTTTCTCCTGCTTGCTTTGGCTTTACTTTGCTCTTCTTCTCCCTATCCTTAAGGTGGAAAGTTAGCTTGTTGATTTGGGATCTTTTTTATTCTTTTTTAATGTAAGAGTTTTTAGCTATAAATTTAACTTTAAGCTCTGCCTTAGCTGCATCCCATGAGTTTTGGTATGTTATGTCTTTATTTTATTCATGTTAAAATATTTTATAATTTTTCTTATAATTTATTTTTTTATTCATTAGTTATTTAGTAATGTGTTGTTGGAAACCCTGGTGGCGTAGTGGTTAAGAGCTATGGCTGCTAATGAAAAGGTCGGCAGTTCTAATCCACCAGGCGCTCCTTGGAAACTCTATGGGGCACTTCTACTCTGTCCTATAGGGTCACTATGAGTTGGAATCTACTCAACAGCAACGTGTTTTTGGTTAATGTGTTGATTAATTTCCACACATTTGTGAATTTCCCAAATTTCCTATTATTGATTTATAATTTCATTCCATTTTTGTCAGAGAACATATATTCTATGATTTCCATCCTTTTATATTTATTGTGACTATTTTATGGCCTAACATATTGTCTATCCTGGAGAATGATCCATGCACACTTAAGAATGTTCTTCTGTTGTTGGAGTGGAGTATTTTATAAATGTCTGTTAAATCTAGTTGGTGTATAGCATTCTTCGAGTGTTCTAATTTTTTATTCATCTCCCGAACATTTTTTCTCTTCATTATTGAAAGGGGGTATGAAAGTCTCTGAGCATTATCATTGAATTGTCTCTTTCTCACCTCAATTTCAACAGCCTTTGCTTTACTTATCTTGCAGCTCTATTTTTAGTTGTCTATTTTTTTTATAGAAATATATTTATGGATCAACCCTTTTGTCATTATAAAATGTCCTTCTTTATTTTATGATTTAAACTCTATTTTCTCTGATGTAATTCCCTACTTAAACACATCGCTGCTCCCAACCACCTACATTGGCTGTTAATGTCATATACACTGCTGTTGTTGTCAGCTGCCGTGGAATCAGTTCTGACTCATAGCAACCATATGTACAGCAGAACAAAACACTGCCTGGTCCTGCACCAATCTCACAATCATTTTTATGCTTGAATCCATTGTTGCAGCCTCTGTGTCAATCCATCTTGTTAAGGGTCTTCCTCTTTTTCAATGACCCTCTACTTTACCAGCATGATGTCCTTCTCCAGGGATAACATACTCAAGATATATGAGACATAGCCTCCTCGTCCTTGCTTCTGAGGAGCAGTCTAGCTGTACTTCTTCCAAGAAAGATTTGTTCCTTCTTTTCACAGTCAATGGCATATTCAATATTCTTCGCCAACACTATAATTCAAAGGCGTCGATTCTTCTTCAGTCTTGCTTATTCATTGTCCAGCTTTTGCATGCATATGAGGGGACTAAAGTATCATGGCTTTGGTCAGGCACTCTTTAGTTGTCAAAGTGACATCTTTGCTTTTCAAGACTTTAAACAGGTCTTTTGCAGCAGATTTGATCAATGCAAATATATTATTTGATTCCTTGACTGCTGCTTCCATGGACATTGATTGTGGATCCAAGTAAAATGAAATTCTTGACACCTTCAGTATTTTCTCTCTTCTCTATAACATATAAAAGGTAATATATATGACGTATGATCATAGCAAGCAATCAGGAACCAATGGTACTGAAGGAAGAGGTCCAAGTTCACTGAAGGCATTGGTGGAAAACAAGGCTCCAGGAATTGACAGAATATAAATTGAGATGTTTCAACAAATGGATGCAGCACTAGAAGTGTTTATTCACCTATGCCAAGAAATTGGGAAGAAGGCTTCCTGGCCAACTGACTGGAAGAGATCCTTATTTCTGCCTATTCCCAAGAAAGGTGATCCGACTGAATGTGGAAATTATCGAACAATGTCATTAATATCACGCACAACTAAAATTTTGATGATCTTCCAAAAGTGGCTGCAGCAGTACATTGACAGGGAACTGCCAGAAATTCAAGCCAGATTCAGAAGAGGACATGGAATAAGAAATATCATTGCTGATGTCAGATGGATAATGGATGAATGCAGAGAATACCAGAAAGATGTTTGCCTGTGTTTTATTTTTTTTTTTTTATTGAGTGTGCAAAGGCATTCAACTGTGTGGATCATAACAAATTATGGATAACATTGCAAAGAATGGGAATTCCAGAACATTTAATTGTGCTCATGAGGAACCTGTACATAGATCAAGAGCCAGTCATTCAAACAGAACAAGGGGATACAGTGGGGTTTATTGTCCAGAAATGTGTGTGCCAGGGTTGTATCCTTTCACCACACTTACTCAATCTGTATACTGAGCAAATAATACAAGAAGCTGGACTATATGAAAAAGAACAAAGTGGCGTTAGGATGGGAGGAAGACTCATGAACAACCTGTGTTATGCAGATAACACAACCTTGCTTGCTAAAAGTGAAGAGGAATTGAAGCATTTACTGATGAAGATAAAATACTACAGCCTTCAGTACAGATTACACCTCAACATAAAGAAAACAAAAATCCTCACAACTGGACCAATAAGAAGCATCATAATAAAAGAAGAAAAGATTGAAGTTGTCAAGGATTTCATTTACTTGGATCTGCTATTGACACCCATGGAAGCAGCTGTCAAGAAACCAAAGGATGCATTGCCTTGGGCAAATCTGCTGCAAAAGGCCTCTTTAAGGTGTCATAAAGGCAAAGAAGTCACCTTGAAGACTAACGTGTGTCTGACCCAAGCCATGGTGTTTTCAATTGCCTCATATGCATGCAAAAACTGGACAACGAATAAGGGAGAATGAAGAATTGACGTCTTTGTCTTGTGGTGTTGGTGAAGAATATTGAACATACCATGGACTGCCAGAAGAATGAACAAATCTGTCTTGGAAGAAATGCAGCCAGAGTGCTCCTTGGAAGTGAGGATGACGAGACTTTGTCTCAGGTACTTTGGACATGTTATCAGAAGGCACCAGTCCCTGGAGAAGGACATCAAGCTTGGGAAAGTAGAGGGCTAGTGAAACAGAGGTAGATCCTCAACGAGATGGATGGATAGTGACTGCAACAATGTGCTCAAACATAGCAATGATTGTGTGGATGGCACAGGACCAGGCAACATTTTCTTCTATTGTACATAGGGTCACTATGAGTCAGAACCGACCTGATGGCACCCAACAACAGCATTGTAGCAATACTGGATACTGATTACCTTGCCCCCTCTCTGGGGCTTGTTTGTTTTGTGATATGTCTAGACTATTTTTGTGAAGTTTATTTCCCCTGTAATTTGGAGCCTTTGTTGTCACTTTTCACAGGGCACACAGCCTTGTGTGTGTGCAATCCCCCTGTGATGACAGTCATTTTTAGCAGGTCTCTCACTGACTGTCTCTTTCTCTGATTTCTTTGTTATTTCTTTGAAGTTAAAACCTAAGTATTATACTCTACTAATTTCCTGCTAGGAAACCCTGGTGGCATAGTGGTTAAGCGCTACAGCTGCTAACCAAGAGGTCGGCAGTTTGAATCTGCCAGGCACTCCTCGGAAACTCTATGGGACAATTCTACTCTGTCCTATAGGGTCACTATGAGTCGGAATAGACTTGATGGCAGTGGGTATGGGGTAGTAATTTCCTGCTAGGAGCCCTGGTGACACAGTGGTTAAGAGCTTAGCTGCTAATCAAAAGGTCGGCAGTTTGAATCCACTAGCCGCTCCTTGGAAACCCTATGGGGCAGTTCTATTCTGTCCTCTAGGGTCATTATGAGTCAGAACTGACTTGACAGAACGGGTAATGGGTAATTTCCAGCTGATTTTTCCATTGTTTACAATAATGCCCTGCAGCATAAACTGTTCATCAGTCTGATCCAATTATATTCAGTTTGGAATAATTTTAGAGACTCGTCTTTGAGGTTTGTTCTGACTTCAGGAAGGCTCTTCTTAGTTGTCTCCCCCTAAATATCTTGAGTGAACTAGCTGACTTATGGCTTAGGTTATTCTTCTTAATTAAAAGGAGGTATTCTTTTTGAGAGTGTTGTTGTGCTTGAACTTAACCACATTTTGTTTGAAATAGAGTCAGTTATTTTTGGAGGTCTTCAGAGTTCTCTTCTTTTGTGGGCTGTTGCTACCCGTGGGTAAACTATTTCTGCCACTATTTTGTGTCATGATTATGCCTGTAATCTTTGAACTTCTTAGTTTTTCTCTCCTGATGTGGAATCTCTGCTGTGAGGGTGTTTAAGTCTCAGTATTCTCAGCCTCTTGAGTCTGAGCATTCGTCCTACTGGTAAAGTCTGAGTGGTGGAAAACAGCCCCGCACACTCACCAAAAATTTAGCATTTTAAACCTGGAGCTGAAGGGGTGAAAAATGCTGACAGCCTGCTGCTCCTCCTGGTGAGATAGAATAACCCATGACTGGGAGCTGAAGGGAGAAGAAGCCCCATCTTCTTGGCCACACCCACCTGTAGTGAGGCATCAAGCTGAGCTGGCAGTCACTTGGGGGCATTTGGTTGTTGCTCATACGCCACAGACTCTTGGTACTCTTACCAACTTTTAGTAAATTTTCTTCAATAAATATTTCCTCTTTTGCTATGTGCTTTTAGAAAATTTCAGGAGACATTAAGTGCATTTTTTAAAATAATTTTTATTGTGCTTTAAGTGAAAGTTTACAAATCAAGTCAGTCTGTCACATATAAGCTTATATACACCTTACTCCATACTCCCACTTACTCTCCCCCTAATGAGTCAGCCCGCTCCCTCCTTCCAGTCTCTCCTTCCATGACGATTTTTGCCAGTTTCTAACCCTCTCTACCCTCCTATCTCCCCTCCAGACAGGAGATGCCAACACAGTCTTAAGTGTCCACCTGATACAAGTAGCTCACTCTTCATCAGCATCTCTCTCCAACCCATTGTCCAGTCCCTTCCATGTTCCACAAGTTGTCTTCGGGAATGGTTCCTGTCCTGGGCCAACAGAAGGTTTGGGGACCATGACCGCCGGGATTCCTCTAGTCTCAGTCACACCATTAAGTCTGGTCTTTTTTATGAGAATTTGGGGTCTGCATCCCACTGATCTCCTGCTCCCTCAGGGGTTCTCTGTTGTGCTCCCTGTCAGGGCAGTCATCGGTTGTGGCCGGGCACCATCTAGTTCTTCTGGTCTCAGGATGATGTAGGTCTCTGGTTCATGTGGCTCTTTCCGTCTCTTGGGCTCATAGTTATCGTGTGACCTTGGTGTTCTTCATTCTCCTTTGATCCAGGTGGGTTAAGAACAATTGATGCATCTTAGATGGCCTCTTGTTAGCATTTAAGACCCCAGATGCCACATTTCAAAGTGGGATGCAGAATGTTTTCATAATAGAATTATTTTGCAATTGTAAGTGCATTTTTTTAATTAACTTTTATTAAGCTTCAAGTGAACATTCACAAATCCAATCAGTCTGTCACATGTAAGTTTGCATACATCTTACAACCTTCTTCCATTTGCTCTCCCCCTATTGAGTCAGCCCTTTCAGTCTCTCATTTCGTGACAATTTTGCCAGCTTCCCTCTCTCTCTATCTTCCCATCCCCCCTCCAGTCAAGAGTTGCCAACACACTCTCCAGTGTCCACCTGATTTAATTAGCTCACTCTTCATCAGCATCTCTCTCCCCCCCCGCTGACCAGTCCCTTTCATGTCTGATGAGTTGTCTTCAGGGATGGTTCCTGTCCTGTGCCAACAGAAGGTCTGGGGAGCATTGCTGCCGGGATTCCTCTAGTCGCAGTCAGACCATTAAGTATGGTCTTTTTATGAGAATTTGGGGTCTGCATCCCACTGATCTCCTGCTCCCTCAGGAGTTCTCTGTTGTGCTCCCTGACAGGGCAGTCATCGATTGTGGCCAGGCACCAACTATTTCTCCTGGTCTCAGGATGATGTAGGTCTCTAGTTCATGTGGCCCTTTCTGTCTCTTGGGCTCTTAGTTGTCGTGTGACCTTGGTGTTCTTCATTTTCCTTTGCTTCCGGTGGGTTGAGACCAATTGATGCATCTTAGATGGCCGCTTGTTAGCATTTAAGACCCCAGACACCACATTTCAAAGTGGGAAGCAGAATGTTTTCATAATAGAATTATTTTGCCAATTGACTTAGAAGTCCCCTCAAACCATGTTCCCCAGACCCCCGCCCCTGCTCCGCTGACCTTTGAAGCATTCATTTTATCCCAGAAACCTCTTTGCTTTTAGTCCAGTCGAATTGGGCTGACCTTCCATGTATTGAGTGTTGTCTTTCCCTTCACCCAAAGCAGTTCTTATCTACTGATTGATCAATAAAAAACCCTCTCCCTCCCTCCCTCCCTCCCCCCTTCGTAACCACAAAAGTATGTGTTCTTCTCAGTTTTTACTATTTCTCAAGATCTTATAATAGTGGTCTTATACAATATTTGTCCTTTTGCCTCTGACTCATTTCGCTCAGCATAATGCCTTCCAGATTCCTCCATGTTATGAAATGTTTCAGAGATTTGTCACTGTTCTTTATCGATGCGTAGTATTCCATTGTGTGAATATACCACAATTTATTTACCCATTCATCCATTGACGGACACCTTGGTTGCTTCCTGTAAGTGCATTTTTTTAAAAATAATATTTTATTGTGTCTTTGGTGAAAGTTTACACAGCAAATTGTTCACATTTGACAATTTCTAACAAATTGTTCAGTGACATGAGTTACATCTTTCGCAAGTGTCAACATTCTCTTTAATTGTGTTCTGGGTATTCTGTTTCCAATTTTCTAGTTTCCCTGCCACCTTATCATCTTATCTTTGCTTTAGAGTAGTTTTTGAACTTTTGGTGTCATATAGATTTTTTTTTTTTAATGGAGCACTGTACTCATGGGTAGTATCCTTCATTTTGCATGCCTATCTTTTGTTTCACTAAATCGTGACCTTGGGATGGTTTTGTTCAAGGTTTAAAAAGTATCTCAGGATAATAGTTTCAGGGAGTCCTCTAGCCTCTATTGGTTTGGATTTTTAAGAACTTGAGTTGTATTCCACGTTTTTCTCCCATTCTATCAAGGCCATCTATTATGGCACTGATCACAGCAGTCGGTAGTGTTAGCCAGGCACCATCTAGATCTTCAGGTCTCAGGATATGAGGCCATGGCTTGTGTAGGCTATTTTTTTTTAAATATAGTTTTTGCCTGTTTTGTTAGGAAGTGCACCAACAGCGCTCCTCACACTATCATCTTGGATATCCATAATTATCTTTATAAAAAATATAAATAATTTTTTTCTTCTATGTGTTAGTGATTTTAAATTGAAAAATAAAAGGTGCACACCTTACAATGAATATTATTTTTATTCTTCTCTTTTCGTTTATACATGTATCTAGTGATTTTTTTTTATAGTGATAGCTTTCTTATACCATTAAATTGTCTTCTACATGATCATTTTTTAATGATTCCACCATAATATTCCACTGTATTAATGAGGTAAATTTTATTTAACTATTCTCATATTTTGGAATATTCTCTTATTTTGTTAAATTAATACTCAAATTGAATATACTTGTAGTTCAATAAGGAGGCCTGGTGACACAGTTGTTAAGTGCTCAGCTGTTCAATGAAAGGCTGGTGGTTTGAACTCATTAGCCACCCTGTGAAAGAAAGATGCGGCAGCCTGTTTGCATAAAGATTACAGCCTTGGGAACCCTATGGAGCAGTTCTACTCTGTCCTATAGTGTTGCTACGAATCTGAATGACTCAACACCAATGGGTTTGGTTTTGGGTTTGGTAGTTTAATATATATTTATATCAATTATTTTTTTTTCCTCAGAATATGTTCCTAGAAGTACTAGATCATAGAGCATGGACATTTTTGAGGGTTTTTCTAATTAACTTATAGTTTACACATGATAAAATGCATAGGTCATTAGTGTTGTTTAATGACTTAAAAAAAAGCACAAACTTTATACACCCCTGTAATCATTACAACAAAGAAAATATAGACTATTTTCCCTATCACAGAAAATTCTTTCATGCACCTTTCCAGTCTATTCTTGTCTTAAATATGCAACTACTGTAATGATTCCAACCATTTATAGAATAGTTTTGCTGTTCTTGCACTTCACATAAATGGAATCACACTCTATGTATTATTTTGTCTGTCTCTTTTGCTCAAAATAATATCTTAGAAATCATCTACATTGTTCAGTGTATCAGTGTTTTATTGGTTTTTATTGCTCATTGACATTTAATTAAATGAATATGCCACAATTTGTTTATCCATTTACCTGATGCTAGACACTCGTGTTGTTTCCATTATTTGACTATCCTGTATAAGAAATGTATGAACGTTCTTGTGAAATACTTTTTGTTGTTGTCGTTAGTTGCTGTCTAGGCAATTCCAATTCATAGCAACCCTATGCGCAACAGAACGAAACACTGCCCAGTCCTGTGCCATCTTCACAATTGTTGCTATGCTTGAGCCTATTCTTGCTGCCACTGTGTCAATCCATCTCCCTGAGGGTCTTCCTCTTTTTAGCTGACCCTCTACTTTACCAAGCATATTGTCCTTATCCAGGGACTGATCCCTCCTGACAACATGTCCAAAGTATGTGAGACACAGTCTCACCATCCTTGCTTCCAAGGAGCATTCTGGTTGTACTTCTTCCAAAACAGATTTGTTCATTCTTTTGACACTGCATGGTATATTCAATAATCTTCATCAACACCACAATTCAAAGGTGTAAATTCTTCCTCAGTCTTCCTTATTCATTGTCCAGCTTTCACATGCATATGAGGCGATTGGAAACACCATGGCTTGGATGGGGCACACCTTAGTCCTCAAGGTGACATCTTTGCTCCTTAACACTTTAAAGAGATCTCTTGCAGCCGATTTGCCCAATGCAATGCATCTTTTGATTTCTTGACTTCTGCTTCCATGGGTGTTGATTGTGGATCCAAGTAAAATGAAATCCTTGGCAACTTCAATCTTTTCTCCATTTATCATGATGTTGCTTATTGGTTCAGTTATGAGGATTTTGGTTTTCTTTATGTTGAGGAGTAATCCATACTGAAGGCTGTGGTCTTTGATCTTCATCAGTAAGTGCTTCAAGTCCTCTTCACTTTCAGCAAGCAAGGTTGTGTCATCTGCGTAACGCAGGTTGTTAATGAGTCTTCCTCCAATCCTGCTGCCCCATTCTTCTTCATATAGTGCAGCTTCTCATATTATTTGTTCAGCATACAGATTGAATAGGTATGATGAAAAGATACAACCCTGACGCACACCTTTCCTGACTTTTAACCATGAAGTATCTTCTTGTTCTGTTCAAACGACTCCCTGTTGATCCATGTACAGATTTCACCTGAGCAGAATTAAGTGTTCTGGAATTCCCATTCTCCTCAATGTTATCCATATTTTGTTATGATCCACACAGTCAAATGCCTTTGCATACTCAATAAAACACAGGTAAACTTCTTCCTGGTATTCTCTGTTTTCAGCCAGGGTCCATCTGACTTTAGCAATGATATCCCTGGTTCCCTGTCTTTTTCTAAATTCCACTTGAATTTCTGGCAATTCCCTGTTGATATGCTGCTGCAGTTGCTTTTGAAAGATCTTCAGCAAAATTTTGCTTGCATGTGATATTAATGATATTGTTCAATAATTTCTGCATTCGGTTAGATCACTTTTCTTTGGAATAGGTATAAATATGGATCTCTTCCAGTTGGTTGGCCAGGTAGCTATCTTCCAAATTTTTTGGCATAGACGAGTGGGCACTTCCAGTGCTGCATCCGTTTGTTGAAACATATCAATTCTGTCAATTCCTGGAGCTTTGTTTTTTTGTCAATGCCTTCAGTGCAGCTTGGACTTCTTCCTTCAGTACCTTCGGTTTCTGATCATATGCTACCTCTTGAAGTGGTTGAATATCAACTAATGCTTTTTGGTGTAGTGACTCTGTGCAGTCTTTCCATCTTCTTTTGATGCTTCTGTTATGGCAGTTTAGCGAGTTAGAGTTGCCTGCCACAAATAGCTAATTCTTGGGAAGGGATGAGGTGGGTATCAAGAGCTTTATTAGATATACTGGTATATGGAGACAGAGGGGAATGATCTCCTCCTAAAGTCGCCTGTCTCACCAGACTACTGATCAGTTCAGGTTTTTAAGGAAAAGGGGCCATAAGTTTTAGGGATTTGTGGAATATGCACTCTCTTCTGTTTGGTTTCAGTGGTCGTATCTCAAACATGTTGATCTTTTCCTGCCATTATCCCATCGCCTGGGGAGGGGTGGCTGGTGCCATCCTTCTTATTTGACAGGCTTAGATCAATATCACTTGCTTTCCACAGTTTTAGAGGAAACATTGGTTAACACTTAACCATTTGGGGAGCTAACATCAGGATCTTACTTGGAAGCAGGGATGGGCTAGGGGAGGGAAAGGAGAGAAAGAAGAAAGAAGAAGGCAAAAAATTGGCTCAGGCACTGTTCAAGATATGGTTGAGCAGCCTGTTTCACTTCCTGTGTCCTTTAATATTTTCCCTGTAGAATCCTTCAGTTTTGCAACTCGTGGCTTGAATTTTTTCTTCGGTTCTTTCAGCTTTCCCACATGTCTGTCAGTTTGTCGTACTGAGCAGCCTTGTTGTATGTTTCTGTGATGCTGCAAGCTATGCCACCTGTATTCAAGTACCAGCAGGGTCACCCATGACAGACAGGTTTCGGCTGAGCTTCCAAACTAAGACAGACTAAGGAGAACGATCTGGCGGTCTACTTCTGAAAAGCATTAGCCAGTGAAAACCTTATGAATAGCAGTGGAACATTGTCTGATATAGCGCTGAAAGATGAGCCCCCCAGGTTGGAAGGCACTCAAAAGATGACTGGGGAAGACCTGCCTCCTCAAAGTAGAGTCGACCTTAATGATGTGGATGGAGTCAAGCTTTCAGAACCTTCATTTGCTGATGTGGCATGACTCTAAATGAGAAGAAACAGTGGCAAACATCCATTAAAAATCTGAACGTACAAAGTATGAATCTGGGAAAATTGGAAATCATCAAAAATGAAATGGAATGCATGAAGATTGATATCCTAGGCATTAGTGGGCTGAAATGGACTGGTATCGGTCATTTTGAATCCAGCCATCATATGTTCTACTATGCTGGGAATGACAACTTGAAGAGGAATGGTGTTGCATTCATTGTCAAAAAGAACATTTGAAGACCCATCCTAAAGTACAATGCACTCAGTATTAGGATAATATCCATACACCTACAAGGAATACCAGTTAATATGACTATTGTTCAAAGTTACCCACCAACCACTAAGGCCAAAGATGAAGAAATTGAAGATGTTTACCAACTTCTGCAGTCTGAAATTGATTGAACATGCAATCAGAATGCACCGATCATTACTGGTGATTGGAATGTGAAAGTTGGAAACAAAGAAGAAGAATCGGTAGTTGGAAAATATGGCCTTGGTGATAGAAATGATGCTGGAGATCCCATGATAGAATTTTGGAAGACCAATGACTTCTTCATTTCAAATACCTTTTATCAACAACATAAACAGTGACTATATTTTTTTATACACATGGACCTCACCAGAAGGAATACACAGGAATCAAATCAACTACATCTGTGGAAAGAAACAATGAAAAAGCTCAATATCCATCAGTCAGAACAAGGCCAGGGGCCGACTGTGGATCAGACCATCAATTGCTAATATGCAAGTTCAAGTTGAAACTGAAGAAAATTAGAAATATTCCATGAGAGCCAAAATACAATTTTGAGTATATTCCACCTGAATTTAGAGACCATCTCAAGAATAGACTTGACACGTTGAATACTAATGACCAAAGACCAGATGAGCTGTGGAATGACATCAAGGACATCATACATGAAGAAAGCAAGAGGTCATTGAAAAGACGGGAGAGAAAGAAGAGACCTAAATGGATGTCAGAAGAGACTCTGAAACTTGCTTTTGAACATGGAGTAGCTAAACAAAAAGGAAAGAATGATGAAGTAAAAGAGCTAAACAGAAGATTTCAAAGGGCAGCTTGAGAAGACAAAGTAAAGTATTATGATGACATGTGCAAAGACCTGGAGTTAGAAATACCTTTTTGTATGCATATGTTTTCATTTCTCTTTAGTAAATACCTAGGAGAGAAATTACTGTTACAGGGTTAATATATATTTAATTTTCTTAGAAATTGCCAAAACGTTCTCCAAAGTGGTTGTACCATTTACACTTCACCAGAAAATATGTGATATTTCTGGTTTCTACACACCATCTTCAACCATTGGTACAGTTACTCTTCGACTTTAGCCATTCTAGTGGGTATTATATGCTATCTTTTTGTGATTTTAATTTGCCTTCACCTGATGATTAATTATGTTTACCACTTTTTCATGTGCTTATTGACCATTCTTTTATTTTCTGTTGTGAATTGTCTGTTATTTTGCCAATTTAAAAGTTTATTTTATTATTGATTTGTAGGAGTACTGAATATGTTCTGGATACAAGTACCATGACAGATATTTGCACTGTGAATATTTTCATCTGTTTTCCCTTTCCTATTCCTTTTCTTAATGTCTCTTGTTTAATTATTTTTTATTTTGAAATAATGTTAGACTTACAGAGTACTTACAAATATAGTACAGAAAGTTTCCATATACCCTTAACCGTACTTTGTCTTACATTTACATTTTATTTAACCATATAACAATAATCTAAACTAAGAAATTAAACTTGGCACAATATTATTAATTAAGCTAAAGAAGGTATTTAAATTTCAGTTTTCCAATGTGATGGGCTGAATAATGGCTTTCCAAAGTGCACATGTCCTAATCACTAGATCCTGCGACTTTTACCTTATATGACAAAAGGGGTCCTTGCCTATGTGACTAAGTTAAAAATCTGGAGATGGGATGATTATCCTGGTGTGCCTGATGTAATCACAAGGATACTTGTAAGAGGGGTGAGAGAAGATTGTATGACAATGGACGCAAAGCTTTACTACTATTGTTACTCTTATTCAATTATTTTCCCTCTATTAGCTTGCTCTTTTCATTATGCCTTTTACTATCATTGGTACCTTTTTTGCTAATCAAACTTTTAAGGCTACCCTACTGGATTGATGGTGCACTATATTTATTTAAATTGTAGAAGAATAAGAAACCAAAAGAAATAAGACAGAAGAAAAAGTGAGAATGAGCATAAATGCAAACTTACATGAACGTATAAGTATAAAAGATCCAAAAATAATTTAAATCAGTCATTTTGTCCTTCATTTCTCTTTTTTATTTTTAGTGTGACATTAAGAAATATATGATGCAGTTCATGAAATTGTAAGAAAGCAACCACAATACTTTTATTTTCACACCAATTACCTGATCTTTGACAGCTCAGTCACTAGCTTTGTTGAGGAAATTATTTTTCTTGATATCGTTAGGTGGGACATCAGAAGGTTACATATTTAAAATGTTAGAGTATTTTTAATTAAAAAGTGTGAATAAAGAATCAAATATGCCATTTTTCTCTGGTGTCAGAAGATTCATTAGCTTTTTATTTTAAAAATGCAGTTGACTGGCCATTATTTATCTTGACTAAGTCAAAATGCTCTTTGCAAATGTCCTCTACCATAAGTGTTAATTTGACATTTGAAAGTATGTTTGATTATAGTCACATCATTCTTTGATTTGTAATATTCAGGCAAATATTGAGAGGAAAACACCAGGGAGCTGAAAGTTCAAGTTCACTTTCTTGATATCTGATCACCGTTAGGGAGTTTATCCAAGACATGCTCTATTTAATTCCTAGTACAGCTAATATGTCATACAACAATCAAAATGGTTGCACTGATATTTTGAAATGGAAGGATATTTACCAGGCACAGTGATATTTGCAAAAGAAACTTAAGGAATTATTGTTCTTAAGAGCATGCTCAACTTAAGTTGATGTAGCATTTTCAGTGACTAAACTCCAAATTATTGTCACTCTAAATTTCTGTTCTTAGAAAATTCTGAGTGATAATTATGTTGATTATTATTTTAAACTATTAAAATACATCATCCCACATTGTAATCCGCTTACACGTTTGTGTTTTGTTTTCACCTATCATTTTATCAATTTTTTTCCCTTTGAAGTAATTATCTTCTTTCTTTCAAGCTCTGTTGTGCAGATCTACCAAATTCCTTATATTCTCAACAGAAATTTCTGTTGCTCTCCATTATTTCTGGTTCTAGTTCCCTTAGCTAGACATATGTTATTGTTGTTGTTCTTAGGCGCCTTCAAGTCAGCTCTGACTCATAGCGACACTATATATGACAGAATGAAACATTGCCTGCTTCTGCACCATTCTTACAATAGTAGGCATCATTGAGCCCATCTTTGCAACCATTGTGTCAATCCATGTTGTTCAGGATCTTCCTCTTTTTCTCTGACCTGCTACTTTACTTAGATACGTAGAAGACTACATTTCCCACCTTGCAAATTGGATGGAGCCATGTGACTAATTCTAGTTAATTGACTGTGACTGGTGGTGATATGCACCATTTCAGGGCTGGTTGACATGTGAGCCAGTGCATCATGCTCTCTCCCTCGGCCAAAAAGAATCCTGAGGCTTCTTATTGAAGTGGAGGGGTCATAAAATGGAAGCAGCCAAGAATACCTAGCTACCACATGCAGCATATATGCTCTGAAGAGTCATCCAGATCTAAGCCATCCAGATCTAAGCAGAATTTGTATGAGCAAGAAATAAACTTGTTTAGTGTTTAGGAACTGAGATTTTAGTATTGCTACCACAGCAGAACCTAAAGTATCCTGGCTGCTACATATCATAAAGAACTAAAGTGTAAGCAGAAAATGGGGTGGCAGTGTGGAGAGCTTTTTGACTTGCCACTTTGCTTCACAGCTTATATCTAATTTCTTCCCAAAAGCTGGCAATTTTATTTTTATAATGTGACTTTGCTTTATCCATCTCTACATCTACTTCCAAACCCTGTAAATTTCATCTCAAATTAGGTACAAATGTACAAATGTATTAGTGATCAAACAAGGGCAAGACATGTTGTTCCAGGCACAGAAATAGGACAAAGCTTTGAAGTCCAAATTGTATCATGCTCTAACCACAATTCTGCCGTCTCCTCTGAAGCTGAAAGTGTACGATTTATTGCATATGTTGTTGTGGTTGTTGGATGCCATCGAGTCAGTTCCTGTTCATAGTGACCCCATACACAACAGAAGGAAACACTGCCCAGTCCTATGCCATCCTCTCAAGAGATGCTATGTTTGAGCTCATTGTTGAAGCCATTTTGTCAATCCATTTTGTTGAGAGTCTTCCTCTTTTTTGCTGACTATCTACTTTACCAAGCGTGATGTCCTTCTCCAGGGATGGGTCCCTCCTGATAAAATGCCCAAAGTAGGTACGACAAAGTCTTGCCATCCTCCCTTCTAAGGAGCATTCTGGCTATACTTCTCGCAAGACAAATTTGTTCATTTTTCTGGCACTCCATGGTCCATTCAATATTCTTTGCCAACACAATAATTCAAATGCATCAATTCTTCTTCAGTCTTTCTTATTCATTGCCCATCCTTCACATGGATATGAGGCAATAGAAAATACCATGGCTTGAGTCAGGGACACCTTAGTTCTCAATGTGACATCTTTGCTTTTTAACACCTTAAAGAGGTCTTTTGCAGCAGATTTGCCCAATGCAATGTGTCTTTCGATTTATCAACTGCTGCTTCCGTGGGTGTTAATTGTGGATCCAAGTAAAATGAAATCTTTGAAAATTCAATATTTTCTCCAAACTTATCATGTTGTTGCATATTGGGCCAGTTGTGAGGATTTTAGTTTTCTTTATCTTGAGGTATAATCCATACTGAAGGCTGTGGTCTTTGATCTTCATAAGTAAGTGCTTCGTGTCCTCTTCACTTTCAGCAAGCAAGGTTGTGTCATCTGCATATCCCAGGTTGTTAATGAGTCTTCCTCCAATCCTGATTCGGTGTTCTTCATATAGTCCAGCTTCTCAGATTATTTGCTCAGCATACAGATTGAGTAAGTATGGTGAAAGGATACAACATATACCTTTACTTATTTTAAACCATGCAGTTGCCCCTCATTCTGTTTGAACCACCTGCCTCTTGTTCTATGTACAAGTTCCTCATGGGCACAATTAAGTGTTCTGGAATTCCCATTCTTCCTAATGTCCGTAAGTTGTTATTATCTACATAGTTGAAAGCCTTTGCATAGTCAATAAAGCATAGATAAACATCTTTCTGGCATTCTCTGTTTTCAGTGAAGATGCACCTGACATTAACAATGATATCCTTCATTCCACATCCTCTTCTGAATTTGGCTTGGAATTTCTGGCAGTTCCCTGTCAAAGTACTGCTGCAATTGTTTTTGAATTATCTTCAGCATAATTTTACTTGCATGTGATATTAATTATATTGTTCAATAATTTCTACAGTCCATTGGATCACCTGTCTTTGGAATGGGCACAAGTATGGAACTCTGCGAGTTGGTTGGACAGGTTGGTGTCTTCCAAATTTCTTGTCATAGACTTGTCATAGACAAGTGAACACTTCCAGCACTGCATCCTTTTGTTGAAACATCTCAAGTGATATTCCGTAAATTCCTGGAGTGTTGTTTTTTGCTAATGCCTTCAGTGCACACTGGATTTCTTCCATATGTTGATCATAGGCTACCTCCTGAAATGGTTGTAGGTCAACCAGTTCTTTTCGGTACAATAACTCTGTATATTCCTTCCATCTTCTTTTGATGCTTCCTGTGTCTTTCAATTTTTTGCCAATAGAATCCTTCAATATTGCAACTCAATGCTTGAATTTTTTCTTCAGTTCTTTCAGCTTGAGAATTACTGAGTGTGCTCTTCCCTTTTGGTTTTCTAATTCCAGGTCTTTGCATATTTCATTATAATACTTTACTTTGTCTTCTCGAACCACCATTTGAAATCTTCTGTTCAACTAGCTTTTTTATTTCATCATTTCTTCCCTTCACTTCCCTGCATTCAACAAGTTTCAGAATGTCTTCTGACATTCATTTGGGACTTTTTTTTTTTTAATGACTTTTTGCTTTCTTCATGTATGCTGTCCTCGATGTCATTCCACAACTCGTCTGATCTTCAGTCATTAGTGCTCAATGCATGAACTCTATCCTTGAGACAGTCTCTAAATTCTGGTAGTTTATACTCAAGGTCCTACTTGGCCTCTTTTTTTTAATAATTTTTATTGTGCTTTAAGTGAAAGTTTACAAATCAAGTCAGTCTCTCACATATAAACTTATATACACCTTACTCCATACTCTCACTTACTATCCTCCTAATGAGTCAGCCTGCTCCCTCCTTCCAGTCTCTCCTTTCATGACCATTTTGCCAGTTTCTAACCTCCTCTACCCTCCAATCTCCCCTCCAAGTCAGGAGATGCCAACATAGTCTCAAGTGTCCACCTGATGCAAGTAGCTTACTCCTCATCAGCATCTCTCTCCAACCCATTATCCAGTCCCTTCCATGTCTGATGAGTTGGCTTCAGGAATGGTTCCTGTCCTGGGCCAACAGAAGGTTTGGGGACCATGACCACCGGGATTCTTCTAATCTTAGTCAGACCATTAAGTCTGGTCTTTTTATGAGAATTTGGGGTCTGCATCCCACTGTTCTCCTGCTACCTTAGGGGTTCTCTGTTGTGGTCCCTGTCAGGGCAGTCATTGGTTGTGGCTGAGCACCATCTAGTTCTTCTGGTCTCAGGATGATGTAAGTCTCTGCTTCATGTGGCCCTTTCTGTCTCTTGGGCTCATAATTACCTTATGTCCTTGGTGTTCTTCATTCTCTTTTGATCCACGTGGGTTGAGACTCATTGATGCATCTTGGATGGCCGCCTGTTAGCATTTAAGACCCCAGATGGCACAGTTCAAAGTGGGATGCAGAATGTTTTCATAGTAGAATTTATTTTGCCAATTGACTTAGAAGTCCCCCGAAGCCATAGTCCCCAAACCTCCGCCCTTGCTCCGCTGACCTTCAAAGCATTCAGTTTATTCAGGAAACTTCTTTGCTTTTGGTCCAGTCCAGTTGAGCTGACCTCCCCTGTATTGAGTGTTGTCCTTCCCTTCACCTAAAGTAGTTCTTATCTTCTATCTAATCAGTAAATACCCCTCTCCCACCCTTCCGCCCTCCTCCCTCTCATAACCACTAAAGAACGTTTTCATCTCTGTTTAAACTATTTCTCAAGGTCTTATAATAGTGGTCTTATACAATATTTGTCCTTTTGCTTCTGACTAATTTCACTCAGCATAATGCCTTCCAGGTTCCTCCATGTTGTGAAATGTTTCACAGATTCATCATTGTTCTTTATCGATGTGTAGTATTCCATTGTGTGAATATACCACAATTTATTTATCCATTTGTCCATTGATGGTCTACTTTGGCTCTTGTGGAATTGTTTTAATTTTGTTCAGCTTCAACATGAACTTGCACCTGAGCAATTGATGGTCTATTCCACAGTGGGCTCCTGGCCTGATCTGACTGATGATATTGAGCTTCTCCATTGTCTCTTTCTACAGATATAGTTGATTTGACTCCTGTGTATTGCATATGACGTGGTCCACATTTATAGTTACCATTTACGTTGTTGAGAAAAGGTATTTGCAATGA
Source organism: Loxodonta africana (assembly GCF_030014295.1). Taxonomy (NCBI): domain Eukaryota; kingdom Metazoa; phylum Chordata; class Mammalia; order Proboscidea; family Elephantidae; genus Loxodonta; species Loxodonta africana. The sequence continues at coordinate 147,864,017 of NC_087369.1, forward strand.
ATAAATAGTTGACCTTGCAAAATTCTATCATGTAATCTCCGGCATTGTTTCTATCACCAAGGCCATATTTTCCTACTGATCCTTCTTTTTTGTTTGCAACATGCCCATCCAATCATCAGTAATTTTTAGTGCTTTTTAATTGTATATTAGATCAATTTCAGACTACAGAAGTTGGTAAAAATCTTCAATTTCTCCATTTTTGGCCTTTGTGGTTGGTGTGTAAATATGAATGATAGTTGTATTAAGTGGTCTTCCTTGTAGGCATATGGATATTTTCCTATCCTTGACAGCATTGTACTTTAGGATAGATTTTGAAATGTTCTTTTGATGTTGAATACAATGCCATTTTATTTCCTATAGGAGTTTTAAATATAAATAAGGTACTTGAAGTTTCAAATTCATTTATTATTTTAATATAGATACATACATGCTACAAAGACTTTATTCTTTAGGAATTATAAACTGGTGGAATTTACTTTTGCTTCTGGAAATCATGACAGTATTAAGCACTTGGTTGCTCATCTTGACACATTGATTAGGTCACATATTCACATTTAAAAGTGATAACACAATACAGAAGAAAATTGAATTTTCCTGCATGACAAAGAGTATTTAGTACATATTTAGAGGTGTTTGGAGCCACTAACAAAAAGGTCAGCACTTTGAATCCACCAGCAGGTCCTCAGAAACCCTATGAACAGTTCTCTTGTGTCCTTCCTATAGGGTTGCTATGACTTGGAATCGACTTGACAGCAAGTAGGTCCTCAGAAACCCTATGAACAGTTCTATTGTGTCCTATAGGGTTGCTATGACTTGGAATCGACTTGACAGCAAGTGATTATACTCTTGTAATTCCTCACGGTTGTCTGTCAACAACTCAGCCAACTGATTTTCTCATGTCATAAGTACAAGGACAAAGAAAAACTATAGATGCTGGCTATTTAAGGGAAAGTACCATGTTGCAAATACATACTATTACATTGAAAGGAAAGGTAAAAAAAAAAAAAAAAATGACAATGAGATAGATTAAATGGAAAGGATACATTTTCTTAGCATCTCATATACTCCATGATATTGCCCCAAATATGATTATATAAACCTATCAGCTTTATTTTTATTTAGGGAAATCCATTTTATTTTTATCTCCTTTAATTATAATTATAATGATTTTTATACCTATTTTTCAATAAAAGCTGAAACACATCTTATGTCATGAACATTCTATGTAAATAATCTTACATATGAGATTTAAAAAGCAACCTTACTACCAGTTCCAAAAGCATTTATAAGCCTCTCCCACAGAGATATCTAAAATAGTTCCTGACCTCTGGAAACCTGGAATTCAAAACAAGCAAAATGAACACCCACATCATTTTGAAATCTCACATACAACTCTTGAGACGTTAAACAGGTATGTGATTCTGTCTCTTTATTCCCAAGGAACTTTTTCTATCACACTGTTATGATATTTGCCATATTGAATTTTATTTTGTAGTTTTCTGTGTGCTTTTTCTTATAAGCTCTACAAATCTGTGTTCTTCTTAGGGGCAGGGGTATATCTTATTACCCTAGAACATAGTAAGAATTCAATAAGTAATTCACTATTGGTTATGCACAGCCATTATATTTTATGTTTATATCTCTGTGTAAAATGTAAACCAAAATATTAGGATACCTAGAGTATTTTATTCATTCCTAATTTCACATAGTCACGATTTCTGACTGCAAGTGCATATGATTTGTAAACAACCATTTTAATGGAAAAAATTTTTAATATATACATGTAGAAAATACTCAGTAAAATCTAAATTGTTCAAAAGGGCTTTGGTGTCAGAGCAGTTTTATGGGGGACTCTAAGTGGTGTTGAGATCTATATCTAGGTTCACACAGTAGAGATCAAGTTTGAAGATTACAACTGCATGAATCCAGATTTGGGGATATGCCCAGAGAGTGCTATGCAATGAAAAGGGGGACAAAGTGTTATAACTGCTTGACTTCAGGCTTAGAAAAGCAGGTTTTTACACCAAGGTAAACCAAAAAAGAAAGAAATCAAACCCTTGCAGTGGAGTCCATTCTGACTCACGATAAACCCCATGTTTACAGAGTAGAATTGCTCTATAGGGTTTTCTTCGCTGTAGTTTTTTTTACCGAAGCAGAACAGCAAGTTTTTCTTCCATGGCGCTGCTGGGTGGGTGCAAATTGCCACGTTTTATAGGTAGTAGCTGATTGTAATCTGCTCATACAACCAGGCACCAGGGTAGAGGAATTAAAAAAAAAAAGTAGTTGTTGTGTTGGTTTGACTCATGGTGACCCCATGAGTGTCAGAGTAGAACAGTTTTTCAGAAGTAAATCACCAGTCCTTTCTTCTGAGGCACTTATGGGTAGACTCTAACCTCCAACCTCTCAGCACCCAAGTTCATTAACTGTTAGTACCACCCAGGGACTCCTACCCACCATCTAAACAAACAAACAAACAAACAAACAAACCTATTACCATTGAGTCGATGCTGACTGATAGTGACACTATAGGACAGAGTAGAACTGCCCCACAGAGTTTCGAAGGATTGGCTGGTGGATTCAAACTGTTGCCCTTTTAGTTAGCAGCCATATCTCTTAACCACTGTGCCACCAGGGCCGCTGCCTATCAACCCAAAATAAAAAACCCATTGCCATCGAGTCAATTCCGACTCATAGCAACCCTATAGGACAGAACAGAACTGCCCCATAGGGTTTCCAAAGAGCTCATGGTGGATTCGAACTGCTGATCTTTTTGTTAGCAGACACAGCTCTTAACCACTAAGCCACCAACCAAAAAAAAAAAAAAAAGCCACCAGAAAAGGCACAAGGGAACCCCTTAATTGCTCAGATATCAGTTTAGCCACTAGGTGGTGCTATGCCTTTACTGCATGCTAGCTTTAACTCTGGAATTACATCATGGATTCTGGCAAATGGGATGATTCTTGTAACTCTAGACTGTCAGGGAATGGGGCAAGGCTTGGAAACCAGGGAGCAGCTGGATATAATTTGAAAATACAGAAGGAAGTGGACATTAGTACTAAAACTAGGCCCTGGAAGAATCTGAGAGTGGGGGAACCCATTGTAAATATTGAAGTATCAGCCTTGAAGATAATTAATGAAAACTTTTTAAGATGAAGAAATGAGAAATGAAGGGGTGCTCTTACAAGCAAGTTTAAGATATAAGGTATAAAAATTGAAGGAATCCATTCACAATGGACTCTCTTTTCTCTGTGAAGAAGGCTGAGAGTGAGTTGTAGAGAGACTTAACTTATTGATAATTATTTGGAATAGCCACCTCAAGAAAAACTTAAGGAGGTATCTAAACACAGAGATGCATTAGGAATACAGAGCATCAAGCAGGGCTTAACTGATACTGCAGAATTTTTAAATAAATAACAGAAAGAATACACCATCAATGAATTTTGTATATATATATTGTACTTTGAAACCGAAATTTTGAGTTCATTTTGGTATTTTGAGTTTACCTAATGTTAGTGTTATAATATTCCCTGGCAGTGCAAGGAAATGGAAATCTGAGAACTATTTCCATGGCATTTTTAACATCCCTATGCAAAAGACAACCAAGGTAATCCGCATTTAAATGGATGGAAGGGGTACAACTTCACAGCTGGAAACTGGATTTGACAATGAGCACCACTGATAGCCTATTTCCTGTGGAGGATAAAAAAAAAATATCATGAAGTAATACAGTAGCAGTCGAAACAACACTTTTTGTAACACATTGTACTGGCTTCATTTATCTGTTCAATGAGTAGGAAATCTACTTAAACCACAGTGCCAAGATACACTATTTCTTTCACCTCAAATGCATTTTTCACTTTGCCTTAGTGATAATGGAAAAAAAAAAAGTGCTATAAACAAAAAGAATGTCTTTTATCCCAGATAATACTTAATTCATGCAGTGAAGCTACTAGCTGAGGTTTCCGTTTGCTTCTTAAGAAATTCAACATTTAAAATTCGTGTCAATAACAAAGCTTTTGGAAAACTGATTTATAATCCAATAATTAAATACACACACTGGATAGTTTTATATGAAATCTGAAAATATTGGGAAAATATGGAAAAATGTGTGATATATTAAAAAGATGAGTAAGGAACTTCTACGTGATGGTAGATTTTGTAATGAACTTTGTCTGTTCTCCCTAGATTTATGATGTTAACAGAATATTTTGTATCAATTTTGAAGTTTTATTTCATTTTCAGCTATCTGTTATCTTCTGAAAAGCCATTGGAATATTATTCTCTAATAGGTGCCTAAAGTCAAAAGCATGAAAAATAATAAAGTAGAATGGGTCTAAAACCTAAGAACATAAAAATATAAAGAAGTGTTCATCTAGATCCTTGTTATGGAGAAGGCGGCAAGGACATAAACTCTGTTACAGTTTTAATGTCTCCGTAATATCTCACCGGCATAATACATAGCATGGTTGTCCATGTCTTGTCACATATATTATGTGATTTAACCATTTGTGTGAATTAAGATTATATAAGACATTAAATAAATGAGCAAGTGGGGATGACGACAATTTCATATTGAATTTAGCACTTCATATACTCTCTTTTCAAAATCAAGGACAACTCAAAATCCAAGAGATGGACATAACATGACATTCTAAAAGTAAGCAAAGTCCCTAGAAGAAACCAGACTTTATAGATTTTCACTGGAACCGATATCATTTTGATTTAATTGGTGCCTCCCATCTACCTTGTCAATAATGCATAAATAGAGTAAAAAAAAAAAAGTAGTTATATAAAATAAAATTAAAATACGTCTCTTTCATGTCCAGAGAAAGAAATCATTTACCAGAAAAGTGTAGTCAGAGGAACAGACCTACAACAGAAATTTTACCCTAACGAATTTGGCTAGTTTGGCAGTGAAAAACAAAAACATTTAAATGCACACACATACAATCAAAATTCTGGATATGAATTGATTGTTCTTTGACTTTGATACCCTTCTCAGGCGATAAGGTAGTTATAAAGACACTTGGTCACAATTCCAGATTACTGATATTAGCATTTTTTAAATCTAAAAAAACCAAAACCAAACGCATTGTCACTGAGTTGATTCTGACACATAGCAACTCTGCTTCAGTTTAGATATTTACCAAACAAAAAAGAGCTATCACCTATAAAAGTCAAAACAAGGAAAAAGATGATAACACATGCACGTAAGATGTGACGTAGAGGAAGCGTTTATTAAACTGCAATAACAATAGCAATTCTATTGGTGTGCCTTTCAAGTAGAGATGTGCTATGGCGAAGTGTTTAAAACACGTTTCTTTCTTTCTTTCTTTCTCTCTTTCTTTCTTTTTTTAATCTCACAGGATGTTATTGGAAATGTAGTGGTAAAAGGGAATTGATGAGATTATTATTTAAAGCAACTGTGTGGTAAAATATATTAGAAGGAGAACACCACAAAATGTGAAATATTACCCTTTTTAAATAAAGTTTTAAAAATTTTTAGTCATCAATTCCTATCCATGTTTGGACCTGCCGTAATGTTAACACTTGACAAAAGCTTTGCACGAGAGGGAAAACAAAAAAAACAATGAGGCCTGTTTAGTCAAATGTCCACAGCTCTTTATGCAGATTAGATTATTAAAAATAATACACCAATTATTCTTCTGCTTCACAGCCTTTGTACTCACTCGGCATTAATTTTAGAAAATTCCTGGTCAATATTTCTTCTTTCCTGTTGTCTCTTTTCCTTTTGGGATTTCAATTACGTATTCAATACCCAGTGAAACCCAGTATTCAATAGACTGTTTAATACTGTTACACCCATCTTGGTTGTTCTATAGTTTTGTTATCACCCTTTCCGTCTTTGTGTTTCTATTAGTGTGATTTCTATGGACTTATGTTCAAGTACAATGGTTCTTTCCTCAGCTGTGTCCAGTCTAGTGATGAATCCATCAAATGAATTTCTTTTTTATCACTTTTACTGTGCTTTTCATACTTTTTTGTTGAAATCTAGTCATCTTATGTAAGACAGTTAGAGAAAACCAAAACCACTACTACGTATTACTTGACTCTCATTAGCCTGGTGATGGAGGACATTACCTGTTGTTCTAATTAATCCTCCATATTAGGCACCATGTTCCTGGGTCTTAGAAGTGTGGTTGTCTCGGTACTTCTGAGCCTAGTAGAAACAAAGACAAGTCAGTTTCTGGGCATGAGAACAATTTACCTCAGTCTCTACTATCTGAGGAGCCCTGGTGGTGCAGTGGTTAAAGCACTTGACTGCTAACTAAAAGGTTGGTGGTCCAAACATTCCATGGGAGAAAGATGTGGTAGTCAGCTTCCTCTACTTCTGCTCCTTCCTGGGTGTAGTTCTTGGCCCAGCAAGTGCTCTTGCACTTCCCAAAACGCAGAATTTTTTTTCCTGTTCCCTTCCACCAGCTGCAGTAGGTTTTCACCACGGCCTTTAGAGTAACAGTTTTTGTTTTCTTCCTTTCCTCACACTTTAAGGCTTTTGTTGCATAGGAAAAAAATAGGGGAAACAGATCTGAGTAAGATTTCCTGCTGCTGATGTTTCTCTCACCCAGGCTTGTACTGTGAGGGATGCTTTTTCAGGAGCTCACTAATTTTTTTTTTTTTTTTTTTTTGAGTGTCCAGTGATGTCTATGGAGAAGAGCCTGCTAAAAGTGAATGTCAATTCCCTTTATTCCTCTGCCCCCAGTGGTTCTATATTCTCTCCGTAAACTACAGTCAGCTTTTACCAATTTGTTGACAATTTCTTAGTTTTTTAAACTCTGAGATAATTTTAGAATTACGGAAAAGTTTCAAAAATAGTACAGAGGGTTCCTAATCCATGTTCAGGTTATCTTACATCAGATGTCACTACTCTTTTGTTTGGGTGATTGCTTTTAAGAAGCCTAGAGAGAGAAAAAAAAAAAGAGAGAGAGAGAGAGAGAGTTAAATTAGTCAAATTGCTGCTCTTTTTCTCTTTGTGTGCACTGTTGGCACAAATGAAAAACATCTACAGTGCATAGTAATTATACTTTCCTTAAGATTCTTTGCTCATTAAATTTAAAGGGTATGTAGGACAGTAATTGCCATTTAATCTGCACTATGTTTTGGAGGGAAGAAATTAATGCTTATTTATTTTTCAAATACAGTGGTGACTAAAATTGAGTTGATTTCACAAGTTTTTTTCTTATTTTAATGCAAACAACTATGACAAATTATAATATAGCTAAAAAATTCTATATTAAAATTTTCCATCTTTTGTTTAAAGGGAAATATCTCTATGCTTTATGGTACATTAGGCCTCTGATAACACTACAGAACTTTAAAATCTCTAGCTTTTGTTAAAATGTAAACATACTTTCATTTGTTTGCAAATTAAATACAAAACTCTAATTGTTTCCAATAGCGTAAAGATGAATTAGTTCATTCAACAAATATTTATTTTGTGCCTAGTGTTCTCAGTACTTGGGTTATAATAGTGAAGAAAACAAGCAAAAATATCTGGCATCATGGAGCTTACATTATAGTGGGGTGGGCAGCCAAGAAACAAAATAAGTAAAAGATATATTATGCTAAATGGTAATGATTTTTAAGAAAATATATAAAGCAAGGGAGTATGATACGAAATATTGGGGTGCCTAAAATTATAGATGAGGGGGTTGGAGATTTTTCATAAAGAAGGTGGCTTTTGAAAAAAGACCTGAAGAAATGGAGGCAACTAATAGAGATAATATCTGAGGAAAGAGCCTTTGAGACACAGAAATAGAAAATGCAAAGTCCCTAAGGCCAGAGCATGTAAGGCAGGTTTGAAAAATAGCAAGAAGCCTGAGGGGCTAGAGAGAGGTGAATGCAGAAAGGTGGGAAGTGACAGTACTAGAAATATTATGTTAGAGAGGTAGCAGGGGGGCTAGATCACGTAAAGCCTTGAAGTAAAATGCATGGTAAACATTAGTAAGGAGCATGACTTCTTATCTGAATAAGAGTGTGTGAATGGGGAATGGTCAGAGGAAGAGATTAAAAAAGGAAATTACGAGTTATTAAGTGCATTCTATAAACCTGGCATTAGATTTTATGTTTTCACGTAAATTGATTTTATCCTCACAAGTCTATAACTTTTTAAATAACTTTTATTGTACTTTAAGTGAAAGTTTATAAATCAAGTCAGTCTCTCACACAAAAACCCATATACACCTTGCTATACACCCCCAATTACTCTTCCCCTAATGATTCAGCCCGCTCCCTCCCTCCGCTCTCTGTTTTCCTATCCATTTGGTCAGCTTCTAACCCCCTCCACCCTCTCATCTCCCCTCCAGGCAGGAGATGCCAACACAGTCTCAAGTGTCCACCTGATCCAAGAAGCTCACTCTTCACCAGCATCCCTCTCCAACCCACTGTCCAGTCCAATCCATGTCTGAAGAGTTGGCCTCGGGAATGGTTCCTGTACCGGGCCAAAGGAAGGTCTGGGGGCCATGACCACCAGGGTTCTTCTAGTCTCAGTCAGACCATTAAGTCTGGTCTTTTTAAGAGAATTTGGGGTCTGCATCCCATTGTTCTCCTGCTCCTTCAGGGGTTCTCTGTTGTGTTCCCTGTCAGGGCAGTCATCAGTTGTGGCCGAGCACCATCTAGTTCTTCTGGTCTCAGGGTGATGTAGTCTCTAGTTCATGTAGCCCTTTCTGTCTCTTGGGCTCGTAATTACCTTGTGTCCTTGGTGTTCTTCATTCTCCTTTGATCCAGGTGGGTTGAGACTTATTGGTGCATCTTAGATGGCTGCTTGTTAGCTTTTTAGACCCCAGATGCCACTCTTCAAAGTGGGATGCAGAATGTTTTCTTAACAGAATTTACTTTGCCAATTGACTTAGATGTCCCCTGAAACCATGGTCCCCAAACTCCTGCCCCTGCTTCGCTGACCTTTGAAGCATTCAGTTTATTCAGGAAACTTCTTTGCTTTTGGTCCAGTCCAGTTGTGCTGACCTCCCCTGTATTGAGTGTAGTCCTTCCCTTCACCTAAAGTAGTTCTTATCTACTATCTAATTAGTGAATACCACTCTCCCACCATCCCTCCCTCCCCCCGTCTTGTAACCATCAAGGAATATTTTCTTCTCTGTTTAAACTATTTCTCGAGTTCTTATAATAGTGGTCTTATACAATATTTGTCCTTTTGCAATGGACTAATTTCACTCAGCATAATGCCTTCCAGGTTCCTCCATGTTATGAAATGTTTCACAGATTCATCACTGTTCTTTATCGATGCACAAGCCTATAATTTAAAAACTATTATTACTATTACTGCCGATGATGAAACTAAAGTTCAGATAATTTAAAAACCTGGCTAATAAGCTAAATACAACTAGTAAGTTTCATAAGTAGAATTAGAAACTAGTACCTTGTATTTTCTCATGCGTCTGTCAGTTGGTCATATTGTGGTGGCTTGCACGTTGCTGTGATGCTGGAAGCTATGCCACCAGTATTTCAAATGCCAGCAGAGTCACCCATGGTGGATAGGTTTCAGTCGAGCTTCCAGACTAAGATAGACCTGACAGACTAATACTGAAGATACTAGCCAGTGAAAACTTTATAAATAGCAGCAGAACATGGTCTGATATAGTGCCGGAAGACAAGCCCCCCAGATTGGAAGGCACTCAGAAGAGGACTGGGAAAGAGCTGCTTCCTCAAAGTAGAGTGGACCTTAATGACGTGGATAGAGTCAAGCTTTCGGGACATTCATTTGCTGATATGGCACTACTCAAAATGAGAAGAAACATCCACAAACATCCATTGGAAATTGTCAAAAATGAAGTGGAATGCGTAAATGTCAATAACCTAGGCATTAGTGATCTGAAATGGACTGGTATTGGCCATTTTGAGTCGGACAATCATGTAGTCACATTGAAGAGGAATAGTGTTGCATTCATTGTCAAAAAGGATATTTCAAGAGCTACTCTGAAGTACAAAACTGTCAGTGATAGGATAATATCCATACACCTAAGAGGAAGACAGTTAATACAATTATTATTCAAATTTATACACCAGGAGGGGCCAAGATGGGGGCATAGTCATATACTTTGTGTGGTCCCTTTTACAACAAAGACCCAAAAAAACAAGTGAATCGATTATATATGACTATCTAGAAGCCCTGAACATCAAAGGCAAAGCTGAGGAATCAGACTGAGTGGCAGGGGAGGAAGAGATGGTTCAGAAGCAGCAAGGAGTTGCCAGACCTGACCTGGCAAGAACTGGCAGCCTGCAGGCTGGATCTCCTGTGTGTGGTGAGGCAAGCAGTAGCATTCAGGACTCGTTTCCCACAGGGTCTCTATGAGTCATAATCGACTCCATGGCAGTGGGTTTTTTTTTTTTTTTTTTTTTTTTACTATTTCTTTACTGGTTATCCAATGATTACATGATACTTCCTTAATTCATTACACTCTAATATAAATCATCACTTTCATTATTTCCTCAACAGTGCTAAGAACTTATAACACTTGAATTCCTCTCATCCTTCTCCAGTACTTTGTGTTATTTTTTTTGTTTAATTCTACATTCATTTTAAAGCTTAAAAGGCATTATTGTTGGTGTTTAATGCAGTCAATATTCATTTTTATTTACTCACATGTTTACTCTTTCCATTCCTCTTTATTTCTTCCTGCCTTTCCCTGCTTCTATCTGAAACTATTTCCCTTTAGTTAAAGGAATAAGTATAGCATTTCATTTGGTGCAGATGAGCAAATGTTTTTATATTGCTTTCCTTTTGAAGAATATTTTTCTCCTGGATAAAGAATTGTGGGTTGGCAGTTGTTTTCTTTCAGAATTGTGAAGATGTCAAATCATTGTATTTTTGCTTTCAAAATTTCTGTTGAGCCGTTCACTGTCAGCCTATTTTTCCTCCTTTGAGATTACTCTCTTTCTGTCTTTAGCTGCTTTTTAAAACATTTTGTCTTTGTTTCTGCTATTTCAGAGTTCTAATATGATTTAACTAGTTTTGGTTTTGTTTATGATTATCCTATATGGGTTTGTATTGGAGTCCCTGGGTGGTATAAATGGGTAAGTGCTCAGCTGCTAATCAAAAGGTTGGCAGTTCAAGTCCACCCAGAAGTATCTTGAAGAAAGACCTGGAGATCTATTTCCAAAAACTGAGACACTGAAAACCCTATGAGACATAGTTCTACTCTGACATACATGGGGTCACCATGAGTCAGAATCAACTTGACGCCAATCAGTTTTTGTGTTTGTATCACTTCTTGAATCTGTAGCTTGATGTCCTACATCAGTTTTCGTAAGTTCACCAACTATTTTCTCTTCCAATATTGCTTCTGCCCCATTCTCTCCTCTCCTTCTATGGCACTAATTGCTTGTATTCAGAATGTTTTATCTTCTCCTATATGTATTTTTTTAATATTCTTGTTCTGAGTTTTCCCTCTTTTTTCTGTTTCTTTCACTGATTTAATGATGGCACTCAACAACAACACCACCACCAATCTGCTGTTAAATACATCTACTGAGTCCTTCACTGCATTATTTATCAGTTTCAGGCTTGTCATGTATTTCTTATTTACAAGTTCCTATCCTATGCTGAAAATCTCATGTTAAACATATTAGTCTGAGTATTTTAAAGTTTGTGTCTGGTAACCTCAATATCCGGCTTTCCTATATGTCTATCCCTGCCATCCAGTTTTATGTTACTATTGGTGATCTGATGTTATATTCCAGTATGTGTGCTATTTTAAAAGTCATACTCCAGACATTGCTATGAAATGTTGTAAAGATACTTTGAGTTTATTAATTATAGTTTTCCCACAGATGATTCCCTTTGCTTCTTGCTAGCAATTAGAACAGGGGTACCATGTCTATAAATTCAGTGATTGATCTTAGATGTAACTGGGTTCAATCCTTTGTGTGGTCTTATTTTTATCAAGTTTTACCCTTTCCTTAAAGTGTCTCAAGAGTCTGAAATGAAACCTGGGGTGTTTAAGAGATTCTTTCCTCCTTTTTGTGTCCTGAATTCTAGTTGTCTCCTTCACCTCCCATGAGACTGATGAAAACTCTGCTTAGTTTTTCAGCCTCTCAGAAGCCCCTTAATAATTATCAGTGTATTGAGGGGAAAACTGAAGTGTGACACCTTGCTCACATTTCTACTTTTCCTTTCTCGACCTTATCTCTTCAGATTCTTGTTGCCCTAGTAGCTCTCCAATGATTTCAAAATATTTTAAGCAATATTTTATATAGCTTTCCTAATGATTTTATGAAGGATGGTTGGTCTAATTCAAGCTGTCTGTTGCTTCTGGAAATAAAATTCTCCCAAATATATTTTGATATGCTATTTGCTACGTAAAGTTTTATGGCTGAATTCTTTAACCATATTTGCAGGATTCCTTGATTGGCAGAGTTATTAATTTGTTATTTATAATGTATCACTTTGGCTAGGCTACATTCCCCATTTATTCAATCAAACATTAATCTAGGTGCTGTTGTGAAGTTATATTTGCACATGCAATTAAAGCCCCTTATTAGTTGGTTTTAAGTAGAAGGTATTATTCTGGATAATCTGGGCGAGTCTGATTTAATCCATGAGAAGACCCTAAATGTAGGGCTGAGTCTTTTCAGGGAGAAAGAGAGAGAAGAGAAGGGACGAGAGAAGAGAAAAGTGAAGGCAAGGGTAGAGAAGAAATTCTGCTTGTGGACAACAGCTTTGGCCCTTGAGATTCAACAAGTCCTTACTGACTGCCTGTCCTATGGATTTCAGACTTGCTTAGCCAGACCCACAATTATGTCAGCCAATTATTTTTAATAAATCTGGAGATTTACTCAGATTTATTCTGAAAAAATATAAAACTCTCAACTGTATTTTCTGGTTGAATCCTGACTGGTACAATGACAATGAATATATTCCACAGGAAAAAAAATGAGATCATATAGTATAAATGAGGACCAAAGTATGCCATAGCCATGGAATGAAATCTGCAGTATTATATTTAAATGGGTCCCTTTGCTGGCAGAAATGACTATAAGATACATAATTAAGTCAGACTTTTTTTCAAAGTAATTAGCTTTGGGAATAGAAATGGAAATAGAACCACGATTAATGAATATGCTAATTTTCCCCCTGTTATAGACATCAGGGGATAGTTGATCTTTATCCACGACTTAAAAATGCATACCAGATTAAATTGATGATTTCCATAAATATTTTCTTCATTTATAAATAACAACATGAAAATGCTCTTTCAAGGTTAAACTTTACACAATGGGAAAAATCCATCAATTTATTATCCTTGAGATTAATTAAATATGAAGTATTATGAGAAAATATTGACTAAATACCAGAAGGCTGTATTTATGCTAGAAAAGACTAGGCAGCTAATAATGATTCTTGATAATGCCCAGTGAGAATAGACTCTCACCACTCTTTATTAGTGCAGACTTTTTTTTTTTGCAAATAAGCTAGCATTACCATAATAAGCATAAGCATGTAAAACATCATAAATAACTTTTTTGTATGCCGGAATAAATTACTTCTGCTCTAAGTAACTATAACCAGAGGGAACAAATATTCTTCTGGATTTGAACAAGTATTCTTCTGAACCTACATTCATAGAAGTAAAACAGAGCCTCATAATATTTAAAGCTGTGGAGATTGATTTGACAGCCTAACAATTTTACAAGATCACATAAATAAATAAATAAAAGAGTCTTAAGGAAAATAGAAAAAGGAATGTATGCAGCAATATGCCAACTAATAGTACACAGTGTGCTTTTTTTAGTGGAGTCAAATTTAATAGGACATGAAGTATTATATAACTTTAATGATTACTATTATCATCATTTGCCTCATGCAGTAGAAGGCCAGGTACTGTACAATAAAAATGATCAAGAAAATACAATTTCAAATATGCTGCACAAACTTGTTTATAACAGTATAAAATAAATACCTGCTTCTGTTTTACTATGACCGGGTTTTTATTAACAAGCACTGGTGAGACAGAGCCTTCTTTGAAAATACAAATGCTACCTTCCGTAGTTCAATTATTTCCCTTCAGATTTTATTATTTTTTTAACGTGTATTAAAAGGAGAATTTTATGACAAAAGATCATTTCAAATACCTTTTTCCTTTCTAAACTACCTCTTGAAATAAAAGTAGTTATTTAACATTTGAGAAATATTCCTTATCTTTTAAATAAGAAGTTGGAGCCTCTTCTACAAGTATTTATTCTCAGGACTCAAAATTCTTTTATTGATTAAAAAGGAAGATCCAACCTTCATTTATTTTGTTTATAAGATTTCATTCTGGATTGTGTTTGATGACTAATGCAAAAAAGAAAAAGAAAATCAACATATACCATGCTGTCTCAGAATGAAAACTCCTAATTAAGGGCAACCAACTCTGTAGATTCTTAATAGCATGTAGGACATTATGAGTATCTGAAGCTGGTGGCGTAACAGTTAAGAGCTCAGCTGCTAACCAAAAGGTCTGCAGTTCAAAAACACCAGCTGCACCTTGGAAACCCCATGGGGCAATTCTACTCTGTTGTATAGGGTCACTATGAATTGGGATCTATTCAACGGCAATGGGGTTTTTTATTTTATGGACATAATTATTCATCAAGAAAGTAGCACTGTCTAAATGAATATTGATACAGTGGAAATTTAAGAAACAAAGAGTCTTAAGGTTTTTATTTTTTTATGTATGTAGTATCCCTTATCCCCCTCTAGAAATTATGAAAACCATGAAAATCATCAACCTCAGGAAAATAATCTATTTTCAGTAGACACTCTTACCTCTCCCATATACATGTCAAAAAGCCCTCCCTTTTTTTTCCACTTCTCTCATTAGGTTTTCTAATTCAAATATCATAACTATACCACACGAAGATATCCAATACATTAAAAGTATTTGTAATGCTCTATCATTTACTATTATAAATAGTATAGGCATGTTTTCACGTGAACTATAAACCTGTAGCACCATACCTTACCAATGTGTAATCCGTTCTCTGGAAACTTAAAAAGCTTTGCTTTGCTTCTATGGAATGATCTTGGTAACTTAGGGATGCTAGATTTCAAAAAGATCAATTAACGTGAAGCACCTCTTCTTTTATTAAACATCATGAAGAAAGATACATGATAACATAAATTCTATCTTTGACATTATAGAAAGAATAGAAAATGCAAAAGTCCAAAGACAGGAGTAAGAATGGTAATGTCTGAAGGACATCAAGGAAGTTTGTGCCTAGAGCAAGAGAAGAAGAGCAAGAGTAGTATGAAATGAAGTCAGAGAAGTAAGGGGGAAGGGGAAGATTGTTTAGGGCTTTGAGCCAGTGTAAGGATATTATTTTTTAGTCTAAGTGAGATTGGGAGCCACTGGAATGACAACATTTGATTTAAATTTTAAATAGATGTACATACTTGACAGTATGTGTGGACAGAGATGGGTGGTGGGCAAGGGTGGGAGAAAGTAGAACTGTTAGTAGACTATAAGTCAATCAAGAATGATGGTGGCTTGGACCATGGTGATAGTGGAAATTACAAAATGTTAGACTCTAGATATATATTGAAAGTTGAACCAAAAGGATTTGTTGATGGACAGGATGTAGGGAGTGAGAAAAAATTGTCATTAGCTGAGATGGAGAGAGATTATAGATGAATTTTTTTTGAGGGGAGGATAGAGGACACCAGGAATTAGTTCTTAATTATATTGAATATGAAGTGCCAATAGTAACTTATAGCTAGTATGTAGAAACAATTTGAAGACACCTATAAAAAAATTCTGATGCTTTATTATTAGTATATTATTTGTATTGATAAAAAAAACTATATTATTTGTATTGATAGGATTATAAATATTGACTACTTCGATGGTCATTACATAAGATAGCATTAAGTATGCTATTTTACTGGTAAATATGGATCTTGGGCGCAAAAACAAGTGTCTCCTTGCTATCATGGCATTGACAAAAAATGACAACGCATTCTCCAACTTAGGTGCTAGTTTCACTAGAAAGGGATGGAAAGCAACATGTCTATCACAGGCATGCATCTCTTCTTTCAAGTGGGAGCTTAGAATCAAAAATAAAAAATTTAAAATGGAAAAAAAAACTCACGTGTCCCTTTGTATTAAAGAACTGAAGGATGCAAACTCTTTGCAATACTCTGTCATTTAGCCTTATCCCTAACTCCCCAAACTTGCAAAAAGAATGTTAGTAGCTGCTAGTGAGTGACACTAAATCTCCTATACCATGACAGGCATAATCTTCTGATAAAATAGGCTTCTTTATCTGTAATGTTATCATCTGTCAACCAAAGTGATGTGATGTCACATCAAGGACAGAATATAATATGATTTGGGGATAGATATACTAAGTTTTCGTTTGCATAAAATAATCTGATTTAGAGATATCTGACAAGTACTGTAATTATTTAAAGTACTTATGACAAAGCAGCATAATTTGTCAATATTGCGAACATAATTGCAATGTGAGTCGTCAAAATAGTTGTGATTTAACCACTCTTTAGACACTGTTTGGAAGAGGATAAAGCGAGAATGACAAGCAACTGTGGTTACTGACATTTAGAACTCGGGGAGATTTTTCAGCTTATCTGTAGGGATTGCTTTCATGAAAAATGTTTTTCAGTTCTGGTTTTGATGTTGCAAAGGTATATGATAGTGCCTGTGCGTTTATATGGGATTGTGAAATAAAGTCTGCCTTTCACGTGATGTGGCATACGGTTTATAATCACCATTCTATCACGGTGTGTCATTCTAGAAGAACTTCACCAACTGCCCTCCCATAACTTGCTGTTATTTTTCTTTAAAAGAACCTAGAGTAAAGGGAAAGTACATCACCAGATATTTGTTAATCTTTCATCTGAGTCTGTTTATGGATATTCGTATTTAATTATTTATGCAACTAATATTTTGATTTCGGGTGGATATTATACTCTCATTGCTTATTTGCCTTAGGTACTTTATCTGTAACAGCCTACCAACCACGCATCTGCCTTTCCTTTGCTTATTTTGGCTATGGTAACAACATAGCTTTGTGTAGACACAAGGTTTGGATTTTTCCTCTTTCTTGCCTTTACTTTTTAAGTTAAAATGCTAGCATAGGCTTCAATCTCGTAAATACTGATTTACGTGTCCATGACTAAATATATACAAGGTCATCTAGTCTCTAAAAGAAAACTATAAATACATATTATTGTCATCACAATGAACTATTGATCTAGCCCACTGAACAATATGCAACTCATTAGAAATCTGTTAAACACCTCCTGATGGAATCATCTCCTTCTGACACTGTAAGAAATTTGAGCATAAGCATCATCGTAGAAACATGGTTCTGAATATAAACTTTGCAAAAAGATCAGCTTTCAAAATGCACACCACCTTCCACATAATCTTCCTTTTAAGAAAATGTTTTTTTTTTTACATATACATATAAACCCAAAGTCTCCTTTGTGGGTGTTCAAAAGATGGGGTACAGCTTACTATGCTTCAAAGGGGAAAACATTTATGCCCAGGATTTCCTAACTAATAAGAAAATCGCATTTAGGATACACTCTTTCAGAATACTTGAAACTCTAAAGTCTAATATTCCCTCTCCCGAAGTTGTTTTCTAGATCACTGATCTAACTCCTCTATACTTTATAAAGTCATCGGTGCTTTCGATTAGGATCATGCATTGTACATTACTGACATTTCTATATTTTCAGTGAATCCAGTGTTTTAAATTACAGGGAACAATTGGATGACACCCTCTAGGATATCTCAAAATAAACTAAACCGTTCACAATAATTATTCCAGTTCCAAGCCAATTCGAGACAGGGCTAAAATCTGTGAAGCAGGAATTCCAGTTATGCCTAAAGTTAATTATTGTTACGGGTAAAGATCAAAAATTGAAACTGAAATCTTCATCTGTCCTAACATTTGTACGTGGTAGCAGCTTCAAAACTGGATGAAAAATTATTTAAGGAGCTCTGGTGGCACAATGGTTAAGTGCTTGGCTGCTAACTAAGAAAGTTCATGGTTGGAACACAACAGCAGCTCTGAGGGAGAAAAGACCAGGAGGTCTGCTCCCATAAAGATTCTCCTGTTGCCATCCAGTTGGGTCTATTCAGACTCTTAGCAATCCTATAGGACAGAGTAGAACTGCCCTATAGGGTTTCCAAGGAGTGGCTGGTGAATTTAAACCGCCAACCTTTTGGTTAGCAGCCAAATTATTGACCACTGTGCCACTAAAAAAAAAAAACCCAAAAAGACTGCAACCTAGGAAACCCTATGGGGCAGTTCTATCGTGTCATATAGGGTCACTATAAGTAGAAATCGACTGGAAGGCACACAACAACAACACTAATAGGTAAGATAATATTCCTCCGGCACCTTAGTAGACATCTCTGTAAAATATAATAGACTTGACACTGTCCTGGGCACTGGTTTTATTTATGCCAATTAGATCTAATTTAATAAATAAAATTGAATTTAGACTACTTTATATCATATTTTTTCCTGACTCTACTATTCTTCGTGGCAAATCAAGCAACTAGTTTGAGAAAATGTGAGTAATGGGATTCTCAGATACCTTTTTTAAACTTTATCCTTATACTAGTTAACACAAACACGCTGGAAAAAAGAGTGCTTAATGTAAAAATTTACTTGATGTCATTTAGAGCGTTTGTTATCATGTTTTCCTAGTATTATTTGAATGAAATGATGCAGACTAGAATTTGGAGGCTAAATAAATAAAAGCTGAAGACACTAAATAAATAAAACTAGAAGAAGAATTGATGCATTTGAAGTACAGTGTTGGTGAAAATATTGAATATATCATGGACTTCCAGATGAATGACCAAATCTGTGTTGGGAGAAGTACAGCCAGAATGCTCCTTGGATGGCGAGACTTCATCTCATGTACGTCTAACATGTTATCTGGAAGGACCAGTCCCTGGAGAAGGATATCATGCTTGGTAAAATAGAGGGTCAGTGAAAAAGAGAAAGACCCTCAGTGAGATGGACTGACACAGTGACTACAACAATGGGCTCAAACATAGCAACGATTGTGAGGCATGGAACAGGACTAGGCAACGTTTCCTTCTGTTACACATGGGGTCACTTTGAGTTGGAACTAACTTGAAGGCACCTAACAACAACAACAAATAGCTTTACAAGGCTGAACTGATGTTCCATGCCGTTATATGGTAATAAAATTGATAATAACAATTAACGTATAACCCTCCTAATTGACTACTTCAAATGGTACCACAGGTAATGGAGTACATAATTACTAGTATGTTTGCTAAAAATAAGTTTAAGCAGTTAAACTTTAAGGGTTATTTTGAAGGAAGAACTGAGAAATCTTCTCCACTCCCCATTTGTGTAAATAGGGTCATCATTTCTATCCATTTTAATAGTAGGTATTTCTATAATGTTAATCCTTGTTTGATACACGAAATAAGCCAGCTTAAAGTATTTTTAGTCAAGGGCAACAAGTTAAAATTATTTCTGCCTTTTCTGTATATTATCACAATGCAGTTAAATAGTAAATCCAGTATATCATTTTAGATTATATTAACTTAAACCTCTGTATATTACATATCAAACCCAAACATGTTGAGCCATTACAGGAGAAATCCGTATTTCAAAAGTACATAATTTTGGCAGTAATCATTTAAAATACCTCATACTCTTCAGTTTTAGAGACCTATAATTTTTTAATATACTAGTCTACCCTCACATAAACACAGTAGTCCTTTCTGAAAGCAATCCTAACAGAACCTTAATAATAATTGTTATAATGACTACTGTAAACTGCTTGGTATGAACTAGTCTGGTAATACTCAAGTTCTTTTCCTGTTCCCTCTCCAATGTATTTTAACTTCATTTTCTACTACTGCTCCTTTGTGTTTCTGTCATCAGGCAAGGCTGTAAAAACAGCATTCAACAGTATGCTCTGGCAGGAAGTCAGAGGTTTCCAGGCACCAGACAAAGGATACTTACTGCGTTCCATGTGGTTTAAAACTATGTATATTTAGAGCATTGAAACAGTGCTACTACCATATTTTCACACAAATAGTGAGTGCTTTCTGTATTTGTTTGCTGGCCTTGGGCTCAACACCCCTCCCCCCCGCCCCCCTATTTTCTTAAGTGCAGCATGCTAATTTTTTAACAGCAACACGTTGAAAAGAATTGGCCTGGCTATGCTTGTCAGTGTGTCTCCTGGAGGGGGAGGGCACGGTTGGCAAACGGAATGCAGGAAGAGTACTTTATTTGTGTAAAAATATGGTAATGAAGTCCATATAATCACAATGAGAAAAGGATATGTGTTTTGTGAGATGCTTAAAGTGCTTTCTGACTTTTGGGTTAGAAAGTTTGCCTCACTCTTACTGAAAATTAAGTCTTGGTCTCAATAGATCTTTACTAAATTAAAAGAACAACTACGTTTTACAAGTCAGAAATAATTTAAGAAACAAACCTTAGGTTAAAATTGGATTTTTTTTAAGGTTTACAGTCACACAAAATGGAAAATGTCACTTTTATATTTAGAAATAACAAAGAATAAGAGATTTAAATAAACTACAGTCACTAGGAGAAAAAGCGTGTAATCTGGAGTCAGACAAATCTGATTTGAATTTGAGAAACTCAGTTGTTATTGTTAGGTACCGTAGAGTCGATTTTAACTTATAGCAACCCTACATACAACAGAACCAAACACTGCCAGGTCCTGTGCCATCCGCACACATGCACACACCCAAAAAAAACTTTGCCATGGAGTCCATTCCAACTCATAGTGATCCTATAGGGCAGAGTAAAACTGCCCCATAGGGTTTCTAAGAAGCAGCTGGTGGGTTCGAACTGCTGACCTTTTTGGTTAGCAGCCATAGCATGCCACAGCTCTCAACTACTGTGCCATCAGGGCTCCATCCTCACAATAGTTGCTGTATTTGAGCCCATTGTTGTCAGCCCATCTCCTTGAGGGTCTTCCTCTTTTTCACTGACCCTCTACTTTTCCAAGCATGATGTGCTTCACCAGGGACTGGTCTCTTCTCATAAGATGTCCAAAGTACACGAGATGAAGTCTTGCCATCATCACTTTCAAGGAGCACTCTGGCTGTACTTCTTCCAAGACAGACTTATTCGATCTTCTGGCAGTCTATGGTATGGTATATTCAAAATTCGTTGCCAACACCATAACTCAGAGCCATCAATTCTTCTTCAGTCTTCCTTATTTATTGCCCAGCTTTCACATGGATATGAGGCAATTGAAAATATCATGGCTTGGGTCAGGTGTAGCTTAGCCCTCAAAATGACATCATTGCTTTTCAACGTATTAAAGAGGTCTTTTGCAGAAGAAGATTTGCCCAGTGCAATACATCCCTTAATTTCTTGACTGTTGCTTCCGTGGACATTGACTGTGGACTCAAGTAAAATGAAATCCTGGCCAACTTCAATATTTTCTCCGTTTATCATGATGTTGCTTATTGGTCCAGTTGTGAGGATTTTTGTTTTCTTTATGTTGAGGTGTAATGCATACTGAAGGCTGTAGTCTTTGATCTTCATCAGTAAGTGCTTCAAGTCCTCTTCACTTTCAGCAAGCAAGATTTTGTCATCTGCATGATGCAGGTTGTTCATAGGTCTTCCTCCAATCCTGATGCCCTGTTCTCCTTCATATATTCCAGCTTCTACCATTATTTGCTCAGCATACTGATTGAAAAGATATAGTGAAAAGATACAACCATGATGCACACCTTTCCTGACTTTTAAAGCACACAGTCTCCCCTTGTTCTGTTTGAACGACTGCCTCTTGATCTATGTACAGATTCTTCATGAGCACAATTAAGTGTTCCGGAATTCCTATTCTCCACAATGTTATCCATAATTTGTTATGATCTATACAGTCAAATGCCTCAGCATAGTCAATAAAACACAGGTGAGCATCTTTCTGGTATTCTCTGCTTTCAACCAAGATCCATCTGAGATCAGAAATGATCTCTCTCATTCCGTGTCCTCTTCTGAATCCAGCTTGAATTTCTGGTAGTTGCCTGTGGATGCATTGCTGCAAACATTTTTGAATTATCTTCTGCAAAATTTTACTTGTGTGTGATACTAATGATATCGTTCAATAATTTTCACATTCTGTTGGGTCACCTTTCTTTGGAGAAACTCAGTAGTCCTCATTTTCCACTCCTCCAAGTCCCTGGTAGTCACAAATAAACTTTTGTCTCTATGCATTTGCCTATTCTAGATATTTCCTGTAAGTGGGATCATACATTAGTGAGGATGTGGAAATAGTGGAATCCTCATCCATTGCTGGAGGGAATGTAAAATGGTTCAAACACTGTGGAATACAGTTTGGAAGTTCCTCAGAAAGTTAAAATATATAATTACCAGATGACCCAGAAATTTCATTCCTAGGTATACACCCAAAAGACTTGTAAGCAAGTATTCAAACAGATACTTGTACACCAGTGTTCATTTTATCATTAATCAACATAGGCAAAACATGGAAACAACCCAAGTGTCCACCACCAAATGAATGGATAAACAAAATATGGTATGCTCATACAATGAAAAGTAAGTCTTGGTCTCAATAGATCTTCACTAAAGAAAAAGGAAATTCTGATACATGGCTACCACGTGGATGAACCTTGAAAACATTATGCTGAGTGAAATAAGTCAAACGCAAAAGGACAAATTTTGTATGATCAAACTTATACAATAAGTTTTTAATTTTGATGAAGTCCAATTTATTTTTTCCTATTGTAGCTCGTGCTTTTGGTGTCATATCTAAGAATCCAAGGTCAAAATCAAGGTCTTGAAACTGTACCCCTATGGTTTCTTCTAAGAGTTTTATTGTTTAAGTTTGTATATTTAGGTCATTAATCCATTCTGAGCTATTTTTTGTATATGATGTGAGATATGGGTCCAAAATCATTCTTCCTATGGAGATTCAGTTGTCCCAGAATCATTTGTTGAAGACACTGTTCTTTCCCTATAGGATAGATTTGGCTCCCTTATTGGAAACAAATTGACCTTAGATGTATGGATTTACTTCTACATTTTCATTTATATTCCATTGGTCTATATGTCTATCCTTTTACCAGTACCACACTGTTTTGACTACTGTCACTTTGTGGTATGTTAGAATTGGGAAGTTTGAGTTCTCCTACTTTGTTCTTCTTTTTCAAGATTATTTTGCAACTCTATGTGAATTTCAGGATTGGCTTTTCCATTTTTCAAAAAAAAAAGAGTGCTGGAATTTTTATAGGAATTGCATTAAATCTGTAAATCATCTCAGGTAGTGTTGACATCTTAACAATATTGTCCTCCAGTCCATGAACACGTGATATCTTTCCATTCATTTAGATCTTCTTTATTTTCTTAGAGAAATGATTCTCAGTTTTCAGTATACGAGTCTTTAACCTCCCTGGTGAAATTTATTCCTAGGTAGTTTAATCTTTTAGATGCTATTACAAATGGAATTGCTTTCTTAATTCCCTTTGCAGATTGTTTATTCTTGGTGTATAGGTACACAACTGATTTTTGTGTGTTGACCTTGTATCCTGCAACCTTGCTGAATTATTAGGTCTAGTGGCTTTCTTGTAGATTATTTGGCATTATGTATATTATAGAATCATGTCATCTATGAAAAGGGATAGTTTTACTTCTTCCTTCCTGATTTGGATATCTTTTATTACTCTTTCTTGTCTAATTGCTCTGGCTAAAATTTCCAGTACAATGTTGAATAGTGTTGGTGAAAGCAGGCATCTTTTTCTTGTTCCTTATCTTAGCAGGAAAGCTTTCAGGCTTTTATCACTGAGTATGATGTTAGC
Source organism: Loxodonta africana (assembly GCF_030014295.1). Taxonomy (NCBI): domain Eukaryota; kingdom Metazoa; phylum Chordata; class Mammalia; order Proboscidea; family Elephantidae; genus Loxodonta; species Loxodonta africana. Next base: position 147,887,848 of record NC_087369.1, read on the forward strand.
CATGGGGTTTTTATAAATGCTCTATCATGTTGAGGAATTAATTTCCCTTCTATTCCTAATTAATTGTTTTTATCATAAAGGTATGTAGGATTTTATCAAATGCCTTTTCTGCATCAACTGAAATGATTATGTGGTTCTTTTCATTCATTCTAACAATGTGGTACATTATATCTATTTTCTCATACTGAACTTCACTTGCATTCCTGAGATAAATCCCACTTGGTTATGACGTACAATCTTTGTAATATGCTATTGGATTTGCTTTGCTAGTTTTTGTTGAGGATTTTTGCATCTGTATTCGTAAGCAACATAGATCTGTAATTTTCTTTTCTTACATTGTCTTTATCTGACTTTGGTAGCAGGGTAATGCTAGAGTCATAGGGTGAGTTAGGAAGTGTTCCTTTCTCTTCTGTTTTTTGGAAGAGTTTGAGAAGCATTGGTGTTAATTCTTCTGTAAATGATTGGCAGAATTCACCAATAAAGCCATCTGGTCCAGGACTTTTCTTTGTTAGAGGTTTTTGATCACTGATTCAATCACTTCACTTTTTAAAGGTCTGCTGAGGTTTTCTATTTCTTCATCCACCAGTTTAGTTAGTTTGTGTGTTTCTAAAAATTTGTCCATTTTATCTAGGTTATCTAATTTGTGGGCACAGAATTTTTCATAGTATTCTCTTATGATCCTTTTTATTTATGTAGGATCTGTAGTTATATCCTCATTTTCATTTCTGATTTTAGTTATTTATGCCTTCTCTTTTCATCCTCGCCAGTCTAGCTAGTGGCTCGTCTCTTACACTGATCTCTTCAAAGAACCAATATTTGGTCAGATTAGATAAGAGGAAAGTACTGCTGTGAAGGCAGGCCTTCTGAAAAGAGGTCTGGCTCAGTGAGTTAGAATGTGCAATTGGAATTCATAAAAACAGTTCATATTTTCTTAAATTAGTAGTTGGGTTGATTTCTTTAACAAATTCCATCTTGTTTATGAAAAATCATAGAGCAGTCCTGATGTTTCACTCTTTTCAACTGAGAAAATCTTTTGAAATTATACTTTTGTTACAGATTGAATTGTGTCACGCCAAAATATGTGTTGTAAATCCTAACCCCTATATTGTGGATGGAGTCCTGGTGGTACAACAGGCAGGGTATACTTACGGATGTAATCCCATTTGGAAATAGGATTTTCTTTATTGTGGTGACAAGGTCGTATCAGTGGAGAGTGTCTTAAACCTATCACTTTTTGAGATATAAAAGAGCAAATGAGGCACAGAAGCAAACTCAAATTGAGGAAAGATAGCTGCCATGCCACATGAAAATTGCCAAGGAGCCAAGAAACAGAAGTTGAAAAGAGACAAGGACCTTCCCCCAGAGTCAACAGAGAGGGAAAGCCTTCTTCTACAGTCAATGCCCTAAATTCAGACTTCTAGCCTTCTGAGCCTTGAAAAGAGAGGAGCCCTGGTGGCACTCTGGTTAAGCGTTGGGCTGCTAACTGAAAGGCCGGTGGTTTTAAGCCACCAACCACTCCACGGGAGAAAGATATGGCAGTCTGATTTTGTAAAGATTAAAAAAAAAAAAAACAGCCTTGGAAATGCTATGGGGCAGTACTACTTTGTCCTACAGGGTCGCTGTGAGTTGAACTCAGTAGCAAATGTTTTGTTTGTTTGTTTTTAAATTGTGAATAAATAATTTTCTTTTCATTAAAGCCACCCATTTGTGGTATTTCTGTTATAGCAACACAAGAAACTAAGATAATTTTTCTAAAATTTTGATTAATCCAGGACATAAAGAGCAATGAAGGCTACCTTTTCCCATCCTTCTTTTTCCCCAAACCTCAACCGAAGGAAAAAAAAAAAAAACTTTGAAGGCAGATCCTCATTTAGGGGGCAGATTGCAAATGCTACAGAGTCAAAGATGAGGAACGTCCTCCCTGTAATTAATGAAGGCTTCACAGAGGAGGTAACATTTGAGCTGTAAAAAGTAGTAGCTTTTCAATATGGTGTGCGGTATGACAGGCAAAGGAAAATGTATAAACCAACACATGAGGCATTAAAATGTATGGTGTGTTTAGGAACATGAGTCCTCTGCTATGGTTACAGCCTATTATACTTAAGAGAAGTAATAGATGAGGCTGAAAGAAAAGCTGGATCAAACTGGAAAGTACCTTTTATATCATTGTTAGTCAGGATGTAGCGCAGGATATACACTGCATTAGGTATTTTCAAAAACTTTCCCAAGATCACACAATTAATAGTTAACAGAATTTGGATTCGAATGTGGCAGACTTGTCCCCAGAGTCTGTGCTCTTAACCATTATGTTGCATGGGAAACAGTGAAGAAATTTTTTATGAGTAAAGTACAAACTAAGGATTAGGAAACAAGGGATAATAGTGTAGGGTGAAATTCCTTAGAGATTCCTCAAGGGAAGTAAATTCTGAATTGAGGTTTGAAATGTGTTATTTTCATGGTGAAGAGAGGAAGCAAAGATAGCCAAAAAGAAGGGCAAATACTCCCATACACATTTGATTCTTTGTCTTAATTTGACTTTTTCTCTTCTCTCTCTCTCTCTCAGAAACCCTGGTGGCATAGTGGTTAAGTGCTACAGATGCTAACCAAAAGGTCACCAGTTTGAATTCACCGGGGCACTCCTTGGAAACTCTATGGGGCAGTTCTACTCTGTCCTATAGGGTCGCTATGAGTCAGAATTGACTTGACGGCAATGGGTTTTTGTTTTGTTTTGTTCTCTCTCTCTGTCTTTCTCTCTCTAGGCAAGGGGATGGAATGTAGATTCAAGTCACAAGCTTACTCTAACTTTATTTATAGTTTAAAACAAGAAACAAGTTGTTTCTGAGGTACACTTACTTCTCAGTTAATAAACAAATAGAAACATGGAATATACTTTTATACCATATTTACAAACCATGAATGTATGAGACCTTATTTCTCATTAGATCTCTCACTATGGTGTTTTATAACACATCGTGGATCTGCATTACAATTACCTCAAAGAAGGACGCCATCAACATATCTACTTATTACACCCAGTTATAAAACCTGAGCTGCTTGGCTAAGGTATTCATTAACCTTTTCAAAGCTTATAATAGGAAATCTAATCACATAGAAGTGGTAGAGTGCATTATGAAAATGAGTCCAGTTGTCATGTACAGTAAATTTTAATATCCAAATTCTCTGTAAATTGGGCAGTTTCATGAAATTAAATGAAGAGGCTTTCTTTTAATCAGCCTAAAAGTATGAAATTTGAATTCTTTTCACTGTAAAAATGTCTATGTCTGAGATAAATGCTAAAAGAACATTTTTGCTTTTTATTCTAATTAAAGTTCCTGCATGAATTAATTTTATTTCTCTTTATATGTTTTAATGCTCTTAATATCTGATTGAAATTATACATTCAGTAACAAACGTTATTAATTTTGTGTTTCCCATTCCAACGTTCCCTTGAAACACAAAAAGAAAACTAAGTATCTTACTTTTAATAAAGTTTACCTTAAATTTCATATTGTTTTATTAATGTATAATGCAGACGAGCCTTGGTGACTTATGTGTAAATCTCAGTTGCCCTCAAGTTGATTCAGACCCATGGTGACCCCATGCATGTCAGAGTAAAAATTGTGTTCCATAGGGTTTTTGATGGCTGATTTTCCTGAAATAGAACACCAGGCCTTTCTTCTGCAGTTCCTCCAGGTGAACTTGAAACTTCAACTTTTTGGTTAGCAGGTGAGCCTGTTAACTGCACCACCCAGGGACTCCTGTATCATGTGTAAACCAAACCCATTGCCATCAAGTGGATTCCAACTCATATCAACCCTATAAGACAGAGCAGAACTGCCCCTTAGATTTCCAAGAAACAGAGCTGCTGGTGGATTTAAACTACCGATCTTTTGATAAGCAGCCCAATGCTTAACCACTGCACCACCAGGGCTCCTATCATGTGTAAAAACCTTTAATTCGAATTGCTTGCTCTTAATCACCAAAGAAAACATTCAAGTGGCCAACAGATACATGAGGAAACCCTCATGATCTGCAGCCATTAGAGAAAGGCAAATCAAAACCACAAGGAGATACCGTCTCGCCCCGGCATTACCATCACGAATCAATAAAATAGAAAATAACAGATGTTGGAAAGGATGAGGGGAGATCGAAACTCTTTTGCACTGCTGTGGGAATGTAAAATGATACAACCTTTTCAGAAAACAATTTGGCTCTTCCTTAGAAAGCTAGAAATAAAAATACCATTTGATCCAGCAATCCCACTCCTAAGAATATATCCTAGAGAAATAAGAGTTGTCACATGAACAGAAATATGTACACACATGTTCATTCCAGCGTTGTTCATGATAGCAAAAAGATGGAAACAGCCTAGAATCCCATCAACAGATGAATGGATAAACAAACTGTGGTACCTACACACAATGGAGTATTATACAACACTAAAGAACAACGATGCATTTGTGAAGCATCTCATAACATGGATGCATCTGGAGGACATTATGCTGGTGAAATAAGTCAATCACAGAAGGACAAATATTGTATGAGGCCACTACTATAAAGCTCATGAAAATGTTTACATACAAAAAGAAACAATATTTGATGGTTACAAGGGAGAGGAGGGGTGGGGATAGAAAAACACTTAATAGACAATAGATAAGCAGTAACTTTGGTGAAGGGTAAGACAATACACAACACTGGGGAAGCCAGCAAAACCTGTACAAAGCAAGCCCATGGTAGCTCCATAGACACACCCAAACTCCCTGAGGGACTGAATTGTTGGGCTGAGGGCTGTGGGGACCGTGGTCTCAGGGAACATCTAACTCAACTGGCATAACAGAGTTTATAAAGAAAATGTTCTGCTTTCTACTTCAGTGAGTAGCATCTGGGATCTTAAAAGCCTGTGAGTGGCCATCTAGGACACTCCACTGGCCTCATCCCTTTGGGCACAAGGAAGAATGAAGAAAACTAAAGACACAAGGGAAAGATTAGTCCAAAGGACTAATGGACCACATCTACCACGGCTTCCACCAGACTGAGTCCAGTACAACTAGATAGTGCCCAACTACCACCACTAACTGTTCTGACAGGGATCACAATAAAGTGTCCCAGACAGAGCTAGAGAAAAACGTAGAGCAAAATTTCAACTCAAAAAGAAAAACCAGGCTTGCTGGCCTGACAGAGGCTGGAGAAACCCTGAGAGTATGGCCCCTGGACACCCTTTCAGCTCAGTAATGAGGCCACTCCTGAGGTTCACTCTTCAGCCAAAGATTGAACAGTCCCATGGAACAAAACAAGACCAAAGGGGCTCACCAGCCCTGGGGCAGGTTCTGGAAGGTAGGAGGGAACAGGACAGCTGGTAATAGGGAACCCAGGGTTGAGAAGAGAGTGTGTTGACATGTCATGGGGTTGTTAACCAATGTCATATAACCATGTGTGTACTAACTGTTTGATGAGAAAGTAGTTTGTTCTGTAAATCTTCATCTGAAGTTCAATTAAAGAAAAGAAAAATATTAATAAAAAAGTAAGTGTTCTTAAATTTTTAGCATTACTTAAATTGACACTAATACAGTATATAAATTTCTATATATAACAATGATTTTAAAATAATATTCAATTTCAATCCTCAAATTGCTTACCTTTTTCATAGCATTTGGCATTATTAATAAGTCCCAACTCATAGAACTTCCCTTTTCCTTTGTTTTATAACTCTACTTTGTCCTTGTACTCCTTTAATTTCTTTAAACATCGTTTATTTGCCTCCACTTGTCTCTGTCACTGACCCTATCACTGAAATCCTCTGGCTTCCACAGGGCACTATCCATGCCCCTTTTCATAACCTCACTCTGTTGATTCATTTTGGAAAATATCTTTTCTTCCCTTGACTTCAATTTTTATCTACATACTAATTGATTGGTTAATTTTTCATTCATTTATTTAAAAATAATTTTGAGTACCTACTACTGTGTTAAGCACTTTGATAAACACTGGGGATACTTAAGCTTAGTTTTCGTCCTCTAGGAGCTTATGGAGTAGTGAAAGACACAGGCAAATAGGTGTGGTTTTTTTAGGCCAAGATAAAGGCTTTGGTAAGTTTTTTTGTGGTCGGATCAGACTACCTAGGGATGGGAATAGTGAGAGATGCAATGTAAAGTTTTTTTCTTTTGGAACATTTGAAGAAATATTTGCATCCAGGGGTTATTTTATTAAAGTAATATTTAACCAGGATTTACATATACATCTAAATATTTTGTGAGAGTGAAAAAAATGGCTTCAACATTAGTGACATTCATTATTCATTTTAAAAGCCTCTCTTGATAACCAAATTCAATAGAGTCTTATTAATGTATTTCCATGGCATTCAATATAGACATACGACTTCATGTAACAAAGTTTTTTAAAATGACAGAAATTAACTGGGAGATACAGACATTGGATATCAGGGTGAGGGTTGCTTTTACTGCTAGATGTTTTAAAACTTTTTGTTGGTGATAGGTGCAGCATTTACTTATCAGCTTGGTTCTTTAACTCATTCCCATTGTTTTACCTACTATAACTAATTCCATCATTAATTATTCAGAGATTTATTTACCAGGTACACACGCAGTTTTTTGTTTAACTATTCTTTGAGTAAAATGCTGGGATAGGAAAGACCTCACTCATACGATTTTACTTTAAAATATTATATGCCTGAGGGCATTAGTAATGACTTCTGAAGGCCGATATGTGAAGGGAAGAGATAACTCCCTGCATATTTAAATATTCCCATTTCTTAATGTCAGTAAGTTAAAATCAGTCATCAGATGATGCTCTGAATCATATCAGCAATTTCTTGCATAAGTGACTTGTAATTTGGAGCAGATGGAGATGTGGATAATTAATGAATTTTAGTGCTATCTGTAAACGTAATCATGATTTTTACAAATATATTCTATTTCACCTGTGGTTGACTAATGAAAGGATACAACCAAGGGATTCCTTATTAAAGTCAGAAGAGCAAGTCTATCTTTAAAAATCAAGAAATCTAAGTGCTGAAGTATAGCAATTCAGTTTTAGCCTTGGACATTAAAAATGCTCCTAGAGTAAATTTCTTTCATTATAAGCTTAAAAGAAAGATAAAAGGTTATCCAGAAGCTGTAGAGAAGCAGAGTGGTCAACAGGACAAACTTAGAATCTAGTGTATATTAATTTAAATCTCAGCCCACACCTATTGGTTGTGTTACCTTGAACAAGTTATTTAACCTCAATTTAATCATCTACAAAATGGAGATAATAATAATAATACTCTCTTGATAAGGTTGTTGTGAGGCATAAATGAGCTTAATACGCATAAAACACCTACAGCACTGCCTGATATTTGCTTGTGATTACTCCTTTGGGATCCATACAGAACAATGCAAAAATGTAAGGAAAAAATGCTTATTATTTATATGCAAGTAACTTAGAAATTATAAGTATGATAAAACTAAAGGTTTTGATGTATATATCTCAATAGTTAGAGATACAGCAGACTTCCAGTTTAAGATGATGGTATGCTAGAGACACTTGAATAACCGATTCACAGATGCTATCTGGGTTTTTTTTGTTTTATCACAAGAAAATGCAAAAATAGATTCTCACAGTCAGTATCACTGGGCACTAAGTAATATTGATCAAAAATTTTCCAGAATGCAGGAGAAAACGATCTCAAGCTCAAGCAAAGTTCTAAGTCCAAAAAGCAGAGGCCGTATGGAGAACAAGACAGCACAGTGAATTACATCAAAGTACTGTACTCTCTGAGCAAAGCTATTTTCACTTTGGCAGGTTTGAATGTATCCATCAAATCTGCCTGCTCCCCACCTCTCATCTTGAAATAGAAGGTTTCCCCGTCCTCAGTGAGCACTCTCTTTCAGAGAAAATTCCTGGTGGGGAAACAGACTTGTAACTTCTAAGGAAACCAAGACGAGGAACACATACTGAAAAATAAAGTATTTTATTGATTAAAAAAAAAAAAGAACAGGAAATTAGGAATTTGGGAAAATTAACACCTCGAATCAGAAGACAAGGTGAACAAATATAAGAATTGACCTTGGCAAAAATATAGATACTACAAAGAAGAGAAGGGAATTAATACATTACAGCATTTTAACGTTTTATGTACATATATATTCCTTAGAAATACTTGAGACAATATTACATCCATTTAAAAAAATGATCAAAAAGGTTGCTATGAGAAAAGAATAGCAAATGAAAAAATTTTTGGAAGATAAATATGATTGTCAAAATGATAATAATAATAAGAGAAAGACTGAATATAGAGTGGACTTGATGAAAGTTAAAATACTACCCAGAAGATAAAGTCCAGTGAAATTCTTAGAACATTAAGTAATCAGAAAAAATAGTTGTGAAATATAAAAGAAAAGTTGACATGCAATACCAATTTAGAATAGCCAACATTTGTTGTTTAAATGTTGGATTTACTAGGCTTACGTCGGTTCTATCTGCAGAAGGAGACAATAGAGAAAAAAGAAGTAAGCAAAGAAATCACAAAAAACATCTTGCACTTAAGAAAGGCTTGTATTTTCAGGTTTAAATAGCCTACCAAGTATAAAAGGATGTCTGAAATAAATCATGTACCTAAGCATCCTCTGGTAAATTTTATGAACAGAGAAGAAAATTCTATGACCTTTCAAAAAAAAAAAAAAAACAGTTTTCTATAGATTGCTGATAGTCACACTGGCATCACATCTCTCATATGCAACAGTCAAAGACAATTTTAGCATGTCTATGGGGTTCTGAAGAGGGAGAATATTTTGTACCGAGAAACCTATACACAGTTGAGTGTAAGGGTAAAATAAAGATAGTTTTTGACTAACAAATACTACTACTGAGATAATACCAGCTAACTTTTATTGAGCACTTACTACTATGTGCAAGTTACTCTTCCCAATTTTCTACATGTGTTATCTAATTTAATCTTTAAAACCACCTTGAGTCAAGTACTAATATTATACCCTACGCTTCATAGTTTTTGTTGTTGTTGTTGATGGCTACAACATTCGACTTTACTGATGAGCAAACTGATAAAATAAAACAATGTTACACAGTTTGGAAAAGACTGTTGGAAGATTCGAATCCAAGTAGATTGATTTCAGGGTCCTTACTCTTATCCATCCAGCCTTTCTAAAGACAAACTCAAATACATTGGGAATTTATTTACAATAAAATATTTGAGAATGGGAAGATAGAAAGAAGATAGACAAAGAAGTAGTAAAATGGCCTGAATTTTCTATAAGCTATTCTGGTCAACTAAATTCCTTCTGTAATTCTTGACTTCCTGCTGTTTGCCCGTAAATAAACAAACAAAAAAACCTGTTGCTGGCTCATAGCGACCCTATAGGACAGAGTAGAACTGGCCCATAGGGTTTCCAAGGAGAGCCTGGTGGATTCGAACTGCCGACCTCTTGGTTAGCAGCTGTAGCAATAAACCACTTTGTCACCAGGGTTTCCTGTTTGCTCATAGGCACATGTTAATCACACACATTAAATTTAACCCATATATAGCTGTCTTTCAGCCTCACTGAAGCCTCAGACCAGAGTATGACATTGTAAAATGGAAGCTTTTTTTTCCCTGAAGTAAAGTGAAATCTTTTCATCACTCTCAAACTCAAAGTTATATGCATGGGATATAGTTATTGTTAATTGCTGTCGAGTTGATTCCAAGTCTTGGCAACCCCATGTATGCAGAGTAGAACTGATCCATAAGATTTTCAAGGTTGTGATCTTTTGGAAGTAGATCACCAGGCCTGTCTTCCTAGGCAAATCTGGGTGAGTTTAAACTGCCAACCTTTCAGCTAGTAGTCAAACACTTAACTGTCTGCACCACCCAAGGACCGTGTGTGTGTGTGTGTGTGTGTGTGTGTATTATTATATATATTCAATAGTTGTTGTTTTTAGGTGCCATCAAGTCAGTTCTGACGCATAGCAACCTTACGCATAACATAACAAAACACTGCCCGGTCCTGCACCATCCTCACAATCATTGTTATGCTTGAGCCCATTGTTGAGGCCACTGTGTCAATCCATCTCGTTGAGAGTCTTCCTCTTTTTCTCTGACCCTCTACTTAACCAAGCATGAGGTCCTTCTCCAGGGACTGATCCCTCCTGACAACATGTCCAAAGTACGTAAGACACAGTCTCGCCCTCCTTGCCTCTAAGGAACATTCTGGCTGTACTTCTTTTAACACAGATTTGTTCCTTTTTTTTGGCAGTCCGTGGTATATTCAATATTCTTCGCCAGCACCACAATTCAAAGGCGTCAATTCTTCTTCGGTCTTCCTTATTCATTGTCCAGCTTTCACATGCATATGATGCAATTGAAAATGCCATGGCTTGGGTCAGTCGCACCTTAGTCTTCAAGGTGACGTCTTTGCTTTTCAACACTTTAAAGAAGTCCTTTGCAGCAGATTTACCCAATGCAATGCATCTTTTGATTTCTTGACTGCTGCTTCCATGGCTGTTGATTGTGAATCCAAGTAAAATGAAATCCTTGACAACTTCAATCTTTTCTCCGTTTATCATGATGTTGCTCATTGGTCCAGTTGTGAGGATTTTTGTTTTCTTTATGTTGAGGTGTAATCCATACTGAAGGCTGTGGTTTTTGATCTTCATCAGTAAGTGCTTCAAGTCCTCTTCACTTCAGCAAGCAAGGTTGTGTCATCTGCATATCACAGGTTGTTAATCCATCTTCCTCCAAACCTGACCCCCCGTTCTTCTTCATACAGTCCAGCTTCCAGATTATTTACTCAGTATTGAATAATTATGGTGAAAGGATTCAACCCTTATGCACACTTTTCTTGACTTTAAACCACAAAATATACCCTTGTTCTCTTTGAATATCTTCCTCTTGGTCTATGTATAGATTCTGCATAAGTACAATTAAGTGATCTGGAATTCCCATTCTTCTCAATGTTTTCTGTAATTTGTTATGATCCACACAGTCCAATGCCTTTGTATAGTCAATAAAACATAGGTAAATATGCATTATCATTAAAACAATTTAGTTTACATGTGGTAAATTGCAAAGCACCTCTCTATAGTGGCAAGTATTCAAGACTTTGAATAGGAGCTTTAAAGGTGCAGTAAATTATTATTCAGTTTCTTCACAATGAATAAGCCTATTATATCCTTTAGGCATGTCTGATTTTGTGGAGGGGAAAAATTATTCACTAATTTTCCTGGCACAATGTCCTGACACAGTGACTATGTAAATTGTTTATGTAAGGCTAACAAGCGCTAGAGTGGTACACCGCTAGGAATTGTTGTAAGCTGTAATAAAACACAGCAAGAGATTCGAGCTGAACTGTGAGATAAGAGAGGTGGCATGAAATACACATTTCCTGGTCCTGGAAAAAGAGGTAAAATGAAAGAAGAATAGCACCAGCGGGCAGTACTGCGAATTCAAGCCTCACCTGTAGGCTGAAGAATCCACCTGAAAACATGTAATCTCACCATGATTCCTCAATGTGACGTCCAAACTGAATGAGGAAGATTCTACCAGTTCTATAACAACATCATTTTCACATTCTTTCCTTTTTAAAAATGTTATCTTTCCATTGGCTGGGATAAGCCCTCAGGCAACTTACACAAAAAGTCTAAATGGATGGTGTATTTTCTAAACCCTTCTATGTTTGGAGATTTACATCCACTGTTTTCACACGCGGAAGTCATCACAGCTGAGTATAAAAGATCTGTCAAATCCTTTTCCCACCAGAGCTCTTCAGATGTTGTTATATTACCTCCTGGACTCAAATGTTACAGATAAATCTGGAGTCAGCTTGCTTTTTTTCAAGGTTACCTTTATTATTTTCACCTGATACAGATGCCTGCAGGACTTTAAGATTTATCCTTATACTGTAAGAATTTAAACAAAATGTATTTAGATATGGATTTCTTTTCATTATTTTTGCCTGAAATTTAGTAATCCCTTTCAATATTTTTTTTTCAATATGCATACCTGGGTATTGCTTCACCTCAGGAAAAGTTGTCTTCCTCGATAACTTTTATTTCAAGTTCTGGTACACTTGTTCCTCAGGCATATCAATTATTCATAGACTAGATCTCCATTGTCCTTCTTTCATAGTGACTATTTTTTACTGTGGTAAATACATATGTAACAAAACATAATATAGCATTCAAATATTTTTATATGTACAATTCAGAGGCATTGATTACATTCATTATGTTGTTCAACCATCACCACTATCCATTTCCAAAGGTTTCCATCACCCTTAATAGAGAACTCAGTGCCCTCTAAGCAATGACTCCCTGACTCCCTCTTTCCCTCTTCCCTCCCACCCCTGGTGACCACTAATAAACTTAGTCCTCTATACATTTGCGTATTCTAGATATTTCATATAAGAGGGATCACACAATATTTGTCCTTTTGTGGCTGACTTGTTTTACTCAACAAAATGTTTCCAAGGCTCATCCATGTCCTAGCATGAGTCAGGACTTTATTTCTCTATGGCTGAGTAATATACCATTCTGTGTAGATTATTTTGTATTACTGTGACTATTTTCTCTCTCATATTCATCGTTTTTCCCTTTCTCTGGACTCTGGTGAAACTTCCTATTGTTTGGCCCATATTACTAATTTGATATTCAACATCATATTTTTTCTCTTTTGTAAATCCAAGGAACATTTTAATTATCTGATTTTCTATTGCATTTTTAGTTATTTTGAAGTCCTTCCTTATCTTGCTATCTCCCTTTTCACCTACTTTTGTTCCCTGTACATCTCAGTATGTTGTCCATATGAGGTTGTGCTCTTGTATCTTAAAGACATTTTTATTGCCCTGTTGTTGTTGCCACTATATTCAGAATGTCAAAGAGTTTTCTCTTAAAATTTCTCTGGTATTTTCATCTGGATCTTGCAGTGGCTCATTTGCAGTGATATGCTGTTCCTTTGAATTTTATGTGATGCTCCATTTCCCCAGTTGTGCTTTGAATTTTTCATAGCCCTTGTGTTGAGTTTTTTCTCTTTATTCATTTTCAACTACGACAAGCTCTCTTCAAATACAGTACTTTTCAACAGACCCAGTGAGTTCTTTGCCTTGGTCCAAGCCTTTGCCAAATCAAAGAATAGTTGAATACTCTTTTGAGTTCACAGTTGGAGGACAGGTTAATGTTCATGGATTTTAGTCCTATATCCAGTTTTTAGCTGCCATGCATTTAAGATAGTTTGTTTCACTTGGGTAATATCTTTATACACACAGCCTACTTCCATAATGTGCAATGATAATTTACAATTTCCAGCCTCCAACTAGTTTACTTGTGGGCCTTACATGTTCCCAGGATAAAATATACTACTTGCAATTTCCTGTCCAGTAATTTCTCTAGGAGTTGCTGTCTCTCAATGAATATATATATGGATGGAAGTAGGCATACTTCGTTTGCGTCATAAAGTAACACTTTCACATTAGAGACACTGCTGCCCAGAGTTCTGATTAGTATAGATCCAGTGGGGCCCTGAGCCATGGGCCAACAAATGGAGTTGCTTTTCTACCTTGCCCCAGATCAGGCTGAGGCAAATCTCTGCTAGTTTCTTAATTTAGTCTCATTAGCCCTGTCACAGCCTTAGGGTTTTTTTTTTTTTACTCTGGTGTTATCACCAATTTCTGTGAATTCATATATTTTAATAAAAAGAAGTTGAGAAAGACTTCATCAGGGGCTACTCATTGCCGCCAAGTCGATTCCGACTCATAGAGACCATATAGGACAGAGTAGAACCACTCCATAGGGTTTCCAAAGAGCGCATGGTAGATTTGGACAGTGGGCCTTTTGGTTAGCAGCCATAGCTCTTAACTACTGTGCTACCAGGTCTCTGGTCATCAGGGGCTAAGGTTCACACATATTTTAATCCAAAAATTGCCAATCAATTATTCGTCATAGCATGTGTTACAAAGAAATAAACGAATTCATCATATTTACTAGGAAAAATATCTCAATGCCCCATTATTGTTTACTAGCTGCATTATCTTTTTAGACCAAATGAACATCACACACACACACATACACACACACACACACAAACTACCATGATCAGTAAATGAAAAAAGTCTACATCAGAAAATCTACTTACTACAACTGTTTCCGTTTACCTACCATAAAATAAAAACTATAGAATTGGAGTTTCTTTGCCTAACTCATGAAAGCTATAGTGAGGGTTAACATTTAAATTTTTAATATAATGAGCAATTTATAAATTCGTACTTCATCCTGACACCATTATTACAAGGTCCATTAAAAATACAGCCCCACCCACATAGGAGTTTAATGAGCCAAAAACGTGAAACACCCTCTTCTTCCATTAGCTGCCTTTTCCGTACCATACCTAGAAAAGGATATCACTTTACTATCTTCTATATATCTCATATTCACCACATCACCTGTTATATCCAAGTTGGCATCATCCTAGAAGGGAGAAGACTCCTTCAGTGCCTTCTTCATGTTCGTGTTAGTAGCCAAAAGCTTTTCTGCTTTGCCCAAATTATCAAGTCCATCTGCCAGTAGCCTCTCCTGCTCATTATGCCATCTGCCAGGTACTGACTTATCACTCCCCCTGGTCTGGATGGCACATTGCATGTGTCTGGCATCTCCAAATATTCCCTGCTGTCTCACATTCTTCCTGAATATAGAGAAATGACTCAACCTGACATTTCAAATCTAGCTAGAGCTGGAGCAAGAAGAACTGATATTTTACCCTATGAAGCATTCCAACTATTCAATGCAATAAGTATTTTCCCAATATAGCAATGAAGGAGTTTTCACTGTAGAATAACATGGTCAGAATTTTTTTCTAGGGAATACTGAGTGAATGGGAGGCAAATATTCATTTATATTCAGTGACATTTCTGAGTAAATATGAGAGCAGTTTTGAAAGGGGTGTATGTTTAAAGGTTTTAAGTTAAAATTCAGCTTTCTAAACACAGTCTTAACATTACTGGGAGACATCCCAGAGTAAAAAAGGAACAGGTTTTGAGGTATTGGAGCAGTGATGCAATCTAAGCTCTCTCCTACTAGTTCTAGGAACTTGAGCAATATCTTTAGTCTTTCTGAGCCTCAGTTTATTCATATGTAAAATGGGGATAAAACCTACATCACAGGATTGTTGCAAGAATTAACTGAAGTTGTGTACCCTGACATGTTGTGTTAATTTTAATACACTTAAAGTCCTCCTCTCGGTCACTCCTTCTTTGATTTAAGGAGATTCAGATCTGAAAAAGTTTGCACCCATACCTAAGTTACTAATTCCTGAAGAGAAATTTGGAGACTGGGGAAAGAGAGCCCCTACAGTAAAAAGAGTTTCCACGCATTTTTCACACTGAGTCTGGCATTTCAACATGTTAGGCAATAAAATAAAATGATATTCCATCAATACCTTAAAAACCTGTATATATTGACAGAAATCTCTTTTGTGGACACTGATATCTGTAGCTCAATTTAAAATTATTTTAAACTATCCATTATTAATAAAATGACATTCATTATTTAAGTATCAAGGAAAGCAATTCAATAAAGCTGTGATGAAAAAAAGGTCATTTTGTTATACCAACATTCACTGAATAAAATGATTAAAGATGCATAAATCTCCTACTTCTGCAAACTTCATTGGAGTGAAAAAGATGTTTTACTTTTATATAGCTGTAGGAGAATGGTGATTGTGGTATTTTTGTAAATTCATTAGGCTAATGATAACATAGTTTAATAAATTGCACAATAAACTCTCTCTGACACAAGTAAAATGAACATATACCCACTCCTCAATTATCGACATGGTTAAATTCCAAAGACCAGATCATTACGAGAAAATCAGTGCTATGCAAAAATGGAGGATGACTACATTATTACATAACTGTCAAATTACATAACTGCCAAACCACTGAGAAACATGGCCTAGCCAAGCTGACACATTACTTAACTATCACAGCCAGCATTACTTCGGCATGCATTACTGCCAAACATACATTGTTAATGCACAAAATAACCAGATAATAGATTTTTTTACTATTGACATAAATGTGAAATGTCAGATAACAAGATAGCCGATAAGTGAGGAGTAGGTATATACACATATGTGTGTGCATACCTACATATAGGTATATACATCTATACAGGGATATGCATGGGAAGAATACTACACCATTTTGTTTCATTATTTATAAAAATTTCCATTTTATTTGAGCAAAGAAAATATTCAGTGTAATGCTTGCAGTTCATATAGTCTTTAACTTAAGATGGCCAACACCAACAAATAGCTCTCACTGCCCTAGATCCCATCTACCACTGCCAGAGCTCTCAAAGACACAAAAGATGATTCCTAGAGAAATAGAAAACATTAGCTTATGAGATAAGAGATAGAACAAGAAAAATTGAAGATTAAAAATATAGAAGGCCTAGTCTGCATGTAGATGATGATATCTGCATGTACCAAAAAATATATTGCTGTCCAGTAAATTCCAGCTCATCAATCCTATAGGACAGAGTACAACTACTCCTTAGGATTTCCAAGGAGTGGCTGGTGGATTCAAACTGCCGACCTTTTGTTTAGCAGTGTAATGCTTAACCACTGCGCCACCAGGGTCCCTAAACTTTGTCCTATACTCCTCATTTAATACCTGGAAGTTTTGCTGTATTCCTTGAACATACTAAACACTATTATGAATTAGTTAAATCATATTACTTTCTTAAAATGTTTTCGCTAAGATCTGTTGTACCAACGGGGTAAACAAGGAGGTGAAAGTATTTTAAAAATGAGATGTTTGTTGAGGGAGTAGAGATTATTGATTAAAACATTCTTAAGTTTTAAGACTTTATATATATGCATATACACATAATAAATAAATATATATTAATACAATATATGCTATCATACATATATGTATCTGAAAACATTTCATTTCCCTACTTTTCATTTCCCTAGCATGTCCTATTTCTAAACTTCAGTTACGTTATGTTCTATCTAAATTCTTTCATACAATCAAAAAGTATTTATTGAGCACCTACTAATTGTCAGGCACTATGTTTGGGGCTAGGAATACAAGTGTGAACATAATATCCTTGGCTCCTGCCCTCACAGAGCATATATAATTACTGCGTTCACATTAAAATTCAAACAGAAGACAAAATTGACCTTTAATGTAATTTTAAGGAAAATTGACATCAGAATTTTCTGAATAGTTGCTCCCAGAATACAGGGCCAATTGGCTTTTAGTTGACTATATGCTTAACAACATCCTCTGAGCACTTCATTGAGTTATCATACCTGATTATTTTTACCCAGTCTGTCTCTTTTCATAAACAGAGTTAATGTGAATGTACAGATGTGACTTTATAAATAAAACCCTAAGGGTTTATATTTGTCATCTGTCATACTCAATGTCGAGAAGGAACCATACAAAGTATATTTGAGTAGGTAGCTATCTTTGTACATATCACTCCATATAAATACAGATGTCACCCCAATTCAATGTTTTGTTTCCTAAGATCTCAAGGACGAATGGCAGATTGAAATTTTTTGATTCCATGACAAAGAGATATATCCATTTTTTTGTGAAATTTCAAAGGCCTTTTTATCCTTCCTTTACATTATCTTACAACTACATATTTAATAGTGTACACATGTTTTGATCATTATGGTTAATTACCAGGTTACTGGTATTGTGTTTATTGTTAGCATTTTACAGTTCAATATAAGGGAACACATTAAAAAACACACAGATAATGCTGTACATAAACTTAACCCTATTAAGAAGCTTCTGGACAATATCTATTTTTAATCTGTCAACAGATATGCAAAATTGAGATCATGTATTAAAAAAAAAAATTTAGATGAGAATAAATAATCACAGAATAACTATATAAAACATCATCTCCACATACATAGCATAGATTTTTTTTATTCACTGAACGTATACCTAATTCACATTTACAAATTGTGTAGTGCAACATAAAGATTTTTGAGAATAAGTTTAAGTCTGTTATTTCTAATTTCAGTATCATTAATTTTTATTGTAAATTAATTGCAAAAATTATTAAACATGTGTTTAATTGTAATACAATTGCTTATATATTATCTTAAAAGGTATATAAAAATATACAAACAATATGACAAGTCATTTTTCTATAGCATGTCTATAAAAAATGTAATCATAATGTAATGTTGATTTAAAAACCAAGATAAAACTATGTGCTAGCTCTTAACAACTTCCAACTTTCCTAGATTCATACTTGGTACAATTCACATTCAAATTGCTAATGGATGTTTGCAGCTGTTTCTTCTCATTTTGAGTCATGCCACATTAGCAAATGAAGGTCTCGCTCAAAAGCTTTACTCCATCCATGTCTTTAAGGTTCACTGTAACTTGAGGAAGCAACCCTTCTCCAGGCATATTTTGAATGCCTTCCAACCTGGGGGGCTCATTTTCCAGCACTGGTCTGGAAGCTCTGCTGAAGCCTGTCCATCATGGATAACCCTGACGGCATTTGAACACCAGTGGCATAGCTTCGAGCATCACAGCAACATGCAACACACCACAGTATTAGAAATGGACAGAAAAGTTGTGGATACACATACTAATGCATTTCATTTTAAAAAGACTGAAAACATAATAAAATATTATCTGGTGATCTTTAATTTGTTGGGATATGCATGGTTTTTGTCTTATTTTTTATACATTTCCATATGTTCCCAATATCATACTGTGATCATGTATTAATTTATAACCAAAAAACATGTCAATCATTACTTGTTAAAAAAAATATTAAGAGGTAGTTAAATGTTATGTGGATTTAATAATGATTTCTCATAAAAGTGGTTATAATTAAATGTTCTGATTCTTTAAATGGTAACTGTAGTTATGTTGAGCTGCGCACTATCTCCAAAGTCAAAATGAAAAAGACATTTGTATATTGTGAATTAAAATCCAGATTGCCATATCCTTCATGGTTTTTGTCATGTAACAAGACTGTGGTGTATGGGAACAATACATAAGCAAAACATTCCATTAAATGTTCATGCCCAAATATAATAGGCTACCAAATGAACAAAACCTGCAAAAGCACTCTGTAAATTAGAGAGTATTTTTATACAATTGTTAGTCATTATTAATTATTTTGACATTTCAGTGTTCCATTGAAGTACATCAGCTTAAATTAGCTGAACAAAGACATGCTTGTCTAAGGGCATTTTCACATGGAGTAGATCAGTACAACTGATTTTGATGTTGTACCTCCCTCTACACTCACATAGTTTGGTGCTTCTCAATCACACCCTGATTTTGAGGATTTCTCCTTTATAAAGTTTATCAATTGTTTGGAGGGTTGAGGGAACATACAAGAGACAGAAGTCAAATTCAAATAAGTCAGAGCTTATTACTTGGTCAACAAGGAGATATTTGTTGGTTTGTTTTAAAATACTGAAATATGACATTAGCCTGAGAGATTAATACTTGCAAAAAAAGATTGTTAAAAATGCACAATATAGCCATTTACTCATCCACAGAAATAGTTCTCCATGATGCTATAGGCTTCAAAATTTAAAAGAGATCAAGTTGCTAAACTAGACTAACAATCAAACCATCCTCCAATTGAGTGATCCCTAGGTACATATTTTGCAATCTGACAAGCCAATAATAACTATTTTATTTGAAAAGAGTTGTAAACATTATTTCTGAGGTATCAGGAGCCCCATGACAACAGTGGTAATCCATCATAATTTTGACATACGTAAAAAAAAGAAGAAAAATGCTGATTAAAAATCAAACCCCACGCAAGCATATATCAAAGGAGAGGAGAGGAAAATGAATGTATACATATATTTATTCACAGATGAATATTACTTACAAGTTGTAGAAGTCTTCTTTTACTACACATTCCTTCGTTTCTTTTTCTTGCTTTAAAAATTTTTTTTTCTATTGAAATACAATTTATATATAGTGAAATACACAGTTCTTGAAGAAATGGTACCTATATGTATACTCTTCAATGGGTTTGGTTTTGGAGCCCTGGTGGCACAGTGGCTAAAAGCTTGACTTCTAACCAAAACATTGGCAGTTCAAATCCACCAGCTGCTCCTTGGAAACCCTATAGGGCAGTTCTACCCTGTCCTACAGGGTCTCTATAAGTTGGATTTGACTCAACGGCAACGGGTTTTTTTGTTGTGCTTTGGTTTTGTTTTTTAACTTTTGAAGCTATTATCCAGAGCAACATTACATTTTCATCACCCCTGGAGATGCCCATTCCCAGTCAATGTTTCCCAGTTAACACTCCCTTACAGTAAAACCACTCTTCTAATTTCTAATACCATAACTAGCTGTCTCTTCTAGAATCTCATATATCTTGAATTATACAACATACACTTTTTTGTGTCTGTCTTCCTTTTTGTTCAACATACTATTTTTAAGATTTATGCAAAATGTTACATGTATCAGTAGTTCATACTTTTTATTGTTGGGTAGTATTCTATTTGGTAAATATACTGCAATTTGTTTATCTTTTCCTGTTTGATAGATATTTGGGATGCTTTTAGTTTTTTGGCTACCAATATAAAGTTGTTAAGTGCATACTTGTACAAGTCTTTTCTGGGGCACATGCGCTCATTTTTTCAATATATACCTAGTAGTGAATTTCTGGGTCATGGAGTGGAGATATTTTTAATTTATAAGAGACTGTCAAGACATTTTCCCAAGCGATTTTATAACCAATTTACATTCCTACCAGCAATATATGTGAGTTTTGTGTCCTCGTTAACTAATTGGCTGAATAAGATTCTTAGCTAAAATATTAATGAAAGCACAGGCTAAATAGCCCATTTATTTTTCTGCTTTCACATATTTTGGCTAGCATAATTAAGGGAAGATATGAATAATAAGTAAATTAATGTAAAAAACTGCAAGCTCCTTCGAAACTGACAGTTTATTACAAGCGCTCACTTTCTTATCTCCTGTATTACTTTCTTTGTACTTTTGTTAAGATACTTATCATTTTCAAACTTTATGCAGAGTTTACAAAGTCTAGACTATATGTCTGAATAACTGAGATAACCACCACTCTTCTATCAGTTTGCAGTACTGCGTGAGCTTGACTGTTACTGTGATGCTGGAAGCTATGCCACCTGTATTTCAAATACCAGCAGGGCCACCCATGGTGGACAGGTTTCAGTGGAGCTTCCAGGCTAAGACAAACTAGGAAGAAGGACCTGGTGATCTACTTCTAAAAAACTGGCCAGTGAAAACCTTCTGAATAGCAGCAGAACATTGTTTTAGTGCCAGAAGATGATCCCCTCAAGTTGGAAGGTACTCAAAATATGCCCTGGGAAGAGCTGCCTCCTCAAAATAGAGTGGAGGAGGAGGATGGAGTAAAGCTTTTGGGACCTTCATTTGCTGATGTAGCATGACTCAAAATGAGAAGAAGCAGCTGCAAATGTTCATTATTAACAATCAGATTATGGAATGTACAAATATAAATCTAGGAAAATTGAAAGTTGTAAAAAATGGAATGCAATGCTTGAAGATCGATATTCTAGGTGTTAGTGAGCTAAAATGGACTGGTATTGGCCATTTTGAATCAGACAATGATATGGTCTACTATAGCGGGAATGATAAATTGAAGAGAAATGGTGTTGTATTCATTCTCAAAAAGAACGTTTCAAGATCTATCCTGAGGTACAACACTGTCAGTGATAGGATAATATCCACATGCCTACAAGGAAGATCAGTTAATGAGACTATTATTCAAATTTACACACCAACACTAATGCCAAAGATGAAGTAATTGAAGATATTTATCAACTTCCGCAGTCTGAAATATACCAAACATACAATCAAGATGCATTGATAATTACTGGTGATTGGAAGGTGAAAATTGGAAACAAAGAAGAAGGACTAATAGTTGGAAAATATGGCCTTGGAGATAGAAACAACACTAGAGATTGCGTGTTAGAATTTTGCAAGACCAATGACTTATTCATTGCAAATACCTTTTTTCAACAGCATAAGCAGTGACTACACATGAACATTGCCAGATGAAATACACAGGAATCAAATCAACTACATATGTGGAAAGTGATGAGGAAGAAGCTCAATATCATCAGTGAAAACAAGGCCAGGGGCCAACAGTAGAATAGACCATCAATTGCTAATATGCAGGCTCAAGTTGAAGCTAAAGAAAATTAAAACAAGTCCACAAGAACCAAAGTACTATCTTGTGTCTATTCCACCTGAATTTAGAGACCATCTCAAGAATTGATTTGACACATTGTAAACTAATGACCAAAGACCAGGTGAATTGTGGGATGACATCAAGGACATCATATACAACAAAAGCAAAAGGTCATTAAAAAGACAGAAAAGAAACAAAAGACCAAATTACATGTCAGAAGAGAATCCAAAACTTGCTATTGAATGTAGAGTAACTAAAGTAAATGGAAGAAATGATGAGGTGAAAAAGCTGAAAAGAAAATTTCAAAGGGCAGCTCAAGAAGACAAAGTAAATTATTATAACGAAATGTGCAAAAACCTGGAGTTAGAAAACCAAAAGAGAAGAACATGTTCAGCATTTCTCAGGCTGAAAAACAGAAGAAAAATGTCAAACCTCAAGTAGCAATTTTGAAGAATTCTATGGGCAATAAACAGGCATCAAAAAAAGATGGACAAGAGACAGAAAGGACCGCATGAACCAGACACTACATCAGCCTGAGACCAGAAGGACTAGATGGTGCCTGGCTACAACCCATGACTGCCCTGACAGGGAACACAACAGATAACCCCTGAGAGAGGAGGAGAGCAGTGGGATGCAGACCCCAAGTTCTCATAAAAATACCAGACTTAATGGTCTGACTGAGACTACAAGGACCCTGGTGGTCATGGCCCCCAGACCTTCTGTTACCCCAAGACTGGAACCGTTCCCAAAGCCAACTCTTCAGACAGGGATTGGACTGGACTATGGGGTAGACAATGATACTGGTGAAGAATGAGCTTTTTGGATCAAGCAGATGCATGAGACTATGTTGGCATTTCCTTTTTGAAGGGAAGATGAGAGGGTAGAGGGGGTCAGAAGCTGACCGAATTGACACAAAAAGAAAGAGTGGAGGGAAGGAGCAGGCTATCTCATTAGGGGTAGAGCAATTAGGAGTACATAGCAAGATGTGTATAAATTTTTGTATGAGAGACTGACTTGATTTGTAAACTTTCACTTAAAAAAAAAAACAGATGGAAAGAATATACAGATTTGCTATACTAAAAAGAATTTATACATGCTCAAACATTTCAGAAGGTAGTATATGACCAGGAACCAATGATTTTGAAGGAAGAAGTCCAAGCTGCACTGAAGGCATTGGTGAAAAACGTGGCTCCAGGAATTGATGAAATACCAATGGAGATGTTTGAGCAAACAGATGCAACTCCGGATGTGCTCACTTGTCTATGCCAAGAAATTTGGAAGATAGCTGCCAGCTGACTGTGTGGAAGAGATTCATATTTGTGCCCATTCCAAAGAAAGGTGATCCAGCAGAATGTGGAAATTATAGAACAATATCATTAATATCACATGCAAGTAAAATTTTGCTGAAGGTAATTAAAAAATGGTTGCAGCAGTATATCAATAGGGAACTGCCAGAAATTCCAGTCAAATTCAGAAGAGTATGTAGAGTGAGGAATATCATTGGTGATGTTAGATAGATCTTGGTTGAAACAGAGACTGGCAGAAAGATGATTACCTGTGTTTTATTGACTCTGCAAAGGCATTCGACTGCATGGATCACAACAAATTATGGATAATATTTCAAGGAATGGGAAGTCCAGAACACTTAATTGTGTTCATGTGGAAACTGTACATAGACCAAGAGGCAGTCTTTGAAACCGAACAAGGGGATACTGGGTTTTTCAAAACCAGGAAAGGTGTGCATCAGGGTTGAATCCTTTCACTGTATTTATTCAATCTGTATGCTGAGCAAATAATGGGAAAAGCTGGACTGTATGATGAAGAATACGGCACCAGGATTGGAGGAAGGCTTACTAACAACCTTCAATATGTAGGTGATACAACCTTGTTTGCTGAAAGTGAAGAGGACTTGAAGCCCTTACAGATGGAGATAGAAGACTACAGCTGGACTGTATGAAGAAGAATGGGACATTAGGTTTGGAAGAAGACATTAACAACCTATGTTATGCAGATGACACAACCTTGCTTGCTGAAATCGAAGAGGATTTGAAGAACTTATTAATGAAGATCAAAGACTACAGCCTTCAGTATGGATTACACCTCAACATAAAGAAAACAAAAATCCTCACAGATGGACAAATAAGCAACATCATGATAAATGGAGAAAAGATTGAAGTTGTTAAGCATTTCATTTTAGTTGGTTCCACAATCAATGCCCATGGAAGCAGCAATTGAGATACCAAAGGAAGTATTGTATCGGGCAAATCTGCTTTTTAAAAGTGTAAGATACAAAGATGTGACTTTGAGGACTTAGGTGCCCCTGATCAAAGCCATGGCATTTTCAATCACCTCATATGTGTGCAAAAGCTGGAAAATGGATAAGGAATATCAAAGAAGAATTGATACATTTGAATTATGGTGTTGGCAAAGAATATTGAATATTCCATGGTCTGCCAGAAGATCAAACAAATCTATCTTGGAAGGAGTACAACCAGAATGCTCCTTAGAAGCAAGGACGGCAAGACTTTGACTCACGTACATTGGACATGTTATCAGGAGGGATTAGTCCTTGGAGAAGGACATCATGCTTGGTAAAACAGAGGGTCAGCACAAAAGAGGAAGGCCCTCAGAGAGATGGATTAACACAGTGGCTGCAACAATGGTCTCATACGTAGCAACCATTGTGAAATGGCGCAGGACTTGGCAGTGTTTGTTCTGTTGAATGTATGGTCCCTACGAGTTGGAAGCGACTTGAATGTACCTAACAGTAACAACTGGGATCAAGTGGATGGGACCACATGAGAAAAGTGATCTTCCATTAAAAGTTATTTATATGTATGTGTGTGTGCGTATATATATGTATATATGCATATGTATATGTACATATGTATATTTATATGTATATAGTTGTGTGCAGTCAATTCAATTCTGACTGATCAAGATTTTATAGGACAGAGCAGAACTACCCATAGGGTTTACATCCTAGGGGATATAATCTTTATGGCACTAGATTGCCAGGTCTTTTCTCCCACTTGTGGCTGGTGGCTTTGAACAGCTGAGTGTTCCCAATCATTGCACCACCACAGCACTCTGAACATCTGCTATGAGCCAGGCACCAGTCTAGGAACTGGTGATAAAAAGCAAATTAGAAAGAAAAGCTTTTTACCCTCATTAGACTCATAGTCCAGTGTAGAATAAATACAAGTAACAGGCAATTATAACGGTATGAGTGTTATAAGGTAAGTACATAGAAACTCATAAGAGGCAGATCTAAAGGAGGTTTGAGTCATCAGGGACAGCTTCCTAGAGGAAGTGATATCTAAAATGAAATCTGAAGAGGAAGGTGGAAATAATGAGTGTTTAAGATAATGGCAAAGCAGTGGCTATATTTCAAGGTATGAGCTAGAATGGCAGGTTCAGGGGACCAAAAATTAAATTAATAGTTAATAATAGTCATACATGACTGCATATATGTGTGCATGTGTGTGTGTGTGCATGTGTTGTTGCACTGGTTTAGTGGTGTAGATATTGGAGACAGGTGAACCTGGTGATACAATTAGGGGACAGAAGAGATAAGCCCTTGTAAAGCTTAATGAAGTTGTATATCTCTTCCAAGTTACTGAAGGAATACGACTAAGGATGAATGCAATAGAAAATGAGGTTATAGAATTGGTCAAGTGGAAAATAGCTGAGATAGTTCCAATCTGATGAATTCTATTTTCCCTGTGATTTAAGAACTGAGGACATCTGATGAGAGCTGCTGGAAAGGTTGGATGTTCAGAAATTTGAATATAACTCATTTATTAATTCACCACATATTTATTGAGCTAGATACTGTCCTTCGTGTTGGAAATAAAAGAGTGAGAAAACACAACTTTCCTTCATAGAGCTTACATTCTAGTGAGCTAGTGGAATGAGACAGATAATAAAAAAATAATAGAAATTGATAATATAACATCATTTAATTATAACTGACATATATGTCTGTCAGTTTGTCATACTATGGGGTCTTGAGTGTTGGTGTGATGCTGGAAGCTATGCCACCGGTATTCAGATACCAGCAGGGTCACCCAGGAAGGACAGGTTTCAGCTGAGTTTCCAGACTAAGACACATTAAGAAAAAGGATCCAGTAGTCTACTTCTGAAAAACATTAGCCAGTGAAAACCTTATGAATAGCAGCAGAACATTTTCTGATATAGTGATGGAAGATGAGCCCCCCAGGTTGGAAGGCACTCAAAAGACGACTGGGGAACAGCTGCCTCCTCAAAGTAGAGTCGACCTTAATGATGTGGATGGAGTAAGCTTTAGGGACCCTCATTCGTTGATGTGGCATGACCCAAAATGAGAAGAAACAGCTGCAAACATCCATTAATAATCAGAACCTGGAATGTACGAAGTATGAATCTAGGAAAATTGGAAATCATCAAAAATGAAATGGAACTCATAAACATGGATATCCTAGGCATTAGTGAGCTGAAATGGACTGGGTATTGGACATTTTAATTGGACAAGCATATAGTCTACTACACTGGGAATGACGACTTGAAGAGGAATGGTGTTGCATTCATCGTCAAAAAGAACGTTTCAAGATCTGTCCTGAAGTACAATGCTGTCAGTGATAGGATAATATCCACATGCCTACAAGGAAGACCAGTTAATACGACTATTACTCAAATTTATGCACTAACCACTAGGCCCAAAGATGAAGGAATAGAAGATTTTTATCACCTGCTACAGTCTGAAATTGATCGAACATGCAATCAAGATGCATTGATAATTACTGGCAATTGGAACGCGAAAGTTGGAAAAAAGAAGAAGGATCAGTAGTTGGAAAATATGGTCTTGGTGATAGAAACAATGCCGGAGATCGAATGATAGAATTTTGCAAGACCAACGACTTCTTCGTTGCAAATACCTTCTTTCACCAACATAAACGGTGACTATACACATGGACCTCACCAGGGGGAACACACAGATATGAAATTGACTACATCTGTGGAAAGAGACGATGGAAAAGCTCAATATCATCAGTCAGAACAAGGCCGGGGGCTGACTGTGGAACAGACTATCAATTGTTCCTATGCAAGTTCAAGCTGAAACTGAAGAAAATCAGAGCAAATCCACGAGAGCCAAAATATGACCTTGAGTACATCCCACCCGAATTTAGAGACCATCTGAAGAATAGATTTGACACATTGAACACTAGTGACTGAAGACCAGACGAGTTGTGGAATGACATCAAGGACATCATACATGAAGAAAGCAAGAGATCATTGAAAAGACAGGAAAGAAAGAAAAGACCAAGATGGATGTCAGAGGAGACTCTGAAACTTGTTCTTCAGCGTCAAGCAGCTAAAGCAAAAGGAAGAATTGATGAAATAAAAAAACTGAACAGAAGATTTCAAAGGACGTCTCGAGAAGACAAAGTATTATAATGACATGTCCAAAGACCTGGCGATGGAAAACCAAAAGTGAAGAACACGCTTGGCCTTTCTCAAGCTGAAAGAACTGAAGAAAAATTTCAAGCCTCGAGTTGCATTAGTGAAGAATTCTATGGGGAAAATATTAAATGGCACAGGAAGGATCAAAAGAAGATGGAAGGAATACACAGAGTCATAATACCAAAAAGAATTAGTTGATGTTCAACCATTTCAAGAGGTGGCATATGATCCGGAACCGATGGTTCTGAAGGAAGAAGTTCAAGCTGCTCCGAAGGCATTGGCGAAAAACAAGGCTCCAGGAATTGATGCAATATCAATTGAGATCTTTCAACAAACAGACGCAGCGCTAAAGGTGCTCACTTGTTTATGCCAAGAAATATGGAAGACAGTTTCCTAGACAACTGACTGGAAAAGATCATTCCCAAGATAGGTGATCCAACCGAATGTGAAAATTATAGAACAATATCATTAATATCACATGCAAGCAAAATTTTGCTGAAGATCATTCAAAAACGGCTATAGCAGTATATTGACAGGGAACTGCCAGAAACTCAGGCCAGTTTCAGAAGAGGACGTGGAACCAGGGATAGGATTGCTGATGTCAGATGGATCCTGGCTGAAAGCAGAGAATACCGGGAGAATGTTTACCTGTGTTTTATTGACTATGCAATGGCATTCGGCTGTGTGGATCATAATAAATTATGGATAACATTGAGAACAATGGGAATTGCAGAACACTTAATTGTGCTCATGAGGAACCTTTACATAGATCGAGAGGCAGTTGTTTGGACAGAACAAGGGGATACTGATTGGTTTAAAGTCAGGAAAGGTGTGTGTCAGGGTTGTATTCTTTCACCATACCTATTCAATCTGTATGTTGAGCAAATAATATGAGAAGCTGGACTATATGAAGAAAAACGGGGCATCAGGATTGGAGGAAGACTCATTAACAACCTGAGTTATGCAGATGACACAACCTTTCTTGCTGAAAGTGAAGAGGACTTGAAGCACTTACTAATGAAGATCAGAGACCACAGCCTTCAGAATGGATTGCACCTCAACATAAAGAAAACAAAAATCCTCACAACTGGACCAATGAGCAACATCATGATAAATGGAGAAAAGATTGAAGTTGTCAAGGATTTCATTTTACTTGGATCCACAATGAACAGCCATGGAAGCAGCAGTCAAGAAATCAAAAGACGCATTGCATTGGGTAAATCTGATGCAAAGGACCTCTTTAAAGTGCTGAAGAGCAAAGATGTCACCTTGAGGACTAAGATGCGCCTGACCCAAGCCATGGTATTTTCAATCACATCATATGCATGTGAAAGCTGGGTGATGAATAAGGAAGACCGAGGAAGAATTGACGCCTTTGAATTTTGGTGTTGGTGAAGAATATTGAACATACCATGGACTGCCAGAAGAACGAACAAATCTGTCTTGGAAGATGCACAACCAGAATGCTCCTTAGAAACAAGGAGGGCGAGACTGCGTCTTACATAGTTTGGACATGTTGTCAGGCGGGATCAGTCCCTGGAGAAGGACATCATACTTGGCAGAGTACAGGGTCGGTGGAAGAGAGGAAGACCCTCAACAAGATGGATTGACATAGTGGCTGCAACAGTGAGCTCAGGTATAACAACGATTGTAAGGATGGAGCAGGATCGGGCAGTGTTTCTTTCTGTTATGCATAGGGTCTCTATGAGTCAGAACTGACTCGAAGGCAGCTAACAACAACAATTATAACTACTATGAAGAAAAATAAAGTCTAATAAGTAAATAGTGACTAGAGTAAAAAGGGGTCTGTTTCTAGATAGTACAACCTGTGAAGGCCTCTCTGAGGCAATAACATTTGATCATACACTTGAATGAAGTGATGGAGTGAGCACTGCAAGCATCTTGGGGAAGAATATTCTAGTTAAAGAAAACAGCAATTGAAAAGGCCCTGAGGTTGGAATGAGCCTGATGAATTTGAGGAAAGCATGTAAGTCAGTGTGGTTGGAATAGGGTAAGTAGGAGTGAGGTAGGAGAAGAGGTGGAAATGATCTTTTTAAGAACAAAAGAGAGTTGTTCAAGGAAACACTAAAGCAACAGGGCAATACTGAAGATCTTGTTAAGGCTAGAGACTGGATTCGTAATGGCAAAAACCAACTTGGACACTGGCTTTTTCTTCAGCCTTACTCAGTTATCTAGGCAAAGGTGTGGAGAAGGGAGGTGATAAATTAATTCAAAAATGGAGTTTTGCAAAGTGGGTGGGAGACATACAAAATGAGATAAGGTGGGGGTGACAATATTGGCAAGAAACGGTTGAAATAAGGGGCCATGGAGTCTAAGCTGTTTAATAATGAAAATAAGAATAAAAATGGCCAGTTAGAAAAGGCTAAAGCAGAATGCTAAGGGTCTTGATGTCCCTGTAAAGTAGAAGAGGAGTAGTAGAAGAAACAGAGTTAAGAGATCTGAGATGTAGACAGAGGCAGAAGAGACCCCACTAGTGACAAAACCAAGTGTATAATGATAGCAATGGGCAAACTGATGTGAGAGGAGTAATTCACTAGAGATAAAAGGCCAAGTATTTGAGAGGCCAGGAGATTGGTTGTGTTGTTCACATGGAAACTGGAGTCAGTCAGGATATTGGCAAAATGGGTGTCAATGTCTCCTACAAAATCATAGGAGAATAACCACAAGCACATTTAAGAGGTAGGTAGGTGACGAGAAGAGAAATTGGGTAAAATAGCTGGATGGCATAAACTTCAGAGGAATAGGATTTTTTTTTTTTTAATTTTGGTAAAAGAATAATGCTGTGGAACCTGTTTTGGGAAGAAAGGAGCCCTTAGCTCTGTCTTTTGAATCTGAGTAATTTCCACTGGAGAGGCCTACAGTGGAACTGTCCTCAGGAGAGAGGCAGTTTTAAGTGAAAGCAAGAAAACAGAGGTGACATTTAGTGAAGAAGTTGTGATCCTGTGAATGTCTGTTCCAACTTTGGGACAAGTAGAATTATTTCACAGAAACATTGCTCTAAAGACAGAAATAGAGAAGTCAGAAAGTTGCATAAAGGACTAAATGTTAGTTTTCTTGAATGGAGAGCAGACCATGGCAGAGTGTATCTAAAAATAAGGTTGGAGAGTTGAGGAATATAATAAGATCAGAAAATGAAAGTTGATGGGGGCCACAGCTATCTGATAAATTAATTGTGTAAAAATTATTGATAAAAAAAATTCAGGTTTTTGAAGAAGGAAATGACATGGGTAGAATGGCTTTAAAGTTAAGATGGTTATTTTTGTAGTGAAAGGAGTGTTTTGAAAAGACTGAGGACAAGTAAACCAGATACTCTCATTTCTAATAAAACTAATTCTGATGCTTTAACGTGCTTTCAGTTCATGTATTAATATATTTCTTACTGCAAAGGATATCTTGATCACAAAATTATTTAATGCAACTCAGAGGTTTTAAATAGCTAAGTTTTATCACAAATTGATACAAGTCTAATATTCTCATTATTATCATTCAGTGTTTGCTACATTTGCCCAGCCCATACTCAGAAAACTGAATTTAAACCCAGATTTTTTATTTCAATTCAAGTGTCTTTAAGTATTTTTCATTAGAGATTTATTTATGTTATAGAACTACATTTATCTTTTTAAAATGTATAAGTGGCTTCCAAGGAAGCTAAAGTGTAAAGGACCAAATGAATTATCTTTATGTGAAACAAAACTTCATAAAAATAAATTATATTGGTAAAATGATATAATTGGTATAACATACTGGTAAAAAATATATATATATATATATATTTTTTTATATATATATATATATATATATAGGTAACCTGAAAATATAACCCATTTTCTCCTAAAAATCAGGTTACAATTTATGATATTGTCTGAATTAGTAACTTTTTTCATTTAAACAAGAGTCACTTATATTTCAGTAGCAAGACAGGAGTGGGGTAATTCAGCCAGCTGATACAATAGCAAAGCACAGTGTTCATTTGGAAGCTGATGCTTTGTTGGAAGAGATTTTTCTAAAGTCATGGATGACTTCACTGATGAAAAAATGGGAGAGTTAAAAGCACACAAAGCAGTGCCAATTACATTTTGTTCTGCAGATATTTTAACTCTTCCATTTATAAACTTGAAGGGAAATGCAGTAATGAGGCAGCTTGATCAGAGAGGCAATAAGGGACAGGTAATGACTGCACAGAAAAGGGTATACCACGCCATTTATTTTGTAGGGGGCATGTGGAAACTAGAGATCATTAGAAAAATGCTACTTTTGTCCCCTCAAATTTTCTTTGATTTCTAAAAACAGTGTAGGTTTTTTCAAAATTGTTCGCAAGTCAAACTTTGCAGACTTTTGTTACCAAGAACTTAGCATCAAGGAAACTGAAGGATATAAAATACAGTGTCATGTTCTCACACCTCTGACCATCTTTTCTCTGGCTCTTTTTTTCCTTCTTTACACTAAATGAAGCTCTGTTTTTTTCGCTCATTTATGCAGTGTCTATCTACTGAGCACTTAGAGAATCCCAAGAATTACACTAAGTATTGGGGTTATAAAGATGAGTAAGATTCTAGGGATATTTTCCAACATTCTTTTCTTTCTCTTCCTTTTCTTAGCAACGTTGAGCTTTATGTGAATTTCCAGTCCTATTTTTCCATTTTCCTGATGGATATCTTTACAGATGTCTCAATGACACCACAGATTATACATATAAAAAAATGGACTAATCACTTATTCCTTAATAGATTTTACTTCATGTTAGTCATATTCTTGATTTCTATTTTTTCTTCACCCACCTACCCATGCTATATATTCAATTATGACTGCTCTGAAAATATAACCAATACTGCAAACACTTTCAAAATTCATTGATAGGGACTGATAGGGACTTCCGCTCCTGTCCGTTAATCTCTCCCTCAGTTAACAATGAGAAAACTGGACAAAACATATGAAACAGTTGTTTTTCTATACAGGACCATACAAAACAACAGGAATAGGGCTCTACTTCAAACAAATATGGAAAAAAAACAGGGGATCAATTTATCTTCCCACCAGAAACAACTAAAATTTCAGACAAAATATATGCAACAACAGTTTTCTGATATTGGGCATTAACCCAGACAGACGAGAGATTGCTAAGGGGAGAAAATAAATGAGATAAGTCCTACAATACTCCCCCATTCTGGGGATAGGTTTTATGGTTCATAAAGGTAAGCAGAACCTAACAATCTCCCTGCATTGAGAAGATGAATGGAGAGTCAAAGAGGTGAAAGGAGTTAGAGTTCACAGGACAGAATGTGAAGAGAGCTACATTGAGAGAGTGCTCTGAGGATCTGTAGGGGGTCCCTCTTGAGTCTTGAGTTGACTATGTGCAGAAAACTACCTGAGTCCAGAAAAAGTACCACTCAAAATGACCACATAGGGCTGAGAATAGTATTCTTCCATGATGCAGAATACAAGAGAAAAGGGAGCTATGCAGAGAGAGATTCAGAAACCTACACATGTGTCCCTGAGTCTATTGTTGAACACTGACACATTCATAGGGTGAAATCCCACAAGAACGGACAAAGAACTGCCAAGAAGCTGGAAGCTTAACAATTTCTAAAATTCTCATAGGATTTGAAATCATTCTAGTTCCCGTAAGTGATATTGGGGAGTTCCCTTGAATGTCCAGGACATTCAATAGAGATATAAGAAGTGTTACTAGTAAATGACCCATTAAACCGAAAAAAAAAAAAAAACCCAACGCTGTTGAGTCGATTCCAACTCATAGCAACCATATAGGACAGAGTAGAACTGCCCCATAGGGTTTCCAAGGAGCAGTTAGTAAATTTAAACTGCCAACGTTTTGGTTAGCAGGCAAGGTCTTAACCACTGTGCCACCAGTGCTTCCTGTTTGCTCATAGGCACCAGAGCTCCAAGTGACCCATTAGTAAGGCCAAAATAACAGCAGAATTAAAGCTACTAAAGATAACACACTTTATATTGTTGTCAGCTGCTGTCAAGTCAGCTCTGGTTCATGGCAACCTCACTGAGAATGAAATGTTAACCATTTCTGAGTTATCTTCAAGATCATCGGTATGTTTGAGTCCCTTGTTGTGGCTATTGTGTCAATCAATCTAATTGAGGGTTTCCCTCATTTTCATTGACACTGTACCAAACATGATGTCCTTTCCTAGTGATTAGTCTACCTGATGACATGTTCAAAGTAAACCAGTCAAAGTCCTGCCATTCTCACTTCTAAGGGACATTCTGGTTATATTCCTTCTAAGACTGACTTCCCCCACACATCTGTCAGTTTGTCATACTGTGAGGGCTTGCATGTTACGGTGATGCTGGAAGCTATGCCAGAAGGGTCACTCATGGTGGTCAGGATTCAGCTGAGCTTCTAGACTAAGACAGACTAGGAAGAAGGATCTGGCAGCCTACTTCTGAAAAATGTAGCCAGTGAAAACCTTATGAATAGCAGTGGAACTTTGTATGATGTAGTCCCAGAAGATAAGCCTTTCAGGTTGGAAGGCACTTAGAAGATGACTGGGAAGAGCTGCCTCTTAAGTGTAGAGTAGATCTAATGCTGTGGATGGAGTCAAACTTTCAGGACCCTAATTTGCTGATGTAGCACGTCTCAAAATGAGAAGAAATGCCTGCAAGCATCTATTAATAGTCAGAACATGGAATGTAAGAAGTATGAATCTACAAAAATTGGAAGTCATCACAAATGAAATGGAACAAATAAAGACCTCTATCCCAGGCATTAGTGAGCTGAAATGGACTGGCATTGGCCATTTTGAATCGGACAATTATATGGTCTACTATACAGAGAATGAAAACTTGAAAAGAAATGGCTTTGCATTCATCTTCAAAAAGAACACTCCAAGATCTATCCTGAAGTACAACACTATCAGTGATAGGATAATATCCATATGCCCACAAGGAAGACCAGTTAATATGACTATTATTCAAATTCATGCACCAACCACTAAGGCCAAAGATGAAGAGACTGAAGATTTTTATCAACTTCTGCAGTCTGAAATTGATCGAGCATGCAATCAGAATGTACTGATAATTACTGGTGGTGGAAATGTGAAAGCTGTAAAGAAAGAAAGATCAGCAGTTAGAAAATATGGCCTTGATGATGGAAATGATGCCGGAGATCTCATGATAGAATTTTTCAAGACCAACAACTTCTTCATTGCAAATGCCTTTTTTCACCAACATAAATGGAGACTATAAACGTAGACCTGGCTGGATGGAATACACAGGAATCAAATTTGCAGAAAGAGACAATGGAAAATCTCAGTATCAGTCAGAACACGGCCAGGGGCCAACTACAAAACAGGCCATCAATTTTTCATATACAAGTTCAAGGTGAAGCTGAAGAATATTAGAACAAGTCCACAATAGCCAAAGTACAACTTTGAGTATAAACCAACTAACCCAGTGCCGTCAAGTCGATTCCGACTCATAGCTATCCATCTGAATTTAGAAACTATCTCAAGCATAGATTTAATGCATTGAACACTAATGACTGAAGATCAGACGAGTTGTGGAATGACATCAAGGACATCATAAGGAAGAAAGAAAAGACCGAAAAGAATGTCAGAAGAGACTCTGAAACTTTCTCTTGAAAGTTGAGTAGCTAAAGCAAATGGAAGAAATAATGACGTAAAAGAGCTGTAAAGAAGATTTCAAAGTGTGGCTGGAGAAGACAGAGTATTATAATGACATGTGTAGAGACCTGGAGTTAGAAAACCAAAAAGGAAGAACATGTTAGCATTTCTCAAGCTGAAAGAAGTGAAGAAAAAACTCAAGCCTTGAGTTGCAATATTGAAGAATTTTATGGGCAAAATACTGAGCGACTCAGGAAGCATCAAAAGAAGAAGGAAGGAATACACAGAGTCACTGTATCAAAAAAGAATTGGTTGATGTTAAACCATTTCAGGAGGCAAGGTAGCATATGATCAAGAACCGATGGTACTGAAGGAAAAAGTCCAAGCTGCACTGAAGGCATTGTTGAAAAACAAAGCTCCAGGAATTGAACAATACGAACTGAGATATTTCAACAAACTGATACAGTGCTGGAAGTGTTCACTCATCTATGCGAAGAAATTTGGAAGATAGCTACCTGGCCAATCAACTGGAAGAGATCCATATTTATGCCTGTTCCAAAGAAAGATGATCCAACCAAACGCAGAAATTATTAAACAATGTCGTTAATATCACATGCAAGTAAAGTTTTGCTGACGATAATTCAAAAGTGGTTGCAGCAGTACATCAACAGGGGACTTCCAGAAATTCCAGCCAGATTCAGAAGAGGACATGAAAGGCGGTATATCATTGCTGATGTCAGATGGATCCTGGCTGAAAGCAGAGAATACCAGAAAGATATACCTGTGTTTTATTGAGTATGAAAATGTTTTCGACTGTGTGGATAATAATAAATTATGGATAACAATGTGAAGAATGGGAATTCCAGGACACTTAATTGTGTTCATGTGGAACCTGTACATAGATCAAGTGGCAGTCATTCGAACAGAACAAGGAGATACTGCATGGTTTAGAGTCAGGAAAAGTATGCATCAGGGTTGTATCCTTTCACCATACTTATTCAGTCTCTATGCTGAGCAAATAGTACAAGAAACTGGACTATATGAAGAAGAAGGTGGCATCAGGATTGGAAGAAGACTCATTAACACCTATGATATGCAGATGACATGATCTAGTTTGCCGAAAGGGAGAAGAACTTGAAGCACTTACTGATGAAGATCAAGGACTGCAACCATAAGTACGGATTACACATCAATATAAAGAAAACAAAAATCCTCACAAATGGACCAACAAACAACATTAGGATAAACGGAGAAAAGATTGAAATTGTCAAGGATTTTATTTCACTTGGATTCACAATCAACACCCATGGAAACAGCAGCCAAGAAATCAAATGATTCATTGCACTGGGCAAATCTGCTGCAAAAGACCTCTTTAAAGTTTGAAAAAGCAAAGATGGCTCCTTGAAGATTAAGCTGTACCTGACCCAAGCCTTGGTGTTTTCGATCCCTTCATATGCATGAGAAAGCTGGGCAATGGATAAGGAAGACAGAAGAAGAATTGACACCTTTGAATTGCAGTGTTGGTGAAGAATATTGAATATACTATATACTGCAGAAAGAACGAACAATCTGTCCTGGAAGAAGTACAGCCAGAATGCTCCTTAGAAGCCAGAATGGCAATACTTGGTCTCACATTATCAGAAGGATCAGTCCATGGAGAAGGACATCAAGTTTGGTAAAGTAGAGGGTCAGTGAAAAAGAGGAAGGCCATCAACAAGATGGATTAACACAGGGGCTACAACAAGCAGCACAAGCATAACATCGATCATGAGGGTGGAGAAAGACTGGGCAGTATTTCCTTCTGTTGTGCAGAGGATTGCTGTGAGCCAGAACTGACTCGATGGCACCTAACAACAAGAACAACGAAGGCTGATTTGTTCATTCTTTTGGTGGTCCGTGGTATATTCAATATTTGTCACCAACACCACAGTTCAAACACATTGATTTTTCTTCTGTCTTTCTTTTTACTATCCAACTGTCACATGCGTGGGAGGTAATTGAAAAAATCATGGCTTGGGTCAAACACACCTTAATTATCAAAATGACAACTTTGCATTAAAAAAATAAAGAAAATATCACTTTGATTTGTGATTAACCTAAATATTTTCATGTAGACTTCAAAATTCCTTCAAGGGAAGCAACACCCAGAAATTCAACAACATAACATTATGATGTTTAGCATCCAATTACTAGATGCGTGAAGAAGTACAGGTGAACAAAAATCATTTAATTGAAAGGGATCAAGACATGATAGAGATAATTAGCTAAAGCACCACCTATCTGTCAGTTTGTTGTACTGTGGTGGCTTGCATGGTATTGTGATGCTGGAAGATATGCCATAGATATTTCAAATACCAACAAGGTCACTCATGGTGGACAGGTTTCAGGGGAGCTTCCAGACTAAGATAGAGTAGGAAGAAATATGTGGCGATTTACTTCCAAAAATTAACCAATAAGAATCTTGTAGACCACAACAGAACATTGTCCAACTCACTTGATTTGGATACATCACCAGGAGGAATCAATCCTTGCAGGAGGACATTAAGGTGGATCAGAGCAATAGTGGCAAAGATAGACTCAATTATGCTAGCGATATTGAGGATGATGCAGAACTGGGCAACATTTTATTCTGTCGAGTCAGTTGACTCAACAACAAATATCTACCTAATTATCAAAAAAGAAAAACTACACACACACAAAGGATTTAAAAAAAAAGCTATTAAAATACATTCCAAGGTTAAAGAGAAAAGTGAACATAATGAAGAGATAAATAAAAAAGGTAAAGATCAAAATAGAACTTTTAGAGCTAAAAATACATCTGAAACAAAAGTTTCACTATATAAATTTAGTAGCAAATTATGCAGTGCAGAAAAATGATCAGTGAATATGAAGGTACAGCAAATTTGTCAATACATTCAATTCAACTACTATTGCATTGACGAGCTGATTTTAAAATTCATATCATAATGCAAATGGCCTTAAGGAGACAGGGCAATTTTGAAAAAGAAGAACAAATTTGGAAGATTCGAACTACTGAATATTGAGACTTACTAGAAATCTGCACTCATCAGGACAGTGTGGTATTAGCATAAGAAGACTAGAAATATAGATCCATGGAAAAGAATAGAGGGTCCAGAAATAGAAACACACATATATGGATAATTGATTTTCTGCAAAGGCACCAAGGTAATTCAATAAGGAACTATGGTAAGCAGAATTTTCACCCTCATGATCTTCACCCCTGATGTTATGCCTGTGTATGTTACTTTCATGGCAAAAGGGACTTTGCAGATGAAATTAAGGTTGTTGTTGGGTGCTGTCAAGTAGATTCCAACTCATAGTGACCCTATACACAACAGAATGAAACGCTGTCCTGTCCTGCGCCAGCCTCATAATCATTGCTATGCTTCACCCCATGGTTGCAGTCACTCCATTTCGTTGACGGTCTTCCTCTCTTTCATTGACCCTCTACTTTACCAAGCATGATGTCCTTCTCCAGGGACTGATCCCTCCTGATACCACGCCCAAAGTATGTCAGATGTAGTCTCACCATCCTTGCTTCTAAGAAGCATTCCATCTGTACTTCTTTCAAGACACATTTATTCATTCTTCTGGCACGATTTTTTTTTTTTTTTGCCAACACCATCAATTCCACTCATGAGAAATGAAAATATATGTCCACACAAAGACTGTCCATAACAACTTTATTGATAACAGCCAATATCTGGAAACAACCCAAATGTCCCTCAACAGGTGAATGGATACTCAAATTATGGCATGTCTGTACAATGGAATACCACTCAAGAATAAAAAGGGATTATCTATTATTTGCACAACTTGGAATAATCTCAAAGATATTAAGTGAATGAAAAAAAAATTTTTTTTCATGAAGCCAGTCAGAAATGAGTTCATAGGATGCTCATATTAAATTCTAGAACAGTAAAAAAGTAAGCTATGGGGACAGAAAGAGGATCAGCAGGAGATGGAATTAACGACACCGGGGCCTGAGGAGACTTTCAGGGTGATAGGAATGTTCCTTGTCTTGATTGTGGCGGTAGTTACATGAGGTACACATTTGTCAAAACTTCTCAGACTGTACATTTAATTGGGTGCGCTTTATTCTATGTACCTTATACCTCAACAAGGCTGATTAAAAACATACTTTGTATAAAAAAATAAACGAGTAACAAGAGATGTATAGTTGATACCCTTGAAGCTAACCATATTAAAGCATGTTAGTTTAGCCTTCAAGTCCCTGTGCAGTTCAGCCGCAAACCACATTTCCGTGCTTCTCTCCTGCCACTGACCTGCATGCACCAAAAGAGATTCCTACATTTCTAGGAAAGCATTATTTTTTTGTACCATTTGTTATCCTGACGTTTTCTACCTTTTTGCCTTTTTTCCGACTCTTTTTATTTGTATCTCGTATCTGTTCTTTTAACTCCATTTGTTCAAATCTTACTCCCTACAAGCTGTAAGGTCCACTTGAATGTCTACTTCTGTATGGCACGTTTCTTGAATCCTCCCCTTTTATATGTACTTCTCATGTTCTGCTCAAAGCTTTTCATTTGGAATTAAATTTGCTTACGTAAGTCTTATCAGAAAAAAGATACATATTTTATTACTCATCACAGCACCATGCTTATGATAGTCCCTATATAAATAATGCATGCATGTGTGAATGAATGAATGTGGGAAGGTACAAGAGGCCAAAAAATTAGGGACAAAAGCCCTTGTTGGGTTAACAGAAATTTACAGTTAGGTAGACATTTTCTATCCTATTTTCTATTATATTTTGAAAGATGGGGCTAAAAATTCAGTCAAACAGCCATGAACATATCAAGTGCAAGCTGATGATTGTCACAATCCAAAAGTACAGTTTTCAAATAATGAGCAAATTCCCTGGAAAATAAGGTGGGACATTGACAACTATCTGCCTTACAAAATTAATTGGTGTTCTAAATCTTCAAAATTCTTGGTCTACTTCCTGCTGAAACGGGGAGCATTGCATGATGGTATCATATTTTGTTATACTTTGGCAATTCTTTACTTTTCAAGTTTAAATAGTCATTGTTATACCTTTTCTTCTTCTCTCTGACCCCACCTCCTTTACAAATCCATTATATATATAAGTTCTTTGACATTCTCTGTAAGTCTTTTTTGCAAAGTTATGTGTTGAAACTATTTTATTGTTGCCATTGATAAAGTATCTTCTCTATCTCACTAAAAATTAAATGAAGACCCATGGGGTCTAAGGAAAATAGATTTCCCATTTTTTCTTGTTACTCCTGAGAACGATTTATGAAGTAAATAATTTAAATGATTTATGAAGTAAATAAGCTACAATTTATTCCGTTATTAGTGGTTTGCATTATGAAATGGCCTCTACCAAATTTACATGGTAAATTTAAATCTTGTTTAACCATATAATGTCAACCCAGATGATAAGAAATTGGAAAGAGCAAACTTTCATTTGTCATTCAGATCAAAAACCTTACAGGAATCATATGTCTACTTTACATGGTTGAATTTAAAATTATATTCCCATAACAGTTCAGTTCATTAAAGGGTATTTATTCAGAGGACTAGTGTTCTTCGTGCTGTATCTTCATATGACTTGAACTATTTATTCAACTTATATATTCAGAAAATGACACAGAAGATAGCAGCATTGCAGAAATGAGGCTTTTTTTTTTTTTTAACCTGTGTTTACTGTAGCAATCAGAAACACCAAGGCTCGGATTCTTTTTAAAAATTTTCAAATGTATATTTGCTAAGTTTATGGTCATCTTGCCCTTGCGTTTTCCATTGAATATAATTTCATGATGCCCTAAATAGTGTCGGAAGGTGGGCGTGGCTTTTCACTTCATTCAGAGGTAATTCAGCAATAATCTGCAATACTTAGTACACTTCTCACTGTGATTACCGAAAATTTAGAAAGAACCTTCAACAAAAGCAAGGACTATCAAACAAAAAGGTGCAATTATCAGCATGACTAGCCTAGGGAAAAACTGCATTTGGGTAAAATGGGCCTTTGATTCCCCACCCACCTCCTTTTCAGTGCCCTTGTTTAAGGTCACTCTCCAGATTAACTTCGTGCCTTGGTTTGTCATTGTTTTTTTTTTTTTTTTTTTTTATAGGTAGGGTTTGCTTGGGACAGTTCCAGTTTATAGTTCTATCTTTCACTCTCAACAGTGTTCCAGTTTAGAAGATATATTATATGGTCATTCTACCCATAGGATAGACTCAATATTACAATTTATGAAGTTCTTTATAGTCCAATCCCAGGCTATGCTTCCCACTCTTTATCTCTTCTACTTGTACCTTACTCTCCAGATATGAAACTATTTACTCTACCCTGAAAACCCCATGCATTGCTATATATTTATATTCTTGCACACACAGTCCCTTCCTTCTGAACTGTCCTGCCTCTGTTTTTTCACATAGTGCTTCTTACTCATTTTTAGAGGTACAGACATCAATTCCTCTGGGATGCTTTCTTAATTCCCCTGGGCCAAGAATGGAAAATCATTTTCAGCTAGTTTTGTTATAAATGGATTGTTCGGCCAATGGCAACTTCTTGCAAAATTATAGTACAGTATTACAAACAAGATATACAGACATTTACAGAATCAAGACTATTTTCATCACCACAAGTATCCCTCCTGTTGCCCTTTTGTAGTCACACATACTTCCCTTCTCCCTGCCCCCTCATTAACCCTCAGGAACCATTAAATTCTTCTCCATTTTTATAATTTTGTCATTTCAAGAATGTTATGCAAATTGAATTATACAGTAGATAACCTTTCTGGATAGGCTTTTTTCCCCACTCAGCATAATTCTCTGGAGATTCAGCCAGGTTGTTGCACGTATCAATAGTTCATTCATTTTCATTGCTGAGAAGTATTCCACGTACCACAATTTGTTTACCAATTCAACCTTTGAAGGACATCTGGGTCTTTTTCAATTTTTAACTATTGCCAATAAAGCTCCCATAAGCATTCAAGTGTAGGATTTTTTTTTTTTTTTATCAGCGTAAGCCTTCATTTCTCTAGGAGACCAGGAGTGCATGTGTTGGATCATATGGTAGTTACATGTTTAGTTTCATAATAAATTGTAAGAAATTGATAAACTGTTTCCCATTCTGTGACTAGCATCTTACATTCCCACCAGCAATGTATGAGTGATCCAGTTTCTCTGCATCCCCACCAGCATTTGGTGTTGTCATGATTTTTTACTTTAGCCATTATGTTAGGTGTGCAGTGATATCTCAGTGTGGTTTTAACTTCCATTTCCCTAATGGTTAATGATGCTGGACATCTTTTCATGTGGTTGTTTACCATTTATATGTTTTCTTCAGTGAAATGTCTCTCTTCATCTCTTTTACCTATATTCTAGTTGGGTTGTTGGTTTTTTTACTTTTGAGTTCTGAGAATTCTTTAAATATTCCAAATACTAGTCTTTCATTAGGTACATGATTTATAAATATTTTCTTCCTATCTGCAGCTTGTCTTTTCAGCCTTTCAACAGGATCTTGAGCAGAGCAAAAAAAAAAAATTAAATTTTAATGAAGACCAATTCATCAATTTTTTCTTTTATGGATTGTGTTTTTCCTATTAAGTCTAAGAACTCTTTACCTAGTCCTAGATCCCAAAGATTTTTTCCTATCTGTTTTTCTAAAGGTTTTATAGTTTTATGTTTAAATCCATGATTGATTTTGAGTTAATTTTCAAATAATATGTATGTGAGATTTAGGTCAATGTCCATGTTTTGAAAAGA
Organism: Loxodonta africana; assembly: GCF_030014295.1. Classification (NCBI taxonomy): domain Eukaryota; kingdom Metazoa; phylum Chordata; class Mammalia; order Proboscidea; family Elephantidae; genus Loxodonta; species Loxodonta africana. Next base: position 147,930,879 of record NC_087369.1, read on the forward strand.
ATATCTTTCCTCCATTTAATTGTTTTTGTACCTATATATATATATTTTTATGTCTGGGTTCTCTATTCTATACCATTGATCCATCTGTCTATTCCTCCCCCAATACCACATAGACGATCACTATGGCTACGTAAAAAGTCTTGAAATCAGGAAGTCTAATTCCTTCCATTGAATTATTCTTTATCAAAATTGTTTTAGCTATTTTAGTTCTTTTGCATTTGCACATACATCTTAGAACAATCTTGTCTATATCTACCAACAATCTTGCTGGGATTTTGATAAGAATTATATTAAAGCCATAAACCATTTGGGACATTTGATATCTTTATTATTTTCAACCTTGTTGTTGTCGTTAGGTGCCGTTGAGTCGGTTCCCACTCATAGCAACCCTATGCACAACAGAAAGAAACACTGCCCGGTCCTGCGCCATCCTTACAATCGTTGTTATGCTTCAGCTCATTGTTGCAGCCACCGTGTCAATCCACCTCATTGAGGGTCTTCCTCTTTTCCGCTGACCCTGTACTTTGCCTAGCATGATGTCCTTCTTCAGGGACTGGTCCCTCCTGACAACATGTACAAAGTATGTAAGACACAGTCTTGCCATCCTTGCTTTGAAGGAGCATTCTGGTTGCACTTCTTCCAGGACAGACTTGTTCATTCTTTTGGCAGTCCATGGTATATTCAATATTCTTTGCCAACACCACAGTGCAAAGGCGTCAGTTCTTCGGTTCCTTATTCATTGTCCAGCTTTCACATGCATATGATGTGATTGAAAATACCGTGACTTGGGCCAGGCGCACCTTAGTCTTCAAAGTGACGTCTTTGCTTTTCAACTTTTTAAAGAGGCCCTTTGCAGCAGATTTACCCAATGCAGTGTGTTGTTTGATTTCTTGACTGCTGCTTCCATGGCTGTTGATTGTGGATCCAGTTAAAATGAAATCCTTGACAACTTCAATCTTTTCTCCATTCATCATGATGTTGCTCATTGGTCCAGTTGTGAGGATTTTTGTTTACTTTATGTTGAGGCACAAGCCATACTGAAGGCTGTGGTCTCTGCTCTTCATTAGTAAGTGCTTCAAGTCCTCTTCATTAGTGTTTCAAGTCCTCTTCACTTTCAGCAAAGCAAGATTGTGTCATCTGCATAACGAAGGTTGCTAATGAGTCTTCCTCCAATCCTGATGCCCCGTTCTTCTTCTTATAGTCCAGCTTCTCTGATTATTTGCTCAGCGTACACACTGAATAAATATGGTGAAAAGGTACAACCTTGACATACACCTTTCCTGACTTTAAACCAATCAGTATTCCCTTGTTCTAACCGAACAAGTGTGTCTTGATCTATGTAAAGTTTCCTCATGAGCACAATTAAGTGTTCTGGAATTCCCATTCTTTGCAATGTTATCCATAATTTGTTATGATCCACACAGTCGAATGCCTTTGCATAGTCAATAAAACACAGGTAAACATCCTTCTGGTATTCCGTGCTTTCAGCCAGGATCCATCTGACATCAGCAATGATATCCATGGTTCCACATCCTCTTCTGAAACCAGCCTGAATTTCTGGCAGTTCCCTGTCGATATACTGCTGCAGCCGTTTTTGAATGATCTTCAGCAAAATTTTGCTTGCGTGTGATATTAATGATATTGTTCTATAATTTCAGCATTCAGTTGGATCACCTTTCTTGGGAATAGGCATAAATATGGATCTCTTCCTGTGAATTGGCCAGGAAGCTGTCTTCCATATTTCTTGTCATAGATGAGTAAGCACCTCCAGCACTGCATCCATTTATTGAAACATCTCAACTAATATTCCATCACTTCCTGGAGTCTTGTTTTTCACCAATGCCTTCAGAGCAGCTTGGACTTCTTCCTTTAGTACCATGGGTTCCTGTTCATATGCCACCTCTTGAGATGGTTGAACATCGACGAATTCTATTATAATGATTCTGTGTATTCTTTCCATCTTCTTTTGATGCTTCCTGCATCATTTAATATTTTCCCTGTAGAATCCTTCACTGTTGCTTGAATTTTTTCCTCAGTTCTTTCAGCTTGAGAAACACCGAGCGTGTTCTTCCCTTTTGGTTTTCTATCTCCAGCTCTTTGCATATGTCATTATAATACTTTACTTTGTCTTCTCGAGCAGCCCTTTGAAGTCTTCTATTCAGTTCTCTTACTTCTTCATTTCTTCCTTTTGCTTTAGCTGCTCTACGTTTGTGGGCAAGTTTCAGAGCCTCCTCTGACATCCATCTTGGTCTTTTCTTCCTTTCCTATCTTTTCAATGACCTCTTGCTTTCTTCTGCTGATATCTGAATACCGGTGGCATAGCTTCAGCATCACAGCAACACCCACGGTACATCAAACTGACAGACACAAGGGGGTTTTGAGCCTTACAATCCACAAACATGGCATGCGTTTCCAATTATTTAGATCATCTTTGATTTCTTTCATCAGTATTGTGTAGTTTTCCCTGTAACATTTTTTTTTCAGTTCCACAGGTCCTCCAAATTCTATTCATTTTTGTTTTTAGTCTATTTTTTGCCTATTGTTAAGGTTGGGTAATTTGTATTGTTCTATCTTCTAGTTCACTGATTATTTCCTCTGTCCCTTCAGTTCTGCTGTTGAGCTTATCCAATGGGCTATTGATTTTAGTTCTTGTGTTTCACGGTTCTAGAATTTCTGTTGGCTCTTCTTTATGTGTTCAATTTCTTTGCAAAATCTTTTTACATTTTCATTTATTTCCAGTGTGTTTGCAATCCCTTGTTGAAGCATTTTATCATAGCCACTTTAAAATCTTAGATAATTCTAACATCTCTGTAATCTGAGTGTTGGCATTTATTGACTGTAGTTTTTCATTTATTTTGAGATCATTCTGATTGTTGGTATGATGAGTGATTTTTGACTGACACCTATACGTATAATAACGGACCATCTTTTATGCATTAAAATGGCAAAAATTGAAATGTGAAATAACATCAAGTGTTGGTGAATATATGAGAAAAGGGGAATCAAATATTGTGTACTGCTGCTGGGAGCAAAAATAGCACAGCTAGTGTTTGTTTTCTGTTGCTGCCTATCAAATTACCACAAACTTAGCAGCTTAAAATAATACCCATAGTTTTAAGCTTTTAGTTCTATAGGTCACAAGTCCAGGCATGACATGTCTAGGTTCTCTGCTCAGAATCTTAACAAGTGTGAAATCAAGATCTTGGCCTGCTGTGTTCTAAACTGGAGGCTCTGGGGAAGAATCCATTATCTAAACATGTTCATGTTGTTTGAAGAATTTATTTCCTTGAAGTCGCAGGACTGAGGTTCCTATTCCCTTGCAGTCTGTCAGCCAGGAGTCCCTGTCAGCTCCCAGAGGCCACCCTCAGGTCCTAGTCAAGTCTCCCCTCCATCTTCAAATCCAGCAACAGAGAAACTCTCTTGTGTCAAATCCCTCTTGTGCTTAAAATCTTTCTCTTCAGGAAGAGCCCAATCCCTTTTAAAAGCTCACTTATTAGGTCGAGCCCACCACAGATAACTTCCTTATGTCCAAATCAACTGATCTGAGATGTTAATTACATCTTCAAAATTACTGAACAGTGTCACTTAGATTAGTGTTTGAATTACTGGAAGAAGGTGTGTGGACACCAGGGAGCAGGGATCTTGGGGTCATCTTGGAATTCTGCTTAACACAGCAAGCTTGGAGTACATTTTTAGGCAGCATGCAGAAAATTGAAAATGCTCACAGTCTATACACAGCAAGCTCACTTTTACATTTAAAAATTTAGCAAAGTTATCATGTATGCACTACAAAAAAAAAATGTATACAGAAACATTGCTTGAAATATAGCCTATTTGGAAAGAACCTAATTGTCCATTGATAGACCACACCAACTTAGTTATATTCATATAATAGAAAATCCAATGGTTAAAAGGAATCATCATGAGTATATCCCATCATGAGTATATCCCAAATACTGAATGTTGAGTAAAGAAAGAGCAAATTGCTGAATCAGTTCAGTATGATATCATTTACATACATTTTGTAAAGCACATATAATTAATAAAATTGATTCTATATACTGTAGATAGAAACATATGTATGTATGAAGTGACTCTGGATGCAGCTTTGCTTCTTAATAGCTGTGTTCCTTAAGCTACTTACCTAACAGCTCCTCTGCAAAACGGTCATACGAAAAATGAGGATTACTGTGAGTCACAACTGGACCAATAAACAACATCTTGATAAATGGAGAAAAAATGGAAATTGTCAATGATTTCATTCTACTTGGATCAAAAATCAATGCCCATAGAAGCAGCAGTCAGAAAATCCAAAAACATATTGCATTGGGCAAATCTGCTACAAAAACCTCTTTAAACTTTTAAAAAGCAAAGACATCACTTTGATGACTAAGGTGAGTTTGATCCAAGCCATGGTCTTTCCAATTGCTTCATACGCATGTGAAAGTTGGATAATGAAAAAAGAAGGCATAAGAATTGTTGCATTCAAAGTGTGGCATTGGTGAAGAATATTGAATATACTGTGGCCTTCCAAAAGAGCAAACAAATCAACCTTAGAAGAAATACAACCAGAATGCTCCTTAGAAGGGAGCATGGTGGGACTTTGGCTCACTTGCTTTGGACACATCATCAGGAAAGACCAGTCCATAGAAAAGGACGTCCTGTTCACTATAGTAAAGTAGAGGGTTAGCAGAAATGAAGGAAACCCTCAATTAGATGAATTGATACAATAGCCACAATGGACTCAAACCATCCAATGGTCATGAAGATGGCAGAGTACCAGGTACTGTTTTGTTCTGTTATGCATAAAGCTGCCTTGACTTGGAGTCAACTGGCTGGCAACTACCAGCAACAACGATGAGGATTAAGTAAGCAAATCTTTGTAAAATATTAATAATTGCCTGGTACATGGTAAACACAATATAAGCGCTTATTAAATAAATATACCCAGCAGTATAAAAATTGAACTGGACAGATACCCATTGAAGTATGATACCGAGTGTTTGACTATGGGGAAGTGAAAATGGAATTTATAGCTTTCAAAGGGGGCTTCAATTTCATCCATAATTTTACTTTCTTTTTTTGCATATAAGACAGGCCAACAGTTTAGTTCTAGGGAGTATAAACATGAATTTTTATTGCATTATATGCACATTTTGGTATTTTAAAAATTAAAAAAAGTCAGAAATCACATTTAAAGTTACCATCTTAAAAATGTGTCAACCCTTAAAAATGAGTGTGTTTGATTAGATGATCTTTAATAGTTTTTATAGATATACAAAATTTTATCATCTTGCTCTTGGGCATGTAGTCTATAGGCACATGCTAACAATAAGAGATGAACAAATACTCAAATTTAGTTATTTTTCTCTCTATATATAAGAAGTGGTCTTAGGAGAAGAAGTTAAATTGGCAGTACAGAGTCTGAAAAGTAGTTATTTCCCCAACCTGATTTCCCACAGCATTGTGTAATGTACAATTTGCAGTTTGTATGTTGATGGCTGACATTCGTAATGGGAGAGCTAATTGTTATTATCTGAGTAGCAACTCATAATATTAGGTAAAATGAAGGATTGATTGTTACATAGCTTAGGAGTTTTGAGATTTTTTTAAATATTTAAATATTTTCAAAGAACGGTAGTGCCAAGTTATCATTCATTACTCAATACTCAGCCCAGCAAATTGGAAAAAATACAACAGTAACAGATGCTGTGGGTGACTGCAGTGCTCTGCCATTACTTTGACTTGTGTTTTTCATTTTGAGACTAGGTGAGTCAACCACAGAGAGTTATAAAGTAAAACAAAGAAGATTCAAGATTTTAATAAGACATTACCTTGAGCTCCTCACATTGAATATAGTTTATCTCTGTCTAGATGTATGTGTTTATATATGTGAATACTCACACAAAGATAGAGACCCCAATAAACAGCCATAGTAATAAAATTCCTTTGCGGGTGAGGATGAAAGGCTGGCTACTACATATGTATACTGATGTGACACAAGATCATTATTCTATTGAGATCTTGAAGGTCAAATATATATCTCTAACTAATGCCCATTTTCAGCAGAAGGTTCTGGCCCTATTATGCCTCTGCTCCTTTGCTACAGAAGTTGCATATTACAAAGGGAATTATTTCATCCATGATCTCAGTCTTTTATCAGATTCTACAGGTCATGTTCGTTATTTGGTTTTCCAGAACAATACTATATTCTTGGGTTGCCAAAGTCTAAACAACTAGATGGATGGCAGAAGGGATACTAACACTGTTATTCAATTGGTTGTTTTGTCCACCTTAGTCTAAATCATTGATTTGAATGATTCTTTCTCAATCATCTAGTTATAGCTGTGTCAACTAGCTATTTTGGCATTGTGTAATAATATGAATAATTACTGGATAAAACATGATGATAAGCAAGACAAATGGTACTATAGGTATTATATCACTGTTTAGCTTTATATTCCCAATGTTACATATTTGAGATATTTAATTGAGGGTTCATGCACTGATTTTAACCCTTTGTAAGTGAAAGTGACTAGATTTCAGAAATCTTCTGTTTTACATTGGAAGTACGTACAACAGATATGCTTTCAGGTACTGTTGTTGTCCTGTGCCCCTGAGTGACTCCAACTCATGGCAACACTGTAAGGCAGAGTAGAACTGCCCCACAGGGTTTCCTAGGTTGTAATCTTTAAAAAACGGGAGTAAATCTCCAGGACTTTCCTCCAGCAGAGCAGCTGATGGTTTTGAACCACAGACCTTTTGATCAGCAGTCGAGCTTTCACTCTTTGCACCACCAGGGTTCATTTTCCAGGTACTGGTAGTGCTCAATTTATAACACTAAGAACAGAAGAAGAATTTGTGAATTATGTTTCTTCTCTGTCACTGGAGAAACAATATGCCTTTTTAAAGTTCTGAATGATTATTTTTTTCTTTGCCCTCCTGTAACTAATAAAGATAACAGTTCTATACTTGTCAGAGGTTGGATTAATATCATATAGGACTGGTGCTATTTTCAGTCATGAACGTCGGAGATGGGAATTAATTTGAGTATTATAGCAATGACTGAGAAGATACCCTGGTCTATTTCACAGCTAAAACATTTCCCTCTCTAGGATTATAGTTAGGAACGTAGTACTAGGTACAACTAATGAATATTTAAGTGTCAAGACTCAAGCTAAAATTATAATCAGCTCAAAACCAGAGATGTTTCATGGAAAAAAATGAATATGCAAGAAAACTTGAGATCTCTAGTGTTACAGGTCTTCAAATTTTCTTAGCTTCTGGCTATGAATACCTAGAGATACGTGTCAGGAAAGAGTAAAAAAAAAACACAGTTTCTTTAAATTGGTACATAATGCCTTGTTTCAGTTTCACACCTGTGCCAGGAACATTTATGTCACTGTTCTGTAGACACTGTGAGGTAGTGTCTATGTAACTCTAACACAACTTGTCCAAAAATGACTTCCTGAGGTATTGAGAAAAAAAATCCACAAAATCAAAGTTCTGTATGCTCATAGAACAAAGGGTTCATTCCATGGTCAGTTTTGAAAAACACTGAATTATTTATCCTCTCTTGGATAATTACAATACACCTAACCACTATTACAATTGCTTTTGTGAAGGTCCTTGTGGACTTTCATATTGTATAGAAAAAATGAAAATTTCCCCATATTTAGCCTATTTCAGCTACTTGTTGCATTTGACACCATCAGTCACGCCTTCTTCATTTTTCTCTCACCTCCACTAGGTCTTTCACCATGAGTCTTCATTCTTTTCCTTCAATTTACTAAAGAAATATATGTTTTGTGAAGACTGTTCAAACATTACATAAATATATAAAATATTAAGAAATTATTTTACCGTGCCTCAGAGACACGGTTAACACTTTTATGTATTCTTATGTATAATGTATGCTTCTTTCTCTTCTCCTCTTCCTTTTTTAAGAAATTGGATTATAATATGCATGTGTTGTGCAATTTGCTTATTTTACCAAACAATATTATAAAGACCACGTCTCCATGTCAGTACGTAAAAAACTACCTCCAAAATATTAACAGATGTATAGTATTCCATTGTCTGATGAGGGGTCCAACTAGCCAAGCCCATCCATGAACAGTCCTCCAACAACAGTGCTTACCACTTGAAAAATCACTCCAGTTCTCGATATATGCCAAAGCATAGCTCAGAGCCTTTAGGGAAATTTTCTGTGAAGACTGGCTTCCATCTAATAGAAGCATTCTCACAGTTATGTCTCAGCTTTATCTGTTAGTGATCTTATTTACTTTCTGTTTTCCAGAACACTGTCAACATTTCTGATCTGATGATGGTACTCTTTCTTATTTATAGCACTAACCATGGAGTTATTCAGTTTAAATATCCTCTATGTCATTCTCATAAGATCCAAAGAAGAGGATGACTGCCATTTTGAACCAGAAGCTCCACTGAATTTTTAAGCTGATTATTTTTGCATATACCCACCATCACATTTGATCTGGATTATGGCAATAATCTACTAACTGATCTCCCTTTTTCTCTGCTTTTACCCTCTACAGTCTACAGAAAGAGCCCTGGTTAGCTCAGCTGCTAACCAAAAGGTTGGCAGTTGGGATCCACCAGCCGTCCGCAAGAGCAAGATGTGGCGGTCTGCCTCCATAAACATTACAGCCTTGGAAACCCTATAGGGCAGTTCTCCTCAGTCCTATAGGGTTGCTATGAGTCAGAACTGACTCGATGGCAATGGGTTTGGTTTGGTTTTGAACAGTCTACAGCTTACTATCTACACAGCAACCAGGTTTTCTTTTAAAATATAGATTATCTGTTTAATACCCTCAAATCATTCAGAGTAAAATCGAAGTTTCTTCTGATTGCCTATAATGCTCTACACAATATGGCCCCCCCTTACTTTTCTGACCTCATTGTGTAGTACTCCCTCTTAACTCAATCTGATCTAACCACATTGGTCTCCTTTCTGCTCCTCTAACATGCCAGGCATGGCCCCACCACAGACTTTTACAGTTGCTTTTCCCTCTACCTAGAAACCTCTTCTCTGATACAGCTGCACGGCTCTCTCTGTCACTTTTTTCAAGTCTTGGATCAAATGTCAAGTTATCAACCAGGCAATCACTAATGATTTTATTTAAAATTGCATCTCCCCTGAATTCCTGTGCCCTACCCTCTTTGACCCACCACTTGTCTGTCAGTTTGTCTTGCTGTGGTGGCTTGCCTGTTCCTATGATGTTGAAGCTATGTCACCAGTATTCCAAATACCAGTAAGGTCACCCATGGTGGACAGGTTTCAGCAGAGCTTCCAGACTAAGATAAACTAGGAAGAAGGACCTGGCAATCTATTTCTGAAAAAACTGACCAGTGAAAAACTTATGAATAGTAGTCTGATAGCTGCAAATATCCATTAATAATTGGAAAGTGGAATGTACCAAATATGAATCCAGGAAAATCGAAATTCCTCAAAAATGAAATAGAATGCATAACAATCACTATCCCAGGCATTAGTGAGCTGAAATGGACTGGTATTGGCCATTTTGGATTGGACAATTATATTGTCTACAACGCCCAGAATGACGGATTGAAGATGAGTGGCGTCGCATTCATCATCAAAAAGAACACTTCAAGATCTATCCTGAAGTACAATACTGCCAGTGATAGGGTAATATCCATACACCTACTGGAAACCCTGGTGGCATAGTGGTTAAGTGCTACGGCTGCTAACCAAAAGGTCGGCAGTTTGAATCTGCCAGGCGCTCCTTGGAAACTCTATGGAGCATTTCTACTCTGTCTTATAGGGTCAATATGAGTCTGAATCGACTTGACGGCAGTGGGTTTTGTCTTGGTTTGTGACCAGGAAAAGCACACAACAAGACTATTTTTCAAATTTATGCACCAACCATTAATGCCAAAGATGAGGAAATTGAAGGTTTTTTACCAACTTCTGCAGTCTGAAATCGATCAAACATGCAATCAAGATGCATTGAAAATTACTGATGATTGGAATAAGAAAGTTGGAAACAAAGAAGAAAGATCAGTAGTTCGAAAATATGGCCTTGGTGATAGAAACGATGCCTGAGATCACATGATAGAATTCTGCAAGACCAACAGTTTATTTATTGTAAATACATTTTTACAACCACATAAAAGGTGACTATATATGTGGACCTCACTGGATGGAATAAACAGGAATCAAATCGACTACACATGGAAAGAGACAATGTAGAAACTCAGTATCATCAGTCAAAACAAGGCCAGGGGCCGAGAGCAGAACAGACCATGAATTGTTCACATGCAAGTTCAAGATGAAGTTGAAGAAAATTAAAACAAGTCTTCAAAACAAACAAACCATTGCCGATGAGTAGATTCCGACTCATAGTGGTGTTATAGACCAGGAAAGCCAAAATAGAACCTTGAGTATATCCTGCCTAAATTTAGAAACCAGATCAAGAATATATTTAAATCAGTGGGTACTAATAACTGAAGACAAGATGAATTGTGAGATGATATCAAGGACGTCATACATGAAAAAAGCAAAAGTTCATTGAAAAGAAAGAAAAGGCTAAAAGTGGATGCCAGAAGAGACTCTGAAACTTGCTCTTGATTGTAGAGCAGCTAAAACGAATGGAAGCAATGAAGAAATAAAAGAGTTGAACAGAAGATTTCAAAGGGCAGCTCAAGGAAACAAAGTAGAGTATTATAATGAAATGTGCAAAGACCTGGAGTTAGAAAACCAAAAGGGAAGAAGTTGCTTGACATTTCTCAAGCTGAAAGAACTAAGAAAAAACTCAAGCTTCCAGTTGCGATATTAAAGGATTCCATGGGCAAAATATTTAACAATGCAGGAAGCATCAAAAGAAGATGGAAGGAATACACGGAGCCACTGTGCCAAAAAGAACTGGTTGATGCTCAACCATTTCAGAAGCCAGCATATAATCAAGAACCAATGGTACTGCAGGAGAAGTCCAAGCTGCACTGAAGACATTGGTGAAAAACAAGGCTCCAGGAATTGATGGAATACCACTTGAGACGTTTCAAAAAACAGATGCACCGCTGGAGGTGTTCACTCACTCGTGTATGCCGAAAAATTTAGAAGACAGCTACCTGGCCAACCGACTGGAAAAGATCCATATTTGTGCTCATTCCAAGGAAAGCTGATCCAACAGAATGCTGAAATTATCACAAATATCATTAATATCACATGCAAATAAGATTTTGCTGAAGATAATTAAAGAGCAGTTGCAGCAACATATCTACCGTGAGCTGCCAGAAAGTCAAGCTAGATTCAGGAAAGGACATGGAAGGAGGGATAACATAGCTGATGTCAGATGGATCGTGGCTGAAAGCAGAGAACACCAGAAAGATGTTTACCTGTGTTTTATTGACTATTCAAAGGTATTCCACTTTGTGGATCACAACAAATTCTGGGTAACATTGCAAAGAATAGGAATTCGAGAACACTTAACTGTGCTCATGAGGAACCCGTGCATAGACCAAGAGGCAGTCATTCGAACAGAACAAGGGGATACTGCGTGGTTTAAAATCAGGAAAGGTGTGCATCAGGGTTGTATCTTTTCACCGCACTTATTCAATCTGTATGATGAGCAAATAATCCGAGAAGCTGAACTATATGAAGAACAATGGGGCAACAGGACTGGAGGAAGACTTGTTAATAACCTGCTTTATGCAGATGACACAATCTTGCTTGCTGAAAGCTAAGAGGACTTGAAGCACTTACTGATGGATTATAACTCAATACAAAGAAAACAAAAAAATCCTCACAACTGTACCAATAAGCCACATCATGATAAACAGAGAAAACATTAACGTTTTCAAGGATTTCATTTATTTGGATCCACAATCAATGAACACGGAAGCAGCGGTCAAGAAATCAAAAGACGCATTGCATTGGGAAAATCTGCTGCAAAAGACCTCTTTAAAATGTTAAAAAGCAAAGATGTCACCTTGAGGTCTAAGGTGTGCCTGATCCAAGCTGCAGTATTTTCGGTTGCCTCATATGCCTGTGAAAGCTAGACAATGAATAAGGAAGACCGAGAAGAATTGCTGCCTTTGAATTATGGTGTTGGTGAAGAATATTGAATATATCATGGACTGCCAGAAGAACAAATCTGTCTTGAAAGAAGTACAGCCAGAATGTTTCTTAGAAGCAAGGATGGGAAGACTTCATCTCATGTAATTTGGACATGTTATCAGGAGTTCCCTGGAGAAGGACAACATGTTTGGTAAGGGAGAGGGTCAAGGAAAAGAGCTTCCTCAACCAGATGGATTTACACAGTGGCTGCAACAACGGGCTCAAGCACAGCAAAAATTGTGAAGATGGGGCAGGACTGCGCGTTTCATTCTGTTTTACATAGGGGTCATTATGAGTCGGAACTGACTTGATGACACCTAACAACAACAACAACATCTTTGACTCGGCTTTATTATCACAAATAACCATCTCATATGCCATATGTTTACTAGTTGATCTGTTTATTGTCTCTCCGCCTCTCAATGGATTGTAAACTTCGTGAGGGCATGGGCTTGCTTTGTTTACCATAGTATCTCTAGCGCTTCCAACAGTGCCTGGCATATGGCAAGCATTCATTGAATATTTTCTGAAGGAGTCAATAAGTGAAAATAGGAAGGTATTGATTTGTATATATTAATTTGAAAACTAGACGTCTTACTGAATTTATTGTTCAGTTAGCTCTTCTGTAATTTTTTTTCATTTACTGTCATATAATCTGCAAATAATTATATGTTTTCTCTTTTCCAATATTTATACCTTTTATTTTGCTAACTTTTCTAATGCCTGTAGCTAGAATTTTCATAACAATAGTAAATTTTGGTGTTGGTTTTGGGAATATTTGTTTTGTTACTTGCTTTCACAGGCATCCTTTTAATATTGTGCCATTAAAAAGGATTCTGGTTGGGGTTTGAAACACAACACATTCACACACTCACACTCACCATTGGAAGAATGTATTTCCTCAGAGTTGACCAAGATTTTTATAAGAAATGGATGTAAGGTTTTAATAAGTAATTTACTGGAATTTATTGACATGAGCCTGCCAGTCTTCTTATTTGACCTATTAATGTGATTCATTGTAATCATAGATTTCTCAATAGTGAAGACTCCTTGCATTCAAGGAACTGGCTTAACTTTGCCATGGTCTCATTTTCTTTTAATTCACTAATGGATTATATTCAATGTTTTCTAAAGATAATTTGCATTTATTTATGTACAGACTATTTTTGTGTGTGATAGTCATGTTCGTTATTAATATTATGTTGACTTCATATAGAAAAGAGTAAAACCTCTCTCTCCAGGCTCTGTAGCAGCTCAAAATTAAATACCCTTAACAATGTAAAATAACTTACTTGTGAAACCCTCAGGCCTGGAGTGTCTATTAAATGTTTATGTGTGTGATTTTCTTGGACCGAGGGGCAAATGAAATAAAATCACACCTTCAATTTTTCTGGAGTTATTTGTCTGTTCTTTTATTTCTTCCTGGAAAAAAGTTAGTTATTTGTATGATCTGATAATTTTTTCACTCAGATTTTACACATATCTGCTTACTAAATAACATAAATAAATGTCTATGATCATTCTCCTTTTTCACTTCTGATTCTTTGTGTTTGTGCTTTTGTATTTGTAACGCTGAGGAAAGGGCATCCTCGCCTGGACACCTCCTTTGCTCTTTGGCAGTCTGGGCAAATTGGCAGAGACCTGGACCTGTGGCACTGAGGCGGGAACTCAAGCACTGGAGCTAGCAGGAGCTGGTAGTTGAGGTGACACTCCGCCACTGTGAAACTCTCAGGGCTTCAGTATGGCTGCCAAGGATGCTGGAGCCAGGAGGGTGTTGGCAGTGCTGGAAACAGCTCAGACCAGCAAAGTGGTTCAGAAATCACTAGCTGTGAAGTCCTACCTTGCAAGGTAAGTCTGACTTTTCATTCTGCAGGATGGTACCAGCAGTTGAGCAATGAAAAAGCATAACTACTGGATCAATGTGAGCAGGCCTGGAGTGGGGGTTTCTAGGTAAATACTTAGGAAGGGTTGTTGTTAGGTGCCCTCGAGTCATTTCAAACTCGTAGCAACCCTATTTACAACAGAACAAAACACTGCCTGGTCCTGCATCATCCTCACAATAGTTGTTATGCTTGAGTCCATTGCTATAGCCACTGTGTCAGTCCATCTCATTGAGGGCCTTTGTCTTTTTTGCTGACCCTCTACTTTCTCAAGCATGATGTCCTGATCCAGGGACTGGTCCGTTCTGAAAACATGTCCAAAATACATGAAACAAAGTCTTGCCATCCTCACTTCTAAGGAGCTCTCTGTCTTTGATTATCTGGGAGAAAAACAGTATTTTGTAATTTTGAAGTGGACATGCAAAATCATTATAATTTTTAAATTAAAGAATTATTTTATTTTCTTGTCTCAGGCTGATAAAGTCACAGCATTTGGGTAAAACTTTTCTGTCTCTCTTCATTCTTTTTTCAGGATCCTTGATAGGCGGATCGTATTCTGACTGCCTTTCAAAGTGAGAGTTACACAGCACTTCATGTCACTCATTTTGCCAGACTGAGAAATCTCATTCTGGGATATTCAGGTAATTCTTCACTGGGTAGGTCCTCTTGGATATCATATATTGTTGTTAGCTGTCATCGAGTTGGCTCCCAAATCATGATGACCCTATTCACAACAGTACAAAATGCTTCCCAGCCCTGGACTATTCCCGTGATGGGTTACATCAGGTTATTGTGATTCGTAGGGTTTTCTTTGGCAGATTTTTGAAAGAGAACACCAGGCCTTTCTTCCTAGTCCATCTTAGTCTGGAAGCTCCACTGAAACCTGTTCAGCATTATAACAGGCAAGCCTCCACCAACAGACTCGTGACGACTGTGCATAAGGTGCATTGGCTGGGTACAGAAATCAGGGACCAGGAGAGAATTCTACCACTGAATCACCACTGCCCCCACCTCAAATTCATGTCCCTAATTTATTACCCCCCAAAACTGTAGCCTCTATGCCTGCTTTCTCTAATATCACCATGATACATTTACATTCAAACCAGAGCCTGAGAGTCCACGTAAATTCTCTGATTTTTCCTCACATTCCACATCAAAAACCAAATACTGTTTGTTCATTTTATTTTCTTTTTCAAATAACTTCCTCTCTCCACCCCTACCTCCAATGTCCTAGTTCAGGCTTTCCACATCCCCTTCCTCAATTTTCTTGTTATATGTAATGCATTGGATATAAATGAAACCAACAGTGCAGCAGTCTGTAATGGGTACAGCTAACTAAGAGATGTAGTTCTGTGTAATCCATCTCCAACTATGTGAACCTAAACTCTAGGTACTCTCTGCCTTTGAGTTGACAGTATTTTGTCTTGCCTTCATGTCATTTTCTTGATCTCTTTCAGAACCTACTTGGTACTCTGACCACAAATCAAATTAACTCAGCCACAGTGGATGAAAGAAATGATCAAGATCAGGTAGATATCAGATTGGGAAAGAGCATGAAATTTGATGACACAGTGTTGCTAAGGGTGTGTTGAGGCAGGCGTGCATGTTACTTATAGGTTAAGGTTGGTAGGACCTCTTTGGAAGGTAATTTGGCAATGGCTATTAAATGTAAAATGAACTTACTCATTTGTCCCAGTAATTTCGTTATCTAGGAATTTATCTTGAAGACATACATGCGCACAAAATGTATCCATGTAAGTAATCACTGCAAGATAGTTTGTAATAAGATAAAAGAAACCACCTAAATGTTCATCAAAGGTGTAATGAATAAAACATTATAATCATATAGAATACTATGCAATTAAAATGTATTAGGTTGATAGGGATATGGGACAATCTCCAAGATTTTCTAAGTGGAACAAAAAGTAGGTATGTGCAATGTGTGTAATCACTTGTACAAAAATTACACACACACCATACACCGAATATACTGACTGGATCTACGGGCAGGACACCAGGGATCCTGGGGTGTGACCTTACTTTTCTCTGTATAGCTTTCAGAGACTGTGATTTGTGTGTGATTATGTGCATATGTTATCCATTTTAAATTAGAGTAAAACAAAACAAACAAAGACCAAGTAGTAAGTCTTGGTCTTCACGTTACAAATACTAGAAATAGCTATGTGTGTAAAATGGCATATATCTATACCTCTTCCTAACATGGGAAATGACCTATACAAAGACATACACAAATATACTAGGTGAGGTCCAACATAACCGTTTGTGTAAATGAAAAAAATGGTCTGTTACACCGTTAAAAACAAAACAAAACAAAAAAACCCATCCTAACCTATACTGAAGTATATTTAGATGAGGTATTCAAGAGGAGGTAACTTAACCTTTTAGCCCTTGTCAGTAATATAAGTTTTAAGAAATATGTACAAAGTAATGTACGTGTAACTGATATCTTCAGCTTCTCTTCTGGAAATTTTGATCTTGATAAATACATGTCTAAAAGGACACTTAAGAGAAAAAAATAAAGTATGCATTTAAGCGTTCAAAAACTTTAGTCTTACACTCAATTGCTAGGATACTGAATGTATTCCATTTATTTATTTATTTTTTGCAATACAGTACATACTCCATTCAGAGAGCAGAATCATCCACGTCTACAATGAAAAATCAACAACACCTACATTGGGCACAATGGCTGGTCTTCATTGTAAATGGCTGTCTGGATGGTGTTACCTGAACTTCTAAGACATGTTTACTCCACAAAATATCTCTCTGATTGCCCCACCACATATAGATCAGTTTTGATTAACTCTGAAAATCTATAGCATAAATGTAACCCAGGAAAGCAGACCATAATGTAAACACTGAAGGCTGAGGGCCTAGGGATAACGATTCTAAATTTTTACTGAATAATCAAGTTGTAGATGAACAAGATTGTAAAATATCCATTTAACTAACAGAACATATTTTAAAGCATTTTAAACACTAATGATACACAAACAACAAACATGGATTCCCAACACCAAAATGAAACAAGTCCCAAATGTTGGCAATCTCCAATTCGAAATGCATTTTCTAATTGCAGCAGGGCTATAATCAATGGGTAGCTCCTCAGATTAGCCCATAAGACACTCTGTAGCACACATTTTCCTCAAATACCATACATCTGAAACAGGTAAAAGACCTAAACTTACTACTAAAATAGCGGTAAACAAAATCAAAGTACTGAACTGTAGTGGGGATCATGACTGCAACAAACTACAGAAAGAACATACGTGAATCACTCAAAGAGGGAGCATAACTAAGGATTCTTTGTGTGAGAAGGTAAAAAGATGGTGGTGTTGGGTAAGGTGCAGAAGAATCTTAAAGCCGACTTTTGATTGCCAGAGGGATCCATCTCTCCATCCAATACTGTAAACACAGGCAAAGTGGCAGTGTTCCACCTGGAAGAAAAAAACCGCACAGAATTAAAAGCGCAAACTCAGCATGAAGAGCTAAGACACAACTGGAAGGTAAATCTGTGCACTTTGATACCTAGGCGGCCATCTTTAGCTCCAGAGTCCCGCGTAGTTCCCGTAGAGGCCAGAAGGGAGAGGCCCCCCAGCCGTGAAGAGCTTCATCTCAGGCCAGTTGTAGCAGTGGGTGTAGAGCGCATTGGGGAACTCCTCCGTGTCTCCGAAGTGGTTCGCCCAGCGCTCGTCGTGGTTGAGCCAGCCTCTCCCACAGGTGAGCTTGAGCTTCTTCGCTTTGGTCCCTGGAGAGGGGTTCGGATTGGCCGAGGCCCTCTCCTCCAGGAACTTCTGGGCGCGGACGTCATAGAAGAGCAGGGACCCATGGCCAGTGCCTACGGTGATGATATGCTGGTAGAAGCTCAACGAGCGCACACCCGTGCCGCCCTCCCTGGAGCACAGAGGCCGCAGGTTCTGCTGGCGCTGGCGCGGATCCACGAAGGAGACATGGGACTGGGAGCCCACTGCATACAGGGACAACTCGTCGCAGTAGGTCAGGCACACGTTCTCTCGGCTGTAGGGCAGCCTGAAGGACACCAGCCTGCACAGGGTGCTCTCGACCTTCCACAGGTGGAAGTAGCCATCTACGGACACGGCTCCCAGCTCCTGGTTCTTGTCGCTGAAAGCCAGGGCCCGCACCTTGCGGTTGGTGGAGCTGGTGTTGGCCCTGGGGATGATCTCCGTCTCCGTCGGGCTGATGTGGGCGTACATGGGGAACCCCACGTCGTTATGCCAACCGATGCTGCGGTGGCACATGTCGGGGTCCACCCGCCACAGCGCCACGGTGCCGTCGCGGGAGCCGCTCACGACCACGGTGTCGCTCATCCAGGCGATGCCGAAGATCCAATCGTTGTGGCCATGGCGGTCGCCCAGGCACATGGGGTCGAGCGTGGGCAGCTGGTAGATGGCCAGGCTGTTGGGGTTCTCGCCCCCCGTGGCCAGCAGCGTCTTGGAGGGGTTCAGCTCGATGGCGTGGATGCCGCAGCTCGGCTGGTTCCGGGCCAGCACTGGCGCCCCGTCCCCCAGGAGAGGGATGTGCGTGATGTGATTTGAGTGCACGTCCACCACAAAGAGCGTGTTGCACTTGGTGCCGCACACCACCTGCCTGGCGTTCAGCCACTGCGACGCGAAGACCTTGTTGAGGGTGCCCAACGCCAGCTCGTGCTCCGTCAGCAGCGTAGGCAGCTTGTGCACCGCGTAGGCGCGTAGCTCGGCCTCGAAGTCCCGGGCCCCGGTGCCGTCGCGCGCGCCCACCTCGCGGCTCTGCAGGTAGCGCAGCAGCGAGCGCTGCGCCGCCAGCCGTTTCTGCTTCTTGGACAGCAGCAGCTCTTCGCCATTCTCGGGGGTCGCCGCCCCTCCCGGGCCCCAGGATGCCGAGCTCCCGGCGCCCGCCTCGTCCGCTTTCCGCTTCCTGCTACCTGTTTGCTGCGGGGACGTGGTGGGCGCGAGGGGCATGGTGGCGAAGGCAGTGGGGGGGACGCGGCGGCGGCGCCGGCGCCGGCGCCGGTGACGGCGGCGCCGCCTGGCACCGGTGTTGGCCACAGTGGCGGCGGGGATGGGATCTTCCGGCATTAGCGGGGGGAGAGGGGTCTCGAGAGCCAGATTGCCGCCGGGCGCGAAGCCTACCGATTCCAGGGCGCCGGCGAGTCCAGGGCAGCAAGGGGCGTACGGGCGGTGCAGCAGACGCTGATGGAGCGCGGCAGCGAGGAGGCGGCGGCGGCGGCGGCGGCGGCGGCGGCGGCGGCGGCGGCGGCGGCGGCGGCGGCGGCGGCGGCGGCGGCGGCGGCGGCGGCGGCGGTGGTGGTGGTGGTGCGGACCCAAGCGAGGGCGGGAAGTGCGGGAGGCGGGTGGTGGAGGAGGTTGATATGAGCGAGGACAACGCGGGGGGCGGATGAGAAGAGGCGGAGGCGGGGAGCGGGGCGGGAGGGGGTGGGGGCGGGGGTCGGAGACTAGCGGGGGTCGGAGACTAGGGGAAGGAGGCACGGGGTGGGGGAGGGTTGGGCAGAAGTGGTATTCGTGGGAGACCACCCAAGACTCGCACTCCAGGACCCGGAAACCTCTGTCTATGAGCGCATGCCAGTGCGCCCGCCCAAGCCCTTCAGTGTGGGACAGGGAGTATTTTGCCACCCTCAGGACAGCTGCCAACCAACTTCCTTAAAATTCCTACTTTAATAAAATTTGAAACCTTTTTTAACATATAGTCAAGCAGGAGGTAAGAGAAGCCCTAACAGTTATCTGCCTAAAAAACACATGTGTGCTTGGTGCAATCCTGGGAGACTCTTTGCTGCGATTAGACGCTGAACTTTGCAGGGAGCCCCCCCCCCACCAGTCACTCCTGCAGCCTTTCCTGTCTCAGCCCCTCTTCCAGCTTCTTAAACAGTTTAAACCATTTGTTTTTCCTCCTCAAATTGAGGTCCCTGATATTTGGCCATCCTGCACTAGAATTCCCTGACGGGGGGCGGGGGGGCGGTCTGAATGCAGATCCTTGGCCCCACTTCCTCACAGGAGGTGTCCAGGACTGTGGTAGGTGCAGCTTCAGGAATCCGTGGAGCTTAGAGGACGGGGAGCGGGGAGGAAGAGGAGTAGTTGCGTCCTCAGAATTGGCTTCTCAGAGCCCTGAGGCTGTGGAGCAGAGGAGGTCCAAGAGAGGGGACCCCTCCCCCTCCCCCCTCCCTCCGCTCCTGGAACAGAAGGTTCAGCCCTCACTGTCAGTCCCAGCAGGAGGCCCAAGTACCTGAGCAGAGCCCTGGAACAGAGAGGCGGTCCCATGGGGCCTTGGGGGCTGCCCTGAGGGTTGGGCAGAATTACCGCAGACAGAGATAGAGATTACTTTCCCGAAGAAGGCAACTACAAGAACACCATGATGAGAGTGTGTTGGGGTTCAGAGCACGGGCTTTACAGTCTCAGGTTGAATTTGGGTCTTATCCTGCTCTGCCCCTTCAGAGCAGTCAACCTCGTGGCAGTCCCACACCCGTGCAGGCTTAGCTACACAGGGATCCATTGTCCGGAGCACCTGGTGAGTGACACCAACTGTGCACACACACCCCTCCTTCTTGACAAAAGATGTGCTGGCAGAGTGGGTTCTTGGGGGGAGGGGTTGAATTCACTTTCTGGCCAATCAAAGGAGCCCGGGGGAACTCTATTGTTGCTGCTCTTCTCCCCCCCCCTCCCCCCACTCTTTGCAACCTCCCCTGAAGTGAAAGCTCCAAGTAAAAACGTGGGACCTTCCCACATCCACTCCAGCTGCTGCTTCCCAGTGCCCTCTCTCCCCAATATTCCTCCCTATGTCTAATGCCTTATCAAGAAGAGGGTGAAGATGGTGAACAAAAAAAAAAAAACCTTGTCTACTTAATAGTTAGAACTGACATTAGAGAATAACTGACCAGATATTCCTTTTAACTTAGACTACCATAATGTTTTTTATTCTTTTAATTCCAAACTCAGAAAAATAGAAATTATATAGTAGGACTTCGTGGCATATTTTCTACTGTTGTGGTAGAACAAAGTAGGCTGCAAATTTGAGTGAAAAAATACACAAACACACATTTCAATTTTAAAAATAAATACTAATGCTTGTAACAGCTATTATTTATTGACAGCCTATTTGTGTCATGGGCTGGAGAGCTGTGGTAAACACTCAAATATTTTATGTATATTCATCCTCACAGTAACTATGAGGTAGGTCCTATTTTTTACCCCCATTTTTTTTAAATGAGGGAACTGAGGCCCAGAAAGGAAAGTGACTTCCCCCACAGTCACACAGCTAGTAAGTAAATGGTAAAGATGTGAATCCATGCCTGATTCCAAAGCTTTTCCTCTAACTTCTACTCTATACTATTCAACAAATGCAATTTTTCTGGCTCATTCTCTTTAGAACACATATAAACTCACCCTACCATGGAAATTACACAGTTGCTGTGTCTTGTGCACTCCTGAAAGAGCCACAATTCCTAAAATAAATTAGTAACTACAGAATGCAAATTATGTACAATACTTTTCATATGGTATTAAAAGATCAAAATACAGTCATGCCTCGCTTAACGTCCATGATCCGTTCTGTGAAATAGGACGTTATGTGATTTGGATGTTGCTCGAACCCCATATTATACTTAGCAAAGCTATATGGGGTATTTTTTTTTTGTTTCACTTCCAAATCAACACTTCCCCTTTGCTTCTTGCCGCTGCTATCACTAGCATTGGTTTTGCTGTGTTTGGGAGCCATGGTGCACTTCATGGTAATATTTTCAAAAGAAAATTAAACAGAGAGGTAATGCTACAACACTCAAGAGATGCACGATACACAAGACTGGATTCTGTTGCCTACAAGTGGAAGCATACACTGTTAACACAGTAAACTTTTTATTCATGAGTAAGAAAAGTTCACATTAAAATAACAATAGAAAGTACAGTACAGTACATACATAAACCAGTAACATAGGCGTTTGTTATGAATATTCAGATACATGTGTTACAAGCTGTATATATATTGTACCATTATGTGCCTGGCAGTACAACCACTTTGTGTACAAGAAACATGAGATACACATGTTGCATGCAGGAAGCTGTTGCATTCACTATGTCCTGTTAAGTCCTGTTCTTTCATTGGAATTTCTGAGCTCTATTATAACCTTTTTATTATAACCTATGGGACCATGGACGTGTATGCGGTGGAATGTTGCCTGAATGGACATTATATAAAATATAACACATGAGTCGGAATCAACTCGACGGCAGTTGGTTTGGTTTTGGTTTGGGTACCTAATGTGCCTTCAGTGAAAATTTATGATCTCTGAGCCATGTTTGTTTTTTTACAAATTCCTCTTAATATTTATGAGACATAAAAATATATACTCATATTTAGTTCCTTTTATATTTGGTAAAAATAACACCCATATAAATAGTGCTAGTATTATGTCTCCCCATTTTTTCATTAATATAACTATGCAATATTTATGTATAATAATGTGTTTGCAGTCAGCGTTCAGATTACTATTTTGTACTGATAAATGAGGTGTGTCAATTTCATCTGGGATACTATACCTGAAACACATTTCTTTTATGTCTGTACTTTCCTCAAATTTCTTGAGCTTTTTACTTAAAAGAGTACAGACAGCTTCTAGGCTAGAACCAAGTGATGTTGAGAGATTTACAGTTTTGTATATCAACTAGCAATTTTGAACCTTTATTTTTATCTGATTGCATCCATTTTTAGGAAAGTAAAATGTCTGCTAACAAATGAAGTCTTAAATCATGCATGCAGGACCGAAGCTGTAGATTCAAAGGCATGATGATAAAATTTCAGGTATTTACATAGCCTTCTGAGGTCAGGGTCTCAATTAGGTACTTCTGTTACGTCTGGGAGCCACTGTGTTTATGTGTTTTAACAGAAAGTCTGTTGTATACCAATCTATTTCATTACTGCTTGTTGCTACTAACATACTCAGATAAATTTGTATTAGCTTCACCTATCTCCCCTACACCAGATTCCCTTCCATTGAGTGGGGGCTTATATGAGAGGTTTCTCCACACTGTCTCATACTGTTCCTGATTATTTAATGTGTTTAAATGTAGTTTTCTTAGTCAGATTGTTAACTTCTCAAGGGGTTAGGTCATGTTTCCTACTTCTTTTGCACAATACACAGTTTTAAGTACATAGTAAATTCTTGATAAAAACTTGTGATTGACCAGTTCATAAACCAAGAGAACAAAAGGAGAGGACAAAATGGATATGCAAAAAGTAAAAGTACAATATTTTGAAATCAAAGTATTTGTAGTGGAGAAAGGATTTGAATTGAATTGTAATAATGCCACAGAACTTAGTTGAGTTCTCATTATTCCTGTCTACCTATTTATCTACCATCTATGTGAATCTATCTATATCTATTTATCTGTCTATCTATGTGGAGCTCTGGTGGCACAGTGGTTAAGAGCGCAGCTGCTAACCAAAAGGTTGGCAGTTCCAATCCACCAGGTGCTCTTTGGAAACCCTATGGGGCAGTTCTACTCTGTCCTATAGGGTTGCTATGAGTCGGAAGCGACTCAACGGCAATGGATTTGGGTATCTATCTGTCTGTCTGTCTATCTATCTGTCTATCTAATCTATCTAGCTACCTAGCCATCCATCCATCTATTCTCCTTTTTAGCATACTGGACAATTTTATGGACTGTATCTGTCCACCTGTGTGTATGTCCACTGTATCTGCCTGATCTACGATTGAGGAAAAGGAGATGTCTAGCCAATAAACAAGTTAGTTTTCCAATTTAAAATCAGTTAAAGCAGACGATGTGTCATTTCATTGTGATATTGTGAAATATAAGCTTGGTTATTAACTATGATTCAAAATATTTTGAAAAAGTTACTATTTTTAACTTCAAAACTAAAAAAAAAACAGGGCAAAGACATTGAAAATTGAGAGGCAGGGTAATAGTAAAACTGATGGGTCAGTCACACATCTTTTTGAAGAAAGGTCAGTTCTGGAAGTTTCTTTTTTAGATTCTTCTGCAGGAAAATAGACGTCACAAATAAATAAAGGCTTTGCAAATTGGAGCAGATTCTCAGGTATGGAGGCATCTATCTGCCTTCAGAAATAGACGTACATAATTGTTTTCAATTTATTTCATATAGATGTAAAGCAAGGCTGTCCTTAATGAATATTTTGGGACATTTTCTTTATATTTGTATTTATTTCCCTTGCATTATCTTTACCAGCAAGTATAAATATCAGATAATAAAAAATGAAACATAGTTAATTAGTGTTGTTTTACAATAATATATGATAATGATATCCTGTTATTTATAACAGACGCGAGGCACATTATTCCCTAATTATTAAGTTGAATAAATTTTCACATAATCTCTAATTATAATACAGTTATACCACTTCAGGCTGTGACCTTGTCAAGTGTCCTAAGTGTCCTAAGACAAGCAACTGTGAAATTGGTTTCTAGTCTGATGGGAAGCTTTGTCCAAGCCTTACAATGCAGAAACTGGTTTAGATGACTCAGCAAGCTATGCTCCCCCACCCCCACCCTCCCTTCTGCCAAAAAAAAAAATGGCACTACTAAAGGCCTATGCTGCCAAATGGGTGAAGAAGTTAACGATTTATCACATATTTCATTAACTAGAAACAGAATTATAGGGAAAGAGGCAATTTTAACTCTATGCTCACTTCTTTGCCCTCTTCATCATCTCTAAAAGGAAGGAAGGCACATGATTGGTGAGAGCCCAACTTTGGGCTTCCTTATATAAGAGGGTAGATTCAATGCTGATTATATGTTTTATGGGAGGCACTACAGTGTAGTGGTAAAGACAGTGGGGCTCTTGAGCCAGACAGCATAGTTTGAAATCTGGCCCTACAACTTGCTGTCTGTGGGACTTTGGACAAGTTATTATCGTCCCTTCATTTCATATTTATTATCCCATCTATAACACGTACATCATGGGGTTGTTTTGATGACTGATGAGTTAATACATACACAGCATTAAGAGCAGTGTCTGGCAGAGTGTAAACACTCAATAAATTTCTCATAAAACCTAATAGTTTTTCCTTTCCCTTAGCATTTAACTTTGCAGAGACAACTTGACAGCCATGCTAATGGAGGTTATTGAGTGCTGACTGCAGTGCAGCACACGCTTACTGACCATTACTAAAAATTAGTACACACGGGAATAAAATATTTGTAGAACTAGCTACTTGTCTACTCATATACAGCTCATCAATCTCTACATTGTCTCCAATCTACAGATGAAGATTAATGTGGGAAGAATATACTGTAAGAACAACTTTACAGTATGCTAATAGATCATCAAGGGAGAGTTTGGAAGGGTTCATTCCATGAACCAGCCAATTGGAGTAGTTAATGTTAATAGCTATCATTATAAATATGTACCCCCTTTTTTTTTTAACAAAGAATAGATCCTCTCCTAGATTTGGGGCATTAACTACCTGTTGATAGTAGTTAAATTGGACAACAGAGTTGGAAAAAAAGGATATAGATCAAGGCCTGATATCAGGTAGCTACATAAAGGATGAATTGGATGAGATTATGTCTATGAAGTTGATTGAGAAACATTTCTATTCCATGCTCTTGTAGTGTCTTAACTGGATATGTTGCTGTTTCTTGCTGTAAACAGGCTGGCTCCTGACTTGTGGCAACCCAATGCACAAGGGGATCATACCCTCATGATCCGTAGGGTTTTCATTGGCTGATATTCTGAAGTAGATTGCCAGGCCTTTCTTCCTAATCCATCTTAGTCTGGAAGCTCCACTGAAACCTGTTCAGCATCACAGCAATACACAAGCCTCCACTGAAGGACGAGTAGTGACTGTGCTTGAGGTGCATTGCCAGGAATCAAATTTGGGTCTCTTGCATGAAAGGCAAGAATTCTACCACTGAACAGCCACTATTTTCCCTAACTTAGATACTGATGTACTCCCAGCTTAAGCTGTACCTTCTATGGCAATGCCTCCTAGTTTTTATATCTCTATCCCAAATCTGTCTCCAATTTCCTGCTTGACATCTTGGATGTCAAAACAGAATTTCAAATTCAGCGTGTATAACCTCAAGCTCCTGATTTCCACCTGCACAACCTGATATTTCATTGTCTTAGTGAATAGCACCACCATTCATCAAGCTGTGAAAATCAGAGTCCTAAGAATTATCTTTGACACACATGTCTCCCTTATCTTCAGGTCCGACATTCCACCTCCAAAGTCTCACATTTCTGAAATTCAGTCAGTTCTCAACATCTCCACTGCTGCTACCCTTTTGTAAGCCACTATTTTGTCTTGACTGGACAAACTGATTTCCCCACAACTACTCTTGCCCTTGTCCATTTAATTCTCTACACTATACTCAGAGTGTTTCAAAATGCAAATCTGATAATGTTGCTGCAGTTATTTAAATAAACCAGTGTCTTACTATTACCTTAAAATAAAGACTGAAATCCTTAACACTTGACTACACTGCCCAGCATGATATAACCTAAGTTCTCCAGCCACATTTCTACTTTCTCTGCTCCAGCCACACTTGCCTTTTTAAATTTCCTCAACAGTGTTACATAGCTTCATGCCTCAGATCCTTTTTTGCGTCCTGTTCTCTCTGGGCAGAATGCTTTCTCCCTGTGGGTCTTCCCACTTTATATTCTTTATACTTTTAGATATTTTACCTGGTTAACTTTTATCATTCAGATTTTAAGTAGTATGTCACTTTCATAGGTAAGCCCACCTGGACACTCCCCACCCCAAAACACTAGGTCAGACTCCTGTTCCTCTGTTATACATGGAGATCCCCATAACTTAACTTTGTAGCATTTACCACAGTGAAATTGCATGGTCATTTCTCTGATTTTTTTTTTAATGTCTGTATCCACCAAAAGACTGAACAAACACTCCATGAAGTCAGAGGTAGTGTGCATTGTGCTCACTACTGTATCTCTAGTGCTTAGCATGGTACCTGTCATAGAAGTGCTCATTCAATATTTGTTGAATGGTTGCCTAATTACATTTTGGAGAACATTGATTTCTGTGTAATTGGTTCATCAACAACTTCACACCATTTGACCAATCACCTCTAATTTGGCACAGCTTGGAGGGAAGACGTTTTTGCTTCCTGACATTTTAGAGTTTGTCAAATTGTTTACTCCTCAGTTATGATTCTATCTGGATCTAGTCAAAGTCTAATCAACTCTATTTTCCAAAAGCTTAACCCTTTATTCCTGTAAAACTCTGGAGCAATTAATGTAATAGACAGCCCCAGAAAGCATTATTCAATTAGATTGGAAGCACAATATTGCACTATCAAAAATTGCTGTGTTCTCTCTCAGCTATGGAGACTTCTGTCCAAATTGACATAAGGTTGTTTCCAGCTTTCATTAATCTATCATCATAACTTTAAGGACAAGCATCAGTTATGATAGGGTGGTGCAAGTATAAAGTAAAACCTCAGCATTTAATGTTTATCTAAAATGGGCATTTTAAGACCATGTGAATAATCAGAGGAGAATGTACTGGTACCTTAAAAAAACCTGTTTCAAGTGGTATCAAACAGAGTGAGCTGTACCTTAGGTGCCATTGTCTCTAATGTCTATCTTAATGGTTTGATATCACTTTTACATGGATTGAATCTCCCTGTCTTGTTGTGAATAAGACATTTAGTGTCTGTTATGGATTGAATTGAATTGCGTCCCTAAAAATATGTGTTGTAAATCCTAAACCCTATACCTGTGGTTACAGTCCCATTTGGGAATGGGGTTTTTTTGTTATGTTAATGAATAGTATTAGTGTAGGATGTGTCTTAGCCAATCTTTTTTGAGATTTAAAAGAAGCAGATTAAGCAAGGAAGAAGACTAGCAGAGATGGGGGAGGAGAGATGCTACACTAGATGTAGATCACCGAGGAACCGAGGAGCAAGGACCTTCCCCCAGAGCCGACAGAGAAAGAAAGCCTTCCTCTAGAGACAGAGCCCTAGACTACTAAACTGTGAGAAAATAAATTTCTGTTAAAGCCACCCACCTGTGATATTTCTGTCACAGCAGCACTAGATAACTACGACAGTGTCTATGTATAAGGCATTGTTTCACTATCAAGACCTAGAGTAACCTTATTAACAAACTACTGACTAAAAGAATGGTTTAATATTTATTATGTAAAATCATAAAGCCATTGTTTTGGACAGTTATCTTCCAAACCTCAGTTTGTCATGTCAAAATTACTTCTAGCAGCATGGCAACTCATTTGGTTACTTTCCCGGTCAGGGTGGGGAGCGTTTTGAAACCAATGTATCATGGTCAGCAGAGGGGAAAACTGCTGCTTTGCATAAAACTTCACATGAGGTTTTTACCTTCAAAGAAAGTGCCTAGTAACCATTCTTTTGACCATTTTCTAGGCTAATTTCATCTGTATAATGTTCCGTTAGAATTTAGGAGCCTGAGGGAAGCACTAATTCAAGTACATTAGAATTAATCCAAACGTGCTTCCCAATCAAATCTTGGTTTTGTCTGCAGATATTCCCACATATTACCTCTGTGAGAAAGTAGGATTCCTTTAATATGGATGAAAATACTGGTCAGGCTTCTCAACTTTCATAAGATGAGAAGCTTACCACATTTTTTTATATAAAAAAAAAAAACCACTGTTGTCAAGTAGATTCCGACTCATAGCAACCCTATAGGACAGAGTAGAACTGCCCCATAGGGTTTCCAAGGTTGTAAATCTTTATGGAGGTAGACTGCCACAATTTTCTCCTGTGAAGTGGCTGCTGAGTTCAAACCACCAACCTTTTGGTTAGCAGCTGAGAGCTTTGATTTTTCTGCTAGTACCCGAGTGCTTGAACCACTGGGCATCTAGGGCTCCTATATATATATATATATAAAAAAACAAACAAACAAAATATATATATATATATATATATATAGCACAGTGGTAGATAACAACAAGAACAAAAATCAAACCTATTGCCATTGAGTCAATTTCGACTCATAGTGACCTTATAGGACAGGGTAGAACTGCCTCATAGGGTTTCCAAGGAGTTGCTGTTGGATTCAAACTGCATCTGAGCTGTTAACCACTGCACCACCAGAGCTCATGGACCCTTTAAAAAAAAACCTATATGATCTGTATGACCTTATGTAATTTACTTGACCTCTGTTTGCTTATTGAATAATTATCTTTTTTTTTTAATCTATTAGGGCTCCATAGAAGTAAATACTTAGTAAATGTTGGCTCTTATTAGTACCTGGATTTTTCAAGCCTATGAACCTATCCTTAAAATTTACAACATAGATTACCCTACCCTTTCAGATCTTATCAGAGAATGTAACCTAAATATGTCTATCTGGGTATCCCTCTCCCTAGATTGTCCATTTCCTTGTCTGCCTGGAAGAGTTGTACTTATCCTTAAGTCTCACCTCAAACATACATCCTGTGTGATAACGTCTTTTTGGCTCTGCCAGGTGGGCTTAAGGGCATCTTCTTTTGTACAGTGTGTACATACTTCCATTATAGAAATTAGCTTACTTCATTGCGGCCATTGGATTATCTTATACTAAAATAATTGCAAGTTCCTTTGACGTAGAAACTTTTTTTTTAATTTATATCTCCAGGACCTAGTACACTGCCTGACATATAGATGGCCCATATATATTTGCTGAATGAATGAACAAATGAATTCAGCCTCTTTCAAATCCCTTCCTAATAAAATATATTAGTTAGATGGCATTCTGAAGGCCAATCCAAGTACTCTCAGTTTTATTCTTAAATCACCTTAGGCCACCAGAAGGCATATCATAGCATCATATTAGCTTAGTCCTTGCTGAAGCAGTTTCATTCACTTGCATATAATGTTATGCTGTAGGCAGTTATCAAAGTCATTAAAAGAAATAGCTAAATAGTTATATAGATATCCCTTCTACACTCATTATAAATCTGTTATGAAGGGCACTGTTCATCATATTGTCCAATGTCCCCTTTATACAATGTCACAGAGAAAATTAATTTTATAATCTAATACTAAAAATCATTTATCTTTGTGAAATTATTATATTTCTGCCTATCTGACCATAAGAACTATATAAGAGAGCAGGCTATGAAGTCAGATAATCCTTGGTTTGAGTCTTAGCTCCACTTATGTGTTTAGTTTTGTGACACTGGGCAAGATGGTTTTCCTAACCTTAGTTTTTTCATCAATGAAATAAAAATATAGCATTTACTATCCATGATTGCAGTAAGGAGAGATTTAATGTTAAATCATCTAGCAAAATTTCTGGTACATAATATGTGTTCAGTACATGGTAAAAATAATTTACCTTTTTTTCCTGGCTGGGTCGCTATGAGTCGGAATCAACTCAATGGCAACGTTTTTTTTTTTTTTTATGGAGCAAAAAGCCAAATCTGATACTTAATCACAGCAACTATATCAACTTTACCACTTTTTCTCTTTCTTGTTTTTGCTTATATTTTATTTTTGAATTTTATTCTTAAAAGCTATCTCACATAATCATGGAATGAAGGCATATAAAATATATAAATGGATTATTATCTGTGAACTTGGAACAAAATATTGCCATTAATTAGAAAGCCTAAAGTTCTAATTATCATAGGTTGATGCAAAATAGAGTAGGAAAGGTTGCAATTTTACAGGCAGTGAGGAAAATTCCAATATCTCCACAAGTTTCTCCCCTTTTACATGCCAAAAAATCATAAATACCACCATTGGAGATCATTCTAGGGATTTCTCTCCCAGCAGGACTCTTGAAATGTAAATACATGAATATACATTAAAGCATCATTCCCTTGTTTTCATCGAAATTAATGGGATCAAAGATAAGAAGGGTTACCTAGAAGACAAAGATAAAAACAGAGCAATAGAAAGAAAGAGAATGGTTAAAATATTTTAAAAAGAGAAAAAAAAAATGAAGGCAGAACACAGAATATTGGCTTTGCCTATATCCCAAGTGGCTTGAGGCAGACCTTATCATACTGTTCTCTGGAATACCTACCCGTTGTTGTTGAGTTGATTCTGACTCTGGAATATAACTTATAGAAAAAGCAATCACTTTACAATGCGTCCTCTAACTAAAGAGACCGACTAGGGACCGTGTATTTGAAATGCTCACTGATAACCTTGGAACGAAATGGAAAAAAGTGGGCAAGATGCTAGGGCAATTAGGTAGATTATGGAGTGAATGATTAATAACTAATGGTTGCATTCATTTGACAAGGATTTACTAAATGCCTGTGATGTGCTAAGAAGGCATTAGATAGTAAGAAATACAAAGATTAGTGAGATATAAAGTCTTTGCCTTCAATGGATATGAATTCTATTGTGACAAAGGAACAAAATGGAAGGACCAGGAGAGCAGGCCAAATTCATTCACCAAACATATACTGGACAACTACTGTGCATCAGCAACTTTGCCAGAACCCATGGACACTGGGTTAAATATAAATATCTATATATATCTATCTGTATCTGTATCTATATCTAAAATCTCTATTCTTCACAACAAACCTGTAAGAGAGAGGACATTCTTTCAATTTCTCAGATGAAAATGCTGCGGGTCATTGAAATGAAATAGCTAATAAGTGACAGCTCAGATTCCAATCCAGGCCTGTGATCTTGCCTCCATCACACTGTGTCCACTACAGTATTTTTTCCCTGAAATTTATCAGTTCTTAGAGAGGTGATGAGTGGGACATGGGGAAGGAGCTAGGTAAGCCTTGTATGCTCCATTCCCAATGCCTGGCCACTGAATGATTTGAGTGCTCACCCAAACTTGGGTGGGTGAGATGGAGAACTCAACACAGAAATGGTCCCCAGGCTTCCTACCTTGCCCTGCCAGCAAAACACCTTTTCTAGGTGTGGTAGGGAGCCTCTAAAGTGGTCTCCAATGATGCCTGCCTCCTAGTGTTCATGCAGTTGTGAAATCCCCTTCCACGAGCATGGGCTAGCCTAGTTACTTACTTCTAACCAACAGAATATGGCACAGGTGATGGGATGAAACCTCCATGAGTAGGTTACAAAAGATTGGAACCTCCATCTTGCTTTCTCTGTCTCTCTCTCTATGGCTCTCTCACTGGTGCATGCTGAGAGAAGCCAGCTGCCATATTGTGAGCTGCCTTATAGAGAGACCCACATGGTAAGGAACTGATGTTGTTGGTTAAAAGCCAACAAGGGCCTGAGTCCTGCCCATGGCCATATGAGTGAGCCTGAAAATGGATCCCAGGTGAGCCTCGAAACGAGACCACAGGGCCAGCTGACACTTTGATTGCAGCCTTATGAAAGACTGTGCCAGAGGCACCCAGCTAATCTGCGCCAAGATTCCTAATCCACAAAAACTATCAGATAATAAGTGCTCGTTGTTTTAAGCTACTCAGTTTTGGGATTATTTGTCAAACAACAATAACTAACTTGTACACTAGGAAAAATATGTTTCTCAGACTTTTAAAGAATTGATTAGGCCAAAAGACTTGAAAGCAGAGACTCAAACAGATACTTGTACACCAGTGTTCATTGCAGCAAGAGTCACAATAGCCTAAATTCCCATCAGTGGATAAGTGGATAAGCAAAACGTGGTACATACAAAAAATGGAATACAATTCAGGCGGTAAGAGAAGTGAAGTCTTGATACATGCTGCAATACTGAGATACTGACTCAACACTGAGCAATCTAAATACAAGCTCTTGACACATTAAGACATTTACTACGCATTTACCAAACACCAGACCCATAGCACATTATCTTAGTTATTCAAAACGACTTTACAGAAATATTGTAGTTGGTCTCATTTGGCTGATGAAGAAATTGAGGCACAGAGAGAATAAGCTAATTTTTCAAGTTTGCAGAGCAAGTAGCCAAGCTTTGATTTGAACCCAATACTGTGACTCTAGAGCCAGGCTTCTTACAGTTACACCATATTGTCTCAATTATGCTATACATTCTCAGTTCATAACCTAGGGGTTTGCGAAGTGGCTTTCTCCTGGTCTTTTTTTTTTCTGATAAGGACATAAAAGGAATGGTTATCAAATTTATAGATGAAATAAAACTAGAAAGTAGAAGGAACAAGATGTGTGACAGAAACAGGATTCCAAAATAGATTTGGGGAAATGTTCTAAATTTAACATAGCTACCTTTAATGGGAATGTGTCCTGTATTTTCATATTAAACATATCTAAATATAGAATGGAAGCGACATGGCTTCACACTTAGAAACTCATGCTAAATGACTTTGGAATTTTATTTAATGGTAAGCCCAAGAATGAATAAGAAAGGTCTTCTGATCTTAGGCTGTCATAATAGAAGTGCAGTACATAGAACGAGCTAAGTCATAATTGTACTCTTTATGAGCAGATAAGATTATATGTGAAGTGTGGCATTCAAAACTTGGCATCATATTTTAAAGAGCTATAGACTCACTAGCAGAGAGGGCCTTATCAGGACATGGGGAGGGGTGGCCACTGGCCCCTAGGGAACAATTTGAAAATTTCGGGTAGTGTTTGTCTTTTGGTTTAGTTGTGATGTACACATTAAAAAACATTTTATTTTATTATAAACTTATTTCATTGTATTTCTCATTTATAGTAAAGATCAAGATATATAGACTTGCATAAATGTTGTGGATAGGTAGGCTTGGAAACCTAGGTGGTGTAGTAGTTAGCAGATCGGTTGCCAACCAAAAGATCAGCAGTTTGAATCTACCAGCCGCTCCTTGGAAACTCTATGGGGCAGTTCTATTGTGTCCTACAGGGTCGCTATGAGTCACAATCAACTGGAAGGCAAGGGGTTTTTAGTTATGGGTAGGTTATATTATCTATGAATTTAATTTCACTGAAATGTATGTTGTAAAATGTGGTCATTAGACCAGACAGGAATAATAAGAACTGCACTAAAAATATTTAGAATAGAACAAGCAGGGTGGTGAGAGGTCTTGAAATCATATAACTCTGGAAACTACAGAAGGAGTTTGGATGGTTTGGCAGGGAGAAGAGAAATATAACTCTAGGCTGGTGTTATGGATTGAATTGTGTCCCCCGAAATATATGTGTTGTAATCAGAGCCCTGATGATGCAGTGGTTAAGAGATCAGCTGCTAACCAAAAGGTCAACAGTTTGAATCCACCAGCTGCTCCTTGGAAAACCTGTGGGGCAATTCTACTCTGTCTTACAGGGTCAGTATGAGTCAGAATTGACTATACCGCAATGGGTTTGGTTTTTTGATTATACCTGTGGTTATAATTCCATTTGAGAATGGGTTTTCTTTGTTATGTTAATGAGACAGAATTAGTGTATGGTGTGTCTTGAGTCAATCCCTTCTGAGATATAAAAAGAGATTAAACAAGCAAGTGTGCAAGCAGAGATGGGGGAAGAGGGATGCCAAGCCCATAAAGAATGCCCAGGAGCAGAAGCTCAAAAGAGATAAGGACCTTCCTCCAGAGCCGACACAGAGAAAAAACCTTCCCCTAGAGCCGACACCTTGAATTAGGACTTCTAGCCTCCTAAACCGTGAGGAAATAAATCTCCGTTTGTTAAATCTACCCATTTGTGGCATTTTTGTTATAGCAGCACTAGATAACTAAGACAGGTAGCGTGAGAATTATTTTAAATATTTGATGTGTTGCCCTGAGGAACAGAGACCAGAATTGTTTTTGTTGTTGTTGTTGCCCTAATAACTAAAATGAGAAAAAGAAGGAAATTCCAGAGAGCATAATTCAGTGAAATACAAGAGAGAATACTCCAACAGGGCATTCCTAGACTGGGCAGCTTCACAAAGTACAGATTTGCAAGGCACCACATGTAGTCAAAGACTATCCGCTTGAATAGCTAGTATACGTTAGGTTTTCAGTGAATATGTGCTGAATAAATGAATAAATTTCATAGAAGACGGCAAGCATTAGATGGGTCATTTGAGTTACATAAACTCTAAGGCTCTTCCCTGCTCTGAAAGTCTACGATTAAAACTGTAACTGAAAAATGTATGTTATATATCATTTTAAACTATGTACTTCAGAATGCAGAGTCCACACATGCGACAATAAAAACAAAATGAAAGGCATATCTGATCTATTTGCTATAGAAATGTCAACTAATGGTGCAAAATAGATGACTGTAAATCTGCACAATATATAGAATCACAAAAATCTCCAAAGTCTGTTTTAACAAAGCCTAAATATTTAGCTCAATTTTGGTAAAGTTTTATAAAAGGACATTCCATATAAAACAGGAGACACTTTGGTTCTATTAAATGGAATGGTGGAAGAAGTTGGACATGGAAAGTGTTCTTATTTTTACTTGGTGAATGGTGTGGTGGCAATAAGTTAAAAATTCAGAAATAAGATTTAACTCATTTAACTCTTCTTATCAATACATGTTGATGGTCTCTTTATCAATAGAAATTTATTGAGGATATACTAAATGTTTAAAGATACGCTAGGTTCTGTAGTACATCTGAAAGAAATAATAAATAATGGCTCCTTACCTCAAATAGCTTATAATATGGTTAGGAAGATAGAATGACAATAATTTATTGTTTAAAATAATTTTTAAAATTCATGACTATAAAATTAAGTACCAATATAAGGAGTCATATGGAGTCTTATACTAATTATAGGAGTGTTGAGAAGGAAATTACTCACGGCGGGCTGCAGCATGAAGAGAAGAATTCACAGAGGAGATGTGACCTTCTTGAACTTTGAAGGTTATTTGGACAACATAGGACAGTGTAGAAAATAACCTGACTGAAGCAGAGCCACTGTGTTATGAAAAAGTTGGAAATTGACTTGAAAATCTAAGCTAAGGGTCATCAGTTAGGGAGGGCCTTTGAAATCAGGTAATTGCATTAGTGAAAATAGAGAAATACCATAGGCTTTTGAGAAAATGAATGACAAGATAAACCCATTGCCATGCAGTTGATTTCAAGAGGTATCATTTAAAAGAACTTAGACTCACCATGGTTTGCTGGGTGGGCTGAATCAAGGAGAAAACAGTCCGTGGAGACAAGTTGGCTCCAAAAATCTAGTCACCAGGAGATGTTTTAGAATGAGGTGTTCTCTATGGGAATGCAATTAAGGTACACAAATTTCTAAAAAATATTAGAAAGACTTGTTAATTACCGGGATATAGGAAACGGAGAAGAAGAACTAGTCAGGTGACTACAAAATCCTGAGCTTACCAACTGGCAGAGGCAAGAAAATTAAGAAGGGAAAGACAGAGAGTATGAAAAGAGGGATTTCAAAATTGATTTGATATTGACTTTGAATACCTTTTACTCCTGCATGGACCTGTGTGGGCCCATTTGAGGAGAACAGGCCCTTTATGGCAGACTGCAACTGTTTAAGCTGTGCAGTGGAGAGCGGGGTGTTTGATGTTTGACACCACTTTCTCTATTAAACAGGGCCCTCACCTACCCACATCAGGGGCCTAAGGACTGGTGGCTCCACCCATGTCACCTAACCATCCATGGTAAGAGTCCAGGGACAACTGGTACCTCTCAGTTCTTACAACCAAAAGCATTGGGTGCACATGGTCTGGCTACAAAACCCACCCACCTGTGTGCTCTAGGGAAAAGGGGCACGCTTTCCTCACAGACACTTGGGGGATGATTCTCAGACCCCTGCCTTGTTCAGAGTGTGACCCCCTGCTGCAACCAGATGCCTATACCTACACCAATCACCCCTGCCCCTCTAAGACTGTAGGACAGAGCCTGTACCACACACTTGATGACCTACTACCTGCACACCTGAGCTGAATCCATACAAGAAAAGTGAATGGGCTCCTAGGCTCATATACTGGTAACAGCTCTAGCCAGCTAGTGACAGGACATTAGAGCTTCGAAGGTGAAAATAATCAAGATAGCTCACTCAAGCAGCCTATTTGAGCATATTAAAACAAAATAAAGCAAGAATCTATGACACAGTAAGCAAACATAAAATAAAGTAATACAATAACTTATAGATGGCTCAGAGACAAGAGTCAATATCAAATCACATAAAGAAGCAGACCATGATTGCTTGGATAAGCTCTCAAAACAAAGAATCAAGGAATCTTCCCAATGAAGGTGTCTTCCTGGAATTAAGACATGCAGAATACAAAAGATTAACATACACAACTCTTCAAGACATTGGGAATGAGATCAGGAAAAACACAGAACCAGCCAAGGAACACAGAGATAAAGCAGTTGAAGAAATAAAAAAAGGTTATTCAAGGACATAAGGAAAAATTTAATAAGCTGCAAGAACCCATAGAGAGACAGCAATCAGAAGTTCAGAAACAGAGCAACAAAAGAAACCCTGAGGCAGCAGGAGAAAGCAAATAATAAAAATTAGAGCAGAATTAAATGAAATAGAGAAAAGAAAAACAAGGGAAAGAGTTAACAAGACCAAAAGGTGGTTCTTTGAAAAAACTAACAAAATTGATAAACTATTGGCCAAACTGACGAAAGAAAAAGAGGAAAGGAAGCAAATAACCCAAATGAGAAATGAGATGGGCGCTATCACAACAGATTCAAATGGAATTAGAAGAATCATATCAGATTACTATGAAAAATTGTACTCTAACAAATCTGAAAACCTTGAAGAAATAGATGAATTTCTAGAAACACACTGCTGACCTAAACTAACACAGAGGCAGAACAACTAAATAAACCCATAACAAAAGAAGAGAGAAAAGGTAATTTAAAAATTTTGAAACAAAAAAAGCCCCGGCCTGGAGGGCTTCACTGGAGAGTTTTACCAAACTTTCAGAGAAGAGTTAACACCACTACTACTAAAGGTATTTCAGAGCATACAAAAGGATGGAACACACCCAAACTCGTTCTAGGAAGCCAGCATATCCCTGATACCAAAACCAGGTAGACCTATATCCCTCATGAACTTAGGTGTAAACATCCTCAACAAAATTCTAGCCAATAGATTTCAAACAACATATCAAAAAAATAATTCAGCATGACCAAGTGAGATTCATACCAGGTATGCAGGGATGGTTCAACATTAGAAAACAATGAATGTAATCCATCATAAAAATAAAACAAAAGACAAGAATCACATGATCTTACCAATTGATGCAGAAAAGGCATTTGACAAAGTCCAACATCCATTCATGATATAAACTCTCGGAAAAATAGGAATAGAAGGAAAATTCCTCAACATGATAAAGGGAATTTATACAAAGCCAACACCAACATCATCCTAAATGGAGAGAGTCTGAAAGCATCCCCCTTGAGAATGGGAACCAGACAAGTATGCCTTTTATTATCACTCTTATTCAACATTGTGCTGGAGGTCCTAGTCAGAGCAATTAGGGTAGATAAAGAAAAAAAGGGCATTTAGATTGGTAAGGGAGAAGTAAAAGTATCTCTATTTGCAGATGACATGATCTTATACACAGAAAACCCTAAGGAATACTCAGGAAAACTACTGAAACTAATAGAAGAGTTCAGCAGAGTATCAGGATGTAAGATGAACATACAAAAATCAGTTGGATTCCTCTACCTCAATAAAAAGAACATCGAAGAGGAAATCACCAAATCAATAGCATTTACAGTAGCCCCCAAGAAGATAAAATACTTAGGAATAAATCTCACCAGAGGCATAAAAGACCAATACAAAGAAAACTACAAGACACTATTGTAAGAAACCAAAAGAGACCTACATAAGTGGAAAAACATACCTTGCTCATGGATAGGAAGACTCAACATTGTAAAAATGTCTATTCTACTAAAAACGATCTATAGATACAATGCAATTCCAATCCAAATTCCAACGACATTTTTTTTTAATTTATTTTTTTGTGCTTTAGGTGAAAGTTTACAAATCATGTCAGTGTCTCATACAAAAAGCTGTTACACTCCTGCTGTGAACTCCCAGCTGCTGTCCCCTTAAAGAGACAGCACATTCCTCCTCTCCATCCTGTATTCCCTGTGTCCATTCAACCAGCTTCTGTACCCCTCTTCTCATCTCACCACCAGACAGGATTTGCCTGCATAGTCTCCTGTGTCAATGATATTTTTTAATGAGATGGAGAAACAAATCACAAACTTCATACGGAAGGGAAAGAGGTCCTGGATATGTAAAGCATTACCAAAAAAGAAGAACAAAGTGGGAGGTCTTACTCTACCTGATTTTGGAAACTATTATACCACCACAGTAGTCAAAACAGCCTGGTACTGGTAGAACAACAGACACACAGACCACTGGAACAGAATTGAGAATCCGGACATAAATCCATCCACATATGAGCAGCTGATATTTGATGTTTGACAAAGGCCTAAAGTCAGTTAAATAGGCGAAAAGACAGTCTCTTTAACAAATGGTGCTTGCATAACTGGATATCCATCTGCAAAAAAAATGAAACAAGGCCCATACCTCACACCATGCACAAAAACTAACTCAAAATGGACCAAAGACCTAAATGTAAAATCTAAAATGATAAAGGTCATGGAAGAAAAAATAGGGACAATGTCAGGAGCCCTAAGACATGGCACAAACAGTATACAAAACATTACTCACAATGCACAATCACCAGAAGAGAAACTAGATAACTGGAAGCTCCTAAAAAACACCTATGCTCATCAAAGGATTTCACCAAAAGAGTAAAAAGATTACCTACACATTGGGAAAAAGTTTTTAGCTATGACATTTCCAATCACCGTCTGATCTCTAAAATCGACATGATGCTGCAAAAACTGAAGAACAAAAAGACATATAACCCAATTAAAAATGGGCGAAGGGCAGATATAAATCCATCCACATATGAGCAGCTGATATTTGACAAAGGCCCAGTGTCAGTTAATTGGGGAAAAGATAGTCTTTTTAACAAATGGTGCTGGCATAACTGGATATCCATTTGCAAAAAAATGAAACAGGACCCATACCTCACACCATGCACAAAAACTAACTCCAAGTGGATCAAAGACCTAAACATAAAGACTAAAACGATAAAGATCATGGGAGAAAAAATAGGGACAACCTTAGGAGCCCTAATACAAGGAATACACAGAATACAAAACATTACCAAAAATGACGAAGAGAAACCAGATAACCGGGAGTTCCTAAAAATCAAACACCTATGCTCATCTAAAGACTTCACCAAAAGAGTAAAAAGACCACCTACAGACTGGGAAAGAATTTTCAGCTATGACATCTCTGACCAGTGCCTGATCTCTAAAATCTACATGATTCTGTCAAAACTCAACCACAAAAAGACAAACAACCCAATCAAGAAGTGGGTAAAGGATATGAACACACACTTCACTAAAGAAGATATTCAGGCAGCTAACATACATGAGAAAATGCTCTGGATCATTAGCCATTATAGAAATGCAAATTAAAACCACGATGAGATTCCATCTCACTCCAACAAGGCTGGCATTAATCCAAAAAACACAAAAGAATAAGTGTTAGAGAGGCTGCGGAGAGATTGGAACTCTTACACACTGCTGGTGGGAATGTAAAATGGTACAACCACTTTGGAAATCTATTTGGCGTTATCTTAAACAGTTAGAAATAGAACTACCATACAACCCAGCAATCCCACTCCTCAGAATATACCCTAGAGAAACAAGAGCCTTCACACAAACAGATATATGCACACCCATGTTTATTGCAGCTCTGTTTACAATAGCAAAAAGCTGGAAGCAACCAAGGTGTCCATCAGCGGATGAATGGGTAAATAAATTGTGGTATATTCACACAATGGAATACTACGCATCGAAAAAGAACAGTGACGAATGTGTGAAACACTTCATAACATGGAGGAACCTGGAAGGCATTATGCTGAGCGAAATTAGTCAGAGGCAAAAGGACAAATATTGTATAAGACCACTATTATAAGATCTTGAGAAATAGTATAAACTGAGAAGAACACATACTTCTGTGGTTACGAGGGGGGGGAGGGAGGGAGGGAGGGACAGGGTTTTTTACTGATGAATTAGTAGATAAGAACTGCTTTAGGTGAAGGGAAGGACAACACTCAATACATGGAAGGTCAGTTCAGTTGGACTGGACCAAAAGCAAAGAAGTTTCCGGGATAAAATGAATGCTTCAAAGGTCAGTGGAGCAAGGGCGGGGGTTTGGGAACCATGGTTTAAGGGGACTTCTAAGTCAACTGGCAAAATAATTCTATTATGAAAACATTCTGCATCCCACTTTGAAATGTGGCGTCTGGGGTCTTAAATGCTAACAAGCGGCCATCTAAGATGCATCAACTGGTCTCAACCCACCTGGAGCAAAGGAGAATGAAGAACACCAAGGTCACACGACAACTAAGAGCCCAAGAGACAGAAAGGGCCACATGAACCAGAGACCTACATCATCCTGAGACCAGAAGAACTAGTTGGTGCCCGGCCACAATTGATGACTGCCCTGACAGGGAGCACAACAGAGAACCCCTGAGGGAGCAGGAGATCAGTGGCATGCAGACCCCAAATTCTCGTAAAAGGACCATACTTAATGGTCTGACTGAGACTAGAGGAATCCCGGTGGTCAGGGTCCCCAAGCCTTCTGTTGGCCCAGGACAGGAACCATTCCCGAAGACAACTCATCAGACATGAAAGGGACTGGACAGTGGGTAGGAGAGAGATGCTGATGAAGAGTGAGCTAATTATATCAGGTGGGCACTTGAGACTGTGTTGGCATCTCCTGTCTGGAGGGAGGATGGGAGGATAGAGAGAGTTGGAAGCTGGCAAAATTGTCAAGAAAGGAGAGACTGGAAGGGCTGACTCATTAGGGGGAGAGCAAGTGGAAGTACGGAGTAAGGTGTATATAAACTTATATGGGACAGTCTGACTTGATTTGTAAATGTTCACTTGAAGCTCAATAAAAGTTAATAAAAAAAATGGGCGAAGGGTATGAACAGACACTTCACTAAAGAAGACTTTCAGGTAGCTACCAGATACATGGGGAAATACTCACGATCTTTAGCCATTAGAGAAATGCAAATCAAAACTACAATGAGATTCCATCTCACTCCAACAAGGCTGGCATTAATACAAAAAACACAAAATAATAAATGTTGGAGAGGTTGTGGAGAGACTGGGACACTTATACACTGCTGGTGGGAATGTCAAATAGTACAACCACTTTGGAAATTGATTTGGTGCTTCCTTAAAAAGCTAGAAATAGAACTACCATAGGGTTCCAGCAATCCCACTCCTTGGAATATATCCTAGAGAAATAAGAGCCTTTACACGAACAGATATATGCACACCCATGTTCATTGCAGCGCTGTTTACAATATCAAAAAGATGGATGCAACCAAGGTGCCCGTCAATGGCGGAATGGATAATTTATGGTATATTCACACAATGGAATACTATGCATCAATAAAGAACAATGATGAATCCGTGAAACATTTCATAACATGGAGGAATCTGGACAGCATTATGCTGAGTGAAATTAGTCATTTGCAAAAGGACTAATATTGTATGAGAACCACTATTATAAGAAGACAAGAAATAGTTTAAACAGAGAAGAAAATATTCTTTGATGGTTACGAGAGCCGGGAGAGTGGGAGGGACAGAGGTTTTCGCTAATTAGATTGTAGAGAAGAACTATTTTAGGTGCAAGGAAAGAAGAGGTCAGCACAACTGGAGTAAGCCAAAAGCAAAGAAGTTTCCTGAATAAACTGAACACTTCAAAGGCCAGCGTAGCAGGGGAGGGGTTTGGAAACCGTGGTTTCAGGGGACATCTAGGACAATTGGCATAATAAGATCTGTTAAGAAAACATTTTGCGTCCCACTTTGGAGAGTGGCGTCTGGGGTCTTAAATGCTAGCAAGCCACCAATTAAGATGCACAATGTGTCTCAACCCACCTAGATCAGAGAAGAATGAAGAACACCAGAGACACAAGGTAATTATGAGTCCAAGAGACAGAAAGGGTCACATAAACCAGAGACTACACCATCCTGAGACCAGAAGAACTAGATGGTGCCTGGTTACAACCAATGACTGCCCTGACACGGAACACAATGGAGAATCCCTGAAGGAGCAGGAAAGCAGTGGGATGCAGACCTCAAATTCTAGTAAAAAGTTGAGACTTAATGTTCTGACTGAGACTAGAAGGACCCTGGAGGTTATGGTCCCCAGAGCTTCTGTTAGCCAAGACAGGAACCATTCCCAAAGCCAACTCTTCAGACAGGGATTGGACTAGACTATATGATAGTAAATGATACTGGTGAGGAGTGAGCTTCTTGGCTCAAGTAGACACATGAGACTATGTGGGCAGCTCCTGTCTGGAGGGGAGATGAGAAGGCAGAGAGAGACAGAAGCTGGCTGAATGGACATGGAAATACAGGGTGGATAGAAAAGTGTGCTGTCTAATTAGGAGGAGAGCAACTAGAAGTATATAGCAAGGTGTATATAAATTTTTGTTTGAGAGACTGACTTAATTTGTGAGCTTTACTTAAACCACAATAAAAATTTTTAAAAATGGTTTGATAATGGATAAACTGATTTTTTTATTGTGGTGCAAAAATACGCAACAAAACACTAGTCAATTCAAGTTTCTACAAGCACAATTCAGTGACATTGCAAGACGCTTATCCACCATTAACATAAACACAGTGCCCCTCAAGAGAAATTCTCCCTTTCCCCCTCCCTCCCACCCCTGGTAACCAGTAATAAGCTTTGATTTCAATGTATTTGCTTACTTCATGTAAGTGAGTTTATACAGTATTTGTTCTGTTGTGACTGACTTATTTCGCTCAGCGTAGTCTTTTCAAGGTTCATCCATGTTGTGCTGTGTAGCAGGGCTTCATTTCTCTTTATGGATCAGGAACATTCCATTGTATGCATATACCAAATTTTGTTAGGACAAACTGGATCTAAGTTGACTCAATAAAAAAGAATGAAAGAAACACATTCTCATGACTTGCAAAATTACATTGAGACATATCTATCTTTTGATTTCCTCATAAGGATGTTGTTAAAAACAAACAAACACCAAATTGATTCTGACGCATAGTGACCCTATAGGACAGAGTAGAACAGCCCCACAGAGCTTCCAAA
Source organism: Loxodonta africana (assembly GCF_030014295.1). NCBI lineage: Eukaryota > Metazoa > Chordata > Mammalia > Proboscidea > Elephantidae > Loxodonta > Loxodonta africana. The sequence goes on from NC_087369.1 coordinate 147,974,878, forward strand.
GAGTCCCTGATGCATTTGAACTGCTGACCTTTTGGTTAGCAACCATAGCTGTCAACCACTATGCCATCAGGGGTTCCAAAAAATTATCAGCTCTGGCCCCTTTTAGGAAATGGGAGTCAGGCTAGCAAGTCTGGAGAATGGAGACAAGGTCAGCTTGGGTTCTATTATGACCCAGCACCGCCCTCTGGCTGCAAGGCCCATGCACTTCTCCCAGGAAGGCACAAAAGAATAACTGCAGTGTTTTGTTGTTGTTAGGTGCCATCAAGTTGGTTCTGACTCACAGCGACCCTATATGTACAACAGAATGAAACACTGCCGGGTCTCATACCATCTTCATAATCCTTGTTATGCTTAAGTCCATTTTTCAGCCACTGTGTCAATTCATCTCTTTGAGGATCTTCCTTTTTTGGTGACCATGCTTGCTTCTAATGGGCATTCTGGCTGTACTTCTTCCAAGACAGATTTGCTCATTCTTTTGGCAGTCCGTGGTATATTCAATATTCCTCGCCAACACCATAATTCAAAGGCATCAATTCTTCTTCTGTCTTCCTTATCCAATGCCCAACTTTCTTACGCATATAGGGCGATTGAAAACACCATGACTTGGGTCAGGAGCACCTTAGTCCTCAATGTGATATCCTTGCTTTTGAAAAATTTAAAGAGGTATTTTGCAGCAGATTTGCCCAATGCTGCTTCCATGGGTGTTGACTGTGGATCCAAGTAAAATAAAATCCTTGACAACTTCAACGTTCTCCCCGTTTATCATGATATTGCTTAGTGGTCCAGTTGTGAGAATTTTTGTTTTCTTTATGTTGAGGTGTAACCCATACTGAAGGGTGGTCTTTGATCTTCATCAGTAAGTGCTTCGAGTCCTCTTCACTTTTAGCAAGCAAGGTTGTGTCATCTGCATAATGCAGGTTGTTAATGAGTCTTCCTCCAATCCTGATGGCCCATTCTTCTTCATAGAGTCCAGCTTCTCAGATTATTTGCTCAGCATACAGATTGAATGGGTATGGTGAAAGGATACAACCCCGACGAACCCCTTTCCTGTCTTTAAACCATGCGGTATCTCCTTGTTCTGTTTGAACAACTGTCTCTTGATCTATGTACAAGTTTCTCATGAAGAAAATTAAGTTTTCTGGAATTCCCATTCTTTGCAATGTTATCCATAATATGTTATGATCCACATAGTCGAATGCCTTTGCATAGTCAATAAAACACAGGTAAACATCTGCATGGTATTCTCTGCTTTCAGCCAGGGTCCATCTGACATCAGTAATGATATCCCTGGTACCACGTCCTCTTCTGAAACCAGCCTGAATTTCTGGCAGTTCCCTGTGGATATACTGCTGCAGCCACTTTTGAATGATCTTCAGCAAAATTTTACTTGCATGTGATATTAATGATATTGTTCAATAATTCTGCATTTGGTTGGATCACCTTTCTTGGAAATAGGCATAAATACAGATCTCCAGTTGGCTGGCCAGGTAGCTGTCTTCCAAATTTCTTGGCATAGACCAATCAGCACTTCCAGCGCTGCATCCGTTTGTTGGGGCAGTTCTACTCTGTCTTATAAGGTCGCTATGAGTTGGAATCGACTGGATGGCAAGGATTCTTTTTTTCCTTTTTTCTTGGCTGAGCCATAGTTTAGTGAAAATTGCTAAGGGGTGCCTAACTAAAATGCAATTATCTGACAAATGGAGTTTGCATTCTGACAAAAATGCTTAGACATTTGTCTAGAGATAAAGTGTAAGTTCTGGGATGGCGCTATGTTTTAGAATCCTCATTCTTCTACTTCCTAGCTCTGTGACCTTGGACAAGTTACTTAAGCTCTCTTTGTTTTAGATTTTATACCTCTAAAATGAGGATAATACCTACATTACCTGCTTCTAAGGTTGTTTGGAGAAACAAATGAGATGATGGATGTGAAAATATTTTGTTAGTGGTTTTAGTGTGTTGGCTAAAAATATTGAATATACCATGGACTTCCAGAAGAACGAACAAATCTGTCTTGGAAGAAATACAGCCAGAATGCTCCTTAGAAGTGAGGATGGAAAGACTTTGTTGCACATATTTTGGACATGTTATCAGGAGGGACTAGTCCCTGGTGAAGGACATTATGCTTGGTAAAGTACAGGGTCAGTGACAGAGAGCCTGAATGAGATAAACTGACACAGTGGCTGCAACAGTGGGCTTAAGCATAAAAATTGTGAGGATGGTGCAAGACTGGGTGGTGTTTTGTTCTGTTGTGCATAGGGTCGGTATGAGTGGGAACCCACTCAATGGCATCTAACAACAACAACAACAAAAAAAAACAACAACAAATATTTTGTAAAGTGCCAAGTACCATATGACTATTATCACTAGCGCTTTGTCTGTGTTACATTTGGCTTGGTAGTTATGTTTACTGATTTGTCAGAAGCTGTTACTTAGTAGTTAAGAAAATTGCCTGCAAGTAATGACAAAGATTGCTTAAGAAACACATCACATATTGTCTGCACCGATACATTATTATTTCAGTCTCTACCATAGATATCATACAAGGCCTTGAAAAAGAGAATTTACTTCGTGTTTCCCAGTTCTCAAAACGGGAACTAGAACAACTCCAGTTAGTGCAGGTCAATATGAGGATTTCAAGGGCAGTAACACATTTTTTTTTAACACATAGTGAGATACTGTATTAAGAGGGACACTGTAATTACAGATGTATCAGAGTGCTTCCCATTGTCAATAAGGATTTTTCCCTATCCAATCTGTTTCTTTGGCTAAGAAAAGCACTGAGTCAGATTTCCTGTGTTAACTACTATGTTAACATTTTATGAAATGAAAACTGTAGTAGTTCCAAAATGTCAATATAAGTAGCTCACTGCCAGGTAGTAGATATACCATTGGGAGAATCTGGCTTATTCATTTATAATAAGAACACTCCAAGAATGAATCCTTAAAATTCACTGTAAGATATTTCTCCAAATGTATAATCAGTGTGAATTGTCATATATAATGTCTTTAAACTTCAGTGATTTGTTAAAAATCAAAGTACTGTTTAAAATAATTGTCAGATCAAAAGACCTTAGTTTTGCATATTATTTGGCTTAAATTGATGGCAGAGAGAGCTAGTCCATACAAAAATCTGGAATGGTACTTTATTGTCACATAGTGAGTTTTCTGATGGCAGCTGAGTAAATGGTGATGGTGAGGGAGAATGGTGCGGGAAGTGAAGAGATGGAACAGTGCTGGTAATGGTCACATTTAATCAGGAAACTCTTGCAACCAAGAATTGAAAAAAAATATCTATTGTAATCAGACACTGTGTAGATGTGATTTGTATGAGTGACAGCAAGATTGAAATCACTAGAAGCTTTCAGCCATGAAGGAGCTGTGCACTGTAAACACTTGAATCAAGACCTTTCAACCATACAGAATGGCTTGTTACTTTGCACAAAGGGCAATAAACTGGCTCATGAGCAAAGTGAGTAATTTTTTAAACACGCTACTGCATGTATAACAATCCTTGGAACATATCTGACTGTTAAGCACATCATGTGTAAATACAAGGGGAATTTGAAAATATATTGTAAAGCCAGAAAGGCAAGGGGGAAAAAGCATGATGGTGATTCATGGTCTTTGTCCTATGTTTTGGAAATCAAATGGGCTCAAGAAATAGGTAATCACAGAGTCTGATGAATTACCTTTCACAAATTACCTTCCTGGTGGTGTACATCGAAAATGGAAAATATTACTGAGAGATGGCTATATTTACTTACTGAAGGTGAGAAGAAATTTTGGGGCTAGAAATTTTTTTCTTTATGATTTTTCCATCTTACCAATGAGGCCTTCTGAAAATCATTATGTTAGTGACGGGCATACATTTTATTTTCTGTAGATCCAAATGACTCACAGGTGATGGTATAAAAACATTTTTGCTAAGGTAAGATAACGTTTCCATAACACGATTCAGAATGCAGATACAACTTTAGTTTTCCAACAATATGAAGTTATTTTCTTTTCCTTTGATAAGATGCTGCAAAAGATTCTGTAGCCAAATAAAAAATAACAGCAACATGAAACGGCAAACAACAATAACAACATAAGAAGCCAAAAGAAGGGTTTTGAAATGGAATCAAAGGGCAGAATGACAGAAAAAAAAACTTGTACGTCTATAGGATAAATTAGCGATTATTTGAATTATATCAAGGGATGATAAAGGCCTGTTGCCAAAAGTTGTTCCATAGTTAAGGAGTTCAATTATGTTTGAAAGAAACTACACTATTAATAGGTCAATATATTTATTGTTTAGCAGCCATGAAAGAAAATTTACTAGGAAAACTTTTTTCCAAAACTAGTCTAAAAAAAAACAAAATTTTTTTTTTTAGTAGTCTCAAATTAAAATTTAACAAAGTCTCATTAATTTGTATCTTGGCAGTTGGCTCAGAACGAAGAGTCGCCTTACATTTCCTTGAGTGTTTATATACTTCACTTACTTGAATTCTCTCCTCAATAAAAGTTAAGGTGAGTGCTGTCTCTCTCTTATTTTCTCTTTCTGTCACGCAGATACGCACACACACACCACATTTCTGATGCTTTTAAGAAAATCAGTCACTGTGAGCATAATGTTTAGAATCTATGTAGCAATCTTTTTTTCTATCAAAATACAAATAGTTTTCAAACAAGATTTTAAATTTGTGTCAGAATACCCTCAAGAGGGTATTTAAAATGATACACAAGAAGAGAGATTTCCAGCCAACATGGCACTATAGACAGAAGCACCACACCGTCCCTCCACAGTAAAGACCCAAAAAACTAAGTAAAACACAGACAGACGTCATGCCTGGAACCTGAAGTGCCAAACGAAGAGATAACGAACTCAGCCAAGCACCAAGTAGAATAAGTAACAGAGGGAAGAGAGACACCTGTGGAGGGCCCCATCAGCTAATACAGCACGGATCTGCCATCTTGTACTCCTGTCGGGGATCAGCAGACAGGGAGCACGGGAAAGCAGCTTCTGGGAACTCTCAGCAGGAGACAGCATCCGGTAACCAGCGATACACGCCTTCCCACCCGCCATTCTCTCCAAGCTGCTCTAACTCCGAACATCTGATTGGCTGTGGTGACTCAGCCAGCCGGGAAGTGCAGCGTCGCTGCCCGCCTGGACATTGGCGGACAGGGAGTACGGGAAAGCAGCTTCACGAAGTTCCCAGCAGGAGACAAAGCACCCGGTAACAAGCGATATACCCTTTTCTAACTTCCCCCTTCTACCCCCTCCCTTCAGCCTCCTCTGCTTCCCGCCAGCTGCAGTCTCATGGCGGGAAGGCAAATGCTTTGGCCTCGGGCTGCTTGGATTCGCCCTGCCCACACTGGCTGGGCCCTTGAGCTAATAATGTTGGTTCTTTCCGTCTCTGTTGGTTTCTTCTGTGTCTCCTAACACCTCCCCCTCCTTTTTCTGGAGCACCTGGCTCCGTATACCATCTTTGCTTCTTCCTGAAAGGCTTTGAAGACACTCTCGACTGGGGAACCAGTCCCCTGGCCCTAGATACCATGCTGGTGGGATCCCTGGGGCTTTTTTCCCCCCTTGTTTTGCTTTGTTCTTTTTGTTTTGTTTGTTTGTTTTCTTTTTCTTTTTGCAGCCTGGGATCGCCTTCTAGCCAGGCTGCACTGCGTGGCTTAGGAGCCACTCCCCCAATCTATGCAGCCACGTAGGTGGGATCCCTGGGGGCATTGCTTATTCTTTCTTTTTTTTTCTTTTTTCTCTGTTTTTCCCTTTCTGTCTTTCTTCATTTCTCAGTTCTCGTCTCTCTACACTTATCTTCTTTTCCTGTCTTCCTGAATACCTGGTGCTGTGTGACATCTATACTCCCTCTAGCCAGGCTATACTGTGCAGCCTGGGAGCCACTTCCTCAGTCTTAGGAGCCCCTCTGTGGGACTCTGGGACTCCTGGGGGCTTTTCTTTTTTTCTTTTCCAAGTTTTTATCTAGTTTTTTTACTTTCTTTTTCCCTTTTTCTTTTTGCTTTTCTCCATTTCGCAGTTTCTTTTCTCTCCATTCCAACAGCAAGCTCCGTTAGCACTTTTTTTTCTTTCTTTGTTTGCTTTTGGCTCCTGTTTCTCTCTCCTCTTCTCACAACTGGACCAGTAAGCAACATCATGATAAATGGAGAAAAGACTGAAGTTGTCAAGGATTTCATTTGACTTGGATCCACAATCAACAGCCATGGAAGCAGCAGTCAAGAAATCAAAAGATGCATTGCATTGGGTAAATCTGCTGCCAAGGACCTCTTTAAAGTGTTGAAAAGCAAAAATGTCACCTTGAAGACTAAGGTGCACCTCACCCAAGCCATGGTATTTTCAATAGCATCATATGCATATGAAAACTGGACAATGAATAAGGAAGACCAGAGAAGAATTGATGTCTTTGAATTGTGGTGTTGGCGAAGAATATTGAGTATACCATGGACTGCCAGAATAACGAATAAATCTGTCTTGGAGGAAGTACAACTAGAATGCTCCTTGGAAGCGAGGATGGCGAGACTGCATCTTACATACTTTGGACATGTTGTCAGGAGGGATCAGTCCCTGGAGAAGGACATCATGTTTGGCAAAGTATAGGGTCAGTGGAAAAGAGGAAGACCCTCAACGAGGTGGATTGACACAGTGGCTGCAACAATGGGCTCAAGCATAACAAGGATTGTAAGGATGGCACAGGACTGGGCAGTGTTTCGTTCTGTTGTGCATAGGTTCGCTATGAGTCAGAGCTGACTCGATGGCACCTGACAACAGCACAACAATGCATTTTCTAAATGACTTACTTGAAGTTCTAAACACAGCAAGTTAAAAAAAATCTGACTTAAATTTCAAAACAAATTCATATTTTCTCCCGAGACAGTAATTGTTCTGTTTAGGTAATTTTTGTGTGCATAACTATGGATCACATAAATGTGCAAAAAATGTTGCTTTGATTTATGAACCACATCACAGATCTAAAGGTTTCAATTCATTAGCAGTGAATATAATGACTTTGGAAGCATTGAGGTGTCTCATGTCATATGTTGCTATGTAATGTCCAAAAGCTCTGCAGTAAAAGTCTAAAATCCACTGAGTAGGGAATTTATATCAGAGCTAAATTTTTGAGATTAAAAATGTCCTTAAAGCTTGGTTTGCCAAATGAACAAAGGCCATTATGCATCTGACATACAGGGTAGTACTGATACATTTTTCTTTTCAAGAGTACAAAATTCATATGGCTTTCCTTTTATCTTTAATCTGTTGTATTGTTTGAAAAGTAGGCATGCTGGAATATAAGGTTGAAATCTAAAGCAGGGTCACATAGCTGTTCCTATAGCCTTAAACAAGAAAAATAGATTCTTGGACAATCTTGTTTACTCTAGCAACGCCTTTCATGTTTCAAAGTATTAGACGGATTTTCAACTTTTACTCCAATGTCCCTTAGCCAGTGTTTCATGTTATTTAATTTGTAAAAATGTAATATTTTTAGTTAATGATGACAATTATAAATATTTTAACTTGGAATCTGTGTACAGGACACTAGGAAAAGTGTGCACTACAGTGGAACGGAACTGGCAAGGCACTAAACAAAGTTGATACCAGCTCCAGTGTGTGAGAATATGCCTGCTGGAAATAAGGTTCACAGAGGGTTATGACGGCACCCGTGCACAAGGTTGTTTAAGCTATGAGGCCCCTACCACTTCAGCACCTTCACTGACATCTGTTTCCTACAGTACCTTCCTGTGTAATGGAAACTCCTTATCTCAGCGGGTCTCCTGGGAGTATACAATTTCTTTCTAATAAACAAGAGGCGGGGTGGGCTGTCAAGTCTAACTTGTCCTACATTAACCCAATGTGCAATGGGATTCAACATGAGTGATTACTGGGCAAGGACGGATTATATTAATACATAACAGGTCTCTGATCCATTTTGAGAGTACCATCTTTTACATCCACATCTGCTGAGCCAGCAATTCCAGCCAGGGGAGGCAGCAATGCTCTTTGCCATAATACAAACACAAGGGTATGCTCTTGCACATGTCCTTGGTAAACAACCAATGGGAACTCCAGTCCCAGATGATGTGCAAAAGTGAGGAAACTCGAATAAGTAGATCATGGAAATACATTCAAACAAATTATTTTTTAACTGTATAGCATTTAAGTAGAGCTATATGTCCTAACATAGCAAATGTTCAAAAAGTACTGGAAATATTAATATTTATCTAACACAAAAGGTTTTCATTTATGTATCAAGTAAGTTTTTCTTTTCATTGCCCAGACAAAGTCCCTGACCTTGTTCTGACTGATGACGCTGAGCTTTTCCGTCTTCTCTTTCTGCAGATGTAGTCGATTTGATTCCTGTGTTTTCCATCTGGTGAGGTACACGTGTATAGTTGCATTTATGTTGTTGAAAAAATGGTATTTGCAATGAAGAAGTTTATTATATTGCAAAATTCGATCATGCAATCTTCCACGTCATTTCTGTCACCAGGGCCACATTTTCCAATTACTGATCTTTCTTCTTTGTTTCCAACTTTTGCATTCCAATCACCAATAACTATCAGTGCTTCTCGATTGCATGTTTGATCAATTTGACTGCAGAAGTTGGTAAGAATCTTCAGTTTTCTCATCTTTGGCATTAGTGTTTAGTGTGTATATTTGAATAATAGTCATATTGTCTGGACTTCCTTGTGGGTATATGGATCACTGACCGTGTTGTACTGCAGAATAGATCTTGAAATGTTCTTTTTGACAATGAATGCGATGACGTTTATCTTCAAGTCGTCGTTTCTGGCATAGTAGATCATATGATTTTCTGATTCAAAATGGCTAATTCCAGTCCATTTCAGCTCACAGATACCTACGATATCTATCTTTATGTGCTCCATTTCATTTTTGATGAGTTCCAATTTTCCTAGATTCATACTTCATACATTCCCCGTTCCTATTATTAATGGATGTTTGCAGCTGTTTCTTCTCATTTTTAGCCGTGCCACATCAGCAAATGACGGTCCCAAAAGCTTGACTTCATCCATGTCATTAATGTTGACTCTGCTTTGAGGAGGCTTCCAACCTGTGGGGCTCATCTTCCTACACTATATCAGACAATGTTCTGTGTTATTCATAAGGTTTTCACTGGCCTATTTTTTCAGAAGTAGACCACCAGACTCTTCTTCCTAGTCTATCTTAGTTTGGAAGCTCTGCTGAAACCTGTCTGCCATGGGTGACCTCGTAGGTATCTGAAATACTAGTGGCATAGCTTCCAACATCATAGCAACAGGCAAGCCACTACCACAGTATGACAAACTGACCGATGCATGGTGGATAACAGAAATACAGACCCTGCTTTGTAGAATAATTTTTCTTCTAGTGATGTAAATTACTGGATCAAAAGAGGGTCAGGTGATTGTCAACATCACAGTACATCATTGGAAAATTTGTGTCGACCAAGAGGTATGGGAGGTTGTAAGGGAACACACCCACCTGCAGGTATAGGTTTGGTGGTGGATATTTCTACATACATAAATGTAGTTGATGCTTATATACTAATACAGACAATACAGCACACAAGGGCCACAGTCAGGACAACGTCTTAGATATAGCCAAACTCCTCGTGGGATGAATTTCCTAGGCTCGAAGAAGGAAAAAAGAAAAAAAATTTACATTGAAAATTTCTGAATGGTGAAAAAACAAAATTCTGTAGCCAAAATATATTTCTATGGTGCAAAGCTGATTGTGAAAATTGTAAGAAGGTGTGGCTACTATATTCTCTATCAGTTGGCTCTGTACATTGTTTTGCTTCCAAACTACTCAGTCCTAAATCGTTTAATTCTTGATTTGCTACGGATGGACTTAGTGAGTGACACCACTCAAATATGATTGATAAACATGAAAACAGTTCAATTCACAAAGATTATGTTTAAACAGAAGACATGGTTTTGGCTTAACTCATCAACTGGAAGCACCAATTAATGAAGAACGTCAGTATTGGAAAGCTGCTTTATAATGCACTGTTACTGTCATTATAACAATCTCTGAACATGGACTATCTTTTTGAGGAAAAAATGAAATGTTTGGGTGTTCACAAAAAGGAAATTTTGGGGGTTTACTTCAGCTTGTTGCTCAGCTTTATCCACTTTTAGCAGGTCACATCTCAAAATATGGCAACACAGGAAAGGTCAAGCCTTGGTATATGTCTAAAACAATGTGTGAAGAGTTAATAAACTTAATAAGTGATAAAGCCTGATCAACTATTTTCAGTGAAATAAGTATAGCTCGATATTTCCATCTGTATGTAGATTCCACTTCTGATTTTTCTGATACATACATACCAGCTAAGTATTGTTTTAAGATACGTATCGCCAACAGATGGAAAACTTGTCTAGCATTTTATCACATTTTCTAGCTTAAAAAGTCATACTGGTGAAGAAATTGCAGATCAGGTACTTGACTATTTCTGTGAAGTTTGCAAAATTGTTTTTTCTAAGTGAAGAGGCCAGTCCTATGACAATGTTGCCAGTATATCAGGGCATTCATTATAAATGCATGCAACAGAAAATTTTATAACATAATGAACATGCTGTTTTCATATCATGTGCTGCATATTCACTTAGTCTTGTAGGATGTAGTGCAGTAGATAGTTGTCCGGGAGCAGTTGATTTTTTTCTACTGTTTAGCTATTCTACACATTTTTTGCCACCTCTACTCACTGATGGGCAGTTATTAAAACATATTTAGGCAATGATCAAATATTAAAATGTCTTTCTAATATACCTTAGGACATGCAGTGATAATGATTGCAATTCTGGAATCATACACTCAGATTCTAGATCCCTTAAAAATATTGCTGAAGACCAGACACAAAAAGGAAATACCAAAAGATAAGCTGAAAACATCGCCAACAAAATGCAAACACTAGAGTAGGCATTTATGTTGGTTATGTGGAATAATATATTGCAGCATTTTCATTGGATGAAATCTTCTCCAAGATTCAGAGGTAAATTTAAAGACATGCACAGATCTCTACAGATCTCTACTAGTCATTAACAGGATATTTACATAATTTAAGAGAATATTGTGAAAACACAACAAAACATATACTACCAAATACCGATAATGAAGCAGTTCTCCGTCTCAGAAGCATTAGAAAGAAATAAGTAAATGATGTAAGTACTCCAGAAGTATTGAGTGCTAGAGATCAATTTCATGTAACCACATACTACGCCATCATTGACACACTTGAATCTTGCATGAAAAGAAGGGTGAAAGTGTATGAACTTCTTTCAAATGGATTTTTCTTCTTAAACAATGTGGATATACCTGATGAAGAATGCATGAAGGCATCCAAGAATTTTGTGAAGACTTATCCTGATGACTTAAATGCAAACCTTTAGGGAGAAGTGTTACAGTTTCATTCAAACATGAGAACTAAGTCTAAAGATTCAGGAAAGAAAAATTTTACTCATGTAGGCATGTATGATTCCTTAATAGAAGATGAACTACAATGTGCATTTCCCAATGTTGCATTAATTTTACTGATCACAAACTGCACAACAGAACACTCATTTTCATCCCTAAAGAGGCTCAAAAACCCTCAGCATACAATGATTCCAGAAAGAATCGATTCACTATCCTTATTATGTATGGAAGTAGATATTGTTCGGTAGCTTAACTGTGACAAAATCACTGAAGAATTTGTAAGAGCAAAGAACAGGAAGAAATGTTTTTAATTATAACATGTTAGAGATGAAAGATCTATCTAAAAATAAATTATAGTAATTTGTTGTAATATTTGTTTCCTGAGCATTAAATTTTCTTTTATGACATTTTTTCATTTGTTGATTTATTATGAAACCAGCATCAAAACTGAAGTATAAGCTGTTTAAAGCAAAAGTGGTAAAAGCCATTTTTTCATTGTGGGAGATGAACAGAATTTTGCATTGATTGTTGAAACAACTAAGTTCACTGACTCATTTTCTTTGTTGTAGAACACGTGGAATATTCTTTTTGTAGAAAAATGTGGTATATAGTAAAAATCTTAATACCCTGCATCCCCTAAAAGTTTTTTAATACATTTGTTCTGCTAAAATGGCATGCACCACTTTAGTGTTCAATCATTAATATTATTTAAAAAAAAAAAAAAACCAAACCCGTTGCCGTCGAGTCAATTCCAACTCATAGCGACCCTATAGGTCAGAGTAGAACTGCCCCCATAGAGTTTCCAAGGAGCGCCTGGTGGATTTGAACTGCCGACCTTTTGGTTAGCAGCTGTAGCACTTAAACGCTACGCCACCAGGGTTTCGATTAATATTATTAATATTATAGTCATGTTAAAAAGAAAAAAGTTACATCATGGATAGCTAAGACACACACACACACATATAAAAATCACATATCCTGTTTAAATGCATGAGTAAACTGGGGGAGGGGAGCACCGCAGGTTATCAGTGTTTAGGGCCCTCACATGTGGCCCTACGCTGATCTAAACGCTTTACATTATTATCCCCCATTTTGTAGTTGAGGAATCTGAAGAAAGAGAAATATCATCTGCCTAAAGTTAATCATCCTGCAAGTGGTGAAAGCACACATATTTTGATCCTTGAGCCAACACTTTTAACCACTATACCGTGTTGCCTCTAATGGCAATCCACCTGAATTGAGGGATGCAATATGAAAATAAGGAACCGTGGTGGTGCAGTGGTTAAACATTCAGCTGCTAGTCAAAAGGTTGGTGGCTCAAATCCACCAGCTGTTCCACAGGAAAAAGATGTAGCAGTCGGCTTCATTAAAGATTACAGCCTGGAAACGCTATGGAATAGTTCTACTCTGTCCTAGATGGTCAGTATGAGTCGAAATTGACTTGATGGTGACAGGTAGTACAAAAACACTTCAGTTTTTAAGTTTTTCTACTGATATAGGGAGTATTGGATCTTACTAAGACTGCAAATAACAGACAACTCCCCCTTTACAAGTCATATAGCCCTTCATCTCAATTTCTTCATCTGGAACATTAGGGTCTGAATGAGGTAATATCAAAATTTCTTTCAGTTTTGCAATTTTATGTTCCTATGAATTTACTCAGAGTTCAGAGAAGTAGAAATTGATGCATTAACTACTTACAGTCTACAGAATGGAAAACAAAAGGGACCATTGATTCTTAAATTCATTTTGATCGATGCCATGCAAATAGACGTCAAGTAAGCTTATAAACACAATCTTCGAGCACTGTTCTTTCCACTTAGAAAACAAACATTCTTTCTCAATTCTTTGTTTGACTCACTCATGCTTTAAGACTTCTATCAAACTTTACCTCATTTGGGAAGTCTTCTCTTCTTCAGGAAGCATTCTTGGTTCATTGCCATATCACACACTAGAAGAAGTGACCTTCCTTTTAACCACATCTGTGCATTTACACCTTTCTCCCTGCTGCTCCACATAGCTCCATGCCTTTTCATGTCCTTTTTGGTCTGTCTTCTACTCATCTTTCAATAGCTTAGGCATTATCTCTTCAGGTATCTCTTAGCTTACCTAGCCTCCGCCTCAGACTAGTCAAAGTCCCCTCTTCAGGGATCCAGTACCATCCTGCACATATCTCTTTCAGAATACTCAACAGATTATATCAAAATGATGTGTATACTTGGCTGCCTCAATCACTATATGATCCAAGAAGACAGGCACCATGTTTTATTCATCTTTATATCCTCAAACCTAGACACATTGCCCAGAACAGACTATGTGATCAATATATATTTGATAAACTGAACTTAAGTGATGATTCAAAGCATCCATAGTGTCGGGGAAGTCTTTTATTTCATCCTAAAGAGAGGACAGTCATCTCATACTTGTCTGTACCTTATAAAAAAAACTATGAGAATTAGTGAGACAAACTATTGGTTTGAGATCTTAAGACTAGATGATATTCAAAGAAACAACTCATAAGGCAGCTACCAGTACACCTAATAAACAAACATCTGCGTGCTGATAGTGTTTCTGAGGACAATAATTTATAACTCACGAAGATGGCTTTACTTTTATGATGCAAAAACTAAAAGGGTTATAGGGAACGTACAAAGTGAACTTCATACATAAGTCAACTTTTAAAAATAAAATTATATTCAAATAAAAATTTACATACCATGCTTGCTGTTAAACCTTTTCCACTGACACTCTCAGTAGTTATGATCTGGGTCTTAAATGAAAGTTAAACACACTAAAGAGGCTGCAGATTAATTCATGAGGAACATGGGCATAGCTCATGAACAACCTTTTAAGTGAAGACTAGCAAAAGAAAGATAGTCAAACTTGAAACATTTTATTGAAATCCTTAGCATCCAATAATATATATTAAGCTGTGTTTACACATGGAAGTAGACAAATTCCTTGTCTGGTGCAAAGCATAACTATTCTCTCCTTTGCTCTCTTCCGTCATTCAACAAACACAAGCACTTTGGTAGAGCCTAAAGGAAGGGTTGAGATGTAGAGATGAATAATTTATAGTCTCTGAACCTTCTTGAGCATGAAGAAACTTACCAAGAGACTCAAAAGTACAGTTCAAGCCAGTGCGCGCAGGCAGCACAGCAACACGGCTGACAGGAGGAGAAGTCACCGGGAGGCAGCGACTGGTTTAGGAGCCGGGAGTGTGGTGTCCCAGCTGGGGAACCTTGGCACTGGGCTTTGGACTGGGAGCAGAGGAACTAACCGTGGCTTCTGAGACAGCGCAAGCATGGGACGTGCGCCTGACCATCGGGGACAATCTCTACCCACCCAGCACACACAGTCGACGCGCCCGTCTGGAATCTCAGATAAAACAGTCATCCCAAGCAAGATAAGTAACTTTGTCTATATTCTGGGGTGCTACTCTCTCCTGTTTATCCGAACCCTCCCCTTCCCTTCCCAGGCGGCTTCATTAACATTGGAACTTCCTGAGCCAGAGGGAGAACTGCTCCCCGGTTTTTCTTTTCCTTTTTTTTTTGGTCTTTTCCTAACCCATTCTTCCGGCCTGAGAGAAGCAACCACAAAAAACCCAGGGACCAAAAATCCTTCCCTAACTGGATTAAAAACACAGAACCAGCTCCAGCCAAGCATATGTGATCCACAGTCTCGGGCTTTCATCCCTACAGGGAACAAGGTGGCTATTATAATGCAAAGGCATTTCTGATAGGGATCTGACTGCAATTGTTTTAGTGGATTTACTGGAAAGACAAGTTGCCCAGGTCTGATATCTCTGCATATTCAACAGAGCCCTCACTGACCAACAACAGGGAACTGAGGGCTGAAGCTCCCCCCAGACCACCTAGCCTCCTGCCTTAGGGGTCTAAGGAGGGTGACACCTACCAATCTGTAGAGGTACTTGCATTGGGGGCCTAAGATCTGGTGCACACAGCTATCACCACTACTTTTCTAGGTGGACCCAAAATCAGATTCTACCCAAGAATAGTGAATGGACTCAGGCTTATATATCTGGTAACAGCCCAAACCAGCTGGTAATAGGACACAAGTGAGTCAAGGGCTACAACAATCAAGACAGCACAATCTAGTAGCCCATCTATGTATATTGAAAGAAAACAAAAAAAGATAAGACTCAGTGAGCAAGTATAGAATAAATCACTACAATATCTTAGTGACGGCTTGGAGACAGCAGTCGATATCAAACCACATAAAGAAGCAGACCATGACTGCTTCTACAACTCCCCAAACTAAAGAATCAAAATCTTTCCCAAATGAAGATACAATCCTGGAATTGCCAGATACAGAATATAAAAAACTAATTTACAGAATGCTTCAAGACATCAGGGATGACCTCAGAAATGAAATAAGGCAATCAACAGAAAAAGCCAAGGAACACACTGATAAAGCAGTTGAAGAACTCAAAAAGATTAATCAAGAACATAGTGGAAAAATTAATAAGTTGCAAGAATCCATAGAGAGACAGCATTCAGAAATCCAAAAGATTAACAATAAAATTACAGAATTAGACAACGCAATAGGAAGTCAGAGGAGCAGACTCGAGCAATTAGAATGCAGACTGGGACATCTGGAGGACCAGGGAATTAACACCAATATAGCTGAAAAAAAATCAGATAAAAGAATTTAAAAAAATGAAGAAACCCTAAGAATCATGTGGGACTCTATCAAGAAGAATAACTTGTGTGTGATTGGAGTCCCAGAACAGGGAGGGACAACAGAAAACACAGAGAAAATAGTTGAAGATCTGTTGGCAGAAAACTTCCCTGACATCATGAAAGATGAAAGGATATCTATCCAAGATGCTCATCGAACCCCATTTAAGATTGATCCAAAAAGAAAATCACCAAGACATATTATCATCAAACTTGCCAAAACCAAAGATAAAAAGAAAATTTTAAAAGCAGCCAGGGATAAAAGAAAGGTCTCCTACAATGGAGAATCAATAAGTTCAGACTGCTCAGCAGAAACCATGCAGGCAAGAAGGGAATGGGATGACATATACAGAACACTGAAGGAGAAAAACTGCCAGCCAAGGATCATATATCCAGCAAAACTCTCTCTGAAATATGAAGGCGAAATTAAGATATTTACAGATAAACACAAGCTTAGAGAATTTGCAAAAACCAAACCAAAGCTGCAAGAAATACTAAAGGAAATTGATCAGAAAACCAATAATATCAGATACCAGCACAACACAAGGTCACAGAACAGAACATCCTGATATCAACTCAAATGGGGAAATCACAAAAACAAATTAAGATTAATTAAAAAAAAATGCTCAAAACAGGGAATCATTGAAGTCAATATGTAAAAGATCACAGTAATCAAAAAGAGGGACTAAATACAGGTGGCACAGAACTGCCATATGGAGAGGGATACAAGGCAATATAGGACAATAGAAGTTAGGTTTTTACTTAGAAAAATAGGGGTAAATATTAAGGTAACCACAAAGAGGTATAACAACTCCATAACTCAAAATAAAAACCAAGAAAAACGTAACGACTCAGCAAACATAAAGTCAAATACTATGAAAATGAGGCACACACAATTTACAAAGAAAAAGTCTCAGCACGAGAAAGTAAATGGAAAAATGAAATTGTCAACAACACACATAAAAAGGCATCAAAATGACAGCACTAAAAACACATACTTATCTATAATTACGCTGAATGTAAATGGACTAAATGCACCAATAAAGAGACAGAGAGTCTCAGACTGGGTAAAGAAACACGATCCATCTATATGCTGCCTACAAGAGACACACTTTAGACTTAGAGACACGAACAAACTAAAACTCAAAGGATGGAAAAAAAATATATCAAGCAAACAATAAGCAAAACAGAAGAGGAGTAGCAATATTAATTTCTGACAAAATAGACTTTAAAGTTAAATCCACCACAAAGGATAAAGAAGGACACTACATAATGATAAAAGGGACAATTCACCGGGAAGATATAACCATAGTAAATATTTATGCACCCAATGACAAGGCTGCAAGATAGATAAAACAAATTTTAACAGAACTGAAAAGTGACATAGACACCTCCACAATTATAGTAGGAGACCTCCACACACCACTTTCGAAGAAGGACAGGACATCCAGTAAGAAGCTCAATAGAGACATGGAAGATCTAATTACTACAATCAACCAACTTGACCTCATTGACTTATACAGAACTCTTCCCCCAACTGCTGCAAAGTATACTTTTTTTTCTAGCACACATGGAACATTCTCTAGAATAGACCACATATTAGGTCATAAAACAAACCTTTGCAGAGTCCAAAACATGGAAATATTACAAAGCATCTTCTCAGACCACAAGGCCATAAAAGTGGAAATCAATAACAGAAAAATTAGGGAAAAGAAATCAAACACTTGGAAACTGAACAATACCCTCCTGAAAAAAGACTGGGTTATAGAAGACATTAAGGAGGGAATAAAGAAATTCACAGAATGCAACGAGAATGAAAATACTTCCTATCAAAACCTCTGGGACACAGCAAAAGCAGTGCTCAGAGGCCAATTTATATCGATAAATGCACACATACAAAAAGAAGAAAGAGCCAAAATCAGAGAACTGTCCCTACAACTTGAACAAATAGAAACTGAGCAACAAAAGAATCCATCAGGCACCAGAAGAAAACAAATAATAAAAATTAGAGCTGAACTAAATGAATTAGAGAACAGAAAAACAATTGAAAGAATTAACAAAGCCAAAAGCTGGTTCTTTGAAAAAATTAACAAAATTGATAAACCATTGGCCAGACTGACTAAAGAAATACAGGAAAGGAAACAAATAACCCGAATAAGAAACGAGATGGGCCACATCACAACAGACCCAACTGAAATTAGAAGAATCATATCAGATTATTACAAAAAATTGTACTCTAACAAATTTGCAAACCTAGAAGAAATGGATGAATTCCTGGAAAAACACTACCTACCTATACTAACACAATCAGAAGTAGAACAACTAAATAGACCCATAACAAAAAAAGAGATTGAAACGGTAATCCAAAAACTCCCAACAAAAAAAAGCCCTGGCCCGGACGGCTTCACCGCAGAGTTCTACCAAACTTTCAGAGAAGAGTTAACACCACTACTACTGAAGGTATTTCAAAGCATAGAAAATGACGGAATACTACCTAACTCATTCTATGAAGCCACCATTTCCCTGATACCAAAACCAAGTAAAGACATCACAAAAAAAGAAAATTACAGACCTATATCCCTCATGAACATAGATGCAAAAATCCTCAACAAAATTCTAGCCAATAGAATTCAACAACATATCAAAAAATTAATCCACCATGACCAAGTGGGATTTATACCAGGTGTGCAAGGCTGGTTTAATATTAGAAAAACCATTAATGTAATCCACCATATAAATAAAACAAAAGACAAAAACCACATGATCTTATCAATTGATGCAGAAAAGGCATTTGACAAAGTCCAACACCCATTTATGATAAAAACTCTCACCAAAATAGGAATTGAAGGAAAATTCCTCAACATAATAAAGGGCATCTATACAAAGCCAACAGCCAACATCATTCTAAATGGAGAGAGCCTGAAAGCATTTCCCTTGAGAACGGGAACCAGACAAGGATGCCCTTTATCACTGCTCTTATTCAACTTTGTGCTAGAGGTCCTAGGCAGAGCAATTAGGCTAGACAAAGAAATAAGGGCATCCGGATTGGCAAGGAGGAAGTAAAATTATCTCTATTTGCAGATGACATGATCTTATACACAGAAAACCCTAAGGAATCCTCCAGAAAACTACTGAAACTAATAGAAGAGTTTGGCAGAGTCTCAGGTTATAAGATAAACATACAAAAATCACTTGGGTTCCTCTACATCAACAAAAAGAACATCGAAGAGGAAATAACCAAATCAATACCATTCACAGTAGCCCCCAAGAAGATAAAATATTTAGGAATAAATCTTACCAAAAATGTAAAAGACCTATACAAAGAAAACTACAAAGTACTACTACAAGAAACTAAAAAGGACCTACTTAAGTGGAAAAACATACCTTGCTCATGGATAGGAAGACTTAACATAGTAAAAATGTCTATTCTACCAAAAGCCATCTATACATACAATGCACTTCCGATCCAAATTCCAATGACATTTTTTAATGTGATGGAGAAACAAATCACCAACTTCATATGGAAGGGAAAGAAGCCCTGGATAAGTAAAGCATTACTGAAAAAGAAGAAGAAAGTGGGAGGCCTCACTCTACCTGATTTTAGAACCTATTGTCAGCCACAGTAGTCAAAACAGGCTGGTACTGGTACAACAACAGGCACATAGACCAATGGAACAGAATTGAGAACCCAGATATAAATCCATAAATCCATCCATATATGAGCACCTGATATTTGACAAAGGCCCAGTGTCAGTTAATTGGGGAAAAGATAGTCTTTTTAACAAATGGTGCTGGCATAACTGGATATCCATTTGCAAAAAAATGAAACAGGACCCATACCTCATGCCATGCACAAAAACTAACTCCAAGTGGATCAAAGACTTAAACATAAAGACTAAAACGATAAAGATTATGGAAGAAAAAATAGGGACAACGTTAGGAGCCCTAATACAAGGCATAAACAGAATACAAAACATTACCAAAAATGACGAAGAGAAACCAGATAACTGGGAGCTCCTAAAAATCAAACACCTATGCTCATCTAAAGACTTCACCAAAAGAGTAAAAAGACCACCTACAGATTGGGAAAGAATTTTCAGCTATGACATCTCAGACCAGCTCCTGATCTCTAAAATCTATAAGATTTTGTTAAAACTCAACCACAAAAAGACAAACAGCCCAATGAAGAAGTGGGCAAAGGATATGAACACGTACTTCACTAAAGAAGATATTCAGGCAGCTAACAGATACATGAGAAAATGCTCTCGATCATTAGCCATTATAGAAATGCAAATTAAAACTACGATGAGATTCCATCTCACTCCAACAAGGCTGGCATTAATCCAAAAAACACAAAAGAATAAATGTTGGAGAGGCTGCGGAGAGATTGGAACTCTTATACACTGCTGGTGGGAATGTAAAATGGTGCAACCACTTTGGAAATCTATCTGGCGTTTTCTTAAAAAGTTAGAAATAGAATTACCATACAACCCAGAAATCCCATTATTCCTCGGAATATACCCTAGAGAAATAAGATCCTTCTCATGAACAGATATATGCACACCCATGTTTATTGCAGCTCTGTTTACAATAGCAAAAAGCTGGAAGCAACCAAGGTGTCCATCAACGGATGAATGGGTAAATAAATTGTGGTATATTCACACAATGGAATACTACGCATCGATAAAGAACAGTGACGAATCGGTGAAACATTTCATGACATGGAGGAACCTGGAAGGCATTATGCTGAGTGAAATTAGTCAGAGGCAAAAGGACAAATATTGTATAAGACCACTATTATAAGATCTTGAGAAATAGTATAAACTGAGAAGAACACATACTTTTGTGGTTACGAGGCGGGGAGGGAGGGAGGGAGGGAGAGGGTTATTTACTGATTAGTTAGTAGATAAGAACTGCTTTAGGTGAAGGGAAGGACAGTACTCAATACATGGAAGGTCAGCTCAACTGGACTGGACCAAAAGCAAAGAAGTTTCTGGGATAAACTGAATGCTTCAAAGGTCAGCGGAGCAAGGGCAGGGGTTTGGGGTCTATGGCTTCAGGGGACTTCTAGGTCAATTGGCAAAATAATTCTATTATGAAAACATTCTGCATCCCACTTTGAAATGTGGCGTCTGGGGGCTTAAATGCTAACAAGTGGCCATCTAAGATGCATCAACTCGTCTCAACCCACCTGGATCAAAGGAGAATGAAGAACACCAAGGTCACACGACAACTAAGAGCCCAAGAGACAGAAAGGGCGACATGAACCAGAGACTTACATCATCCTGAGACCAGAAGAACTAGATGGTGCCCGGCCACAATCGATGACTGCCCTGACAGGGAGCACAACAGAGAACCCCTGAGGGAGCAGGAGATCAGTGGGATGCAGACCCCAAATTCTCATAAAAAGACCAGACTTAATGGTCTGACTGAGACTAGAGGAATCCCGGCGGTCATGGTCTCCAAAGCTTCTGTTGGCCCAGGACAGGAACCATTCCTGAAGACACCTCATCAGACATGGAAGGGACTGGACAATGGGTAGGAGAGAGATGCTGATGAAGAGTGAGCTACTTGTATCAGGTGGACACTTGAGACTGTGTTGGCATCTCCTGTCTGGAGGGGAGATGGGAGGGTAGAGAGGGTTAGAAACTGGCAAAACTGTCACGAAAGGAGAGACTGGAAGGGCTGACTCATTAGGGGGAGAGTAAGTGGGAGTAAGGAGTAAGGTGTATATAAGCTTATATGTGACAGACTGACTTGATTTGTAAAGGTTCACTTAAAGCTCAATAAAAATTTTTATATAAAAAAAAGAAAAACAAAAAAATGTACAGTTCACTCTGAACTAAGGCCACAGGTTCAAAAAAAATTAATAATTTCACCATTGTTACAGTAAGTTCCCGTTTTATGAACATCCAACTTACGGACAAACGGTACTTGTCCTTTAATGTAATGTAAATTTGCCCTTACTTTGAAACAATTGAGCCAATACCTAGTCACAACAAATTCTTAATCACGGTATTCTTTACTTGCTGCAGGTGCAGCTTTTAAATCATTGAAAAGGTTTTCAGCCTTTTCTTGCACTAAACCAACAAATGAAAAAAATTCCTTTGCCATTGAGTCAATTCCAACTCATAGCAAATAAGAACCATATGCATCCCTTCCAACTTACCTACGAATTTAACTTAAAGACACACTTAGGAACGGATCTCTTTTGTAACCAGGGAACTGCCTTGTAGACAAAGCCTTGTTCATATTTTCACAATCCAGAACTAATAAAATATTTGTCATCTTCATTAAGTCAGTTTCAATTGGTATGAATATAAGCATTTCATATCAACTCATTTGGAAGTGGTCTGTCTTTTGTGGCAAACAATAATTTCTTCAAGTTTTTACTTTAATGAAAAACATATCATTATTAGGGACTACTTGAACACTAAATATTGAAGACCACCGAAGCTGTGGCATGACATCATACATGAAGAAAGTAAACGGTCATTAAAAAGATAAGAAAGAAGAAAAGACCAAAATGGATGTCAGAAGAGACTCTGAAACTTGCTCTTGAATGTAGAGTAGTAGCTAAAGCAAATGGAAGAAATAAGGAAGTAAAGGAGCTGAATGGAAGATTTCAAAGGGCAGCTCTAGGAGACAAAGTAAAGCCCGATAATGAAATGTGCCAAGACCTAAAGTTAGAAAACGAAAAGGGAAGAAACACATTTTTCAAGCTGAAAGATATGAAGAAAAAAATGCAAGCCTCCTGTTGCAATAGTGAAGGATTCTAGGGGAAAATATTAAACGACTCAGGAAGCATCAAAAGAAGATGGAAGGAATACACAGAGTAGCTGTACCAAAAAGAATTGGCCGACGTTCAACCATTTCAGGAGGCAGCATATGATCAAAAACCGATGGTATTGAAGGAAGAAGTCCAAGCTGCTCTGAAGGCATTGGTGAAAAACAAGGCTCCAGGAATTGACGAAATACCATTTGAGATGTTTCAACAAATGGATGCAGCACTAAAGGTGGTCACTCATCTATCCCAAGAAATTTGGAAGACCGCTACCTGGCCAACGTACTGGAAGAGATCCATATTTTTGACCATTCCAAAGAAAGGTAATCCGACAGAAAGAGGAAATTATTGAACAATATCAATATCACATGCAAGTAAAATTTTTTTGGAGGTAATTCCAAAATGGTTGCAGCAGTACATCAACAGGGAACTGCCAGAAATTCAAGCCTGATTCAGAAGAGAACATGGAATGATTGATATCAGATAGATCTTGGCTGAAAGCAGAGAATACAAGAAAGATGTTTACCTATGTTCTATTGCCTATGGAAAGGCACTCAACTATGTGGATCATAACAAATTATGGGTAATATTTCAAGGAATGGGATTCCAGAACACTTAGCTATGCTCATGAGGACCCTGTACATAGACTAAGAGGCAGTTGTTCAAACAGAACTAGGAGATACTGATTGGTTTAAAGTCAGGAAAGGTGTGCATCAGGGATGTGACTTTTCACCATACTTATTCAATCTGTATGCTGAGCAAATAATATGAGAAGCTGGACTATATGAAGAAGAACGGGGCATCAGGATTGAAGGAAGACTCATTAACAACCTGCGTTATTCAGATGACACAACATTTCTTGCTGAAAGTGAAGAGGATTTGAAGCACTTACTGATGAAGATCAAAGACTACAGCCTTCAGTATGGATTACACCTCAACATAAAAAAAACAAAAATCCTCACAACTGGAACAATAACCAAAATCACTACAAACTGAGAAAATATTGAAGTTGTCAAGAATTTCATTTTACTCAAATCCACAATCAATGCCCATGAAATCAGCAGTTAAGAAATCAAATGACGCATTGCATTGGGAAAATCTGCTGCAAAGATGTCTTTAAAGTGTGGAAAAGCAAAGATGTCACTTTGAGGACTAAGGTGTGCCTGACCCAAGCCACAATATTTTCATTCAACTTATATGCATGTGAAAGCTGCACAATGAATAAGGCAGACCAAAGAAGAATTGATGCCTTTGAATTATGTTGTTGGTGAAGAATATTGTATATACCATGGACTACCAGAAGAATGAGCAGATTTGTCTTAGAAGAAGTACAGCCAGAGTGTTCCTTAAAACAGAGCATGGGGAGACTTTGTCTCAAGTATTTGGACATGTTATCAGGAGGTACCAGTCCCTGGAGAAGGACATCATGCTTGGTAAAGTAGAGGGCCAGCAAAAAAGAGGAAGACCCTCAGCGAGTTGGATTGACACAGTGGCTGCAACAATGGGCTGAAGCACAGAAAGGATTGTGAGGATGACGCAGGACCGGGCAGTGTTTCATTCTGTTATACACAGGGTCGCTATGAGTCGGCACCGACTTGATGGCACCTAACAACAACAACAACATTAGGGATGAAAGAGGAAAAGCATAGATACTTCTCAACTTTCTTTTCATATCTATTTGTTTCATTAGATTTGAATTCAGGGACTGATATTCCACCTTTCAATGACACCTCTGATTATATCATTCATCTGACATAGGCAATGTTACTTAGTGTGACACAACACTCCAAAAACTGTCAGGCTAAGTACTTTAAAAAATGATAAATTAGTAACACGAGAATTAGAGGATATCATGATGGATTGGGCAGAAATCTGTTAAGTATGAACCCATGATATAAGCAAATGCGGACATGGTGTGTTACGAGAGTAACACTAGAATTGTAGCATATTTTTAAAAAAATAGCATTTAAGAATGCTAATTATACTCATCATTTCAGCGCCAGAGCATCATAGAATCTCTATTAGATAAAGTAGAAGATTCATCTTGCAGTCCACATTACCATTTGCGGTGTATTAGTGGCATCAATAATTCTTACCTTAGGCTGCTACAACAGAAAAGAGGGGAAAAAAATGTCTGTTTGGTTCATTTCATAACAGAAGACATAGAGTCCTTGGAATTGAGATGCCACACTTGAGCACATTTAGTGTTCGGCAAATAATTTCTGAATGTCACTGATCCTAGATAGTTTTTAAAATGCTACTTCCCCTTACTTTGAAAGATGTGTTATGTTGCATTTCATTACTTTTCTCCTTACCTCGTTCTTTTGTTTTAAAATAAGTGATGAGGCTTTCGCTGAAGATTAAGCACTAGCAGGCAGCAACGCAATGGGCCAAACAGCGTTTTAATTGGAACCTCAAATCCTGTGGAAAAATAAGAAATTAAATCATTAATAAAATGCATTTCCCAGAAGACACTATGTTGATGTATGTTATGTTAAGAAGCCTTCATTATTTTCTCCTATAAAATTCCTGTAGACATAAATGTGAAATCTGAAATTCACTAGCCATGCCATATGGCCCTTCCAAAATTCCAAATATCAAGGAATTAATAAGAAATTCATAGCAATTTTCCTTTACAAAACTTTAGCATTATTATGTCAATATTAATTCTCATGTTTCTTTACAGTGTTACAGTACACACATTGCTTAATACAATCCTAGAAATACTACAGAAATATTTCATTATGACCCATGCAAAACCAAGGTGCAATGTTAAACAAGTCAAGCTGCCATATAGCTGAAAGCCTAGAAAAAAAAATGTTATTTCTCTGGATACCTGAAAAGACTCTAATCACAAATGACCCCCATTAAAGGAAATCAGAAGAACAATCTTCTAGTGAATCATAGGTTATTCCCGGCATGTGACTAAAGCACATTAGTAAAATAACAATACAGAAGACACACTGGAAGATACTAGATTTATGATTCTACCTCAAATATCACTTCATGGTGCATTTGGTCAACTAGCAATTATTGAGCAACTTTGGGCCCGGTTTTGCTTTAGAGTAATGCAAAAATAGTTGATCTTGCAGAGCTTAAATCTAGTTGGGGAATCACGAGTAAATGTAACAATTACAGAACAATCCATATAAATTGGGGCAACAATTCTAAAGTAATGATTAACCATTCAAATGGCAATATTACTATACTTTGTAATTTTTTAATTGCTCTTAATGATCTCTTTTAGGGAGTAAGAGTTTATTTTTTGTAAAGGACATGTTTCTCTGTTTCGTAAGTATTAAGATGAAACAAAAATATAGTATGTCTGTTGTTGTTAGGTGCTGTCAAGTTCATTCTGACTCATAGCGACCCCATGTACAACAGAACAAAACACTATCCAGTCCTGCGCCATCTTCATGATCATTTTTATGCTTGAGCCCACTGTTGCAGGCACTGTGTCAATCCATCTGATTGAGGGTCTTCCTCTTCACTGACCCTCTCTCTCTCTATAGTATGTATCTAATATATATATGAATATTACATAATTATATATATATGATACATACTATATTCCATAATATGTTTACAAAGACATGCACATGCCACTTTTGTGTGTCACTTTTTATTACTTCGTAGTAAACATAAACAATGAATAATGATATATAGTATAAGCATCTAAAAACTTCTTTACTTCCTCTTGCTTTATTGATTTCAAATGGCTTATTTGCTTGGTAGACTTTAATGCAGCTAAATCTATAAGCCTATTCTAATGGCATTTAAAAGGTCACACTTTTTTTCAAGTGCATTTTATCAATTATAAATGGGCCCCCTGATGGTGCAGTGGTTAAAAACTCAGCTGCTAACCAAAAGGTCTGCAGTTTGAATCCACCAGCTGCTCCTTGGAAACCCTATGGGGCAGTTCTACTCTGTCCTGTAGGGTCTCTATGAGTTGGAATTGACTTGACAGCAATGAGCCCTCTATAGCATTTATTCTACCATATGTATGCTGATGAGAGGATGTATTCCAAAGATTATCAACATAATTGTACTTCTCCTCTGCTTCTGCCTGCTGTCTCTAACATATCTTAATATCCCAACAGTACTTTTATAAACACATTCACATCCATTCTTTCAACAAATATTCATTGATCACTCAAAAAATGCAAGACATTTTACTAAGTGCAATGTAAAATAAAAAGGTAAATCAGACATGAATTCTGCCTTCAAGGCACTTACGGTTTAGTGAGAGGAATGCAATTCATTACTAAAAGAGAAAATAGATTATGATGAGTATTATAAAAAAAAACATAAGGAGCCCTGGTGGTGCAAAATTTAAGCGCTCGGCTGCTAACGGAAAGGTTGGCAATTCGAACCCAGTCAGTGGCTCCACATGGAAAAAAAAACCTAGCAATCTTCTCCTGTAAAGATTACAGCCTAGGAAATCCTATAGGGCAGTTCTACTCTGTCCTATAGGGTCCCTATGAGTCGAAAATTGACTCGATGGTACCCAACAACAACAATGTAAAAAACATAGCAATCAAAATTGTCACAGTAGTTTTAGAGGAAGGATGTTCACTTCCAATTGTGAAGATCAAGGAAAATTCTGTGGAAATGTGGCATTTCTGCAAGTCTTTAAAGGAATCAGACAACTAGAGATTAAAAAAAAAACACATTTGGCAGGGAGAAAACTGCATGGGAAAAGACTATAAGGGACAAGTTCGGGACAGATTTGGAAACTAATGAACAGCTTATTTAGTTCAACTGTGTAGTGCTTGGATCGAGATAGTGAAGGCAAGCCTTGAAAGATAGGTGGCTATCAGATAATGTTGTTGTTACTAGGTGCCCTCGAGTTAGTTCCAACCCACGGCGACCTTATGTACAACAAGATGAAACACTACTCAGTCCTGCGCCATCCTCACAATCATTGCTATGTTTGAGCTCATTGTTGGAGGTACTGAATACAAGCCCAAGGAAATGGAATTTGTTTCCATAGGTGACAAGACTCACTAAAGGTGTTTTCCAAATCTCCTGTCTGTATTTTCCCTTGACTTCCTCCCAGGAAGATGCAATGTTCCCAATACACTGAAGAATACTGTAATTCGCGTAATGTCACCATACTTCCATCTGTTGCAGCTACTGCATGGGCAAACATAGTCTGTAAGTAGTACGCTTGAAAGTGGCAGTTGCACCTTGATCCATAGGCTGAATCTATCTAGCATTGGGAGGTACAGCCACCACTTTCACATCTTGATTTAGATCATCTAAGCGAGGAGGGAAAACCTTGGTGGCGTAGCGGTTAAGTACAGCTGCTAACCAAAAAGGTTGGAGGTTCAAATCCACCAGGCACTCCTTGGAAGCTCTATGGGGCAGTTCTACTCTGTCCTTCAGGGTAGCTGAGAGCCAGAATCTACTCTACTGCAATGTTTTTTTTTTTTTTTTTTTTTAAGTGAGGAGGGTATCCTGGGGCATTATCAAGTAGCAGCAGAATCTTGACGGAATGCTCTTTTCAAGGCAGTAGACGCATACTTCTGGGATGAAACAATGTGCTGCAGCATTGTATGTAGTACATATTACTAACAATAAAACAGTCATAAATGCGGTATGTTGTAATTCGGGGGCTACTTGTATAAGCGAATGAATTAGTAGAAAAGAAAGAATCTTGGTTATTTCAAAACTGTAGTGCTGGCAAGAGGTATAGAAAGGTACATGCCCTGCAGGCGTATGGAAAGGTATAGCTGGTGTCGGGAGAATTCTAGACTGCCTAAGTAGATGTGGCAAGCATCTGCATTCATTCATGCAGTTAACATTTAATAAGCACATAACGCATACCAGGAATTAAGGGTTTAAAGGTAAATAAATGCTACACGGTCCCATGCCCCAGGGATAGGGCCTGATTAAGACGTGTGAGGGCCCTAAACACTGATAATCTGTGGTGTTCCCTCCTCTGCTTACTTACGCATTCAAACAGGATAAGTGAGTTTTATATATATATATATATGTGTGTGTGTGTGTGTGTCTTAGCTATCCATGATGTAACTTCTTTTTAAATGGAACTATAATATTCGCAATTGAACGAAAAAGTGGTGTATGCCATATTATCTCAATGAGATGAACTGGATTATAAAATTTTTAGTGGATGCAAGGTACTAATATTTTTGCTATTCACATTTTCTAAAAAAAGAATATTTCACACATTCTCATACACTGGAGCTGGTATCAATTTTATTTAGTGCCCGCCAGTTCCCTTCCGTTGCAGGTGCTCACATTTCCTTGTGTCTTGTCTGCTTGGCATCTATGGGATTTTGCTTTGGACAAATGGTGCCCCTGTTTTGTTGATGCCCTAACCCCAGGGAGCTAACTTTCTAATAGGGGTGAGAGATCCAGTAATAGAAAATAATAAATAAAATATGGTAAGTTCAATCACCAAGGGTTGTATTAATGTAATCATAACTATGGGGGCACCTGATACATCTTGAAAGAGTCAGAGAATGATTCTGAGAAGCAGTGACACCTGACATGAATTTTCAAGCATGGTGAAATATTAGCTCATGTGAAGGGGCAGGGAAGGTATTTGAAGTAGAAGGAACAACAAGAGCAAAGACATGAAGGCAAGAAACAGTGTGTAAAATTGTATAAGCTTTTTGCAGGAGCGAAAAGGAAAATGTGGGAGGTAGAAGTGCAAAGGTAGTTTAGGGCTAGATTGTCCACATTCTTGGACACCAAAATAAGGCACTGGATTTGTTGAGAAGGCCATGAAGAGCTAGTGAGCGTTTTGGCACAAAGCTTATTTGATGATATCGGTGCTTTAAGAAAATTTAGTAACAGAGTGTAGAATTAATTAGAACAGAGAGAGCCTGTAGATAGAGGGGACAGTTAGGAGTTTGTTGCAAAGTTCCAGTTGAAAATAATGAGGACCTTAAACTAAGGTAGTGGTACAAGTAATGGAAATAGGAGACTGATTCAAGATATCTTATGGAGGCAGGATTGACTGGACTTGATTGGTTTGATGTGGTTGGAAAGCACAATCAAGCAATTTATAACTAACTCTCAAACTATGTGGAAATTACTTGTCTCTATATGTCTTCATTGTAGGTAATGAAACACATCAGACAGAACCAGTTGGCATGAATCAGCCTCTCTTACTAAACAAATGATGTCTTACATCTAAAATGACTCTTCACCATAGTTCTTGTCCACAAGAATTCATGAGGAAATATTTGTAAGCACAAAGCCTTTTTTTCCTTTTTCTTTTGGCTTACTGTCACAGAACCAGGAGTGCCAGCTTTAAGCAAGCACACATTTGATTCTGCTGTAGTTACATAGACTGAATCCAAATGGAATTCAATCTCAATTTTTTAAAAATAGATTCATAATCACTTGACCTATGAACCAAAAAAATTTGGACTGGAACACACAATCCATGGTTCCTTTTTGTGTTCATGTGTACTTATTTGCAGAACCTTTTAAAAACAATAAGATGGTGGTAAGATAGTGAACATAATATCTCAAAATTTCTCAGTCTCTCTATCTACCCATCCATCCATCCATCCATCTATCTATCGATCTATCATCTATCTATTTATCTATGTTGTATAGGATTTTGTCTTAGAAAATTAATAGAGAGGTACTCAGGTTTGACACGCATAAACTCATTTAGTTTATTGCAAGGTAGTCATGGCAAGGCATGCAAGTGAGACTTCATAAAATTCATTTAGAACCAGAGAATCAGAATTATCAATTACAATGTTGACTCCAGGGTTAGAGTCCAAATCTTTAGACTTCAGTTTATTACCTTCAAAGATAGGTCTCAGGAGGGAGGCTTAACCATGGCTCTAACTCAGAGGAGGTCCCTTGTAGTTGAGGTCTGATGTCAGTGGCAGAGGGCAGAGTCTCATTTCCACCTCTGCCTTCTTTCAGTGAGTGAGTAGAAATTTAGGGTTTATGTGTGAATTTGTCACCTTGACTCCACAGGACAAGGGCAAATGGGGTATCAAAAACTAGTATGTTATGTCTTTTCTCCTGGGTTATAGAGTAGCCAAATGACACATTTTCTCTTCAAGGTGAAAGAACAGGGAGGTCATTTAGATTTAAATTATGTTTTCTTCTGTCATAGCATGCTGGGTCGAAGTGAACACAAAGGTTGTTTATGTTCTTTACATACTTCACATGCTTCTATGTTTCTATGAGTAAGTTAAAAAGCTTCTAAATAACTTTCTAGTGACTAACATGTTTCTAATGGATTATAGTTAATGTTAGAGAGTTTCACAAAGGTAGACATATTTCTAAGTTTGTATTATGAATGCTTATACCTATGTATTTCAAAAGTATAATAGTGATCTATACCTTATGGGATTTAAGATCATAGAAATATACAGAACAATATATAGCCACACCATTTATCTATATTTATTCAGAATCACTGGAGATTAAGGCATTTACCCAGGTGAATTTTATCATAGCTGAAGCAGCCCTTCAGTTTTAAGACTTATTTTAACCATTTGAGGAAGGGGTCTTCTAAACTTTATTTCATGCTCTTTTCCTTGCCTTACAGAGGAGATAATGCACATAATTCAACACCTCTCTAATGGCCCAGAATCATCTGCTTTGGTATCAGCTATTATTCCATGGAATGGGAGTTCAAGGAGTGATTAGAATACAGACACTTGTTACAGCAGCCTTCATTAAATGAACTAGATTTTTTAGAGCAACTCATTTGATTAAAAAAAATTATCTGTCCCCTTTCCTATCAAGTTGTTAGCTGTCACTTACTATTATTGAATTTCTATAGCTGGCTCTGGCAGCCTCTCTGTTCCCTCTAAATTTGGTGCTGTAGTCTACTGGTGCCATACAAAATACATTAGAATTGTGACTAGAGGGTGCTGAGGCAAACACTGGCATTAGGGACGCCTTTTCCACATTGACAGAGACTGAAGAGTGGAAAGTCCATTCACGCCTCCAGAATAAGGAAAAAGCGGCATGCAATCAGCAAAAAATAAGTACTTGCATCTAATCTATTATGCACAGTGCAAAAACACCACTTCGGGAAAAAACTCTCTCCCATTTACCTGACTCCTCTCCACTCTGCACCAGGCCCAAAGTTAGCTTCAGTGATAGCTGCATTTTCTGGGCTGGAAGTATGACCTGTCATGCACCCTGAGACATTTTCCCAGCCTTGGAGAAGAAACAAATTAACAAACTGGGGAAAAAATAATCTGCCGGCTCCCCTGAGCTGGGAACTCAGGGCAGAAACAGCTCCTTTGCCTAGGCACAGGCATAAGGGGTCCATGGACTTTGAATGCCCTTCACCCCTGCATAGACCTGTATGGGCCCATTTCAACAGTGTAGGCCCTCATTAGCACAATACAACAGGGTATATACCTGAAGTCTAACTTCAACAGTTTCGGCTATATGGTGGAGAGGGGGGTTCGTGACAGTTGACACTGCACTGCCTATTAAGCAGGGTCCTCACCTAACCACACCAGGGGGCTAAGGACTGATGGTTCCACCCACACCACCTCCAACCACTCCAGCTAGCTGCTCAAGACAGGGGTCCAAGGATAAGTGGTGCCTCCCAGTCTTTAGAGCCAACAGCATTGGCTGCCCATAGTCCAGCTGAAAAAACCCACCCACCCATGTGCTCTAGGAAAGACGGACTCGCTTTCTTCACACACTCTGAGGGGAGGTTGTCAGCCCCCTGCCTAGCTTGTGACCCCTACTACATCCAGATACCTGTGCCTACACCAATCACCCCTGGTCATCTAGGACTGTAGGTGAGAGCCTACACCACACACTTGGTGAACAACTACCTGGACAAATGAGCTGAAACCATACAAGAAAAGTAAATGAACTGCTGGGCTCATATACCTAGTAGTAGCTCTAACCACCTGGTGACAAGATGTTAGAGCTTCAAAAAAATTTTTTTTTTTTTTTTTAGCTTCAAAGGCACCAATAATCAAACTAGCTCACTTGAGCAGCCTACTTGGGTATATCAAAACAAAACAAGAAGCTAGAACACATTAAGAAAACATGAAATAAATAAATACAATAAGTTATTGGTGACTCAGAGAAAACAACCAATATCAAATCACATAAAGAGGCAGATCATGATGGCTTCTGCAAGCTCCCAAAACAAAGAATCAAGAAATTTTCCAGATGAAGAGAACTTCCTGGAATTACCAGGGGTAAAATACAAAAGATTAATGTAAAGAACTCTTCAAGAGATCAGGAAGGAGATCAGGCAAAACACAGAACAGGCCAAGCACAACACAGACAAAGCATTAGAGGAACATAAGAAGATTAGAGAAGAGCATAATGACAAATTTAATAGGTTGCAAGAATCCATAGAGACAGCAAACAGAAATCCAGAAGATTAACAATAAAATTTCAGGATCAGACAACTCAGTAGAAAGTCAGAGGAGCAGAACTGAGGAACAGGAATTAAAAATTAGCGAGATTGAAGATAAAACCCTTGACACCAGTATATTTGAGGAAAAATCAGATAAAAGAATTAAAAAAATGAAGAAACTCTAAGAATTATGTGGGACTCTACAAAGAAGAATAACCTACGAGTGATTGGAGTACCAGAACGGGGGGAGGAGGATAACAGAGAATACAAAGAGAATTGTTGAAGATTCGTTGGCAGAAAACTTCCCTGATATTGTGAAAGATGAGAAGATATCTATCCAAGATGCTCATCTAACCCCACACAAGGGAGATCCCAAAAGAAAGTCACCAAGACAAATTATAACTAAACTTGCCAAAACCAAGGATAAAGAGAATTTTAAGAGGGGTTAGAGATAAACAAAAAGTCACCTACAAAGGAGAGACAATAAGACTAAGCTCAGACTACTCAGCAGAAACCATGCAGGTAAGAAGGCAATGGGATGACATGCATAAAGCCTTGAGGGAAAAAAATTGCCATCTAAGAATTGTATATCCAGCAAAGCTGTCTCTCAAATATGAAGGTGAGATTAGAACATTTCCAGATAAACAGAAGTTTACAGAATTTGTAAACACCAAACCAAAATTATAATAATTACTAAAAAGAGTTCTCCAGTTAGAAAATCAATAACATCAGATAACAACTAGAACACAGGACAGAGCAACCAGATATCAATGCAGATACAGAAATCACAACAATAAATCAAAGCTAAAACACTCAAAACAGGGAAACAGGGATGTCATTATGTAAAAGATGACAACATTAAATCAAAAAAGAGGTACTAAAAAATGTAGTCATAGATCTTTCATGCGGAGAGGCAGTCAAGGAGATATAAAGAAAAAAAGATTGGTTTAAATTTAGAAAAATAGGGGCAAATATTAACTTAACCACAAAGGAAACCAACAATCCTACACATTAAAATAAAAAAACAAGAAAAAGACTCGGCAAGTACAAAAGCAACAACAATGAAAAATAGGAAAAGAAAATATGCAAAGAAAAACTATTCAGCACAGAAAATTAAGTGGAATAAAGAAAATGTCAACAACACAAAAAAAAAGACATCAAAACGACAGCACTAAACTCATAAAAATACCCATCAATAATTACACTGAATGTAAATGGACTAAATGCGTCAATAAAGAGAAAGAGAGTGGCAGAACAAATAAAAAGACACGATCCATCTATATGCTGCCTACAAGAGACACACCTTAGACCTAAAGACACAAACAGACTAAAACTCAAAGGATGGAAAAAAAGGTACCAAGGAAACAACAATCAAAAAAGAGCAGGAGTGGCAATATTTATCTCTGACAAAATAGACTTTGAAGCATAATCCACTACAAAGGATAAGGAGGGACACTACATAATGATTAAAGTGTCAATATACCAGGAGGAAAGAACCGTAATAAATATTTACGCACTCAACAACAAGGCTCCAAAATACATAAAACAAACTCTAATAGCAGTGAAAAGAGAGATAGAGATCTCCACAATAATAGTAGGACACTTCAACACACCACTTCTGGTGAAGGACAGAACATCCAGAAAGAAGCTCAATAAAGACACGGAAGAGCTAAATGCCGTAGTCAACCAACTTGACCTCATAGACATATACAGAACACTCCACCCAACAGCAGCCAAGTATGCTTTCTTTTCCAATGCACGTGGAACATTCCCCAGAAAAGGCAACATATTAGGCCAAAAAGCAAGCTTTATCAGAATTCAAAACATTGAAATATTACAAAGCATCTTTTCTGACCAAAAAGCCATAAAAATAGAAATCAATAACAGGAAAAAAAATCAAAAACATGGAAACTGAATAACAGTTTGCTCAAAAACCACTGGGTTATAAAAGAAATTAAGGACGGAACAAAGAAATTCATATACTTAAATGAGAATGAAAACACTTCGTACCAGAACCTTTGGGACACAGCAAAAACAGTGCTCAGAGGTCAATTTACAGCAATAAATGCACACATCCAAAAAGAAGAAAGGGCCAAAAACAAAGAATTAACCCTATGACTCAAACAATGAGAAAAAGAGCAGAAAAAGAAGCCCTCAGGCACCAGAAGAAAGCAAATAATAAAAATAAGAGCAGAATAAAATGAAATAGAGAACAGAAAAACAATTGAAAGAGTAAACAAGACCAAAAGCTGATTCTTTAAAAAGATCAATTAAATCGATAAACCACGAGCCAAACTGACAAAAGAAAAACAGGAGAGGAAGCAAATAATCAGAATAAGAAATGAGATGGGTGATAGCACAACACACTCATCTGGAAATAAAAGAATCATAACGAAATACTATGAAAAACTGTACTCCAACAAATTTGAAAACCTAGAGGAAATAGACAAATTTCTAGACTCACTATCTACCTAAACTAACACAAACAGAGGTAGAACAATTAAATAAACCTATAACAAAAGAAGAGATTGAAAAGGTAACTAAAAAAATTCCCCAAAACAAACAAACAAA
This sequence comes from Loxodonta africana, assembly GCF_030014295.1. Lineage (NCBI taxonomy): Eukaryota > Metazoa > Chordata > Mammalia > Proboscidea > Elephantidae > Loxodonta > Loxodonta africana. The sequence goes on from NC_087369.1 coordinate 148,010,694, forward strand.
AAAGCCCTGGCCCTTATGGCTTCACTGGAGAATTCTACCACACTTTCAGAGAAGAGTTAACATCACTACTACTAAAGTTATTTCAGAGCATGGAAAAGAATGGAATATTCCCAAACTCATTCTATGAAGCCAGCATAATCCTGATACCAAAACCAGGTAAGGGTAACACAAAAACAGAAAATTACAGACCAATATCCCTCATGAACTTAGATGCAAAAATCCTCAACAAAATTTTTCTAGCCAACAGAATTCAACAACATATGGAAAAATAATCCACCATGGCCAAGGGAGATTCATACTAGGTATGCAGGGATGGTTTAATCTTAGAAAAACAAACAATGTAATCCATCACATAAATAAAACAAAAGACAAGAACCACATGATCTTATCAATTGATGCAGAAAATGCATTTGACAAAGTCCAACACGCATTCGTGATAAAAACTCTCAGAAAAACAGGAATAAAAGGGAAATTCCTCAACATAATAAAGAGCATTTATGCAAAACCAACAGTCAACATCATCCTAAATGGAGAGAGTCTGAAAGCATTCCCCTTCAGATGGGAACCAGGGAAGGATGCCCTTTATCACCACTCTCATTCAACATTGTGCTGGAGGTCCTAGCCAGAGCAATTAGGCTAGAAAAAGAAACAAAGGGCATCCAAATTGGTAAGGATGAAATAAAAGTATCTCAAATTGTAGATGATATGATCTTATACACAGAGAACCCCAAAGAATTCACAAAAAAAGTTCTGGAACTAATAGAAGAGTTCAGGAAATTACCAGGATACAAGACAAACATACGCAAATCAATTGGATTCCTCTACACCAACAAAAAGAACTTCAAAGAGGAAATAACCAAATTAATACCATTTACAGTAGCCCCCAAGAAGATAAAATACCTAGGAATAAATCTTACCAGAGACATAAAAGACCTGTACAGAGAAAACTACAAGACACTATTGCAAGAAACCAAAAGAGACCTACATAAGTGGAAAAACATACCTTGCTCGGGAATACAAAGACTCAACATCGTGAAAATGTCTATTCTATCCAAAGCGATTTATATGCACAATGCGATGCCAATCCAAATTCCAATGGCATTTTTTAATGAGATGGAGAAACAAATCACCAACTTCATTTGGAAACGTACGAGGTCACAGACAAGTAAAGCATTACTGAAAAAGAAGAACAAAGTGGGAGGCCTCACACCACCTGATTTTAGAACCTATTATGCTGCCACAGTAGTCAAAACAGCCCGGTGCTGGTACAACAACAGATACATAGACCAGTGGAACAGAATTGAGAATCCAGATGTAAATTCATCCACCTATGAGCAGCTGATATTCGACAAAGGCCCAAAGTCCGTTAATTGGGGAAAAGACAACCTCTTTAACAAATGGTGCTGGCATAACTGGATACCGATCTGCAAACAAATGAAACAAGACCCATACCTCACAACGTGCACAAAAACTAACTCAAAATGGATCAAAGACCTAAATATAAAATCTAAAACAATAAAGATCATGGAAGGAAAAATAGGGACAACATTAGGAGCCCTAATACATGGCATAAGCAGTATACAAAACATTGCTAACAATGCACAAACACCAGAAGAGAAACTAGAAAACTGGGAGCTCCTAAAAATCAATCACTTATGCTCATCCAAAGACTTCACCAAAACAGAAAAGGACAACCTACAGACTGGGAAAAAAATTTTGACTATGCCAAATCTGATCAGTGTCTAATCTCCAAAATCTACAAGATACTGCAAAACCTCAACAGCAAAAATACAAATAATCCAATTAAAAAATAGGCAAAGGATATGAATAGACACTTCACCAAAGAAGACATTAGGGCATCTAACAGATACATGAGGAAATGCTCAAGTTCTTTAGCCATTGGAGAAATGCAATTCAAAACTACAATGAGATTTCATCTCACTCCAACAAGGCTGCCATTAGTCCAAAAAACACAAAATAATAAATGTTGGAGAGGTTATTGAGAGACTGGGACACTAATATACAGCTGGTGGGAATGTAAAATGGTACAGCCACTTTGGGAATTGTTTGGGCTCTTCCTTAAAAAGCTAGAAATAGAACTACCATACAATCCAGCAACCCCACTAGTAGGAATATGTCCTAGAGAAAAAAGAGCCCTCACACGAATAGATTTATACACACCCATGTTCATTGAGGCACTGTTTACAATAGCAAAAAGATGTAAGCAACCAAGGTGCCCATGAACAGATGAATGGATAAATAAATTATGGTATATTCTCATAATGGAATACTATGCAATGATTAAGAACAAGGACAAATCGCTGAAATATCTCATAACATGGAGGAATCTGGAAGACATTATGCTGAGTGAAATTAGCCAGTCACAAAAGGACAAATATTGTATGGAACCACTATTATAAGAACTCAAGAAAAGGTTTAAACACAGAAGAAAACATTCTTTGATGGTTATGAGGGTGGGGAGGTAGGGAGAGGTATTCATCAATTAGATAGTAGACAAGAAGTATTTTAGGCGTAGGGAAGGACAACAATACAGGGGAAGTCAGCACAACTAAACCAAAAGCTAAGAAGTTTCCTGAATACAACCAAACACTTCGAGGGACAGAGTAGCAGGGGCAGGGGTCTGGGGACCACGGTTTCAGGGCACATATAGGTCAGTTTGCACCTCAACATAAAGAAAACAAAAATCCTCACAACTGAACCAATGAGCAAAATCATGATAAACGGAGAAAAGCTTGACGTTGTCAAGGATTTCATTTTACTTGGATCCACAATCAACAGCCATGGAAGCAGCAGTCAAGAAATCAAAAGATGCATTGCATTTGGTAAATCTGCCGCCAAGGACCTCTTTAAAGTGTTGAAAAGCAAAGATGTCACCTTGAAAACTAATGTGAGCCTGACCCAAGCCATGGTATTTTCAATTGCATCAGTGCATATGAAAGCTGGACAATGAATAAGGAAGACCGAAGAAGAATTGATACCTTTGAATTGTGGTGTTGGTGAAGAATATTGAACATACCATGGACTGCCAAAAGAACAAATAAATCTGTCTTGGAAGGAGTACAACCAGAATGCTCCTTAGAAGCAAGGATGGCAAGACTGCATCTTACATACTTTGGACATGTTGTCAGGAGGTATCAGTCCCTGGAGAGGACATTATGCTTGGCAAAGTACAGGGTCAGTGGAAAAGAGGAAGACCCTCAACAAGGTGGATTGACACAGTAGCTGCAACAATGAGCTCAAGCATAACAAGGATTGTAAGGATGGCGCAGGACTGGGCAGTGTTTCTGCTGTGCATAGGGTAGCTATAAGTAAGAACTGACTCCATGGTACCTAACAACAACATACGTCAATTGGCATAACAAAGTGTATTAAGAAGTGTTCCGCATCCCACTCTGGTGAGTGGTGTCTAGGGTCTTGGAAGCCAGCAAGTGGACATCTAAGATGCATCAATTTGTCTCAACCTACCTGGAACAAAGGAAAATGAAGAACATCAAAGACACAAGGAAAATGATGAGCCCAAGAGACAAAAGGGGCCACATTAACCAAAGACTCCGTCAGCCTGAGACCAGAAGAACTGGATAGTGCCTGGCTACCACCAGTGACTGCGCTGACGGGGAACACAACAGAAAATCCCTGATGGACTGGGAGAAAGGTGGGATGCAGAACTCAAATTCTAGTGAAAAGACAGGACTTAATGGTCTGACTGAGACTGCAGGAACCCTGGAGGACATGGCTCCTGGGCTCTCTGTTAGCCCCAAACTAAAACCATTCCCAAAGTCCTACAAATATTGGACTAAACTATAAGACATGAATTGATGCTGGTAAAGAGTGTGTTTCTTGGCTCCAGTAGAGGCATGAGATTATGTGGGCGGCTCCTGTCTGGAGGCGAGATGGGAAGCCAGAATGGGACTGAAGCTGGCTGAATGGTCACGGGAAATATAGGGTGAAGAGTAGGAGTGTGCTGTCACATTATAGGGAGGGCAGCTGGAGTCACATAACAATGTGTGTATGCACTTTTGTGTGAGAGACTGACTTGAATCGTAAACTTTCACCTAACACACAATAAAGAAAAGATAAAAAAAATGTGTATAAACTAAAATATGTTCCAGTAAGGGCCAAAAGGACTTGCTTATATGTAAAGTACAAGAACCTTAGTGGTTGAATTTTGGGTCATGCGCATTAGTCAGCCCAAGCCTACAGTATATGGGCTTATAGTGAGGCTTCAGTACTTCTGTGGTATTCTGGATATGGTACCTCCATTTTTATATTAACTCTTAGTGATTTACTTATAAAAATGTTAAGCCTGGGATGGAGGGATGTAGTACAGAGCTCTTGCATTAGGATCAAACTGACCTAGGCTCCAGATAGAGTCACAGCTCTTGAGGATCCTATAAAATGATTATGGAGACAAAAAAGACACTCATGCACACACATATGTATTTTCCATAAAGCTTCCTAATCAAAGGCCAAGAAAGGTAGAGATATAAAAGGACTGGGTCTTAAGACTCATATAATTTCCTCTAGACCTACATCTTCATTGGCGTTGTGTCCTATGACAAGCACTTGCCCTCTATATTTCAATGTTCCAAAATATAAATGAGAGGTTTAGGCTAGATGGTCTCTAAGGTTGCTTCTAGCACTAACATTTTTGCGATTTATGATTGTGAATGGATTTATAGAAATGCTTGATCCCTGAACCAGAAACACATTCTGAATTATAAAGTTTGATGTTTGATTTGAATTTTGCTAAATTTAAGTTTGAATAACTAAAACCTGAGAGGAGAATAGATCAGTGGGGCTTAAGTAACCTATCAAAGGAACTTGACATTACCTTAATTCTATTCGAAGGTCAAAGGTACTAACTTGATTGCTTATGGAAAATCTTTTGTAGAGCAAACGAAGAAGGTGGTTCAGCTTTACTGCCAGTTAAAAAATCCATATGGTTGCCAGCAAAATTGAGATACTTTGTCAAATGCCTTATATGCATTTTGCAAGTGACTGGGGGATAAGACAATCTTAATTCCCTAAACTAATATACCACATATTCAAGAAAACACTAGGGGAAAAAAAGTAGAAAAAAGGTTAGAAGACTTTGCATTTTTCATCATTACTTGGACTGAGAAAGTATTTAAAACACTGTTAAGTTATTTGACCAATAGATTTTCGAAATATATTCCAGCCTGCTCTCTCTGGGCAGAACTACAATTAAGCTAATGCATCATTAACTTAGCCTCAAATAATTGAGAACTAATTGCAAAGTAATTACAGTCTTGGAAGAAGTATAGCCAGAATGCTCCTTAGAAGCGAGGATGGTAAGACTACGTCTCACATACTTCGAATATATTATCAGGAGAGATAAGTCCCTGGAGGACATCATGCTTGGTAGAGGATCAGCAAAAAAGAGGAACTCCCTGAATGAGATGGCTCAACACAGTGGCTGCAACAATGGGCTCAAGCATAACAGTAATCGTGAGGATGGTGCAGGACCAAGCAGTGTTTTGTTTTGTTGTACATAGGGTCACCATGAGTTGGAACCAACCCAATGACACCTAATAACAATTACAAATAGATGGGAGTTCAGCTGCTAACCAAAATGTCTGCAGTTCGAATCAACCAGGCACTCCTTGGAAATCCTGTGGAGCCGATCTACTCTGTCCTATAGGGTCGCTATTAGTCGGAATTGACTCACTGGCAACGGGTTTGGTTTTTGGTTGGTGGCTCAATGGTTAAGTGCTGGGCTGCTAATTGAAAGGTCAGTGGTTCAAACCATCTAGCCACTCTGCGGGAGAAAAAGACCTGGTGATCTGCTCCCATAAAAATTACAGCCTAGGAAACCTTATGAGGTAGTTCTACTCTGTCGTACAGCATAATTATGAGTCCAAATCAACTCAATGGCATAAAAATATTACAAATAACTGTTAACATTTATTGAGCACTTACGTATTTGTCATTGTTTTAAGAGCTTCAAAACCATTCCTTCCTTTAATTATCTCAAAGGCCCAGTGAGGTAGGTGCTATTATTATCCTGATATTAGAAGTAAAGCAATGGAGAAACAACAAGATAAATACATTACCCAAGATCAGTTAGTAGGTGGTGAAGTCAACACTTGAACTCTTGTTTTTCTGGTCCACTGAGCTTCTGTTAAGAGTGATGAAAAAGTTTGGAAATGGATAATGGTAATGGTTGCACAACATGACGATCAAATTTAACGTCACTAAATTGTACATGTAAAGAATGTTGAGCTGGCAAATGTTTTGGTATACATATATTTATCACAATTAAGAAAATATTTAAAAAAGCACAAGAAAACTAATGCTCTTAATTACCACTCTACACCATGATTATTAGAAAAAGTTGAGCCTAAGTTTATCACTGTTATGAAAAAAAAATTTTTATGATAATGAAAATTCTTTTGAGAAAATTAAAAGTGCATTTAAACCAGAATGAGGAATATTTACCCTACTTAAAAAAAAAAAAAGGTAAGTTGTCTTCATTGCATCATTTATTTGCAAGTCAACAATTAGGTGAGCCATAGCTGAGTCTTATTGATTCCAGGAATTAAGATTCTGCAGGGCTTAGACTTAAAACTTTTTAATTAAAAGGCAATTTGATATATGTACCTGGAAGACATATGTATGTAGATATGCACATATATATTCCATTTCAATTTGCTATAATTCAGTCTTACTAATTTGAATTGCCTTTAGCTTGAATTAGTCAACATATACAGGCTTCCGGTATGTATTATCCTTCGCTAAAAGGAGTCCTATTCCTTACCAACAATAATTTTTTCTTTAACTTTTTTGATATATATTTGCATCCATTTTAACTTTACAGCTCAGGTTTTGACAAACGTAATTATTGATAATGTTTTAGCACCAAAATGGGATACAGTCAGAATGTCCTTTTTACTAACAATTAAATCCTCTTCCTATTATTCAGGTGTCAAAAAAAGCTATCACTCGTAAAATAACCACCAAAAACTTTAAGCATCTTAAGTGCTTAACTGCTAGCCAAAATGTTGGTAGTTTGAACCTACCCAGTAGCTCCGCGGGAGAAAGATCTGGCGATCTGCTTCTGTAAAGGTTACAGCCTAGAAAACCCCATGGGACAGTTTCTACTGTGTCACATGGGGTCGTTATGAGTTAGATTCAACTCGATGGCAGCCAACAACAACAACTGTCTCCACAAGAAATAATATTATATAAATTTTGCACTCCAGTGCTCTGGAAAGAGTGTATGCAGGATGTTTTCAGAAGAGGAGCAGGGGCACTAATGTATCCTAAGATCCTCAAACAGCGTTGGCACATAGTAGGCTTTCAACAAATATTTCTTGAATGAATGAATGAAATAAAATAGTGACGATGAAAATGAGTGTGAGAAAACAGCGTGGAAACAAATGCAGACACATTACCACAGAAAGGAATCTTAGGCATTTGAGAAAGAAGCTCAGAGACTAAAGAGATTAATGATAAAAACTTCCATTAAGAGTTACCTACAGACGTGTAAAGAATCCCACAGGAATCAGTTTCAAGATTTGTCACCTATTCACCCATGTGATCTTAGACAAGTGACTTGGGCAAGCTTCCAAATGTCTCTGAATTGTTTGTGAGATTAGAGTCATATTATTGCCTACCTCAGATTTTTTTTGATGATTAAATGAAATAATGGATTTAAAGCATTCAGCAGAACTTTTGATAGATAAATGCTTGATAATTTGTAGTTGTTGCTCTTGTAGTTGTCATTATTGTTGGTGTCATCGTCAAGGCCTGGAGAATTCCCTGCTATGTTCACTTTCTTAAGACTAAGTCAAGGAAAATGGAGACTATTCTTCAATGTTAGGAGTGTTAAAGAGATTTCAGTCAATAGATTCCATGTTGTCTTCTGCCAATAGCATGAAGAAAAAAATGACAGTTTTTTTTTTTACTAAATGGATGTTAAAAAAAAAAAAACCCGTTGCCACCGAGTCGATTCCGACTCATAGCAGCCCTATAGGACAGAGTAGAACTGCCCCATAGGGTTTCCAAGGTGCACCTGGTGGATTCAAATTGCCAATCTTTTGGTTAGCAGCTGTAGCTCTTAACCACTACACCACCGGGGTTGCCAAATGGATGTTAGAAATACTAAAGAGGTGCTACCTACATTCATCATTAAAGAAAACGTTAAATTTTAGGTAGAGGTTAGTGAAAATAAATATTTTTTCCCTATTTAAGGCCATGGACTTTTTGAACTCAGGTTAAGAACCATTGAGATAAAGGAAAGGAACAATTAAAATGTGATGGTTAGATATAGGAAACAAAGGAGCTAAAATGCTTTTTTAAAAAATTCAAGCTCTGTCTCTGATTACTTGGCAGATTTAGTTAGTTCTCTGTAGACAGAGACAGATTCTTCAAGAGAGCGACTAAACTTGGGGTTAAAGAGATGATGCATAAGAACTTCTCATGAGACAGAAATATGGGAGTTCTGGGAAGCATGGTCCAGATACAAACATAAGAAAGTATTTTGCATATATACAAGAACTGAAGCATGTGCATAGCCAACATCCATTTGAAGAAGAGAGTAGAACTGTGTAGCATATGGTAATTGAGGATCTGCAAAAGCGGAAATAGATTCTGCCATTTGATAGCTGGGAAAGTCATTTTCCCTTTATGGAGGAATCAGATGAGATAGCCTCTAAGTTTTCTCTTATATTTTATTTTATGATATTATGATTTTTAGAGAAAATTGAGGATGAAACTCATTAAGCCCATACTTAGGGGTGAAAGGAGAAAGAGTAGGCAATAAAGCATACATGAAATATATGGTCACAGGTGTGGGAAGAGAACCAAGATAATTTATGTTTTAAGAAGTGAAGGCAGGAGAGAACTTGATGAAGAAGGATGTGATCAGCTGTAAATAACTCAAAGATAAAAGAGGTCCTTCATGACCTCCTAAAAACATATCCAGCAGAGTTGTCCTGGGCATAAGAAAGACTAAGCAATTAAGAAGTGATAATACAGTGAAGAGAATGAGACAAGAAATGTAGATTATTTTTGGGGGAATGCTTTTATCACCAATACTGTCTTAGTTATTTAGTGCTGCTATAACGAAATACCACAAGTGGATGGCTTTAACAAAGAGAAATTTATTCTTTCACAGTCTGGTAGGCTACAAGTCCAAATTCAGGATGTCAGCACCAGGGAATGGCTTTCTCTCTCTGTCAGCTCTGGAAGAAGGTCCTTGTCATCAATATTCCCCTGGTAGAGGAAATTCTCAGTGCAAGGACCCTGGGTCCAAAGGACACACTGTTTCCTGGCTATGGTTTCTTGGTGGTATGAGGTCCCGCATGTCTCTCTGCTTGCTTCTCTTTTATATCTCAAAAGAGATTGGCTTAAGACATAATCTAATCTTATAGATCTCATCAACATAACTACCACTAATCCATCTCATTAACATCATAGTGATAGGATTTACAACACATAGGAAAATCAGAGAAAATCACATCAGATGACAAAATGGTGGACAATCACACAATACTGGAAATCATGGCCTAGCCAAATTGATACACACATTTTTGTGGGACACAATTCAATCCATGACATTTCACCCTTTAGCTCCCCAAAAATTCACATCCTTGCCAGATGTAAAACATATTCATCCCATCATATCATAGCAAAAGTCTTCGTTCAACTCCAAGTCCAAAATCTAAAAAAAATTCTCTTCATTTGTGAAATCTAGAATGCAAGTTATCTACATCCAAAGTACAATTGTTCAACATGCATAAGCTAGACATTTCCTTTACAAATGGGAGAAATTGGAGGGAAAGAAGGCATAACAGACGCCAAGCAAGTCAGCAGAACACATTACATTAGCCATCAAGGCTTGAAAATAATTCTCTGTTCTCTGAGACAATTTACACGATGGCCCTGCCCTCCAGACTCTGGGTGTTGGCCACACTCTTCAGATTCTCAGTGGAGGCCCCTTTGCTCTGGGCTTTAGTTCCACCTTCCAGGCCCACTGGGACAGCAATTCTGCTCCACTGGCTTTAGGTGGCCCCATTCTCCTAGTCCATCTGAGTGGCGACTCCACACTTAGGAACTCCAGAGGCCATGGCTCCACCCTTTGAGACCCCAGAAGTCATGGGCACACCCTTTGAGACTGAGGCAGCTCCACTTCCTGTGTTCCTTGTCTCTTCACCTTCTGCTTCCTTGTTCCTTGGTCTCTCGGCCCTTTGGGACTCTCCACCCATGACTGTCTGCTGGGGCAAGGATTCCAAAGCTCTTTATCTCCACCAATAAGTGCCTGGAGCCAAGCCACTCTGCCAGTAAACTCTGGCCAGAAGGCACTCAGCTCTCTTGCTCCGTGGTTCAGCTCCAGCACTGTCTCAAGCTGGTCTTCTGGTTCTGCTGCTGCTGCTTCTCTGCTGCTGCTTCTTGCCATCTGCACCATCTCCAGTGTAACGGCTCTCCTCATTTCCTGCTTCGTTCTCTATCCTTTCACAATTTCAAAACTGCTTCCATACTTTAGGTATCTGTTAGAGCAGCACCTCACTCTCAGTACCAAATGTCTTAGGCTGGGTTCTCTAGAGAAGCAAAACCAGTAAACCATATATATATATATATATATATCAGGGAAATGGCTCACATGGTTGTAGAGGCTGGAACATCCCAAGTTCATGGGTCAGGATAGAGGCTTCTCCTGATTCATGTAGCCACAGGGGCTGGTGAACCCAAGATTGGCAGGTCAGAGAGCAGGGCTCTTGTTCACAGACTGTGAGGATAGATGAATCCCAAGATCAGCAGACAAGACTACAAGTAAGCTGCTAGCTCAAGTCCCAAGAACTGGAGGTCAGATGAGCAGCTGCCAGCTGCGAGATCCAGAATGAGCAAAAGCCCACAAGCTTTACCAGAATATCCACTTATATCAATGCAGGCCACACACCCAAGGAAACTCATTTTCAACTGACTGGCTACTTACAGCAGATCCCATCATGGAGGTGATCACATAATATCAAATCTCATCATGGAGATGATCACAACATCATATGACTATTAAACCACTGAGAATCATGGCCCAGCCAAGTTGACACACAACCTTAACCGTCACAAATATTAAAAGAGATCTGGCCACCAATCTTAGTTTTTGTTTTTTCTTACCCATACCCCACCTCTTAAAACTTGCTGCCTTGCTTGTAGATTCCTACGTTTACCTGGTTGGTTCACACCTACCACAATACTTTTGTCTTCCTTCATAGTAAAAGTCTCCTTAGCACCTAACACAGTGACTGGAACATACGGAGAAATGGGTACAGTGATCAATGGATGATAGTAAAATACATTTGTGCTGTTCAGTAGAGTGAACTGAATTTGTGCTGTCCTCAAATGTGCTGATCAGTGCTAATCTATGGGGAAGTCTGCTGATATGCTGCATAGTTCTGGATTTGGCCTTGTCAACGTTTCTATCAGTAATTCGAATGAGACAACAGAATCTAGGCTATCTCATATGCAGTGTAGCATGAATCTAGTGGTAACTAGATATTAGATGATAAATTCAAGATTCATAAAGCTCTTTAGAGCCTTTGATAGAGCAGTGAAAGTTCATTGTTTTATACACAAAATATTTGCACATAATTTCAGCAGCCAGAGTAATGGACTAAAACTTAAAACACCAAAAACAATAACAAAACGACATTTCACAAGAAAAATATAAAGTCATATATTTAGATTTTTAAAAATCAACAGCACGCATTTTGTAGGCGAGAGGCCTGACTCAACAGCAGTCTCTGTGAAAGAGACCTGAGGTTCAAGAACATAAAAAGTGAGGTCAGTTCCATTCTTAGCTGTACTTATACATATGTAGCATCTAGACTAAGAGGGTGGGCATCAGTCCACTGTCCTCTCAATGGGTTGGACCTCACTTTCAGTGCAGCATTCCATTACAGACACTAATTCTAGGAGGGATGTTTGACAAGTGTAGTCAGGATGGGGAAAGGCCTGGGAACTAGGTCATTAAAAAAAAAACAAAACTAGGTTATAGAACTGAGGAAACAGTTGAGGGATCTGAGGGAAGAGTAGATGAGTGGATAGAGGCCTTGGTGATGGCTGCTGTCATGGATTGAATTATGTCCCCCCAAAAATGTGTGTATCAACTTGGCTGGGCCATGATTCTCGGTATTGTGTGATTTTCCTATACGTTGTAAATCCTGCCTGTATGATGTTAATGAGGGAGGATGGGCTGCAGTTGTGTTAGTGAGGCAGGACTCAACCTAAAAGATTGGATTGTGTCTTGAGGCAATCTCTTGAGGTATAAAAGAGAGAAGGGAGCAGAGAGATGGGGTCGGGGGAGGGGAAAACCTCATACCACCAAGAAAGCAGTGCAGGGAGTAGAGTGCATCCTTTGGATCTGCGGTCCCTGCACAAAGAAGCTCCTAGTCTGGAGGACTATTGATGAAAAGGCTGACAGAGAGAGAAAGCCTTTCCCTGGAACTGATGTCCTGAATTTGGACTTTTAGCCTACTTTACTGTGAGGAAATAAATTTCTCTTTGTTAAAGTCATCCACTTGTAGTATTTCTGTTATAGCAGCACTAGATGACTAAGACAGCTTCCATTCAATGTTTTTAATCAATGATTCTGAGTAATAGCTCTGGAACAGAGAAAGAAAATCATAAGCTCAGAAAATAAAGAAAAAGAAGTAAAATCTTTAGCTTCCTGCACTGGGAGTTATTTTTGGCTCAAGGGCCCAGGAAGAGTAGAATTTAAGAGCTGATTGCCAGTTAGCAGAGGAAATTATTATTTTGTTTTGTTTTTTTAATTTTCAGCCTTTCCTCTGTATACTTTCCTTTGTTATATATTTTGTGTTTGTGTCTCAGACATGTTCATATTGGTGTATATATAAACCATAATAATTTAAAGAAATATTTATATTTCTTCCCAGATTTAGATGTATTTATTTTCTACTTCTACAATAATTAAAAACAAAAAAAATCCACACAGTTCTGGTTTTAGGGAACAAGGCACAAACAAAGGATGCTCTGTTCACAGCTGGAAACCTGTGGCAGCATTAATCATGTTCAGTAGTCCCACACATGTGAGTAGTTACAATTTGGGTCTGTTTAGCTCTGGCTGATGCATTTAAAAAAAAGTTTCTTAGATGAATAAGGAACCCAGGGAAAAGCAGACAAGTAACCAGTCAGCAAACCAGTGACATCCATGAAATACTTGTTCATCTTGGCAGCCATTCTGGCCCTGTGCTTGTCTTCTGGGAATAGGTGTCTGATTAACAGATACTCTTTCGATACGATCATTGAGCAAGAGGTCATTGATAACCACTAAGCCATTAGTTCTTGACTAATTAATATTCCCAAACAGCCAATGAGTCCTGTTGATAGGGTCTATGGATTGGGATAGAGATAAAGTAATGACAGTAGTTTTCTTAAAGAATACTCCTGAATTCAAACACACAAAGGAATATTAACCCCTTCAAAATAGGCATCCTGGAGGAGGTGGGGTCAAGATGGTGGAGCAGTTAGATGCTTCCAGTGGTCCCTCTTACAACAAAGACCCCAAAAAACAAGTGAATAGATTATATATGAAAATCTAGGAGCCCTCTACATCAAAGACAAAGTTGAGGAACAGGACTGAGTGGCAGGGGGAGGGAAAGACAGTTCAGAACAGCAAGGAGTTGCCATACCTGATCTGGCTGGCACTTGGATCAGCTGACTTGCATGGTGAGACAAGCAGTGGCACCCGGGATGCTTTTTCCACATCAGGAGAGATCGACCAGTGGAGAGTCTGCTCAAGCCTCTAGAACCTGCAAGAAAGAACACTCAATCAGTAAAAGATAAGTACAAGCGTCTAACCTACCATGGGGATTAAAAAAAAAAGCCTTTTGGGAAGTACCTCTCTCCCATTACCTGGCCCCTCCCCACTCTACTCTGGGTCCCAGTCCAGCTCCAGTGATTGCTGTACTCCCTGGGCCAGAAGTAGGACCTGTCACATAACCTGAGCCATTCTCCCAGCTTTGCAGAGTGAACAAATTAACAAACAGGAAAAAATAATTTGCCAGCACCCTAGGCCAGGAACTCAGGGAAGGTACAGCCCCTTTGCCTAGGCAGAAGTATAAGGGGTCCATGAACTTTGAATTTCCTTCACCCCTGCATAGACCTGTGTGGGTCCATTTCAACAGCTTAGACCCTCATTAGCAAAGTATAACAGGGTATATACCTGAAGCCCATTTTCATTTGTATCTGTTATAAGGGGTAAGACAGATTTGTGACATTTGTCACAGCCCTGCCCATTAAGCAGTGATCTCACCTACCCATATCAGGGGCCTGAGGACTGATGGCTCCACCCACTCCACCAAGCTGCCTGCGACATGGGCCCAAGAATAAGTGGTGACTCCCAGTCCTTACAGCCAACAGCGTTGGGTGCCCGTAGTCAGGCTGCAAAACCCATATACTTACGTGCTGTAGGGAACATGGACACACCTTCCATGCAGATACTCAGGGCAGCAGTCAGTCCCCTGTCTTGGTCAGTGCATGACTGCCTACTGCAGCCAGATACCTGTGCCTACTCCAATCACCCCTGCCCATCTAGGATTGTAGGTGAGAGCCAGCACCACACACTCAGTGATCAATGACCTGAACACCTAAACTGACTCCACACAAGAAAAGTAAACAGACTCCTGGGCTCACATACCTAGTAAAAGCTCCAGCCACTTAGAGACAGGGTATGAGAGCTTCACAAATGCCAATAATCAAACTACCTCAAATTACCAGTCTATTTGGGCATATCAAAACAAAACAAGAAGCTAGGACACAGTAGGCAAACATAAAATAAATGAATATAATAGCTTATTGATAACAGTCAATATTAAATCACATTAAGTGGCAGCCTATGACGGCTTGAGCAAGCCACTCAAACACTCAAGAAACCATATGGAGTAAGAGAAATTCTTGGAATTACTGGAGGTAGAATTCAAGACTAATATACAGACCTCTTCAAGAGATCAGGAAGGAGATCACACAAAACACAGAACAAGGCAAGGAACACACAGACAAAGCAATAGAGGAACTTAAGAAGGTTATACAAGAGCATAATGACAAAATTTAACAGGTTGAAAGAATCCATGGAGAGACAGCAAACAAAAATCCAAAAGACTAACAATAGAATTCCAGAATTAGGCCACTCAGTAGAAAGTTATAGAAGCAGAATTGAGGCAATGGAAATCAGAATGAGTGAGACTGAAAATAAAGCACTTGACACCAACATATTTGAGGAAAATCAGATAAAATAATTAAAAAAATGAAGAAACCCTAAGAATTATGTAGGACTCTATCATGAGGAATAACCTACCAGTGATTGTAGTACCAGAACAGGGAGACAATACAGAGAGAACTGTTGAAAATTTGTTGGCAGAAAACATTCCTGATATCATGAAAGATGAGGAGATATCTATCCAAGAAGCTCACCGAACTCCACACAAGGTAGATCCCAAAAGAAAGTCATCAAGACCTATTATAATTAAGCATGCCAAAACTAAAGATAAAAAAAAGAATTTTAAGAGCAGCTAGGGATAAACAAAAAGTCATGTATAAAGGAAAGTCAATAAGAATAAGCTCGGACTACTCAGTAGACACCATGCGGGCAAGAAGGCAATGGGATGACATTTATAAAGGCTTGAAGGAAAAAAAAAAAAAAACTGCCAGCCAAGAACCATCTCTCAAATATTATGGTGAAATTAGGACATTTCCAGATAAACAGAAGCTTAGGGAATTTGTAAAAACCAAGCCAAAATTACAAGAAATACTAAAGGGAGTCCTTCAGTTAGAAAAACAATAACATTAGAAAACAACCCAAGATTAGAATGCAGGACAGAGCAACCAGGTATCAACCCAGATAGGGAAGTCACAAAAATAAATCAAAGCTAAAACACAGAAAATAGGGAAACAGAGACTTCAACATGTAAAAGATGACAATATTAAAACAAAAAAGAGGGACTAAAAAATGTAGTCATAGATCTTTCAATGGAGAGGAAATTAAGACAATATAAAGAAATAAAAGATTGGTTTAAACTCAGAAACTAGGGGTAAAGATTAAGGTAACCACAAAGGAAACTAACAATCCTACACATCAAAATAAAAAACAAGAAAAACATAAGGACTCAGCAAATACAAAATCAACAGCAATGAAAAAGATGAAAAGAAAATACATAAAGAAAAATGACTCAGTACAGAAAATTAAGTGGAACAGAAAAGCTGTCAACAACACACACAAAAAAGAAATACATTAAAATGATAACACTAAATTCATAAAAAAAATTTTTTTTTTTTTTTTACTAAATTCATACCTATCAATAATTACACTGAATGGAAATGGACCAAATGCATCAATGAATAGACAAAGAGTGGCAGAATGGATAAAAAACCACATTCCATCTATGGTCTATACACTGCCTACAGGAGACACATCTTAAACTCAAAGGCACAAACAGAGTAAAACTCAAAGGATGAAAAAATATATATTAAGAAATCAACAATCAAAAAAGAGCAGGAGTGGGGGCCAAGATGGAGGAGTTGTCAGACGCTTCTGGTTGTTTCTATTACAACGAACACCAGAAAAAACAAGTGAATTGATTATATATATGACGAGCTAGGAGCCCTGAACATCAAGGACAAAGTTAATAAATCAGACTGAGAGGCAGGGGACGGGGAGGGAGAGACGGTTCAGAAGAAGTGAGGAGTTGCCAGACCTGACTTGGCAGGAACTGGCATCTCTCAGCCTGATCCCCTGGCGTGACCACGGTGGGGCTGGTGGTAGCGTTCTGGATGAAGTTTTTTCAGCCACAGAGAGTGAGCAGCAGAGTCTACTCGTGCCTCCAGAAGCAGCTAAGAACAGCAGTCTCAGCAAAAGTTAACCGCTTGCATCTAATTTACTGCACAGATCTAAAAGCACCCCTTTTGAAAGAACTCTTTCCCATTTATCTGATCCCTTCTCCTCTGTCCCAGGGCCTGAGCTAGCTTCAGTAGCAGTCGATTTCCCTGGGCCTGAAATAGATTCTGCTGCATGCCCTGAGCCATTCTCCTGGCCTTAGAGAAGGAACAAATTAACAAACTGGAAAAAAATACTCTGCAATCTCCCCTGAGAACTCAGGGCACAAGAAGCTCCTGTCCAGGCACAAGTGGTCCACAGATTTTGAAAGTCTTTCACTCCTTCACAGACCCGAGTGGCCCCATCTCAGCAGCTAGGTCCTTGATGGCATGGTGCAAGGGTGTAAGCCCCTGAGGTCTGACTTTAACTGTTTCAGCTGTGCAGTGGAGAGGTGGATTTTTGACGTTTGACACCACTCTGCCTATTAAGCAGGGTCCTCACCTAATCACATCAGGGGCCTGAGGACTGGTGGCTCTACCCACGCCACTTAGTCACCCATGACATGGGTCCAAGGATAAGTTGTGCCCCCCCAGTCCTTACTAAAAAACATTGGGTGCCCAAGGTCTGGCTGCAGAACCCACCTACTTGTTCGCTCCAGCGAACAGGGATACATGTTCCTCACAGACACTTGGGGGTGAGTTGGCAGCCCTTTGCCTTGCTCAGAGTGTGAGCCCCTGCTGAAACCAGATACCTGTGCATACACCAATCACCACTGCTCCTCTAAGACTGTAGGTGGGAGTCTGCACCACACACCACACACCTAGTGACTGACTACCTGGACACTAGAACTGAATCCATACAAGAAAAGTAAATGAACTCCTAGACTCATATACCTGATAACAGCTCTAGCCATCTGGAGACAGGACATTAGGGCTTCAAAGCTGCTAACAGTCAAGCTACCTCACTCAAGCAGCCTATTTGAGTATATCAAAACAAAACAAAGCAAGAAGCTAGGACACTGTAAGCAAACATAAAATAAATTAATGCAATAACTTATAGATGGCTCAGATACAACAGTCAATATCAAATCACATAAAGAAGCAGACCATGATCACTTCAACAAGCTCCCAAAACAAAGAATTAAGGAATCTTCCGGGTGAAAATATATTCCTGGACTTACCAGAGATAGAATACAAAAGATTAATATACAGAACTGTTCAAGAGATCAGGAAGGATATCAGGCAAAATGTAGAACAAGCCAAGGAACACACAGATAAAGCAGTTGAGGAAATAAAGAAGGTTATTCAAGAGCATAATGAAAAATTTAATAGGCTGCAGGAATCCATAGAGAGACAGCAATAAGAAATTCAGAAAATTAACAATAAAATTTCAGACTTAGCTCGATAGAAAGTCAGAGGAGCAGAATTGAGGAAATGGAAATCAAAATTAGTGAGATAGAAGATAAAACACTTGGCACCAATATATTCAAAGAAAAATCAGATAAAAGAACTCAAAAAAATGAAGAAAACCTTTGAGTCATGAGGGACTCTATCAAGAGAAATAACACAAGTGATTGGAGTACCAGAACAGGGAGGGAAAACAGAAAATACAGAGAGAATTGTTGAAGAGTTGTTGGCAGAAAACTTCCCTGATATTGTGAAAGGTGAGAAGATACCTATCCAAGATGCTTATCGAACCCCACACAAGGTAGATCCCAAAAGAAAGTCTTCAAGACATAATCAAACTTGCCAAAACCAAAGACAAAGAGAGAATGTTAAGGCCAGCTAGGGATAAAAGAAAAGTCACCTACAAAGGAGAGCCAAAAAGAATAAGCTCAGACTACCACGCAGGCAAGAAGGCAATGGGATGATATATAAAGACTTGAAGGAAAAAAAATTGCCAGCCAAGAATTATATATCCAGCAAAACTGTCTCTCAAATATGAAGGTGAAATTAGGACATTTCCAGATAAACAGAAGTTAAGGGAATTTGTAAAAACCAAACCAAAACTACAAGACATACTAAAGAGAGTCCTCTGGTTAGAAAATTAATAACATCAGATAACAACTCAAGACAAGAATGCAGGACAGAGCAACCAGATATCAAACCAGACAGGGAAATCACAAAAGAAATCAAGATAAAATATGCTCAAAACAGGAAAACAGCTATAACATTATGTAAAAGATGAAAATTAAATCAATAAAGAGGGACTAAAAATGTAGTCATAGATCTTTCATATGCAGAGGAAGTCAAGGTGATATAGAGAGCCAAAAGTTTGGTTTAAACTTAGAAAAAAAGGGCTAAATATTGAGGTAACCACAAAGGAAATTAACAATACCACACATCAAAATAAAATACAAGAAAAACATAAAGGCTCAGCAAAAACAAATGCAACAACAATGAAAAAGAAGACAATATATAAAGAATAACTACTCAGAACAAAAAATTAAGTGGAAGAAAAATTGTCAACAACACTGTCTTGATCATCTAGTGCTGCTGTAACAGAAAACACCACAAGTGGATGACTTTAACAAAGAGAAATTTATTCTCTCACAGTCTAGTTGGTTACAAGTCCAAATTCAGGGTGTCAGCTCCAGGGGAAGGCTTTCTGTCTTTGTTGGCTCTGGAAGAAGATCCCTGTCCTCAAACTTCCCCTGGTCGAAGAGCTTACAGGCACAGGGACCCCGTGTCCAAAGAATGCACTCTGCTCCTGGTACTGCTTTTTTGGTGGTATGAGGTCCCCAACTCTCTGCTTGCTTCCCCTTCCTTTTATCTCTTGAGAGATAAAAAGTGGTGCAGGCCACACCCCAGGGAAACTCCCTTTACCTTGGATCAGGGAGGTGTTCCCATTAAGGGTGGTGTTACAATCTCACCCTAATCTTCTTTAGTATAAAATTACAATCACAGAATGAAGGGCAACCACATGATACTGGAAATCATGGCCTAACCAAGTTGATACACACATTTTTGAGGGGACATAATTCAATCCATGACAAACACACACAAAAAAGACATCAAAATGACAGCACTAAACTCCTACCTATCCATAATTATGCTGAATGTAACTGGATTAAATGCACGAATAAAGAGACACAGAGTTGCAGAATGATAAAAAAACACAATATGTCTATATGCTGCCTACAAGAGACACACCTTAGACTTAAAGACACAAATGAACTAAAACTCAAAGGATGGGAAAAAATATGTCAAGGAAACAACAATCAAAAAAGAGCAGGAGTGGCAATATTAATTTCTGAGAAAATAGACTTTAAAAAAAAGTTAAATCCACCACAAAGGGTTAAAGGGACAATATACCGGGAGGATATAACCATATTAAATATTCACACACCCAATGACAGGGCTTCAAGATACATAAAACAAACTCTAACAGCATTGAAAAGTGAGATAGACAGCTCCACAATAATAGTAGGAGACTTCAACACACCACTTTCGGTGAAGGACAGAACATCAAGAAAGAAGCTCAGTAAAGACATGGAAGAGCTAAATGCCACAATCAACCAACTTGACCTCATAGACATACACAGAACACTCCACCCAACAGTAGACAAGTATATTTTCTTTTCCAACGTACATGGAACATTCTCTAGAAGAGACTACATATTAGGTCATACAGCAAGCTTTAACAGAATCCAAAACATCGAAATATTACAAAGCATCTTCTCTGACCATAAAGCGATAAAAGTAGAAATGAATAACAGAAAAAGCAGGGAAAAGAAATCAAACACATGGCAACTGAACAACACCTTCTCCAAAAAGAAGAAAGGGCCAAAATCAAAGGATTATCTCTACAACTTGAACAAATAGAAAGAGAGGAATAATAGAAACCCTCAGGCACCAGAAGAAAGCAAATGATAAAAATTAGAGAAGAATTAAAGGAAATAGAGAATAGAAAAACTACTGAAAGAGTCAACAAAACCAAAAGCTTGTTCCTTGAAAACATCAACATAATCAGTAAAGCATTGGCCAAACTGAAAAAAAGAAAAACAGGAGAGGAAGCAAATAATCAGAATAAGAGATGAGATAGGCGATATCACAACAGACCCAACTGAAACTAAAAGAATCACAACGGAGTACTATGAAAAACTGTACTCCAACAAATTTGAAAACCTGGAGGAAATGGACAAATTTCTAGAAACACTCTGCCTACATAAACTAACACAAACAGAGGTAGAACAACTAAATAAACCTATGACAAAAGAAGAGATTGAAAAGGTAATTAAAAAACTCACAACAAAATAAAGCCCTGGCCTGGAGATTTCTATCAAACTTTCAGAGAAGAGTTAACACCACCACTACCGAAGGTGTTTCAGAGCATAGAAAAGGATAGAATACTCTCAACTCAATGAAGCCAGCATAACCCTGATACCAAAACCAGGTAAAAACACCACAAAAAAAAGAAAGAAAGAAAATTACAGACCAACATCCCTCAGGAATATAGATGCAAAAATTTTAACAAAATTCTAGCCCATAGAATTCAACAACATATCAAAAAAATAATTTACCATGACCTAGTGGGATTCATACCGGGTATACAGGGATGGCCCAACATTAGAAAAACAATTCATGTAATCCATCACATAAATAAAACAAAAGATGAGAACCACATGATCTTATCAATTGATGCAGAAAAGGCATTTGACAAAGTCCAACACCCATTCATGATTAAAAGTCCCGACAAAATAGGAATAGAAGCGAAATTCCTCAACATAATAAAGGGCATTTATACAAAGCCAACAGCCAACATCATCCAAAATGGAGAGAGTCTGAAATCATTCCTCTTGAGAACCGGAACCAGACAAGGATGCCCTTTATCACCACTCTTACTCAACATTGTGCTGGGGGTCCTAGCCAGAGCAATTAGGCTAGAAAAAGAAATAAAGGGCATCCAAATTGCTAAGGAAGATGTAATAGAATCCCTATTTGCACATGACATGATCTTATACACAGAAAACCCTATAGAATCCACAAGAAATCTACTGAAACTGATAGTTCACCAGACTATCAGGATACAAGATAAACACACAAAAATCAGTTGGTGGACTGGACCAAAAGCAAAGAAGCTTCTGGGATAAACTGAATGCTTCAAAGGTCAGCGGAGCAAGGGCGTGGGTTTGAGGACCATGGTTTAAGGGGACTTCTAAGTCAATTGGCAAAATAATTCTATTATGAAAACATTCTGCATCCCACTTTGAAATGTGGCGTCTGGGGGCTTAAATGCTAACAAGCGGCCATCTAAGATGCATCAACTGGTCTCAACCCACCTGGATCAAAGGAGAATGAAGAACACCAAGGTCACACGAGAACTAAGAGCCCAAGAGACAGAAAGGGCCACATGAACCAGAGACCTACATCATCCTGAGACCAGAAGAACTAGTTGGTGCCCGGCCACAATCAATGACTGCCCTGACAGGAAGCACAACAGAGAACCCCTGAGGGAGCAGGAGATCAGTGGGATGCAGACCCCAAATTCTCATAAAAAGACCATACTTAATGGTCTGACTGAGACTAGAGGAATCCCGGCAGTCATGGTCCCCAAACCTTCTGTTGGCCCAGGACAGGAACGAAGACAACTCATCAGACATGAAAGGAACTGGACAGTGCATAGGAGAGAGATGCTGATGAAGAGTGAGCTAATTATATCAGGGGGACACTTGAGACTGTGTTGGCATCTCCTGTCTGGAGGGGAGATGGGAGGATAGAGAGAGTTGGGAGCTGGCAAAATTGTCAAGAAAGGAGAGACTGGAAGGGCTGACTCATTAGGGGGAGAGCAAGTGGGAGTACGGAGTAAGGTGTATATAAACTTATATGGGACAGTCTGACTTGATTTGTAAACGTTCACTTGAAGCTCAATAAAAGTTAATAAAAAAAAATCCGTTGGATTCCTCTACAACAAAGAGAACTTCGAAGAGGAAATCACCAAATTAATACCATCTACAATAGCCCCCAAGAAGATAAAATACTTAGGAATAAGTCTAACCAGAGACGTTAAAGACTTACACAACGAACACTACAAAACGCTACTGCAAGAAACCAAAAAAGACCTACATAAGTGGAAAAATATACCTTGCTCATGGATAGGAAGACTCAACATTGTGAAAATGTCTACTCTGTCCAAAACGATGTGCAGATACAATGCAATACTGATTCAAATCCCAACGTTTCTTTTTATAATTTTTATTGTGCTTTAAGTGAAAGTTTACAAATCAAGTCAGTCTCTCACATATAAACTTATATACACCTTACTATTACTTACTCCCATTTACTCTCCCCCCAATGAGCCAGCCTGCTCCCTCCTTCCAGTCTCTCCTTTTGTAACCATTTTGCCAGTTTCTAACCCCCTCTACCCTTCCATCTCCCCTCCAGACAAGAGATGCCAACATAGTCTCAAGCGTCAACATGGTACAAGTAGCTCACTCCTCACCAGCGTCTCTCTCCAACCCATAGTTCAGTCCAATCCATGTCTGATGAGTTGGCTTCAGAAATGGTTCCTGTCCTGGGCCAACAGAAGGTTTGGGGACCACGACCGCCTGGGTCCTTCTAGTTTCAGTCAGACCATTAGTCTGGTCTTTTTATGAGAATTTGGGGTCTGCATCCCACTATTCTCCTGCTCCCTCGGGGGCTCTCTGTTATGTTCCCTGTCAGGGCACTCATTGGTTCTGGCCAGGCACCATCTAGTTCTTCTGGTCTCAGGATGATGTAGTCTCTAGTTCATGTAGCCTTTTCTGTCTCTTGGACTCATAATCAACCTTGTGAGCTTGGTGTTCTTCATTCTCCTTTTTTCCAGGTGGGTTGAGACTCATTGATGCATCTTAGATGGCTGCTTGCTTGCGTTTAAGACCCCAGATGCCACTCTTCAAAGTGGGATGCAGAATGTTTTCTTAATAGATTTATTTTGCCAATTGACTTAGATGTCCCTTGAAGCCATAGTCCCCAAACCCCTGCCCCTGCTTTGCTGACCTTTGAAGCATTCAGTTTATTCAGAAAACTTTTTTGCTTTCAATTTAGTCCAGTTGTGTTGACCTCCCCTGTATTGAGTGTTGTCCTTCCATTCACCTAAAGTAGGTCTTATCTACTATCTAATCAGTAAATAACCCTCTCCCTCCCTCTCCCCTTTCGTAACCACAAAAGAATGTGTTCTCAGTTTAAACTATTTCTCAAGATCTTAGATCTTATAATAGTGGCCTTATACAATACTTGTCCTTTTGTAACTGACTAATTTCACTCAGCATAATGCCTTCCAGGTTCCTCCATGTTATGAAATGTTTCACAGATTCCTCACTGTTCTTTATTGATACGTAGTATTCCATTGCGTGACTATATCATAAGTTATTTATCCATTCATCTGTTGATGGGCACCTTGCCTGCTTTCATCTTTTTGCTATTGTAAACAGTGCTGCAATAAACATGGGTGTGCATATATCTGTTTGTGTAAAGGCTCTTATTTCTCTAGGATATATTCCAAGGAGTCAAATTCCAACATTTTTTAATGAGATGGAGAAACAAATCATCAACTTTATATGGAAAAGGAAGAGGCCCCAGATAAGTAAAGCATTACTGAAGAAGAACAAAGTGGGAGGCTTCACACTACCTGGTTTTAGAACCTGTTTTACTTCCATGGTAGTCAAAACAGCCTGGTGCTGGTATGACAACAGATACATAGACCAATGGAACAGAATTGAGAATCCAGATGTAAATTCACCCACCTATGAGCAACTAATATTGGACAAAGGCCCAAAGTCCATCAAATGGGGAAAAGAGAGTCTCTTTAAGAAATGATGCTTGCATAACTGGATACTCATGTACCAAAAACTGAAACAAGCCCCATACCTCACACCATGCACAAAAACTAACCCAAAATGGATCAAAGCCCTAAATATAAAATCTAAATGATAAAGATCATGGAAGAAAAAATAGGGACAACCCTAGGAGTCCTAATACATGGCATAAACAGTATATAAAACATTATTAACAATGCACAAGCACCAGAAAAGAAACCAGATAACTGGGAACTCCTAAAAATCAAACACTTATCCTCATCAAAGACTTCACCAAAAGAGTAAAAGACAACTCACAGACTGGGAAAAATATTTTGGCTATGATGTATCCAATCAGGGTCTAATCTCTAAAATCTACAAGACACTGCAAAAACTTCAACAACAACAAGACAAATAACCCAATGAAAAAATGGGCAAAGCATATGAACAGGCACTTCACCAATGAAGACATTCAAGTGGCTAACAGACAGATGAGAGAATGTTCAGGATCATTAGCCATTAGAGAAAATCAAATCAAAACTACAATGAGATACCATTTTACCCTAATAAGGCTTGCATTAATCCAGAAAACACAAAATAATAAATGTTGGAGAGGTTGGTTGTTCAGGGACTGAATCTACTGGTGGGAATATAAAATGGTACAACCACTTTGGAAATAGATTTGGCCCTTCCTGAAAAAATTAGAAATAGGAGTACCATAGGATCCTGCAATCCCACTCCTTGGAATATACCCTAGAGAAAGAAGGGCCATCACACGAATGGATATATGCACACCCATGTTCATTGCAGCACTGTTCACAATAGCAAAAAGTTGAAAACAACCTAGATGTCCATCATGGATGAACTGATAAACAAATTATGGTATATTCTCACAATGGAATACTACACAACTTTAAAGAACAATGATGAATCCTTGAAACATCTCATAACGTGGATGAATCTGCAAGGCATTATGCTGAGTGAAATTAGTCAGTTGCAAAAGAACAAATATTGTTTGAGAACAATCTTATTGGAACTCAGGAAAAGGTTTAAACACATAAGAAAACACTTTTTGATGGTTATGAGGGTGGGGAGGGAGGAAGTGGGGAATCCACTAACTACATACCAAAACCAAAAACCCAATGCCATCGAGTCAATTCTGACTCATAGAGACCCTATAGGACAGAGTAGGACTGTGCTATAGAGTTTCCAAGGAGCACCTGGCGGATTCGAACTGCCGACCCTTTGGTTGGCAGCCGTAGCACTTAACCACTACACCACCAGGGTTTCCACTTACTAGATGGTAGACACGAATTATCTTAGGGGAAGGGAAGGACAACACACAATACAGGGGAAGTCTGTAACACTGGACTAAACCAAAAGCTAAGAAGCTTCCTCAACACAACCAAACTCTTTGAGGGACAGTGTAACGGGGCGGGGGTCTGGGAACAATGTCTTCTGGGACATCTAGGTCAATTGGCATAACAAATTTTATTAAGAAAATGTTCTGCATCCCACTTCGTTGAGTGGCGTTTGGGGTCTTAAAACTAGCGAGTGGCCATCTAAGATGCATCAATTGATCCCAACCCCCATGGAGCTAAGAAGAATGAAGAACACCAAAGACACAAAGGAAAATATTAGCCCAAGAGACAAAAGGGGCCACATAAACCAGAGACTCCATCAGCTTGAGACCAGAAGAACTAGATGGTGTCCGGCTGCCATCAATGATCGCCCTGACAGGGAACACAATAGAGAGTCCCTTAAGGAGCAGGAGAAAAGTGGGGGTGCAGAACTCTAACTCCAGTAAAAAGACCAGACTTAATGGTGTGACTGTGACTGAACAAATCCCAGAAGACATGGCACCCGGACTCTCTGTTAACCCAGAACTAAAACTACTCCCGAAGCCACCTCTTCAGACAAAGAATAGACTGAAGTATAAGACATAAAATGATAGTCATGAAGAGTGTTCTTAGTTCGTGTAGATACAGGAGACTAAATGGGCAGCTCCTGTCCGGAGGCAAGATGAGAAGGCAGAAAGGGATCGGAGTTGGCTGAATGGACATGGGAAATCCGGGGTGGAAAAGAGGAATGTGTGGTCACATTACAGGGATGGCAACTAGGATCACATAACAATGTGTGTATACATTATTTGTATGAGAAACTAACTTGAGCTGTAAACTTTCACCTAAAGCACAATAAAAGAAAAACAGTGATCTTGGAAAGCTAATCTGCATATTCCATAATATAAAAATGCACACATTTTTGGAGACTGTCAAAATATGCCAAAAGGTAACAATTCCTCTGAAGAGCCTAGTTTGAAAGTCTTGAGAAATGCAAATCACTGATTTTCCTGCCTCAATGCCTTCCTAGGCCCACAGTCTGTGAACAAAATGAGACTTCTTATAGAAACAGTCTCTAAATTGGTTTGCAGGCGTTTCAGGGCCTGGCCAAGATAATCCATTTGAGTGTGGGGAGAAAATATCTGAAATTTTTAACATTTATGTTTTTATGGAACTTTATAATGTACTTAATAATTAGTACACTAGTACATGTGCCTAATTTAAAAGAATAAAATGCATATATTGGGATACATTATCATTTGTACCATGTGGAAAACAATAGTACCTAATTCACAGGATTTTGTCAAGATTAAATGAGTTAATAAATGCTACACATGAGAGTGCTAAGTTAAAAGATGCTGTTGTTGTGTGCCTTTGAATCGATTCTGACTCATTGCAACCCTATAGGACAAAGTAGAACTGCCCCATAGGGTTTCCAAGGAGCAGTTGGTGGATTCGGACCGCTGACGTTTTGGTTAACAGCCTGAGCTCTTAGCCCCATAGGGTTTCCAAGGAGCAGTTGGTGGATTCGGACTGCTGACCTTTTGGTTAACAGCCTGAGCTCTTAACCCCTTTGCCATCAGGGCTTTGCCTAGAAGATAGTAAGCACTATATAAGGATGAGGTATTATTATTATAGAGCTGAGCTGTAGGAGATTTGGTGAGCTCTCCTCCAAGGAATAAAAGGGGAGAGCGGTACTCAATAAATGTTAGCTATTATTAATGCAATAGCCAAAGCTCTATATCCTCAAATCCCATTGAAATGACAGCAGGAGTATTAAAATAAGAATAAATCAATATCAACACTGGAAAATTTGGTAGGTGACATTAATGAACCAGCGACTATGAAAAATTTCTACACATTATCATGTACATGAGAGTGGGTTGACAGTGAACGCTCACAGGACCAAGGAACTGCAGTGCAGTACAGATGGAGAAAAAGAATGATGGAAAATGAAAATACAAAATTCTGGACAAATTCCAGAAACAGAAGAGGTTTACTTGAGGGCATAGATATGGGGATGGTCAGAGGAATAAGTAATTTTAAAATGCTAGGGAGTCTTAACTATAGAATATGACACAACAAACACAGAAGCTCCATATCTTCAACGCAAGGTCCTGGGAAGACTGAAGAAAAATCTGTACGAAAGTATATCCCCACCCACTCATTTGAGCCAGGTCTTCAGCAAGTGTCAGTCCAATTCACTACGAGTGGAAGAGTTAACATCACAAGAGCTAGAAAACTCACGCCAACTACTAAATCTGGTCCGATAAAACCCTCATTTGTGAAAATGAATAGAAAACTAAAATTCATCAGACTTTAAGGAAAAACAACAGAAATAAAGGCACATAAGATCAGAGGAACCAACCTCTAAACAAACCAAGTTACCAGATAAAACAGACGCCCTTTGAAAACTCTATGGGGCAGTTCTATGCTGTCCTGTAGGGTCGGTACGAGTTGGAATCAATGGCAACGTGTTTTGGTTTTATGTATACATAACTACGGGTAGTCCCCAACCCATGACGTGTTTGTGTTATGACTTTATTATGTATAAGGAGCCCTGATCACATAGTGGTTAAGAGCTTGACTGCTAACGGTAAGGTCGGCAGTTCAAATCCACCAGTTAAAAAAGCTCCTTGCAAACCCTATGTGGCAGTTTTACTCTCTTCTATAGGGTCACTATGAGTCAGAATTGACTTGATGGCAACTGGTTTGAATTTTTTTGATATATTACGTGTATCTATAGTCACTGTCTGAGTTATCTAGTGCTGCTACAACAGAATTACCACGAGTCGATGGTTTTAACAAACAGAAATTTATTCTCTCGTAGTCTAGGAGGCTAGAAGTCCATATTCAAGGTGCCAGCTCCAGGGGAAGGCTTTCTCTCTCTGTTGGCTCTGGGGGAAGGTCCTGTCATCAATCTTCCCCTACTCTAGGACTGTCTCAGTGCAGGGGCCCTGGGGCCAAAGGATGCACTCTGCTTTTGGCTCTGCTTTCTTGGTGGTAGGATGACCCTCTGTCTGTCTGTTGGCTTCTCTTTTTTGTATCTCAAAAGAGACTGAGTCAACATACAACCTAATCTTGTAGATTGAGTCCTGCCTTATTAACATAACTGCCTCTAACTTTGCCTCATTCATATCATATAGGTAGGATTTACAACACACAGGAAAATCACATCACATAACAAAATGGTAGACAATCACAAAATACTGGGAATCATGGCCTAGCCAAGTTGACACACATTTTTGGGGTACACAATTCAATCTATAACAGTTACAAAGTAACTATTATTTCCATTTAATGACACCTACATGAATTAATTTATTTGATGAACATTTTTTGTCAGTTTTTTCCTTGAACAATTTTACTTCAGAGAACTGATGGACAGGGCCAACCTCACAGACTATAAAACTCATCACTGCATAATACCCATTCAAATGGTAATAATAATTCTCGGTTATCTCCCCCCTTTTTGTAATGTATCCATGGCTTCTATTTTCCTTTCACTCTTTGGCAGTTTCACGGCTCATTAGCACATCTATCAGATAGTGAACAAGAAAAACAAGAGAAAAAGTTGAAACAAATCATATAGTTTTATTATTCATCATCAGGTCTCAAAAAGCAGCTGTAGGAAGAGATTGAAATTAATGTATGAATGGATATTTTGGATTATCTCAGTTTTAGTAGTGTCCACATATCACAAAATTAATCAACTTTAATACTGGCAAAACCAAATTACCTAGTGTTTTTGCTCTTATATATTTGCTAGACTGCTCTTTCAATGGAACAAATGGCAGAATATTTCTTATGTATTCATGTCACTGCCATTCAATTCAGCAACATATATTTAAGTTTTTTTTTTTTTTTGTACCTGGTAGAATGCCTACTATGGAACTGGCAGAAACAAAAGACATATTTTATGTGGCCCCTGCCCTCAGGGAATTTATGAACCAGTTAGGGAGTCTGGCTTACTCACCCAAAACAGATGCTAAGGTAAGCCAGTAAACCATGGTGTAACAATGATAAAGCCAAAATGTGTACTAATGAATAAAATAATGAAAGAAAATATAAAAGACTTATTTGACATGCTATAGCTTATTTTTGAAATTAACTATTATGGTGTTTCCATGCCAATAACGAGTCCATCAGTAACAGATTAATTAGAGGTAGTTTCTTTGTTTTTATCAAGCATGGAGTCAACCAATACTTTGCTGAATGGTTCAAATTAAATTTTTATTATAGAGAATATCACCAATCTGATAGGCTTAGATATGTTTAGGTTTCTGATATAATTAAATGTTCTGATCTAATTGTTTGTCCAAAGGAGGAAACCCTTTAAACAATATAAAACATCATTTATATGCCCCCAATATTCATTTTTCTTTGAATGTTTCTATTTGGCTTGACATAAGCTCTATTCTTTGAGTCTTTGTCAGTATGTTGGGGAAATGTGGCTTATACTAGTGTTTTCCAAAATTATTTGGTTAATATTATTTGGGCAAAATCCTGAGTAATTAATATATTTAACAAATATTTTTAAATAGCATGTTATATAGAATATTACTCATTCTCCCTACTTCTCCTTTTTTCAATAAAAACTGGCTCATCTTTTAAAAGTAGTAAGACAATACCACTTTCTATGAGGAAGCAATGAGAAAATACCTGATATTTATAAAACATTATAGCAAAATTATGATTAAGTATTAAATAAAAAGATCTCATATGCTATCATAGGGTAAGAAATCATATCTGAATTTTGACACACAAGAATATTATTTAATTTTTTAAGGTTGCAACTTCTTTTGTTGATTGTGCTCTCTTAACTGGGAGTGTGTATATATAATGATAATGAGGGCTAGGTGATGGAATCCATCCAGCTGTTTGTCAGGAAGAGAGACATCTGGATACTTTGAAAAACCAATTTTCCGCTTTTCCACCTCCTCAGAAAGTGGGAACAACTTGGTTGAAATCCATACCCATTACCCCTCCGCCTGTAAAAACAAGTGATATTTCATGCCTTATGTATGGTGATTCTGGTATCATCATTTTCATTAAAAATAAATAAATAAACAGCAAAGAAGAAACTTAGCAAAACAATTACCAAGTATTTGTTAAGATTTACCTTATGTAATTTCCTTTAATATTCTATTAAAGTTACTGGTCGGTTTAGTTAAAATGATCTGCTTCATATCACCCAATTAAAAACAATAGAATGTCTTGTACTACTTCTATCTACACAAAATCTAATCAACACAAAGCAAAATGAGAAGTTCAATCAACTCACTGTTTAGGCTACAGGAAGCCAAATTACCAGTTTGATTGTTCCTCACTGAAATGGCCAGATCTTTTGGATTGTATAGACATGGCCTAAAAAACTACTCAACCACTTAATATCAACTGGTTGTAGCCAAAGATGGGGATTTACATACCTAACCACACCCACACAAAAGGGAATATACCCTTTGCATAAAGTGAAGCACACTTGTATAATTTTAGATCGTATGGCAGTAGCAATATTTTATCTTTCACAGAAATTATGAGGACAAACTGCAGTCACATAAAACAGAATCTTGTTTTACCTAAGCTCTGATGAATTAAGGTAATTTACTGTGCATAGTTTTTGCATGTGTTTAAAATGCCAAGGAGATTTATATGTATGTGTGTGTGTGTATGTATACTTTTTTTTGAATTAGTGATCTAAAGATTTTCCTGATGATAGACTGTGAGCTCCAGGCCTCAATTTTAAAAGTAAATGTGGTGAAAGATTTACAATTCAAAGGAAAAAAAAAAACGAACAAAAATGCCCTTAAAAACCCAGCTGTCTACCTGACTGATCCAAGAAAATGAACACTGAAAACAAACAGCTGCCCTATAGTAGACTTTGTGTTAAAACTAATCACTCTGAGCATAATGAATTTATTTTTTCTTGTGCTTATTATGAACTTGGCAAACTTTGTCTGGTATAAATATTTAAATGTAACAATGAAGAGAAACAGCAATGGTCCAGCATCCAAGAGAAAGCCAGAAATACTGTGGGAACTTTAAGGTTTCTGAGAAAGCTTGCTTAGAGTTAAGAACCTCTTTATCCTTATGTTCCTATTGAATTTAGTGAAAGAGTATGAATAGCACTGTGGAGCATAAAAAAATGGAGATACACAGAAATGAGAGAGTAAAAACAGACAAACTGGTGGAGAGGAGAGGAGAGAAGGGGTAGAGAGGGGACAGGAGGGGAAAGAAATGGAGGAGAGAAGAGAGGCTTTAGCAGAGAGTGGTAATGTAGCACTGGTAATCTTTTTTATTATTTTTGTTGTGATTTAAGTGAAAGTTTACAAATCAAGTCAGCCTCTCGTACAAAAATTCTGTCAGTTTCTTGTACTGTGTGTTGTTGTGATGCTCCCAGCTATGCCACCGGTATTCAGATAACACCAGGGTCACCCATGGAGGACAGGTTTCAGCTGAGCTTCCAGACTAAGACACACTAGAACACTAGGAAGAAAGACCCAGCAGTCTACTTCTGCAACGCATTAGCCAGTGAAAACCTTATGAATAGCAGTGGAACATTGTCTGATATAGTGCTGGAAGATGAGCCCCCCAGGTTGGAAGGCACTCAAAAGATGACTGGGGAAGAGCTGTCTCCTCAAAATAGAGTCAACCTTAAAGATGTGGATGGATTAAAATTTTGGGGACCTTCATTTGCTGATGTGGCACGACTCAAAATGAGAAGAAACAGCTGCAAACATCCATTAATAATCGGAACCTGGAATGTACGAAGTATGAAACTGGGGAAATTGGAAATCATGAAAAATGAAATGGAATGCATAAACATCAATACCCTAAGCATTAGTGAGCTGAAATGGACTGGTATTGGCCATTTTGAATAGGCAACTCCTATAGTCTACTATTATGGGAATGACAACTTGAAGAGGAATGGTGTTGCATTCATTGTCAAAAAGAACATTTCAAGATCTATCCTGAAGAACACTGTCAGTGATAGGACAATATCCATACACCTACAAGGAAGACCACTTAATACGACTATTATTCAAAATTGTGCACCAATTGCTAAGACCAAAGATGAAAAAATAGAAAATTTTTATCAGCATCTGCAGTCTGAAATTGAACATGCAATCAGGGTGTGTTGGTAATTACTGGTGATTGGAATGCGAAAGTTAGAAACAAAGAAGATGGATCAGTAGTTGGAAAATATGGCCTTGGTGATAGAAACAATGCCATAGATCCAATGATAGAATTTTGCAAGAACGACTTCTTCATTGCAAATACCTTCTTTCACCAACATAAATGGTGGCTGTACACATGGACCTCACCAGATGGAACACACAGGAATCAAACTGACTACATCTGTGGAAAGAGACAATGGAAAAGCTCAATATCATCAGTTAGGACAAGGCAAGGGGCCGACTGTGGAACAGACCATCAATTGCTCATATGCAAGGTCAAGCTGAAACTGAAGAAAATCAGAACAAGGCCATGAGAGCCAAAATATGACCTTGAGTATATCTCACCTGAGTGTGGAGACCATCTCAAGAATAGATTTGATGCACTGAACACTAGTGACCACAGAGCAGATGACTTGTGGAATGACATCAAGGACATTGTACATGAAAAAAGCAAGAGATCATTGAAAAGACAGGAAAGAAAGAAAAGACCAAAAGGGAGGTCAAAGGAGATTCTGAAACTTGCTCACGAATGTCGAGCAGCTAAAGCAAAAGGAAGAAATGATGAAGTAAAAGAACTGAATAGAAGATTTCAAAGGGCAGCTCGAGAAGACAAAGTAAAGGATTATAATGACATGTGCAAAGAGCTGGAGATAGAAAACAAAAAGGGAAGAACATGCTTGGCATTTCTCAAGCTGAAAGAACTGAAGAAACAATTCAAGCCTTGAGTTGCAATAGTGAAGGATTCTAAGGGGAAAATATTAAAAGATGCAGAAAGCACCAAAGAAGATGGAAGGAATACACAGAGTGATTATACCAAAAAGAATTAGTCGATGTTCAACCATTTCAAGAGGTAGCATATGATCAGGAGCCAATGGTACTAAAGGAAGAAGTCCAAGCTGCTCTGAAGGCATTGCGAAAAGCAAGGCTCCAGGAACTGACAGAATATTAGTTGAGATGTTTCAACAAATGGATGCAGTGCTGGAGGTGCTCACCAGTCTTTGCCAAGAAATATGGAAGACAGCTTCCTGGACAACTGACTGGAAGAGATCCATATTTATGCCTATTCCCAAGAAAGGTTACCCAACCGAAAGGGGAAATTATAGAACAATATCATTAATATCACACGCAAGCAAAATTTTGCTAATGATCATACAAAAATGGCTGCAGCAGCATATCGACAGAGAACTTCCAGAAATTCAGGCTGCTTTCAGAAGAGGATGTGGAACCAGGGCAATCATTGCTGATGTCAGATGGATCCTGGCTGAAAGCAGAGAATACCAGAAGAATGTTTACCTGTGTTTTATTGTCTATGCAAAGGCATTCGACTGTGTGGATCATAACAAATTGTGGATAACATTGTGAAGAATGGGAATTCCAGAACACTTAGTTGTGCTCATGAGGAACCTTTACATAGACCAATAGGCAGTTGTTCCGACAGAACAAGGGGACACTGATTGGTTTAAAATTAGGAAATGTGTGCATCAGGGTTGTAGCCTTTCACGATACCTATTCGATCTGTATATTGACCAAATAATCCAAGAAGCTGGACTATATGAAGAAGAACCGGGCATCAGGATAGGAGGAAGACTCATTAACAACCTGTGTTATGCAGATGACACGACCTTGCTCAAAGTAAAGAGGACGCGGAGCATTTACTAATAAAGATCAGAGAATACAGCCTTCGCTATGGATTGAACCTTAACATAAAGAAAACAAAAATCCTCACAACTGGACCAATGAGCAAAATCATGATTAATGGAGAAAAGATTGAACTTGTGAAGGATTTCATTTTACTTGGATCCACAATCAACAGCAATGGAAGCAGCAGTCAAGAAATCAAAAGACGCATTGCATTGAGTAAATCTGCTGCAAAGGACTTCTTTAAAGTGTTGAAGAGCAAAGATGTCACCTTGAAGACTAAGGTGCACCTGACCCAAGCCACGGTATTTTCAATTGCATCATATGCATATGAAAGCTGGACAATGAATAAGGAAGACCGAAGAAGAATTGACGCCTTTGAATTGTGGTGTTGGCGATGAATATTGAATATACCATGGACTGCCAAAAGAATGAACAAATCTGTCTTGGAAGATGTACAACCAGAATGCTCCTTAGAAGCGAGGATGGTGAGACTGTGTCTTATATACTTTGGACATGTTGTCAGGAGGGATCAGTCCCTGGAGAAGGACTTGGCAAAGTACAGGGTCAGCGGAAAAGAGGAAGACCCTTAATGAGGTGGATTGACACAGCACCGGCAACAATGAGCTCAAGCATAACAACGATTGTAAGGATGGTGCAGGACCAGGCAGTGTTTCGTTCTGTTGTGCATAGGGTTGTTATGAGTTGGAACTGAGTCGACAGCACCTAACAACAACAACATATACTCCTAGTTGTTCTCCCCCTAATGAGACAGCACACTCCTCTCCACCCTCTATTTCTGTGTCCATTCAGCCCGCTTCTGTCCCCCTGTGTCTTCTCATCTCCCCTCCAGACAGTAGTGGCCCACATAGTCTCATGTGTTTACTTGAGCCAAGAAGATCACACCTCACCAGCATCATTTCCTATCTTATAGCCCTGTCCAATCTCTGTCTGAAGAGTTGGCTTTGGGAATGGTTCCTTTCTTCGGCTAACAGAAGGTCTGGAGAGCAAGACCTCCAGGATCCTTCTAGTCTCGGTCAGACCATTAAGTCTTGTCTTTTTACTAGAATTTGAGGTCTGCAAGCTGCTGCTCTCCTGCTCCCTCAGGGGTTCTCTATTGTGTTCCCTGTCAGGGCAGTCATCAGTTATAGCCAGGCACCATCTAGTTCTTCTGGTCTCAGACTGATGTAGTCTCTGATTTACTTGGCCTTTCTGTCTCTTGGGCTCATAATTACCTTGTGTCTTTGGTGTTCTTCATTCTCCTTTGCTCCAGGTAGGTTGAGACCAATTGATTCATCTTAGATGGCTGCTTGGTAGCGTTTAAGACCCCAGATACCACTCTTCAAAGTGGGATACAGAATGTTTTGTTAATAGATTTTATAATGCAAATTTACCTAGATGTCCTCTGAAACTGTGGTCCCCAAATCCCCACCTCTGCTACTTTTGGTTTAGTCCAGTTCTGCTGACCTCTCCTGTATTGTGTGTTGTCTTTCCCTTCACCTAATATAGTTCTTGTCTACTATCTAATTAGTGAATACCCCCACCCTCCCTTCTTCCCCACTCTCTTAACTATGAAAGAATATTTTCTTCTCTGTTTCAACTATTTCTCGAGTTCTTATAATAGTGGTCTTATACAATATTTGTCCTTTTGCAACTGATTAATTGCACTCAGCATAATGCCTTCCAGATTCCTCCATGTTATTAAATGTTTAACAGATTCCTCACTGTTCTTTATCAATGCGTAGTATTCCCCAATGTGTGAATACACCATAATTTATTTATCCATTCATCCGTTGATGGGCACCTTGGTTGCTTCCTTCTTTTTGCTATTGTAAACAGAGCACTGGCATTCCTGAAGTGCAAGGTCATGAGTAGCCATGGCCTAAGCTGTCAAATGAAATTAGGTTTACCCTTCTCAAGGTCATCAAGGAATCTTGGATATAGAACAAGGTAAATGATTTCCTGTGATACTACACGCAAAGATGTATTCAACACGCCAGTATTTCTTCTTGAATTTACCATCATGTTTCCCAAAGATTTCTTGGTTACATACTTTAAGTAAGTCTTAAAGCTTTTACTTTTTATTTTTCAAGACAAAGCTACTAAGGAAATTTTTAGAGGAAAAGAAAATAGGACTAAGTTAAGCATATTAGTGCTGTTCTACAAGATTCTTATATCACAAATTCTCAATCACAGAAAATTGCATTAGCACGTCTGTTTTCATAAGCAGCATATATGGAAAATGAGTGAAGCATAAAAAAGTCAATACTGTGACATGATTTTATACAGAAAAATTCAGCTAGCAAGGCCCACAACGCTTAGAAGTGCAAGAGGCATATAGTCATATGAAACCAGTTTCCTTATGATGTTATTGTATCATTTTTAGCATTATAACCCTCAAACGTCAATGAGGAGCATACAGATTAAAGTAACAATATTGCCACTTCCTCTGGGGGGAACACATATGTTCTTTTCTGTAATGTCATCATTTATTTGGAGGAATTGGAATTATATTATCTTATAAAGTTAAATAAGTACCTAGAGTAGAGTTTTCACTAAGTAAATCTTCAGTATACACATGACGGTGCTCCTTCCTACTCTCAATTTAATAGCATAATCATTAGTACTACTATTCTGATTACTTTTCATGTAAATAATGCCTTCTTTTGAGTATCTCAAATTGTCAAATAAAGTGTTTAATTATATTCTAGAATATGATTCTGCTTAATACTACAAATGGGCATTAACAATAATTCATAAACTTTCTCAGAAAGCTTTATCTGTAAAGATCACTTGCTGCCTCTTACATAGTACCTAGAACATCAACTCAATAAATGTTTGTTAATTGAATAAATTGATTCAAAAGCAATACTATTTTTATTAGAAATAATAATTACATTATTACCAAACCAGTACATTTACTTTTTTCTTTCTATTACATCTTCTTAAAAAAAAAAGTTTTCAGCTTGCTTTTACTGAGCTATAAATGCATTAAAATTATAAAAGAAGGGAGAAATAGACAACAACCAACAATAGTTGGAGGATGGTGTGGAGGCTGGGAGAGACATATTGAGCTTCCTGGTAGTCAAAGTAAAGAAAGAAAATAATAATGTATTAACTCTTATTTTCTAATAAAAATGAACAAAAGCAACATCAAGTGCTTAAGAAATACGTACAAATTAAACATTGATATAGGATGTATAATGATGTAACTGGAGACTCAACAATAGCAAGGAGAGAAGGAAGAGCAAAACATGAATAGAGTTTTATTATGTTGATGTTGTGTGTTACTTTTTGTTTGTATGTTAAATGTTGGCAGCAAGCTGAAGAAAGTTGTTGCAATTGTAAGTTGTTCAATGTAATATATGTGGTAACCACTAAGAAAATAATTAGAAAAACACACAGAAAGGAAGAAGGAAAAAATAAAAAAGGTTCAACACAACAAAATGCAGCCAAACACAAAAAATAATATAAATATAGGAAAAATGGGACAAAGAAGATATAAAATACACAGGAAAACAATTAGCAAAATGAATGATATAGGTACTTCATTTTTAGTAATTTCCTTCAATATAAATGGTTTAAACTCATAATTCAAAAGGCAGAGCATGACAGAATGGATTAAAAAAAGATAACAATGATCCATCCTTATGCTGCCTACAAGAGACATACCTTAGATACAAGGATACAAACTGACTGAAAGTAAAAGGATGGAAAAGAATATTCCATGCAGCTAATAAGCAAAAAAGGGCAGGAGGGGCCATACTGATATCAGATAAAATAGACTTTAACTCAAAATCTGTTGTAAGGGATCAAGAAGGACAGGGCATTACATAATAATGAAAGGGTCAATTCATCAAGAAGATATAAAAATTAAAAATGCATATGCTTCTAACATTATTGCTCCAAAATATATGAAACAAACACTGACTGATATGAAAGGAGTAATAGACAACTCTGCAATAACTGTTGGGAACTTCAATATACCACTTTCAATTCTGTACAGAACATCTAAAAAGAAGATCAGTAAAGGCATAAACCAAAAGCCAAACCTGTTGCCATTGAGTCAATTCTGACTCCTAGCAACCCTATAGAACAGAGTAAAACTGCCCCATAGGGTTTCCAAGGAGCAGCTGATGGATTTGAATTGCCAACCTTTTTTAGTTAGCAGCTGAGCTCTTAACCATGGTACAACCAGGGCTCCAGTAAGGACACAGAGGACTTAAATAATACCATAAGCCAATAAGACCTAATGGACATGTATAGAACTCTCCACCCATCATCAGAACAATACACATTTTTCTCCTGTGCACATGATGCTTTTTAGAATAGACTATATGCTAGGCTGCAAAACAAGTCTGTACAAATTTTAAAAGATTGAAATTGTACAAAGTATCTTCTCTGACCACAGGAGAATAATATTAGAAATTAACAGCAGAACAAAATGAAAATGAAAACATATCATACCAAAATTTATGGAATGCAGGAAAGATAGTCCTCAGGGGAAAATTTATACCAATAAATGCCTACATTAAAAAAAAGAAGAAAGGGCTCAAATAAATAGTCTAACTCTGCAGCTAGAAGAGCTAGAGAAAGAAGAGCAAACTAAACCTAAAGTTACTAGATGAAAAGAAATAAGAAAGATCATAGCAGAAATAAGTGAAATAGAGAACAGGAAAACAGAAGAGAGAATCAACAAATCCAGAAGTTGGTTCTTTGAAAGATCGATAAAATCGACAAACTTCTTTGTAGGCTGACAAAGAAGCAAATAGAGAAGATGTAAACAACCAAAATAAGAAATGAAAGCAGAGACATTGCAACTGACCCAAGTGAAGTAAAAAGGATCATAGCAGAATACTATGAATAATTGCATTCCAACGAAATTGATAACGTTGATGAAATGGACTAATTCCAAGAAGTACATAACCTGCCTAAACTAATTCAAAAGGAAGTGGAAAACCTCAACAGACCCATAACAAGCAAAGAGATTGAATCAATAATAAAAAGCCTCCCAAAAAAGAAAAGTCTGCTATCAGATGGCTTCACTGGGGAATTCTACCAGATATTTAGAGAAAAACTGACACCAATCCTGTTCAAAGACTTCCAGGAAGTAGAGGAAGAAGGGATATTCCCAAACTCTTTCTATGAAGCCAGCATTACCCTGGTGCTGAAGCCAGACAAAGACACCACGAAAAAAGAAAACTACAGACCAATATTCCTTATGAATATAGATGCCAAAATTCTCAACAAAATATTAGCATACAGACTCCAACAGCATATTAAAAGAATTACAAACCATGATCAAGTGAGATTTATTGCAAGAATGCATGGTTGGTTCAACATTAGAAAATCAGTCAGTATAATACATCATGTTAATAGAACAAAGGAAAAGACCCACATGATCATCTCAGTCAATGCAGAAAAGACCTTTTATAAAATCCAGCACCCTTTCTTGACAAAAACTCTCAACAACATTGGAATAAAAGGGAAGTTCCTCCATATGATTAAGGGCATTTATGAAAATCAACAGCCAACATTACCCGTTACCCACTGCTGTCGAGTATATTCCGACTCATAGCAACCCTATAGACAGAGTAGAACTGCCCCATAGAGTTTCCAAGGAGCTCCTGGTAGATTTGAACTGCTGACCTTTTTTGGTTAGCAGCTGTAGCACTTAACCACTACACCACCAGCATTTCCACAGCCAACATTAAACCCTTGAAAACAGGAACAAGACAAGGATGCCCACTCTCACCACTTCTATTTGATATTGTACTAGAAG
Organism: Loxodonta africana; assembly: GCF_030014295.1. NCBI lineage: Eukaryota > Metazoa > Chordata > Mammalia > Proboscidea > Elephantidae > Loxodonta > Loxodonta africana. The sequence continues at coordinate 148,051,276 of NC_087369.1, forward strand.
TCCTCGCCAGAGTAATAACCCAACCCACTGCCGTCGAGTCGATTCCGACTCATAGCGACCATATAGGATAGAGTAGAAGTGCCCCACAGAGTTTCCAAGGAGCACCTGGTAGCCAGAGCAATAAGGCAAGAAAAATAAATAAAAGATATCCAAATTGGAAAGGTAAAACTATTTGCAGATGATATGATCCTATATATGTTGTTGTTGTTGTTGTTAGGTGCCGTCAAGTTGGTTCCAACTCATAGCGACTCTATGCACGACAGCACGAAAAACTGCCCGGTCCTGCGCCATCCTTACAATCGTTGTTATGCTTGACCTCATTGTTGCAGCCACTGTGTCTATCCACCTCGTTGAGGGTCTTCCTCTTTTCCGCTGACCCTGTACTCTGCCAAGCATGATGTCCTTCTCCAGGGACTGATCCCTCCTGACAACAAGCCCAAAGTATGTAAGACGCAGTCTCGCCATCCTTGCCTCTAAGGAGCATTCTGGCCCCACTTCTTCCAAGAGATCCTATATATAGAAAATCCCAAATAATCTACTAAAAAGCTCCTTGAATTAATAAAGACATTTGCAGGACAAAAAGTCAATATGCAAAAATCAGTTGGGTTTCGGCACACCAGTAATGAGAAATCTGAAAAGATTAAGAAAACAACCCCATTAACAATAGCATCTAAATGAATAAAATATCTAGAAATATATTTACCCAGGGATGTGAAAGACTTATACAATTAAAATGATAAAACATGACTGAATAATACTAAAGAATACCTAAATAGATGGAGAGATGTTCCATGTTCATGAATTGGAAGACTTAATACTTCCAGGATGTCAATACTACCCAAAGCCATATACAGATATAATGCAATCTCAATCAAAATTCCAACAGCATTCTTTACAGAAATAGAAAAAATAACCCTCAATTTTAGATGGAAAGACAAGAGACCTCAAATAGCCAAAGCAATTTTGAAGAAAAAAGTAGGAGTTCTCACACTTCCTGACTTGAAAACATATTACACAACTACAGTAATCCAAACAGCCTAGCACTGGTTTAATGATGGACACATAGACTAATGGAATAGAATTGAAAATCAATAAATAACTCCAAACATCTATGGTCCACTGATTTTCAACAAGGTGCCAAATCAATTCAGCAGGGAAAGAATAGTCTCTTCAACAAATGGTGCTAGCAAAACTGGATTTCCACATGTAGAAAAATGAAACAAGATCCACACCTCATGCCATACACAAAAACTATTTTGAAATGGATCAAGGACCTAAATCTAAAGCAATAAAGTTTTTGGAAGAAAATATAGGAGCGGAGCTTTGGGACATAATTTTTTCCAATGATAGATTATCAAACACAAGAACGAATGTACAAGCAACAGAAAACAAAATGGATAACTAGGACATCATAAAAGTTAAATACTTGTGTTCCTCAAAAGAATTTATCAAAAGAGTAAAGAGAACATACACAATGTGAAAAAAATCTTCCAGAATGGTAGAACCTATAAGGGTCTAATACCTAAAACATATGGAAAGCTTCTACCACTTAACAACAAAGAGACAACCCAATCAAAAACTGGGTAAAGGACATGAACAGACACTTCAACAAAGAGGGTATTCAAATGGCCAACAGACACATGAAATGGTACTCAACATCATCAGCCATCAGAGAAATGCAAATCAAAACCACAATGATACCATTTCACTCCCACTACAATGGCTAAGATTAAAAAAAAAAAGGAAAATAACAAGGGCTGGAGGGGATGTGGAGAAATTTGAACCCTCATCTATTGCTGCTGGGAATGCAAAATGGTACAGCCATTGTGGATAATAGTCTGGCAGTTTCTCAAAAAATTAAAAGTACATCTGCCATTTGACCCAGCAATTTGACTCATAGATATATACCCTAGGGATCTAATAGAAGTGACACAAACAGACATATGCACACCTACGTTCATTTCAGCACTATTCACAACAGCAAAAAGTGGAAACAACCCAAGTGTCCGTCAATGGTTGAATGGATAGGTAAAATGTGGTACATACATACAATGGAATACTACTCAGCGATAAAGAAAAATGAGTTTCTGAAACACCTTACAATGTAGATGAACCTTCAGGACATTATGTTGAGTGAAATAAGTCAATCGCAAATAAACAAATATTGTATGTTCTCAATTTTATGAAATGTCATTAACAACAACCTACAATATGCAGATGACACGACCTTGCTTGCTGAAAGTGAAGAGGACTTGAAGCACTTACTGATGAAGATCAAAGACCACAGCCTTCAGTATGGATGACACCTCAACATAAAGAGAACAAAAATCCTCACAACTGGACCAATATGCAACATCATGATAAACGGAGAAAAGACTGAAGTTGTCAAGGATTTCATTTTACTTGGATCCACAATCAACAGCCATGGAAGCAGCAGTCAAGAAATCAAAAAATGCATTGCATTGCACAAATATGCTTCAAAAGCCCTCTTTAAAGTGTCAAAAAGCAAAGATGTCACCTTGAAGACTAAGGTGTTCTCAGTCACCTCATATGCATGCAAAAGCTGGACAATGAACAAAGAAGACAAAAGAAGAACTGACATCTTTGAATTATGGTGAATTATGAATATACCATAGACTGCCAGAAGAATAAACAAATCTGTCTTGGAAGAAGTACAGCCAAAATGCCCTTAGAAGCAAAGATGGCAAGACTTCATCTCAGGTACTTTGGGCATGTTATCAGGAGAGACTAGTCCCCGTAGAAGGACATCATGCTTGGTGAAGTAGAAGGTCAGTGAAGAAGAGGAAGACCTTCAGTGAGATGGATTGACACAGGGCTGCAACAACGGGCTCAAGCAGAACAATGTTTGTGAGGATGGTACAGGACTGGGCAGTGTTTCATTCTGTTGTACATAGGGTCGCTGTAAGTGGGAACAAACTCGATGGCACCTAACAACAACAATGTTCATTAGTAGTTACCGGGGTGGGGGGAGAGGGAGAAGTACTCTCTAGGTACTAGTCACTTTTTGTTTATAGAAATGGGAAAGGTGGTACAGAATATGGGTGAAGTCGGCACAGTATGACTCATGTAACAGATATCAATAGACTGTAGGGAAAAGAGATGAATGGGCCAATGCTAGGTTGTGCATGATTTTTCAACGATAAAAGCAATAAGGAAAATGGGGGCTACAGGTGCTGATACTAATTAGACATAATCATCTTATGGGATTAGTTCTCTTGGTTTGGGGGCTCAGGGCCATGGTCTTCTGAGCAATGCAGTCAATTGGCATAATACCGTTTTAAAAATTTATGGTTTACATCCCAGTATAGTGAGCAGTGTCTGGCATCTTAAAAGCTTATGAACGGCCATCTAAGATACAACTATTGGTCTTTATTCTTCTGGAACAAAAGAGAAAGAAGGAAAGCCAAGAATTAGATAAGGAACTGGACTACAGGACTAATTGTCTACAGGAATCACTGCCTCCTCCACCTTGAGACCACAACTAGGTCGTGCCCAGCTACCACTACTGAACATTCCGATGAAGAATACAATAGATGAATCCGGATAAAAAAGGAGAAAAATGTAGAACAGAACTTCAAATTCTTAAAGGATCCAGACTTACTAGACCTATTTAGGCTGGAGGAGTCCCGGAAACTATAGCCCTGTGTTGTTTTTCAAACCTTGAATTGAAACTATCCCCTGAAGTCACCTTAAAACTAAGTAACAGTTTAACTCAAAAGGTAAATGTTATCATCCTTGAGTACTGCATTTACAAAAAAAAAAAGGCTCAATAGCTATTTTAAAGCATAGATGAAAAAGTTGGGGTGCGGGCAGGGAAATTAAGTAAATGGAAGTGAAACAACTAGAACAGAGATAATGAGTATGCTGACACAATGTGGACAATGTTACCAGTGCCACTGATCACTTTGTCTAAAACTAAAGAACGGAAGTGGGCTTTGCTGTGCATATTTTCACCAAAATTAAAAAAAATAAATAAACAAAACAGATTTTCAGAGAAAGACAAACTCTCAGTCTAAGCCTTAATCTTTCGGATAAAGTACTGTTGTGATCCTTAATATAAGAAATATTAAGTAAGAAAATACTGTCTTGGATAATTTTACAAAATTGATGCGCTTTTCATGCTTTTCAATAGTGACCACTGAGAAGAGCAGAGAGAAAATATGAAGCTGTATATTTATTGAGGCATTTCTATGGGGAACTATAGTAGTATTAGCTAAATTTGTAGTAGTCTGACAATCTCATTTGAGAGAAAGCTACGGAATAGAGATTCTTTTACATCCCTTACTTCAGTGGCTTCCAACAAACCTAATCATCGAAGCCATCTGAGGATCTTTAAAAATAAATGTCTGGTTCAGATTTTCCAAGATGATATTTCAATACGTTTGGGATGGGGCTAAGGAATTTCTATATTTAAATAGCCTTCTCTAATTGGCTCGTTCTGACTATTCGACACTCTCATTTTCTGGGTTTCCTCAGAATGTAACTATGATGTTTGTGCCTGATGGTGTTTTATTATAATTTGTTTCTTTTTCCTCTGGCCCCCAAGAAAATGCATTGTAAACATTTTTCCAGATGATCTGTAGGAATCCCAACTTTCCAAACTTTAAGATTTAAAATGATAGGTATAGCACTGGCCAGACATGGCATTAAAAAAAAAAAAAATCTGGATAAATAAATAAGCCACTTAATGAAGGTGGAAGAAAAAATTAAAATATATTAATTATCTACAATGTGCCAGAAACTGTATCACTTACATATGTCATCTCATGTAATGACCAGAATAATCCTGGGATAGTTTTTATGCCCATTTTATAGATGAGAAAACCCAAATTCATAGTGATTAAGCCTTGCCCAAAGTCACACAGGTTGTAAGTGGTGGAGCTCAGATTCAAATATCTTTAAAATTAATGTTTTTTTTCCCCTTACTATCTTATGTTACTTATATCTTAGATAATATGGTGCGCTACAATACTGTGATTTCAATGATGATCACTGATGACTTGGTGAAAAAATATATAACCCATTGCTATTGAGTTGATTCTGACTCATGATAACCCCGTGTGTGCAGAGTAGAACTGAACTTCATGGGGTATTTAAGGCTGTGACCTTTGGGAAGCAGATCGCCAGGCTATTCCTCCAAGGTGCCTCTGGGTGGGTTTGAACTGCCGACCTTTTTGTTAGTATTCAAGACCACTTAACCCTATGGCAGCACTCCAATTTATAAAATAAGAGCAAAAGTAAATTGTTTGAATGTTCAATTTATATATTAAAATTTTTATAAATTTATACAAGCCTATTATAACTAAAATTATTTATAATTGCCCCACTGTAAAAAGCTTATGAAAGATGATTTTTGATCATTTTATGAGGGTAGATATTACCTTCTTGCCATTGAGCAATGGATCAAACAGATAATATCCAGGTGTTAAAATAAAAATACAGCAAATGACAACTCTGGTTGAAAAAAAATTAAAAAAAAAAAGTATCCTAAAACTCCATTAATAAACAAGTACCAAAGAGCCAGAATTTAAATAGATCTTGTTAATTGTGTTTATCTCAGTGTGAAGCCATGTCAGAAAGCCTAAAGCAAATGCATTTTGTTAAAAGTACCACTGGCACAGCAGGCCCTGAACATTAAAAAGGAAGCTTGTCATTATGGGGCTGCAAATGAGAGAGGAGACTAACACCAGACTAAATCATTAATATTATATCTTAATTTTGAGTGCAGAATTATAAACCTATTTATGTCTAACAGAATTCCCTAATACTGTGAGTTTGTCTTATTACTACTTGAATTCAGAGTTTATAATCTATTTAGCATCAAAAATGCCACAGCTTAGGGACTTGACCTGAGAGTTGTGTTCAGCGTTGAAACACTAGTGTACTTGGGACTATTACCATTACCATTATTAATTGATATAAACCTGATTTTTCCTTTGAATAGATTGCAGAATGCCCGTAGTCTAAAAAAAAAAAAAATGGTGCACTGTACATTGAAAAGTAAAAATGAAAATAGTTGATAGGGTTTCAGGTTCAAGATGACAGACAGCACACATTTATATCCCCTTTCTTGCAAAGTCCCTTGAATAATAGTAAAGAAGTAATAAAGATAAAAAAAATAAATCTGTAAATTCACTGAAAATGAGAGAGGTATTCAGAAGACCATATATTTGACAAATTTCTGGAAGATGGCAGGAGGATGAGACCATATTGATGGATAATCTAAAATGGCTTGAGCCACAGCTCAGGGCATGGGAGGAATGCTGCAGGAGAGGTGAGAGCTACTTTCATCAGAGAGCCAGAATGGAAACAGGGTTATAAAGCAACATGATTGATGGTCTATAGTAGTGGTCTCCAAGGTTGCTTATTCTCATCCCAAGAGATGTACAAGATAATCCACTACAGGACATAGAAAAAATAAATAAATAAAGGTTCCATTTTCACTTATTTTCTATCTAAAAATAAGAAATATATTATGCTTATCAATATTTCATAAGAAGATTGACAGCAGTCTATGTATGTGATTTAGAAATAAATAGATATAACTATTGATGGAGGTCCTTTTCCTTAATGATAGGGTCTACAGAATGGCGGCATGGATCAGCACCACCCTATATATGCTGAGACCAAAGAGCTATTCTGTAAAGAAATTGAGTGATCCACCAAGGGACCGCCTAGTTTTCTTAGTACAGGAGCTGATACCCCAGAGAAGAGTCATCCTCATTTCAGTGTAGGGGAAGAGTAACTGTGTGCCTATTTCCTGCCATAAACACTAAAATATAGCCCCAAAACATGAAGTGAGATCTGACTTTCATGAAGGAAGCCTGTGGGAGAAGAAGGCCTCAATAATGGCAGAGGAACTGCTTTGGTATAGCTACCTATAATAATCTACCTGGTCCTTCATATGTAAATGCGAATGGAAAACCAAGAATTATGCTACATTTGGGGAAAACTAGAAGCTTAAAAAAAGCACAACGAACACTGGTTGTTGTGGAATGACATCAAGGACAACATTATACATGAAGAAAGCAAAAGGTCATTAAAAAGACAGAAAAGAAAAAAATGCATGTCAGAAGAGACTCAAACTTGCTCTTGAACACAGAGTAGCTAAAGGGAACAGAAAAATGATGAAGTAAAAGAACTGAAGAGCAGATTTCAAAGGGTTGCAGCAGAAAAACACAAAGGAAAGTATTATAATGACATGTGCAAAGACCTGGAGTTAGAAAACCAAAAGGGAAGAACATGATTGGCATCAATCAAACTGCAAGAACTGAAGAGAAAATTCAAGCCTCGAGCTGCAATAGTGAAGGATTCTATGGGCAAAATACTGAACAATGAAGGAAGCATCAAAAGAAGATGGAAGGAATACAGTCACTGTACCAGAAAGAATTGGTCGAAGTTCAACCATTTCAGGAGGAAGCATATGATCAAGAACTGAAGGTAATGAAGGAATAGTTTCAGGCTGCACTGAAGACATTGGGGAAAGACAAGTCTCCAGGAATTGATGGAATACCAAGTGAGATGTTTCAACAAACAGATGCAGTGCTGGAAGTGCTCACTCATCTATGCCAAAAAACTTGGAAGGCAGGTATCTGGACAACCAACTGAGATTCATATTCATACCTATTCCAAAGAAATGTTATCCAACCAAATGCATAAATTATCAAACAATATTATTAATACCACACTCAAGCAAAATTTTGCTGAAGATGGTTCAAAAGCGGCCACAGCAGTACATTGATAAGGAACTGCCCGAAATTCAAGCCGGATTCAGAAGAGGACATGGAACAAGGAATATCATTGCTGATGTCAGACAGATCATGGCTGAAAGCAGAGAATACCGGACAGATGTTTACCTGTGTTTTATTGACTATGCAATGGCATTCAACTGTGTGGCCCATAATAAATTATGGATAACATTGCAAAGAATGGGAATTCAGAATGCTTCACTGTGCTCATGAGGAACCTGTACATAGATCAAAAGGGAGTCATTCGAGAAGAACAAGGGGATATTGCATGGCTTAAAATCAGGAAAGGTGTGTGTCAGGGTTGTATCCATTCACCAGACTTATTCAGTCTGTATGCTGAGCAAACAATTCAAGAAGCTGAATTTTATGAAGAAAAGGGCCTCAGGATGGGAGGAAGACTCATTAACAACCTGTGTTATGCAGATGACGTAACCTTGCTTGCTGAAAGTGAAGAGGACTTGAAGCACTTACTGATGAAGATCAAAGACTATAGCCTTCAGTATGGATGACACCTCAACATAAAGAAAACAAAAATCTTCACAACTGGACCGATAAGCAACATCATGATAAACAGAGAAAAGATTGAAGTTGTCAAGGATTTCATTTTATTGGATCCATAATCAACACCCATGGAAGCAACAGTCAAGAAATCAAAGGATGTATTACATTGGGCAAATCTGTTGCAAAAGACCTCTGAAGTTTTAAAAAGCAAAGGTGTCACTTGAAGGACTAAAGCACGCCTGACCCAAGCCATGGTGTTTTCAATCACCTCGTGTGTATGCAAAATCTAGGCAATGAATAAGAAAGACTGAAGAAGAATTGATGCCTTTGAATTACTGTGTGGGCAATGAAAATCAAATATACCATGGGCTGCCAGAAGAACAAACAAATCTGTCTTGGAAGAAGCACAGCGAGAATGCTCCTTAGAAGCCAGGGTGCTGAGATTTCCTCTCACATACTTCGGACATGTTATAAGGAGGGATCCGTCCCTGGAGGGTCAGTGAAAGAGAGGAGGACTCTCAGTGAGATGGATTGAAACAGTGGCTGCAACAATGGGCTCAAGCATAACAATGATCATGAGGGTGGGGCATGACTGGGCAGTGTTTCGTTCTGTCATACATGAGGTCGCTAAGAGTCCGAAGTGAATGGATGGCACCTAACAACAACAACACTTGAAGAACCAGGGTTAAGTTGGAAGAAAATAATTTTTTAAACTTATGCAAATTAATATTCTCAAAGAGAACTGAGAATTTACTGCATTTATAAAATAAAAAATGGTTACTATAAGAAAAGAAGAGGAAATTATGGAAATTTAAATTTGATTAAAAATTAGAATGTCAGTAGGAAAAAATTAAATTGAATGTAAAATAGATTTGTAAATATTGCAAAGATATTGATATCACATAGTTGATGAAAGTTTTATTAGTGAGGAATAAAAATCACACAACAAAACTATTGGTAAATGAGTATCTGGAGGAGATAAAAAAACAAACACTAGACCAGATAAAAATTGAAGCAAGAGAAAAATAGTAAACATGAGAGGTGGAACACAAGAGGATGATTTAAATATAAAAATATTAGAGGAAGCCTGTTGCAAAAGATAAAGCCCTCGAATATTTTTTTGAAAAACGACCTCTATTATCATGCTTGCTGTTATTAGTTGCTGTTCAGTGGATTCTGACTCATGGCGACCCCATGTATGCAGAGTAGAACTGCTCCAAAGGATCTGCAAGGCTGTGACCTCTCAGAAGCTAATCGCCAGCCGTTTTCTGAGGCACCTCTGGGTGTGTTCAAACCACCAACCGTTGGCTAGTAGCAGAGTGCTCAGCCATTTGTGCCACCTGGGGACATAGCATTTTTGTGCTATGAAATTGATATGCTAAATGGATATAGTAGACTATTATAATTTGGTTAGGAAAATTCTTACCCACCCCCTCCTAAAAAAACAAATAGACATTCAGTCTTTATTTGTTCTGAGAAATTGATGCATAGTTTAAATTAAAACATAGATTTATTAAATATAATACTGTCAGTATAAATATAAGTATACATACATAAACATACTTTCAGTTTAATTTTTCAAGACAAAGTCTCAATCATATCTTTACTTTCCAATGTTATAACTAGGAAATTTGGTTCTTGTCCTAGGTATTTTCACTTAAAATAGTGATTTGTCTTAACAGGGATGAGGAGGCCTTGGAATAGTATGATTTAAGAAGCTGGATGATATTAGACGTAAGGTAAAAAAAGCATACATTTCTTATGTTAACAACCTAAGAGGAAAAAAAAAAAAAAGGTGGTCTGTTATGCCAGGAAAAACAAGAAGCTCTCCAAAGATATAATGATCCAAAAATGAAGCAAACTAAAATGTGGCAAGATTTTTAGCATTAAATGGAGTGTAAAATACAAGAATGCGTTTGACTTTGATACTTAGAAGCATCCTCCTCCTGTTTTTTTTGGAAACTCTGGTGGCATAGTGGTTAAGTGCTCCGGCTACTAACCAAAAGGTCCGCAGTTCAGATCCACCAGGTGCTCCTTGGAAACTCTAGGGGGCAGTTCTACTCTGTCCTATAAAAAAAAAAATAAGTTGGAATCGACTCGACGGCAGTGGGTTTGGGTTTTGATCCTGTTTTTGTGGATTTAGTCATGCTACCCGACTAGTGAATAATATTTATATAACTATAATATTGAACTTATAAATATACATATGTAATTTTCACAACCAACCTATAGATTAAAAAAAAATGCTGCCATGGAGTCAATTCTGAATCATAGCCACCCTATAGGACGAAGTAGAACTGCCCCATAGGGTTTCCAGGGAGCGCCTGGTAGATTCCAACTGCCCTCTGTTTGATTAGCAGCTGCAGCACTTGACCCCTACGCCACCAGGGTTTCCTAGATAAAGATACAAGTTTGAATTATGTTTCAAATACAGAATGTATGTTATAAACATTGACAATATAAGAAGAAAAGGTCATTTGACTCAAATTGAGAGGTAAAGGGGGAAGGAGGGAGATTACAATAACTTTATTACCTGACATAGTGGGGGATCCAATGGCTATTTTTTAAAACCAATGCATTAGGAAATAGGGCTTTATAAATATTATAGAGGAATTATAAATAATGAAATATATCTGAGAAATACTGTGAAGATATGAGCTCACTCTAAGTGAGCTCAATTCTTCATAATTAATCTTTAATAATTGATAAATTAAAATACAGGTATAAGAATATCATTTAGAGTTGGTTAATCAACAGAAAAACAAAATAAATGACTACTAGGTAGTAAGACTAGTGATGCGAGAAGGGGCTGATTTTTTTTTTAAACTTTCAAAGTAATACCCTTCTGTACTTTTTAGGATCCCTGGTGGTGGAGTGGTTAAAAAAGCTCAGCTGCTAACCAAAATATCGGGGCAGTTCCAATCCACCAGCTGCTCCTTGGAAACCCTATTGTGCAGTTCTACTCTGTCCTATAGGGTCGCTATGATTCAGAATCGACTCTACTGCCCTGGGTTTGGTGGGTTTTCTTTTTTGTACTTTCTGAAATTTTATTTCCATGTGTATGTACTATTTGCTTTTGTTTTTCAAACAACTTTGTCTCTTCTTGGTCTCTTTTGTTTCCATATAAATTTTAGGACCAACTTGTCAATTCCTGCATAAAACCAGACAGATTTTTGATGACGATTTCCTAGAATCTGTAGATCAATAGGAAACCCTGCTAGCATAGTAGTTAAGTGCTTTGGCTGCTAACCAAAACGTGGCAGTTCAAATCCACCAGACGCTCCTTGGAAACTCTATGTGGCAGTTCTACTCTGTCCTATGGGGTCAGTATGAGTCGGGATCGACTTGATGGCAATGCGCTTTTTTTTTTTTTCTTTTTTTCCTGGTAGATCCATTTGGGAAGTAGTTCCATTTTAACAATAGTAACTCTTGTGATCCTTGAACATAGGGTATCTGCAGCAATTTAGGACTTCTTTAATTTTTTTCAGTGAATTTTTTTTTAATGTGCAATTCCTATAGTTCTTTGTTAAATTTTTTCCTGAGTATTTAATTATTTTTGATGGTATTAAAAATGGAATTGTATTCTGGTTAATTTCCAGAGTTCTGAAAAGTATATTTTGACAATTTTTTTCCCAGTGTTTTCATGGCTTTTATGGACAGTCTGATTTTCAGAGGTTCTTAATCTGTAATTACTGAAGTACTAGTCCCTTTCTCTAAGATTTAAGGGTATTTTAAAATGTATTCTCATTAAATTTATCTCTTGGTATTTTGCTGAAATTTAAAATAGGGTAGTTTACCCACTTATAAATTGTTAAAGGTAGTTGGAGGGGACTTTGCTTTTTGTTTATCCTGTAACTGAAAATCTTCCCAAATCATCTTATCAATTTTGATAGATTTTTTAAACGAATTTCTTAAGGTTTTCTAGGTCAACAATCGTATATCAACTACAAGTAATAAAAAATGATCCTTGACTTCTATTATTTATGGTTATATTTCAGTCTCTTGTTATATTGACTAAAACTTTTAAACAAGTTTGGTAATGTGGGAGCAGATCTCCTTGTGTTGTTCTTTATTTACTAAAAAAGGCTTCAGTATATCTTAATTAGGTCCCTAGGCAGGGCAAATAGTTCGCGTTTGACTGCTAACCTACAGGTTGTGGTTCAAACCTACCCAGCAGTACAGTGGAAGAAAAGGTCTGGCGATAGGCTTCCATTAAGATTATAGCCAAGAAAACCCTATGGAGCAGTTCTGTTCTGTAACACATGGAGTTACCATAAGTCAGAATCAACGGCAACTAACGACAACACCATAACTTAATTAAAATAATGTTTGATGCTGGCTTTTGATAAATAACACTTTTCCTAATCACCATTCCTATTCTACTAAGGGGGCCTAAGAGTTATTACTAGGATTAGATGTGATTTCCATTGAATGCCTTTTCAGAATTTAAAAATATAACCATTTGCTATTCTTTCTTTCACTTATAAATGTAATAAATTTTGTTAATATATTTTTTAAAGGTAAACATGTATAATATTTTTTATTATTTGATTCACTGATTTTGAATTTTTAATACTTCACTGAAATATTTTCAATGACATTATTCAATTATTATATCAAGATAAAATAGTAGTTAAGTTCTAAATTCAAGTATCATTTCCTTATCCCTAACACTGAGGTAAGACTTTCAGATTGCTTTTACTACTCCCCCCTCCCACTCAACTGCTTGTTTTTGCTGAGTATATTTAGTGTTCTTAGCTCTCAGCTTTTGCATTAGTGTATACATTTTCTGTTTCTATTCTTGTAAGAAAAACATCAGAAGGAGTAATAATGAGGAGGAGTATGAGGAAGAGAAAATAGCTCACACATTAGCTAAGGCATATAAGAACACCAGTATAAATTTTAATAGCAATCTTCATTTATCAGTAGAATAGTAATTGTCCTCTGTCTTTACTGGAAACTGTTCCAGAAGAAATAATTCTGAATTTTATTAATGAGAGATAGAAGTTGAGAGAGGAATTTAAAACTCATTAAAGGACATAATAGGCAAAAAGGGAAAGAGGAAGGTTTTTTTTTTTTTTACATTTCAGACTAATGACATGCCTGTCACAGTGAATTCTTCCATTCGACTATGGCCTAAATGCTTTGATTAGTTCTTTGATTAATACCAGTCACTGCAGACACAACCATTGGGTATTTCCCTGTAGGGGTGGTTGAGAGGAATAAAATTTTATATATATATATAGTCATCCATCTTGCATTACTGAGAGTGAACTTACCTTAAAATAAAGTGAATTCATTTCTAAAATAATTTGGGGGGTAATGAAACTCTGATTGTATATCTTGAACTTCGAGAATTTTTGTTGTTGTTACTTTTTATTTTGAAAGAATTTTAGATGTACGGTGACAGAATTTTAGACATACAGTGACAAAATGGTGCAGTTTCTATATGCCTCCCACCCAGCTTCCCCTAATGCTAACATATTATGTAACCACAGTAAATTTAACAAAACCAGGAAATCAACATTGGTAAAATGCTATTAAATAAATCACAAAACTTACAAGTTTTTCAATTAATGTCCTTCTTCTGTTCCAGCATTCCATCTTGATCTTTGACTCTCCCGATATATGACATTTCCTTAGTCTTTCCACGTCTTTCATGACCATGACACTTTAGAAGAACACTGGTTAATTATTTTGACATAGATATATTTGGAGTTTTTTTGTAAGTAACAAAATAAAAAGATATCCCAACCACTGGGCAAAGAAATATCCTCCGGGTCTATAGGGAATTCCAGAACCAAATGACTTAAGATCCTAGGTGTACAGGCTAACTAGGTCTGGAGGTTCTTCCCTCAGAGTGGAGAAAAAAAGGAAGATATTGGAAAGCTGGTGTGCTTCCTAATATTTACTACGGTATATTCTCCAGAATATTCAGCTGAGGGATCAGAAACCTAGTTATTTTCTACATGTGAACTGAATAAATCAGTACAGACTTGAATGGAAAATGGATAATAGTCTTCCGGGATTGAAATATAGTAATTAAACTGATGAGAGAGTGATTCTTTTGAAAATGGGTATGAAATTAAATACGAAGATAATCATGTTTTCATGTTCAGATAATGACCCATCTTGTTAGATTCATTATTCTCAAATACATGGTAAAGTTATTAAAACCACTATCCTTTTAAGAAGACTGAAATTTTAAATAACAATAATAATGATGAACTATAGAGATTTCATAAAAAGACTGTATTACTGTTAAGATACTAAGTGATTACCTATTATAAGAAATACGTAAGAGTCATAGAGCTTAAAAACAAAAACACATCAGTTAGATAAAGTCTATTTTATAGAAAACAGATTATTGGAAAAGTATTTTCAGGCAGCTTTCTCCCTTGATTTAGTACAGTACATTATTCTCCCTTTGTTAAATGTCTGTTAAAAATAGATTTTTTTTTCACCTTGTTATAAAGTAAGTTGTTACACGAGGGAGTCTGTTTTTCATATTTTCATTGTTTTGCAAATTTTAAAGTTGAGTTATAATTCACAAAACATAATATTTACACTTTGAAAGTATACAATTCTTTGTTTTGCAGAATATTCACAAGGTTGTGCAACCATCCCTACTAGCTAGTTCCAGAACATTTCCATCACTCCGAAAAAGAAGCCGTGTACCTATTAGCCATCACTCCCAACTGACCCCTCTGGCAAACACTCATCTAATTTCTGTCTCTATGGATTTGCATATTCTGAACATTTCATATAAATGGAATCATACAATATGTGCCCTTTAGTGCCTGGCTTATTTTACTGAACATAATGTTTTCAAGATTCAGCTATTTTGTAGAGTGTAAGTTCCACATGATTTTTTTTTACGGCTGAGTAATATTTCACTGCATGGAAATATAACGTTCGTTTATTCCTCAGTTGCTGAACATTTGGGTTTTTTCTACTTTTTGGTTATTCTGAATAATGGTGTCATGAACATTGCTTTACAAGTTTTGTGAGGAAATATATTTTCATTACTTTTGGACATAGATTAGGAGTAGAGTGTATTTGTTAATTTTATGTTTAACTCTGAGAAACTGCCAAAATGATTTTCACAGTGGGTGTAACATTTTACATTCCCACCAGCAATTATAAACCAAAAAAAGAAAAAAAAAAAAAAAAGCCAAACCCGCTGCCTTCCAGTCAATTCCGACTCATAGGGACCAACCGTATAGGACAGAGTAGAACTGCCCCCACAGGGTTTCCAATGAGTGGCTGGTGGATTCGAACTGCCGACCTTTTTTGGTTAGCACCATAGCTTTTAATAACTACGCCACCAAGGCTCCAGCAGTGCATGGAGGGTTTCAATTTCTTCACATTCTCATGAACACTTGTTATTTTCTTTTTCCTTTTTGAAACTTTTATTGCCATCCTAGCAGGTAAAAAGTGGTATCTTATTGTGGTTTTGACTTGCATTACCCTCATGATTAATTATGCTGAGCATCTTTTCATGTGCTTATAGCCCATTTGTGTATCTTCTTTGGAGAAAAGTCTATCCAGATCCTTTGCCCATTTAAAAAAATTGGACTATTGGTTTTTGTATACTTGAGAAGAGTTCTTTGTATATTCGAATACTAAACACTTATCAGATGTATAATTTGCAAATATTTTCTTCCCATTCTGGAGGTTTTACTTTTTACCTTCTTGATAGTGTCCTTAGTTGCACAAAAGTTTTTAAGTCCAATTTATCTATTTTGTCTCTTGTTGCTTGTGCTTTTGGTGTCATACCTAAGAAACCATTGCCAATTCCAAGGTTACAAAGATTTACCCCATGTTGCCTTCTAACAGTTTTATAAGTTTAGGTCTTCCATTTAGGTCTCTGATGCATTTTGAGATAAAATTTATGTATAGTGTGAGATAAAGGTCTAACTTCATTCTTTTGAATGTGGGTATCAAATTGTCCCAATATCATTTGTTGAAAGACTGTTCTTTTCCGATAAATTGTTTTGACAACTTAAAATAATGAGGGTTTATTTCTCGATTCTCAATTTTATTATTCCATTTATCCGTATTCCCATTTTTATGCCAGTTCTACACTGTCTTGTTTACTGTTGCTTTGTAGTTAGTTTTGAAATCGGAGGTGAGTGTTCCAACTATGTTCTTTTTTAAATATTGTTTTAGGTAAGACACGTTGAGAGCAGACATCCTTGTCTTGTTCCTGATTCTGGTGGGACAGATTTCAGTCTTTCAGTTTTAGGCATGATTTTAGCTGCGAGTTTTTCATAGATGCCCCTTATCAGGTTGTGGGCATTCCCTTCTGCTCCTAGTTCCTTCAATGTTTTTCTTTATCATGAAGGGGTGTGGAGTTTTGTTAAATGCTATTTCTGAATCTACTGACATGATCATGAGGTTTTTGTCCTTTGTTATATTACATTAATTGATGTTTGGATGTTGAACTAACTTTTTATTCCTGCAATAAATTCTACTTAGTCATGGTGTATAATCCTTTCTCATGTATTACTGGTTTCTATTTGCTAGCAGTATCCTGAGGATTTCCCCATCTGTATTATTCATAGGAGACATTGCTCTGTAATTTTCTTTTCTTGTGATACTTTTGTCTGGATTTGGTATCAGGGTAATATTGGCCTCATAGACTTAGTTGAAAGGTTGCTCCCTCCTCTTCTATTTTTGGAAGATTTTGTGAAGTATAGGTAATTTTTTTTTTAAAAGAGTTCTCCAGTGAAGCTGTCTGGTCTGAGGTTTTTCTTTGTTGGAAGTTTTTATTTATTTATTACTATTCTCTCTTTATTACTTGTTATAGGTCTACTCAGATTTTCTACTTCTTGAGTCTGTTTTGGCAGTTCGTATATTTCTATGAATTTGTCCATTTCATCTGGATTATATTATTGGTGGCATACAATATTTCATAGTATACTTTTATAATCCTTTATATTTCTGTAAAGTCTGCAGTAATGTTCATTGTTTCAATCTTCATTTTAACAATTTTAGTCTTCTCTCTTTTTTCTTGGCCGGCCTAGCTAAAGATTTGTTAATTTTGCTGATTTGTTCAAAAAACCATCTTTTGGTGTCATTGATTTTCTCTATTGTTTTGCTATTCTTTACATCATTCATTTCTGTGCTAATCATTATTATTTCCTTTCTCCTGCTTGCTTTGGGTTTAGTTTACACATTTTTCCCGTATCTAAAGGCAGGAGGATAGGTTGTTGTTTTGCGATTTCTCTTCTTTTTTAATGTGGGCACCTACAGGTATAAATTTCCCTGTAATTACTGTTTTTATTGCATTCCATAAATTTTGGTATTTTCATTAATCTCAAAGTATTTTCTAATTTTTCTTGCTATTTGTCTTAACCCATTTGTTATTTCATAGTGTATTGTTCAATTTCCACGTATTTGGAAAATTTACTAAATTTCCTTTTGTTATTAATGTCCAATTTCATTCATTCTGATTGAAGAAATTATTTTGTATGATTTCAAAGCTTTAAATTTATAAACGCTTGTTTTATGGCCTAGCATATTGTCCATACTAGAATATATTCCATATACACCTGAAACAAATGTGTATATTGCTGTTGTTGGGTGGAGTGTTCTGTAGACATCCGTTACATCTAGTTGTGTATAGTGGTGTTCAAATCTTCTGTTTCCTTTTTGATCTTTCTAGATGGCACTGGGTTTTTTTTTTAGTTGTTGTATTATTGAAAGTGGAGTATCAAAGTATTCACTAAAATTGCTGAATTATCTATTTTTCCCAATTCTCTGTTTTTGCTTCACGGATTTTGAGGCTCTTTTGTTAGGAAAGTATATGTTTTTAGTTTTTATAACTTCCTGATAGATTCACTCATTTTACATTATATAATGCTCCCTTTTATGTTAATCCAGTGTGTTAATCTGCTCTTTGATTGGATTGTTTAATTCATTCACATTTAACGTTCTTATTGATATAGGTGGATATACGTCTTCCATTTTACCTTTCTATATGTCTCGTCTTTTTTGTTCACATATTTCTGCTTTACTTCTTTCTTTTGTATTAAGCGAATATTTTACATATAACATCTTAATTTAAAAAATACTTTTCAGTATTTTTTAAGTTTTTTTTAGTGTTAGCTCTAGGGCCTATGACACACATCTTAACTTATCAGAACTACCTCAGATTTATACTAACCTAATTCCAGTGAGATACAGAAAAGTATGTATTACCATTTCCTTTTTCCACTTCTTGCGCTGTTATAGTTATATATATTGTGTATGTGCATGTGTGTGTATACCCACTGCCACTTACGTATATAAAACAGAACAATAAATTTCATAATAATTATAAAATTTTATGTCTATATATAATTTTAATAGAAGCCAGGAAGAGAAAGTATAGAGTTTGTTATAATCACCATCTTTACTTGTTCCTGTGGGTTTGAGTTCCATCTGGTGTCATTTCCTTACTCCAATACAAGCCTGCTCCCACCCACCTACTTCATCTTTTTATTGTCAAATATGTTATATTTCTATGTGTTATAGGACCAACAATGCAATTATTTAAATATTATTTTTATATAATTGCTTTAAGAGAAGAAAGGAGAAGGAATATGCATGTACACTGTCTTACGTAATTACATAATTATCTTTACTGGTGTTCTATGTTTTCCATTTGCATCAGACTTTCCGTCTGTATTTATTTGCTTTGAGCCTGAAGAGCTTCCCTTAATATTTCTTATAAAACGGGCTGCCTAGCAATGAATTCTCTCTGAATCCCAGAGTACTAGTTCAGAGATTTTGCTCAGGGGAGAGGCATTCTATAAGAAGAGAGAGCTCTGAAGCTCTCTCCAAAGGACCTTACTTTATTTGAAATAAAGCATGGGGAAGTAGAAGCCTAAGGGCATAGTCGAAAACAATAACTTCTGTGAATTAAGGGTTTATCATGGCTGTGACCTTTTGGATGCAGATTGCCAGGCCTCTCTTCTGAGGTACTTCTGGTTGGGTTTGAGAATTGAGATTGTCAGGCCTTTCTTCTGAGGCACTTCTGGGAATAAAATTATTTATCTTTCATTTTTGAAGGATAGTTTTGCTGGATACAAGTTTTTTGGTTTACAGTTTATTTTTTTCCTTTCAGAATTTTGAAAAATATCAGCTCACTGCCTTCTTGATCTCCATTGTTTCTATGAAAAGCCAATTGTTAATCTTACTGGAGTTCCTTTTTGTGTGACTAGTCATTTTTCTCTTGCTACTTTCAATTTTTTTTTTTTTTTGGTCTTTCAGAATTTTTATTATGTTGTTTCTGGATGTAAATTTTTGCATTTATCCTAACCCTACTTTAAATTTGTCAAATTTCTTAGATCCTCAGATGAATGTTTTTTCAACAAATCTGGGACATTTTCAGCCATTTGAAAAAAATATCCTTTCTGCTACTTTCTGTTTCTTGTCTCCTTTGCATAATCTCATTACATGTATGTTGGTACAATTATGGGTGTCTCATATCTCTCTGAGGATATGTCCATTTTTCTTCATTCAATTTCACGCAAATTTCATTGCATTGCACAATTTCTGTTAATCTACAAGTTCACTGATTCTTTCTCCTGCCAGTTAAATTTCCAGGTGAGCCCCTCTAATGAATTTTTATTTTAGTTATTACATTTTTAAACTCCAGAATTTTCTTTTTTTAAAAAAAAAAACTTCTATCTCTTTGTCGATATACTGTATTTGATAAGACATTGTCTTTATATATTCCTTTACTTTTTTTTCATGGTCTTCTTTTGTTCTTTGAACACAGTTATGATACTTTCTTTGAAGTTTTTTCCTATTAAATCTAAGAAGTCATCATCCATCTCAAAGGCGGTTTGTGTTACTTTTTTCTTCTGTGTATGGATCACACATTCCTGTTTCTTTGCATGTTTCATGGTTTTCTTGATATACGGATATTTTAATTAATATATTGTAGCAATGCTAGATAGCAATTCCCCTCCTTCCTCCCTGAGACGTTTTTTCGTTTTTTGCTTAGGTTTTCTGATTTGACTACACTGCTTTAAGAAAAACCTGTTGCTGTCGAGTTGATTCCGACTTATAGTGACCCTAGAGGACGGAGTAGAACCGCCCCCACAGAGTTTCCAAGGAGCAGCTGGTAGATTTGAACTGCCAGACTTTGGTTAGCAGCTGTAGATTGCCGTAGCTTTCAACCACGAAGCCACCAGGGGTTCACATTACTTTAGGGAAGTCGATTTCCCTGTAGCGTGGAATATTTGGTAGTGTTTCTCAGAGGATGTATCCTGGGTGCACACAGACACCTGGGTATGACCGTGGCGTGAGCAGGGCTCTCTTTCACTGACGATTTCCCTGATGTGTCTGTTATGCTATGTGCTTCATTTGGCATTAACCTTGCCTGTTCAAACCAAACTAGTTGCCTTAGAGTCGCTTCTGACTCATGACGGCCCCATGTGTGCAGAGTACAACTGCACTCCGTAGGGTTCAGCATGGCTGTGACCTTTTGGGATCAGATTGCCAGACCTTTCTTCTGAGGCACTTCTGGGTGGGTTTGAACCACCAATCTTTCAAATAGTAGTCAAGCTCTTAACCATCTGTGCTATCAAGGGACTCCCCCTGCCTATCATGTTCCACCAATCATTGGCTGATTTCTCTATTATTTTTGATATTGTGCTGGGGCATAAATTGTCCAGCAAGCTGATTAAACTAAATTTGGTCAAGGGTAGTTTCTGAGGACAGTCTGAGATATTTTTCTCACCCCAAGAGGAGTCTTACTTAGCTGTCTCTTTCTCTGGCTCTCTGGTGAGCTAGTCTGGCCTATGGTTTAGGTTTGTTGGTCTTAATTCACAGAAGTTACTGTTTTTGACCACGCCCTTAGGCATCTACTTCCCCATGCTTTGTTTCAAATAAAGTAAGGTCCTTTGCAGTGAGCTTCAGAGCTCTCTTTTCTTATAGAATGCCTCTCCCCTGAGCAAAATCTCTGAACCACTACTCTGGGAACTGGGTAGTAGTCCCTGGTTTTCTTAGCTTGCATCTCCTGGCATGAAATCCCTGCCCCTTAAGTGAGGTGTGTTAAGGACAATTGAGACCCAGTATTCTCAGCCTTCCACACCTAGAGTACAGCATCCGTGCTCTGAGTAGGGATTAGTGGGGTAAGAGAAGCCTTGACATCTTGGCTTCACTCACCAGGAATTTAGCCTCTTCAACTTGGAGTTTTAGGAGAGGAGAAATGCTGGCAGGCTATCTGTTCCAGTGAAATATGGGAGTTCCTCTTTATTGGGCGCTAGGGGGAGCCCTGGTGGCAGAGTGGTTAAGAGTTCAGCTGCTAACAAAAAGGAAACACTAGGGGGCAGTTCTACTCAGTCCTATAGGGTGGCTATGAGTTGAAATGACTCAGCAGCGGGGTTGGGGTTTTTTGTTTGTTTAGGGGGATAGTGATCCCCATCTTCTTGGCTGTATCTGACAAGAATGGTAATTCTGTTAAGCTGATCTGGGGTGGGAGGATAGAGTGGCTCATGGTTCAAATGCCACAGACTCCTTCTTGAATGTATTTTTTTTTTCATTTCTTGTATGGCCTTAGGACAATTTCTTAGAGATGTGAAATGACCGTTTCTTTATAGCTTTTTCCAGCGTTGCTTGTTTCAATGGGAAATGCATCCACAGAGCTCTTCATACTACCTTCCCAGAAGTGGAACTCTGTCTTACGCTTTTAAGACAGGAAGCATGATTCGCACAATTTAAGAAAAAAACAATCATTTAATTAATATTGAACAAAAAGGATGTATTTGTCAAATCTTAAATTATTATGGAAATGCTTTTATTACACTCCTTGGTAATTACAGTTTATTAATGTTTTGTTGTATCTACCTACACATTTCTATGAATAAAAAGGGCATCTATTTGGTGTGCCTTTTCAACGGGGCTTACTGCTAGCATTATTTGTTTTAGGGATGATAAGGAATATTCCCTCCAATTCACTGTCACAAAGCACAGCTATAAGAAACTAGATCCACCTTCCTAAATTTCCAGGATCATGTATATATGTTATTCATGATGCTAAGCTACATGACATGATTTGCCTCAAAACCAGTCTACTTACCCTTATCCTCGTAATTACTGGTAATCAATTATCAGTGTTTGAGATTTCTTTATATTAAATAATTTATTTCTTTTCCAAGATGAATTTTTCAGAAGAAACTATATATATCAAATATTTTTATAGAATATGGTAAAGTCACTATTATAACACAAAATCAATTATAACAAAGCTGCATGCATGTTCCCCATCTTTTCTGGAAATAAATTATATACTTGCTTCATATTTAAAAAAATATTATGAGATTCCTGCTATTTGGTAAGAGGAATTAATAAAATGGTGCTAACTTTAAAAACTGCAGTGTTAGGAGAGAAAGTATCGCCATCCAGTATTGCATAGCTGCTTTTAAATATTCCATAAAATAGGAATTATATTCTTACTCTAAAATGTTTTAAAATATATTTTCCCTTACATAATTTCATTGATTAGGAGAGGACTGCCATTCAGGGGTCAGTGGTAGATTGCAGAAATGGCCACAAAAATTGCAGCTCTTTTAGTCAAGCGATTGCGTCTATTTCCCCACCAGTCGAATGTAGGATGGCCATGTGTCTTCAATGAGCTAATGGAACATTAGCAAATATGACATAAGCAGGAAGTTGAAAAGTACTGGAACATCAGGGCTGGCTTTCTTGCTGCATTTAGACCCCTGGAACTTCCATGTAAAAAAGTCCAAGCTAGCCTGCTGGAGAATGAGGAAACTGCATTGAAAAAAGAAAAAAAAAACTGATGACACCACCAAACATGTAAATGAGGTTAACAAACTAAGTGATCACAGATGCATGGGAAAGCCCAGGAAAGATAAGAAAGGCCATCCTAGACAAGACAAATTACACAGCTGACCCACAGAATCTGGCACTAAATAACATGGCTGTTGTTTTAAGCCAGAAAGTTTGAGGCTGATTTGGTAGGCAACAAAATCTAATTGATACTGGCTGGAAAAGAGAGATGAGAAATTCCAGGAGAACAGGAAGGGGAAAAAGTTTGCTAGACCCCATAATCTGTGTAGACCCCTAGTGATGATGCACATGATGAGGCATGGAAACAGATAACTGTTTGATATCAAAGCCTTGGAAAATGAGGATGATAATAGGGCCCACAACAAACTGAATTCTAGAAGTGTTTTCCCCCTTTTCCAGCATTATACACTTGAATGCTGGTCTAACCCTAGAGAGAGGAAAAGTGCTCCTAGTAATGACTAAGATTGATTTTTTTCTCACCACCTTAGTGGTATCTTACCAAAACCAAACCCAGTGCCATCGAGTTGATTCCAACTCATAGTGACCCTATAGGACAGAGTAAAATTGCCCCACAGAGTTTCCAAGGAGCGCCTGGCGGATTCGAACTGCTGACCCTTTGGTTAGCAGCCATAGCACTTAACCACTATGCCACCAGGGTTTCCAGATCTTAGAGGACTCATGTATGGATTTAAGTTAAATTTGGCAACAGATATTGGTAATAGTTGCACACTGAATTGTACTGTAAAAAATGTTAAATTGGTAAATGTGTTATATATATTTTTACAAGAAAAAGGAAAAAAAAAAGGCAATCAAAGGAGTAGTTGTTGGGTGCCATTGAGTTAACTCCAACTACTGGTGACCACATGTGATGGAGCAGAACTGCCCCATAGAGTTTTCTTGGCTGTGAGCTTTGAAGGAGCAGATTGCCTGATCTTTCTCGTGCAGAATGGTTGGGTGTGTTTGAACTACCAACCTTTAGGTTAGCAGCTGATTGCTTAACAGTTGCACTACCAGAACTCTTCAATAGTAGTATATCAATGTCAATTTCTTAGTTTTGGTAAATATACCATGGTTAAGTAAGATGCCAACTATAGGGGAAGCTGGATGTCTTAGTCATCAAGTGCTGCCATAACAGAAATACCACAAGTGGATGGCTTTAACAAAGAGAAATTTATTCTCTCACAGTCTGGTAGGTTACAAGTCCAAATTCAGGGCGTCAACTCCAGGGGAAGGCTTTCTCTCTCTGTCAGTTTTGGAGGAAGGTCCTTATCCTCAATCTTCCCACGGTCGAGGAGCTTCTCAGGTGCAGGGACCCTGGGTCCAAAGGACATGCTCTGCTCCTGGTGCTGCTTTCTTAGTGGTATGAGGTCTCCAACTCTCCGCTTTCTTCCCTTTCCTTTTATCTTTTGAGAGATAAAAGGTGGTGCAGGCCACACCCCAGGGAAACTCCCCTTACCTTGGATCAGGGAGGTGACCTGGGTAAGGGTGGTGTAACAATTCCACCCTAATTCTCTCAACATAAAATTACAATCACAAAATGGAGGGCAACCACACAATACTGGGAAGCACAGTCTAACCAAGTTGATAACACACATTTTTGGGGGGACATAATTCAATCCATGACATTCCATCCTTTGGCCCCCCAAAATCACATCCTTGCAACACGCAAAACATATTCACCCCATCATATCATAGCAAAAGTCTTAATCCCGAGTCGAAAATCCAAAAATTCCTCTTCATCTGTGAAATCTAGAATACAAGTTATCTGCTTCCAATGGTACAATGGTGGAACAAGCACAAATTAGACATTTCCATTACAAATGGGAGAAACTGAAGGGAAAGAAGGCATGACAGGCACCAAGCAAGTCAGCAGAACACATTACGTTAGCCCTCAGAGCCTTGAAGATAATCCTCCGTTCTCTAAGACAATGTACACCACGGCCCCGCCCTCCAGACTCTGGGTGTTGGCCACACTCTGTGGATTCTGAGTGGAGGCCCCTGAGCTCTGGGCTTTAGCTCCACCTTCCAGGCTCACTGGGACTGCAACTCTGCTCCCTCGGTTTTAGGCACACCATTCTCGTAGTCCATCTGAGTGGCAACTCCACCCTTAGAAACACCAGAGCCCATGGCTCCACCCTTTGAAACCCCTGAGGTCATGGCCATACCTTTTGAGACTGAGGCAGCTGGGCTTCTTGTGTTCCTTGTCTCTTCAGCTTCTGCTTCATGGATTCTTGGCCTCTTGACTCCTTGGGCTGCATGACCGCATCTGCCCTGCTGGGGCAAGTGTTCCAAAGCTCTGTAGCTCCACTGATAAGTGCCTGGAGGCACCCCACCCTGCCAGGAAGCCTCCTGCGCACAGGCACTCAGCTCTCTGGCTCTGGCAAGGCAAGCCTAGCTCCACCCATAAGTGCCCGGAGTCACCCCACTCTGCCAGGAAGCCTCCTGTGCACAGGCACTCAGCTCTCTCGCTCCATGGCTAGACCAGCCATCTAGCGCTAGTCTCCTGGTTCTGCTGCTGCTGGGGTGCTGCTGTAGCCGCTTCTCTGTTGCTGCAGGTTCTCTGCTCCGCTTGTCCTTTGCAGATGTCACAACTCTATCCACTCACGGTTTGAAAACTCCTTCCATGTTTTAGGTATCTGTTAGAGCAGCTTCCCCCCCGCCCCCGTAATTACATATTCAGCTGTCTTTTTATTGAGTTTGCCTTATGAGTTTTTTAAGGGTATACTGCGTTACAATGCATCTCTGTGTCTCCAATTCCTAGCAGTGTATGGCACATAGTACAAACTCAAAAAATGTTAATTAAATAAATGATAAGCAATGCATTCTACTCAAATCACATAATAACACTAGAATCAGACAGATTAAGTAGTGGTATGGATTGAATTGTGGCCCCCCAAAATATGTGTTCTAAATCCTAACCTCTATGACTGTGGTTATAATCCCATTTTGGAATGGGTTGTCTTTGTTATGTTAATGAGGCGTGATTAATGCAGGGTGTGTCTTGAATCAGTATCTTTCGCGATATAAAAGAGATTTAACAAGCAAGTGAGCAAGCAGAGATGGGAAAGACTGATGCCAAGCCACTTGGGGATCTTCAAGGAACCAGGAAACAAGCTGAAGAGACAAGGACCTTCCTCCAGAGCCAAAAGAGAGAGAAAGTATTTCCCATGAGCCAGCACCCTGAATTCAGACTTCTAGCCTCCCATACTCAGAGGAAATAAATTTCTGTTCAGAGGAAATAAATTTCTGTTTGTTAAAGCCATCCACTTGTGTTATTTCTGTTACAGCAGCACTAGATAACAAAGACAAGCAGTGATTCCTTTAATACACAGTTGGTTTTCAAGAATAGCTTGCCAATTTTAATTGCATTAATTTCAATTTAGCTGTGCATTTTATTACATGTTATTTCAAGCTGTATGCAATCTTGACTCATAGTGTTCTTTAATGAATTTGTGACTACTTATTTCTTGATGGCAACTACTAACAACAACCACATGTTCTCTGATGATTTCTTTTATTTGAAGAAGAAAGTATAGATAAAGGAAAAAGCATGTTACAATCTTTGATTCAGGTCACCATGCCTACGTGAATTCTAGAAATTCAGATTACAAACTCTCTCAACTGTTGTCTTAGTAGCTAGGAGAGCAAAATAGCAGCTTTAGGAGTACTGGCCTTGGAAACTAAAACCAGCAGAATGATGACAAATATCAATTTTCTTAACAAGATGATCTGAACTGGCCTAGTTAGGATATATCTTGATGTTCCACGAAGGCATCTGATTACACTTATCTTTCCCCTTCATTTTTCATGTATAATTTAGTTTACACTTTATAGCTACAAATATGAAGAAAAATCCCTTTAGTATTCACCTGATTTTTTTTTTAGGTCACTCAGTGAATACAACGCTAAAATTCTATCTAAAAGATTCACAGATAAGAAACCTCAAGAGCACAGGTTTTTGTAGGTAGTTAACCCTCCATTCTTCCTCCTCTTTAATCCCCTGTAAATTGTTTACTTTTAAAATGCATCATATTGGCAAAAAAAAAATTCATAGTACAAGCAACACATAGGGAAAGAGGGCAGTAACATATTCAGAAGGATGAAAAATGCTACTTCAGGACAGAGAGCACTTGGAAATGCTAAATGTACAGCTGTTCCTAATGCCAAAAGTACATAGAAATTATTTGTCTTAAATGAAGCTTCCAAAGCCCTGTGGAGACCTAAGGTCCCCACAGTCTAGACATTCCATTGTGCTGTATGTCACCCACACATAGCTTGACCTATTCTTCATTACACCAAGTGTGACTTTTAAAATGTAGTCTCAATTAGCTCAATTAGCTTAGGGAGCAAAAATACTAATTTCTACTTCAGCTCATTGTAGAGGGCTGTCAGATGCCAACAATTATTTTCAAAATAATTTGTTCCTCTTTTCTTGATCCTTTATCCTGATTTCCCTTATCCAAATCTATATTCATAAAGAAGCAAAACAAAATACAAAAAACTCTCATTTGGGCTGAAGATAGTCATGTCAACTCTACTTCAAGGTAAATTTTGGTTTTCTTTCTTTATGAAAGGCTGGAGTAAAATATTTTTAACTGTGTATGGCTTATATAAGCTAAATGATAAGGCATTCAGTGTGTGGTGTATGTATATGTGCTTGTGTGTAGGTGTGTTTTTGTGTATAGGTGTGTTTGTGTGTGCGATTTTTTTTGTGTGTATTCTAAAACACATCAAGTAAAGCCATACACTAAATTATATAGTGTCTATTATGACCATAAGAGAACTGAGATGATATCCTCTCCAATAGTCATGGAGATTTCATACTTTTCTACTAACTTATCGAGGTACTCAATCTATTTCATGTACCTGGTCTTGCTTCCCTTAGCAAAAGTTTATACCCCTACTGGTCTTGATCCCTTGGCAAAAGTTTATACCAGCTAAGAAAACGTTGATTATTCAGAAGAAGTAGTCTATACAGATTTTAGTTCTCTGTGTACACTACAATATTAATTCTAGTCCAGAGAGAGACCAGGGTTTTGGAAATGAGTTCAGCTCAGAGTTACCAGTCACTACCAGTTCAGTGTGTATGTGTGTGTTTAAGCGTGTAGTTTCAAAAGACTTGCCGGAAATTCTAATAGGGTCGCTATACCACCAAGTTCAGCAAATTGTGGGTTGTTCAAATCTAAAGGAGGGCCTTGGAAATGAAGTAGTTGCTTATTTCTGCAGATAAACAGAGGAAAGCAAAAGATGTCTTTGTGTTATCTAGAGATGCCCAGGCTCTATAGATACTTGAGGAAGGGAATCGAAGGGCAACTGAAGAGGAAAACAACGCTAGTGATGGTTTCTGAAGTTCTGTTTAGGAAGTAGATTATTATTTAAAAAAAATTTAAAAATAATATATACTAATGTTTTAAATTCCTATTACAAGAGTTGAAGGGGCTGTTGAGTTGGGAGGCTATTGCAGTAATATGGACAAAATATGATGATAGGCTGGGTCAGGGTAGTAGCAGTGGAAGTGGTGAGAAATAATCATATTCTGAACATCACATGAAGGTAGAACCAAAAATATTTGTTCTGAGCTTACATGTGAAGTATGAGAGGGGGGAAAAAAAGAATCAAAGGTAACTCTAAGTTTTTGGCCCAAGTAATTTAAAGAATGGAGCTGTCATTAGCTGAGTTAGGCAAGCCCAGTGGAGTAGCAGGCTTAGGGATATTGGAGTTTAGTTTTTATCACGTTAAGTTTGAATAGTTTGACTTTTACTCAGAATGAGATAAGAAGCCTATTCCAGTTATCTGCATAACAATCAATCCCCAAGCTGAGTAATTTAAAACCATTTAATTACATTTCATGATTTTGTGTGTCAGGAATTCAAGCAAGGTTTGGCTGGATGATTCTTCTGGTCCATGTTACATTGATGAAGGTCACCTGTTGGCATTCAACTGATAGACAAAATTGTTTGCAAAGTTCAAGACAGCGTCACTCATATATTTGGCACTTTGGCAGGGATGGCTGGAAGACTGAGCTGAACTGAGACTGTTAACCGTAGCACCTAAATGTGGCCTCCCAAGCATAGCAAACTCAGGGTAGTTGGGAATTCTTACATTGTGGCCCAGGGCTATGAAAGAGTATTCTAGTAAACAAGGAATGCTGTATGACTTGTCATGTCCTACCTTTGGAAGTCACATAGCACCACTTCTGCAGTACTCTACTGGACAAATGAGACACAAGTACCCACATTCAAGATGACATTTGATAGGAGAAGTGTCAAAGAAATTGGAATACGTGTTAAAGCCACTGGAGTGCCTTAAGCACAGGATTGAACCAATCTGGCTTAACTCTAAAAGGATAATTCTGAATGTTACCTGGGAAACTAACTATAGAGGGGAAAGAGCAGAATCAGGGAGAGCAATTAGAGGGCTATTACAGCAGTTCAAGTGATAGAAAATGGCTTTGACCAGAATGGTAGCAGTGCAAGTGGTAAGAAGTTTTTGAATTTGGTTTCAGTTTGAATACAGAACTGAAAGAATTTAGACGAGAAAGGTGTGAGAAAAAAGAGAAGCCAAGGACTGACTTCTAAGTTTTAGCCTAAAACTAACTTAAAACAGTTACTGAGAAGTGGAATATTGCAGGATTATCAAGTTTCGGCCCCCACATGTCTGTCAGTTTGTCGCACTGTGGGGGCTTGTGTGTTGCTGTGATGCTGGAAGCTATGCCACCGGTATTCAGATACCAGCAGGGTCACCCATGGAGGACAGGTTTCAGCTGAGCTTCCAGACTAAGACAGACTAGGAAGAAGGACCCAGCAGTCTACTTCTGAAAAGCATTAGCCAGTGAAAACTTTTTGAATAGCAGTGGAACATTTTCTGATATAGTGCTGGAAGATGAGCCCCCCAGGTTAGAAGGCACTCGAAAGATGACTGGGGAAGAGCTGCCTCCTCAAAGTAGAGTCGACTTTAATGACGTGGAGGGAGTAAAGCTTTCAGGACCTTCATTTGCTGATGTGGCACGACTCGAAATGTGAAGAAACAGCTGCAAACATCCATTAATAATTGGAACCTGGAATGTACGAAGTATGAATCTAGGAAAATTGGAAATCATCAAAAATGAAATGGAATGCATAAATATCGATATCCTAGGCATTAGTGAGCTGAAATGGACTGCTATTGGCCATTTTGAATTGGACAAGCATATAGTGTACTATGCTGGGAATGACAACTTGAAGAGGAATAGTGTTGCACTCATCGTCAAAAAGAACATTTCAAGATCTATTCTGAAGTACAACGCTGTCAGTGATAGAATAATATCCATAAGCCTACAAGGAAGAACACTTAATACGACTATTATTCAAATTTATGCACCAACCACTAGGGCCAAAGATGAAGAAATAGAAGATTTTTATCACCTCCTGCAGTCTGAAATTGATCGAACATGCAATCAAGATGCATTGATAATTACTGGCAATTGGAATGCGAAAGTTGGAAACAAAGAAGGACAAGTAGTTGGAAAATATGGCCTTGGTGATAGAAACAATATCGGAGGTTGGATGATAGAATTTTGCAAGACCAACGACTTCTTCATTGCAAATACCTTCTTTCACCAACATAAACGGCGACTATACACATGGACCTTGCCAGATGGAACACACAGAAATCAAATCGACTACATCTGTGGAAAGAGACGATGGAAAAGCTCAATATCATCAGTCAGAACAAGGCCAGGGGCCGACTGGGGAACAGACCATCAATTGCTCATATGCAAGTTCAAGCTGAAACTGAAGAAAATCAGTGCAAGGCCATGAGAGCCAAAATATGACCTTGAGTATATCCCACCTGAATTTAGAGACCATCTCAAGAATAGATTTGATGCATTGAACACTATTGCCCGAAGACCAGGCAAGTTGTGGAATGCCATCAAGGACGTCATACATGAAGAAAGCAAGACGTCACTGAAAAGACAGGAAAGAAAGAAAAGACCAAGATGCATGTCAGAGGAGACTCTGAAACTTGCTCTTGAGCGTCGAGCAGCTAAAGCAAAAGGAAGAATTGATGAAGTAAAAGAACTGAACAGAAGATTTGAAAGGGCCTCTCGAGAAGACAAAGTAAAGTATTATAATGAGATGCGTAAAGAGGTGGATGGAAAAACAAAAGGGAAGAACATGCTCGGAATTTCTCAAGCTGAAAGAACTGAAGAAGAAATTCAAGCCTCGAGTTGTAATAGTGAAGGATTCCATGGCGAAAATATTAAACGACACAGGAAGCATCAAAAGAAGATGGAAGGAATACACAGAGTCATTATACCAAAAAGAATTAGTTGATATTCAATCATTTCAAGAGGTGGCATATGATCAGGAACCAATGGTACTGAAGGAAGAAGCCCAAGCTGCTCTGAAGGCATTGGCGAAGAACAAGTCTCCAGGAATTGATGGAATATCAATTGAGATGTTTCAACAAACAGATACAGCACTGGAGGTGCTCACTTGTCTATACCAAGATATATGGAAGACAGCTTCCTGGCCTACTGATTGGAAGAGATCCATATTTATGCCTATTCACAGGAAAGATGATCCAACCAAATGTGGAAATTACAGAACAATATCATGAATATCACACACAAGCAAAATTCTGCTGAAGATCATTCAAAAAGGGCTGCAGCAGTATATCGACAGGGAACTGCCAGAAGTTCAGGCCGGATTCAGAAGAGGACGTGGAACCAGGGATATCATTGCTGATGTCAGATGGATCCTGGCTGAAAGCAGAGAATACCAGAAGGATGTTTACCTGTGTTTTATTGATTATTCAAAGGCATTCGACTGTGTGGATCATAAAAAACTATGGATAACACTGAGAAGACTGAGAATTCCAGAACACTTAATTGTGCTCATGAGGAACCTTTACATAGATCAAGAGGTGGTTGTTCGGACAGAACAAGGGGATACTGATTGGCTTAAAGTCAGGAAAGGCGGTGTCAGTGTTGTATTCTTTCACCATACCTATTGAATCTGTATGCTGAACAGATAATCCGAGAAGCTAGACTATATGAAGAAGAATGGGGCATCAGGATTGGAGGAAGACTCATTAACAACCTGTGTTATGCAGATGACACAACCTTGCTTGCTGAAAGTGAAGAGGACTTGAAGCACTTGCTAGTGAAGATCAAAGACCACAGCCTTCAGTATGGATTACACCTCAACATAAAGAAAACAAAAATCCTCACAACTGGACCAATAAGCAACATCATGATAAACGGAGAAAAGGTTGCAGTTGTCAAGGATTTCATTTTACTTGGATCCACAATCAACAGCCATGGAAGCAGCAGTCAAGAAATCAAAAGATGCATTTCACTGGGCAAATCTGCTGCAAAGGACCTCTTCAAAGTGTTGAAGAGCAAAGATGTCAACCTGAAGACTAAGATGCGCCTGACCCAAGCCATGGTATTTTCAATCACATCATATGCATGTGAAAGCTGGACAATAAACAAGGAAGACCAAAGAAGAGTTGATGCCTTTGAATTGTGGTGTTGACGAAGAGTATTGAATATACCATGGACTGCCAAAAGAACAAACAAATCTGTCTTAGAAGAAGTGTGGCCAGAATGGTCCTTAGAGGCAAGGTTGGCAAGAGTGCATCTTACATACTTTGGACATGTTGTCAGGAGAGATCAGTCTTTGGAGAAGGACACCATGCTTGGCAGAGTACAGGGTCAGCAGGAAAAAGGAAGACCCTCAACGAGGTGGATTGACATAGTGGCTGCAACAATGAGCTCAAGCATAACAATGATAGTAACAATGGCGCAGGACCGGGCAGTGTTTGGTTCTGTTGTGCATAGGGTCGCTATGAGTTGGAACCGACTCGACGGCACCTAAGAACAACTACAATATCAAGTTTCAGAATCGAGATAAGGGGTTGGAAATCAGCATTTCAGTTTTTCTTCATGTTTGGGTTGAGATACCTATTGGATATTAATGTGGTAATTGGTTATGTGAGTCTGGAGTTGAACAAACTGCTCAAGGTAAATTATATAAATTTTATAAATACAGATAATATTAAAAGCCATGGGACTGTACGGGATCATCACGGACTTGAGTCTAAATTGAAAATGAAGAAGGGCATATCAGGTTTGAATCCTGGGGGAACTCCAACATTTAGAGGTTGAGAACAGAAAGAGAACCAATCAAATAATATTGAGGAGCAGCCCGTGAGGTAGGAGAAGAACAAAGACAGTGTTGTACCCTGAAATCTGAATGAAGAAAGTGGATCAGTGATCAACTGTGTCAAGTACTACTACTAAAAAAAAAAATAGAGCTAGTAAAATAAAGACTAATAATTAACCAAAGTCTTGCTAAAGTTTGCAGGACACTGTTGACATTATAAAGAGTAGCCTTAGTGTATGATGGAGTCCCTGGGTGGTGAAAACAGTTAACTTGCTCACCTGATAATTGAAAGGTGGGAGGTTCAAGCCCACTCTGAGGTGTCTCAGAATAAACATTGGGCAATCTACTTCCAAAACATCAGACATTAAAAACCCTATGAAGCACATGCCTACTCTGACACACATGTGGTCACCATGAGTCAGAATCAACTCATTGGCAACTGGTTAGTGTAATGATGGGGATAAAAGTTTGTTTTTAGTGAACTCAAGCATGAATTGGAGTAAAAATACAATATGAATGCATAACTCTTCTGAGGAGTTTTTTTACGAAGGGGAGAAAAATGAGAAGGTAGCTGAGGGTATGCGGAGTTAGATAAAGAATTTTTCAACATGGGATATACAGTACTTATAATGAATGTAAGAAAGAATGAGTTTGAGCTAAACCAATCCATGTAATAGTTATAGTGGGTTTTTTTTTTAACATTATAGCTATTATTTTAAAAGTATATAAAAAAAAGTATATTTTGGATTTAAATACATGTCATTAAGGTGACAGTACATTTAGGGGAAGGCGTCTCCATGGATCCGTGGCCTTGAATATTCCAAAACCCAACAAAAATAACCCCACATTCGTTGTGCAAAAACATGAATTTTCAGGGAAGAAGATGGGTTCTACTGAAACATACTTTTATCAGAAAAGTAACTTACTGGAGGTACATGGTATTTAAAAAGAGGGGTTATAGAAAACGATATTGGAGGACAACAAATTAAAATTTCCTCTTGCCTTACATCTAGTTATCAAATCCTGTCAATGCACCTTTCACAATATCTCTAATGTCTTTCTCTTCATTGCAAGTCTCACTTTCATCACCCTAGCTCTATCATTCTTTATCCATTGCCTGAATTATTATAGGAGGATATTTACCAGTCTCCCTGCCAATCTATCCTTACACCAATTTGTCTGATATTCTGCTGTGAATGTATCTTGCCTAGCTGGGTTCTAACTCTGATGTCTCCAGCCTGCCTCAATCTAACTCAAGGTAGTTCTTATCTATATCTCCCATTATTCTTCTACCCTCCCTGTGCAATGTCGTTCCCAAAATTAACCTTAAATATTCCTGACTCCATGCCTTTTTTCCATTTTTACTTCCTAAATAAATTGAAACATCTTTTATAAGAAACAATGTCGTGGAGTGAAAAAGAAGGGATTGGTGGGTAAGGTGATCAGCTTAGCCCATTTTTAAAAATGCTAGATCCGCCACTTTTAGCTGTGTGACCATGAGTATGCATTTTTAAATCCCTGTGAACCCTTGTTTTCTCAGTAGCATTATTGTGAGGATATAAGTGGATGTGTAAAAAAAAAACCTCAGATGTATCTGACACAATGAACTTGCTCAATAATTGGTAGCTGAATTCACACAAGAAAAGTGAATGGACTCCTAGACTGATACACTTGATAATAGCTCTAGCCATATGGGGACAGGATGTCAGAGCTCCAAAGGTGAAATTAATCAAGATAGGTCACTCCAGCAACCCATTAGGGCATATCAAAACAAAACAAAGCAAGAAGCTACTACACGGTAAGCAAACATAAAATAAACTAATACAATAACTTATAGATGGCTCAGAGAGAACAGACAGTATCAAACCACATAAAAAAACAGAACATGGTCACTTCAACAAGCTCTCAACAGAGAGAATCAAAGAATCTTCTGGATGAAGGTGTCATCCTGGAATTCCCAGATGCAGAATACAGAAGATTAATATACAGAACTCTTCATAACATCAGAAAGGAGATCAGGCAATACGCAGAACAAGCCAAGGAACACACAGAAAAAACAGGTGAAGAAATTAAAAAAAGGTATTCAAAAACATAAGGAAAAATTTAATAAGCTGCAAGAATCCACAGAGAGAGATAGCAATTAGAATTCAGAAGATTAACAATAAAATTACAGAATTAGACAACTCAATAGAAAGTCAGAGGAGCAGAATTGAGCAAGTGGAAGGCAAAATTAGTGACCTTGAAGATAAAGCACTTCGCACCAATTTATTTGAAGAAAAATCAGGTAAAAGAATTTTTAAAAATGAAGAAAACTTAAGAATCCTGTGGGATTCTATCAAGAGAAATAACCTACGAGTGATTGGATTTCCAGACTAGTGAGGGATAGCAGAAAATACAGAGAAAATTGTTGAAGATTTGTTGGCAGAAAACTTCCCTGATATTGCGAAAGATTAAAAGGTATCTATCCAAGACGCTTATTGAACTCCACATAAGGTAGATCTCAAAATAAAGCCACCAAGACATATTACAATCAAACTTGAGAAAACCAAAGATAAAGAGAGAATTTTAAGAGCAGCTAGGGATAAATGAAAAGTCACCTACAAAGAAGAGTCAATAAGAATAAGCTCGGACTACTCAGCAGAAACCACGCAGGCAAGAAGGCAATGGGATGAATTACATAAAGCATTGAAGGAAAAAAAAATTGCCAGCCAAGAATCATATATCCAGGGAAACCACAAAAATAAATCAAGACTAAAAAACGCTCAAAATAGAGAAATAGTGATGTCATTACGTAAAAGAAGACAACATTAAAACAATAAAGAGGGACTGAGAAATGTAGTCATAGATCTTTCATGTGGAGAGGAAGACAAGGCGATATAAAGAAATAAAAGTTAGGTTTAAACTTAGAAACATAGAGGTAAATATTAAGATAACCAAAATGGAGACTAACTATCCTACTCATCAAAATAAAATACAAGAGAAAAACAGACTCAGTAGAAGAAAAAATCAGTAACAATGAATAAGAGGAAAAGACAATATAAAAAGATAAACTACTCAGCACAAAAAATTAAGTGGGAAAAAGAAACTGTCAACAATACATTAAAAAAGACATCAAAATGGCAGCACTAAACTCATACCTATCCATAATTACTCTGAATGTAAATGGACTAAATGCACCAATAAACAGACAAGACAGTGGCAGAATGGATTAAAAAACATGATCTGTCTATATGCTGCCTACAAGAGACACAACTTAGAATTAGAGACACAAACAAACTAAAAGTTAAAGGATGGAAAAAAATATATCAAGCAAATGAAAATCAAAAAAGAGAAGGAGTGGCAATATTAATTTCCGACAAAATAGACTTTAAAGTTAAATCCACTACAAAGGATAAGGAAGGACACTATATATAATGATTAAAGGGACAATACACCAAGAAGATATAACCATATTAAATATTTATGCACCCAATGACAGGGCTGCAAGATACATAAAACAAACTCTATCAGCATTGAAAAGTGAGATAGACAGCTCCACAAGTATAGTAGGAGACTTCAACACACCACTTTCGGTGAAGGACAGGACATCCAGAAAGAAGCTCAATAAAGACACGGAAGATCTAAATGCCCCAATCAACCAAACTGATCTTGTAGACATATACAGAACACTCCACCCAACAGCAACCAACTCTACTTTCTTTTCTAGTGCACATGGAACATTCTCTAGAATAGACCACATATTAGGTCCTCAAGAGCAAGCCTTAGCAGAATCCAAAACATCGAAATGTTAAAAAGCATCTTCTCTGGCCATAAGGCCATAAAAGTAGAAATCAATAACAGAAAAGCAGGGAAAAGAAGTCAAATACTTGGAAAGTGAAAAATACCCAGCTCAAAAATGACCAGGCTATAGAAGACATTACGGATGGAATGAAGAAATTCATAGAATCCAGTGAGAATGAAAACACTTCCTATCAGAACCTTTGGGACATAGTGAAAGCAGTACTCAGAGGTCAATTTATTTCAATAAATGCTCACACACAAAAAGAAGGGCCAAATCCAAGGATTATCCCTACAACTTGAACAAATCGAAAGAGAGCAACAAAAGAAACCCTCAGGCAGTAGAAGACATGAAATAATAAAAATTAGAGCTGAACTAAATGAAATAGAAAACAGAAAACAATTGAAAGAGTTAAAAAGACCAAAACCTGGTTCTGTGAAAAAATAAAAAAAATTGATAAACCACTGGCCAAACTGACAAAAGAAAAACAGGAGAGGGTGCAAATAATCTGAATAAGAAATGAGATGCACAACATTACAACAGACCCAACTGAAATTAAAAGAATCATATCAGATTATTATGAAAAATTGTACTCTAACAAATTTGAAAATCTAGAAGAAATGCATGAATTCCTGCAAACACATTACCTACCTAAACTAACACAAACAGAGGTAGAACAACTAAATAGACCCATCACAAAAGAAGAGATTGAAAAAGTAATCAAGAAACTCCCAACAAAAAAAAGCCATCAGGGCTTTGCTACAGAGTTCTACCAAATTTTCAGAGTAAACACCACTACTACTAAAGGCATTTCAGAGCATAAAAAAGGACAGAATACTCCCAGACTCATTCTATGAAGCCAGCACATCCCTGATCCCAAAACCAGGTAAGACTCCACAAAAAAGAAAATTACAGACCTATATCCCTCATGAACACAGATGCAAAAATCCTCAACAAAATCCCAGCCAATATAATTCAACAACATATCAAAAAAATAATTCACCACGATCAAGCGGGATTCATACCAGGTATGCAGGGATGTTACAACATTAGAAAAACAATTGATGTAATCTATCATATAAATAAAACAAAAGACAAGAACCACATGATTTTATCAGTCGATGCAAAAAAGGCATTTGACAAAGTTCAACACCCATTCATGATAAAAACTTTCAGCAAAATAGGAATAGAAGGGAAATTCCTCAACATAATAAAGGGCATTTATACAAAGCTAATAAACAATACCATCCTAAATGGAGAGTCAGAAAGCATTCCCCTTGAGATCCGGAACCAGACAAGGATGCGCCTTATCACTATTCTCATTCAACATTGTGCTGGAGGTCCTAGCCAGAGCAATTAGGCTAGATAAGGAAATAAAGGGCATCCAGATTGTTAAGGAAGAAGTAAAATTATCTCTATTTGCAGACAACACGATCTTATACACAGAAGACCTTAAGGAATCCTCAAGAAAACTACTGAAACTAATTGAAGAATTCAGCAGATTATCAAGATACAAGGTAAACATACAAAAATCAATTGGATTCCTCTACACCAACAAAAAGAGCATCGGAGAGGAAATCACCAAGTAAACAAATAAATACCATTTACAGTAGCCCCCAAGACGATAAAATATT
The DNA here is from genome assembly GCF_030014295.1 of Loxodonta africana. Taxonomy (NCBI): domain Eukaryota; kingdom Metazoa; phylum Chordata; class Mammalia; order Proboscidea; family Elephantidae; genus Loxodonta; species Loxodonta africana. The sequence continues at coordinate 148,089,920 of NC_087369.1, forward strand.
CAGGAATAAATCTTAGCAGGGATGTAAAGGACCTATACATAGAAAACTACAAGACACTACTGCAAGAAACCAAAAGAGACCTACATAAGTGGAAAAACTTACCCTACTCATGGATAGGAAGACTTAACATCATAAAAATGCCTATTCTACCAAAAGCAATCTATAGATACAGTGCAATTCTCACCCAAGTTCTATGGACATTTTTTTAATGAGTTGGAGAAACAAATTACCAACTTCATATGGAAGGGAAAGAGGTCTGGGATAAGTAAAGCATTACTGAAAAAGAAGAACAAAGTGGGACGCCTCACTCTACCTGATTTTAAAACCTATTATATTGCCACAGTAGTTAAAACGGCCTGTTATTTGTACAACAACAGATACATAGACCAATGGAACAGAATTGAGAATCCAGACATAAATCCATCCACATATAAACAGCTGATAATTTGACAAAGGCTCAAAGTCAGTTAAATGGGGAAAAGACAGTCTCTTTAACAAATAGTGCTGGCGTAACTGGATATTCATCTGCAAAAAAATGAAACAAAACCCATACCTCACACCATGCACAAAAATGAACTCAAAATGGATCAAAGACCTAAATATAAAATTTAAAATGATAAAGATCATGGAAGATAAAATAGGGACAACGTTAGGAGCCCTAATACATGGCATAAACAGTATACAAAACATTACTAACAATGCAAAAGAAAAACTAGATAACTGGGAGCTCCTAAAAATCAAACACCTATGCTCATCCGAAGACTTCACCAAAAGAGTAAAAAGACTAACTACAGACTGGGAAAAAGTTTTTAGCTATGACATTTCTGATCAGCTCCTGATCTCTAAAATCTACATGATGCTGCACAAAATCAACCACAAGAAGACAAAGAACCCAATTAAAAAATGGGAAAAGGACATGAACAGACACTTCACTAAAGAAGACATTCAGTTAGCTAACAGATACATGAGGAAATACGATCATTAGCCATTACAGAAACTCAAGTCAAAGCTACAATGAGATCCCATTTCACTCCCACAAATCTGGCATTAATCCAAAAAACACAAAATAATAAATGTTGGAGAGGTTGTAGAGAGACTGTAACACTTCTACACTGCTGGTGGGAATATAAAATGGTACAACCACTTTGGAAATCAATTTGGTTCTTCCTTAAAAACTAGAAATAGAACTACCATAAGACCCAGCAATCTCACTTCTTGGAATATATCCTAGAGAAATAAGAGCCTTTACACAAACAGATATATGCACAACCATGTTCACTGCAGCACTGTTTACAATAGCAAAAAGATGGAAGCAACCAGGGTGTGCATCAACAGATGAATGGATACATTATGGTACATTCACACAATGGAATATTACGCATCTGTAAAGAAAAATGATGAGTCCGTGAAACATTTCATAACATGGAGGAATCTGGAAGGCATCATACTGAGTGAAATTAGTCAGTTACATAAGGACAAATATTGTACAAGACCAGTATTATAAGAACTTGAGAAATAGTTTCAACAGAGAAGAAAATATTCTTTGATGGTTACGAGAGGGGGGAGGGAGGGAGGGAGGGTGTGGGAGGGGTATTCACTAATTAGATAATATATAGCAAGGTGTTTCTAAATTTTTGTATGAGAGTCAGACTTGATTTGTAAACTTTCACTTAAAGCACAAAATAATAATAATAAAAAAAAACTCATTGCGATTGAGTCAATTCTGACTCAGAGTGACCATATAGACAGGGTAGAACTGCCCCGTGGGGTTTCCAAGGAGTGGCTGATGGATTCGGACTGGTAACCTTTTGGTTAGCAGCCAAATGCTTACTCATTGCACCACCAGAGCCCCTAGTATATGCTTAACAGATATTTATGGAATGAATAAATGCTATCTTAAAGTTATCAATCAGAAAATTAAAATCCTGTTGGTTGTTTTAGTTCTAAACAGCAGGAATTTATTTTTCAAGATAAATAAGTTTGGAATTAGCAGCACCAAGGAAAGGAAACGATTAAAAAAAAATCCATTGTGAAACTTTTCTCAGCGTAGCCACCTTTGCGGTTCTGTGAATCAGACAACATGTCTGCCACATTTGTCATCATTTAACTGGAGTTCGTAACATAAAGCTTAACTTAAAAGAAAATAAGTCTGTTTACCTCTCGATAGCAGACTTGTAATTGTGATAGTTGCCACATGAACATAAAATAATATACAGACCTGACAGATAAGCTTTTCTTGGGTGTGAAAAACAGAAAAGTGGAAATGACACAGTGACCTATAAATTGTACAGCTTCCTCAAAGTGTCTGTGAGTAGAATTGTAAAAGGAAGTGAATCACAAATGTGTGCTCGTGTAAGTGAATGTAGTCTGTGTTTTTGTAAGAGTACATGAATTAATACTGTCCTATCTTAGTGTGGTGGATTCGAACTGCCAACCTTTTGGTTAGCAGCCTTAGCACTTAACCACTATGCCACCAGAGTTGCTATGAGTCAGAATTGACTCTACGGTAATGGGTTTGGTTATCTTTGTGTGGATCTAAGTAAAAAACAAGTAATATGGACAATGAAACAGAAATGTAGGAAAAGCTAACGCATTTCTCAAGCGAGCCTTGACACATCATGCAATCAACTGCCAGACTCAAATTCCCAAAGCACAGTTATGTTCACAGTACTACCATTCATTCATTAATGCCTTCAAAAAGTGTGTCTTGAACATCTACCATGTGCTGGACTACATAAGTATTGGGGATAAAAGAAATGTATACAACTCAAAGGGCCAGAGAGGGAGACAGATAGGAAAACAGACTATGGAATTTTCAGATCTAAAACTCAGGGTCAGCAATGGGTGGGAGATGCATACTGGAAAATCCCAAAGATAGTGGTGTAGCTGTAGACAAGGGAGTGGGTGAGATTCTCCAGGAAGAATATGAAGAAACAGCCACATTTAAGGGATGAACAGGAAAAAGAGATTAAAAAGACTGAGAAAGAACAATCAGAGAGGCAGGAGGAAAACCAGGGCATAAAGGTGATAAGAGTTTCAAGAAAAAAAGTGTCACTATCAAAAGCAAAAGCAGCAGAGGTTAAAAAAAAAATTCAGCCAACATTAATGGCTCTTCATTTCCTACTAGAATCCCGTATAAACTTACCAGTGTCATATTCAGAAAAATTCCATCAGATGCTCTCCTTCTACTTTTCCAATAAACATTTCCCTATTTGTCTCCACTTCTACCGATTAAGAGTATTCATTGCACCATGAACAGGCCCAGTACTTTCCTGCCTCTGTGACTTTATCAGTACTTCCAAATAGAATTACTTCTCCTTGGATGAGCCATACCTGTCCACATTCTAACCATACTTCTAGGCCTGTAACTTCTATGAAAGCTCTCCTGGTAATCCTTCCCATTTTTAAGCCTCTATAGAATTTTTTTTTAATATCTTCTTTGATACTTATTTTATAGATATATATATAGAAAGCCTGTTGGCATAGTGGTTAAATGCTACAGCTGCTAACCGAAAGGTCAGCAGTTTGAATCCACTAGGTGCTCCTTGAAAACTCTATGGGGCAGTTCTGATCTGTCCTATAGGGTTGCTATGAGTCGGAATTGACTCGATGCCAATGGGTTTGATTTTTGGTATATATATACAATTACACTCCGCATACTTTTCTTATTCTCTCTGTGTTCCTTCATGGAAGAATTTGTGCCATGTTTAAGCTGCAAAACTCAGCATAATAGTGTGCATAATATAGACGTTCAATAAATATTTGTTGAATGCTGAATAAACAGACGCTTGAGTATTCAGTATTGCATACTTAGGAACCAGCACAATGAATGACACATAGTAGATTCTCAATATTTCTTAAATGAAAAAAATGAGCAAAATACTTCCCTATTACTTAGCTTTCAAATTACTTTTCTGATTTTTTTTTTCAAATCCGAAATATCTATTATTTTCATGGTAAAGATCTCTTGGAGAAAACTTGAGGCCTGTATAGGATATCTTGACTTACATTTCTGCATTAACCACGGCAAGCATTCAGTATTAATTGAACGATTAATCTTCATTATGTGGTAACTCCGACATAGGGGACAACTACTTCATTACAGTGATAATGTTCATTGCAAAAATTATTAAAGATAGAATATAGTGCTCTGTAATCCAATGATCTGACTCAGTATGACAATGTCCTTGTGCGATGCTTTGTTCTCAGGCTCAAAGATAATTTGCCAGGAAGACTGGTAGGTTAATCATGGTTTAAAAAAGAACTCTATAAATAGTTTCCCACTTACTTCAGTTGTACTCCTCTCATTTACTTCTTTAAAGAGAAGTAGAATTTAATATTCTAACATGCTGGAAACTCCTAACACTAATCTTTTGATTCTTTGCTGTAAGAACACATTGACTTGAAGCAACAATGGGAGAAGAAGACATACATCTGCTCCATAGGGGGAAAAAAAAATCTGGAAGTTGTTGCAGAACGTATTTTTATTATGAAATGAACGTGGAATTTGAGGTTGAAGGTTGTTTAATGTTAATTTTCAGGGGATCCCGTTAATTTTTGTTTTAAAAATATTTGAAAGATCAATTCAATAACATCATCATGAAAACCTGCCTTCCTAGAAAGGAAGAAAATCTTTTGTACAGCTGAAAGTGATTTTGCACATGAACACAGAATTTTCATAGAGGGGAGTGAAGGCATCCATCATTTTAGATTATAAACAGCAATACCTCGAGTTTCTTTTTAAAAGTGTACTTGAGACATTATGAAAGGTGGAATAAATCATAGGTTTTCAGAACGCCCCCAAATATTTGCCCAAACAGGTACAGAAATCTGAAACTAGACATATGCATTGACATTTTCTTGACAGATTCATAACCCTATGGTTTCCAAAACTTTAATGTTCAATAACATTTCATTAGTATACTCCACCGTATTTATTACTATGCATTATTAATACAGATATGTGCTTAGGAGATGTACAGTTTGTAATTATTTTTCCTTTCAAAACATAATAGCTTCACACTGGGGTTGTTCAGATATGATATTTCATCTCTGAATTCTCCTTCAAACTTTCTGGGGCTCTGACAGAAATTTGTATTTGAGCAGAAAAGCTGTCAAGAAGGTGCTGTGGTACTATCCATTACATTTTTAATCCTGACCAGATTTAGATGCTAGGGAAGCTGGCTGTCCAGGACACTAAACAAAGATTGAAATTATGCCTTCTGTTCTTACACATCAAAGTAGTACTGTTATACCAAATTCATTAGGTCTGTATTACACTCTATTAATTTCCTATTAGTTCTCAGCTATGCAGGATCCAATCATGGTGTCACTATGGTTTAGACATGCAACCTTGATTCCAGCATCAAAAAAATGGAACCTGTCACTTCTAATAATTTTTTAGGAGATCCTACAAATGTAAACCCTTTTTCATCTTGTCATCCTTTCACGTCTTTAATGAGTTTGCTCACTAACAGTATAGAATCTTAATTTAACTTTCCAAAATATTAACAGCTATTATAATTGAGCGTCTCTAGAAGTATACTAATTAAAGTGTAACAAACAGTAATTTATAATACCTGAAACATTTATCTTTAAAAACTTCCATCAATATTTAACTACATATCAAAAATAAATTCAAAGACAATAGGAAACTCAAGCTTCCTAACCAAATTCTGTATTTTGAGAGCAAGCATCATCTGGCATAATAGGTTGTCCCACCGTTTGTGAAAACAAACACTGTACACTTGACAAGCAAATTACCCAGGGATTACCACGTTATATTTCATCACAGAAAGTAGTTAACTTGTGGGGATAGGTTTCAAGATGTCTAACAAGTAAGTTACATGTAAGATTAGAATTTCTCTCAGAGTTTGTTTCATTTAGATACATTGACTTTCTGCCACTATTGCTGACCTTAAAGTCTAATTTAAAGTTCCTTAGAAACCAGATCCACATACTTTCTCTCTCCAGTTTTTAATCTGATTATCTGTAACAAAGTCCACTAAAATCTGGACAGTCCCAGTAGTAAAAATAGGCTTTATTTTGCTAAAGATTCAGATATAATCCTTTCAGTGGAAAGAAAACAAAGACTTAGAATTTTCAATTTTACACTACAGTCTTCACTATTAAATTTCCTAAAGATTAAATGGAATGGTTCTGAAGTGAAATTATACCAATTTTTCCTTTAATGTATTGCCCCCATGACACTGTAGTTAAATTACAGTCGGCCCTCTGGATCAGCGGATCCTTCATGGACAGATTCAACCAAGCGCGGATCAAAAATATTTTTTAAAAATCCTGAAAGTTCCAAAATCAAAGACGCAATTAGGAAAGTGTCGCCTGTGTTCCAAACGCCAACTCCGCTCTACCGAATAGCTCCTGCCCTCCTGGCCGAGCCCGGCAGGACGCACACAGGGTCCTACCACTTCCCCATGGGGGAAGGGGCGTCCCGGAAGAACAGAGCCCTCTTCTCCCCCCACCCCCCTACCCCGGTGGGAACCGGAATCTGCCAGAGCAGGCGGACTTGCGCAGTGGGCACCTTGCTGTCCCCGCCCTTAGGTCTAGCTTTATATGCAAATACTACACCATTTTCTGTAAGGGATTTGAGCGTCCGCAGATTTTGCTACAGGGTATCCGGGGACTAATCCGCAGTAGAGACGGGGAGATGACTGTAGTTTATAAGTAGTAGTGTAACATTGGAGTCCTGGTGGTGCAGTGATTAAGAGCTTGGCAGTTGAAAGGTCTGGCAGTTGAAATCCACAAGCTGCTCCTAGGAAACCCTATGGGGCAGTTCTCCTCTGTCCCACAGGGTCGTTATGAGTTGAAATCCACTTGATGGTAGTGGGTTTGCTTTTTGGTCTTTTAGGTATAACATTAACTTTTTAAAGAGAATAAGTGGAACTCATCTGTGTTCCAGAATCCTACTTAGGTGTTGGGTTGGGGAGGTAACATTATGCAAGTCAAGTCGGCCAAGCTACAAGTGCTTCAGTATTCAAAGACTTGGCATCACGTTTAACTGAGAATCTTAAACTGCTTCAAACTACACTTTTTCATGACATGAGATTTATATATATTTATATATATATATATATACACATTGGGCACAGAACACTTTATTCATTTGAGACTTTTCTGTTCATTACCATCTTAGGGAGCTGAATTTCTGAAAGAAAGCCTGCCATTCCCTCAGTGTTAACTGCCAGAGTGGTTGAATTTCAGCCTAAATTATGATATGTAGTAATTTCAGAGTAAGTATGTATTTTATTTCTCAACACACAGCATCTTTGTCTATAATATTGCACCCCTCTAACTTAGAATTTATTTTAGGATTTTTACAGATAGAAAAAGCAATAGTAGTGAACAGCTATTAAGCAGTGATTAATTTCTTTATATATATTATCTCATTTAATTCTTGCAATAACATCATTAGCCCCATATGACATATAAGGAAACCGATGCACAGAATGGTTAACAACTTGTCATATAATTTGCAAATGGTAGACTCAGGATTCAAACCATTGTCTTAACCACAATTACTACTGCCTCTCAGTGGTAATCAAAAGGGTAAAATAACACATTTTAAGAGAGATCTATTGTTTCTGGAGGTCTCACAATAACATATATATCCATAGCACTGGTGTATAAAATTGTGAAAACAATCTGAACATTTAAGATCTGTGCATTGTATTATTTCTGCATGAAATATCAATAAAATATATATCACATGTCTTCCTGATTGTTAGCTTCATCTCTCTACTGACCAAAACTATATGCTAGGGAGCCAATAAAGAAATCTCAGACAATTGCTTACTCCCTTCTTCTTCTTTGTGGGAACAGAATGAATTCAAGTAAGATTCATCTACATTACAAGGTAAAGGAGATTATGACAAAGCATATTCCTTCTTCACAAAGGGAGCCTATTTTGAGGCATTTCCTAATTATTTCCCAGCAAGAGTATTACATTAATCAGGAATAACCAACTTCACAATATTCAGATAGAAATATGTCAATATTTGGATAAAAGTTCACTTTATAAAACAATTTATTACAGAGTCCCATTCAAATAATACTTTCTTCTTACAATCTCCTACATATGAATTTAATTTATAAAAATGAATTTTGTATATAACAGTTTAGGAACACAGTCATTAAGGAAATTGAGGTAGAACTTCTGTTTGTTTAACATTTCTGTTTTTACTTCCTGAAGACTTAAATGTGTATGACATTTTTGTAAAAGTACAGCATTTGAAGCATTTAAAAACTCTCTCCATCATCTCCTGATCTTTTTGGACGTGCTTTGTCTTGACAACAACATTATATTTAAGATTGTCTTTTAGCCAAGTAATTCCTTGGGGAGGAAGGTAGAAATCAATTGGTAGAAATGGTGTGAATAAGAGGTACATGATTGAGGACTGCGGGAAGGAAAGACAGGCCTTTTGTGAGCAACTGGAGCTGGAAATATTGGTATTTATAGGAATTAGAGAGATTGAATAGTGAGGGTAAAACTCCATAAGATAATGCAAATTAGATAAATGGCCTGACTTTTGGCTCCCATGGAGATAGGGATATCGTGCATATACCTGTGAGTTTCTTGGTCATAAAGGCTTCCTTTTTTTTTTTTTTATATGTATCCATATGGGGAAAATACTATTTAGAAAGCAGGATGCCTGCTCGGTTGCTGTCTTCTAGGGAAAAATCAACAATCTCCTTAATGGCAAATGTGTTCTTTTTTTTTTTTTTTTAAGGAAAAAGTCCACAATTTATTTTGAGGATCCTTTCTAGTTAAAAAGTTATAACCCAGAACACTAAAAGATCCAATTTGATAGTGCTGCCTAAGATAGTGAGAGAGATTTTGAGTTCTTGTAGGCAGTCTGAGGGAGAGGGTAAAGGGTACCAGTGTGGAGATGAAACTGGGGAAAGGCTTGTTGGAGAGAGACAGAAAGAAGCCTGAAAAGATGAGAGTAAGCTGGGACCTAAAGAAGGCATACAACCACGAAGAAACTCTCACTGGTGGGGAACGTTCAATAAAGCTTCAGAACAATGATATTTGATATTAAATTTTAAGTTGTTTTTTCCTGTGCTATAATGTCACTAAATTACTCCAAATCTGCAGTAGAAATATGATACATGTAAAACACTTGGTAAGTGGTGTTTGATAGGAATGAAAGACTAGGATTAATAGAGCAAGAGGTAACTAGGAAAATATCAGCCTCCATGGCAACTGGTTTTCCACCTCCCAGCCCACCCAAGCATCTTTGGAGACACAGAGAGTGAAACTGGGATTAAGCCATCATCTTTGAATAGCAAAGAAAAGGCTGAATCTAGGAGGCTAGAGGACTAAGAGACACACACACATTAATCACATAGACTTCAAGTGTATGTGTTGAAAGCGTTCACCTACAAAGCACATAGCTATTAGTAAAAGCTTGTAAATATGTTCAGTGCAGTATTTTCTAGCCACTTGAGTAACGTTGTTGTCGAGTTAGTTCTGACTCATAACAACCCTATGTACAACTGTCGTGGATTGAATTGTGTCCCCCCAAAATATCTGTCAACTTGGCTAGGTTATGATTCCCAGTATTGTAATGATTGCCTACCATTTTGTCATCTGATGTGATTTCCCTGTGTTGTAAATTCAATCACTATGACGTTAATGAGATGGATTAGCGGCAGTTATATTGATCAAATCTACAAGATTAGATTGTGTCTTAGGCCAATCTCTTTTGAGATATAAAAGAGGGAAGTGAGAAGAGAGATATGGGAACCTCATACCACCAAGAAAGCAGTGCCGGGAACAGTGCACATCCTTTGGACCTAAGGTTCCAGCTCTGAGATGCTCCCAGACCAAGGGAAGACTGATGACAAGGACCTTCCTCCAGAGCCGACAGAGAGAGAAAGCCTTCCCCTAGAGCCGGCATCTTGAATTCTAACTTCTAGCTTACTGGACTGTGACAGAGTAAACTTCTCTTTGTCAAAGCCTTCCACTAATGGTATTTCTGTTATAGCAGCACTAGATAACTAAGGCAAGAACAGAATGAAACACTGCCTAGTCCTGTGCCATCATTATAATTGTTGTTATGCTTGAGCCTATTGTGGCTGCCACTGTGTCAATCCATCTTGTTGACAGTCTTCCTCTTTTTTATTGTCTCTCTACCATGCATGATGTCCTTCTCCGGGGACTGATCTCTCCTGATAACATGTCCAAAGTCTGTGAGACATAGTCTCACCATTTTTGCTTCTAAGGAGCATTCTGGTTGTACTTAACATTAAAAATAGCCAAATAGCTGAGAGTATGAATCAGTTCTGGCCACTAGCTGCAACATTGATGACTATAGAAACATTGGTACTAAAGCAAAGTATTGATGTAGTGAATAGCATAGAATATATTAGGAGATAGGTTTAGTGTCTTTCCATGAAAACAAGGGAATCAGAGAAACATCCGCAGTTGAACGTTAGAAATCACGTTTTCTGTGAAAGGAGATATGTTATTCAATTATATTTTAGAAGTTGAAGGTTAAATGTTATGCAATTTCTAATATGTCCCCATTGTGAAGAAAAGTACAACACAAACGATGGTCCATGTTGTTTTATAGGTTGTTATGTCTGTAACATCTGAGTCATCTCATTTTAGAAATCAGATAAAGGAGACAATAACTTAATGATGTAGGCTATATATTCCTATAAAGTCAAGAAAATGGATCCTGGTAATGGTGTGTGCTGAAATTATGGGTCCCTAAGTAAGAATTTTTTTTTTTTTGAGTAAGAATATTAGAACAGGCCTCTATTCCATTTCCTAACTGCGAAATAATCACTGCTTCAGGGGAAAGTACTGTTTGGATCTCATCACTTCTGCTTCCACAACCGAGGTGAATAAGAAGGAATTAGTCTGTAACCATGGGACTGCAGACTATCCTTACACGTTGATACATATATACCCATACTCGTTGCCATTGAGTTGATTCTGACTCATAGTGACCCTATAGGACAGAGTAGAATTGCACCATAGGGTTTCGAAGGCTGTAATTTTTACGAAAGCAGATTGCCACACCTTTTTCCTGCAGAGCAGCTGGTGGGTTTGAACTGCCGACCCTTCAGTTAGCAGCCAAGCTGTTAACCACCATGCCACCAGGGCTCCTTGTATATGCGTATATGTATGTATATATCAGGCCCTCCATAGCAGGACAATAGCCTGGTTTAATCGCCTATTTAGAATACGATGAATTATTTCATGATACAAGAAAAATATAGATAGATAAATTCTAAGTACTTAGCTACATGTTGGAATCTGATTTTATATAATGAAGTGTACAGGATTGACTCTTCTACTTTTAATGTGTCACACCTTCAGAATGGCTTGTTCCAATTTCCTCATTTGTTGGAACCCTGAATTAACTGCTTCTCTCAGTTCTAAATTTTACAAGTCTTTCCCCTAAAGCCCGAGATAAGTTCCATCATTTATCTTTACTTACGTGTTGTCTTGGCTTACTGAAACACTTCCCTCCTCCACTATCTGAAGGCCTTGCTTGAACTGCTCACCTTTCCCTTCACTTAAATAAATCAATACCAATTCAAATCTCCTTTCAGTTTCTTTCCTTTACCAACTTCTTCTATACAGATTCTCCTTATTGTCCTGTGGTCTGTCAACAAACTCTGAGTCCATCACGAAACTTAATATTTTTATCACGTTATTGTGAAAATTGTAAAGGGGTCACAAACTACTCATGATTCAGGTCAAGGTGCACTTTTTGGTGAACAATTTTTCATGCTCTCTTCTCCTTCATCCCATCTCTATAAATATATAATAAATAAAAACAGGAAAATAATGTAACAAAACATCTATAATCATTAAATCCCTGAGAATTATAGATTGATAGAGCAGCATTAGAGCTAGAAGGAGGTCTTAGAAATCTTTTAGTTCAATCCTCTCATTTTGTATTTGAATAATATGAGGCTCAGAGAATTGCAATAAATTGCTAAGGTCATAGAGTTACAGTGGCAAAGCCAGCTCTCAGACCTCAGTCTCCTGATACTCAGTTTAATTTTCTTTTTACCATACCACAGTGCTATAATATACTTGAAAAATAAATTTTAAAAAGTTGGACTGAAATTGACTACAAAAATACTAGGAAAATATGGGAAAAAAGTATGCGCATATTTGTGCATAGTGAGGCAGCATTTAGTTGACTAAAATAATTGTATTCAGTGTATAATCTAGTAACATGCTTTTGATTAGTAATCTGAAAATAGAAATGAGAATCACGTTTCTGAAATAGTCATTCAATATTACTCTTAACAAGTAAGGAAAAAAGATAACAAAAAGAACAATATTGATTAGAAATGATTTAAAGTATTACAAGTTTTTAAAGTATCATAGCTATCGTTTCACAAACTCAAACCGTAACAGTTAGTTTTTGCAGCATAATAAGCCATCCCAAAACTCAGTGGCTTAATAAGGTATGTATTTATGTCACCATTCTGTAGGTCTGTCATTTGGTCTGGGCTCAGATGGGTGGGTCTGTTGGTCTCAGCTGGGCTCACTCATGTGTCTGTATTCAGTTGGTGGTCAGGCAGAAGCGCTGCTTCTGGAGGTTGGCTGACTCTCTGCTGGAGTTACTAGGACAACTGGGAAACATGTCTACCATCAGCCAACAGGCTAACCTGGGTTTGTGCACATGGCAGCTAGGCAGAGTACCAAGAAAGACAGCAGAGTATCCAAAGTGTCCTGAAGCCTCGGTTCATAGCTGGCTCAATGTTGCTTCCAGATGCATTCTATTAGCCTAAGAAAATCTCAGGACCGGGTCAGATTCAGGTGTTGAGGAAGTAGACTCTGAAACTTAATGGGAGAAGTCGCAAAGTCACATTTCAAGGGATATGGATACATAGAGAGGAAGGTGTAGTCATTTTGAAATCTGTTACCACCCAATTAACAAGCACGTTCATTCATTCTCCATCTCTCTGTTTCTTCCTTTACCTTCTCTAAGCCAATGTGCATGTGTTTTAAATAAACTAAAAAAAAGTTAGATTTACAGAAAAACTGAAAATAGAACAGAAGTTTCATATGCCCCACACCCAGTTTTCCCTATTGGTAACATTTAACATTAGTCTGGTACCTTCGTTACAACGTATGGAACAATATTGATACTTTATTACTAACGACAGTCCATACTTTATTCAGATATCCTTAGTTTTTCTCTAATCTACTTTTTCCATTCCAATATCCCATCCAGGATACCACATTTTTTTTAGTAGTCATATCTCCTTAGGCTCCCCTTGGCTGTGACAGTTTCTCAGAGTTTCCTTGTTTTTGATGGCCTTGATAATTTTGAGTAGTACTGGTCAGATATTTTGTAGAATATATCTCAATTGAGATTTTTCCAATGTTTTATTCATGATTATTCGGAGAAAAAGTGCCATCTTCATCACAGAGAAAAAGTGTCATCACAGAGAAAAACTGCCATTTTCATTACAGGATAGCAAGGGTGCATGCTATCAACATGACTTATCACTGTTGATGTTTACCTTGATCACTTGACTAAGGTAGTGTTTGTCAGATGTCTTCACTGTAAAGTAATTCTTTTCCTAAGTTTTTAATGCTTTATTCTCTGGAAGGATATCACTATGAGCAAACCACATCTAAGGACTGGGAAGTTATTTTCCATTTTCTTGGGGCCAGAGTCTCTAAATGAATTTTTTGGAATTCTTCTGCATGGCAGTTTGTCTGTTTCCCCCCCATTTCTTTATTTGTTCAATCACTTAATCACTTATTTAGATTGGGACAAAGACATGGATATTGATTTTATACTTTTGGTTATAATCCAATAATATTTTATTTATTTTGTTGCTCAGATTATTCCAGCTTTGGCCATGGGGAGCTCTTTTAGTTGGCTCTTGTGTCAATTCTAATCCACTGCCATATGGATTATTCTGGCCTCCTGCCCTTGCCCGTTTATAAGCTCCTACTTCAACAGTGAGAAACCTATCTCCCACCATCCATCATTCCTTTTATTGAATTGTTCAATTCCACTATACATGTAGGGTGGTATCAAAATTGTCAACCCATACATCCATGGGAAATGTTACCAACTACAGTACAGTGCTCATAAACATTTTCTTTTGCCTTTAGTCTCATACCCAGACAAATGTATGAAATAATTCTAGTGAAGGAGATGGGGAAAAAGTCCGCTGACCTGAGTACCTTTGGAAATAAGTGTAGTCTATTTTTTTTTTTTTATGAGAGAGAGAGATATATTTAGTCTCATAGACTATTCCAAAGGTACTCAGGTCAGCATCCTTTTTCCCCATCTCCTTCATTAGAATTATTTCATACATTCGTAGTATAGTTAGAATGTTTTTCCACCTTCTGCATTCCATCCTGGGATCTCTGACCTCCTATATGATTTTTTAAACATTTGCATACATTAATGTTCACTCTTTGTGTTGTAAAGTTCTATGGATTTTAACAAATGCATACTGTCAGGTACCCACCATTACAGTATCATACAGAATACATTCACCACTGTGCTTCACCCATTCCTTACTCCCTCTTCCCCTCTGAACCCCTGGCAACCACTGCTCAATTTATCCTTGGTATTTTTTTTATAGTTATAGTTTTACTTTTCCAGAATGTCACATAATTGTAATAAAACGTAAGTATCCTTTCGGACTGGCTTCTTCCACTAAGCATTATTCATTGAAGATTCATCCAAGTATTTTTGTGGCTTTCTCACTCATTTCTTCCAGTTGCTGAATAATATTCCATTGAGAGGATGCACCATAGTGTATCTATTCACTCACTGAAGGACATTTTGGTTACTCCAGTTTTTTTTTTTTTTTTTTACAATTATGAATAAAGTTTCTATAAACATTCACATGCAGGTTTTTGGGTAGACATAAATTTTCATATCCGTTGGGTAAATACCTGGAGAGGATTGAAGGGTTACATGGTAAGATTTTATTTAGCTTTGTAAGAAATTGTCAAACTGTCTTCAAAGAGACTATCATTTAGCATTCCCGGAACCAGCAATGACTGAGAGTTCCTATTACTTCAAATGCTCCCCAGCAAGTTTTATTATGCTTCTTTTGGATTTTGGCCATTCTAATAAGTGTGAAGTAGTACTCATTGCTGTTTTAATTTGCAGTTCCCTAATGAAAATGATGTTGAATATCTTTTAATATACTTATTTTCCATCTGTGTATCTTCTATGGCGAAGTATCTGTTGAGATCTTTTGCCTATTTGCCACTTGAATTGTTTGTTTTCTTAATGTTGAGTTTCAAGTGGTCCTTGTATATTTGGGGTACAAGTCCACTTCATCTTGGGGCATGATTCTTTTCTACATTGTTGAATTCAATTTGCTAATATTTTGTTGAGGTTTTTCACGAGAAGCATTGGTCTGTAGTTTTCCTTCCTCTAATGTATTTATCTGGTTTTGGTATTAGGGCAATGCTAGCCTTAAAGTATGAGTTGGGAAGTATTCTCTCGGCTCCTATTTTCTGGCAGAAATTGTAGAGATTTGGTATCATTTTTTCCTTAAATACTTGGTAGAATTCATCAATGAAATCATCTAGACCTGGTGCTTCTTTTTTGGAAGGTTAATAATTATTGATTAAGTTTCTTTACTAGATACAGGGAATATTCAGGTTATATATCTCTCTTCTCTGTGTGTGGGGTTTGGTAGTTTGTGCCTTTCAAGAAATAGTTCTATTTAAATCTATCAGTTTGTGTGCACAGAGTTGTTCATAGTTTTCCTTTAATATCCTTTTCATGTTCATTGGATCAGTAGTGATGACCCATCTTTCACTTTTGATACTATTTGTGTCTTTTCCCCTTTATCCTTGGTTAGCTTGGCTAGAGGTTTATCAATTGTATTCATCTTTTCCAAGAGCCAGCTTTTTGTTTCTAAGATTTTTCTCTACTGTTTTGCTGTGTTCTATCTTATTAATTTCTGGTGGTGTAGTGGTTAAGAGCTACAGCTCCTAACTAAAAGGGCAGCAGTTTGAATCCACCAGGCGCTCCTTGGGAACCCTATGGGGCAGTTCTACTCTGTCCTATAGGGTCGCTATGAGTCAGAATCAGCTTAATTGCAATGGGTTTGTTTTGTTTTTTGGTTCTAATTTTAATTATTTCTTTTTTTATGCTGACTTTAGAATTACATTGTTTTTCCTCTTATTTCTTCAGGTGATCACTTAGGTTATTGATTTTAGATCTTGCTTCTTTTAAAATATATGCACTTAATGCTATTAACTTCCTTCTCAGCTGTGTTTTTACTGCACCTCAGAAATTTTTGTAAGTTGTATTTTCATTTTCATATAGCTCAAAATATTTTTTCAGTTTGTCTTGAGATTTCTTTGACCAATTGATTATTTAGAAATGTTATTATTAATTTCTAAATATTTGGGAATTATCCAGATATTTTTGTGTTATTAATTTCTCATTTAATTCCACTGTTATCTCAAAACATATCTTATATGTTTTATATTCTTTTAAATCTGTTAAAGTGTGGTTTATGGTCCAGAATTTGGTCTATTTTGGTGACTGTTCCATGTGAGCTTGAGAAGAATGTATATTCTAATGTAGTTGGGTAGAGAATTCTATCAATGTCATTTAGATCAAGTTGATTGATAGTGTGTTCAGATCGTCTGTATTCTTAATGATTTTCTGCCAACTAGATGTATCAATTAATTATGGAGGGGTGTTGAAGTCTCCGACTATAATAGGGGATTTGTCTATTTCTCCTTTCAATTCTATCAGTTTTTGCGTCACGTATTTTGACATCCTATTGTTAGGTGCTTACTCATTTAAGATTGTTACGTGTTATTGGAGAATTGACCCCTTTAACATTACGTACGCACCTTTTTATCCCTGATAATCATCCTTCCACTGAAGTCTGTTTTGTCTGAAATTATTATAGCTACTCCAGATTTCATTTGATTAGTATTAGCGAGTTATATTTTCATCCATCTCTTTACTTTTAACCTGCGTCTTTATATGTAAAGTGTAATTCTTGTTGAGAACATATAGTTAGGCCTTGATTTTTGTTTGTTTATAATCTACCCTGATAATCTGTTGTTGTTGATGGTTTATTTTTTGTATTTAAACAGCTCATATTTTAAATGGTTATCAGTACAGTGGAATTAATATATACCATGCTTTTAAGTGTTTTCTATCTATTGCATTTGTTCTTCATTCTCACCCCTCAATCCTGTTCTGCCTTTTCAGATTTTAATTGAATATTTTTTATGGTTTGATTTTATTTCTTCTTCTGGCATAGTAATTATATTTCTCTTTTTAAAATTTGGTTAATGATTGCCCTGGAGTTTACAATATACTCTTTAAACTAACCTAAGTCCATCTTCAAAGAATACTCTACCACTTCATGGGTAGTGCAGGTACCTTATAACAGAATGTTCCCAATTCCTTCTTCCCATCTGTTATGACATTGCTGTCACTCATTTGAGTTATTCATACTTTATACAATTACACCAATACACTGTTACTGTCATTACTTTAAAAAAAAGTTATAGATTAGTTAAGAATAAGAAGAAGGAAATATGTTACTTACATTCATTTATTTGGTCTCCAATGCTTTACCTGCTTTATGAAGAACCATGTTTCTGACCTGTTATTTTCCTTTCCCCAGAAGAACTTGTTTTAACATTTCTTTCATGGAAGTTCTTCTGGGGATAAATTCCCTTAGTTTTTGTTTGTCTGAAAAGTCAATTTCTCCTGAAATTTAAAGACTGATTTTACTGAATATATAATAATAAGACAATTTTTTTTCTTTCAACACTTTAAATAATTTACTTCACTCACTTCTTTTTTGTTTAGTTGTTGATAAGTCTACTGTAATTCTTTGCCTTGTTGCTCTACAGGTAGCATGTTTCTCTCCCCACCTCTTGGATTTTTTTTTTCAAGATTTTCTCTTTGTCTTCCTGGAGTTTTAATACGTGTATAGGTGTGGTTTTTAAATGTTTACCCTATTTTGTGTTTTTGGAGCATCCTGGATCTGTGGTTTAGTGTCGGTCATTCATTTTGGAAAATTCTCAGCAAATTATTAAATTATTAGTTCAAATATATATTTCTGCTCCGTTCTCTCTTTCTTCTCACTCTGGTTTCCAATTACATGTATGCTAAGCCTTTTGAAATTACCCCACAGTTCTTGGCTATTATGTTCTTTTTTTTTTTTCTGTTTTCTCTTTGCATTTCAGTTTCTGAAGTTTCTATTTACCTATCTTCAAGTTCACTGATTCTTTCTTCAGCTGTGTCCTGTCTACTGATGAGCCCATCAAAGGCTTTCTTCATTTCTGTTATAATGTTTTTGATTTCTTGCATTACTCTGCCTATACTAGGTTTCTGTTCTTGCATGTTGCTACTTTTTCCATTGGAGCCATTAATATTAATTATAACCAAACCAAACTGACTGTATCAAGTTAATTTTGACTCATATTGACCCTATAGGACAAAGTAGAACTGCCTCATAGGGTTTCCAATACTGTAAATATTTACAGAAGCAGACTGCCATATATTTCTCCTGTGGAGAGGCTAGTTCAAATCATCAAATTTTTGGTTAGGAGCCGAGCAGTTTAACCACCGTACCACCCAGGCTTCTACATTAATTAGGGCTATTTTAAATTTCCTTTATGATAATTCCAACATCTGTTCTATATTTGAATCTGGTTTTGGTGAGTGCTTTGTCCCTTTAGACTGTGTTTGTTTTTGCCTTTTGGCATGACTTGTATTCTTGTAGAACGCCAGACATGATGTATTAGTAATAAGAACTCAGGCAAACAGGCTTTGGTGTGAGGTTTTATGTTAATCTATGTAGGAGCTGGACTATGTTTAATGTTTGCTGTAATTACTGGTGCCAGAAGCTTCAAACTCCTCTTTTGTCTTTATTTCCCTTCTTGACTTTGGGCTTCCCTAAGTACTCCTCCTCAGAAAGAGTCTGTGTTTTGCAGTCAACTGTAATTCGCCATTATTATACTGGGGCCCTGTAGGTGTAGTGGTGAGGTGTGGGAGAAGAAATATTCTATAATATTATGAGTACGTCTACATATTTTAGTGAACATGTGTTCCTGGCCTGTAACCTTTAAAAGTGCTTCTCGATGGATATAGATTTTCCCTACCTTAGGTGATATAGAAAGGCTAGGGGGGCTGGGGTTCTCTGAAGAGGATAAGACTGTGGTGAAGTACTTTCCCTTGAGAGTAGGCCTTTGTCATGGAAAATATTCTGGGTATATTTTACAATGATTCCACTTACCCTCCCCTTGGCAGACCCATTGATCTTCACCTTGAGAACCTGGTGGGGTTGCTAGCAGTAGACACCAAGAAATTGTGGGTTACCTCTAAGATAGTAGTCTCCAGGAGTTGCTCTCTGTCATATTAGTCCACACTGTTTCCAGCAATTTATCAAAATTGTCATTTAAGTATTCTAGTGAATAAATAGTTGCCACATATACCATATATAGATTTCCAACTCCAAAAGAATAGAATAACATGCATTTAGTTAAAATGAAATAATATACAAAATATAATACTTTTTTCAACCAAAACTCATATTTTTAATATCTCAATACATTGATTTTTAGACTTATTATATGAGCTATAGTGATATGAAAATGCTATCTTTGAGAATTTGTTTTGTAATTGGTATTGGGACCAGGACAGAAAATGTCAAGGTTTAAGGAAATGGAAATGAGGTTAGAGTAGCAAAAAAAAAAAAAAAAAAAATCTTGACATAATAACTACTAGACTATGGAATATCCGTTAAATGGATTTATAACAGTCTTAAAGGTCTCAAATGAATTTTAAAAAATGTATTAATTCAAACATTAAACAAATTTATTCAATACTTACTATTTGTCAGCTTTGTATTGTGGAATATACTCACTTAGAATAAACCCTAAGCATAATCCCTTGCTTCAGTCTATCATGCATCCTCAAGTGAAACTTTACCATAAATCCCGAAGGATTATGTAGTAGTCAGGAGCCCTGGTGGCACAGCGGTTGAGAGCTATGGTAAGCTACAGCCGCTAACTAATAGGCCAGCAGTTCGAGTCCACCAGCTGCTTCTTGGAAACCCTATGGGGGTAGTTCTACTCTGTCCTATGGGGTCGCTATGAGTCAGAATGAACTTAACAGCGACAGGTTTGGTTTTTTGGCTTTATGCAGTAGTCAGGCCTCATTCTCAACTTTTGTTACAGTAACTTACGTAGAACTGTGTAGTGAGTTCAAAGGAGTTTGGGGCTGGTCAAGGCAAAAGGTATGACTACCAGATAGCAGCATTGCACAACAAACTATTTACTGGGACTGATGCTTTAAATATCTGCTTGCAGGGGGGTGTTCCCCTAGAGCTGGAGGTCTTATTAAGGGGTGCAAGGAGTCACCAGAAGAGGAAGAGGGCATGAAAATGCTGGGGAAGAGGAGAAGAGGGGTGAAGCTTATGTTTGCCTATGGAATTTCCTTCTTCAGCAAAGTGGGGAGTATCTGGTTTCGGAGAGCTCCAAAGAACAGATGCAGTTGGGAGTTCCTCTACAGGATTTTATCTTATCTATGGCTTTTATGGCTAGCAGATGTTGGGCGCAGTTTTGTAGGGTATGTAAAGCAGGCAGGCTCTAAGTGGCTAAAAATCTTCTTGTTTGGATGTGTAGAAATTTGAGTTTCTTGCTGGTGAGTTTATTTGGGTTAACAGTCCTCACCTTGCTGTGAAGAAACCAACAACTTGAAAGCCAATACATAGAGGCTGTGATGGTTAATATTATGTGTCAACTTGGATAGACCATAATCCTCATTGGTTTGGCAGACACTATACATCATCCTCCATTTTTGATCTGATGTGAGCAGCCAATCAGTTAGAAAGGGAGTTTCCTTGGGGTTGTGGCCTGCATCCAATATATAGATGGATGTTCTGGAAAACTCACTGGCTCTCTCTTGATCCTGTCCTGGTTCAGTCTGACTTCTTGTTCTTGGAACATGAGGAGAATGCCATTTGATCTGCAGATTTTGGTTTTGTTAGCTCCCACAACCCCGTGAGTCAGTAGCCTGCCACCTGACCTGCAGATTTTGGATTTGAAAGCTCCCGCAACCCTGTGAGCTAGCAGCCTGACACCTGACCCACGGATCTGGGACTGTCCAACCCAAAAATTGCTTGAGCTATTTCCTTGAAGTAAATCTTCCCATATGTATTTATGTACACCCACTCCTCACTTATTGGAAATCCTAGTGGTGTAGCGGTTAAGTGCTATGGCTGCTAACCAAAAGGTGGCAGTTTAAATCCATCAGGTGCTCCTTGGAAACTCTATGGGGGAGTTCTACTCTGTCTTTTAGGGTCACTATGAGTTGCTATCGACTCGACAGCAATGGGTTTTCCTCACTTATTGACATGGTTAAGCTCCAAAGATCAGGTAATTATGCAAAAAGGGACATTATGGGAGTGATGGGGGGGCACTTTCCTCATGCATCTCATGATGCACGTGGCACGGCAGACCCGCTTCCCCACCATGCCTTCCCCAACACCTTGGAGCCCACAGGGGTTGGGTGTGGTGGTGATGGTGGTCAGGGTTGCCCACTGCTTCTGGAGCAGCAAGGACCTACCATCAGCTCACCATGCTCTAGGCCTCCATGCAGACCCCCGCACCTCACCTCTCCATCTTCCTGCTATGCCAGCCCAGGAGAGGGGCCTCGGTGACATGAGGCTTCTGGCCTTGCGGCAGGTGAGAGCTGGCCACCTGGGACTGGCAGAGGCTGCAGAGGTGGTAGAGAGAACTCTTGGGATGAAGAGACTTCGGAGCCATCCCCCCCCGCCCCAATTCCTTCAGCCCCGGTTCCAGCCACATCCTTGCAGCCCACCCTACCTCTATCTCTTGTGTGCCATCCTGCTTACCCCACACTTGACGGGGCCCCAGCCTGGCTGGCTCCTCCAGCCCAAACTTTGTAATATGAGCCCCTGGCATCCATATGGCCTCACTTCCTCAGGCAAACTTCACTCTCCTCCTTTTTCTTCACCTCTCACCTTGGCTCCTCGTTAATGTGCAAAATAGTCAGATAGTAGCCTTGTTATTATTATCGTAAATGTGAAATGCCTGATAACAAGATAGTCAATAAATGAGGAGTAGATGTATACACTTCACTGGTTTTGCTCCTCTACAGAACCCAGCCTAAGATAGAAGCCATCTTTGGCTCATTTATATAACAAACTGTCAGTGTGATATTTCTAAAATGTCAATTTGATCATATTGCTCCCTTAATTTAAATTCTTCCAAAGCTCCTCATTACGTATACGAAAAGCACAAAATTATCAATATAACCCTTCATAAAGAGGTCACTATTTACCTATCTAGCCTCAGCCAAACAATGTCCTATGCTATGCTGACAAGATTTTTTCCCAGCTAATTCTTAATTTGGAGTGTATTGGTTCTATAGGGCTACAGTAACAACTTACCACAAAGTGGGTCATTTAAAACAAACAAAATGCATTCCCTCAGTTCTGGAAGCTAAAAATCTTAAATCAAGGTGTCAGGAGGGTCATGCTATGCCTGAAAGTTCAAGAGGAGAATTTATTCCTTGCTTTTTTCTTAGCTTCTGGCATTGCTGGCAATTCTTGACGTTTCTTGGCTTATACAAACATCACTCCAATCTCTGCCTTTGTCATTATATGGCATTCTCCCTATGTGTGTCTGTCTGTATCTCTTCTCCTTTTCTTATTAGGATACTAGCTACATTGGATTAAGGCCCCACCCTACAGCAGTATAACTTCATCTTAACTAATTACATCTGCAGTGACCCTATTTCCAAATAATGTCACATTCTGGGGTTCTGGAAAGGAAATGATTTTTTGGGAGACACTATTCAACCCAGTAGATTTTGCTCTTTGCCCCCTTCCCCAAAATTTATGTCAGTCCCACATGAAAAATGCATTCTCCTCATCCCAGAATCCTCAAGAGTCTTAACCTATTCCAATATGAATTCTAAGCCCAAAATTTCACCTTCTAAGTCATCTAAATGAAGTATGGGTAAGACTTTGGGTATCATCTATCCTGGGAAAAAATTTCTCTCCATCTGTGGACTTGTGCTTCCAAAATATAATGGTAGAACATTCCCATTCCAAAATGGAGAAACTGGAAGGAAAAAAGAGAGGTCATGGGCCCAAGAAAGTCTAAAACCCAACAAGCCAAATTCCATTATATTTGAAGGCATGAAAATAATAATAATATTTATTAATTTTTAACTTACCATTCCTCCCTCTTCTCATCCTCTGGTAACCACTAACAAAAATTTGCCAATTTTAGATATTTCATATAAGTGAGATCATATAATATTAGAATATTTGTCCTTTTTTGTCTGAAATTTCACGCAGCATAATGTTTTCAAAGTTCATCCACAACATAGTATGTATTACTTCATTTCTCTTTATGACTGAATAATATTCCACTGTAGGTATATACCACAATTTGTCCGTTCATTTGTTGATGGATATGTAGGTTTTTCCCACCTTTTATCTATTGTGACTAATACAGCAATTAATATTGCTGTACAAGTATCTGTTTTATGTTTCTACTTTTAATTATTTTGAGTATTGTCTTAGTTATCCAGTGTTCCTATAACAGAAATAGCACAAGTGGGTGGCTTTAACAAACAGAATTTACTCTTTCACAGTCTAGCAGGCTGAAAGTCCGAATTCAGGGTGCCAGCTCCAGGGGAAAGATTTCTCTGTCAGCTTTGGAGGGAGATCCTTGTCATCAATATTCCCCTGGTCTAGAAGCTTCTCAGATCAGGGACCCCAGGTCCAAAGGACATGCTCTGCTCCCGGCACTACTTTCTTGGTGGTGTGAGATTCCCCTTTCTCTCTGCTCACTTCTCTCTTTTATTTTAGATTGTGTTAAGATACAACCTAATCTTGTAGATTGAGTCCTGCCTCATTAACATAACTACCTCTAATCCTGCCTCATTAATATCACAGAGGTAGGATTTATAATACATAGGAAAATCACATCAGATGACGAAATGGTGGACAATCACACAATACTGGAAATCACGGCCTAGTCAAGTTGGCAGATATTTTGGGGGAACACAATTCAGTCCATGACATTCCAACCTTTGGCCTCCAAAAGCTCATGTCCTTGCCACATGTAAAACACATTCACCTCATCATAGCCAAAAACCAAACCAAATCCACTGCCCTTGAGTCAATTCTGACTCATAGCGACCCTGTAGAACAGAGTAGAACTGCCCCATAGAGTTTTCAAGAAGTGCCTGGCGGATTCAAACTGCCGACCTCTTGGTTAGCAGCCATCACACTTAACCACTACGCCACCAGGGTTTCCTTACTTCATCATATCATAGCAAAAGTCTTAAACCAACTCCAAGTCCAAAAATTTCATCCTCCACAAAATTCCTCATTATCTGTGAAATCCAGAATACAAGTTACCTGCTTCCAAATTACAATGGTAGAACAGACACAAGGTAGACATTTCCATTACAAATGGGAGAAATTGGAGGGAAAGAAGGGATAATAAGCACCAAGCAAGTCCACAGAAGATACTGCATCAGCTCTCAGGGCTTGAGAATAATCCAATGTTCTCTGAGACCATTTAGACAATGGTTCTACCCTCCAGACTCTTGGTGTTGGCCACACTCTCCAGATTCTGAGTGGAGGCCCCTTGACCCTGGGCTTCAGGTCCACCTTCCAGACCCACTGAAACAGCAAATCTGTTCCCTCAAACTTGGGTGGCCCCATTATCCTAGTCCATTTGAGTGGCAACCCTATTCCCTCGACCCCAGAAGGCCCCATTCTTCTGCTCCTTGGGTATGGCAGCCCAGCAGCCCCAATTCCGGAACTGAGATGGTGAAGATCTGACTCTTTGAAAGCTAGGAGGCTGTGGTCCCACCTTAAACACTCCATAGGCCATGGCTCCACCCTTTGAGACCCCAGAATTCTTGACCCTACCCTTCGAGACTGAGTAAGCTCTGCTTCCTATGTTCCTTGTCTCTTCAGCTTCTGCTTCCTGGTCTCCTGGGCTCTCAGCCCCCCGGGCCTCACTGCCCCCATCTGCCCTGCTGGGGCAAATGTTCCAAAGCTCTTCAGCTCCACCAGTAAGTGCCCGGAGGCACCCCACTCTGGCAGGAAACCTCCTGCACTAAGGCACTCAGCTCTCTCACTCTGTGGGTCAGCTCCAGTGCTGTCTCATGGTGGTATCCTGGTTCTGCTGTTGCCATTTCTCTGCTGCTGTTTCTGGCAGTCTGTGCCATCTCCAGTGTAAGAGCTCTCCTCACTTCCTTCTGAGTCCTCACCAAAATCATCTTTGATGTCCATAATTCCACCAACAGTCTCTTCAAGGCAGTATAGGCTTTTACTACTAGGACCTTTAAAACTCTTCCAGCCTCTATACATTTACAATTTCAAAACAGTTTCCACATTTTAGGTATCTGTCAGAGCAACACCCCATTGTCTCATTACTAAATTCTGTCTTAGTTATCTAGTGCTGCGATAACAGCAATAACACAAGTGGATGGCTTTAGCATACAGAACTTTATTCTCTTACAGTCTAGTAGGCTAGAAGTCCAAATTCAGGGCTCCAGCTCCAAGGGAAGGGATTCTGTCTCTGTCAGCTCTGGAGGAAGGTCCTTGTCATCAATCTTCCCCTGGTCTAGGAGCTTCTCAGCACAGGACCCCAAGTCCTGCTCTGCTCCTGGCACTGCTTTCTTTTTGGTCTGAGGTCTCCCTGTCTCTCTGCTCATTTCTCTCTTTTGTATCACAAAAGAGATTTACTTAAGACACAAAATAATCTTGTACATTGAGTCCTGCCTCTTTAACATAGCTGCCTCTAATCCTGCCTCATTAATGCCATACAGGTAGGATTTACAACACATACAATAATCACATCAGATGACAAAATGGTGGACAATCACACAATATTGGGAATTATGGCCTAGTTAAGTTGACACATTTAGGGGAACACAATTCAATCCATGACAGGTAGATACCTAGAAGAGGAATTGTTGGCTCATATAGTGAACAGCACTATTCTGTCAGTTTGTTCTACTGTGGTGGCTTGTATATTGCTGTGATGCTGGAAGCTATGACACCAGTATTTCAAATACAACCAGGGTCACCCATAGTGCATAAGTTTTAGTGGAGCTTCCAGACTAAGACGAATTAGGAAGAAGGACCTGGCAATGTACTTCCAAAAAAACTGGCCAATGAAAATCTCATGAATAGCAGCAGAACACTGTCTGTTATAGTGTCATTAGGTTGGAAGGCACTCAAAATATGACTGAGGAAGAAGTGCCTCCTCAAAGCAGAGTCAACCTTAATGGTGCGGATGGACTGAAGCTTTCGGGATCTTCATTCGTTGGTGTGGCACAACACAAAATGAGAAAATACAGCTGCAAAAATCCATTAATAATTGGAATGTGGAATGTACAAAGTGCAAATCTAGGAAAATTGGAAGTCATCAAAAATGAAATGGAACACATAACAATCAATATACTAGGCATTAATGAGCTGAAATGCACTGGTATTGGCCATTTTGAATCAGACAATCATATGGTCTCATGTGCCAGATATGACAAATCAAAGAGAAATGGAGTCACACTCATTGACAAAAAGAACATTTCAAGATCTATCCTGAAGTACAATGCTTTCAGTTATAGGATAATATCCATACCCCTAGGTTATCCTGGAGGAGTGACCAGTGGGCCCTTTCCATTTATGGAGCAGCTGGGTATAGTCCTGACATTAAGAATGGTTAAGTGTTCAGGGAATGGGCAGCCCAAACAGGTATCCCACCTATCCTTAAAGAATACATTGCTAAAAGCCAATCATGCTTTTACGTTTTAAACCTCAGACTCTGACTTAGCTTCGATTGGCTAATTCAGAGAAGGGCTGTGCAGGCAGTCATAAGGCAGAGTCCTAACTCATGGGAACCAGCTCTGGGTGCTGGGTGAAAGGGAAAGACAGCACAGAAAGTCCATGAAGAAGGATACAGTCCTTCTAGCCTGTGACCTTGTTCCAAGGGACTAAGAGAGAGATCAGCCGATGTGATGTGCCAGGAATTGTGTAGACTCCTAAAAGGAAGACCAATTAATACAACTGTTATTCAAATTTATGGACTTACCATTAATGCCAAAGATGAGGAAATTGAAGATTTTCACCAACTTCTGCAGTCTGAAATTGATTAAACTTGTAATCAAGATGCATTGACAATTACTGGTGATTGGAATGCAAAAGTTGGAAACAAAGAAGGATCAGTAGTTGAAAAGTATGGCCTTGGTGATGATAGAAACAGTGCCGGAGATCACATGATAGAATTTTCCAAAACCAACAGTCTATTCATTGGAAATACCTTTTTTCAACAACATAAACAGGGACTATACACATGGACCTCTCCCAATGAAATATAAAAGAATCAAATTCACTACATTCGTGGAAAGAGACAATGGAAAAGCTCAATATCATCGCTCAGAACATGGCCAGGGGCCAAGTGAGGAACAGATCATCAATTGCTTACATGCAAGTTCAAGTTGAAGCTGAAGAAAATTAAAACAAGTCCACAAGAGCCAAAGTAGGAACATGAATATATGCCACCTGAATTTAGAGACCATCTTAAGAATAGACTTGATGCATTGAACACTAATGACCCAAGACCAGAGGAGTTGTGAGATGACACCAAGGACCTCACACATGAAGAAAGCAAAAGTTCATTAAATAGACATAAAAGAAAGAAAAGACAAAAATGGATGTCAGAATAGACTCTGAAACTTGCTCTTGAATGTAGAGTAGCCAAAGTGAATGAACGGAAAAAAACAATAAAGTAAAAGAGCTGAACAGAAGATTTCAAAGGGCAGCTCAAGAAGACAAAATATTACAGTGAAGTGTGGAAAGAACGAAAGGGAAGAACATACTTGGCATTTCTCAAGCTGAAAGAACTGAACAAAAAATTCAAGCATTGAGTTGAAATGCTGAAAGATTCTATGGGCAAAATATTGAATGACACAGGAAGTATCAAGAAAAAGATGGAAGGAATACATAGAGCCACCGTACCACTGTTCAACCATTTCAGGACGTAGAATATCTTCAAGAACCAATGGAACTGAAGGATGAAGTCCAAGCTGCACGGAAGGCACAGGAAAGAAAACAAGGTCCCAGGAATTGAAGGAATATCAGTTGAGATGTTTCAACAAATGGATGTAACCCTGGAAGTGCTCACTTGTCTATGTCAAGAAATTTGGAAGACAACTACCTGGCCAATCAACTAGAAGAGATTCATATGTGTGCCCATTGCAAAGTAAGGTGATCCAACAGGGGGCAGAAATGATCAAACACTATCAATATCACAGGCAAGTAAAATTTTGCTGAAGATAATTCAAAAATGGTTGCAGCATTACATTGAAAGGGAACTGCTAGAAATTCAAGCAATTCAAAAATTGCTGATGTCAGATGGATCATGGCTGAAAGCAGAGAATACCAGAAAGATGTTTACTTGTGTTTAATTGACTATGCAAAGGCATTTGACTGTGGATCATAACAAATTATGGATAACATTGGGAAGATTCAGAATTCCAGAAAACTTGATTGCTCTCATGAGGAACCTGTACCTAGACCAAGAAGCAGTCATTCGAACAGAACAAGGGAATATTGTGTGGTTTAAAATCAGGGAAGGTGCTGTCATGGTTGTATCCTTTCACCATACTTATTCGATCTGTATGCTGAGCAAAAAATCTGAAAAACTGGACTATATGAAGAAGAACATGGCATCAGGATTGGAGAAAGTCTGATTAACAAACTACAATATGAGATGACACAACCTTGTTTGCTGAAAGTGTAGAGGACTTGAATCACTTACTGATAAAGATCAAAGACTATAGCCTTCAGTATGGATTATACTTCAACATAAAGAAAACAACAATAAGCAACATCATGATAGAAGGAGAAAATATTGAAGTTGTCAAGGATTTCATTTTACTTGGATACACAATCAACACCCATGGAAGCAGCAGTTAAGAAATGAAATGACGTATTGCACTGGGCAAATCTGCTGCAAAAGACCTCTTTAAAGTGTTGAAAAGCAGTGATGTCACCTTGAGGACTAAAGTTTGACTGATCCAAGCCATGGTATTTCCAACTGCCTCATATACATTCAAAGCTGGACAATGAATAAGGAAGACTGAAGAAGAATTGATCCTTTTGAATTATGGTGTTGGAAAGAATATTGAATATACTACGGACTTCCAGAAGAAAGAACAAATCTGTCTTGGAAGAAGTACAGCCAGAATGCTCTTTAGAAGTGAGAATGGCAAAACTTAGTCTCATGTACTTTGGACATGTTATCAGAAAAGACCAGCCCCTGGAGAAGGACGTCATGCTTGGTAAAGTAGAGGGTCGCGAGAAAGAGGAAGACCCTCAAGCAGATGGATTGACACAGTGGCTGCAACAATGGGCTCAAACATAACAAGGATTGTGAGGATGGTGCAGGACCAGGCAGTGTAACATTTTGTTCTACTCAGGGGCGCTATGAGTTGGAACCAACCGGATGGCACCTAACAACACAACAAAGGCACTTGGCTATATTTTTTCCTCAGTTGACAGTCTTGCACAGTCTTCTTTGTGATATAATTGTATCCACCATTTTCAAATGAGATGAGTGGTTTAACACAGAAAACACGGATATATATTTTGTTTATCAAAAACTCTGAAATTATACTTAAACACTGGTATTAATTGTATTATAGAGATATTACCCAGGATGATAGTATAGGACATCCTCCATGTGCATTCAGTGTCATTGCTTATTCATAATGAATTACTTGATGTACGTGTCATAGATAGGCTTTTTTTGAATTAAAAAATTTAGTTTCCTATTTCCATCAGCATAGGAATGATATGCAGAGAAACCTCTGCTAGTTCAAAACACCTTAAAATTCTCCTCTTTCTCTGTGTGTGTGTGCATTTGTGTATAGTTTCTCTTTATTAAAAACACTGCTAAGATTTTATTAAAGTTAGGAAGGGAGTTCTATTGCAGAGATAATATCTGAAGCAGATGTTTGCCCTGAGGGCATATATAGATCCTCATTTGTCTGTTGTTGTTAGCTGCCATCTAGTTAATTCACTCATGGTGATTCCAGTTGTTAGCTGCCATCTAGTTAATTCACTCATGGTGATCCCATGTGTTACAGACTAGAAATTCTCCATAGGGTTTTCTTGGCTGTAATCTTTATGGAAGTGGATTACCAGCCTTTTCTTCGGCAATGCTACTTACTGGGTTCCAATCACCAACCTTTAGTATGTCAGCAGAGCACAAAGCATGCCCACCATCTAGGAACCTGTTCACTTGCCTAGATACTGAGTTTTATGGAATAGGTTTAAGAGTGGACAGGTGAGAGGTCAGATGAGAAACACCTGGATAATGCCTAGAAACCCAAATTGTGACACTATCAGAGGGTACGTGTGATTAAAAAAAATTTTTTTTTTTTTATATCCCCAAAGCAGAAAACAGTAGGTGCAACAGGCATTTTCAATACTCCTTCTCGGTAGATTGGGAACATTTTTACCTTGGGTACTCTTTACCCCAAGTACTAACTCAAGCAGACCTGGGGCTGTAACTCACCCTATCTGTATATGCATAAAACTCTCATGTCAAAAATTTAGATTTATGGTTATCCCCCAAATCCTCAAGAAAAAAATTTAGATTAAATTAGTCCCAGGTTGGTAGTACCCCAAAATTTTTGGTAGAAGCAAATCTCAATCCTCTCCAGAGAAAAACATTTTAAAGTCAAGCCTGAAAAACAAAAACAAAAAACGAACAAAGGTCCAAATAACCCGTGGTTCACTGTCCAAATACACTAAACACTTAACGGAAGTAAATCATCATAAATAATAGTTTAAGACCTATGGCTGCTACACAAAAGGTTAACAGTTAGAATCCATCAGCTGCTCCTTGGAAACTCTATGGGGTGGTTCCACTGTGTCCTATATAGGGTCACTATGAGTTGAATTGAGTCGACGGCAATGGGTTTAAACACTGTAGAATTAGATAGGATGTGTGAAGACACTGGAATTATCAAGTTCAGAATATAAAATATGTATGTCTAAAATGTTTAAAAACAAAAAGAATAAATTGAAATTATGAAAAATGAGAAGATACAAAAGTAATTAATGATAATAATAGTACTTATTGAAACTTCCAGGATGTAACTAAAGTAATTTAGGTGTCAAAATATACCAAAAACCAAACCACCAAACCCAGTGCCATCGAGTTGATTACGACTCATAGCGACCCTATAGGACAGAGTAGAACTGCCCCACAGAGTTTCCAAGGAGCGCCTGGCAGATATCCATGAATAAATATATATAAGAAAAAGATAACTCAAAAAGTGATAAAAATAAGCAAGGGATAAAACTAAAAGAAAAAAGTAATAATAAAAATAAGAGCAGAAATTAATTAGAAAAATATACAACAGAAAAAAATAATAGTATTCAAAATTGCATATTGAAAGGACTACTACAATAGAAAATTTTTGGCAAATTTGATTTTTAAAAGGGAGGGATAAGTTAAATTATATAACTTATGCAATAGCGGACTCAACTACTTATACAACAATTAATGGATAAGAAAACATAAACAACTTTCTACTTACAAATTCAAAAATGTAGATAAAATAGACAAATTTTGAAACCATATAATACAAAAACCAATCTAAGAAGAATAGAAACCCTAAGTATAACAAAATGAAGCACTGCCCAGTCCTGCACCATCCTCACAATCACTGTTATGTTTGAGCCCATTGTTGCTCATTGCTGTTTGAGACCATAGTCACAGTCACCGGGTCAATGCATCTCCCTGAGGGTCTTCCTTTCTTTTGCTGATCCTCTACTTTACCAAGCATGATGTCCTTCTCCAGGGACTGGTCCCTAATGATGACATGTCCAAAGTACATGAGACTAAGTCTCGCCATTCTCGCTTCCAAGAAGAATTTTCGCTGTACTTCTTCCAAGACAGATTTGTTGGTTCTTCTGGCAGTCCATGGTATATTCAACATTTTTCGCCAACACTGTGATTGAAAGGCATCAATTCTTTTTTAGTCTTCCTTATTCATTATCCAGCTTTGGCATGTATATGAGGCAATTGAAAATATCATGGCTTGGGTCAGGTGCACCCTAGGATTCTAAGTGACATCTTTGCTTTTTAACACTTTAAAGAGCTTTTTTTTTCAGCACATTTGCCCAATGCAATATGTTGTTTGATTTCTTGGACTGCTGCTTCCAAGCACATTGATTGTGGATCTGAGTAAAATGAAATTCTTGACGACGTCAATATTTTCTCCATTTATCATGATGTTGCTTATTGGTCCAGTTGTGAGAATTTTTGTCTTCTTTATGTTGAGGTGCAATCCATACTAACGGCTGTAGTCTTTGATCTTCATCAGTAAGTGCTTCAAGTCCTCTTTGCTTTCAGTGGGCAAGGTCATTAACGAGTTTTCCTCCAATCCTGATGCTAATTTCTTCTTCATATAGTCCAGCTTCTTGGATTATTTGCTCAGCCTACAGTTTGAATGAATATGGTGAAAAGATTCAACCCTGACTCACACCTTTCCTGACTTTTAATCACACAGTATCACCATGTTCTATTCAAATGACTGCCTCTTGGACTTTGTACAGGTTCCTCATGAGCACAATTAAGTGTTCTAGAATTCCTATTCTTCCCAATGTTATCCATAATTTGTTATGATCCACATAGTCGAATGCCTTTGGATAGTCAATAAAACAAAAGTAAATATCTTTCTGGTGTTCTCTGCTTTTAGCCAAGATCCACCTGACATCAGCAATGATATCCCTCTGTCATGGATTGAATTGTGTCCCCCCAAAATATGTGTCAATTTGGTTAGGCCATGATTCTCAGTATTGTGTGGTTGTCCTCCATTTTGTGATTGTAATTTTATGTTAAACAGGATTAGGGTGGGATTGTAACACATTAAGATCACATCACTGATCCAATGTAAAGGGAGTTTCCCTGGGGTGTGGCCTGCACCACCTTTTATCTTACAAGAGATAAAAGGAAAGGGAAGCAAGCAGAGAGTTATGGATCTCATACAACCAAGAAAGTAGAGCCGGGAGCCGAGCACATATGTTGAGCTCCTGGCTCCCTGCTGGGAGAAAGTCCTAGTCCAGGGAAAGATTGATGGGAAGGCTGACAGAGAGAGAAAGCCTTCCTCTGGAGTTGACACCCTGATTTTGGACTTTTAGCCTATTTTACTGTGAAGAAATAAATTTTTCTTTGTTATAGCGATCCACTTGTGGTATTTCTGTTATAGCAGCACTAGATGACTAAGACACCCTCATTCCATGTCCTTTTCTGAATCCGGCTTGAATTTCCGGCAGGTCCTTGTCAATGTATTGCCGTAACCGCTTTTGAATGATCTGCAGCAGAATTTTACTTGTGAGTGATATTAATGATATTGTTTGATAATTTTCTGCATTCTTTTGGATCACCTTTCTTTGGAATGAGAACAAATACGGATTTCTTCCAGTCGGTTGGTCAGGCAGCTATCCTCCATATTTCTTGGCATAGACGAGTGACCACCTCCAGGGCTGCATCTTTTTGTTGAAACATCTTAACCTCCTGGAATGGTTGAATGGTGACTAATTCTTTTTGGTAGAGTGACTCTGTATTCCTTCCATCTTCTTCTGATGCTTCCTGTGTCATTCAATATTTTGTCCTTAGAATCCTTGAATATTGCAACTGGTGCTAGAATTTTTTCTTCAGTTCTTTCAGCTTGAGAATTTCTGAGCATCTTCTTCCCTTTTGGTTTTCTAACTCCAAGTCTTTGAACATTTCATTGTAATACTTTACTTTGTCTTCTCCAGCCACCCTTATGAAATATTCCATTCAGTTCTTTCACTTCATCATTTCTTCAGTTCACTTTAGGTACTCTGCGTTCAAGAGAAACTTTCAGAGTCTCTTCTGACATCCATTTTGGTCTTTTCCTTCTTTCCAGTTTTTCTTAATGATCTCTTTTCTTCATGTATGATGTCCTTGGTGTCATTCCACAACTAGTCTGGTCTTTGGTCATCAGAGTTCAATGGGTCAAATCTACTCTTAAGATGGTCTCTAAAATCAGGTGGAATATATTCAAGGTTCTAGTTTGGCTCTCACGGACTTCCTCTAATTTTCTTCACCTTCAACTTGAACTTGCATATGAACAATTGATGGTTTGTTCCGCAGTTGACCCATGGCTTTGTTCTGACTGATGATATTGAGCTTCTCCATCGTCTCTTTCCACAGATGTAGTTGACTTGATTCCTGTGTATTCCATCTGGTGAGGTCCATGTGTATAGTTGCCACTTATGTTGTTGAAAAAATGTATTTGCAGTGAAGAAGTCAACGGTCTTGCAAAATTCTATCATGTGATTTCCAGCATTGTTTGTATCACCAAGGCCCTATTTTCCAACTTCTGATCCTTCTTCTGTGTTTCCAACTTTTGCATTCCAATCACCAGTAATTATCAATGCATCTTGGTTGCATGTTTGATCAACTTCAGATCACAAATATTGGTTGTGCTGGTGTGTAAATTTGAATAATAGTTGTATTAAGTGGTCTTCCTTGTAGGCATATGGATATTATCCTATCACTGACAGCATTGTACTTTAGAATACATCTTGAAATATTATTTTTGATGATGAATGTGATGCCATTCCTCTTCAATTTGTCATTCCCAGCAGAGTAGACCATAAGACTGTCTAATTCAAAATGGCCGATACCAGTCCATTTCAGCTTACTAATGCCTAGGATATAAATCTTTATGTGTTCCATTTCATTTTTGATGATTTCCAGTTTTCCTAGATTCATACTTCATACATTCCACATTCCACTTATTAATGGATG
This sequence comes from Loxodonta africana, assembly GCF_030014295.1. Classification (NCBI taxonomy): domain Eukaryota; kingdom Metazoa; phylum Chordata; class Mammalia; order Proboscidea; family Elephantidae; genus Loxodonta; species Loxodonta africana. The sequence goes on from NC_087369.1 coordinate 148,124,799, forward strand.
TTTGCAGCTGTTTCTTTTCATTATGAGTGATGCCACATCAGCAGATGAAGGCCCTGAAAGTTTGATTCCATCTATATCATTTGAGGAGGCAGCTCTTCCCCAGTCTTCTTTTGAGTGACTTGGAACCTGAGGGGCTCATCTTTGGGCACTATATCAGACTATGTTCCACTGCTATTCATAATATTTTCACTGGCCAATTTTTTCAGAAGTAGATTACCAGGTCCTTCTTCCTAGTCTGCTTTAGTCTGGAAGATTCCCTTTAAACCTGTCCACCATGGGTGACCCTTCTGGTATTTGAAATACTGATGGCATAGCTTAATATATCAGAGCAACACACAAGTCACCACAGTACAACAAACTGACAGATGATTTGTGGATGTAATGGAAAAGCATACAACAGGGAATATAAATGAAAAACCACCTGGATGAAAAAAAATGGATGACTCTAACAAACACCATATTGAGCAAAGGAGCAAGTCACACCTTATAATCTTATTTAAAATTGTGAAAAACATTCAGAATTAAACAATGTATTGTGTAGTGTTACATACATAAAAAAACAAAAAAACCAAACCTGTTGCTGTCGAGTCGATTTCGACTCATAGCAGGCCTATAGAGCAGAGTAGAACTGCTCCCCATACGGTTTCCAAGGAGCACCTGGTGGATTTGAACTGCCGACCTTTTTGGTTAGCAGATGTAGCTCTTAACCACTACACCACCATGTGATTAAAAATACAAAGAAAACAAAAATATTGCCAGTGTCAAGGTGTTTCTGAAAATACGCCTTGTGGATAGAGAGTACATTCAGACTTTTGTGAATCAGCCCTTCTCTGGATTTATGTGCAATTTTTTTTTATAGGCAAAAGACGTATACACATACACACACTTTAGAGGTGAAGGCAGCATTCAGAAAGCACTCAGAAGGCTTTAAATTCTATGCAGAACTTCCCAGAGGCTTTGACAGTCTTCTCTGCAATAGTAGACTTGATATTTTGGTGGGCAGACAGTGTGATTAAAACTCTTCATAAAGCTTATTATTTTCAGGGATGTTATTTCAATAGTGCCAAATGAGAAGTACTTTCTAATTTTATAAATTCTTAAATAATTGAGCAGGGCAAATACTATCTTCAAACTGCCTTCTGCAATACACATGATGCTAAGGACAATGTTTGACCTCTAAAGGGTAATATTAGCCTCATGAAATGAGTTGGAAGGATTTCTGAGCCTTTTTGATGTCCTTTCTTGGGATTCCTTAGTTATTAGGTTAGTGAGTATAGGAAATGGTTGTTTATTTACTGAAGTACATACTCTATTGGCTCAGAGTGACTCATGTTTTAACCAAATACTTCATTTTCTATTTGACTGAGCGAAAATTTGGTATTTTACAATTTTACTGAGGGTAATAATTATTCTTTTTTAAAAAATGTGCACTTTAGTTTGTTTTTACTGTTATTAAAAACATTTATTTTGCATATGATTTTGTGGGTAAGATATTTGGGAAATGCTCAGCTGGACCATTTGTGCACCCAGCTTCTTGTGGGGCAGCTAAGTCTAGAAGACACAATTCCAAGGTGCTTTCTTCTCTCACAAGTCTGATGTTTCAGGGGCTTTTTTTTTTTTTTCTCAAATTAAGGAATTCCTATCTTTGCTTTTTTAAAAATTTTATTGTACTTTAGGTGAAAGTTTACAGCTCAAATTAGTTTCTCATTCAAAAATTTATACACAAATTGTCTTGTGACATTGGTTGCAATCCTCACAATGTGTCAGTACTCTCTCCCTTTCCCTTTATACCCTGGGTTCCTTGTGTCCATTCGTCCAGGTTTTCTGTCCCTTTCTGCCTTCTTGTCTTTGCTTTTGCCAGGTTGCCATCTGGTCATATACAATTAATTGAACTAAGAATCACATTTCTTAAGTATGCTGTTGCTTGCTTTATAACAACAAAAAAAAAATACCCAGTGCTGTCGAGTCGATTCTGACTCATAGCGACCCTGTAGGACAGAGTAAAACTGCCCCATAGAGTTTCCAAGGAGCACCTGGAAGATTCGAACTGCCGAATCTTTGGTTAGCAGCTGTAGCACTTAACCACTATGCCACCAGCGTTTCCACATTTGCTTTATAGGCCTGTCTAATCTTTGGCTGAAAGGTGGACTACTGATGTGGCTTCAGTTCTGAGCTGGCAGGGTATCTAGGGGCCAAAGTCTCAGGGGTTCCTTCAGTCTCTGTCACATCAGTAACTGGTGTGTCTTAATGAATTTGATTTTTTTTCTATATTTTTCTCCTGCTCTGTCCAGAACCCTCTATTGTAATCCCGGTCAGAGTGGACGGTGGTGGTAGCTGGGCACCATCTGGTTCTTCCAGGCTCAGGTTGGTGGAGGCTGTGGTTCATGTGGTCCATTAATCCTTTGGACTAAAATTTTTCTTTTTGTCCTTGGTTTCTTCATTTTCCTTTGCTCCGAACGTGATGGGACAAATGTTGCTGTTGTTGTTTAGGTACCATAGAGTCAGTTCTGACTCATAGTGACCCTATATACTACAGGACAAAACAGTGCCCCATCCTGTGCCGTGCTCACAATAGTTGTTATGCTTGAGCCCATTGTTGCAGCCGCTGTGTCAATCCACGTCATTAAGGGTCTTCCTCTTTTTCATTGACCTTCTATTTTACCAAGCATGATGCCCTTCTCCAGGGACTGATCCCTCCTGATAACGTGTCTAAAGTATGTAAGTTGAAGTCTTGCCATCCTGGCTTCTAAGGAACATTCTGGTTGTACTTCTTCCAAGACAGACCAAAAGATGGGACAAATAGATGTATTTTAAATGGCCACTTGCAAGCTTTTAAGAGCCCAGACGCTACACACCAAAGTAGGATGTAGAACATTTTCTTTATGAACTATGTTACGTCCATTGACCCAAATATTCCCTGAGACCATGGTACTCTGCCTTCAGCCCCAGTAACTCAGTCCCTCAAGGTGTTTGGATATGTATAGGAAGGATTTATGGTTTTGCCTTGGTCAAGTTGTGCTAATTTCCCCTATACTCTGTGGAAACCCTGGTGGCATAGTGGTTAAGAGCTATGGCTGATAACCAAAAGAATCTGCCATGCGCTCCTTGGAAACTCTATGAGGCAGTTTTACTCTGTCCTGTAGGGTTGCTATGAGTCAGAATTGACTCGACGGCAATGCATTTTTTTGGTTTTGGTGTGTTCTCTTTCCCTTCACTAAAGTTAACACTTGTCTACTGTATAGTTAGTGATTTCCCCTCCCCAATCTTTCCCTCTCTTGTAACCCTCAAAGATTGTTTTTTTCTGTGTGTTAACATTTTCTTGGGTTTTTATAATAGTGGTCTCATACAATATTTGTCGTTTTGTGTTTACTTATTTCACTAAGGACAATGTTGTCAAGATTCATCCCATGTTGTGAGATGTGTCATGGATTCATCATTGTTCTTTATTGTTGCATAGTACATAACATTCTATTGTCAGGTATGGATCTTGTTTAATTTTCCTACAAATGGATATCCAGTTTTGCCGGCATCATTTGTTAAAGAGAGTTTCTCTTCCCCATTTAATGAATTTTGACTGTTTGTCGAAGATTAGCTGTTCATAGGTGGATGGATTTACTTTTGGATTCTCAATTCTGTTAAATTGATCTATGTGTCTGTTGTACCAGTACCAGGTTGTTTTAACTACCATGGCTGTATAGTAGGTTCTGAGATTGAGCAGGGTGGGGCCTCCTACTTTGTTCTAATATTTTGCTTGTCTGGAGTGTCTTTCCTTTCCATATAAATTTGGTGTCTTGGTTATCTAGAGATGATATGACGGAAATACCACAAGTGGGGTGGAGCCAACATAGTGCTATAGACAGAAGCACCATGCTGTCCCTCCACAGCAAAGATCCCCAAAAGTAAGTAAAACAGAAACAAACATCAATTCTGGAACCCTAAGCATCAATGAAGAGATAAAGAACTCAGCCAAGCACCAAACAGAATAAGAAACTGATAGAGAATAGAGAGCGAGGAGAAATACAAGCACAGGTCCTCTATCAGCTAAAGCATCACAGAATCACATTCTTGGACTCCTGTCGGAGATCTGTGGACAGGGAGTACGGAAAAGCAGCTTCATGGAGCTCCCAGCAGGAGACAGAGCACCTGGTAACCAGTGATATATGCTTTCCCACCCCCCCCAGCCCTCTTCTACCTTCTCAGCCTCTGCCGCTTCCCCTTGGTTGCAGTCTCTTGGCTAGGAGGCACTGGCTCCAGCTCTGTGCCATGTGGATTCGCCCTGCGCACACTGGCCAGCTCCCTCAGTGCCATTTCTTTGGTGCTGGTGTTGCTTTTTTCCACTTCTTTTGGTGTCTCCCCTGCCTCTCACCTCCTCCCCCTCCATTCTTTTGAACACCTGGCTCCTTGTGCCATCTTTGCTTCTTCTTGAAAGGCTGTGAAGTGCCACTCAGCTGGGGAACTGCTTCCCCAGTCAGTGCGTCCACATCGATAGAATCCCTGGGGCCCTTTTTATGTTTCATTTTGTTCTGTTCTGTTTTGTTTGTTTTCTTTTTCTTTTCATGGCTTGGGAGCCCCTTCTAGGCAGGCTGTACTGCGTAGCTTGGGAGACCCTTCCCTGGTCTGCACAGCTGCATCAGTGGGATCCACGGGGGCATTTCTTTTCTTTCTTTTTTTCCTTTTTGTCTTTCTTCATTTCTGTTTCTCATCTCTCTATACTTACCTTCTTTTCCTGTCTCCTGAATACCTGGCACTGTGTGACATCTCTGCCCCTTCCACGTTGTACTGCCTGTCCTGGGAGCCACTCCCCAGCCTGTGCAGCCACACCCGTGGGATCTCTTTCTAATTTGTATTTATTTATTTATTTATTTTGTCCTTTTCTCCATTTCTCACTTTCTGACCTCTCCACTCCAATGGCAAGCTTCCATAGCACTCTTTTTTGGGGACTACTGTTTCTCTCTCCTTTCCCATACCCATCTTAGCTCCACACATCACAACCTCCCCCCTCCTTCCTTCCTACCTGCAACTTGTGCTGAAAATCAAAACCTGGGGCAGCACAGGCATGGCCTACCAGGACCTGCCCTGCACTGACTCCCGGCCTACCCTGTTGGCTTTAGCATGTGTCACAAACAACCCATCCTAGCCCCTCCCCTTCAACTGGACCTGCCCTGCTGCGCCATAGCTGAGCAACTGGCCCTGCTCATTGAATAAGGAGGTGAAAACTATCATGCCCACAGACAAGCAAACAACAAAGAATGCATAGCCCACCTGCTCAGATGTAAACAAATAAAACAAGGAAGCAGGACAAAACAAACAAATCTACAATCAGTAAATGAAGAAAATAACTACTGAATGTCCCAAAGACAACAGAAAATATCAAAACATATATTTAAAAAAAGGACAGGATGGTTCCAACAGCATCCAAAATAAAACACCAGATGAATTTCCAATAAAAGGCACTAGAACTACCTGACAGGGAATTCAACTCTCTAATATTCTGAGCTAGCCAAGAGTTGAAGCAAAAAGCAGACAAAAATGAGGAAAAAATAGACAAATTCATGGAAAATGCAGACAAAGTCATAGAAAATAGAGACAAAAAAATGGAAGAATTCAGGAAAATAATACAGGAAAAAAATGCCAAAATAAATTCACAACTAGAAATCATACAATGACAATAATTAGAAATCCAAAAGATAAACAACAAGATTTCAAAAATGGACAGTGTCATATAAGGGCTGATGAGCAGGTTTGAAATGATGGAAGAAAGGATCAGCGAAATCGAAGACAAACACTTGGCTACAGCACTACTTGAGGAAAAAATCAGAAAAAAGAATTAAGAAACTCTGAGAATCTTGTGGAATACAATCAAAAGAAAAATTTGAGAGTGATTGCAGTGCCAGAACAGGGTGAGAAAATGGAAAACACAGAGAGGATCACTGAAGAATTGCTGACAGAAAACTTCCCTAATATCATGAAAGATGAAAAGCTGACCATCCAAGAAGCTCAATGAATCCCATACATGATAGACCCCAAAAGAAAAATACCAAGGCATATCATAATCACACTCACTAAAATCAAAGACAAAGAACTAATCCTGAGAGCAGCAGGAGAAAAACAAAAAGTCACATACAGAGGAGAAACAATAAGACTAAACTCTGATTATTCTGCAGAAACCATGCAGGCAAGAAGGCAATAGGATGACATATATAAAACCTTGAAAGAAAAAAATTGCCAACCAAGAAGAATATCCCCGGGAAAACTCTCACTCAAATATGATGGCAAAATTAGGAAATTTCCAGATAAACAGAAATTAGGGGAATATGTAAAAACCAAACCAAATTTACAAGAATTCTTAAAGGGAGTCCTTCAGTGTGAGAACAAACAACATCAGACCACAGCCTGAATTTAGGATGCGAGATTGTACCAGCCAGATACCAACCTAGGAAATGAACTCTCAAGGACTATCCAAAACCAAAAGAATTATAACATGGAACCAGAGAGGTTAATCTGTAAATGACAACAATGTCAGAACAATAAAAGACAGAATAAATGGTGTAGATATAGAACTTTCTAACGGCAAGGCAATACCAAGTAATAATAGACTGGTTCAAACCTAGGATGATAAGGGTAAATTTCAAGGTAATAACAAAGAAAGTTAACAAACATACCCACCAAAATAAAGAAGAAAAACTTAAAGTCTCAAAAAAAAAAAAAAAAGCAGAATCTACAAAAACAAAAGCAATGAAAAAGAAATCCACGAACAAAAGGAATTCAGCACAGAAGAGTAAGGGGAAGAAAGAAAATGTCAGCACCACAAAAATGCACTACAAAATGACAGCAATAAATTCACAGCTATCAATAATTACACTGAATGTAAATGGCCTAAACGTACCCATAAAGACACAGGGAGTAACAGAAGGGATTAAAAAAACAGGATCCATCAATATGTTGTCTACAAGAAACACACCTTAAAAACAAAGATGTAAATTTATTAAAAATCAAAGGATGGAAAAAATATATCAAGTAAACAGCTACCAAAAAAGAGCAGGAGTGGTGACACTAATCTCAGAATAAATAGACTTTAAAACAAAATCAATCATAAAAGACAAAGACAGGTACTATATAATGATTAACAGGACAATCCATCATTAAGATTTAACCATAAAAAACATCTACACACCCAATGACAGGGCTCCAAAATACATAAAACAAACTCTAACAGCACCGAAAAGAGAAATTGACACAATAATAGTAGGAGACTTCAACATACCCTTCTTGGTAAAGGACAGAACATCTAGAAAGAAACTCAACAAACATACAGAAGAGATAAATGGCACAATCAGCCAACTTGACCACACAGACATATATAGAACACTCCACCCAACAGCTGCAAAGTACACATTCTTTTCCAATGCATGTGTAACGTTCTCCAGAATAGACCACATCTTAGGCCACAGAGCAACCCTCAACAAAATCCAAAGCATTGAGATAATACAAAGTATCTTCTCTGACGACAATGCCATCAAAGTAAAAATTAACAACAGAAAGAGCAAGGATAAAAAATCAATTACATAGAAACTGAATAACACCCTGCTTAAGAGCCACTGGGTGATAGAAGAAATCAGAAATGGAATAAAAAATTCCTAGAATCAAACGAGAATGAAAACATATCATACCAAAACCTTTGGGACACAGCAAAGGCAGTCCCTCAGAGGTCAATTTATAGCAATAGATGCAGACATCAAAAAAGAGAAAAGGGACAAAACAGAAACATTAGCTACACAACTCGAACAAATAGAAAGAGAACAGCAGAAGAAGTCCACGGCCACCAGAAGAAAGGAAATAATAACGATCAGAGCAGAAATAAATGAAATAGAGCATAGAAAAACAATAGAAAGAATCAACAAAACCAAAAGTTGGTTCTTTGAAAGCATCAACAAAATTGACAAACCACTGGCCAAATTGACAAAAGAAAAACATGAGAGGATGCAAATAACCCAAATAAGAAATGAAATGGGGGACATTACAACAGACCCAACTGAAATAAAAGAATCATATCAGACTATTACAAAAAGCTATACTCCAACAAATTTGAAAACCTACAGGAAATGGACAAACTTCTGGAAACATACTACCTACCTGAATTAACACAAAATGATGTTGAAAATCTGAACAGACCCACAAGAAAAGAGATAAAAAGTAATTAAAAAAAAAATCTCCCAACAAAAAAAAGCTCTGGCCCAGATGTCTTTACTGGAGAATTCTACCAAACATTCTGAGAAGAGCTTACAGTAGTACTACTCAAACTATTTCAGAACATAGAAAAGGAAGCGATACTTCCAAATTCATTCTATGAAGCCAGCATAACCTTGATACCAAAACCAGGTAAAGAAACCACACACACACAAAAATTACAGACCAATATCCCTCATGAATGTAGATGCAAAAATTCTTAACAAAATTCTAGCCAATAGAATTCAGTATCATTTCAAACAAATAATACATCACAAACAAGTAAGATTCATACCATGTATGCAGGGATGGTTCATCATTAGAAAATCAATCAACATAATCCACCACTAAGTATATAGGGAAGAAAAGAATCACATGATCATCTCAATCAATGCAGAAAAGGCATTCAACAAAGTTCAACAACTATTCTGATAAAAACTCTCAATAAGGTAGATATAGAAGGGAAATTTCTCAACATAATAAAGGGCATCTTTACAAAACTAACAGCTGACATAATTCCTAATGGAAAGAGGCTGAAAACATTCCCTTTGAGAATAGGAACAAGGCAAGGATGCCCTTCATCACCACTCCAATTTAACATTGTGCTGGAAGTCCTAGCCAGAGCAATAGGGCAAGAAAAAGAAATAATGGGCATCTGAATTGGTAATGAAGAAGTTAAACTGTCCCTATTTGCAGATGATATGATACTATACATCAAAAACCCAAAAGACTCAATGAGAAAACTACTGGAACTAATAGAAAGATTCAGCAGAGCAGCAGGATACAGGATAAACATACAAAAATCAGTTGGATTTCTATACACCAATAAAGAGAATGATGAAAAGGAAATCAGAAAAAAATACCATTCATAAATAGCCCCTAAAAGAATAAAATACTTAGGAATAAATCTCACCAGGGATGTAAAAGACCTATACAAAGAAAACTACAAAACACTACTGCAAGAAACCAAAAGAGATCGACATGAATGGAAAACACACCATGCTCACGGATAGGTAAACTCAACATTGTGAAAATGACTATTCTACCCAAAGCAATTTACAAATACAATGCAATCCCGATCCACATACCAACAACATTGTTTAAAGATATGGAAAAACTAATCATTAACTTTACGTGAAAGGGAAGAAGCCCCGGAAAAGTAAAGCACTATTGAAGAAGAATAACGTAGGAGGACTTGCACTACCTGAGCTCAGAAGCTACTATACAGCTACAGTAGTCAAATAGCCTGGTGGTGGTACAACAACAGTAACATTGACCAATGGAACAGAATTGAGAACCCAGATGTAAATTGAGCTACCTACAGTCACCTGATCTTCGACAAGAGCCCAAAGTCCATTGAATGGGGAAAGCCAGTCTTTTTAGCAAATGGTGCTGGCAAAACTGGATGTCCCTCTGCAAAAAAAAAAAAAAAAAATGTGTACAGGATCCATATCTCACAACATACACAAAAAATAATTCAAAATGGATAAAAGGTCCAAATATAAAGCCCCAAACTATAAAGTTCATAGAAATAAAAGTAGGATCAATTCTAGAGGCCCTAATACACATCATTAACAGGATACAAACCATAACCAACAACACACAAACTCCAGAAGATAAGCTAGATAACTGGAATCTTCTAAAAATCACCTTTTAGTTTCCTTTATATTATTTTCATGTTGTTGTCATTTACAGATTGAAGTCTCTCTTTCTCTGCTTTAAGCCTTTTAGCTTCGTTTTATTATTGGGACTTTTTTTTTTTTTTTTTTTTTACCTAGGCTGGTATTTGGTTAGAGAACCTTTAATATTACTTGTAAGCTTGGTTTGGTTTTTACAAATTCCCTTAATTTCTGTTTATTGGAAATGTCCTAATTTTGCCATCATATTAGAGAAAGTTTTGCCAGATATATGATTCTTGGTTGGCAGTTTTTTTCTTTCAACATTTTATATATGTCATGCCATTGACTTCTTGCCTGCAGAGTTTCTGCCGAGTATTCATGGTCTAGTGTTATTGCTTCCCCTTTGTGTCTTAGCTTTTCTGAAGTTGCTTTCAAGATTCTTTTTCTTTGGTTTTGGCAAGTGTGATTTTGCTATGTGTTGGTGACTTTATTTTGGGTTCTATCCTACATTTTTATCCTACATAGGGTTCTTTGAGATTCTTGGATGGTTTGCTTTTCATCTTTCGTGATACTTGGGAAGTTTTCTGCCAGCAAATATTCAGCAATCTTTTCTGTGTTTTCCATTTTCTCCTGCTGTTTTGGAACTCCGATCACACACAAATTTTTGCTCTTGATTATATCCCAACATAGTTCTTAGTTTTTCTTCATTTTCCTCCATTCTTTTCTCTGATTTTTCCTCAAAGTGGTATCCATGAATGTGTCTTCAATATCACCGATTTTGTCTTCCATAGTTGCAAATTTACTCCTAGCACCTTCTATTGAGTTGTCCATTTCAGAAATTTTGTTAGTTTTTGGATTTCTTGTTGCTTTTTCATGTGATTTCTAATTATTCATTTTGATGCTTTGTTCTTGCATTGTTTTCCTAAATTCTTCTACTGTTTATTTGTGTTTTCCTTGATTTTGGCTATGTTTTCATTTTTTTTTCCTGTGTTTTCCTTGATCTCTTTCCTAATCTCTTGGAGAGCCCTAAATATTGGTCTTTTGAATTCTGTATCAGGGAGTTCTACCGCTTTTTTTTCCCCCCCACCAGAAGGTCATCTGATTATTTTGGTCACTTGCTGGAGCCATCTTTTCCTGCTTTTTTTTTTTTTTAAATATGTTTTGATATTTTCTGTTGTTTCCAAGGCATTAATGTATTATTTTATTGATTGATTGATTGATTGTGTGTTCACTTGTTTCATCCTGCTTTTTTGTTTTATTTTGATATGTCAGGGTGGCCTGGCCAGGTGTGCTTTGCTGCTTGCTCATCTCTGGGCACTATAGCTCTCTCCATCTTGTCCAGGTGGCAAGGCAGCAGCAGACAGGGTGAGCCTACTTTCCTGTACACTGGTTTGGTGAGGTGGCTGAGGGTGGACTGGGAGGGTGCTCTCTGCCTCCTGATGTTGGTCCAGTGGTGTGGGAGCATTCACAGTCCTTTGTCAGATAGGAAGGGGTGTTGGATGGGAGTGGTATGGGCTCATTTCCCACCATTCAGTAGCTGCTTGAGTGGCAGGAGGGAAGGGGCAGTATGGGTCCAGTGTGGTGGCGGGCCTGAGTGCCAGGGATGCTCTAGCTGCAGCAGCATGGCAGGAGTTGGTGGGAAGCAGTATAGTGTATGGGGCTCAGTGGAGGGGGGGGAGAAAGAAAAGAGAAGAAAGAGAAAAGAAAAAGAGAATAAAGACAAAAATGTTGGTGTAGTGGGGGCATGCCAGTGGGGCAGGGCAGACCCAGGGGTCTCTGGGAAGAGAGGGGAGGTGACATTCTGGGGTAGGTGGGAGGGAGAATGAAAAGGAAGAAAGATTAAAAAATAGAAAAATAAAAATTAAAAACACTGGCTGCATGGTGGTGGCCAATGAGTGGGGCAGGGTGAATTTGAGGGCCGGTTGTAAGGGAGGAGAGATGACACACAGAGCTAGGTGAGAGGGAGAAAGAAAAGGAAGAAAGGGAAAAAAATAGCATAGCGGGATCCAGCAGGTAGGGGCTGAGTGGACCTGGGGCGTTGGCAGGCCAGTGACTTTCTAGCCTAGAAGTGTCCTGGTCCATGGGGAGGGAATGGAGGTGGTTTATGGGGCAGAAGGGTGAGGGGTGGTTACCGGGTGATCTATCTCCTGTTGGGAGCTCCATGAAGTTGCCTTCCCATACTCACTGCTCTAGGTCATTGCTGGCTGTGTTCCAAGACGGCGACGCTGTGCCATGTTAGTTGGCAGGGAACCTCCACTCCGTATCTCTCCTCTTTCTGCTTTTTTGTCAGTTTCTTCCTCCATTTGGTGTTTGATCTTTTTTTTTTTTTATCCCTTCATTTGATGCTTAGGGTTCCAGGATTGACATTTATACCTGTTTTACTTCGTTTTTCAGGTCTTTACTGCAGAGGGTCAACATGGCGTGTATGTCTACAGTGCCATGTTAGCTCCACTCCCAATATATTTCTTAACCTGGGTGTTCATTTAAACTGTACCTAAATGCCGTATACACTCTTTTATATATACATAATATATTTCACAATATAAAGGCAAAAATACCCTTCTGAAATCTGAATCGGACCATGATCAAAACTATTCAGTGCGTCTCCGCTGATTACAAAATCCTTTAATTGGCACATAAATTTCTTATTATCTTGTTTCTTCTTCAGCCTCATCCCTTGCCATTTCCTCCTGTATACCTATTCTCCAGCCACATTAAACTATAATTTATTTATTCAACAAATGTTCACTCTTCTGTACCTTTGAGAATGTTTTTCCTTTTGAATGATCTCTCTTCAAAGAACCAACTAATTAAGATTCAGTTCATACTTACTATCTTCCTACCTTTTACAGAGTTAGTTGGTTTCATGTCTATGTCCCCACAGTGTCTGGTACATACCACTAATCATGGTTCTAGAATGCAAGAAAATTGAAGTGAGTAATTAAAGCAATGTGTGTGAAACAATGGCCTGCATAGCTCTTGTGCATGATTTATGGTAGTAAACATGAACCAAACAAAACAGGTTTCTATAATCAATTTAACACTGTCTTTTTTTTTTTTGAATGACATACTCATCACAGACTTTTTTCCTCTCTCTCTTTTTTTATTGTACTTTAGATGAAGGTTTACAGAGCAAACTAGCTTCTTATCAAACAGTTAATACACATAGTGTTTTGTAACATTGGTTGCCAAACCCACAACATGTCAACACTCTCCCCTTCTTGACCTTGGATTCCCCATTTCCAGCTTTCCTGTCCCCTCCTGTCTTCTTGTACTTTCCCCTGGGCTAGCGTGCCCCATTTAGACTTGTTTTGTTTTATGGACCTGTCTAATCTTTGGCTGAGGGGTGAAACTCAGAAGTGACTTCATTACTGAGCTAAAAGTGTGCCTGGGGGCCATAGTCTTCGGGTTTCTCCAGTCTCTGTCAGACCAGTAGGTCTGGTCTTCTGTGTGTGTGTGAGATAGAATTTTGGTCTACATTTTTCTCCAGCTCTGTCTGGCACCCTCTATTGTGATCCCTGTCAGAGCAGTCAGTGGTGGTAGCTGGGCACCATCTAATTGTGCTGGGCTCACTCTGGTGGAGGCTGAGGTACTTGTGGTCCATTAGTCCTTTGGACTAATCTTTCCCTTGTGTCTTTGGTTTTCTTCATTCTCCTTTGCTCCAGACATGGTGAGACCAATGGAGTACCTTAGATGGCTGCGCAAAAGCTTTTAAGACCCCAGACACTACTCACCAAAGTATAATATAGAACATTTTCTTTATAAACTATGTTTTGCCAATTGAGCTAGATGTTCCCAGTTTTCTTTATAAACTATGTTTTGCCAGTTGAGCTAGATGTTCCCAGAAACCACGGTCCCCACAGCTCTCAGCCCAGTAATTCAGTCCCTCAAGGAGTTTGGATGTGTCTATGGAGCTTCCATGACCTTGCCTTGGACAAGTTGTGCTGGCTTCCCCACTATTGTGTACTGTCTTACGCTTTACCAAAGTTACCACTTACCTATTGTCTATTTAGTGTTTTCCAATCCCCCACCCTCTCTTCCTTCGTAAGCATCAAATATTGTTTCTTTTGTGTGTAAACCTTCTCATGAGTTTTTATAGTAGTGGTCTCATACAATATTTGTCCTTTTGTCACCACAGACTTCTTAAAGTTATTTGCTATAGATTTTCTTTTCCAGGGTCATAATTGCCACTGTGATACTGGAATTTGTCACATTCTGACTGAAACTAAATCTGGATATACGAAGCAATATATATTTAATCATTAATGTTCTAAAGCACCACACAATTTCTAACTGTATAATTTTTTTTTATAAACAGCAATATATCAAAAGACAGACAAAGATTTGGCATATGCATTTACCTATCACATCTACTGCAGCTTGGGTGAGACAGAAAAGAATATATAAGAATGACTTTTTAAAAATGTTGAGGTAAAAGAGTCAGTCTAGTATCCTAACTCCATCAAAGGAAGGAACTGCATTGTTATTCCAAAAGGGAATAGCACAACTTTTGACTCCCTTAACTGAACTTTTTAGTATGCAAATGTGCAAAGAGAAAGATGTCTTGAGATTCTGGAAGGGATAATATCAATGTGAAATAAACCCATTTGGAATAAAGCTCTCAGATACAAAATAATACACAAATCTTAACCAGAATGACACCAATTATAATTACCTGTACTTTAGGGAGATATTATCATTTTAGCTAATTAAGTGAAAATGCCAACAAAGACAAGGAAATGGAACTTATTCAGGAAGATTTTGAGGACCCCTGGAGAGAATGTTTCAAAAATAAAATGCTGTAGCCACTCTGGTTTAAAACAAACTATGCATATTGATCTAGTAACTATTCACCTGAAAGGTGTCTGGGACCCACGCTATCATAGACTGAAATACCAGCCTCGATTTGGTCTCCAACAATTTGTTAAAATTTTAGCTGATATCTTCTTATGAGTTTGTATGATAGCCATTCCCTCCTGTTGTGCCCTGTCGTAGGTGAGACAAACCACACATTGCATCTGTCACTTCCCGGAATTCAGGCTAATTTGTTGGCCTAAAATATCAGCTCTCTGATGGGTCAAGAAAAGTTAATACTTTGTATTTTATCTTGTTTTTCATTGTTGCTAGCACAGGAACAGCATTCATTCCAGTTTTCTACACCCCAAGTGGCAGCAGAAATACAAAGTCCAATGTTTTGTATTTAAAACCATTTACAATTCATCAATATGAATTTTATCAGTGTGGTAATGGCATTTTATACCTTACTTTGTCTTCTTGAGCCACCCTTTGAAATCTTCTGTTTCTCTCTTTTACTTCATCATTTCTACTTTTCTCTTTAGCTACTCTGTGTTCAAGAGCAAGTTTCAGAGTCTCTTATGACATACATTTTGGTCTTTTTTTAAAAAAATTATAATGGCCCAAGGCATGATATTTTCAATCTCCTCATATGCATATGAAAGCTGGACAATGAATAAGGAAGACCAAAGAAGAATTGATGCATTTGAATTATGTTGGTGAAGAATATTGAATGTACCATGGTCTGCCAGAAGAATGAACACATTTGTCTTGGAAGAAGTACTGCCAGAACGGTCCTTAGAAGCAAGGCTGGTGAGACTTTATCTCACATACTTTGGACATGTAATCAGGAGGGACCAGTCCCTGGAGAAGGACATAATGCTTGGTAAAGTAGAGGGTCAGCTAAAAAGGGGAAGACTTTCATTGAGAAGGATTGACACAGTGGCTCCAATAATGGGGTGAAACATAGCAAGGATTTTGAGGATGGCGCAGGACCGGGCAGCGTTCTGTTCTTTTGTACATAGGGTCACTATGAGTCAGAACTGACTGGACAGTGCTTAACAACAACAACAATGGTATTTTGGTTATGTAGGACAATGCCCTAGATTTACTGTGATTCATATGGTTTTTTTTAGGGGTGGGATCTCATAATGTCTTCAGCCTCATTTGGAAAATATTTTTTAAACACATATGCCCAACAAAGGGCTCATATCCAGAATATATAAAGAACTACTACAGATCATTAATAGAAAGTTAGGTGACCCAATAGGAAAGAAAAAATGAGTCAGTTAATTGAATAGTTTAAAAAGACACCAAAATGGCCTTTAATTATAACAAAAAGACATTCAATTATATTATGGAGCCCTGGTGGCGCAGTGGTTAAGAGCTAGACTGCTAACCAAAAGCTCATCACTTTGATAATATTAGTCATCATGAAAATACAAATTAGAACCATAATATATTTTTATATCCTATTAGAATGGCTAAAATTAAAGAGACTGATGATATCAAGTGTGGGAAAAGATGTGGATCAACTGGAATTCTCATATACTGTTGTTGGGAGTGTAAATTGTTATAATCAATCTGAAAAACTGAAGCATTTTCTAAAGCTGATCATATGCTTGCCCTATGACCCAGAAATTCCTCTTCAATATATACTCTAAAGGAATGTGTACATACATGTTCACCAAATCACATGCACAAGATTGCTCACTGCACTACTATTTATAACAGCCTAATAAAATAAAAAATAAAATTTTTTTTTAATACTGAAAAATGTCCAAGTATCTATCAAGAATAGAATAGTGTTATATTCATACATATGGATGCTAAACAGCAATGAAAATAAACTATTAATACACCCAGCAAAATAATTTTATAAGCATAATATGGATGAAGAAGACAGACACAAAAGAATACATACTTTATGGTCCATTTATGTCCACTTCAAATATGGGCAAAAGAAATCTATGGTATTAGAAATTAGAGTAATGGCAACCTGCTGAGGTAGTTATTGGTAATGACTGGGAAGTGACACCAGGGGGCCTTCTGTTGTGCCAGTAATGTTCTATTTCTTGATATGAGCAATAGTTACATGGGTGTATTCACTTGATAAAAACTCGTTGAACTATACATTTATGTGTGCTTTCTGTACTTACATCATATTTCAATTAAAATGTCATTAAACATAAGGCCCAGTTAGCTTCACTAGTAAGTGTTACACATGTGTAAGATGAATTAATACCAATCCTCCACAAACTCTTGCAGAAAATAGATGAGGAAGCATTTCGTAACTAATTATTTGATGCCAACATTATGTTGATATCAAAACCATATGAAACATCACAAGAAAAGAAAGTTACAAACCAACATCGCTTATGAATATAGATGCAAAATTCTCCCCCAAAATTACAAAACTGAATGCAGCAATATATAAAATGGACTATACACCATGGCCAAGTGGAATTTATCTGAGAAATGGAAAGTAGTTTTAACATCCTCAAATCAATTAAATTAATACATCACATCAATAGATTAAATAACAAAAAGAATATGATCATCCCTATAGCAGCATAAAAGGACATTTGATAAAATTTAGTACCCCTTCATGATAAAAAAACACTCAACAAACTAGGAAAAAAGAGAACTTCCTAAATCTGAAAAAGGACACCTTTGAAAAACTCATAGCTAACATCATACTAAATGGTGAAAGACAATGCCTTTTACCTACAAACAGGGGCAAGACAAAGATGACTTCTCTCACCATTTCTATTTAATGCTGTACACACACACATACACCCATTGCCATTGAGTCGATTCCAACTTATAGCAACCTTATAGCAGAGTAGAACTACCGTACAGGGTTTCCAAGGAGTGCCTGGTGCATTAGAACTGTTGACTGTTTGGTTAGCAGCCACACCTCTTAACCACTATACCAACAAGGTTTCCAACACTGTAGTGAAGGTTCTAATCAGGGCAATTAGGCAAGAAAAGAAAGAAATAAATAAAAGGCATCCAGATTGAAAAGAAAAAAGTAAAGCTATCTTAATTTGCAATTACACGATTTTGCATGTAGAAAATCCTAAGAAAGCCACAAAAAAGTATTAAACAAATAACCAAGTTTAACAAGGTTGCATGATGTAAGATCCATACACAAATATCAACTGTATTTCTACACACTATCCAGTTAATAAGTTTGAGAGCAATTCCTTTCATAACAGCAAAAATAAAAATACTAAGAATAAATTTGATAAGAGAAGTGAAAGATCTCTACACCAATAACTATAAAACGTCATTGAAAGGTATTAAAGAAGACCTAAATAAATGGAAAGATATCCCATGTTCATGGATCAGAAGACTTAATATAGTTAGGATAGCAATACTCCCCAAATTGATTTACAGATTTAATATGATTACTGTAAAAAATTTACTGCTTTTTTTTTTTTTTTAGAAATTGGCCAGCAGATCTTAAAATTCATTTGGAAATGTAAGGGACTAAGAATAGCCAAAATAAAGTTGAAAGAAGAACAAAGTTGGAAAACTCACACTTCTTAATTTAAACGGTTACTACAAAGCTATAGTTATCAGGACTACATGGCATTGGCATGAAGATAGATCTGTAGTTCAATGAAATAGAATTATTAGTCATGAAATAAACCCTACCATTTATGATCAACTGATTTTCGACAAAGATGCCAACATAAATTAGTGGAGAAAGATGAATCGTTTCCAAAAATGGTGCTGGCACAACTGGGTATCTGCATGCATAAGAATGAAATCAAATCCTAAACTCATACCATACATGAAAAACTAGTTAAAAAATGAATCAAAGACCTAAAAGTAATAGTTAACACTATAAAAGTCTTAGAAGAAGCCATTGGAATAAATGTTGGCGACTTTGGGTTGGACCGTAATAGCTTAGATATACCACCAAATGCACGAGTAGCCAAAAAATAAGTAAATTATACTTCGTCAAACTTAAAATCTTTTGTGTTTCAAAGGACTGTATTAAGAAAGTGAAAAGTTAATTCACATATGTGAGAAAATATTTGCAAATCATATACCTGATTAGTGACATATCCACAATATATAAAGAACACTTAAAATGCAACAACAAAAAGCCAAACAACCTAATCAAAAAATGGGCAAAGGGCTTAAATAGATATTTCCAGAGAAGATACTCAAATGGCCAACAAGCATGTGAAAAGATGCTCAACATCATTAGTCATTAGGAAAACGCAAACCAAAACCACAATGAGATGCCACTTCACATCCACTGGGATTGGTGTAATGGAGAATATCAAAAGTAACATGTATTATTGGCAAGAATATGGAGAAACTGGAGCCCTATACATTGCTGATGGGAATGTAATATAGTGTAGTTTCAGAGCGAAACGGTTTTGAGTTTACTTGAGGAGTTAAAAGTAGAATTGTCATACAAATGAATGTAGTACTAATACATGCTACAACATGGATGAACTTGAGACATTATGCTAAGCGAAAGAAGCCAGACACAGAAGACTATATATTGCATCATTCCCTTTATACGAAATATCCAGATAGGAAAATCCATAGGGAGAGAATATGTATTATGGTTGCCATGGGCTTGAGGAAGCGAGGAATGAGGAGTGACAGCTAATGATTTCTTTCTGTTGTTGTTGTTAGATGCTTTTGAGTCAGTTCCAACTCATAAAAGCCCTGTTTCTTTCTGTGATGATGAAAATATTCTGGTATTTGATAGTTGTGATGGTTGCAGAAGCTGTAAATATACTAAAAACAACTGAATTGTATACTTTAAGAGGATGAAATTTAAGATATGTAAACTATATCTCAATAAAGGTGCTATTAAAATGCATTAAATAAACTCTGCTGCTGTTGTTAGGTGCCGTCAAGTCGGTTCCAACTCATAGCGACCCTATGCACAACAGAATGTAACACTGCCCAGTCCTGCGCCATCCTTAACAATCGTTGTTATGCTTGAGCCCATTGTTGCAGCCACTGTGTCAATCCACCTCGTTGAGGGTCTTCTTCTTTTCCGCTGACCCTGACTTTGCCAATCATGATGTCCTTCTCCAGAGATTGATCCCTCCTGACAACATGTCCAAAGTATGTAAGACGCAGTCTCGCCATCCTTGCTTCTAAGGAGCATTCTGGTTGTAATTCTTCTAAGACAGATTTGTTCGTTCTTCTGGCAGTCCATGGTATATTCAATATTCTTCGCCAACACCACAATTCAAAGGCGTCAATTCTTCTTCAGTCTTCTTTATTCATTGTCCAGCTTTCACATGCATATGATGCGATTGAAAATACCATGGCATGGGTCAGGCGCACCTTAGTCTTCAAGGTGACATCTTTGCTGTTCAACACTTTAAAGAAGTCCTTGGCAGCGGATTTACCCAATGTAATGCGTCTTTTGATTTCTTGACTGCTGCTTCCATGCCTGTTGATTGTGGATCCAAGTCAAATGAAATCCTTGACAACTTCAATCTTCTCTCCGTTTATCATGATGTTGCTCATTGGTCCAGTTGTGAGGATTTTTGTTTTCTTTATGTTGAGGTGTCATCCATACTGAAGGCTGTGGTCTTTGATCTTCATTAGTAAGTGCTTCAAGTCCTTTTCACTTTCAGCAAGCAAGGTTGTGTCATCTGCATAATGCAGGTTGTTAATGAATCTTCCTCCAATCCTGATGCCCTGTTCTTCTTCATATAGTCCAGCTTCTCGTATTATTTGGTCAGCATACATATTGAGTACGTATGGTGAAAGAACACAACCCTGATGCACGCCTTTCCTGACTTTAAACCAGTCAGTATCCCCTTGTTCTGTCTGAACAACTGCCTCTTAATCTATGTACAGCTTCATCATGAGCACAATTAAGTGTTCTGGAATTCCCATTCTTCATAATGTTATCCATAATTTGTTATGATCCACACAGCCGAATGCCTTTGCACAGTCAATAAAACACAGGTAAACATCCTTCTGGTATTCTCTGCTTTCAGGCAGGATCCATCTGACATTAGCAATGATATCTCTGGTTCCACGTCCTCTTCTGAAGCCGGCCTGAATTTCTGGCAGTTCCCTGTCGATATACTGCTGCAGTCGTTTTTGAATGATCTTCAGCAAAACTTTGCTTGTGAGTGATATTAATGATATTGTTCTATAACTTCCACATTCATTTGGATCAGCTTTCTTGGGAATAGGCATAAATATGGATTTCTTCCAGTCAGTTGGCCAGGAAGCTGTCTTCCATATTTCTTGGCATAGACGACTGAGCACCTCCAGCACTGCATCCATTTGTTGAAACATCTCAGTTGATGTTCCATCAATTCCTGGAGGCTTGTTTTTTGCCAGTGCCTTCAGAGCAGCTTGGACTTCTTCCTTCAGTACCATCAGTTCCTAATCATATGCTACATCTTGAAATGGTTGAACATCGACTAATTCTTTTTGGTATAATAACTCGGTGTATTTCTTCCATCTTCTTTTGATGCTTCCTGTGTCGTTTAATATTTTTCCCATAGAATCCTTCACTATTGCAACTTGACGCTTGAATTTTTTCTTCAGTTCTTTCAGCTTGAGGAACATCGAGTGTGTTCTTCCCTTTTGGTTTTCCACTTCCAGCTCTTTGCACATGTCATTATAATACTTTGTCTTCTCGACAATCATATAGTCTACTATGCTGGGAATGACAACTCGAAGAGGAATGGTGTTGCATTCATTGTCAAAAAGAACATTTCAAGATCTATCTTGAAGTACAATGCTGTCAGTGATAGGATAATATCCATACGCCTACAAGGAAGACCAGTTAATACGACTATTACTCAAATTTATGCACCAACTACTAGGGCCAAAGATGAGGAAATGAAGATTTTTATCAGCTGCTGCAGCCTGAAATTGATTGAACATGCAATCAGGATGCATTGATAATTACTGGTGATTGGAATGTGAAAGTTGGAAACAAAGAAGAAGGATCAGTAGTTGGAAAATATGGCCTTGGTAATAGAAACAATGCTGGAGATTGAATGACAGAATTTTGCAAGACCAACGACTTCTTCATTGCACATACCTTCTTTCACCAACATAAAAAACATAAATGGTGACTATACACATGGACCTCGCCAGATGGAACACAGAAATCAAATTGACTACATCTGTGGAAAGAGACAAAGGAAAAGCTCAATATCATCAGTCAGAACAAGGCCAGGGGCCGACTGTGGAACAGATCATCAATTGCTCGTATGCAAGTTCAAGCTGAAACTGAAGAAAATCAGAACAAGTCCATGAGAGCCAAAATATGACCTTGAGTGTATCCCACCTGAAATTAGAGACCATCTGAAGAATAGATTTGATGTATTGAACAGTGGTGACCGAAGACCAGACAAGTTGTGGAATGATATAAAAGACATCATACATGAAGAAAGCAAGAGGTCATTGAAAAGACAGGAAAGAAAGAAAAGACCAAGATGGATGTCAGAGGAGACTGTGAAACTTGCTCTCGAACGTCGAACAGCTAAAGCAAAAGGAAGAATTGATGAAGTAAAAGAACTGAACAGAAGATTTCAAAGGGAGGCTTGAGAAGACAAAGTAAAGTAAATAAACTCTATATGGTAATAATTTTTACTGTGTATATTTATGAGAAAGTTTAGTGTAGTATTTAAGTTCAAACTTTGGTTTGAGCCTGGGCTCCAAAATGTACAAGCTCTCTGAACTTGGATAATTTATTTTTCCATCCCTAAGCTACTTTTCCGTATGTAAAATGGAGATTACTGTAAATTCTTTTTACATTTTTAAGGATTTAATAAAATGATCCATTTAAAGCACTTAACATTGAACCTGCCATGTCCTTAGGGTTCAAATAAATGTCAGCTAATGTTGTTATCTTTGTGTTTATAATCACCTTTACTATTACTCCGTGCATGTACAGAGATAAATGACTGCAAAGAAATACACATTTCTGGTTGAACAGATTATCTCTAAATAATAGAATTATTGATGACTGGCATTTTCGTCAAAGTTTTGCTTATTTTACACATATTCTGCAATAGAACTTTTATAATATAGCTGAAAAAACTTTTATTTATTATTATGCAAATATTTGATACTTTTCAGTTTTAAAAAAAAGCAGCACTGTTCTGAACCCCAGAAAATTTTGCCTGATGGTCTGCCATGAGCTTATTTGGTTAGTTCATTGGGTGTGATTTCTATTTTGAGGAAATAATCACAGCAATCAACATCTCAAAAGTACCACCATGATTTGCTCCTGGTCCAGGAGTTGGTACTACGGCTATGTAACCAGATCACAAATAACAGAGCTGAGGCTACTGCATCAGGCAGCTTTCCAGATTGTTGACAATAGCTATGTGATGGAAAATGTGG
Source organism: Loxodonta africana (assembly GCF_030014295.1). Classification (NCBI taxonomy): domain Eukaryota; kingdom Metazoa; phylum Chordata; class Mammalia; order Proboscidea; family Elephantidae; genus Loxodonta; species Loxodonta africana. The sequence continues at coordinate 148,147,808 of NC_087369.1, forward strand.
CAGAATGGGGAGAAGCGCCTGACCTGCAGATTTAGTGGTCCACTGTCATTGTTGATTGGTTGAGTGACCTTTTAATTGTAACCTAAGTAGCCAGGAGTCTTTGTTTATAGAGGGTTTCTAGGACTGCAATCTTTCACATGCATCCTTAGAGCACTGTGTACTTTATAGCACTGAACCACTGTTCGATTTCTGGCTTTCTTTGGAAGAGATTGTAAATCTTTTGTTGCAATGTTATTGATCCACAGAATTCTAATTTGATAATTTAAAAAAAACTCCCCAGAATTTGCCAACATATATATTCTATTTTTATGACTTAAAGTCATGCAATATTTGTAGAAGAACAAAAGTATAAGTACATTTAATTTTACAGTTCATAGGATAGTACTATCATTGCAAAAATGGAACAATTCTTGTGCAATATCTGAAAAACGTATGAAAGATTTTTTTTTCCTGACCAAATACATCCTGTGTGTTTTATTTTCCCTAATATATATCTCTCTTTCTCTCAAAAGTTTTTTGATTGATAAATAAATCTAGAGAAACTTTTTGGATTATTCTTCTACTTTTTTAAGTAAAGATGTTTAAGAGCTACTTCAGAGCTTTATTTTTAAATCATCCTTAAATTGAAATTATTCACTAACAATCTGGACAAGAACCTCTTGAGTCAGATTGCTACATGCCTAGTTCTGCTTTAATACTAAAGGAAAATTCCATCACTATGTAAAAAGAAAAAAATCTTCCCTTTTTCTAACTCCTACTCTTCAAAATATTGCTTTATTCCAGTCTCTCCAGACCCAGACTATCAGAACACCTAGTCCTCCTAAATACAATGACTGATTCAGGAGTAGGTCAGTGCTCTGGACCAGGTCATAGTGATTTACTCAGAGATGGATACTAGGGCCAAGTTGGTCTAATCAGAGTAAATCCTGAGGCTTTTTCAGGTACTACCAGGAAAAATTATCATCTCTTTTCTGCTGAACTCAACCCAAGAGGATTGGAGCCTGAAGTTGCAGTTGACTACCACATGGGGAGGGCCTATACTAGAATAAAACCAATAAAACAAACAAACTAGTTGCTGCCAAGTCAATTCCGACTCATGGTGACTTTATGTGTGCATAGTAGAACTACACTCCAAAAGATTTTCAAGGCTATGACCTTTTGGAAGCAGATTGCCAGGCCTGTCATCTGAGGCACCTCTGGGTGGGTTCAAACAGCTAACCTTTAATTTAGTAGCAGAGCTTAACAGTTTGCACCATCCAGGGACTCCAAAGCCAATACATCAAACAAAACAAAACAAACCCATTGCCATCGAGTTGATTCCAATTCATAGCAACCCCATAGGACAGAGTAGAACTGCCCCATAGGGTTTCCAAGGCTGTAATCTTTACAAAAGCAGACTGCCACATCTTTCTCCTGTGGAGTGGCTGGTGGGTTTGCACCACTGACCTTTCAGTTAGCAGCTGAACACCTTAACCACTGCACCACCAGGATTCCTATAAAGGTAAGCAAAGGCAAAAAATACAGAAAGACTCTGCACTGATTACATCATTTGAGTCCTTGTTTCTAGTTGTTCCTGAAGCTAAGTATTCATCATTCTTCTCCTTAGAGTTAGATTTTCTGTCACTTGCTACAGAAATATTCTTAACCAATGATAGAAGTATATGCAAAGTGAGAAAGGAGGAAAAAGGAATAAATGACTAAAGTTTTCACAAAAAAGTGTCATTTACTTTTAAATGTTGTGTTAAAACACAAATATGAAGAGTGCTGGAAAACTATGGGAATGGTTGATAGTGATGGTTGAACAACATGGTAAATGTAATTAATGTACAAAGCTGACAGTGATAGGATAATATCCATATGTCTACAAGGAAGACCAGTTAATACAACTATTATTCAAATATACCCACCAACCACTAATACCAAAGATGAAGAATCTAAAGATTTTTACCCACTTCCGCAGTCTGAAACTGAACAAACATGCAGTCAGGAGGCATTGATAATCACTGTGGATTGGAATGTGAAAGTTGGAAGCAAAGAAGACAGATCGGTAGTTGGAAAATAAGACCTTGGTGACAGAAATGATGCCGGAGATTGCATGAGAGAATTTTGCAAGACAAATTCTTCCTTGCAAATATCCTTTTTCCAACAACATAAATAGCTGCTATACACATGGAACTCACTGGATGGAATACACAGGAATCAAACTAACTACATCAGTGGAAAGAGATGATGGAGAAGCTCAGTATCATCAGTCAGAACAAGCCCAGGGGCCAAGTGAGGAACAGATCATCAATTGCTTGTATGCAAGTTCAAGTTGAAGCTGAAGAAAATTAAAACAAGTCCTCAAGAGCCAAAATATGACTTTGAGTGTATCCCACCTGAATTAGGGACCATCTCAAGAATATATCTGATGCATCGAACTCTAATGGTCAAAAACCAGACAAGTCATGGAATGATATCACAGATATCATACATAAAGAAAGCAAAAGGTCATCAAGCAGATGGGAAAGAAAGAAAAGATTAAAATGGATGTCAGAAGAAACTCTGAAACTTGCTCTTGAGGGTAGAGTAGCTAAAGTGAGTGGAAGAAATAATGAAGTAAAAGAGCTGAACAGAAGATTTCAAAAGGCAGCTCCAGAAGACAAAGTGAATTATTATAAAGAAATGTGCAAAGACCTGGAGTTAGAAAACCAAAAGGGAAGAACATGCTCATCATTCCATAAGGTGAAAGAAACGAAGAAAAAACGCAAGCCTCCAGTTGCAATATTGACTGAGTCTATGGACAAATTGTCAAATGACTCAGGAAGCATCAAAAAAAGATGGAAGGATACACAGAGTCATGGTACCAAAAAGAATTTGTCAACATTCAACCATTTCAGGAGGTAGCATATGATCAAGAACCAAAGATACTGAAGGAAGAAATCCAAGCTGCACTGAGTGCACTGGTGAAAAACAAGGCTCCGGGAATTGATGGAATACTGATTGAGGTGTATCAACAAAGGGATGCAAGGCTGGAAGGGCTCACTCATTTATGCTGAGAACTTAGACAAGAGTACCTAGCCAACTGAATGGAAGAGATCCATATTTGTGTCTCTTCTAAGGAAAAGTGATTCAACAGAATGCATAAATCATGGAATAATATCATTAATATCACAAAACCAAACCAGTGCCGTCGAGTCGATTCCAACACCAACCAAGTAAAATTTTGCCAAAGATAATTCAAAAACTGTTGCAGCAGTACATTGACAGGGAACTGCCAGAAAATGAAGCCAGATTCAGAAGAGGACTTGGAACTAGGGATATGATTGCTGATATCTGATCGAACTTAGCTGAAAGCAGAGAATACCCGAAAGATGTCTAAAAAAAACCAAACCCATTGCGAGTCGATTCTAACTCATAGCAGCCCTATAGGACAGAGTAGAACTGCCCCATAGGGTTTCCAAGGAGCGCCTGGTGGATTTGAACTGCCAAACTTTTGGTTAGCAGCTGTAGCTCTTAACCACTATGCCACCAGATGTTTACTTGCATTTTATTGACTATTCAAAGGCATTTGCCTGTGTGGATCATAACAAATTATGGACAACCTTGGGAAAAATGGGAATCCCAGAACACTGCATTGTGCTCATGAGGAACCTGTACATAGATAAAGAGGCAGATGTTCGGACAGAACAAAAGGGAAACTGCATGATTTAAAATCAGGAAAAGTGTGCATCAGGGTTGAGTCCTTTCATCATACTTGTTCAATGTGATTGCTGAGCAAATAACCCGAGAAACTCAACTATGTAAAGAAGAATGTAGCATCAGGATTGGAAGGAGACTCATTAAAAACCTGCGATACGCAGATGACATAACTTTGCTTGCTGAAAGTGAAGAGGACTTGAAACACTTACTGATGAAGATCAAAGACCATAGCCTTCAGTATGAGTTACATCTCCACATAAAGAAAACAAAAATTCCCACGACTGAGCCAAAAAGTAACATCAAGGTAAATGGAGAAAAGATCAAAGTTGTCAAGGATTTCATTTTACATGGATCCACAATCAACACCCATGGAAACAGCAGGCAAAAAATCAAAGAACTTCCAAACTCCCTGAGGGACTGAATTGCTCGACTGAGGGCTGTGTGGACCACGGTCTTGGGGAACGTCTAGCTCAATTGGCTTAACATAGTTTTAAAAGAAAATTCTACTTTGCTGAGTAGCGTTTGTGGTCATAAAAGTCTGTGAGAGACCATCTAAGATATTCCACAAATCTCACCCCTTCAGGAGCAAGGATAATGAAGAAAACTAAAGATACAAGGGAAATATTAGTTCAAAGGACTAATGCACCACAATTACCAAGGCCTCCATCAGACTGAGTCCAGTACAACTAGATGGTGCCCAGCTACCACCACTGACTGCTCTGACAGGGCCCACAATAGAGGGTCCCAGACAGAGCTGCAGGAAAATGTAGAACAAAACTAAAAAGAAAAAAAAAAAAAAGACCAGTAGGCAGGGCCAAGACAGCAGAGTAGTCAGACACTTCCGGTGATCCCTCTTACAACAAAAATGTGAAAAAACAAGTGAAACAATTATATATATGACAAGTTAGTAGCCTGATCGTCAAAGGCAAAGTCAGAAAATGGACTGAGCAGCAGGGGGAGGGAGAGATGGATCAGAAGCAACAAGAAGTTACCGAACCTAAATCGATGGGACTCATCAGGCAACATTCCCTGGTGGGAGTGTGGCTGGGCTGGCAGTAATGTTCCAGACACGGATTCCTCAGGGAGAGACAAGGAGCTGCACAGCCTACTCACACCTCTGGAACCAGAGAATAATGGCACTCTTGGCAAAAGCTAAGTACTTGCATTTATTTTAATGTGCCCCTAGTCCCCAAACCACCTTCATTAGCTGTTGATTTCCCTGGGCCTGAGATAGGTCCTTATGCACTATGAGACATTCTCCCAGCCTTGGAGAAAGAATAAAACCACAACTGGAGAAAAAGATAATCTGCCTGCTCCACTAAGCTGGGGAGCTCAGGACAGAAGCAGCTCCTGTCCAGGCACAAACAGTCCATGGACTTTGAATAACTTTCCACCCTGCATGGACCTGTGGCTGCGTATTTCAGGACAATAGGCCCTTGCTGGCAGATTGCAACTGTTTCAACTGTGCAGTGGAGAGGTGGGTGTTTGATGTTTGACACCGCTCTGCCTATTAAACAGGGTCCTCACCTACCCACATCAGGGGCATAACGGCCCGTGGCTCTACCCACATCACCTAGCCACCTGCAAAAGGGGTCCAAGGTCAAGTGGCACCTCCCAGTCCTTACAACCAAAAGTGCTGGGTACCCATTGTCTGGATACAGAAACACCCACTTGGGCACTTTAGGGAACAAGGATGAGCTTTCCTCACAGACACTTGGGGGATGGTTGTCAGCCCCCTGCCTTGTTCAGAGCGTGACCCCCTGCTGCAACAAGATACCTGTACCTACACCAATTGCCCCTGCCCCTCTAAGACTGTAAGACAGAGCCTGTACCACACACTTGATAACCAACTAACTGGACACCTGAGCTGAATCCATACAAGAGAAGTGAATGGACTCCTAGGCTCATATACCTGATAACACCTCTAGCCATCTGGTGACAGGACGTTAGAGCTTCAAAGGTGAAAATAATCAAGCTAACTAACTCAAGCAACCTCTTTGGACACATCAAAACAAAACAAAGCAAGAAGCCAGGATACAGTAAGCAAATATAAAATAAACTAATACAATAACATATAGATGGCTCGGAGACAACAGTCAATATCAAGTCATATAAAGAAGTAGACCATGATCACTTCAACAGGTTCTCAAAACAAAGAATCAAGGAATCTTCCAGATGAACATGTCTTCCTGGAATTATCAGCTACAGAATACAAAAGATTAATATACAGAACTCTCCAAGGCATCAGGAACAAGATCAGGCAAAATGCAGAACAAGCCAAGGAACACACAGATAAAGCAGTTGAAGAAATTATAAAGGTTATTCAAGAACATAATAAAAAATTTAATAAGCTGTAAGAATCCACAGAGAGACACTGAACCTACCCACTGCCATTGAGTCGATTCTGACTCATAGTGACCCTATAGGAGAGAGTAGAACTGCCCTGCAGAGTTTCCAAGGAGCGCCTGATGGATTTGAACTGCCAACCGTTTGGTTAGCAGCAGTAGCACTTAACCACTGCACCACCAGGGTTTCCTCCACAGAGAGACAGCAATCAGAAATTCAGAAGATTAACAATAAAATTACAGCATTTGACAACTCAATAGAAAGTCAAGGAGCAGAATTGAGGAAGTGGAAGGCAGAATTAGTGAGACTGAAGATAAAACATTTGGCACCAATATATCGAAGAAAAATGGTATAAAAGAATTAAAACATGAAAATGATACTGATGAAGAGTGAGCTTCTTGGATCAAGTAGACACATGAGTCTATGTTGGCATTTCCTGTCTGGAGGGGAGGTGGGAGGACGGAGAGGGTCAGAAGCTGGCCGAATGGGCATGAAAATAGAGAGTGGAGGGAAGGAGTGTACTGTTTCATTAGGGGGAGAGCAATTAGGATTATATAGCAAGGTGTGTATAAATTTTGGTATGAGAGACTGACTTGATTGATAAACTTTCACTTAAAGCTCAATAAAAATTAAAAAAATGAAGAAACCCTAAGAATCATCTGGGACTCTATCAAGAGAAATACCCCACGAGTGATTGGAGTACCAAAACAGGGAGGGATAACAGAAGATACAGAGAGAATTGTTGAACATTTGTTGGCAGAAAACTTCCCTGATATTGTGAAAGGTGAGAACATATCCATCCAAGGTGCTCATCAAACTCCACAAAAGGTAGATTTCAAAAGAAAGTCACCAAGACATATTATAATCAAACTTGCCAAAACCAAAGATAAAGAGAGAATTTTAAGAGGGGCTAAGGATAAATGAAAGTCACCTACAAAGGAGAGTCAATAAGAATAAGCTTGGACTACTCCGCAGAAATCATGCAGGGAAGAAGGCAAGTGGGATGACTTCTATAAAGCATTAAAGGGACAAAAACTGACAGCCAGGAATTATATATCCAGCAAAACTGTCACTCAAATATGAAGGCGAAAATAGGACATTTCCAGATAAACAGAAGTTTAGGGAATTTGTAAAAACCAAACCAAAACTACAAGAAATACTAAAGGGAGGTCTCTGGTTAGAAAATCAATAACATCAGATGTCAACTCAAGAGTAGAACACAGGACAGAGCAACCAGATGTCAACCCAGGTAGGGAAATCATAAAAATAAATCAAGATAAAAAAGCCCAAAACAGGGAAACGGCAATGTTGTTATGTAAAAGAGAAAAACATTAAAACAATAAAGAGGGACTAAGAAATGTAGTCATAGGTCTTTCACATGGAGAGGAAGACAAGGTGATATAAAGAAACAAAAGAGAGCTTTAAAATTAGGAAAATAGGGGTAAATATTAAGGTAACCACAAAGGAGACTAACAATCCTACTCATCCAAAATAACATACAAGAAAAAAATAGAGACTCAGCAGAAACAAAATCAACAACAATGCAAATGAGGAAAGGACGATATATAATCTACTCAGCACATAAAATTAAGTGGGAAAAAGAAACTGTCAACAACACACAGAAAAAGACATCAAAATGACAGCACTAAACTGACACCTATCCATAATTACACTGAAAATAAGTGGACTAAATGCACCAATAAAGAGACAGAGAGTGGCAGAACGGATTAAAAAACAAGATCCATCTATATGCTGCCTACAAGAGACACACCTTAGACTTAGAGACACAAACAAACTAAAACTCAAAGGATGGAAAAAATATATCAAGCAAACAACAATCAAAAAAGAGCAGGAGTGGCAGTATTAATTTCTGACAAAATTGACTTTAAAGTTAAATCCATCAGAAAGGATAAGGAAGGACACTATATAATGATTAAAGGGACAATATACCAGGAGGATATAACCGTATTAAATATTTATGCACCCAATGATAGGGCTAACAGAGACAAAAAACAAACTTTAACAGCATTGAAAAGTGACATAGACAGCTCCACAATTATAGTAGAAGAATTTAACATACCACTTTCGGTGAAGGACAGGACATCCAGAAAGAAGCTCAATAAAGACACAGAAGATCTAAATGCCACAATCAACCACCTTGACCTCATAGACATATACAGAAGACTCCACCCAACAGCTGCAAAGTATACTTTCTGTTCCAACGCACATGGAACATTCTCTAGATTAGAACACATATTAGGTCATAAAACAAGCCTTAGCAGAATCCAAAACATTGAAATATTACAAAGCATCTTCTCTGACCATAAAGCCATAAAAGTAGAAATCAATAACAGAAAAAGCAGGGAAAAGATATCAAACACTTAGAAGCTGAACAATACCCTGCTAAAAAACGACTGGGTTATAGAAGACATTAAGGATGGAATAAAGAAATTCATAGACACCAACGAGAATGAAAACACTTCTTCCTATCAGAACCCTTGGGACACTACTAAAGCAGTGCTCAAAGGTCAATTTATATTAATAAATGCACACATACAAAGAGAAGAAAGGGCCAAAAATCAAAGAATTATCCCTACAACTTGAGCAAATAGAAAGAGAACAACAAAAGAAACCCTCAGGCACCAGAAAAAAGCAAATAATAAAAATGAGAGCAGATAAAGTGAAACAGAGAACAGAAAAACAATTGAAAAAGTTAACAAGATCAAAAGCTAGGTCTTTGATAAAATTTAAAAAAATTGATAAACCATTGGCCAAACTGACAAATGAAAAACAGGAGAGGAAGCAAATAAGCCAAATTAGAAATGAGACCGGTGATATTACAACAGACCCAACTGAAATTAAAAGAATCATATCACATGACTATGAAAAATTACACTCTAACAAATTTGAAAACTTAACAGAAATGGATGAATTCCTAGAAACACACTACCTACCTGAACTAACACAAACAGAGGTAGAACAACTAAATAGACCCATAACAAAAGAAGAGATTGAAAAGGTAACCAAAAAAACTCCCAACAAAAAAAAGCCCTGGCCTGCACAGCTTCACTGCAGAGTTCTACCAAACTTTCAGAGAAGAGTTCATACCACCACTACTAAAGGTATTTCAGAGCACAGAAAAAGAAAGTATACTCCCAGACTCATTCTATGAAGCCAGCATAACCCTGATACCAAAACCAGGTGAAGACACCACAAAAAAAGAAAATTATAGACCTATATCCTTCATGAACTTAGATGCAAAAATCCTCAACAAAACTCTGTCCAATAGAATTCAACAACATATCAAAAAAATAATTCACTACAATCAAGTGGGATTCATACCAGGTATACAGGAATAGGTCAACATTAGAAAAACAATTAATGTAATTCATCATATAAATAAAACAAAGGACAAAACCACAATGATTTTGAGTATAGCGCAGGACGGGGCGGTGTTTCCCTCTGTTGTACGTAGGGTCACTATGAGTTCGAAAATGACTCAATGGCACCTAACAACGACAACAAAAAACTGTACTTGTGAAGATTGTTGAAATGGCAAATGTTCTGTTACATATATATTTACCACAATTAAAAACAAATAGAGAAGTAGGACTTCACTGGGTAGAATAGTTAGGAAAGGGAGTTCCTGCTTAAAGAACAGCAAGTGCAAAAGCATGGAAGTATGAATGTGCATGGTGTTTTCAAGGAACGGCAAGTCAGTACTATGCAGGATATGATAAAATATCTACATAATGTTAGTCATAAAATCTAATAACTCAACAGAGTCCTGGGAATACAAATTAATCTTTTTCCAGATATCAAATGGAGGTGATAGATAAAGGTTTTCTTGAATGAATCACTTTATAAAGAAGGAAAAGTTGAGGAGGAGACTGAAGAAGGGAAAGAAGAAAACCAAGATCACCTGTAAGAGGCAAGGGAATAATAGTTTTTACATTTGTCTCTTTGTATATTTGTGTGTTCTGTAGGTCAGTTCTTTGTTATATATTAGTAGAGCAAGATTACTTTGATGCTACCTAAGTGAATTGTTATATCTGGGGAAGTTTGGAGTACAGGTAAATTTGGATTCTTATATACTTTGAAAGTGGTATTTTTCAATATTCAGATATGCTTCCCATTTAGAGAATGAGGGGCAAAAAAATATAGTTTTCATTTCTTCCTTAAAAGACAAACTTTATGTTGACTAAATTCAAACTATGGAATATGACACAGTTATAATGGGTTTCATTTAGACACTTTTTTCAGCAAAGGGAAATTTGCTTCCTGTAAACATACAAACCAGCTATTAGGTTAATAAGGAAGATAAGTAGAAGGAGATTTCTCTGCAACCTCAAAAGTAATAGATGATTTAAGAAAGCCTAAGATAGACAACTCTTATTTTTCTGATTATAATGATAATAAAAGCTCATGTCAGAAATTTGGAGAATATAGAACATTTATAAAGATCAAAATTAAATGAGTATGGTCCTATGATGCTGACAGAGCTGATGCTATATTTCTCTCCGTTCTTATTTTTTACGCGCATTTTTACTGAGCACCACTCTTTTATTTTACCCATCTGGGTTTTAGTTGTGTATTCTACTTTCTGTACCTGAAATGAATTGGCAAACATTCATCATGCTATTAAATATTTTTTATTATGTATCTTTTAAAGCATTATATAACTGTCCACCTGATGAATATAATATTCAGTTAAATATTGTTGGAAATTTAGGTAATTTCCAATTTTTCACTGTTATAGATAAATATTTAATGAATATATTTTGGACCAGTAAAGTTGATGGCACCTCTATCTCCTCAAAATGAATTTCCTTCTCACTCAAAAATAAGAAGAACTTGGTCAAAAAGAATGGTTATTTTAATATATTTTATGCAAAAGCTCATTTTCCTTCAAAAAATGTTAACAACTTATATTTGCATTAGCAGACTATGACATTATTTCATTACACCTCCAAAGCACTGTTTATTATAGTAAGAGAAAGTTTTTCAAATTTGACAAATAAAAATATTGTACCTGAAACTATTGCCCTGAGATGTTTAAATATTAAACCAAAAATATCCCCTGCAGTCTTCTAAAACCTGAATAATAGTTTAGCTTAAATAGTAAAATGTCTGCCTTAATCATTATGGTCTTTTAAGAACTATCTATAAGGTAGATATACAGGGGAATAAGGAATACACAGAGTCATTGTACCAAACAGAATTGGTCGATGTTCAACCATTTCAGGAGGTACCATGCGGGCAGGAACCAATGGTACTGAGGGAAGAAGTCCAAGCTGCACTGAAGGCATTGGTGAAAAACAAGGCTCCAGGAATTGACAGAATACCAACTGAGATGTTTTAACAAACAGACGCCGGGCTGGAAGTACTCACTCTTCTATGCCAAGAAATTTGGAAGGCAGCTACCTGGCCAACTGACTGGAAGAGATCCGTATTTATGCCTATTCCCTAGAAAGGTGATCTCACCGAATGTGGAAATTATCGAACAATATCCTTAATATCAAGAGCAAGTAAAATTTTGCTGAAGATCATTCAAAAGCAGCTGCAGCAGTATTATCAATGGGGAACTTCCGGAAATTCAAGCCGGATTCAGAAGAGGATATGAAACCGGGGATACCACTTCTGATGTCAGAGGGATCCTGGCTGAAAGCAGAGAATACCAGAAAGATGTTTACCTGTGTTTTATTCACTATGCAAAGGCATTTGACTGTGTAGATCCCAACAAATTATGGATAAATTGAGAAGAACGGGAATTCCAAAACACTTCATTGTGCTCATGAGGAACCTGTACACAGATCAAGAGGCAGTTGTTTGGACAGAACAAATGGATACTTCATGGTTTAAAGTCAGGAAAGGTGTGGGTCAGTACTGTATCCTTTCACCATACCTATTCAATCCATATGCTGAGCAAATAATCTGAAAAACTGGACTATATGAAGAAGAACACGGTATCAGGATTGGAAGAAGATTAACAACCTGTGTTATGCAGATGACACAACCTTGCTTGCTGAAAGTGAAGAGGACTTGAAGCACTTACTGATGAAGATCAAAGACTACAGCCTTCAGTATGGACTGCACTTCAACATAAAGAAAACAAAAGTCATCACAGCTGAACCAATAAGCAACAACATGATAAACAGGGAAAAGATTGACATTATTAAGAATTTCATTTTACTTGGGTCCACGAGTAACACCCATGGAAGCGGCAGTCAAAAAATCAGAAGAAGAATTGCATTGGGCAAATCTGCTGCAAAAGACCTCTTTAAAGTGTTGAAAAGCAAAGATGTCACCTTAAAGGCTAAGAATTGACGCTTTTGAATTGTGGTGTTGACGAAGAATGCTGAATATACCACAGACTGCCAAAAGAAGGAACAAATCTATCTGGGAAGAAGTACAACTAGATTGCTCCTTAGAAGCAAGGATGGCGAGACTACATCCAGGATCAGTCCCTGGAGAAGGACATCATGATTGGCAAAATACAGGGTCAGGGAAAAAGAGGAAGACCCTCAATGGGATGGACTGACACCATGGCTGCAGCAATGGGCTTAAGCATAACAATTGTAAGGATGGCATAGGACTGGGCAGTGTTTTGTTCTGTTCTACATAGGGTCAGTATGAGTCAGAACCAACTCAATGGCACCTAACAACAATATAAGGCAGCCCTGGTGGCACAGTGGTTAAGCTTTTGGCTGCCAACCAAAAGGTCGGTAGTTCGAATCCACCAACAGTTCCTGGGGAACCCTATGGGGCAGTTCTACTCTGTCCTATAGGATTTCTATGAGTCTGAAGTGACTGGACGGCAATGGGGTAAGGGATCAAACTGACAACAGCAACTGAAAGATTAGATAGGAACCTTAGAGGGCAGTGAGTTTATAATGAGAGAGAAACAACTCAGAAAGAGGCTGAGCAGTTGCACAACTGGAAGAATGTAACCAATGCCACTGAACTGTACATGTATAAAGTGTTGAACTGGTGCATACTTTGCTGTGTATATACTCAACAACAAAATAAATTAAATTAAAAAATTATATATGCTATCTTTTTGCTGTTTTAACTAAAGTTCCTTAGTTACTTACTGAGGTAAAACTTTCATTTTGTTAGCCTTTTTGTATTTTTACGCTGTGAATAATTTAGAGCTTTTGTTGATCTTTATATGGTAAGTTGTAGTCAGACGCGTTATCCGTTGCACCACTGGCCCTCATGACTGGCTCATTTCCTTTAGGAAACCCTGGTGGCATAGTGGTTAAAGCACTACGGCTGCTAACCAAAAGGTTGGCAGTTCGAATCCACCAGGTTATCCTTGGAAACTCTATGGGGCAGTTCTACTCTGTCCCATAGGGTCGCTATGAGTCGGGATTGATTCAGCAGCAACGAGGGTTATATGGTAAGACTTTTTAACTCTGCTATGAATGTTTTCCTCAATTGGTTTTCATTTTAATTTCCTTAACCTGTATATAAGAAGCAGAACTTTACACTTGACATTTTTACATAATCAAACATTTCCTTTTGTGACATCTTTTTTTTTTCTTTAATCTGAAAAGTTTTCTCTGAGATCTGGTGAACATCTAATGTACTTTTTTGCTAACAGCTATTTTATTATTTTAATTTTTTTTTTTACAGTTAGCTCCTCAACCACCTACAATTAAGTTTTTTGTAAGGTAAGGATCTTTTTTAATTGAAACAGTATTCCAGAACCATCTGTTAAATAGCTCTTCATTTCCCCCAATAACCTATGCTAATTCTCTACTATGTTATAAATTCTTAAATGTAATAATAAAAGAAAACAGTTGCTGTGGAGTTGATTCCAACTCATGGTGACCTCATATGTGTCACAGCAGAACTCAGTGGCTGATTTTTCAGAATTAGATCACCAGGCTTTTCTTCCAAGGCACCTCTGGGTAGACACTTACCTCCAAACTTTAGGTTAGCACTTGAGTGCATAAACGATTTGCACCACACAGGGACTCCTGACTCCTGAATGTATTAGGGTCTGTTTAAATGTTATTGCTTTTGAGTAATGTTTTTTCATTATATGAATAGAAGCTGGCCACAGTAGGGAAATAACTTAATAAATCAAATTATAAAGAAAAAGATCTCATACATAAATCCACCAATCCAGATTTAATTCTCTTTTGGAGCCTGTCTATCTATCATCATCATCTCCACTTATGTGTGTATGTGTATGTGTGTGTGTGTGCCTGTGTGTGCAAGTTGAATGTGAATATTTTTATAATTTTTTATAAAATTGATTCAAAACCTGCCATACTGTATTGTCCTATTGTAGCCTGCTTTAAGCATATCTAGGTAGTGCAAATGGTTAAGCACTCATGGTCTGAGTCCAACCAAAGGCACCTAGAAAGAAAGGGCTGGCAATCTACTTCCAAAAGATCAGTCATTGAAAACCCTATAGAGCACAGTTCTACTCTGACACGCATGGGGTCACCACGAATTGGAATTAATTCTGTTTTTTTTTTTATGGTTATACTGCTTTTAAAAATTATATCGATTTCTCTTATATCATGAAATAATCTTCAAAAACAAAAATGTAAATAGTTGCATAGTATTCCATCATGGAGTTTCACCATGTTGGATTCTTAGGTTATGTTCATATCATTAAATATTATTTAAAAATAGTTCTATGTAGTTGCATAACATCTCAAAAAGGTTATTTTCACCATGATTTAATTTTTTCCATAAATTTTGGATGTTTAGAGGGTCAGGTTTTTGGTATTATAAAAGAACCTACAATAAAACAGCTTTCCTATAGAAAAATGTGGTTGACATTGTGATATCTTTATTATAAACCCATAGATGTGCAATTACTAGGTCAAAGTACACGTACACTTGGCTAGTTATTCTGTTTTAATGCTCTATTTGTTGAATATGTGCTAGTGCCAAATGGTTTTAGCTAATGCCAATTTAAAGGCATATATATTTTGGAAGTACACACACACACACGTACATACATACATATGTATACCCTTGTATATATATATTAAGGCAAAAACAAAAAAAACAAATCCGTTGCCTTCAAGTCAATTCTAACTCATAGCGACCCTATTAGAACAGACTAGAACTGTCCTATAGGGTTTCCAAGCAGCAGCTGGTGGATTCAAACTGCCAAACTTTTGGTTAACAGCAAGCTCTTAACCACTGAGCCACCAAGGCTCCATATTAAGGCGAGTTCCCTCTTAATAGCCTTTTTGATGCAATTTTCTTGATTTTTCTTGCTCTTTTATTCTTATAGAAGAATGTTAGATTCATATTATCCAGTTAAACTATGCCATTGAGATTTTCATTGAGATTGCTTTAAATTTGTAATTTGATTTGTGAAGAAATGACTTATTCACAATTCTAACTGTTCCTATCCAGATATATGGTATTTCTTTTGATTCATTCAAGTTTTCGGTTATGCCACTCAATTTCATATTTTCTTCTTTTTACATAGATCCTTTACATTTCTTGCTAAAGGATTATTCTTAGTTATATACTTTTTTTTACGTTTAAATACTCTCTTTTCTGTGATGTGTTCTATCTGATTATACGTGGTGTATCAGAATTCTAATCTAATTTTTCTATTCTGCTAGCTCTTTGATCTCTCATTAGTACATCACCTGTAAATAATGACAATTTTGCCTTTTTTCAATAATTACTCCTTTTACTTTTTCTTAATATCTTCTAGCCCTAAGTAGAACATCAATAACAATGTTAAATAACAGTTGTATTTATGTTTCTGATTTCAACCGGAATGTTTCTAGTGTTTGCTATTAAGCACTTTGCATTCATGCTAAGTAAATTTTTTTTAGATTACTTAGAAAGCTTTTTTACAGCATGAGGAGAAAGTGTTTCTTCTATCAAATGACTTCAGCACCCATTAAGACGAATATATAATGCTTTCCTTTTATTTAGAGTTGTGAGCATTTTTCTTGATAATAAGAGCTAATATTTTATGTAGCCACATTTGTTATATGCCAAGCACCCTTCTAAGCACTAAGTATGAACTCATTTAATTCTCACAAAAACTCCTATAAGTCGAGGTAACAGTCAAAATATTTAAAAACTGGTATGGCAGTGCTGTGCAGTCCCCCCAACCCCTCAATCCATTGTGCCAGCCATGAACCCTTAGTTGCTGGATTATGTGGAGATCTAGGGCTCCCCAGAAGAGGACACGGTGATGAGGAGTCATGTAAGAGACCCAAGAAAATGGATATTTACCCATCAGGCCAGAAATATTTTGACAAATGGTTTGACCACATCTATGCATCTCAGCTGAATATCAACCTTGTCTATGAGGTAAGTACTACTATTATCACCATTTTCAGTTGAGAAAACCGAAGCATAGGAATGTAACTTATCAAATAGCAAAGGAAAGAGATATGATTAAGAACCTAGAAGTCTGGATTCACAATCCATGCTTCTAATCACTTTATCTCCTCTACACAGACTTTCTGAAATAAATATACCTTTCTATTTGCATTTCCTGGATAACTCTTCTAAATCTTAATATATTATTCTGACAAAATACTGACAGATTCAGTGTGCTATATTTATGTCTAGAATTATTGTATCTCTGTTATTAAGCACAATTAGTTAGAAATTCTATAACCGTCATTCGTTCTGTATATCTCTCAGGTTTTCTTATATAATCTAACTTCAAATAAGAATCAAGACTCTTTCCATATTTGTAAATGACTTGTAATCATTTAAATAGGAGTTATGTTCTTAAGACTTTAAAGTATTTGTACATAAAAATATTTGGGCCTATAACCTTTTGAAGGAAGTCATATTTGGACTAATTTATAAGTTTATTTAATGGTTATTGTTCTTTTCAAAGTTTCCATTTTGTTTAATCTCAATCTTGGCAATTTATACTTTTCAAAAATTTTGTTATCCATATATAATTTAAAATATATTTGCCAGAGTTTTTCACAATATTCATTTAAAATTATTTACACTTTTCCACATCCCAGAAGACTTCTAGGAAAAGATTGGATTTTATAAATTTATATATTTTTAAGAGTGTCATAAACCCATGAGTTAATATTATTGCGGAATAAGAAATGTTCAGAATGAAGGGAGGAGCACTACTGTCTCAACTGCTGAGAAGAAATATAGGGAATTTGAATTATTGTAAGAATTTGGCATTTTATAAATGAGACAGGATGAGTAGCATCATTTGAGAGATTGGCCTTTGCTGGAAAACAAATTATGCCCCAAAATAAAGTCCTTTGGGGGATAGGAAATGAGGGGAGAATCTTAGAAAGAAAAATATGCAAATTTAAATGAATATGACAGAGATCACTTTTCTATATTACAGATTTATGGATTTGGCTTTCCTGGTGTTGGTGATATCCTAACACAATTTATGTAACAGCTTACAGAAAGGGAGATCAAGGCCCATTCTGCAACAGCTAGATAAATTCACCATGCTGAGCAGCCTGAGAAACAGCTACTTAGCTGTATTTGTCTAAATGACTTTGACCTTAACCCTGCTCTAGGTAAATAAGAAGTACATAGAATTGGAAGTTGTGATTTTTAATTTTTTCTTAAATGATCCTTTAATGAATTTGCTTATTGTATGCTAACATGTATCTGGGTTTAGTGATGTTATTATGAAAGTACGAATCTGAAAAAAAATGCATGAGTTTGTTGTTTGAATTCTTATCTAACTTGTGTATTAAAAGTTAATATGGTGTGGGAAATTGACCTGTTTCCTAAACTGTATGTTGATAGACTGAAAATAATTTACTACTAAAATCCTTCATACTTTGGTCTGGAGGAATTATGCTGGATAGAAAAATTTATGACTCTGAGGAATACCCAGGTAACATCCCAGAGCAAATTAAGTAAAACTAAACAATACTCAGGTCGAAGTGGAGAATATATTTTAATTATAATTCATCATTTTGTCTCTAGTTATCTGAATTGAATTTTGGGGTGCTAGTGTGAACTGGCACATCATCTTTACTTCCAACAATGTGAATGTATTATGTTTAGTCCTGTATATTAACCAGTATAAGTTAATAGATATTTTTACACTTGGGTATTATAAGTTTATGACATATTTCTTGGCAGGGAATACTGATATGTAACCATGTGGTATTCTGAATGGGTTTTTGAATGTGAGCTGGCTTGGCAAAAACCATAATCTTTTATAATCTATTTTATTTTACACTATTGAATTTTACATTTTCAGTGTAATCAATTGAATTCTTTACAGGTATAATTTCATTAAACAAGAAATTTATTAAATTTAAGCTTTATGGAAGGAAAATTGGAAATGAACTGAATGATATTAATTCTAATTGAAAATAGTCCACTGTTCCAAAATTAATTGATTTGGTGATGTCATTTCTGGGGATAGGAACTGTCGTTGGCAAATGTGCTCATTATTATGGTATTTCATGTTATGCTGATTGGTGGTGACGCCTTTTCATAAGTAAATCACTTGTAATAAGATTCTTTGGGCTGGTTTTCAAGTACAGGCTCAAGAATATAATACAGAGAAACCAGAGTATGGCATATTTAATCCATATGAATGATTAATTTGTACCCAAAAAACAATTACAGTCATTTGGAAAGTCAGAGCAATTACAAGCTACACATGTTGCTATTATATTTAGGTCTAAAAAAAAAAATTACAGGACTGGGCAATGGCAGTAAATTTGACCGAAGTCAAATGCTGCTACCTCCTCTCTAAAGCCTACCGTGGCACCCTCCTAGCCATTATACGTATCTTTATCATATGGTCAATATATGTTCTTATATATGTCTTCACTACTAGCTTGATGGACTCGTGAAGTGCAAAGAGCATGTCTTTATTATACTGATACTACTATGTCATTATCTACAACAATGTATTTGTTCCTAAACCCAGGTGAACGGCAGACGCTAATTTTTTTTAAAGGTATGACTTAACACTATGACTACATTGAGGAGTGAACTGGGTAAACAAAGGTGAGATAAACAAAGGATAAAATAAAGAAGCAAATTCTAAGAAATGTAAGATGGACCAAGAGAATTTCATATTCTATTGAAGAATGTCACAACCTTAGTGTTCTTTAAAGCTGGGTTCTCACATCCATGGAAATATCAGGTCCCTTGGGGTTTTCTTCTTTCTCTAATCTCCTATCAAAAGATTATGGATAAATTGAAAGATTCACACTTTCAGTAAATGTTTTAATTAGGACTCCTCATAAATAAACGAACATTCAAATCTTTAGAGTGAGACAGTACAGGAATGCAAACAAAATGGTTATCAAGATATTAGAAAATCTAAATCTCACAAATTTCTCATTTCCTGAAAAAGTAAGTAAAATAACACCATGTGGGAAAGTCTAATTTTGGTCATCAAATTTTGTATTGGAAACAGTTTCAAGTGCAGAGTTAACTACGCTGTGAATCTTATTAGTGAGAGAACGTAAATTCATAACCCAATTGGCTCCTGGGAGGCTGTCTTTTTCTCAGCTTTTCAGCCTCATGTCAACTGACATGAATTTTGTAGATTCCAGGCCACCTTTGAAAAATAAGCCATTCCTTGTTAGTGAGGACACTAGTTCCTGGAAGTAAGAAATGGGCACTTTGAGAGGGAATGTGAACAACTTAGAGCCAGTAACATTTTGTTCAGAAAATATTGGTCTAGGAAGCGGAGCCAAGATGGTGGAATAGACAGACGCTTCCGTCCAGCCCTCTTTACAACAAAGACCCAAAAAAACAAGTGAAACGAGTATATTCGTGACAAGCTGGGAGCCCTGAGCATCAAAGGTAAGCTTAGACAACGAACTGAGGGGCAGGGAAGGAAGAAGCTGTTCAGAAGCAGAGAGGAGTTACTGAATCTGAATCACAGGGAGCCCTCAGGCACTATTCCTGAAGTGGCAGCCGCGGCGGGCTGGTCCTAGCGTTGGGCCGCAGTTTCCTCAGGGAGAAGCAGCCAGCCCCACAGCCCACTCACACCTCTGGAACTTGAGGAGAAAAGCTAAGTACTTGCGTATGTTTTACGGTGCCCTCACCACCCCCAAGCTGGCTTCAGTAGCTGAATCCCTAGGCCTGAGATAGACCCTGGTGAGCACCTAGAGCCATCCTCCTGGCCTTGGGGAAGGAAAAAATTTGCATCTGGGGGGAAAAGATAATTTGCTAGCATCATTAACCGGGGGAACTCAGGGCAGAAGCGACTCCCACCAGGCATAAACCATCCATGGACCTTGAGCACCTTTCCCTTCTGCATGGACCTGTGTGGGCCTATTTCGGGAGACTAGGCCCTTGTTGGCAAACTCCAACCATTTCAGCAGTGTGATGGAGAGGTAGGTGTTTGATGTTTGACATTGCTTTGCCTATTAAACAAGGTCGTCAACTACCCACATCAGGGACCTAAGGACTGGTAGCTCCACTCAGGTCACCCAGCCACCCGTGAGAGGCATCCAAAGATAACTGGTACCTCCCAGTCCTTACCATCAAAAACTTTGGGTGCCCATGGTCCTTCTGCAGAACCCACCCACCAGCACGCTCTAGGGAATGGTGATGCGGTTTCCTCAGAGACACTTGGGGGTAAGTTCCCAGCCCCCTGTCTTGTTCAGAGCGTGACCCCCTGCTGCAGTCAGATACTGGTATATACACCAATCACCCCTGCCCCTCTAAGACTGTAGGACAGAGCCTGTACCACACACTTGATGATCACCTACCTGGAAACCTGAGCTGAATTCATACAAAAAAAGTGAATGGACTCCTAGACTGATAAACCTAATAACAGCTATAGGCAGCTGGGGACAGGAGGTCAGACCTCCAAAGGCAAAAACAATCAAGCTAGCTCACTCAAGCAACCCATAGGGGTATACCAAAACAAAACAAAGCAAGCAGCTACGACACAGTAAGCAAGCATAAACTAATACAATAACTTATAGATGGCTCGGAGACAACAGTCAATATCAAGTCACATAAAGAAACAGACCATGATCACCTCAACAGGCTCTCAAAACAA
Source organism: Loxodonta africana (assembly GCF_030014295.1). NCBI lineage: Eukaryota > Metazoa > Chordata > Mammalia > Proboscidea > Elephantidae > Loxodonta > Loxodonta africana. Next base: position 148,168,827 of record NC_087369.1, read on the forward strand.
AGAATCTGGGGATCTCCTAGACGAAAGCACATTCCTGGAATTACCAGATGCAGAATACAAAAGTTCAATATACACGACCCTTCAAGACATCAGGAAGGAAATGAGGCAATACGCAGAACAAGCCAAGGAACACACAGATAAAGCAAATGAAGAAATTAGAAAGATTATTCAGGAACATAATGAAAAGTTTAATAAGCTGGAAAAATGCGTAGACAGCAATCAGAAATTCAGAAGATTAACAATAAAGTTACAGAATTAGATAACTCAACAGAAAGTCAGAAGAGCAGAATTGAGCAAGTAGAAGCAAGAATTTCTGAATTCAAAGGTAAAGCAGTCGGCACCAACATACTTGAAGAAAAATCAGATAAAAGAATTAAAAAAAATGAAGAAACCTTAAGAATCATGTGGGACTCTATCAAGAGAAATAACCTACGAGCAATTGGAGCACCAGAACAGGGAGGGATAACAGAAAATACAGAGAAAATTGTTGAAGATTTCTTGGCAGAAAACTTCCCTGATATTGTGAAAGATGAGAAGATATCTATCCAAGATGGTCATCGAACTCCACATAAGGTAGATCTTAAAAGAAAGTCACCAAGACATATTATAATCAAGCTTGCTAAAACCAAAGATAAAGAGACAATTATAAGAGCAGCGAGGGATAAAAGAAAAGTCACCTACAAAGGAGAGCCAATAAGAATAAGCTCGGACTACTCGGCAGAAACCATGCAGGCGAGAAGGCAATGGGATGACATATTTAAAAAATTGAAGGAAAAAACCTGCCTGCCAAGAATCATATATCCATCAAAACTCTCTCTTAAATATAAAGGTGAAATTAAGACATTTCCAGTTAAACACAAGTTGAAGGAATTCATAAAAACCAAACCAAAACCACAAGAAATACTAAAGGGAGTACTTTGGTTAGAAAATCAATAATGTCAGGTATCGACCCAAGACTAGAACACAGGGCAGAGCAACCAGAAGTCAACCCAGACAGGGAAATCCAAAAAAAACAAAGCAAGACTAAGAAAAAAAAAGTCCAACACAGGGTAACAGCGATGTTATTATATAAAAAAAGGCAACATTAAAATAATAAAGAGGGACTAAGAAATGTAATCATACACATTCCATACAGAGAGGAAGATACAGCGATACAAAGAAATAAAAGTTAGTTATAAATTTAGAAAAATAGGGGTAAATAATAAGGTAACCACAAAGGAGACAAACTATCCTACTCATCAAAATAAAATACAAGGGAAAAATACAGACTCAGCAGAAACAAAATCAACAACAACAATATGAGGAAAGGACAATATATAAAGAAAATCTACTCAGCATATAAAATCAAGTGGGAAAAAAAAGCTGTCAACACAGAAAAAAAGACATCAAAATGATAGCACTAAATACATTAAAAAACATACCTATCCATAATTACCCTGAATGTAAATGGACTAAATATACCAGTAAAGAGACAGAGAGTGGCCGAATAGATTAAAAAACAAGATCCATTTATATGCTGCCTACAAGAGACACACCTTAGACTTAGAGACAAAAACAAACTAAAACTCAAAGGAATGCAAAAAAATATATCAAGCAAAAAACAATCAAAAAACAGCAGGAGTGTCAATATTAATTTCTGACAAAATAGACTTTCAAGTTAAATCCATCAGAAAGGATAAGGAAGGACACTATATAATGATTAAAGGGATAAGACACCAAGAAGATATAACCATATTAAATATTTATGCACTCAATGACAGGGCTGCAAGATACATAAAACAAACTCTATCAGCATTGAAAAGTGAGATAGACAGCTAAACAATAATAGTAGGAGACTTCAACACACCACTTTCGGTGAAGGACAGGACATCCAGAAGGAAGCTCAACAAAGACACGGAAGATCTAAATGCCACAATCAACCAACCTGACCTTGTAGACATATACAGAACACTCCACCCAACAGCAACCAACTCTACTTTCTTTTCTAGTGCACATGGAACGTTCTCTAGAATAGACCACATATTAGGTCCTAAAGCAAGCCTTAGCAGAATCCAAAACATTGAAATATTACAAAGCATCTTCTCTGACCATAAGGCCATAAAAGTGGAAATCAGTAACAGGAAAAGGAGGGAAAAGAAATCAAACACTTGGAAACTGAACAATACTCTGCTTAAAAAAGACTGGATTATAGAAGACATTAAGGATGGAATAAAGAAATTCATAGAATCCAATGAGAATGAAAACACTTCCTATCAGAACCTTTGGGACACAGCAGAAGTGGTGCTCAGAGGCCAATTCATATCAATAAATGCACACATCCAAAAAGAAGAAAGGGCCAAAATCAAAGAACTATCCCTACAACTTGAACAAATAGAAAGAGAGCAACAAAAGAAACCCACAGGCACCAGAAGAAAACAAATAATAAAAATTAGAGCTGAAATAAATGAAATAGAAAACAGAAAAACAATTGAAAGAATTAACAAGACCAAAAGCTGGTTTTTTGAAAAAATCAACAAAATTGATTTTTGGAAGCAAATAACCCGAATAAGAAATGAGATGGGCGATATTACAACAGACCCAATTGAAATTAAAAGAATCATATCAGATTACTATGAAAAACTATACTCAAACAAATTTGAAAACCTAGAAGATATGGATGAATCCCTAGAAACACACCACCTACCTAAACTAACACAAACAGAGGTAGAACAACTAAATAGACCCATAACAAAAGAAGAGATTGAAACTATAATCAAAAAACTCCCAACAAAAAAAAGCCCTGGCCCCGACGGCTTTACTGCAGAGTTCTACCAAACTTCAGAGAAGAGTTAACACCACTATGACTAAAGGTATTTCAAAGCATAGAAAATGATGGAATACTACCTAACTCCTTCTATGAAGCCACCATATCCCTGATACCAAAACCAGGTAAAGACACCACAGGAAAAGAAAATTATAGACCTATATCCCTCCTGAATGTAGATGTAAAAATCCTCGACAAAATTCTAGCCAAAAGAATTCAACAACATATCAAGAAAATAATTCGCCATGAGCAAGTGGGATTCACACCAGGTATGCAGGGATGGTTCAACATTAGAAAAACAATTAATGTAATCCACCACAGAAATAAAACAAAAGACAAGAATCACAAGATTTTATCAATTGATGCAGAAAAGGCATTTGACAAAGTTCAACAGCCATTCATGATAAAAACTCAGCAAAATAGGAATAGAAGGAAAATTCCTCAACAAAATAAAGGGCATTTATACAAAGCCAATATCCAACATCATCCTAAATGGAGAGAGCCTGAAAGCATTTCCGTTGAGATCGGGAACCAGACAAGGATGCCCTTTATCACTACTCTCATTCAACATAGTGCTGGAAGTCCTAGTCAGAACAATTAGGCTAGATAAGGAAATAAAGGGCTTCCAGATTGCCAAGGAAGAAGTCAAAGTATCTCTATTTGCAGATGACATGATCTTATACACAGAAAACCCTAAGGAATCCTCCAGAAAACTACTGAAACTAATAGAAGAGTTCAGCAGAGTATCGGGATACAAGATAAACATACAAAAATTAGCTGGATTCCTCTACACCAACAAAAAGAACATCGAAGAGGAAATCACCAAATCAACGCCATTTACAGTAGCCCCCAAGAAGATAAAATACTTAGGAATAAATCTTACCAGAGATGTAAAAGACTTATACAAAGAAAACTACAGTACACTTCTGCAAGAAACGAAAAGAAACTTACATATGTGGAAGAACATACCTTGCTCGTGGATAGGAAGACTTAACATTACAAAAATGTCTATTCTACCAAAAGCGATCTATACATTTAATGGAATTCCGATCCAAATCTCAACGACATTCTTCAATGAGATGGAGAAACAAATCACCAATTTCATACGGAAGGGAAAGAGGCCCTGGATAAATAAGGCATTACTGAAAAAGAAGAACAAAGTGGGAGGCCTTACTTTACCTGATTTTAGAACCTATTATACCGCCAAAGTAGTCAAAACAGCCTGGTACTGGTACAACAACAGATACATGGACCAATGGAACAGAATTGAGAATCCAGACATAAATCCATCCACATATGAGCAGTTGATATTTGACAAAGGCCCCAAAACAGTGAAATGGGGAAAAGACAGTCTTTTTAACAAATGGTGCTGGCAGAAGTGGATATCCATCTGCAAAAAAATGATACAAGACCCATACCTCACTCCATGCACAAAAACTAACTCAGAATGGATCAAAGACCTAAATACAAAATCTAAAATGATAAAGATCATGGAAGATAAAATAGGGACAATGTTAGGAGCCCTAATACATGGCATAATCAGTATACAAAACATTATAAAGAATGCAGAAGAAAAACTAGATAACTGGGAGCTCCTAAAAATCAAACACCTATGCTCATCCAAAGACTTCACCAAAAGAGTAAAAAGACTACCTACAGACTGGGAAAAAGTTTTTAGCTATGACATTTCTGATCAGAGCCTGATCTCTAAAATCTACGTGATACTGCAAAAACTCAACTGCAAAAAGACAAATAACCCAATTAAAAAATGGGCAAAAGATATGAACAGACACTTCAGTGAAGAAGACATTCAGGTAGCTAACAGATATATGAGGAAATGTTCACGATCATTAGCCATCAGAGAAGTGCAGACCAAAACTACAATGAGATTTCATCTCACTCCAACAAGGGTGGCATTAATCCAAAAAACACAAAACAATAAATGTTAGAGAGGCTGTGGAGAGACTGGAACACTTATACACTGCTGGTGGGAATGTCAAATGGTAAAACCGCTTTGGAAATTGACTTGGCCCTTCCTTGAAAAGCTAGAAATAGAACTACCATATGATCCAGCAATCCCACTCCTTCGAATATATTCTAGAGAAATAGGAGCCTGTACACGAACAGATATATGCACACCCATGTTTATCGCAGGACCGTTTACAATAGCAAAAAGATGGAACAACCAAGGTGCCCATCAACGGATGAATGGATAAATAAACTTTGATATATTCACGCAATGGAATACTAAAATCCAGTAACCCAGTGCCGTCAAATGGAATACTACACATCGATAAAGAACAGTGATGAATCTGTTTGAAATAATACGACACCGGAGACAAGTTGGAAATTTAACTGAGCTCATTATGAGATTTAATTCATCTGTGTCAGTATACTGGCCAGAGAAAACTTCAGCCTTCCAGCTAAATCTCATCCAAGTAGCTTGCCGGAAGGACGTAATTTGATAATTTGATAGGTAACTCTAGGTCGGCAAGCAAAAAAAAAAAAAAAAAGCATAGCATCAATACAAATACTCTTAGGCTGATGATATCCTGGGGCTAGGAAAGAGTTTCTGCCCTCTTGACTCTTTTTCATTTCTTCAACAGGCATTTTATGATTCGCTTACATTTATTTGAATTGTGTTTAGGTCATGTAATGATTTCACAAACCTGAAGTTACTGTTTTAAAGAAAGAAGCCTCCTTTCTTGCTTATCTCTATGAGAGATTGTACTCTGAGAACAATTATTTTGAAGAAAACGTATTTTAAAATATTCGGAATTTTAAAATCACCAAAAAACATTACCCGAAGCCTTACTACATTTTCCATGTAATCCTTTATGCAGCATGAGAACAATTATACAATTAATTCTATGCAACATTTGAGGGTAGCTTAATACTGTAATTAGCTATTTACACATGGAAAAATTATAGAAGTAATTAAGGATATTTGGATTAATTAAAAAGCATTAAAAAGCATTAGGAGGTATTAAATGTGAAAGAACACATTTTTAACTAAATCTTTCAAATTTTTCTTTTCAAAATATCCTGCAGTGAAAAATAAATGGCAGGAACAATTTTATCTGAAACAGCTATGCTAAAAATAGGACACGTTGAGTATTAGACACTTTTTAAGTGAGCTAGCTAGAAACTCTTGGACTCAAAGTTTTGTTTTACTTCCCACTTTTAAAACATGTTTTAGTGAAATGACTCTTCACTGCTATTTATAGATGTTTTACTAGCAATGGAAGGAGCCAGAGGCTCAAAGATACAGCTTTAAAAATCTCCAAGGGAGAAATACCAGCAGGAAAGATGGGAATGAATAATTTGACCACAGCACCCCTCTTTCTGTTTTTCAGGGAAACTAGGGAATCCACTCTACACAGGGGTGCAAAGAAGAGGATAGTCAGGGGACTGGAGTGCTGAGCTTCAGAAGCAGCTGCCGAAAGCTAATAGAAAAGCTACAGTTGTAAGTCAAAGTCAGTTTTAAATGAAGTAGAGAAAAGTTCACTCTTCAAGATGAGCCAGGTGGGGAAAAATGGTTGTGGGGCGATTGAAGAAAATGACCCCTTAAAGTTATAGTACTCACAGCTTCCTAAACTGCCTGTGTAAGGTGGTGAGGAAGCTGTGAACTGAATTTAAAAGCGACACTCTTTTTTTCTTTCCTTCATTAAACTGAAGTTTGGAGTATGTCCCCTTTAAAAAAAAATCTTCATTTGGAGAAAGAAATTCAGAAGAAGGGCTTGGGATAGGAGCATTTTGCCGTGAAAAGGACTACTCTGTGCCATCTGTTTATCTTGGAAAGAGCTAAATATTAATATCAGATACTGACTCTTCTCTCATTGTAATAATTAACAATGGTCATCAATATTCTTCAAATACAGTAGTTTTAATTGTTGCCTAATATTCCACTATAGGAATATACTGTAATATATGTGTGCGTGTATGTGTGTATGTATACACACACACACCCATAAGGAGCCCTGATAGTGCTGTGGTTAAAGCAATCAACTGCTAACAAAAAGGTAGGCGGTTCAAAACTGCCAGCTCTGCAGGAGACAGATGTGTACAGTCTTGGAAACCCTATGGGGTCGCTAAGAGTCAGAATCGATTCCGTGGCAGTGGGATTGGTTTTTTTTTTGAGGGGATTTATAATATACATAGACCAAGAAGCAGTTTTTCAAACAGAGCAAGGGAATATTGCGTGGTTCTAAATCAGGAAAGGTGTGCCCCGGGGTTACACCCTTTCACCATACTTATTCAATCTGTATTCTGAGCAGATAATCCAAGAAGCTGGACTACCTGAAGAACACAGCACCAAGACTGGAGGGCGACTCATTAACAACCTGCGATATGCCGATAACACAACCCTGCTTTTTCAAAGTGAAGAGGACTTGAAGCACTTGCTGATGAAGATCAAAGACCACAGCCTTCAGTATGGACTACGCATCAACATAAAGAAAACAAAAATCCTCACAACTGCACCAATAAGCAACATCATGATAAACGGGGAAAAGATTGAAGTTGTCAAAGATTTCGTTTTTCTTGGATCCCCAATCAATGCCCATGGAAACAGCAGTCAAGAAATCAAATGACATATTGAAAAAGAAACACAAACATTAAATTCAACCTGTTAAAGTATAAAATTCAGTGGTTTTATTTGTATTCACAAGGTTGTGCAACTATCACCATATATGAGTCTGGAAAATTTTCATCACCCCCAAAAGAAATCCCCCTTACCCAATAGAAGGCACTTTCTATTCCTCATGAACCCAGCCTGGGCAACCACTAATCTATTTTCTGACTATGGATTTGCTTATTCTGGGTATTTCATGTAAGTTGAACCATACAAGGTATGACATTTTTGGACCGAATTCCTTAATTAGTATCTTTTCAAGGTTCATCCATGCTGTAGCGTGAAAGAGTACTCATTTTTATGGCTGAATTATATTCCATTGAATGGATGTTCAGCATTGTGCTCATCCATTCATCAGCAGATGAGCATTTGGATTATTTCTAATTATGGGATATTATGAGTAATGCTGCTATGAACATTCATGTACAGGTGTTTGTGTGGGCATAAATTTTCCAATTTCTTGGGCTTACACCTAGAAGTGGAATTCTGGGTCATGTGCTAATTCTAAGTTTTACTTTTTGAGGAGCTACAAATATTTTTCCATGTTGGCTGCACTTGTTTACATCCTAATCAGCAATATATGACTCTTCCAATTTCTCCACATCCTTGTCAACACTTGGTATTTTCAGTTAATTATTATTGTTATTATTATCATTACAGCCATCAAAGTGGGTGTAAAGTGCCAGCTCACTGTTGTTTGGATTTGCATTTCCTTAACGACTAATGATGCTGAGCATCTTTGACCATTTGTACATCTTTTTTGGAGAAATGTTTATTCAGATTCTTTGCCTATTTTTAATTGGATTTTTAAAACTATTATTGGGCTGTAAGGGTTGTTTATATATTCTGGATACTAGATCCTTATCAGATATATGATTTACAAATATTTACTCCCATTTTCTGAGTTGTCTTTCACTTCCTTGATAGTGTCCTTTGAAACACATTTTTTATTTTGATTGAAGTTCAATGTATCTATTTTTTTCCTTTTGTTACTTATATTTTGATGTCATATGTAAGAAACCATTGCCAAATCCAAAAAAAAAATTTTTTTTTTAATTTACACCTGTGTTTTCTTCTAAGGGTTTTATAGTTTTAGCTCTTACATTTAAGTCTTTGATACATCTTGAGTTATTTTGAATATGATGTGAGGTAGAAGTCAAATTTCATTCTTTTGCGTGTGGATATACAGTTGTTCCAGCACCATTTACTGAAAACACTACTCTTTCCCCATTGAATGTTCCTGGCACCCTTGTCAAAAATCAATCCATCAGAGATGTATGGGTTTATTTCTGAACCTCAAGTGTATTCCACTAATCTATATGTCCATCATTATGCCAGTAAAAATACCCGTTGCCGTCAAGTCGATTCTGACTCATAGTAACCCTACAGGACAAAGTAAAACTGTCCCATAGAGTTTCCAAGGAGCACCTGGTGGATTAGAACTGCTGACCTTTCTGTTAGCAGCGATAGGTCTTAACCACTATGCCACCAGCTTTTCCATTATGCCAGTACTACATTGTTTTGTTTCCTGTAGTCTTGTTTGTTGTTGTTTGTTTAATGACTTTTCCGATTTAAGTATTTTTGTGTTCTTTGTCATGTGTGGCCTGTGAAATCTATTCTCCCTTAGCTTAGCGGTCGGGTAATATAGATAGAAAATATAGACATATTTTCTAATAGCCTGGAACTAGTAAGTCTCTAGTCTTTGCCTAGGGACTCGGCGGGCACGGTGGTGTACACCTTTAATATTCAGGCAGAAAGCTGGCAATTTCCTGTTTGCAGAGAGTCTCAACGTCTGCCTGAGGTGAGAGTTTAGGGCTTTCTCAGATCTTTCTTCAGTGTCCACACAGCCCTGGTATGCTCGCAGTCCTGTATGTGAGCATGTCCTTCTAGATTTCTAGGAATATATCTGAGCTTTTCAAAGTCCCATACAGACGTCTCATTCCTCAGCTCTTACTTTTAAGATTTTTGATTACCTTGTTCTTTGTTCTGAGTTTCATCCACTGTCTCATGTAGCCATGAAATTAATCAATTGCTTATAATTATTTCTGATAATCACCCCCGAAAATAATGTTTCCACCCTTAAAAAAAAAAAAAAAAACAACAAAAAAAAAAACAAACCTGTTGCCGTCCAGTCAATTCCAACTCATAATGACCCTATAGGACAGAGTAGAACTGCTCCATATGGTTTCCAAGGAGTGCCTGGTGGATTCAAACTGCCGACTTTTTGGTTAGCGGCCATAGCTCTTAACCACTACACCACAACGGTTGGCTTTGCAAGTGGGGTCTTCCAGGGAAACACCATTCAGTTCAAAGAATGTCAATTTTCTGGGAGTGAGTTTTTGAAGGAGCTCTGACTTCATTATGCTCTTTCTGATGTCTGTAAGGCTGCTATTTTTCAAGAGCCTGTTGGTTTTTAAGGCTACTGAACAGCTGGGCGGGGGGTGCGGGGGAGAAGAGGAGAATAGGGTAAGTTAAAATGCCACAATGCTTTCTATTCTTACCAAGATTCAGCTTGTTATGTTTGAATAATTTGTCCCTGGTTTGCTGAAAGCCTTTTAATTTTCAAATTTCTGAAAAAAGTTGTTTCTGATAATTTTTGCCAGTTTTTCTATTGTTTTTATGAAGGCAAGAATTTTTGGAGATCCACACTCTGCCATTTTTGCTGGTGTTGCTGTATGCTGGTTTTTATCCTACATTTCTGTTTAATTAGATTTTTATACTAATTAGGATGGTTCTCAAGTATTGCTTTTCTTTTTAGTATTACATAATCACTCATGTAAGACTGAAAAAAAAAAACCAAACCCGTTGCCATCGAGTCGATTCTGACTCATAGCAATAGCACTAATAAAGCAAAGAATTTCAAGGACCAGTCTTTCCAGTGGGAAAAGGTTCAGAGTATAAAAGATCCCCTTAGTCTGCTTCAGCAGTGACCTTCCTCCTTAGTCAAACCATCAGTGTGTATATACGTCAAAATCAATCTTTTAAACTGATTTTCATTTACAACCTCTGTAAGATGCTTGATTGTATATAGTAGCAGTTGAGTGACATTTTAGCTACTGTTCTTATTAAATATATCAAAGAAATCCTCACAGTAGTTTTTCTTTTGAAGAAAAAAAATCTGTTCTTCCTCGTTCTCTCTAAAACAATTTCATCACTGGATAAAAGAATTGTTAAGATTGCCAGCTGGCAAAATCACAGAGTAACTATAACAAGAAATAATAGAAGAAATGCCTCATGTCAACAAAACAGAAAAAGGAGAGTTAGCATTCCTTGCATTTTATTTAAAACACAGCTGTATTTCCTGTATTAAAAATCACAGTTCTACAGAGAATAATAGGGTTTTCCTATTTTGTTTTCACCTCTTAGGAAAAATCAGCGAATAGGTAAATTAGTCTTACGTGACTGAGATTAAGGTAAAAAATTGATTTTTAATTATTTGTACGTGGATAACCCATTAAAAAACCTTCCTTTTCTTGTATCTCTCCTCCACATTTCTGAATTTGAGCTTGAGTTACTAACACAAGGGAAGAAATCACCAGGTGGAACGTCTGAATATGACATTCAAACAACATCCTAAAGTCAAATATAATTGATTTGGAATTGTCACCTTACTGTATCATGCCATTTACTTCCCATTGGAATATTTGTACAATACACATATAATGGTTAAAAACTGTTTTAACAATAACATTTTATTGTTAAACTTATATATTGATGCTTAATATTATTCAGTTGGAGCTTGGTGGCGCAGTGGTTAAGAGTTCAGCTGCTAACCAAAAGGTCGGCAGTTCAAATCTGCCAGCTGCTCCTTGGAACCCCTTTGGGGCAATTCTACCCTGTCCCATACGGTTGCTATCAGTTGGAATCGATTGATGACAACAGGTTTGCCTTTTGGTTTGGCTTAATATTACTCAGCTAGTTTTAAAATAGGAGCCCTTGGTGGCATAGTGATCAGAGATGTGTCCTCTTGAAAGGGAGTGTTTAGATACAATCCACGTACTTCTCATTGTGTTTCCACTGTCAATGCTTATATCTTTAACATCTCCTCTGGACATTCCTTCTGCCTCTTTAATATAAACCTGACCCTCCACAGAAGATATCACTTCTCTGGCATTCTTATCGAATGATGGCTGTTTATTCTTTCACAACCCATATATTATGAGGTAGGTGTTGATGTCCTGTTTATTCCACTCCAAGATTATTATTTTACCCTTGTGTTAAAGTAAACAAAACAAATAAAACTGTTCTGCCAAAGATAGGTCCCCCTCAAAAAATGGGCTTTTTTCTGGGGTCTCCAATTCATTTCTGCCTCACCCTGCATAAACCTAAAGCCTAATTTCTCATTTTCAGCGTGGCTGGACATATATCCTCAAAACTGAAGCTTCCTGATATGGGCAGCCTATGTTTTACTTACCAGGCTAGTTCCAACTCCTTATTTGATTTTTGTGGCTCTTGGGCACATCTCTTACTTTCTTGAGAGATAAGCGATATACTTAAAAATACATTTATTATGCATTATACAGCTTCTGTGTGGTTTGCAACGGGAGTTTTTCTCTTCAGAATATCTAGTTCACTCTTCCGTGGTAAACAGAAGTAAGGACTTTTGTTTGTATTTTTTGTTTAATACTCTACTGTTTGAGGAGCCCTGGTGGCTCAGTGGTTAAGAGCTTGGTTGCTAACCAAAAGGTCCTCCTTGGAAATCCTACGGGGCAGTTTACACTAATAGGGTCGCTATGAATCAGAATTGACAAAATGGCAAGGGATTTTTTTTAATATACTGTTTGAATTTTTTTGTATCTTCTGCCCATGTTCATTTTATAATACATATATACATACATTACATTGTTGCATATTACTAAAAACAACCCAATTTATTCCACAAAGATTTCCTGATTCTGAGAGCAAAATTTTGATATAATGCTATGCCTATTCCAAATGAAAACATGTATGTGTATACACACATGCACACCAGAAAAACTAAATGTATGTATTGGTGAAACACCAGAAACTTTCTCCTTAAGTCAGGAACAAAACATACCTGTTTTTGTTATTACATTTACTTTGTAGTGCTTCAATAAAATAATGCAAGAATATTTTCAATTTTCTACAGATGATGTAAATATTATATCAGAACTTTACACATTCAGCCTCAAAATAAACCCTGATTGAATTGACTTGATTCATCTTAGCTCTTTGCTCGCATAACATTGTCATCACTTTAATGCTCCCTGCATCTCAGATCATATACGTGGCTCTATTTTGGCCAGTGACTACACTAAGCTTGGTATGCTCATATTCTACTCTTTGTTACCCTGATGGAAGAGAACCTCAGTGGCTTGACACTGAGGGCCATTGTGTAAGAATTAGTGCTTGAATGACTCAGTGGTATTATAGAAAACATTGCCACATCAAATAAGACATGGATGATGATTTGCTAATTTCATTTCAACTAAAAACTGATTTTCTTCACTAGATATGCTATTGTTTTTTAATTCATGGTCTTAACTAGAAAATCTGAAATTTTACTGCTGTGGTGAAAGTTGGACATCATGTTGGCACTGTTGTTGAGAAAGGCATACTGTAAATTAATGTATTATTTTATTGAAATATTAATATATGCTGTTTAAGAACATCCATTTCTATTAACTTTCTTGCTTACTTAGGTCATGGACCTAGTGACCAGACCTACCACTTTTTTGTCTGTTTAACTCCTGCTCTCTATCCACCCTTTCCCCTGGGGATTGTAGTTTCTATGTCTTATGTGGACCTTTGCTTACACACTTTTTTTTTAATTAACTTTTATTAAGCTTCAAGTGAACGTTTACAAATCCAATCAGTCTGTCACATATAAGTTTACATACATCTTACTCCCTACTCCCACCTGCTCTCCCCCTATTGAGTCAGCCCTTTCAGTCTCTCCTTTCGTGACAATTTTGCCAGCTTCCCTCTCTCTCTATCCTCCCATCCCCCCGTAAAGAAACTAGAGATTTTTTTTTCAGAGCATAACACAAATAAGTGGAGTAATAGGAAATATATTATTTTAGGAACGTTAAACTATTGTGATTGTTTAGCTTACAGAAGAGAGAGTTAAGGATTGATTTGATTACCATCCCCAGTATTACAGAAAGCTTCTGAGAATACCAAAGAGTAATATGTATTTGTTATCAAACAAGAAGAGATTTGCTTAAGTAGAAATGAGAAATATAATTTTTAGACAAACAGAAAAGATTGATGAAACACTGAAATATATTATGTGTCTCTTGAGATCTTCAAGAGCAGACTAGGTGATAATCCATCATGAATGGCTTAGCCTAAAGGAAAAAGGACTAGGCCTAATAATGCCACAGCTTATAGCTCTCATTGCATTAAGTTCCTATATGATTTGCTTCATCAATAGATAATTTTCTTAGTTGGGAACTGCCCCTTCTGGCAGCCACTGGGACTTGTTAGCTTGGCGTGGGCTGTTTCTCACCGTCTCTAAGGATGGGTAATGCTAACTTGCTAAGAATGAAAGAACAAATCTTCCTCACAGGAAGAAGGACAATTCATCCTTCCTCTTTCCCCTTGGGTGTTATTTTTAACAGTTTCAGCATTAAACTGGATTAGCAATGAAATAACTCTCTGACCTTTGTTGGACATTTGACCTACACTGATATCACCAATGATGTATACATGAAATAAATCTATACCACAAGCTTAGAGAATTCTGCTCTGCCCAGAATATACCCCAGCTAAAAAAAATTTTTTTTTTTTAGTTAGATGATAAAACCACCGTTCATTAATATACAGAATAGGCCAGAGGCAAAAATGTCTAAATGCTAAATTGGCTATAGTTCAAACATTTCATGCAATGCAATACCCCTGCTCCCTGTTTCTACCTTGCGCCCTCTTAGCCTCACAGCAGAGAAAAACTCTATTTGAAAACATTTCTGTACTGAGATAGGAAAAACTGACATTTATGGGCAAAGACTCTAGTCAACATACATATTTTAATATACCGTAGAAAAAAATTGTTCAGAGAACGTGATGACTTTCCTGACAAGCTATAGTACTATTTTTTGTTGTGTTGTGTTATATGTTTATTTCTTCTTGGGATTCCTGGCCAGTACAATTCATAAAAAAAAACATTTTTTTTGTTTTTTTTTATATTGTCTATAAAATTAGTTTTTAATGTATATATCTCAGTTCCGTGTCTAAAATACCATTCCTAAAAGGTATACTGACACATTATGGCATGCCAAGCTAGGTTTTTTACAGAAGGTGAAATAAACATGCTTGAACTCTGCAAAAGAAGAAAAGGATAATATTGATAGTTTTGACTGAGTAAAATATTTAACTGGTAAAATTTTAAAGAAGCTGTGATTAGAATAAAGTAAAGAAGTATTTAATTAAAATATTTTTAAACCTCCCCCTCTCCAAATCTTCCCACTATGCACTAGGGTTGAAATTAACAAGAGAAGTAGATACATGTGAAGGACTAAATGTCTTGTATGACTGTACTGAGTCACAGACTCTGACATTGTAGATGTTCCTGTCTTTATGAACAAATATTACAAGAGTTTATAAACTATATAAGTTGGAGAGTAAACACATAAAGATTTTCTGCAAAGCTCCTTTTCAATAGTGAGTTGAAGACACTGCTTAGAGATACACTTATAAGATACACTTATAGCCAAAGAGTTGAAATCAACAGTTCACTAAAGATTTTTCTGATATGAAAATAAGTTGTAATAAAAAAATTTAAAGTAGTTTAAGGGAAAATGAGATATGATTTTTTCAAAAAGGCAGGTTTTTAAGTATCTATCATCTATCTCTGTATACGCACTATCTATATTATATACAGATAGTGTATATCTACACTATACACTACACACTATATATATATATAGTGTATTGAAGGTGGTACTTCATTCAGTAGTTATACATATTGATCATTTGGAATCACGTGAGATGATATAAGATTTAGGAATTTCATTAGCTTATTCATTTTAGGAGGCAAGAAGTAGACCTTTTGGGAATGACATAACAGTGGGGGAAGCAGGACAGATTAGCAGGAACAACTGGAGATCACACTTTTCAGCTTATTCAATTTGTGCCTCATTGATAATTACCCGACTTGGATTCCATCACTCTTTCTGTCTCTCTTTCCTAACCTAACTTTTTCTTACTGCAGGAAGGATGATCCTTGAAACACTATTCATATCTGATTACACTTTCATAAACATCCACATATGAACCTTACCTTGAATTTCTCAGCCTTGACTTAAATTTCCCCTACCACTTCTTAGTATCTACATTTCTTTTGATTCCATGTACCAGGCATTTAAGTATATTGTACATTTTCATACAAGCCATCTTCTTAAATCACTGTGCTACTCTCTACCCTTATCATGTTTGTTCTGGACATCTGTCATACTTTTAGCCAAAAGCAATGTAACCTCTGAAAGTATCATCTAAGGTCCTACGTTTGGTGAATTTCTTACCTTATGAATTTTGGTGGGAGGGAGAGCCCACTTTCCACTACAGAAACTGAAAACAAAAGAAAATCACTTCCCAATCTTCCTTTTAACTAGGAGATGGGCACTTGACTAAGCCTGCCACACACCTGAATTTTGAATTTGCTGCTATTACCGCTGCTTTTGTCACTCACCACCAGAGTGCTTTCTTCTCTGTCCCCTTGCTCCCTTTTTCCTGCTCATTTCCCAAGTCTGGTTTTACAGACTTCCTGGTGATTTGGTGAGCTACCAATTGCATTTCAATAAAATATGTTTTGGCCTAAATGATCTGAAAACAGTTTTGGTTGCCTGCAAATAAGAATCTGAATGGAACATCTTTTATACTTGGCATCATTTTTTTTTTGAGATTTCAGCAATAAGACTTTATAAAGATATGAGTTTGATATATATATTTTTTGCTCCCAAAGTATTTTTTAAACAAAGGAAAATGTCTATAATCTAGACAAGTAATGCTCTAATTGCAGGAATTCAGGCATTATATGAAGGTTTGTGGAGAAAATAAATTAAGGCAGAAGGGAATTTCCACATTATTTCAAATCATAAATAGGAAGTGGCTTACTACCTACACAGCCACTTCCAGACATTTGAGACGTCAGTATACAAAATGTTTTATAAGTATTTGGATTGATATACAAATTTTTCTTAAATGTGTGTTTATTTTTTAATTATAAATAGATTATGTCAAGAAAAAAAAGTTGAGAAAATATGTAAGGCCTAGCTCTGAATTCAATGCATCTGACGATATTTTCTTATGAATTTTATAAGGTAGTGTTTACGCTGTTGATTCAGTTTTGTACATTGTTTTATCTTTAGTTAGCACTATATGCAAAATATTTCTCATCTAAAATTATAAGTAGAAATAGAACCAGAATTACTAAAATAACATAAGGCACTATGTTTTTGCCCACCACAGCTACTCTTGAACAGTTGGGCTTGATTTGCTCTGTGAGAGAGCAAACTAACTCTGTAACAGCTATTTAAGAATCATGGGTCAGAATCATGCTTCATCCATCCCAGTAAAACAAGAGAAGCCAAAGAGAAGTATGACTGACTATTCTTTGTGTCGGGGACCTTTGGTCAGTCCTACAGAATTGAGAGGCTTTCTTAGCTATTTGCCGCAGGACAATGAATTCATGTGGGAACACAGGAATTTGGAAATATTACTGAATCGTCATGGTACAGTAAGGCTTAGGTTTTTTCCGTTCCCAAGAAATACTTTATTTATGTTATAAATAAGAACTAGTAGAGAGCATAGAGTGTCCTCTTGTCTTTCCAGCTTGCTTTTCGTTGTCATTGCTAGGTGTCGTTGAGTTGATTCCAACTCATTGTAACCCCGTGTGACAGAGTAGAACTGCCCCATAGGGTTTTCTAGGCTGCAGTTTTTACTGAAAAAGCAGATCTCCAGGTCTTTCTCCTGTGGAGTGGCTGGGTGGGTTCAAACTGCCAACCTTTTGGTTATCAGCCAAGTGCTTAACCATTGACCCACCAGGGCTCCTGCTTGCTTTATACCATGAGAATTTTTACATGCATGTTGGTTTATAAGGAGTCCTTGGGTGGTGCAAATAGTTAAGCACTCACCTGGTAACCAAAGGGTTGGCTCTGCAAGTTCACCCAGAGGTGCTTTGGAACAAAGGCCTGGCAATCTCTCAAAAGGACACAGCCTCGAAATCTCTATGGAGCACAGGTTCTACTCTGAGACACATGGGGTCGCCAGGAGTTGGAATCGACTAGATGGCAACTGATGGCTGATTTGTAAATACCTTTGTAATTGTAAGATGCCCTTGTCTCAGTGCCCTACTTGCATTAAAGTGGTAACTCAATGTCTTCACTGACAGTCAGTTTAGGCATAAAAGAGGGAGGCAAATTATGTCAAATGAGAGAAGTAGGAAGCAGGCCATGCCTACAGTGACTGACCGTGGACAAGCCATTTTTAACTTGCCCTTCTTAAGACGGGGGACTGTTTAGACTTTCTGCTTGGACATGTGAAACAGTTAAACATATAGGAGAGAAACCCTATCTTTAGAGGGCTGAGAAACCAGGGTGGGTAATATCTGACTGTTACTTAATATTATCTTACGGAGAAAATGAAAGGACCTTGCTTTTTGCTGTCGTTGCTAGGTGTCATTGAGTCAATTGGGAACCACTGTAACCCCATGTGGCAGAGTAGAACTGTCCCATAGGGTTTTCTAGGCTGTAGTCTTTACAGAAGAAATTGTGCAAATCCTTTTTGACCTATATCTGTCTCTGACAGTTCTGAAACTCTCATTCACTGGCTTATAAAAAGAATCTGTTTATTCATTTGGGACCATCTGCAGAGAAGAAAGTCTTTTCCCCTGACATTTTGGACAAAATATCCCTTAAAACATCATCTTAAATAGTTACCTCAGAAGACTTGGTATTTCTTCCTTAATATCTTAATTTCTTCCTTTATCTTATAAAATCTTATTCTACCTTATCTCAATTTCTCCTTAAAAACCCAGTACGGATTTATAACACATAATCATGGTTCTTTAAATTATTTTTATCTTTAGCATGTGTCCTATTTTTGAATAGTAATACCATTGCATCTTTTACATGTAAAAGGGTGAACTACGTTTAATGAATGCCCATCAAATGTCTGTTACTGAAAAGATGTTATTTCACTTAATTCCCCAGACAATTTGTTGTAAGTAGTCTCATTTTATGGATGAAAAAACCGAGGTCCAGAGACAAAGCAACTTGTGTCTAGGATCACCCAGTGGATACTTGCTGGAGCAAGGACTAAAACTGAAACCCAAACCTGTATGACTCCAACACTCGTGTTCTCTGTATTAAACCATACAATCTTCTATGGAAAATAGTTTCCTTCTTCTTGGTTCTAAAAATATCTATTTTCCACTTTAAACATCACCTCTGTTCTATAAAACAAGAACCTAGAGATTAATGCCACGCTAGAAATTCCTAGTTCAAGGTTGCTCCTCATAAGGCAACATCTCCTATTCTGTGATCAGTTAAGTTTTTCCTACCCCACTCTGTCTGTGCCTTTCTTATGGTCCACTGATTGTAACTGCATGTAGTATTCCAGGTACAGATGTTCTGTGGTTTAGCAATACAGGATATGTGTTGGTCTCTTCTGTATAAGAAACAGTCAACAATGACTTCTAAATCCCTATTCTGGGATTTGATGGCTAGCACAGAGCCAATCATTTAAATGTGGTTTAGATTAATTTTCCCTAAATGCATATGAACCACTTGGAGTCCAAAGGAAGTTGAGCAATTTTATAAAACCTGCTCCACACTATCTGTCTGCCAAGTGGCTTCATCATGTTAGATGCTTTTGCATTAAGCTGAATTATGATTTTCAACTTAGTTGTTAAGACAGTACATGTAAACACATTTACAGAAGAAAAAAGAGAGGAAGAAGTTTGAAGTTATCACGATACTTCCTAGTTTCATATATTTATACAGTAGACATTCTTAAATGCACAGAAAGATTTTTTGTGAGCCAAAGGAAACTGGAGTCTTTCTGTTTTTGAGAAAATATTAAAGTGGTACAACTCTGAGTTTGCTCATCAGTGACAACTTTAATAAGGGTCTGAGAAAGTCTCTCCCTGAATTTTTTTTCCTCTTTCTCTAATCCAAGATCCAGCTATCATTTAATCTCTATTGTAGCAAATTACAAGAGTAAAGTAAGGATTTAGGGGAACAATGGCTGTCTAGGTATATGTTGAATCAGCTGAGTCAAAACTTCTGCATATCATTCTCTGCATTATAAGATAATAAAATATCCTCCAAATGTTATTAAAATCAGACAGTTAAACTTCTGAAGGGGGACATATCCTTTTCTTTCAGAATACTTGGCTAAATGGATTTGTACATGGATGTGGATTATATATGGATATGGCTATATATGTGGATAGATATATATAGATATGGATGCACATTCTATTTTAATGTATTTCTAATTATTCTTTATTTTTTCTGATGGATGAAAAATTATAGACCTTTTCTTATTTTACTTTCTATAGCTTTCTGATGGTCTACCCCAAACATAAGTACAATAGATATTCCACTCAGTTATAGGATTATATCTAATTAAAGTATGATTAAGACACACATCAATTTTCCTAATGACAACTCATATTATTTAGAACTTCATAGTACAGAAAGCAGCTTCACAAATTTATTAGCTCATTTGATCTTAAAAAATGACTTATACATTAAGCAGGCTAGGAATAATTTCTGTTTCCTAGTTGAGGAAACGGAGACTGATGGTGCTTAAATAACTTACCCAAAGGTACAAACTTTGTAGGAAGAAGACCAAAATTCAGGAATATTCTAATTCTGATTTTTCTTTCTATCATACATTATTTCCTTTGCTTACATATATGGCTTCCATGCTAATGTATTCTGTTGTTTTGTTACTTATTTTCAGTAAGAACAAGGACTGAACGGGAAATTCATGTGGTAGCAAAAATCTTACGTAGTTATAATTTATCACTCTGATTTCAGACAAAACCCCATTCAATCAATTCCAGGTTGATACAGGTTTTTGCTGTTTTTAACAATATCCAGGATATTTAACACATGACTCATGGTCAAGAAATTATTTCCTTTACCACGGCTACCATCCTGCATGCTGAAAATTTTACTGCTCCCCGTTTTTCCAAGCCAAAAAAAAAAAAAATCAGCTATATATCATCCTCTTTGCATATATTTGAAAACAAAACGTAGTTTAGCTAGTTCATGCTTCTGAAAATACTGGCCACATTCACTAATATCAAACTTTAGTAAATTTTTTTAGTGTTCCCATATTAGATTTTGCTCAAAGGAAATGAGGCATTTGTTATATTTTTGGTGAATATACAGATTGATATACAGATAGAGTTTTCAACAAATATTTCAGCAGTATCTGGATCAATGGGATTTGAAGTGCAGCTGCTTCTCACTTAACAGGGAATTGAAACCAGGATTAATAAACAATGATCTTCTGCTTACTCCTGGATTGCTTTTGAAAAAAAAAAAGAAGATAAGCAGGTCTAATTATTCAGCTTTGTTCTGAAAATATGACTATATAGCCAAGTCATGAAGATGAGACCCAGGAGCACAATATTAAAATATGCGGTAATCAGACTGGATGTCTCCATTTACTCACTAATACCTTCGGGGGTTCCTAGGACAGTCTTCATCTAGGTTCCATCTACTTCTTTCCATTAGAAAGTAATTTTGTAATAAAATTCTTTGGTCACAAGATCGTTCCCTAGCACTGAAATTATAGTCCTTAAATCTAAGACAGGATGATCCATCTTGGCTGTGAGACAGCAGTGTTAATTCGGGCAACTTGCTGTATTTGAAACAGAAGTATGTGACTAGCTTTTAGACAAGCGTTTTAAACTGGCTTGTTGTGTGCTGTCGGGCTGATTCCAACCCATTGTGACCCTATATGACGGAGTGGAACTGCCTCATAGGATTTCCTAGGCTGTAATCTTTACGGGAGCAGATCACAAGGTCTTTTCTCCCGTGGGGCTGCTGGGGGGTTCCAACCACCAATGTTTTGGTTAGCAGCTGAGTGCTTAACCATTGCGCCACAAGGGCTTCCTTTAAATGAGCTAGTGAGCTCTTTTTGCCTGGGGTGCTCCAGTTCTTGGATATCGGGTCACTTAGATGTGCTTGGGCCAACAGACCTCTAAACACCTGGTTCTACTTGACATATATAATCAGGCTGCCTGTGGAAACCCTGGTGGCATAGTGGTTAAGTGCTATGGCTGCTAACCAAAAGGTAAGCAATTCGAATTCACCAGGCGCTCCTTGGAAACTCTATGGGCAGTTCTACTCTGTCCTATAGGGTCGCTATGAGTCGGAATCGACTTGACGGCAATGGGTTTGGTTTTGGTTTACGCCATCACTGCCTGCCCACTTTCGATAAGTGATTAAACCAAGTTGGCCCAATAAGTATATTACAAGGGTTGGGAAGTAGAGGCAGCATTTGGGGTAAGTCAACTGATGAATTCCTCTGAGACAGCCCTAGGCAACAGAACACAAATTTGGCCCAGACAAGCTGAATTTGTTGCACCTTCTGGGACTCTCTAATTTCAGTGCTGTTTCTCCTCTAGCCTTTCTGAAGATCTTGCCTGGAGTTGTGTAAAACTCTTAACCCTTAACTAGCCAACTCAGCAAGGACTCTTCTTTCTTCCCCATTAGGTCTCAGATGTGGTGACACCCATGTGAAATTGTTCACTATAGATTAGTAAGTAAACACAATTAAACCTGTGCATACCTTGTTTACTGGTTAATCTACCCCTACTCAGGAGGACTAAGTGGCTGGATTAAAGCTGGTTTGAGTTTTTAATAGGATTATGTGAGTCCCTGTTCATATTTGAGTCTACTCATCATGCTTTATATCCCCTTGGTACTAGAAAATTAGTCATTCATCAGAGCAATACTTCCATTGGAGTATGACTGGTCTCATGAAGGTCATCAATGGCTTATCCTCCTGCCAGATCTGCAGTTGTTTTCCTTTTTCTTTCTCTGCTCTCATTCTTCTTGATATCTCTGTTGTATTTGATACCTCTGTTGTATTTGATACGTCTGTTGTATTTGATACTGCTCCTTGAAATACTTTCTTCCTTTGACCCATACAGCACTACACAATACTTATTTTACTCCTGTTTCTCCAACCACTCTTGAAGTAAGTAGATAAAAAATGAAGGGAGTGAAAGAAAGTTCACTAAAGGAGAGAGAGATAAAAAGAGAAGGGAAGAAGAGGGAGAGGAGAAGGGAGGCTTATTCATCATGGTGATTACCATAGTACTACTATCAACAACTGCCTCACCAAGGCATACTTTGTGTATGCTTGAGCAAATAAGGACAAGCTACCATTGTTTGCACTTACCGTGTGCCAGGCAGAGTCCTGGTGGCACAGTGGCTAAGAGCTTGGTTGCGAACCAAAAGGTCTGCAGTTCAAATCAACCAGCTGCTCACTGGAAATCCTATGGGGCAGTTCTACTCTGTCCTATCGGATTGCTATGGGTCAGAATCGATTCAATGTCAATGTGTTTGTTTGTTTGTTTGTTTGTTTCCGTAAGTGCAGGAACTGATGTAGGAAGTTTATTGTTTAATCCTCGTAACAGACTTCAAAGAAAACTGTGTATTTACTTTATAGGCGAAGAAAGTGGAACAGAAAGATTAGATAAAAATCGCTTATAAGCATACATCTACTAAGTGGTAAAATCCGGAGTTGGGCCCACTTTCATTGGTCTCCAAACCTTATGCTCTATCAATTATATTATGCCATCTAAATAAGTCAGGCTCCTATTTTTAATCTTAAACACTGAAAAGAGGGGATGTTTCAGTGACTGACTTTTATGCCTCTAGAGATTTAGAGTTAAAAAAAAAATGGTTTGTCTGAATTTCTGTCCATTTTTTGAACTACTGATATACAATGTGGCTTGCTCTAATCTCTAGTGTTAAGTGTGCTTAGATCATACTTTGTTGTTGAAGATCATTTTCTTTTTTTTCGGGGTTTCATAAAAACCATAAGCTCTGGATTTTCACTATAATTAATTAGGGATTCCAGGGCATAATGGGACATTTTGCTTTTAAAAAATTTGTATTGAAATAGCTGCCTCTCTCATTACCAGGAGATCTGTACCTTTTCAGCTGCCAGTGCTGACATTTCTGTTTCCCCATTTCTCTACAAAATGAGCATCTCTAAGAATTCTAAAGGGTCTGTTCATGACTAACTTACAGTGGTATTTTAATAGGGATTTCTCTATACTTCATATCATAAGAAATTATGTAAAACTCAAAAGCTAATCACTTCCAGAAGTTTCTTTACTTTGGTCAGTGATTCCAAATTTTGGGGAAAAATTTTCTCTGTATATTGCTGGGTAAAAGTTAAGAAGACAGGCTTGTAAATCTGTAATATTCATAAATGTACAAATGTGTAACAACAGCAAATAATAGCAGCAAGAAGACAGCTAGCAAAGCAATGAAACATCGGTCTTTCTCCTTTGATAGTCTGCCCTGTATACCCTTTGTGATAAGTAGAATTCTAAAGATGCCCCTCCTCCGTGATTCCTGTGCCTAGGTTATTCGATGGAACGCTAATCTAGGTATTGTTGAGAAGGAACTTCAGATGCAATGAAGGTTGTCAACCAGCTGACTTTAAAATAAAGATACTATCTTGGATTCTGGATTATCTGAGTGGGCCCTCAAAAGCAGAAGAGGAGGGCAATAGAGTCAGAGAGATGGAAGTCAGTGAGATCGGAAGTGTGCGAAGAACTCAATCTGCTGTTGCTAGAGGGCAGCCATATAGAAAGCAATAGAAAACTAATACACTCTTATTCAGCAGGTAAATAACAGATTTGACCTGCATTGATTTCCTGTCATTCAAGTGTTTACCTTTGTGTACATGCTCAAATGCAAACTGGAAAATCTTTAAGAAAATATCCTAATCTTAGAGTACTGGAAATGCTTTATTATAAAGGTGCACATATAAAAGGAAAAAAAAGTCTCATCCAAACCTGAGTAATACTGTGGCTCAGCACAGTCTCTTTTGGGTTCCCTCCCAATCCCCATTTTCCAAACTCCCATTTTGGTGACCTCCTCTTGGTTAAGAGGCTGCAAACCAAAAGGTCTGTAGTTTGAATCCACCAGCCACTCTTTGGTAACCCTATGGAGCAGTTCTACTCTGTCATACAGGGTAGCTACGAGTCGGAATTGACTCGATGGCAATGGGTACAGGCCTCTTGCTTCCTGTGCCCTGATTTAGAGATTTGGAACACTTATGCTGCCCTGTGGTAAGAGCTCTCTCGTTGAATTTGCTCTTGCTTGAACAGTTGCTTATAATATCACATGTTTCCCCAAATAAAACTTCTGTTCTCTTGTCTAATCCCCTCTATTGTTAAATGATAAAAAATTCACTCATTTTTTAAAAAGCACCTCTACAGGAGGTGCTGGATCTCATTTACTTTCATGAAAAATATTTGTTAACTTTAAAAAGGGTATAATATCTGCTAATGCCTTAACAAATCACCTTACTAGGATAATTTTAATAACAAACTGAACAATTTATACTGTTCTATAAGTATCTGCTACATTAACAATTCTAAGATTTCAAGGAAACTAAATGGAAGGGAAGCCTAAAAGAGATGAAAGGAATGCCTTCCAGTAAAAATTGCAAAATTAATACAGTAACTTTCCATATTTCCACTGAAAAGACCAAAGGTATAAAAAGAAGGGGGCAACCTAAATCAGAAGTGAGCATGGGGAAACTGCCAATCTATGCACCACAAACTTTAAGGATTTTCCTGTTAGTTAAAATAAAAAGAGACCAGGCTGAAGGAAAGAATGAAGCCCTGAGAAGTAAAATGCCCTCTTGAAAAAGTAATATGTCTAGGAAGTAAACTGAGGCAACTCCAACAGTATTTCTTATATTTTAGGGAAGAAGGCAGAGTTGTTAAAGAATGGGCCAAAGCATATTGAAAAAGGTACCACATTAATGCCACCTGACCTCTGTGCATGCACAGCACCTAGACCCACAATTAGACCTGTGTCTGAGTCATCTAAAAAAAAGTACTGCTTTCTTGGTGGTATGAGGTCCCCTACTCTCTGCGTGCTTCCCTTTCCTTTTAGCTCCTGAGAGATAAAAGGTGGTACAGGCCACACCCCAGGGAAACTCCCTTTACCTTAGATCAGGGAGGTGACCTGAGTGAGGGTGGTGTTACAATCCTACTTGAATTCTCTCAACATAAAATTATAATCACAAAATGGAGGACAACCACACAATACTGGGAATCATGGCCTAACCAAGGTGACACATATTTTGGGGGGTACACAATTCAATCCATGACAACCTGGGAGTGTGTGGGGGATACAGTTTACACAACTGACAATGAGGGCTTACAAGAATCCAAAAGTCGACATGAAAGCCAGCATCACTAAGATGAAAGCTGAGAACTACCATGATTTGTTCTTAGTACAGGGAAGCTGGTTATTGTGGGCTTGCTTGCATTGAATTTTCTCTTGCAATGAAGCAATAGCATAGTAGCAAACTTTCTTACTTAGTCTGCTTAGGGCTCTGGATCCTTTCTCAGTCCTTCCAGGCTACTAAATCACTGACTAATGATATCAATTTACAGTAATTATAAGAAGTCCCCCTTCCCTTCACCCAGATTTGAATGATTCATGCAAAGATATATACAGTTTTTTGCAGAACCTTTATCAATTTCTCCTGAACGATGACACTAATGAGGAGCAACCATAGATATTGTGGTATGAGAAATTTTATGACGAAAATTAAAAAAAATAATCAAGTCTGTAAAAATATACTGAAATTCAACAGAAAAAATCATCATGAAGAATAAGAAGAGATACCCCCCTGGGAAACAGTTATTTCAAGTAACAGAAGAACATTAGGGTAGTTTTCTGATTCTTTTTTTCTCAACAAGATTTAAAAATATAATAGCTGAAAACAAACAAACATTAGAACAGTCTTGAAGAGAGATCAATTAGAATTAAAACATATATAGAGATTTTTTCAAGTAGGATTGTCAAATTTAAAACTACAAAGGGAGTACCATATAAAATAATAAGGTAATAATTGAATTAATAAAGTGGGCTATAAACTCAGGAAATTCATCCAGAACATTGAGGAAGTGGGATATTGATGAAAAACACTAAGAGAAAACATGAGAAATATGTTGGATAAATCCAAGGAATCCAATACACACTGAATAGGAATCTCAGAAGAGAAGAGACACAATGTAATAGAAGAAAATTCAAGTAACAATGAAAGGAAATTTTCTTGATTTGAACAAATATATGACTCTGTAGACTGAAAAGGACCACTAAGTAATAATCAGATTTAATGTAGTGTGTGTGTGTGTGTGTGTGTGTGCGCGCGCACGGGCTTGCATACGAGAGAGAGAGGAGTAAGAGAGAGAAAAACATTTTGGTGAAAAATTTGAGTTTCGAGGACAATAGTGGCATTAAACCAGGCAGACATGGTAAATTTTCTTAATAAATGTTAATGTTTATTTTGAATATATAATGGTAAAGAGCTGTGATGCATTGAATGAAATAACCTTGAAATATATTTTTAAGTAAGTAGGAGATACAAGAAGAATCAAGAGAAATAGATTTATAGCAGGGCACTTTAAAATGTACTGCAAGTATTTTCTAGATCACATGAACAGAATAAAGAAACAAATAGGAATATAGGGGTATTTAAAGTTACAATTAATAGGTGACCTTGCCATAAAGATGGACAAGGACAGATGCTCTAACCCCCTTTCCCAGAATCCATCTGAAAATATGAAAGAAAAATAATGGCAGGGAGTGAAATCTCCTCACATCCAAAGATTTCTGTTAAATAAAATGCAATAGGAACAGATCGAAGGAAATCACAAAAGGCCAGATCACAATTGTGATTTGATGGGGTCAACAATGGAGACTGTGGGTTGAGGGAAGGGAGGCAATAGGAAATGTGGGTACCACTCCAATAAATGTCACATGTGACACTACAACAGTCAAGGGTAGTAGCAGCACCAGGGCTGGTAGAACATTCTTCAAGTAGAAATTAGAGGGGGTTTTCTCTAAGCTGATTTCATTCATTCATTCATTTTTCATTCACCAAACAATTATTGAATAGCAATGTATGCCAGACATTGTGCTAGGTGGTGGGGAGAGAGCAGTGAAAAAGACATAAAATCCCTTACTTCATGAGTGTTATATTCTGACTAGGGGGACATATGAGTAAACAAGTATAGAAATGAGATAGTTCCAAATAGTTATATACGCTATGTCAGAAACAATGCAGGGTAATATGATTGAGAGTGAGTAGGTATTGGGAGTGGAGTTCCTGGGTGGTACAAATGATTAAGCACTCAGCTGCTAACCTAAAGGTTGGCAGTTCAAAGACGGTTTGGAAGACAGGCCTGGTGATTTGCTTATGGAAGGTCACAATATTGAAAATCCTATGGAGCAGTTCTACTCCGCACACAGGGGGTCGCCATGATTTAGAATCAACATGATGGCATCTAACAACAGGTGTTGGGGATAAAAACCCGCTGCTGTAGAGTCGATTCCAACTCATAGTGACCCTATAGGGCTGAGTAGGACTGCCTCACAGGATTTCCAAGGAGCGGCTGGTGGATTGGAACTGCTGACTTCTGGTTAGCAGCTGAACTCTTAACCACTGCACCACCAGTAGGGGGTACTTTCAATTGGGCGATCAAGGAAGGCTTCCCTCTAGGAAGAGGTGACCTTTAACCTGAGACTTTAAACTGAACCACAAAAGAGCAAGAGGAAGCAATAGCATAAAGAAAGGCTTGGGAAGAAGAGAGCTTTTACCTTTTATATAGATGGAAAAAAAATCCCTGGATATCATAAAGATATCAATATTTCCCAAATAGTTGATGGATAATTGATGAGAAAATGGCAATGGCCTTTTTTGGGGGGAGAGGGAGGGTAGAAGAAGGCGTAAGAGTGTGATATTAACATGCATGTAGAAAATTAAACTGTGAAAATAGCCAGGGAAATATAATGCAATGCTAAAAAAAATTACAACAATTTATTACTGATGCCAGAATATAGAGACATGGAAAATATAGTTCCCAAATAGCCCCTAATGTATTTACAAAGTCAGCAATTTATAAGGGTGGCATTATAGTATCAACAAGAAAAGAAAAGATTAGCCAATAAATAGTGCTAGGGCAACTGGTTAATTATTTACAAAATTTTGCATGGTCATTTACTACCAATAACCAAAATAAATTTGACACAGATTAGAATGTTTAATAAGTAAATAAATATTAAAAGAAAAGGCAAGGAATTAGTTATGCTTTATCGGAGTGGGAAAGGCCTCTCTAAGCAACAAAGAAAATCTTAAAGGAAATTATACCAGCATGTTTGTGGATGGTTATTTGCTTTTTTATATATTTTATATTTTCTCAATAACCTACACTGAGAAGGTTTTAATTTCAGAATGAAAAAAATAATGATTATTAGGAAAACAAAAAAATCTAAAACAATTACCTCAAAAGAAAATTGAGGGACTGTTTTATAAAAGAGGGATACGTGTGGCACCTGAAATCATGACCTTAGGGCAGTCACCTTCTCTGCGTATTTGGTAACCCAGCAGTATTCTTAAAAAATATACATAACAGGATTAGACTGGAGAGGGATGCTGGTGAGGAGTGAGCTTCCTGGATCAGGTGGACACTTGAGACTATGTTGGCATCTCCTCCCTGGAGGGGAGATGAGAGGGTGGAGGGGGTTAGAAGCTGGCGAAATGGACACGAAAAGAGAGAGTGGAGGGAGGGAGCAGGCTGTCTCATTAGGGGGAGAGTAATTGGGAGTGTGTAGCAAGGTGTATATGGGTTTTTGTGTGAGAGACTGACTTGATTTGTAAACCTTCATTTAAAGCACAATAAAAATTATTTAAAAAAAATACATAACAACTTTCGGTTGGGTTGTTTCTTATATTTTCATTTTCAGAGAACAGATTACCCCCAAATTACTTTGGTGTCTTGTCTCTTGCCTTAAAAACACAACCGAATATTTATCTTAGCACAAATATCTGATAGGAGATTAACTTGGGACCCCCAGGTATGAGTGTAGAGTTTATTTTGTCAACAGAATACCATACAGAACACATTTTATCATAATTTTCCCAAGCCTTCCACTAAAATTCAGTCTGATGAAAATAAAAAATAGCAACCGTGTTTGATCCTTTGGTGGAGAATTTCCCCTTCTCTCTGCCCTGCAAAAACACTCAAAGTTAATTTTTTTTTTCTCTCTCTCCAGACTCCCGACCTTTTGCTTTTAGTAATCCCAGAACAGCAACTTCCTTACCCAGGCAAAATGGGCTCCCTGGGAATTACCAGCATTATCATTATTTAAATAAAATTACATATGTATGTCAATTGAATTGTCTTCAAATACTAGTGGTATTTCACAGTCAGCAAATAACCGGGTGGTAGACTTTTTGCATTTTCATCTACTTTAATGTTCAGAAGCTCAACTAATGAAATCACTACAGCCCAACAGGAGCTCACGTTTGAAGTAAAGCTTTTAAATTTTTTTTTAATTCAAGGTTTTGTTGGCTTTTTGAAATGATGTTGCTCTGTATTGAAATGTTGCTACTCATTGTGTTTGATCCAGTGTTAAACTGATTATCTCATTTCATAGGAAAATAATATTTATTGCTACATCTCAATCTTCCTGAAGTTATTTTTGTTGTTAGGTGCCATTGAGTCAGTTCTGACTCATAGCTACCCTATTCACAACAGAACGAATCGCTGCCCAGTCCTGCACCATCCCCACAATCGTTGTTATGCTTGAGCTCATTGTTGCAGCCACTGTGTCAATCCACCTCGTTGAGGGTCTTCCTCTTTTCCACTGAACCTGTGCTCTGCGAAGCGTGATGTCCTTCTCCAGGGACTGATCCCTCCTGACAACATGTCCAAAGTATGTAAGACGCAGTCTCACCATCCTTGCTTCTAAGGAGCATTCTGGTTGTACTTCTTCCAAAACAGATTTGTTCGTCCTTTTAGCAGTCCATGGTATAGTCAATATTCTTCACCAACGCC
This sequence comes from Loxodonta africana, assembly GCF_030014295.1. Classification (NCBI taxonomy): domain Eukaryota; kingdom Metazoa; phylum Chordata; class Mammalia; order Proboscidea; family Elephantidae; genus Loxodonta; species Loxodonta africana. The sequence goes on from NC_087369.1 coordinate 148,199,352, forward strand.
ACAATTCAATTCTTCTTCAGTCTTCCTTATTCATCGTCCAGCTTTCACATGCATAGGAGGCAACTGAAAATACCATGGCTTGAGTCAGGGGCACTTTAGTCCTCAAGGTAACATCTTTGCTTTTTAACACTTTAAAGAGGTCTTTTGTAGCAGATTTGCCCAATGCAATGCATCTTTTGACTTCTTGATTGCTTCTTCCATGGGTGTTGATTATGGATCCAAGTAAAGTGAAATCCTTGACAACTTCAGTCTTTTCCCTGTTTATCATGATGTTGCTTATTGCCTCAGTTGTAAGGATTTTTGTTTTCTTTGTATTGAGGTGTAATCCATACTGAAGGCTGTGGTCTTTGATCTTCATCAGTAAGTGCTTCAAGTCCTCTCAGCTTTCAGTAAGCAAGGTTGTATCATCTGCATAATGCAGGTTGTTAATGAGTCTTCCTCCAATCCTGATGTTGCGTTCTCCTTCACATAGTCCAGCTTCTTGGACTGTTTGCTCAGCACACAGATTGAATAGGTATGGTGAAAGGATACAACCTTGACACACACCTTTCTTGACTTTAAATCACACAGTATTCCCTTGTTCTGTTCAAACGACTGCCTCTTGATCTATGTACAGGTTCCTCATGAGCACAATTAAGTGTTCTGGAATTCCCGTTCTTCACAGTGTTATCCATAATTTGTTATGATCCACACAGTTGAATGCCTTTGCATAGTCAATAAAACACAAGTAAATGTCTTTCTGGTATTCTCTGCTATTCCTAACCTTATGTTAGTGGAAGTTTTATAATTTGAAAATGATTAGCAAAATATTCAAAATTCTTAATGGGAATTCAGTGAACCTGGAGGCTTCTAAACAACAAAAATAAATTCAAATAGAAGACGACTAGTCTTTTAAATATTTAAAAATATCAATCAAGGTTAAAGAATGACTAGTGAAATAGTTTTGAACATTACCTCTGTTTCCAAATTCTCCATATGCCCTCTAGTATCCATCAAGCATTAAGTTAAGGAGAGTCTTTTGTCTTCCACTATAATTTTGCTTTCCGCGCTCTCATGCTCTCTTCAACTGAGTGTTTTCTGTTATACGGAATCACTGTAAACATAAAACTTGCTTTGCTTTGAGCAATGCGTTACTCGAAGTTGAAATAGGAGGCTAATTTGGATAAAACTCAGAGTTCTCTTTTGCTGATACCATATAATTAGAGTCTTTAAGCCTGGTCACCATATCTTGGTCCTAATATTTCTAGTAGTTCAGGAAAACTGTACATTCAAAATTAAGTGACTTGAGAAAGCAGGATCGCAATCTGGTTTTAATTCTAAGGAGTTTCATGTAGTCAAGAAAGGTAACCAAGGGTTTATGTGAGATGGGGACAACAGCAGAGGCTCTGCCCTCCACCCACGTTTGTTTCAGGGCAAGCTGTTCCAGCTCTATCTGTACCAGGACCAGTTGCTATGAAGTAGTTTCCAGCTCACGATCACCCCATGTGTGTTAGAGTAGAACGGTGCTCCATGGGGTTTTCAGTGGCTGACTTTTTGGAAGCAGAGCACCAAGCCTTTCTGCTGAGCTCCTTTGAGTGGGCTCAAATTGCCAACTTTTGGTTAGCGTCCAAGAGCATTAAACTGCTATAAATGGTGTCGGGCATGTAGTAAATACTCAGTGTGACTTAGCTTCTACTGTGTCTGTTGCTGCTACTGCTGCTGCTGCTGCTGCACTGTTACTTGCATCCAAAGATTGTGTCAATGATTCTGATCCCTACTTCATAAATTATCTTCAGTGTTCAGTGTTGTTTCCCCAGGACCTAGTGTAGCCTGACACATAGTAGGTTCTCAGTGTAAGCTGAATGAATGAATGCATCCTTTGTTACATGAAAAACAGGATAGGAAAATGGGTAATTCATTGCACACCATTTGCCACATCTGGGGAATCGACTCATATAGTTACAAAGCCATTATGTACTTTCTTTAGGGAAGTACTGAACCTTCTCAAGGCTCCTTCTACAATTGTTTCCTGAATAATAGCCAAGGGATAATTTCTAGTACTGTAACATTCCTATAAAGACTTTATATAAGGACCAGGTAAGTATTCATTAATGATGAATATTAGGGACTGTTTCACAGTCAAATGATAAATGTTTTTAATCATTTTGAGGTATGAATATATAACATGGGAAATTAGGATATAATGATGGCAGAAAATATTGTATATATTTATTTTAACTAACTTTCTAATATGATAAAGTAACTGTGTTTTGTGCTTGGAAGATGCATAGTTTTTATCATCAAGTAGCATATAATATACAAACAAATCATAACAATTTAAAAGTAAAGGTTCTACTGAAATGAGGTATGGACATTTATATGTCTGCATATGGTTAGATGTGTATAAACCAAACATGCATCACTGATTAAACATATATTTATATATTATCAAATTCTGCATGGCACTCAAAATCTAAGGAGGTGTCAGGCAAGAAAATAGCCAGTTGCAGTAGAGTCTGATGATTTTATGACAGAAGATTCTATGGGAAGACAGAGGAAGAGATGTAAAGCAGCCCAGTTTTTAGAAGCTGTACATACCTATAGAGCTGAAATATCAAGGCTGGTGAGAGTTAGCTAGAGTGAAGAACAGGGAGAGCAAGGGAAGTATCATAGATCAAGGGGGCATATTGTATGAGGTTAAGAAGATTTGCTATGGTGAAATGCAAGTAAGAAGGTCAGCATGACCAGAAACCAAACCAAAACCAAACCCGTTGCCGTCGAGTCGATTCCGACTCATAACGACCCTATAGGACAGAGTAGAACTGCCCCATAGAGTTTCCAAGGAGCGCCTGGTGGATTTGAACTGCTGACCTCTTGGTTAGCAACCAGGGTGGATATAGGTAGGAGATAAAAACAAGGGCAGCAGAGAGGAACCAGATAATGAAGAACCTTGTGTTCTCAGCTAAGGAATTCACTTTTTTTTTTTAACCTAGATAATGGAAAAGTCATTTCAGTTTTTTGTTTGTTCGGTTGTTTGTAACTGCAAAAGTAATGCAAATTCTTAATAAACATTCAAAGAATACAGAATCGTAGAAAGTAAAACATGAATCTTCTCTTCCCAATACTCTGTACCCCCAAATTGCTAAAATATATTCATACAGTGATGAGTGTATCCTTTAAAGATATATGACCTAGTTTTTTTTTTTTAACTAAAATAGGGTTTACATAAAAAATGCAAAGGTTAGGAGAAGATTTAAATAAAAATAATCCATCCACTGTCCAAACCTCTACCTCCAATTCTACTTGTTAGGTACAAAATTACAGTAATATTTTTGGCTTTTAATGATTTTTGAACTCCATTTTAACTGCAAATAATATGCCTATAAATCCATTTCTCAATGAATCCCCACTGCAAAGGATGAGAACTTTATAAATGTTATTCATGGAGAAAATTGTCAAAGAGTTACCTATCCTCTGTATCTTCTCAAACGAAACAAAGTTAGCTAAGAGAGCTTCACAGGGTGAATTTCTATCAGCATTATAAGGAGTGGTGCAATGGTTACATGCTCAGCTGCTAACTGAAAGGTTGATGGTTCAAACCCACTTAGCAGCTCCATGGGAGAAAGACCCAAAGATCCCCTGCTGGGAAGATTACAGCCTAGAAAACCCTATGAGACAGTTCTACTCTGGGGTGACCGTGAGTTGGAACAGCAGCTAACGACAACAGTAACGTAAGCAAAAGATAAGCCTGACGTTATTTATATGTTCCCAAATATATTGTGAGGTGGAAAGTGTCCATATTATTATTATTTTTTTCTTTTAAACAACACACAGTAATACCTGAAACCTGACAAGGAGAGCTTGGTCAAGAAAATTGCTTCCCCGTCTGGCTTCTGATTACTAAAGCAAAAATCTTAAAGAAAAATCAAATTAACTGTATTATGAATCAGTCATCAAATTTGGGGTTAACCTTGGAAATGCAAGAATGGTTCAATATAAGAAAATACTGACGATAATTTACTATAAATCCTATATACGGAGCAGTGACTACTGCAGTGTGGCCGGTGTATAGGGATGATGGGGAGATGGCAAGTGATAAGGCTGGTAAGACAGACTGGGTATCAGATCATGAAAGGCTTTATATACAGAGCTAAAATAAATCTTGGATTGTAATCAACAAGTCAGGAGAATTAAAGAATATTTTTTCTTTTATTTCATTTTTTACAACAAGAAAGGTAATAAAATTCTATTTAGTTTGAAAAATAATCATTCACACAGTTTGCTTTTAAGTATCATCATTAAAAAAAAACAAAACAAACAAAAAAAAAACATTGCCCTGGAGTGGATTCCAACTCACAGTGACCCTTTAGGAGAGTGTAGAACTGTCCCATAGGATTTCCAAGGCTATAATCTTTACAGGACAGACTGCCACATCTTTCTCCTGTGGAGCCCCTGGTGGGTTTAAACCGCTGACCTTTTGGTTGGCAGCCCAATGCTTAACCCTACGCCACCACGGTTCCTCAAAGTATCATAATGGAATATACATATATATGTATATATATATTCCACAAGTGCCAAGAATAAAAAAAATACATTGTATCTGGGTTGTACTTTTTGTTATGCAATAAATGCTATCATTACTTATTTCATACTTGGATGATTATTACATTTCATATAAACATATAAATATATAATACAAGTGTACAAATAATATGTAATAATAGTAACCATTATTCATGTTACCTATGTGCCAGGAAAAATATATATGCATATGTGTGTGTGTGCGTGCGCATGTGTATGTATACATTCAACTAAACTTCATGACAGCAGAGTTAGTTCCATTATCTTAATATTAAAGATAAGGAAACAAAGGTCTACAGGAATCTAATACTAAGGTCTGTGTGTTTAATCTAGTGCACCCTGCCTTCTCTGTGCAAAGAGAATGCATAAAAACATTCTAGTGATTGGAAATCTTTGAGCATACAAAAACGACCTTTCCTATCTAAAGAATAAATATAAATACAAGTTCAGCTTCAACAACAGCAAAAAAAAAAAAAAAAGACTGAAATAACTATATTTAGACTTTTATACTCAAAACATTGTTTTGAGTTAGCCCTTATACTTGAAGTTTTCATAAAGTAAACAGTTTTGCAATGTGAAGTTCTGGTTTTGTGCCAAGGATTGTGCAAGTTCCTCTTTTATATTTTAAAACTTCTGCAGGTGTGTCATGAGCGTGACCCTAACATAACAGCTCAAGAATATAAGCTGGACAATGAAAGAGCCTTATAACAAGTAAAGACTGATGAAGTAGGACAACATAGCTGATGTAGCTTCTACCTTAAAAGATTTCCATTACTATAATGTATTGCTGGTTCCATGCGGTGGTGAGTATGGGAGCTGGGATAATGCATACTTGTTTGGCAAGGCTTGCAAATAAATAACCAAATAAACCTTGCAAACATAATAATCTGTGTCTCTACATTTTTCAGTCTAATTTTAGTTCCACTGGAAAAACTGAGGCAGCTTACTGGACCTAAAAGTATTTGCTAGCACCAGAATCCGAAGGCAATAAGCAATGTCAATTTAAACATGCTAATAAAAAAGCATCATTATTACATGTACTAATGATAACTAGTCATAGAGTCAAGGTAAAAAAAAAAAAAACCCTTTGCCGTCGAGTTCATTCCAACTCATAGTGACCCTACAGGACAGAGTAGAACTGCCCCATAAGGCTTCCAAGGAGCGCCTGATGGGTTTGAACTGCAGACCCTTGGGTTAGCAGCTGAACTCTTAGCCACTATGCCTCCAGAGTGAAGGTGGAGCTACTTAATTAGCTTTTGGATTTAAAGTATAAACTGAAGACTAGTTCATGGATTTTTAAACATGTATTTGATATTAGTTAAGGATGACACCTATTTTAAACTAATGACATACATTTTGTATGTACGTTGTGTGTGCACACATGGGCACTGTTTGTACGTGTGTATTTTTTATGCACATGTATATCTTTCCCCCCATCCCCGGGGTAGAAATGCATGGTTTAAAAGACAAGTAACAACATCCCTCACAACATTGTTGAATCCCAGGAGTCATCCTATACTCAGTATCTGATGAGATTTGGCAGCACAAAATTCAGTTGCAAAGCCACACATAATGCAAGCAGGCTATAGCATTGCACTGTCTCGCTGGAGGCTAATCACTTTGTAATGAGTTTAGTGAAAAGTACCTATGCAATAAGTTGTAGTTGACAGCAGCCCAGGGGAACATATAAGTGCTAAAAATTAGCAGCTGAGAGATGTTGGATTGCATCCTTTTGAAGATAGAAAACAGATTCCTTTCTCAAATACAAGCAGTTTAGATACGACATAAATCAAACAGATGGTAAAAGAAATATCTTGTTGCTATGGGCTTTATCCTGTTTTTGTTCTCATTGTTTTATGACGTAAAAAGAAGAAAAAAAATCAGGCTCCTAGTGTTCTAGTTTGAGGAAACGATATCTTAACATCACAGAGAAAATCTTTTTTTTTTCACTGTGATATTGTATATTTGGCAGTTCACGAAAAAATTTACACCAAGCTATATTTAAAGAAAATGGTGAACATGCATTGAGCAGTCAGCTTACTTTTAAATGATTCACTTTCATTGTAGTTTTTGGGTATTAAATAATCAATCTGGACTGAAGAAATTATAATAAAACAGACTCACTATTATTTATGAGACTGTTGCAGAGCTGGGTTGTTATAAAGACCACTATGCATCAGAGGAAGTACAATTTTGGGTAGGTTGTGCTGATACTGTTGATGAGCATGGAAACCCATGCTAATTTTCCCTGCAAGTAAGCTGAAGCCTAAGACATGAAGAAAGACGATTATGGTACTGCTTGGTAGGAAGAAATCTATAATGTTTTACTCTTCCAACTTGGCACTAGAAATGACATAGAACAAAAGAGGAAAGAGATACATTGACACAGTGCCGTGAAATGCATTTGACACAGTGCCATGAAAAACATTTCTGAACCTCAGTGTATTTCTTTGAATCAAAGGGCACACACTGTATCAAAATTTTATAGAGGTCAAAATAATCAAGAGTATGATAGGTGTAATTGACAGATACAGTCTCTAAATTACTTGTGTTTCTAGAATAAGTACTTGTATTGAAATGACATATTATTATACAAAATTCAGGTAGGAACTATAATTTTTATAATAGGATTTGAAAGTACCACCTATAGTTGTAAAGAGGTTACCGGGAAGGAAAACAGTATGGGAGTGGTGCAAGAAGTTTTCCCAGAGTCTCTGTTGTTTAAGGCTAGGGTTTGAAGATAGGTTAGAAGTTAAATACGCAGGGTTTGAAGATAGGTTAGAAGTTAAATACACAGAGAGAGGAGGGAAGTGCATTCCTGCAAAGCAGAGCAATATAAGGTAGATTATGACCAAATTATAGAAGACCTTAAATGTGAAATGAAGGAATTGCAGGTTTATTTGGTAGCTAACTGAAATATTGAAGAATTTAAGCGGAGGGTAATGTGTACAAAAATGATGTGTTATGGAGATTTACTGGTCAGCAAATGGGAAAACACCAAAGGCAAGGAACATGTTAAGAGACCATGGAACCCATACAAGAGAGCAGTGGTGAGGGTCTGAGCAAGGGTAGTGGCAGCAGGAATGAAAAGGAAGGACATTACAAAAGAAAAAAATAAGCTGAACTCGTGATTGACGGGATGTGAAGGAGAGAGGGGTGAATCAACATTTGTGATCAGCAGGGTAATGAATTTCATAACCAGGTTTTTTAAAAGTCTCTCCAGAAAGAAAATAATCAAGAGTGATGTGAAGATTTAAGCCTGAAGACAGAGAGAATGATAATTTCATTGAAAGAAATATATACATCCAGAGGCAAAGCTGATTTTGAAGAAATAATTAAATTCGTTATATTTTCCAGCTATCTCCGGGTATCATTATGCAGAGGTTTTGTGGAATGACTGTAGTATTGTGCTGATATTTTTACAATATTAAATGTATTTCAGCCTCTGGTTTACTATTTTATGTTCTTGCACTACATATAACATATTTGACTAAATTTATTTGTCATGTGGTTACTTTAATCATGTAGATACAGCTTTAGTTGCTAAGTCTGATCTTTATAACCAACGGTTTAAAATTAGGAACAGTAAATATGCTTAGAAGATAATAAATTATAAATATGTTATATTGTTAAAGTTTAATATTGTGAAGAACATCTTCTTGATATCTCTCACTTAGTAAACCTGATCTATACATTTTTCTACTATAATATGGAAGCAAACGAAACCAGTGATTACAACTAGTATTAGTAACACACAATATTTTATTGCATGAAAAATTCTTTTTTCATCTCAAGCTGAAGCAGTCACTCACAGAAATCAAATTGATGTAAAAAAAAAAGTAAAGAAAAATTTTACAGACCACAAATCATCGGCATGTTCTAATGCAGTTTTATTGGAATGGAATGCAGATTCAAATCAACACACCGGGCATTATTTCAATTTACTTCAACCACTTTTTTTTTTTTTTTTAGGTAAGGGCAGGCCATGAGTAAATCCTTAGAAATGCAGTAAGTATAGTAAGTGTTCTTATGTCAAAAGTTCAAGAAGAGTTGTTTCCATTTAATAGAAAGTCAAAAAAAAATTATGGCTCATTTTAGATTCTTTTAGATGGAGCATTGGGCAATATGTTTTCCACTTCCATTTTATTACCTTGCTACTTCTCTTTACCTCCTTCCATGAATTGAAACCTTAATCTTAAGTGCTCTTATAGGAATTTCGGTTTCCAAACACTGGTGCATCTTTATAACTAAATCCTGACACTGTTTCTCTCTAAAACCAGCTTTTCAATAAAGGTCTCCCTTTAGTTTAAGCGTAAAGGAGCAACCATATCGCATCTCCAATGGAAAGTGTACCTTCTGACTCTTGACAAAGGCTAGTATACCCATGTTCTCATCCTGTCTTATTATCTAAACCTGCTGTCAATAAAGATACAAATCAAGTCATGTATATTAAGGTTTAAAAGATTAAAAGCATATGATAAAAATATATATTTATTAAACTAAGCTATTATAATTTAATAATAACTACTGTGACCAACCGTGTTTCAGGTACTGTGCTAAACACTTTTTATACATGATCTCTTTTGGTCCTTACAACAATCCTATCAAATACATAAAGGTGATCCTTGCTAGTCAGGCATTTATTACATTACTCTCAGAAGTAAGAGGTTTCATGAGAAGCAATCATAATCAAAAGGCAAAAATATTCACTAATGAACTAAAAAGAACAAAAAAAAAATTTTTTTAATTAGCTCCCCTCTAAGTCATCCCTCCATGATAAATACTAGCATCTCTCTCTTTCTCTTATGCCCTAGTCATACACAACATTTTAGTACAGACACAATTCAAATTCATTGCACAGCAAAACTGCAAATCTTAAAAAGTGCAGAATTTCATGAAATCAATGAAAATTATATTGGAGAACAGCTCAAATCACATGTGAAACCAATGACATATGAGAATCTGGCAGAGATAGACCAGTTAGAAATTGAAAAAGAGAGTATTGACCAGAATGATGAAAATAGAATCCTTTGGGAAACTAATGAAGCCCTTGAATAATTTCCCAGAACTGATTCTATTAATGAGTGTGCAAAAGAAATCAAATATAAAGTAAAGGATATCATACTATACTATCATACGCTTCTTTTTTTAGAAAATTACACATACATATATAAGAAAGGTCAAAATCAACATCAAGTCATTCTTTGCCCTGAGAAGTAGTGCATAGTTTTGATTACAGATACAATTTTGTTAAATACAAGATAAATGATTTTTATAATTTTGATTAATTTTTCAAGTCACAGCCCCAATCAAAACTTTTGGTCATAATTTGTAATGCATTCTTTTGGTTCTTTTTAAAAGCACATTCCTTTTAAGTAGCCTTTTCTGGTCCAATTACTCTTGACTAATGAGGACTTCCTGCATTAATATCCCTATATTTAAGGTAAGGAAACTGAATTTCAGGGAGATTTAGTAGCTTGCTGTAATAGGGCCCAATCAGGAGAAAAAAAACAGTTGTTTGAGCAATATATATATAAAATATATAAAGAATAGTTACCTAGCTGTAAAGATGGTTAACTTGAAACCTGAAAGGGTGAAAAGAGAACACTATGTTATCGTGGAGGTAGCAATTGCAGGAAGGAGCCACCATACCTAGGGCTGGAAAAACAAAGAGATTGGAATTATTACAACTAGAAATTTAGAGGAGGGGCTCCATGGAGCTGAAATTCAGACCTCTGAGGCAGGGGCATTGGTGTCTCTGGAGGGGAAGCAGGTGGGAAGAGGCTGGCTCTGCAAATATTGGAAAAACTGAATACTGTATTCAACTGCTTATTCGGGAAAGAATTGCAGCTTCCGGGTGAAGACGCTTTCTGGGGTGAGGGATGAAGCTCAAAGGAACAGGAAGTCCACAAGAAGCCAACAGGGATCAAGCAGGAAGGAGCGTGCTTCTCCTTCCTCCAGCCTTATAGTCTCCCAATTATGCCCCATAGAACCAGCTGACAAAGTAGAAATATGGTTTAGAGAGGCCTGGCACTAGCATCACAAAGTAGAGTACAGAAGGGTGCATTTCAACCAGAGAAATAATAGCTTAATAACTAGCACCGTCCACCCTTTCAGCTACTTAGCACCCATGAGCACCCTTCTGTGTATATTTGAACTTCTCTATAACAAACCCAACTTTAGTTTCATCACTAACATCATGCAACTGTCCTTAATAAAAACAAACACATTCTTCTTCTTCTCCTAAAATGAGGAGACACAAAGTACCAAGAGCCATTATATCCATTTTTTGGAGGACAGTCACACTACCCATCTCTGGCATACTTGCCTAAAGCAACACAGCTGGTGTTGGTGGAAGGATTTGAAACCCAGTCTGTCTCAAAATTTGAAGTTCTTTCCACTGCACCAAACTATTTCTCCGTGTTAAACTCCTATATCAAACCAGTACAGACACTCTTTTAGGGTAATATGGAGTGGCTATTTACACCTAAACTACACACACGTTTACGACTCATTTTAAAACAGCAAGTTAGATAAGGTTGGGGACGGTAGAGGTTCAAAGGTAGAATTCTTGCCTTCCGTGCAGGACACCTGGGTTTACTTCCTGGCCAAAGCACCTCATGCACAGCCAGCACCTGTCTGTCAGTGGGGGCTTGTGTGTTGCTATGATTCTGACCAGGTTTCATTGGAACTTCCAGATTAAAAAGAACTAGGAAGAAAAGTCTGGTGATCTACTTTTGAAATTCAGCCAATGAAAACCCTATGGATCACAATGGTACAATCCACCACCGATCATGGGGTTGGCACAGGAGCGGGCAACATTATTTTTCCATTGTAGACAGGGTTGCCATGAGGAGAGAGCTGACTCCACAGCAGCTAACAACAGCGAAGTTAGATAAAAGGAGCAAACTAATCAAATTCTGACTGAAGTCTTGTGCTAGCAGATATGGTAACAATAAAATTTTGAGAAGCAAACATCACAAACAAACTGGTTCTATACTATCTGAAGAGTTGGAACAATCCTTACTTCTGTAGTCCTTTATCACATTTCCCAAATATTTAATCTAGATATATTACTTCTGACGTTTCATTTTGAATCTTCTCTGTTAAGTTAGCCATAATATTGGAGAGAAAGATAGGGAGAGCCAGAGAAAGACAGACCCATTCTTTGAACATTCACATACAGGAGAGACAAATTAGTATATGGCTTCTGTTAGCACCATGACAATACATTTATTGTTGGAATACTTCTGAGGAAATTTAAAAATTTTATGTTTCCTATATGATAATAAAAAGCATTATGGCCCATTGCTACTGATGAGATTTTCCACCTACAGCCAGCTGTGTGCAAAAGAGAGATTTTAACTCATTGCCGTTCAGCCTTGTAAGTGAACTAGGAACACAGAAAAGTAATTTAACCACTCTTCTGAATTTTTTTTAAGTGTTGTTTGTGATTTTTTTGTTCGTTTTGTTTTCTGGAAATGAAAAAATACATAAATCACCTCTGGTGAGAATGAAAAACAGCAAGAGGATCATACATGTTGGAAAGTTAGACTTCCCTGTTTTCATAAGGTAGAATGTCCCAGTTATTAGCTGAAAGTAAGTTTTAAAGGTTAAGACAAATATTTGCATGAAGTGAAGAAAGGAGCATAAGAAAAGAATGAGGCAGTGGAGTCGCAGTCACTGCTTGGATATTGATTGGTTGGCAGTGTTTTGCTGTAATAAACGTTTATGAAGTCTTATGTCAGTGATATAAGCTGTAGGACTTTCTGCCCATAAACACCAAAAAGACCAAACCCATTGCCCTCAAGTCGATTTCAATTCAGAGTGACCTATAGGACAGAGTAGAACTGCCCCACAGGGTTTCCAAGGATTCAAACCGCTGACTTTTTGGTTAGCAGCCAAGCTCTTAACCATTGTGCTACCAAGGCTCCTTCTGCTCATAGGCTTTCAAATTGGGATTATCATCAGAGCCAGTGTCCGAATTCAGACTTCTAGCCTCCTAAACTGTGAGAAAATAAATTTCTGTTCTTTAAAGCCACCTGCTTGTGGTACTTTTGTGACAGCAGCACTAGGAAACAAAGATAGGTTTTGGCTGGGAAGCCCAGAATCCGTAGGTCATGCAGTAGGCTAGAGACTCCTGCAGGCTTTCCTCCCAAGATCAGGCAATGGGAAGAGTGCAGAGTGGAGAGAGAAAGGGAGGTCTGCCAAAATGTCTATTTATGGTCTGAGGCAGACCACATGCTAAGGAAACTTCTCTTTCAACTGATGGATCAATATCATTACATTAGATTACATTATGAAACAGCAACTAATGTAGTGTTTGGCCAAGCCACTGGGAACAATAACCTAGCCAAATTGACACATAAAATTAACCATCACACCTGGCATTATCCACTTGTATCATGTCTTTATTGCGACTATACGTTTTCACTGTTATATCTTCTTTTATAATTGAGCAATATTTTAGTTTGCTATGTTTTATCTTTCCTATAGAAAGTACCTGTCACAAAATAAATATTCATTACCTAATTTTTTAGTTGCTAAATGAATGGCAAAGGACAGGATGCACTAAAACTCCTTGAGATCAGGCTGTACTTTATCAATCTATGTATCCTCGAGTTTAACACAGTGCCTGTGACGTAGTAGGTGTTCAGTAAATGAATGAAGATGAGAAGGAGATTTAAGGGCAAATTATCAATGAAAAGGCAGTGGGGTGCTGTAAAAAGAATAATGATTTGGAATTCAGGCAGTTCTGGGTTTTAAAAAATGCCTCTATCAGACTGTGTAACGTTAAATGAGTTATTTAATTCCTCCGAGCTTTAGTTTTATTCAACGATCAATAAGAATATATTCTTCATAAGGTTGTTACAAGGTTTAAATGGTAATGGATGTAAAATACCTAATAGCATCCTATATAGATGGGATTTTTTCATGGAGTTGGATGACAAAGGCCCTATAAACAGCTAAGAGACAGGGATTCAACTACCTTATTGGATAACTAAAGGAAAGGCTGTGCCTTTTAATAGAACAGGTTTCCATACCACAGTCAAAAGGCAAGATAGATATTCTTGGAGGGATTCTGGCAAGAGAAGAAGGTTTTATGTAGACTATCATAATTCTTAGAGAATACCAAGGATTTTTAGGTTAATTCAGTGGTTACAATATTTTCTATTCAAAGACATTGAAATTGTAAAGAATGGGAATTCCAGAACACTTAACTGTACTCATGCAGATGACACAACCTTCCTTGGTGAAAATGAAGATGACTTCAAGCACTTATGGATGAAGGTCAAAGACTAGAGCCTTTAATATGGATTACACCTGAACCTGAAGGAAACAAAAATTGTCACAACTGGACCAATAAATAATATCATGATAAATGGAGAAGAAACTGAAATTTTCAATGACTGAATCAACAATCTACATTCTTGGAAGCAGCAGTAAAGAAATCAAACAAAATATTGCATCGGACAAATACGCTGCAAAAGACTTCTTTAAGGTTTTAAAAAGCAAATATGTCACTTTGATGCCTAAGGTGTGTCGCCCTAAGCCATGGTCTTTTTGATCACTTCATATATGTTTACAAAAGTTGGATAGTGAAAAAGACAGAAGAATTGACGCATTAGAACTGTGGTATTGGCAAAGAATATTGAATATGCTGTGAACTGCTGAAAGAACAAATCATTCTTGGAATAAATACATTCTAAAGAATGTTCTTTAGAAGTGAAGGTGGTAAGACTTCAACTTGCTTTCTTTGAGTATGTCATCACGAAACACCAATCAATAGAAAAGGACATCATGTTTCGTAAAATAGAGGGCCAAAGAAAATGAGGGAAACCCTCAATGAGATGGATCAATACATAGCTTCAACAGTGGAGTCAAATATACCAACGATCGTGAAGATGGTACAAGACCAGGCAATGTTTCATCCTATTATACATAGGATCTCCATGGGTTAGAGTCAACTTGACAGCAACTAAAAACAACATGACATTGCTGAAGAACTACAGAAGCCATGTCATAAATGTGTTTGTCTTGCAGTGGGTTATATCTTGGTAAAAATAAAGTGAAGACATCAATAGTACAGGCAGATTTAAAAATTTATGTTAAAATATACAAATACCATGATGGAAATTTCAGCAACAAAAAGACAAAAATATTTTTGCTAGAAATCAAGAAGCCTAATAAAACAATTATAGTTTTGGGGTATTCCAATCCTGTTTTCATATGTATATGTATTTGCATAGTAGCAAACACATTGTGCATAACATTTTTCATGCAACATTTTCCTTTTTTATTAAAGGGTCATAATATGATTCTAATATCATATAATAAGTGTGTAACATCATCTATGTAACCATTCCCATAATGTTGAATAATTGATTCTTCTTTCATAAATATAATAACACAATGAACAACTTTGTGTATTATTCCCTGTGATAAATTCCCAGAAGCGGGGTTCTGGATGAAAGCATTTTAACATTTTATGGCTCTTGCCAAGTACCTTTCCAAAAACGTTATTGACTAAAATATATGACAATATTTAAAGGTCCTATGTTCTTTTCTCTCCATGGATGTGGATGTTCCATGTGTCTAATTCTAACATTTTGGATTGTTCATTTTTTCACTCGTGCCTTTCGAAGTATTCTGCCTCTGTATTCTGGCAGCAAATTCTTCATGTGAATTCTAGGCTTCGCCTTGTTTTTTATATGTGTTTTTCAGGTCCCGGCCTAGAAATCTGACTCCAGTTATTACTTGACATGTTTGGTTTGAGCAGTGCCCAATTTCAGATGTATCTTGCCTTAGAAACTCGTCTGGAAGCTTTAAATTTCTTGCCCAGTGACATAAAGATGCCACTCTGAATTCTATAAATTGAAATTGATCTTACTGATTTAATTATCATGTTTTTTTCTTTCTAATAAAAAGACAGAAAACTGAGATCAGCAGTATATGAGCAAAGATGAATACTTTTTTTCCCAGGGATAAATTAATAGAACTACTCATCACCTTAACCTCATCAACTTACTCGAACCAAAATGAACTAAACGCAGGTAAGAAAATTATGATATAGCACCTTCCTCAAAATAATGCAGGAAAAAGTGAAACATATCCATTATTTTAGGCCATGAATACGCCAAGAGTCCCCTAGACATTGTAGGCAGAGAAAAGGAGTATCTCTTCAGTCAATTTTGTGGCTCTGGAAGAATGATAGAGAATGAAACTTGGGAGGCCAGCATGAATCATACCAGTAATGGATAATGGGTACAGGATAAATATAGAGTTTACTGTCAGGTGTTAAGGGTAAATCCAGTCACCACAAATAAGCATTAGTACTGAGTCAGTGTATACTGTGAGTTCCAGGTAAGTTTAAAATATCCAAACCGAGATCAATGAATACAGAAACAAGGCAAGACCCAAGCGTAGGGATCAGGTAATAGAAACAAGAGTGTGCATGGACAAAGACCTGAAGAAGTATTGTCATCTCAATTGTCCTTTATTCCCAACCACTTTTTTGTAATGTACTCTACCCAAGGCCTTTCCACGCTACACAGTTTCTGAGATATTATAAATTCTTATTTTATGTAATATAATACTTGG
Organism: Loxodonta africana; assembly: GCF_030014295.1. Lineage (NCBI taxonomy): Eukaryota > Metazoa > Chordata > Mammalia > Proboscidea > Elephantidae > Loxodonta > Loxodonta africana. The sequence continues at coordinate 148,215,513 of NC_087369.1, forward strand.
TTACCTCTAAAGATAGCATTCATAAGAACAAAATGAAAATTTGCAGTGACAGATGAGTTTTAAATATTGTAGGCTAGCTTTTTAAATTAACAGTTTTAAAAATAAATTTGAAAAAGATTGCTAAAATTTGACCTGACATCCTTGGTAATTCAGAGTTTATTTTAGTAAGATAATTTTGTCTTAACTTCTTTGCTGAATACTTGTTTACACTGGTTGTGTTTAATAAAATAATGTTAATTTGAAAAATGGTGATGGAGAATAAAATGACTCATCTAAGAGAGCGTTTATAAAACTCCAATCAATGTTTTACAAAATTGAAGCATTTGCAATAATTTTGTATATGCATAGTTAATGTTTGTAAAATAGGGCTCAAACTTAATTGAATAGGAATTTAGCCGAATGTAAAACAAAGTGTGGTCCTAAATGAAAAAGATTGGCTGCATCGAAAAAAACGTGATGGAAGAGCAGCTAACTAAATCTGAGAGAAGAGTTAGTCTCCATTCCCTGCCCAAGTTAGTGGACAAATCTTGACCTTTCCTCCTACAGCATAATGGTAGACCATGAGGGTTAGAAGTCCTCGCCTCTACTGTTAACTTCTTACGTAATCTTAGATTTTTGCTTTTCATCTTTGAAATGTGAGTAGTAACATGTGCCATAACCATTTCACAGTGTCGTCAGGGGCATCAAATGAATAATAGATGTGAAAAACACGTTGACGATTTTAAAGTAGTATATTTCTACAAGGTATCATTGCTTCCCAAATCTGGCACACTAGTACACTTAATGTAAGTTACCAAGTCACTGGATAGTATGTTCAGGTATCAAGGAAAACACAAAGCAACGAATGTAAAAGATATAAAGGATGCTATAAGAAATTATTTTTAGAATATGAAAAGAATATATAATTTGATATCATTATCAAGGTAAAGATGGACAGTGACAATTAAATTATGTCTATGAGAGAAAAGTTCATAGAATTTCATAAAATTAGCAGAGATATACATTTCAAAAATTCATGTTCACATAAATTTGGTATGTGTATACTATAAATTAGTATATATATAAATTATAAAGTATATAAATTAGGTTTTTTTTGTTTTATACTATAAATTGCATTTTACAAACTCTATTATTCATAGTAAAAATATGTACTTTAAAAGAATATAACATCTTTTAGTTTACGTTACCTTTACAGTTCTGTTAAAATCATCTTAACTACATGAAACATATGACATTAATGCAAGATTAACCATTAATGGAGCCCTGGTAGCACAGTGGTTAAAGTGCTCCACTGCTGACAGAAAGGTCGGCGGTTGGAAACCACCAGCCACTCCGAGGGACAAAGATGTGGCAGTCTTCTTCCGTAGAAATTTACAGCCTTGGAAACCCCATGGGGTCGATACAAGTCAGAATCTACTTGAAGGCAGTGGAACATTAACTGTACTTACATTGTATAAACTAGACTAATGAGAACTCTAGCTAAAATAGGGCTTTTAAAAGACAGAAATAGTAGGAGGTGATTGCCATCATCAATAAAAAAGAATAGTGATCTATTTTTAGTTTCAGTAGGTAGAAAAAATTTAACTTCAAGGAAAAGTTATCAAAACTAAAGATGGCTATTGCACGTTTATTTATGAATATTTAATTGGCGCACAGAGAACTGGCACCATTTTAAGGTGTTAATCACAGATTTCTAAATGCATATTAGCTAATGGATGTGTAAAATTACGCTCATCTTGTCTTAAATAAATGCTTAATTAAAAATCCGTTGAGGGAAATAAAAAATATATTTACATCATTAAAGAAAAAAGAAAAGAGTAGTATATGAAGCTGTATGTAAATTTAGAGAATGTGATTTTTTTTTTTCACAATAGAGAACTTTGCTGGATATTCCCTATCTGGAATTGTCAGAAGAGGTAAGAATTTTAGGTATTTAAAATAACGCTTATGCCGCATATGGGGTGCTGCTGCTGATTTGCAGAGTTGAATTTTGTTTATTCAGATTTATATGTGAGCCTATGAAAGCATGAGGTAATTAAATGTACTTTCTTATAAAGTGACTTGCTACGTTCTCAGCAGAAATCATACGCGTGAGGCAAACTTCAGGATATTCTGGGACTTAAATTAATTGAAAAGAAATGCTCAAAAGAACTTCTATTCGAAGTTGATACGACATGTTCAAATCGTAACTGAAATGTGTAAAAACAGCTTATTTAGAGAAGATAAGAGCTCTACATGACCCAAATTTGACACTTTGTTTAGGTAGGGCTTAAAATGAGGAGACCTAAAATCACCTCTTGCCTGGAATAGAGACAATCTTTTTTTTAAAAAAAAAAATCTAGCACATCTGTTCCATATCCTATTAAACTCTACAAGCTCAAGTTTTCATACTGTAGGAAAATCCAATCCCATCAAAGCTGCCAAAGGTTTGCTAGACTTGCCTTACTAGAAATACATACATATATTCCATTTCAAGGAAACACAGGCTATACAAATCCAGTTTTAAAATAGATAAATTAGTAGTGGTTTCTTATTTTGTAAAGATACCTGTGTCCTGTTACAGATTCACAACAGCTTTAAAAATAATCCCATTTCCTTGGGTATTGTATTTAAATGCTCTAAATTAGGTAAAATTCACTTTATGGGGTAAAGCAAGTTACCCATACTTTCACTTGGACTGTAAAGACGCGAAGGATGATCACATATAGATACTCCATCTCCTTCCGTAAAGGCTTTGCAATTTATTTGTAAAGGGTGTAAGTTATTTGCTTTTAGATGACGTTGTGCCACTGGACGACTACTGAAACTCTGTAGCTGTCTCAGAAGAAACAAGTCAGTTCCCTCAGTGGCCTGACAGTGTTCTATTTCTTGAACCTTCTTGAATCAAATGATGGTGACATGGGCATTCGCTTAGGTGATAATTCATTGAAATGTAGAGTCATGTTTTCTGTGCTTTTCTATAAATGCTATACTGCATTAAAACTAAGTTCACTTATTATGACTGCAATTGCGTAAATATAAATTTATAATTATGAGACTGTTTCAGGGCCCATTCCTCAATTTTAACATGCAGAAATTAGTCCTTCAAAAAATATAAGGAAAAAAGAACACTTTTTATAGAATGGGTCAGGAATATTCATTCGGCTAAATGATTTTCCTTACAAACAAGAATTTTAGTTTTCTGCCAAGAAAATGTACTCTAAATGTTGGAAAGAAATTTCAGGATTCTTATATTTCCCTGTGGGCTGAATTTAGGTCAGTAGAAGGGAGAGAGGGAGGAGGAGGTGGCAAAGGAAGAGAGGGAGAGGACAAAGCTGAGAAGTAAACTTAATTTAACAGGGAAGAGGAAAATCAAAGCAGCCCCACCCCACCTGCGACCTTGGGTGAGGCCAGAAAGATATTTGGTGAGATTATTAAATAGGAAACAGAAAATAATAACATCTTATGCTTTAGAATATGTTTGAATTGATGTTTACCTAGACACTGACAACTGCTGTGACTTGTCACTTGCAATTCATAAACCAGCATTTCCAATGACTTGATAAACTATAAAAAAAATTGTGAATTTTTGATCGGCTTTATATTGCTGGATATCATGAAGTATGCCCCCCTCCCCAAGAGCAAATGATAAGGCCATCTGAAGTCAAAAGACCTTTGTTCAAACCCTAGTTGTTTTACTGACAAGCTGAGAGATCTTCTTCAAGATCTTAATATCTCTGAGCCTGTAAAACTGGGATAGCAGCCCCTATGTTGCATGTCAGTATACCCGGTAAACATTAAGTCTTTAACAAATGTCAGCTGATTTACATATTTTTTAAAAGAGTGTGGAAAGACTTATGATGCTGACTGAGGTGAAGTAATCCTGCTATAGTCTAACTCTTCCTCTGTATATTAATCTTTTGTATTCTGCCTCTGGTAATTTCAGGAATGCATTTTCATCCAGAAGATCCCCTTGATTCTTTGTTTTGAGAGCTTGTTGAGGCGATCATGCTCTGTTTCTTTATGTGACTTGATAGTGACTGTAGTCTCTGAGCCATCTATAAGTTATTGTATTAGATTTTTATGTTTGCTTACTGTGTCATAGCTTCTTGCTTTGTTTTGTTTTGTTTTGATATGCGCAAATGGGTTGCTTGAGTGAACTAGCTTGATTATTTTCACTTTTGGAGCTCTGACGTCCTGTCCCCAGATGGCTAGAGTTCTCATCAGGTATATCAGTCTAGGAATCCATTCACTTTTTTTGTATGAATTCAGCTCAGGTGTCCAGGTAGCTGATCATCAAATACGTGGTACAAGCGCTGTCCTACAGTCTTAGAGGGGCAGGGGTGATTGGTGTAGGTACCCGTGTCTGATTGGAGCAGGAGGTCATGCTGTGAACAAGGCAGGGGGCTGAGAGTTATCCTCTAAGTGTCTCTGAGGAAAGCGCATCCCTGTTCCCTAGAGCGTGCAAGTGGATGGGTTCTGCAGACAGACCATGGGCACCCAATGTTATCCTTGGACCCCTGTCGTGGGTGGCTGGGTGACCTGAGTGGAGCCACCAGTTCTTAGGCCCCTGATGTGGGTAGGTGAGGACCCTGTTTAACAGGCAAAGCAATGTCAAACATCAAACACCCACCTCTCCACCGCACAGTTGAAATGGTTGGAGTTTGCCAACAAGGGCCTAGTCTCCCGAAATAGGCCCACACAGGTCCATGCAGAAGGGAAAGGTGCTCAAGGTCCACGGACGGTTTATGCCTGGACAGGAGCCACTTCTGTCCTGAGCTCCCCCAGTTAATGGAGCTAGCAAATTATCTTTTCCCCCCAGATGCAAATTTTTTCCTTCCCCAAGGCCGGGAGGATGGCTCTAGGTACTCACCAGGGTCTATCTCAGGCCCAGGGATTCAGCCGCTGAAGCCAGCTTGTGGGACGGGGGGGACGGTAAAATATATGCAAGTACTTAGCTTTTGCCCAGAGCGCCCTTCTCCTCAAGTTCCGGAGGCGTGAGTGGGCTGTGTGGCTGGCTGCTTCTCCCTGAGGAAACTGTGGCCAAACGGGAGGACCAGCCTGCTGCCGCAGCTCCGGGAATGATGCCTGAGGGCTCCCCATGATTCAGGTCCGGCAACTCCTCTCCACTTCTGAATGGTCTCTTCCTTCCCCTGTCCCTCAGTTCGTTGTCTAAGCTTGCCTTTGATGCTCAGGGCTCCCAGCTTGTCACAAATATACTCCTTTCACTTGTTTTTTCGGGTCTGTGTTGTAAAGGGGGCTTGACGGAAGCATCTGTCTATTCCGCCATCTTGGCCCCACCCTAACTCTTCCTCTGATTACAACCAAAAAGTATGGACAGTTTTCTTTTTTTTAATGATATGAGGTATCTGAAATGTAAATGTAAATAATAGCAAGCAGACTGTGTGTGGGGGGAGGCAGGAGGATCAAAAACTGAACCAAGACCACCAGTGATAAGTCCTCTGTTTTGTTTTTCTTTTTTTCCCTCCTTTAACTCCAGACTTTGACCTGCAGACAAGCCATATTGGAGAATTGTGTAGCAGGTGCAGTCAGCCAAAACTTCAAGAGGAATCTCTTCTGACCAGAGTACCAGGAAAGAGGGCTCCTTCAAGCTGCAGAGTGTGGCGGGGGCGGGGGAGTCCCATTTTTTTCCTTTTTTCTCTTCTTCCGTGTCCTGAGGCCAGCACCAATTGCTGAACCACACTGTGGCAGCAGAGGGAGCAGCGCTGGCAGAGGCATCTAAAGCCCCAAGAGAAAACCCATGTCTGTGGATAAAAGGACTGGGGAAGTGGTCCACATTCAGCAGGGAGTGTGGAGAGAATGCCCATGGATTTTTTTTTTCCCTGAGTTTTCTCTCACTGGTTCTCCCTGAGCACAGGCCCAGTCACACTGCAAAACTGTGTGGATTAAAACTCTGTGAGAACCCCATCTTTCTGGCTAGAAGAACAGAGCAAAGAAGCCTTTGGGGTTCAGAGAGTGTGGAGGGAAATCTCAGAGATGAGAGAGTTGGGGAAGTAGATCCCCTAAGTCTGTATATAAACAGGCACAAATCCTGGGTTCACCCGCAAGCTACAGATGTGTGGAATACACCCAAATAAGGATTGCAAAGGCCTTGACATAGGATGTATAATTTAAACCACTACCCAAGTCCCAGGCTGACCTACGGATGGCTTGTCTGAGGGGCAAACCCAAAGAACAAAGAGAAGGCTTGGAAAACTGAAGTGACATTGGTATCACCACCTGCAGAAAGAAAGGGAGAACTTCTAATGTAAGGCTAACTGGAATAACTGCCTGCTAAAACAAAAACAATAAAAAACAAAAATTATCCAGAGAATTTTAAGAGGACCCAGAGTCTCACAATATAAAATTAAAAAAATGTCTAGGAAAAAATAAAATTTAAAAATTACTAGATATACAATACAAAACAAAACAAAGAACCCCCCCCCAAAAAAAGAAAACTGACTGATTTGCAAGGAAAAAAAAGAAAGAGATGTCAAACCCCAGATGACACAGATGTTGGAATTATCAGACAAAAACTTTAAAGCAGCTAATATCACCAACCTCTATGAAGTAAAGGTAAACACCCTTGAAATTAATGTCAAAATGGAAATTATTAGCAGAGAAATAGAAACTATAAAAAAGAACCAACTGGAAACTTTAGAACTAAAAAACACAATATCTGAAATAAAAATATTAACTGGTTTTAATCATTATTAGAGTGAAAATGATAGAGGATAGAGTTAGTAAAATGAAGACAGATCAATTTAAATTTTCCAGACAGGAGAACACAGGAAAAAAAAAAAAAAAAAGATCCTCAGGGATTTGTGAAACAACATCAAATGCTCTGACATTTTCATCATAGACGTTCCTGAAAGAGGAGAAAGACCGGTACAGAAGAATATTTGAAGAAATAATGTCTGAAATAATGTCCTAGATTTAGTGAAAGACATAATTTACCAATTCAGGGAGCTCAGTGAACCACAGAAGGATGAACTAAGACAAAAATCACGTCAAGAGATGCCATAATCAAACAAGTGAAAGCAAAAACATAAAGGACAGGAGGAGAGAAATAGAAGTATGACGTAATGCTCTTAAAAGTGGTATAAAAGTGAGCATTTGTTTCCCATAGCTGATATATTGCCATTATTATAAAATAATGTATGTATAAAGACACATCCCAGCTTTAGTCTATGTGGGATTCTGAAATATATGATGAAAATGGGAGGTGGACCTGATGTTAGCAAGACAACTGAGAAATTTTCTGGGAAAGAACTCACTGTAAGGCAGGACAGAGGCCAGGATGAAATTGACATTATAGTAAAGCTTTGCTTATTGTAGAAAAGGGCAATTCCAAGTACAGGGCAGTGTTGATTTCATTCGTCTCTTGTTCTAGCTCTCATTCATTTTTTTAAGCAAACATTTAGTAAGCACTAGGATGAATGATGTGAGTCGGAATCGACTCGACGGCACCGGGTACTGGGCTGGGTAGGATCGTTACTTCCCTCATGTTTGAGTCCCATGCAAGGACTGTGAATAAACCCGAAATTGCTGCCTACTAAAATCTCTATAAAAAAGAGATACAGTTCCAACCATCATAGGGTTGGGGAAGGATTTATCTCATATTTCACAAAATAGTAGGCAACTTTGGTGATGGGTCTCCGCAGGGGAATGGCAGGGTTAGCAAGATGATGAAGCAGCAGTGAGAACTAGCAGAGGGTTGCTTTGCCCAGTGAGAGAAATGAAGCTAGCAGGGACTGTTGCTTGTTACAGCCCAGCGGTGCCAAGCAGGATCAGACTTTTATCTGTAACTACATGGAAGACATTTCCCAAGGACTCCCAGAAACACTTGAGGGACTCTTTTACAGAAGGCTGAGATCCTGTAGGCAGGTGGGGACGAGAATCAGTGGAATTTGAATGCTTACCTGTGTGATCCCATCTATTCTCAGAAAGTGATGAGCCCTGTGGAAACTCAAACTACATTTGATTGTCTGTGGGTATGTCTGATTTGGGGATGTATGAGATTTCAGAGCAGGCACCAAGACCTAGTGAATTCCAGCTGCAAGTTGAAATTGTACACATAAGTTAACAATTGTTATCCTTTATGGTGGAATGTAAACAAAATACTGGCTGTTCCATTATTTCCCCTTTCAAACATCAATTGAATTTGTCTATATTGAGCATACATGTATGTTTATTTAGACTGTCATAATTTATTCCCGTATTCTCTTGACCCTTCTTGAATTTTTTTTCTCTTCAGATAATCTCAAAGACTGTGAAAAGATCTGTATGAAATAGATCTCTGTGGCTTCACTAATAAGAGAACATAGCTGAGTTTTCTATCAAGTTGTGAGACAGGGTGAATAAAAGTTGCATGTTCAACCGATTGCTTAGGCAGATTCCAAATTCAGTTTATAGACTATGGGATACATAAAATAGTTTGTGAGTCACGTGCTATTCCTAGTGGGTTCTCTTTCTCTTCTATTCAAGAAAGGATAAGGGAATATATGCTACTGGGTATAATATAAAATTGAATGCACTCTATATGGTAAATCACGGGTAAACCTTGGTATTTTAACTTTGCTCAGTAACAAATTATTTGTAACACATGACTAAGTCATGATAGAGAGTTCAGGAACTGCTAACCTAATTATATATCCTAAGCCCTCTAGCTCTTCTAGAGAATGACAATGCAAAAAACCTGGCATTTATTAACATTTTACTAGAGAATTCTTCCTTATAAGGACGACTGAAGAATTGATGCCTTTGAATTACGGTGTTGATGAAGAATATTGAACATACCACGGACTGCCAGAAAGATGAACAAATCTGTCTTGGAAAGAAGTATAGCCAGAATGCTCCTTAGAAGCGAGGATGGCGAGACTTTGTCTTATGCACTTTGGACATGTTAACAGGAGGGTTCAGCTCCTGGAGAAGGACAGCATGCTTGGAACAGTGGAGGATCAGTGAAAAAAAGGAAGACCCTCAATAAGATGGATTGACACAGTCGCTGCAACAATAGACTCAAGCATAACAACGATTGTGGAGATGGCGCAGGACTGGGCAGTGTTACATTCTGCTGTACATAGGGTTGCTATGACTTGGAACCTACTTAATGGCATCTAATAATAACAACAACAGAGAAAATAACACAACTCATGACACTAAGTTATAGAATTTAAACATACCTGCTGTTAAAGAGATATTAACACCAATCTATCAGAAATGATTTCATTAATCTTATAGTAGTAAAACTAACTTGTCTTCTATCAATATGTAGGAAATAAAGTTCCTTTTGCATTACTGATTGGACAATTTTTTATGCTAAACTTCCGTTGTTATTTCCACAATACAATTTAGATTTTTATTAGCTTTTTTGACATAAAATACACATTCAAAAAAGTGCCTGTATCATGTGTACAGCTCAATGATCACTAAGTGAACTCATCTATGCAATCACTATCCAGATGAAGAAATAGAATATTATCAGTATCTCAAAAGCTCCCCCATGCTCCCTCCCAATCATTACACCTCCTTCCTGTTAGAATTTAACATGTCACTTCACTTCTTCGAATAAGATGTGAACTTCATCAAAGGAAACATTATTTCTAAAAACTTTTATATTGCAATTTATTTACCGCTAGGCAAACTCCAAAAAAAGATTTCCTATTGGATTCAGAGAACCCTAAGATACTCACCCTGTGGTTATTTCTTAAAGAAGGTAGATGAAGTAAGAATTCTTTCTACACCAACAGACTCTGGCTATCAAGCTTACAACGCTTCACTTTCAAAGCTTCACCCACCACTCTTAGGGACAAAGTGTCGACTGAGTTTAAATATTCACTTGAAATTATTTTCTGATTTGGGAGACACTCAAGTAAAAAAATGTAATTATTGAATTCCCTTATAATACACTTTGTTTTTTACTCTCTCTTGAAGAAGGATAAGACAACATTGAATTGGTGAGATTTAAGGAGAGCTTGGAAGAATGATGCTAATGAATCCAAAACCTTAAATATCAAAGGTTAGCATTTTCATTTAACTCTTATAGTTAATTGTCCTCTTCATCCAGGAAAACACACAGGAAGTATGAGCAAAAGAGTTGAAGGGATTCAAGGGAAAAACAATTTAAAGATAAATCAATCACAGCCCACAACTGATATTGCCGCTAAACTGATAAGCCTGCCAGAAAATTTCTCCATATAGACTGCTGAGCCACTGGCCTTTGTTTTGTTCTCAATGTTCCCGTCTTGTTCTCAGTACAGCTTTGACTGGTGGCATTTGAGGGAAATGCCAACTCCTTCCTTTCCTCCTTCTCTGACATGTATACTGGATACTCACCAGACGCTCACTGAATTATGTGGACCCTTTCGGAAATGTTGAAGCCCCTAGAGTGCCATTAACCATGATCTACGGAGGCTCTTGTCGGAATTAGACAAAAAGTAAAATTATAGTGGTGTGCTGGTGCCATTCTAGTTAAAAGTCTGTCATCTTTGCCATTATAAACCTCTATTTCTTACGCTTTATAACTCAACCGAGAAAATTTGCCTTGCAGTCAATAGAGTAGCTGAGAAAGTGTCAGTCTTCCAAAGGTATTTTTTAGCCTGGTAGATACCAAGTAAAATCTATAAAATCTATATGCTATTATATAAAGGATTGTGTGTGTGTGTGTGTGTGTGTGTGTGTGTGTGTGTGTGCATAGAAGGGATGTGATTTTGTCTTAAAGGATTTGCTTTGAATCAGAAGGAAAAACATGAATATTTTTAAAAGCATGAAAGTTTAGAAAGCAAAGTAGAAAGGGTAGAGAGAAAAAATATAATCTAACCAAGTAGGAGTTACAGCTGTATCATCATGATCACTTTTCTCCTCTTGCCTTTTACTCAACGGTCCTTATCCCTGGTCTTTGATGATCCAATTATGATGACTACCTTTTCCAAACTTCACACTGTTATTTAGGCTAGTAAAACAGAGAAGTGGATCCTCAGTTGACTACATTCTGAGTGGTAATGAATTTCCCACAAGGTCTACAAAACAGAAAATAGTTTTTTACTGCTTTATTTATGTGGTAATGACCACCTCCCATCCCCACCATTTTTAAGAGAGTCTATTGGTTGAGAATTTGTTGTCTACAATTCTTGAGCCCTGAAAGCACTCAAATAAGTTTTACAATGGATCAGCTACTTATTAAATAGGTTTTCCACTGCAGAGTCTCTGAGAAATCAGGAATAATGGCTGTGAGTTATGAGGGCCTACTTTGTGTAAGCTGCTTGCTAAGCACTTTATAATTTCATTGTCATAATAACTTTGCAAGCTTAGTATTTTCATTCTCATTTGATTCAAGAAGAACTAAGGCTTAGAGAGATTAAGTAACTAGTCCAGGGCTACACAGCTGCAAAGTACATGACTGAGGACTAGAATCAGGTTTTCTGTGGCTCCCACCCTGCACCCTCCACAATAATCTGGAGCCAAAATTCAATCCCCTTGGGAAGGAAGGAAAGCAATGTTTATTGATCGCCCACTATATGCCAAGCCACTCTGAAGTATAATAGTAAATTTAATCCTTACAATAAGCTATAAATTAGATAGCATCATCTTCAACTAAGAACTAAACTAAGGCTCAGAGTGATTAATCAGGGTCATTAAACAGCTATAGGGTCGCTATGAGTCGGAATCGACTCCACGGCACTGGGTTTGTTTGTTTGTTTTTTGGTTTTTAAATAGTTTACCTGAGGCACCCAGTTGTAGAGTTAACCTTGGGTATGTCTAACTGCGAAGCCAATGCTCTTTTCACTATAACACTGGACTTTGATTTCTTAAAGGTAATGCTCTAATCACTAAAGAAGAGTGATTACAGGATTAATTAAGTCATGTATTCTTTACATTTATTTCATAAATAATTATAGTCTATATATCAAGCACTGTGCTGGGCACTGACTTATTCCTAGGATGCTTGCTAGTTGGTTATTTACAATTTCATTTTTTACTCCATTATGCTTTTCTCTTTTCACTGCTAGCTTCTCTTTCAACTACCATACATCAATATTACACAAAGAGTGAATCACAATACTCTGTGAAACAAAGGGTCCTAGGACCAAATAAGTTTGGGAAATGCTGCATGGTATGCCACATTCTTAGAGATTGATAATGACTATTAGCATGCTAAAAGCTTTGAGCAATCTTGCAGGAATGAACCCTGTTTAAAAGAAAGATAAACCTGTATACCTATTTTTTTTCCCATGTAATGCCAATTAGCATCCCAGCAAATTAGTGATCCAGGCAGCATGCTTCAAGAAATGCTGGACTAGCTCATTAAATGGTACTGCTTATCCCAGAACTAAAATGCATGCAGAAAGCTTTGCAGCAATAGCTAACACACTTTTTTAAATAATGTAATTATTCAGGTATTTACAACGTTATCACTATATAATGCCAAACAAGCCAATGAAAGAGAAATCAAATACGGAGTTTGATTAATTCTATACATCTTAGGTTTTGTGTAGCTGTTGTTTTTCTTGACAAATTCATAGATTACTTCGAAGAGGACATATTTTAATAACTTTTTATATTTACTGTATTTTTTAAGATACTGAATAAACAGGCATACTACATTTAACATTATTTCATTTATTATTTCTCTCCACCTGCTTCCAAAAATTATGTGAAATGGCTCTTAGGACAATTATATTCTTCATCTTTTACAATTCAAAATCAATGTATCAGATACTTATCTTAACTCAAGGCTTAAAAAGCGAACTCATACAACAAACCTAGTGAGAAATGGTTTGGTAGATCCAGGCGAATCACTTTCCACAGCTGCCTTCCAAAATAACTAAAAACAATTATAATTGATTGAATGAAATGAAATAATTATTCTGCATCTAAATTAGACCAAAATCTGAACTGTGTACACAATACAAACATAGCTAAATCAGTGTTCTTGATAGAGGAGATAGAAAATGTGGGTAACCAAGTTGCTATTAAGAACACTTAACTGTGCTCATGAGGAACCTGTACATAGACCAAGAGGCAGTCATTCCAACAGAACAAGGGGATACTAAGTGGTTTAAAATCATGAAAGGTGTGTGTCAGGGTTGTATCTTTTCACTACACTTATTCGATCTGTATGCTGAGCAAATGAGAGAAGCTGGACTATATGAAAAAGAACTCAGCATCAGGATTTGGAGGAAGACTCACTGACGACCCGCATTATGCAGATGACACAGCCTTGCTCGTTGAAAGTGAAGAGGACTTGAAGCATTTATGGATGAAGATCAAAGACTGCAGCCTTCAGAATGGATTACACCTCAACATAAAGAAAACAAAAACCCTCACAACTGGACCAATAAGTAACATCATGATAAAAAGAAAAAAGATTGAAGTCAAGGATTTCATTTTACTTGGATCCAGAGTCAACGCCCACTGAAGCTGCAGTCAAGAAATCAAAGGACATATTCCTTTGGGCAAATCTCTTCAAAAGTCCTCTTTAAAGTGTTAAAAAGCAAAGATGTCACCCTGAGGACTAAGGTGCTCCGACCCAAGCCATGATTTCTCAATTGCCTCATATGCATGTGAAGGCTCGACAATGAATAAGGAAGACCAAAGAATTGATGCCTTTGAATTACGTTGTTGACGAAGAATATTGAATATACCATGGACTGCTGGAAGAACAAACAAATCTATCTTGGAAGAAGTACAGCCAGAATGCTCCTTAGATGCAAGGATGGCGAGACTTCATCTCACGTACTTTGGACATGTTATCAGGAGGGACAAGTCCCTGGAGAAAGGCCTCATGCTTGGTAGAGGGTTAGTGAAAAAGAGGAGGGCCCTCAATGAAATGGATTGACACAGTGGCTGCAGCAATGAGCTCAAGTACAACAAAGATTGTTAGGGTGATGCAGGACCAGGCAGTGTTTCATTCTGTTGTACACAGAGTTACTATGATTCAGAACCGACTCGACGGCACCTAACAACAACAGCCAAGTTCCTTGATGGTAGGCTGACTTAGCTAATGTTTTCACATTTCAAATGTTCATATTGGTTGTTGTTGTTGTTGTTATGTGACATCAATGTATTGGTTACATGAAATCAATGTGTATTGGAATATGAAAACACTGAAAATGTATATTATTCTGTATAATATTATACAGAATATGTATATATATAGCATTCAGACCTAGATGTCACTTAATATTATCCCTTGTTCTATACTAGGAAAGGAAACAAAACCTTTATCTTATAATTCAGGCCTCAAAGGAATCTAGTGTTCTTTTGTTAATTTGTTTTGTTTTTGTATACATCTGACCTTGTAAATGTAGACCAGATTAGTAGTTGAGGAGTATTTTTGATATCTGCTCTTCTTTCACCTTGCAGTACATGAGGTTATTCCAATGAGAACAAGTAAAGGCCATACTGCCAGAATCCAACTTCTGTCCGCAGAAGGCCAAGACGTCATCTTTAAATTAAGGCAGTAAAAAGAATGACTGCATTTAGCTTAATCTGGAAAATTACATACACCATCTGGGATGTGTAAAGCTTTTAGTCATTTAAACTTCAGGTTGAACAAGATTACAAGCAGCATAACTAGTTGTTGTTTTTATTTTCTGAGGAAATTCATAGAGCATTTATTTAAATAAGACTAGCAAAGTTATTCATGATCAAGGAAACTTCTCATTTAAAACTTTTGACTTTGTGAAGCTTTTCAGGGCGCCTTCAAAATGCATAACTACTATAATATTCTGTGTTTTAAGTAAGTGAGATATGCAGCTCATCCAACAAACTAAGGTAGAACTTTTAAAAAACAAAAAAAGATTTGCATGGAGAGTGCACTATTACCCTACAACTGAATTGTACATGGTAAAGTGATCTAGTCATCTAATATTTCAAAAAAAATAATATAATGAGGTTGGGGAAGGGAGCTAACACTTGATTTGGAGTTCAACCAGAAGGTAAGGAAGGGGGTATAAGTGGTTATAAGTGGCTGGAAACAACTGGCTACTTATGAGCCAAGAGAGTAAATTAGTAGAAATAGCAATTAGTAGGTAGAAATTTTGTCAGGAGGAGCTATACAAAAGCGAACACAGACACCTGGGGGAGTTAACAATGATGAGAGCCTGGGAGGGGTTGCATGTTGATTGTTAACTGGATCCCTGCCAGCTCCTACCACCCACCTTCAACTTCACCTTCAGGCTCTGCAATTTCTTAAGTTTCTCTTGGAAGCACAGCTGCTCCAAAGAGAGCCTGAGATGCTATAGGAGGTCATGATTCCGATTCATAGTGAGACCCTATAGGACAGAGTAGAACTGCCCCATGGGGTTTCCTAGGCTGAAATTTCTAAGGGAGCAGATCGCCCACTAGGTCTTTTCTTCTACAGAGTAGCTGGTGGGTTCAAACTGCTGACCTTTCGGTTAGAAGCCAAGTGCCTAACTATTGTACCAGTAAGGCTCAGGAATTATTATCCTGTTCTAGAGACCAGGTAAATGTATACTCGGGCCACGTTTTACACTGAGGAGGTAGTACATCTTAGAGTGTCACATGCCTGGGATCTAGGCCCATTTTTGTCTCTTTTTGCAGTCGTGAACAGCTTTCCAAAAAAAAAAAAAAACTTCTCTGAAACTCAGTTTTGTCATCTGCAAAATGGAGATAGATAATAAAGCCTACCTCAGGGTAATCAGGAGTAAAGATGATGATATATGTTACACACTAATATAGCAGGGGGTTCATAGTAAGTGATCATTACATGATAGATTATGCCCAGAAAAATAGTATATTTTATGTCTACCAAAACATATAGGTACAATATTGTTTCTAAGGTGAATTCCATAAAATATACAAATCTCAGTAGAGAATCTATATAGTAGATCTATTCATCATATTTATATAGAAAATTACAGATTATAAATCTTCAAGGGATTTTTAAAAATTTTAGCATTGACTCAGTATGTTTTCTTAATGTGGTTCCTCTAGTCCTGTTGAGAAACAGAGTAGCATAGTGATTAAAAAGATGGCCCGGAGTCAGTCTGTTTGTTCAATCCAGGATCTACCACTTAGTAGCTAGCTGAGTTTGGACAATTATTTAGCCTTTAGGCTCTTCGATTTCCTTATCTATACAAATGAGGATATTATTATTACTATTAAATAATACATGTAAGGTGCCCAGCTGAAAGTACTCAATAAATAAAAAAAAATAGCTATTATTATTCACTCGAAATAGGCCATCTGTACTAATTTTTTTCTTGCTTCCATAACAAATTGCCACAAGCTTAGTAGCTTAATACAATAAAAAATTATTTATCACCCTACAGTTCCGTATGTCGTAAGTCTAACAAAGGTCTCACTGGAGCATAATCAAAGCGTTGGCAGAGCTGTGCTCATTTCTGGAGGCTCTAGGGGAGAATCCGCTTCCAAGTTCATTCAGGGTGTTGGCAGAATTCAGTTCCCTGTGGTTATAGAACTGAGGACCCTGTTTTCTTGCTGGCTCCCAGCTCCCAGACACCACCCCCTTTCCTTGAATTGTGGCATGTTTTCTCCATCTTCAAAGTTAGCAAAGGCAGGTTGAGTCCCTCTCGTGCTTTGTACCTCTTCTGCCTCTTCTTCAGTGAGTCTTTCTGATTGACTTGCATCTCTCTTCCACTTTTAAGGTCCCATGTAATTACACTGGTCCCACCTGGATAATCCAGGTCAATCTCCCTATTTTTAAGGTCCTTAATCTTAATTCTATATGCAAAATTCCTCTTGCCATGTAACATAGCCATAAGTCCAGGGATGAGGATTTGGGGATGCCATTTTCTGCCTACCACACCAGACTACCTCTTCCAGTTTTCTCTGAAACCTGTAACTGTAATATCCAATTCAGAATTTTATGCAGTCAGTTCTTGAAAAAAAAAAACTTTTTGGTTTTTGTTTAAAAAAAAGTACACGTGTAACTCAGTTTGTTAAGACAGTTAAAAGGAGTTGATTCTTCAGAAGAATCATATAGTGCAACTTTATCTAAATAACCAGAGTGCAACATAAAGAAAACAAAAAATCCTCACAACTGGACTGATAAGTAACATCATGGTAAATGGAGAAAAGGTTAAAGTTGTCAAAGATTTCATTTTTCTTGGCTCCACATTCAGTGCCCAAGGAAACAGCAACCAAGAAATCAAAAGAGATATTGCATGGGCAAATCTGCTGCAAAAGACCTCTTTAAAATGTTAAAGATGTCACCTTGAGGACTAAGGTGCACCCAACACAAGCCATAGTTTGTCAATTGCCTCATATGCATGAGAACGCTACACAATGAGTAAAGAAGACCAAAGAAGTATTGATTCCTTTGAATTATGGTGTTGGCGACTTATCAGGAAGGGACGGTCCCTGGAAAGGGCATCATGCTTGGTAAAGTAGAGGATCGGTGAAAAGGAGGAAGACACTCAATGAGATGGATTGGCACAGTGGCTGCATCAATGGGCTCAAGCATAACAACGATTGTGGGGATAGCACAGGACCAGGCAGTGTTTCGTTTTGTTGTACATAAGGTCGCCACGAATTGGAGCTGACTCAATGGCACCTAACAATAACATCAACATTGACACACTGAGAGGATTCTTTTCCTTAAATTTATATCTCCTCTCAAAAACTTATCATATAATGAAGGAATGTCTATAAACCTACTATTAATTGGGGAGGTAAATCCAGTGTAACTAAAATAAAAGTAATCAGTTTCCTAACATTGTCAGCCAATGATTCTCTATGTTTATAGTTGTAATACACAGCTTATTCCATCTCTTTACTAGTTAATTTTCTACCTAGTTCTGCAAATCATTGATTGAATATTGTAGGCATAACTCTTACAAATGTGTTTAAGATGAACTTAGAAGAAATGTAAAAGGTTTTGCACATGAATAATTAATTTAATAACCAATTCTATTCTAACATCTAGAGAGTAGCTATCATCTGTCAAGCATTTCTCTACATGCTGGAAATTTAACAACACAACAGATAAGGCATGCTCTTTTTCCTCTGGGAGTTTCCGCAATATGAGAGAAAGATGAATAAACAGATCATTTGGGTTCAATGTATTATGGCTGTCAATAGAGGTAGGCACTACGAACAGTAAGAACACAGCGGGCTAATCTAGCTTCTGGGTTGTAGATCAGGAAATTCTAAATGACAGAGGTGAAATATAGACTGTTATAAATAGTAGTTAGGTTTTTATGTTGGCAGTTTATATAACTAAAGTACAATACCACTAGTGTTAGTTCAGCCATGCCTAACTATATTTGTATTCAAAATTTGGATAGTACATACACAATGCATGTATTAGAGAAGGAATAGTCAGTGGTTTGATTTATTATTCCCCATTACTCGAAAGAAAGAGGACTAGCACACATGCAAACAACATTAATCTTCTATCTACTGAGGAATAACATTGCTAAATTACTGAAGATATATATAAAATTAAACTTCTGTATTTCAGGGACTCAGGGAGAAAAAACATGCACACATTTCAATGGCACATATTGAGAAAAACCACAAGAACTGTGCTTCATAAAACTGAACTGTCATTTCAAAATGTAATGTTAATGGAATAAACTTAACTGAGTTAGCTCAAGAGATTAACAAGTAAGGTTTTATCAGCAAGTCCTTGATTGATGGACAGAGTTGTTAAATTTTATTGGCAGTAACACATTATGCTTTCTGCAGCAGCACTTTTATTTTAAACTGCTTTGTTACAGTAACCCAACACAGTAGTTTGTTTGAAATACGTATTTTTTACTATTGTTGTATTCCAAAAGGTTAAAACTCTTTTACTGTTAATATCTCCATTAGTTAAAATTAAAAAAAAAAAAAAGGTAGCTGTAGGATGAGAGAGGAAAAACGTTTTTAAATGGAGCATAGAGTCTTGGGCAATAATTTTATCAAATCATAATTTCAAGAGTGCATTCATTGGCTCAATGTAGTCATTTTTTGGCCAGGTTAATGTCTTGAAATTATTCTTACAAAAGTGACTGTATAAATTTCCATTCCATTTCAATACTTTACATGAATATGAAAGCCTAATGCAAAGCTTTACTGATAGAAAACCGTAGTACTCTGCATATTACAGGGATTAAAACAAATTTGGCTGAAGGTTTTCTAGCATTAATTTTAAATATTTTTTGTGAATGTTATCTATAAAAGCATACTTTCCAAATCCCTCCTGGGTGATTATCAATGAATTGTTTAAAATTTCTATTGTACTCTCCTTTCAGATCAGCTAATATTCCATCCTGTATTTCTTAGCCTGAGCCACTGGGCTAATATCACATTATAATTCATTTAACTATCCTTGGCACATTTAAAGCCTCACTTTCACAACAGATCAATGGAGCTTATGTGAAGACCAAGTGAAATTGTGGTAATAAATGAACCGTGCGGTACAATTACCTGGTAGTAGAACCAGTTATGAATGCTAGAAAGGATAGGTAGGTAATAGGGCTTCAAACCTGTTCTATCCCCTGCTGAGAATTTGCATTTCCACTGGAGATATACTGAATCAGAATCAACATTTTAACAAGATCCTAAGGTGAGTCTTACCTATACATAATTTTAAAAAATTTTATTATTTTATTGTACTTTAGATGAAGATTTACCGAACAAACTAGTTTCTCATTAAACAGTTAGTACACATATTGTTTTATGACATTGGTTAACAATCCCATGACATGTCAACACTCTCCCTTCTCAACCTTGGGTTCCCTATAACTAGCTTTCCTGTTTCCTCCTGCCTTCTAGTCCTAGCCCCTGGGCTGGTGTGCCCCTTTAGCCTTGTTGTTTTATGGGCCTGTCCAACCTTTGCCTGAAGTTTGAACTTCAGGAACAACTTCATTACTAAGCTGAAAGGGTATCCAGGGTCCATACTCTCAGGGTTTCTCCAGTCTCTGTCAGGCCAGCAAGTCTGCTCTTTCTTTTTGAGTTAGAATTTTGTTCTATATTTTTCTCTAGCTCAGTCTGGGACCCTCTATCGTGATCCTTGTCAGAGCAGTCAGTGGTGGTAGCCAGGCACTATCTAGCTGTACCGGACTCAGTCTGGTGGAGGCCATAGTAGATGTGGTCCATTAGTCCTTTGGACTAATCTTTCCCTTGTATCTTCAGTTTTCTTCATTCTTCCTTGCTCCCAAGGGGGTGAGATCAGTGGAGTATCTTAGATGGCCGCTCACAAGCTTTTAAGACCTCAGGTGCTACTCACCAAAGTAGAATGTAGAACATTTTCTTTATAAACTGTTATGCCAGTTGAGCTAGATGTTCCCCGAGACCATGGTCCTCACAGCCCTCAGCCCAGCAATTCAGACCCTCAGGGAGTTTGTATGTGTCTATGGAGTTTCCATGACCTTGCCTTGTACAGGTTGTGCTGGCTTCCTCAGTACTGTGTACTGTCTTACCCATCACCAATGTTACTACTTATCTATTGTCTATTTAGCATTTTTTTATCCCCACTCCTCCCCTCTTTCGTAACCACCAAAGATTGCTTTTGTGTGTAAACCTTCTCATGAGTTTTTACAGTAACGGTCTCATACAATATTTGTCCTTTTGTGATTGATTTATTTTACCCCGCATAATGCCCTCCAGATTCATCCATGTTATGAGATGCTTCACGGATTCATCCTTGTTCTTTATCATTGCATAATACTCCCTTGTGTGTATGTACCGCAGTTTGATTATCCTTTCCTCTGTTAACGGGCATCTGGATTGTTTCCACCTTTATGCTATTGTGAACAATGCTGCAATGAACACGGGTGTGCATATGTCTATTTGTGCGATGACTCTTATGTCTCTAGGACATATTCCTAAGAGTGGTATTGCTGGATCATATGATATTTCTAGTTTTCTAAGGAAGTGCCATATCATTTTCCAAAATGGCTTAATCATTTTGCATTCCCACCAGCAGTACACAAGAGTTCCAATTTCCTCGCAGCCTCTCCAACATTTGTTATTTCCTGTTTTTTTCATTCATGCAGTAATGCCAGGGTGAGATGGTATCTCGTTGTGGTTTTGATTTACATTTCTCTAATGGATGGTGGTGTAGTGCTTAAGTGCTATGGCTGCTAACCAAGAGGTCAGCTTCTTGGATGGTCAGCTTTTTATCTATCATGTTGTTAAGGAAGTTTTCTGTCAGCAATTCTTCAATGATCTTCTTTGTGTTTTCCATTTTCTTGCCCTATTCTGGAACTCTGATTACTTGTAAGTTTTTGCTTTTGATTGTATCCCACATAATTCTCAGGGTTTCTTCATTTTTTTTCATTCTTTTTTTCTGATTTTTCCTCAGAGTTGTATCCAAGTGTTTGTCTTCAATTTCACTGATCCTGTCTTTCATCATTTCAAACCTGCTCCTCAGCCCTTATACGATACTGTCCATTTCTGAAATCTTGTTGTTTATCTTTAGGGTTTCTAATCATTGTTTTTGTATGATTTCTAGTTGTGAATTTATTTTGGCGTTTTGTTCCTGTATTATTTTCCTGAATTCTTCCATTTTTTTTTGGTCTGTATTTTCCATGAATTTGTCTGCCTTTTTCATGAATTTGTCTATTTTTTCCTCATTTTTGCCTGCTTTTTGCTTCAACTTTTAGATAGCTCTGAATATTAGAGATTTGAATTCCCTAACACGTAGTTCTAGTGCCTTTTCTTCTACTGGAAAGTCATCTGGTATTTTATTTTGGATGCCTATCGGAACCATCTTGTCTTTTTTTTTTTTCTTCAATATGTTTTGATATTGTCTACTGCCTTTGGGACATTCAGTAGTTATTTTCTTCATTTATTGACTGTAGATCTGTTTGTTTCGTCCTCCTTTTCTGTTTTATTTGGTTATGTCTGAGCAGGCAGGCTGTGCATTCTTTGTTGTTTACTTGATGTGGTCATGTACTTTTCACATCCTTGTCCAATGGGCAGGGCTAGTCACTCAGCTGTGGTGCAGCAGGGCAGGCCCAGCTGAAGGTGAGGGGTTGGGATGGGTTGTTTGTGGCATGTACTAGGGCTGACAGGGCAGGGCAGGCCAGGAATCAGTGTTGGGCACGTTCTGGTAGGCTGTGCCTGTGCTGCTGAGGGGTGTGACGCTCACCACGTGGTGCAGGTAGTTAGGAAGAAGGGGCAAGTTGTGATGTGTGGAGCTAATACAGGTATGGGGAAAAGGAGAGAGAAATAGGAGCCAAAAACAAAGAAATTAAAAGTAAGTGCTAAGGTAGCTTGCCATTGGAGTGGAGAGATGAGAAATGGAGAAAAAGAAAAAGGAAAAAGAAAAAAAAATAATAACTAGATAAAAATTTAGAAGAAAGAAAAGAGAAGTCCCCAGTAATCCCACTGCTGCAGCTGTGAAAACTGGGAGGTGGATTCCAGGCTGCACAATATAGCCTGGCTAGATGTCACATAGCACCAGGTATTCAGGAGACAGGAAAAGAAGGTAAGTATGGAGAGTCGAGAACTGAGAAATGAAGAAAGAGAGGAAAAAAGAGAAAAAAAAAAAGAAAACAGAAATGCCCCCAGGGATCCCACCTATGCAGCTGCAGAGATTAGAGGAGTAGGTCCTAAGCCGTGCAGTGCAGCCTGGCTAGAAAGGGCTCCTAAGCTGTGAAAAGAAAACAAATAAGGAAAACAGAACAAAGAAAACAAAGCAAAAAAAAAAAAAAAGCCTCAAGGATCCCACCAGTGGGTTGGGAGAGTGGTTCCCCAGTGGAGAGTTGCTTCACAGCCTTTCAAGAGGAAGCAAAGATGGCATGCGGAGCCAGGTTTTCAAGAGAAAGGAGGGGGAGGTGGTGGGAGGCATGGAAGAAACCAAAAGAAATGGAAAAAAGCAACAGACAAGTGGCACTCATTGTGAGTGGGTTGAATCCTAGAGGCCCAGGGCCGAAGCAGTTGATTTGCCATCTTGGACTACTGTCAGAGATTGGCAGACAGGGAGCATAGAAAAGCAGCTTTACGGAGCTCCCAGCAAGAGACAGAGCCACCTGGTAACCAGTGATACATGCTTTCCCACCTCCCATCCTCTCCCCAGTGCTCTACCTCCAGGCTTCCTGGCTGGCAGTGGTGGCACAGTCGGCCAGGAAGTGCAGCATTGGTGCCACTTGAATTCGCCCCACCCACCTCAGAGATCGGCAGATAGGGAGTGCAGGAAAGCAGCTTTGCGAAGTTCCCAGCAGGAGACAGAGCACCGGGAAACAAGTGACATACGATTTCCTAACTCCCACCCTTCTTCCCCCCCTCCCCCGCAGCCTCCTATGCTTCCTGCTGGGCTGCAGTCTCTTGGCCCTGAGGAAAATGCTTCCATTTGGCTGCTTTGCTTTGGAATGGGCACGCATATAGATACCTTCTAGTAGATTGGCCAGGCAGCTGACTTCCAAATTTCTTGACATAGACAGGTAAGTGCTTCCAGGGTTGCATTCATTTGCTGAAGCATCTCAATTGGTATTCTGTTGATTCCTTGAGCCTTTCTTTTCACCACTGCCTTCAGTACAGCTTGAATGTCTTCATTCAGTACTGGCAGTTCTTAATAATATGCTACCTCTTGAATTGTTTGGACCAATGATTTTTGGGACAGTAACTCTGTATATTCCTTCCATCTTCTTTTGATGCTTTCTGCACCATTCAATTTTTTTTACCCATAGAATCCTTCAGTATTGCAACTCAAGGCTTGAGTTTTCTCTTCAGTTCTTTGAGTTTGAGAAATGCCGATCTTATTCTTCCCTTTTGGGTTTCCAATTCTATGTCTTTGCACATTTCATCACAATACTTTATCTTGTCTTCTCAAGCCACCCTTTGAAGTTATAATAGCATTATAACAGAGGGATAAGCCACATTCTGACAATATAGAGAACATAAAATTATATTGGGTGATTGACCAATATAGTAGGGACACATGAGTTTGGAGAGATAAATTGAGCCATACTGACAAAAAAAAAAAAAAACAACAACAACAACGACCTTGTTAATTGCACCAAAGGGTCTAAAATTTATATTGTAGGAAATAAGTATCTGCACTGAATGTGTCAGATAGGGTCTGTTACTAAAGAATGCTAATGTGACCCAAAACTACAATGCTCACAAATGTGTGGTTTATTGCAGAACATTGTTGTTGTCGTTAGGTGCTGTTGAGTCAGTTGACACCTAACGACTCTATAGGACAGAGCAAAACTGCCCCACAGGTTTTCCAAGGAGCAGCTGGTGGATTTGAACTGATGACCTTTTGCTTAGCAGCCATAGCACTTAACCACTGGGCCACCAGGGCTCCAATGACACAATACAGCAATCACATTATTAAAGTTAATAAATGAATCACCGCCAAAGGATGCTTCATAGCATTGGGTCTGGAAAAGCTAGATTCGAGTTTCAATTGTTCTCCCTTTTAAGTCACATTCTTGCTATGTAATCTGCCCCAATGATAGTGCCCCCTGGGGGACTCACTGAAACCAGGTGCAAGTCATTAATCTCAGTATTAACAATCAACAATGCTGAAAAACAGGACAGACCTCCATGAAACACCTTGGATCCATGGTTGCAAAGAAATGCTTGCTTTGACCATAAATCAGTGCCAAGCAGGTACATTTTTTATTTTAGTAAAAGAGTTTGGGTCAATAGTGAGCTTACTGGAATTAACCCTCACAGCACAATTTTGGGCATTGGATCAAAAAATAATCACAGTGGATATACTTTGACTATACATTGAATTTTCAATTAAAATACGAAGGTGAAAGCGATGAAAACAATCAAAATGCCAATTTAAAATTTAATTATTTCAACATTTTAGAATGGAAACACGTCATTAACACAATTAAAAGAAATACGTAAATTCCTTTTTAATAGTAAGGTGGAAAAGGATGGCTTCTCCATCTCATGACCCTACTCTCTTCTGTATTCTCGTTGCTGTTAGAATAAATCTAAACGTTCTTAATATGAGTTTAAAGACCCACCATAGTCTGACCCTAACTTGCATATACCAGTCTTGTTGTACCCCATTAACCTTTTTATAACTTTTTCTTGCCTAATAGCTCTGATTAGAGCTCCCAGTACAATACTGAAAAAAAAAATGGCAAGAGTAGAAATCTTTGTTTTATTCTTGATTGTATGAGGACCACATTCTGTTTTTCACATCAAGTATGATGTTAGCTGTGGGTTTTTCATAGATGTTCTTTATTACGTTGAGGAAACTTCCTTCTAATCCTAACTTGTTGAGTTTTTTTTTTTAATCATGAAGGGGTGTTGGATTGTGTCAAGTGCTCTTTCTCCATCAATTGAGATGATCGTGTGATATTTGTCCTTCATTCTAATAATATGGCATTTGCATTGATTTTCACATTTTGAGCCAAACTTTCATTCTCCTGGAATAAATTCCACTTGATCATGGTGTATAATCCCATTTATATGTTACTGGATTCAGTTTGATAGTAATTTGTTGAGGATTTGTGCAGATATATTCATAAAAGATATTGGTCTGTAGCTTTCTTTCTTGTGATGTCTTTCTTTGGTTTTGGTATTAGGATAAAACTTCTCATAGAATGAGTTGGGAAGTATATCTTCCTCTTCTATTTTAATTTTTTTTTGAGGGGGGAGAATTTGTGAAGGATTGATGTTAATTCTTCTCTAAATGGCTGGTAGAATTTACCAGTGAACCCATATGGGCCTGGGCTTTTCCAGGAGTTTCTTTTGATTACCATATTTTACACAAATAACATGCACCTTCTATGTTTGTTTGCCAAAGGCTCCCTTGTCCTGTGAGGTATTTTTATAAGCGCTGCTATGTTAATTTTTTACATGTTACTGTAAAAAAATTAACATAGCATGCTTACAAAAATACCTTGCAGGAGGAGGCAACAGTTGGCAAACAAACGTAGAAGGTAAGCGTTACTTGAGTAAAATACAGTACTAATTTTATCTCTTGTTATAGATCTATTCATATTTTCTATTTTCTCTTGTCAGTTTCAGTAGCTTGTATCTTTGAAAGAACACGTCCATTTCATCTAGGTTATCTACTTGGACAGCATTTAATTGTTCAGAGTATCCCCTTTTAATAAGTATATATTTATTTTTCTAAGGTCTGTAAAGAAGTTCTCTTTTTCATGCCTGATTTTAGTAATTAGGGTCTTCCCCCTTTTTTGGTCATTGTAGCTACATGCTTGTCAATTTTTTTTTAAATTTCTTCAAAGAACCAGTTTTGTTTTCATTAAGATTCTCTATTTTCCTATTTTTTTATTTCATTGATTTCAGGTATAATGTTTATTACTTCCTTCCTTCTTCCCACTTGGTTTTAATTTTCTCTTTTGTTTTTAGTTTCTTAAGATGGACACTTAAATCTATTGAATTGAGATATCTCATCTTCCCAACATTGGTGTTTACAGTTATACATTTTCCTCTAATCATAGCCTTTGCTGAATCTCCTAAGTTTTGGTATGCTGTGTTTTCATTTTTATTCATCTCAAAGTATTTTCCATTTATCTTGTGATTTCTTCTATCCTTTGGTTACTCAGAAGTTTGTTGTTTAATTTCAACATATTTGTGAATTCCCAAATTTCCCTTTGTTACTGAATTTAATTCCATTTTGCTGTGTTTAGAGAACATGGTCTGTATGATCTTATTCTTTTTAATTTATTGAGGCTTATTTTATGACCTAAAATATGGTCTATCTACGACAATGTCCCATGTGCATTTGAAAAGAAAGTGTGCTCTGCTGTGGTTAGGTGGAGTGTTCTGTCAATGTCTATTAGGTCTAGTTTGTGATTAAGGTTGTGTGTCAACTTGACTGGGCCACGATTCTCAGTGGTTTGGCAGTCATATGATGTGATCACATCCATGACGAGATTTCATATAATGTGATCACTTCCATGATGGGATCTGCTGTGAGTAGCTAATCAGTTGAAAGGGAGTTTCCTTGGGCTTGTGGCCTCCATTGGATATAAGTGGATATTCTGGGAAGGCTCGCTCAGGGTCCTGCAGCTAGCTCCTGTTCGTCTGACTTCTGGTTCTTGGGACTTGAGCTAGCAACTTACCTGTGGCATTCATCGATCTTCGCAGCCTGTAAGCAAGTGCCCTGCTCTCTGACCTGCTGATTTTGGGTTCACCAGCCCCTGCGGCTACATGAATCAGGAGAAACCTCTATCCTGACTCACGGACTTGAGATGTTCCAGCCTTTACAGCCAAGTGAGCCATTTCCTTGAGGTATATATATACACTTTACTGGTTTTATTTCTCTACAGGACACAGCCCAAGACAGTAGAGTTCTTGATCTCTGGCTTGTTGTTCTGTCACTGAAAATGAATTGTTAAAGTCTCTATTATTGTTGAGTATTCTATTTCTACCTTCTAAAAAAAATTTTTTTTTTTTTTATTGTGTCAGTTTGTGCTTCATGTATTTTGGGCTTCTGTTGTTAGGTCTATTTAAGTTTATATTGTTTTGTCTCCAGATGGATTGACCATTTTGTCATTATGAAATGCTCTTGTCTCTAGCAGTAATTTTTGCCATAAAGTTTATTTTGTCTGATATTTGTATAGCCACCTATCTCTTTGAGTTACAGTTTGCATAGTATTTTTTTTACATCTTTTCACTTTCAAACTATTTGTGTCTTTGAATTTAAACTATGTCTTTTTTAGTCAGCATATAGTTGGATCATTTTTTTTCCCATTTTTCCAATGTTTGCCTTTTATTTTTAGTGTTTAGTCCATTTGCATTTAAAGTAATTATTGATAAAGTCAGATATACATCTGGCATTTTGTTATTTGCTTTCTGTATGGTTTATGTCTTCTTGTGGCTATATTCCTCCATTACTGACTTCTTTTTTGTTAAATATATATTATCCGAAGGAGCCCTGGTGGTGCAATGGTTAAAGCACTCAGCTGTTAACTGAAAGGTCAGCAGTTCGAACCCACCTGCTGTTCATGGGACAAAGAAGTGGCAGTCCGCTTCTGTAAAGATTACAGCCTTGGAAACCCTATGGAGCAGTTCTACTTTGTCCAATAGGGTCACTATAAGTTGGAATCAACTCGATGACAACGGGTTTGGTTTTTGGTATATTTTATCTAGTGTAACATTATAGCTCCTGTATTGTTTATTTTGGAAAACGTGGTGGCGTAGTGGTTAGGTGCTATGGCTGCTAACCAAGAAGTCAGCAGTTCAAATCCACCAGGTGCTCCTTGGAAACTCTATGGGCCAGTTCTACTCTGTTCTATAGGATTACTATGAGTCGGAGTTGACTCCATGGCAGTGAGTTTGGTTTTGGTTTATTGTTTATTTTACCATATTTTGGGAGTTACTTTCTCAGTGATTTCCCTGGGGATTAAAATTAACGTCTGTCATAGATTGAATTGTGTCCCACCAAAATATCTGTCAATGTGGCTAGGTCACAATTCCCAGTATTGTATGATTGTCTTCCATTTTGTCATCTGATGTCATTTCCCCATGTGTTGTAAATCCTATCACTATGATGTAATGAGATGGATTAGTGGCAGTTATATTGATGAGACCTATAAGATTAGATAGTGTCTTAAGCCAATCTCTTTTGAGATATAAAAGAGAGGAATAAGCAGAGAGACATGGAGACTTCATACCACCAAGAAAGCAGTGCCAGGAGCAGAGTGCATCCTTTGGACCTGAGGTTGCTGCACTGAGATGCTCTCAGACCAAGGGGAGACTAATGACAAGGACCTTCCTCCTGAGCCTACAAACAAAGAAAGCTTTCCCTTGGAGCTGATGTCCTGAATTTGGACCTGTAGCCTACTAGACAGTGAGAGAAAAATTTCTCTTTGTTAAAGCCAGCCACTTGTGGTATTTCTGTTATAGCAGCATTCGATGACTAAGACAACATCTTAAATGAAAACAATCTAATTTGGACTAATACAAATTTAATTTAAATAGTATACAAAACTATTGCTCCAAAATAGCTCCATTCTACCCCTATTTTGTGTGATTATTGTCATGCAAACTATTTATATCTTTATATTATAAGTCCATCAACACAGATTTACAATTATACCTAGTATATGTCCCAAAATATAACTGTGTAGTTACCTTTTCCAGTTTCTTTATTTCTTTGTGTGGATTAAAGTTATGGTCCGCAACCCTTTCATTTATCCCTGAAGGACTCCTTTAGTATTTATGGAAAAGCAAATGTGCTAGTGACAAATTTTCTCAGCCTTTGTTTATCTGGGAATGTCTTAATTCCTCTTTTGTTTTTTGAAGGATAATTTTGCTGGATATAAAATTTGTGGGTGACAATCTTTCTGCACATTGAATATGTCACCTCACTGCCTTCTGGACACTAAACCATTTCTGTTGAGAAGTCAGCTGTTATTTTTATTGAAAATCTTTTACACATGATAGTTGCTTTCCTCTTGCTATTTTAAAGATTGTATCTGTGTCTTCAACAGTTTGATTATGATGTGTCATGTGTGTATCTCTTTGAGTTTATCCTACTTGCTCTTCTTGGATGTGAAGATTTTTTTCATCAAATTTGGGAAGTTTTCTTCCATTATATATTCAAATATTCATTATACCTTGTCCTCTCTCTCATCTACTTATTGGACTGACATTATGCCCATGTATGTATGATTGATGGTGTCCTACAGGTCTCATAAGCTCTGTTCATTTTTCTTCATTCTGCTATCTTTCCTTCCTCAGACAAGATAATCTCATTTGACCTATATCAAGTCTACTGATTCTTTCTTTTGCCTGTTCAAACCTGCTGTTTTTTCCCTTCTAGAGAATTTTTTATTTCAGTTATTGTATTTTCAACTTCATAATTTTTACTTCTTTTCTATGCTTTGTATCTCTTTATTGACATACTTTTTTTGATTAGACATCAAACTCATAAAATCCTTCATTTATTTAGACATTGTTTTCTTTAGTTTATTAACATATTTGTAAAAAGTGATTTAAAGTATTTAGCTATTAAGTCCAACATTTGTGCTTCTGTGCTTTCCCAGAGACAGTTTCTTTTGACTACTTTTATCCTGTTTATTGGACATACTTTCCAGTTTGCATGTGTCATGATTTTTTCTTTAAAACTGGAAATTGTAAATAGTACAATGTGGAAAATCTAAAAAACAATCCCCCCACAGAGCATGTTTTATTGTTGTTTCTTCTGCTATTTCTCTAGTGACTTCCCTCAAATGATTCTGTAAAGTCTATATTCTCTGTTGTGTGCAGCAACTAAAGTCTCTACAAGGTTAGCTTAATTGTCAGCTAATGACTGGACAGAGATTTCCTTAAATGTTTTGAATCAATAATTCTCCTCTTCTTATCAAATGTCTATATGTGTGTGTCGAGGCATGCCTGCAACACTTTAGGCAGCAAGTTTAAAACTCTGTATTATCCTTCATTTCCTGCTTATATAGGACATCAAGGTAAGCTAGAGATAAAATATTAGGGCCTTCTCAAGCCATTTGTGATGAAAACAACTCAGTACATGCATGGGACTTAGATTCCTAGGATTATATCAGAGCTTCTCAAAATCTCCTATGAAGATCTATTTCCCCAGTTTTTCCTTTAAGTGTTCTGTTCAGCCTCTTTGTTAGCCCCAAAAGGTATTGCTACCTTAGTCAACTTAAATGTTAAACATTTGCTTCTGATTTTTTCCACAAATACACTAGGGACAGGGCTATTAATGTAGAGTGAGCCCTGAGTCAGGTCAAATGAAGGTGAACCCTGAGAATCAGAACGGAGCTTTTTAGGTAGCTTACAAGCAGGTTAAAAAATGACAGTTCTCAGGGGATGGGAATTTTCAGAAGTTCCAAAACTGTTTAGCCTCCTCAGGTAGTTGTTGGGATGCTGTTTTTCACAGCTACTCTCATGGTCAGGCTGTTGGTTTTCAAGCCTATCACAGAGCTAGAGAGAGTAAGACTGGAATAAGGAAAGTTAAAACACAACAAATCTCACTATTCTTATTGAAATTCAGCCATTTTCTTGAATAAATACTCCTTATAATTTTTCACGCTTCTGGTTAATTTACAGAGTTCTGCAAAAGTTGGTTTTGAACATTCTTGCCTTTATGGAGGAGTGAATTTTTTGTAACTAAATACTATCTTGCACGAATTCTTGATAACTATTCATTAAACATGATGGAAGACTCACATTCTGATATAATCAGAAAATACTGAAACTATTAAAAAATCAAATTCAACTTTCACTGTTCATTGCTTTATTCAGGCACATTTCTAAAATATTTGAGTACTATCAATGACTTTCCATGTAATCTTTTATGTGTGTCATGAATGTACTGACAGATTATTGACAAAATCCATGTCAGTGTAAGGAATGTTTAAATCACCATAATACAGATGATAAACTCTATAATTAATCACTATAACCACAAAATAAAATATATGACAGATGAATCAATCGTTCAGGAACATGATGTTCATTATGATAAAGTGTATATTCAGATTCAATAAAGATGCATTTTTTACTTGAACAAAACTTAAAACTTTCTGCTGCTTAACAAATCAGATTAAATAATTATTTCAACTGACAATATTAATACCTTAAAATATATATGCCGATGTTTCTAAACATCCCAATTTTAACTAATACCCTAATAACCATTTGAGTGCCTACAGTGTGCCAAGTGTTATATATAAGTGTGAACATATATGTGTATAGGTATATGTGTACACACACACCCATGCACACACACACACACCCATTCCATTACTGATTATGTTGCATGGAAAGGTTTTTAATCACAGATTAAAATTTTTTAATATCAGACTATTCATATATGTGGATTCTATGGGCAAAATATTGAACAACACACCAAGCATCAAAAGAAGATGGAAGGAATGCACGGAGTCCCTGTACCCAAAAGAACGGGTCGACGTTCAACCATTTCAGGAGGTAGCAAATGATCAAGAATAGATGGTATTGAAAGAAGAAGTCCAAGCTGCGCTGAAGGCATTGGTGAAAAACAAGGCTCCAGGAATTGACAGAATAACAATTGAGATGTTTCAACAAGGGGATGCAGTGCTGGAGGTGCTCATTCATCTATGCCAAGAAATTTGGAAGACAGCTACCTGGCCAACCTACTGGAAGAGATCCACATTTATGGCCATTCCAGAGAAAGGTGATCAAACAGAATGTGGAAATTATCAAACAATATCATTAATATGACACACAAGTAAAAATCTGTGGGAGATAATTTGAAAATGGTTGCAGCAGTATATCGACAGAGAACTGCCAGAAATTCAAGCCAGATTCAGAAGAGGACTTGGAATGAAGGATATCATTGCTGATGTCAGATGGATCTTGGTTGAAAGTAGAGAATACCAGAAAGATGTTCGCCTGTGTTTTATTGACTATGTGGATCATAACAAATTATGGATAACATTGCAAGGAACTGGAATTCCAGAACACTTAATATGCTCCTGTGGAACTTGTACATAGACCAAGAGTCAGTTGTTCAAACAGAACAAGGGGATACTGCTCAGTTTAAAATCAGGAAAGGTGTGCATCAGGGTTACACCATTTCACCATACTTATTCAATCTCTATGCTGAGCAAATAATCCGAGAAGCTGAACTATATGAAGAAGAATGGGGCATCAGGATTGGAGGAAGACTCATTAACAACCTGCAACAAGCAGATGATACCACCTTGCTTGCTGAAAGCGAAGAGGACGGACAGCACTTAAGTTACTGATGAAGGTCAAAAACCACATCCTTCAGTATGGATTACACCTCAACATAAAGAAAACAAAAATCCTTACAACTGGACCAATAAGCAACATCATGATAAACGGTGAAAAGATTGAAGTTGTCAAGGATTTCATCTTCCTTGGATCCACAATCAACACCCATGGAAGCAGGAGTCAAGAAA
This sequence comes from Loxodonta africana, assembly GCF_030014295.1. Lineage (NCBI taxonomy): Eukaryota > Metazoa > Chordata > Mammalia > Proboscidea > Elephantidae > Loxodonta > Loxodonta africana. Next base: position 148,248,290 of record NC_087369.1, read on the forward strand.
TCAAAGGATGCCTTGCATGGGGCAAATGTGCTGCAAAAGACCTCTTTAAAGTGTTGAAAAGCAAAGATGTCACTTGGAGGACTAAGGTGTGCCTGACCCAAGCCATGATATTTTGAATCTTGGACAATGAATAAGGAAGGCCAAGGGAGAATTAATGCCTTTGAATTATGGTGTTGGCGAAGAATATTGAATACATTATGGACTGTCAGAAGAATGAACAAGTGTGTCTTGGTAGAAGGGCAGCCAGAGTGTTCCTTGGAAGTGAGGATGGTGAGACTATGACTCATATATGTTGGATATGTTATCAGGAGCGACTATTCCCCAGAGAAAACATCATGCTTGGTAAGGTAGAGGGTCAGTTAAAAAGAGCAAAACCCTCAATGAGATGGATTGACACAGCAGCTACAACAATGGGCACAAACATAAAAGCAATTGTGAAGATGGCACAGGGTCAGGCAGTGTTTCTCTCTGTTGTACATAGGGTCACTATGAGTCAGAACTGACTCAACGGCATGCATATATATATATATATATATCTCATATGTCTTCTCATATGATGCCGTGAGAAAGACACATCATCTCTTCTGTACTATTCCTGCCAAAAAATGCACAATCTAAATTTTATCATAAGAAAACCTCAGAGAAACACAAATTGAGGGTGTTCTACAAAATATATTATCCGTACTATTCAAAAATATTGAGGACATGAACAAAAAAGTCTGAGAAACTGTTTTTCAGATTAAAGGATACCCAACAAACATGACACTTAAATACAAGGTGTAATCCTAGATTTGATCAATTTGCTGTAAAGAACATTCATTACTTAGGCAACTGACAAAATCTGAATAAGGTCTGTAGATTATATATTACATTAATGTCAATTTCCTGATTTTGAAAACTTTACTATAGGGTCACTCTGAGTCAGAATTGACCCGATGACAACGGGTTTGTTTGTTTGTTTTTGTTACTGTGGTTATGTAAGAGAATGTCCTTGTTGTTAGGGGTTGTTTTAGTTATCTGGTGCTGCTACAACAGAAATACCACGAGTGGATGGCTTTAAAAAAGAGAAATTTATTTCCTCACAGTAAAGTATGCTAAAAGTTCAAATTCAGGGTGTCAGCCCCAGGGGCAGACTTTCTCTCTCTGTTGGCTCTGGAGAAAGGTCCTTCTCATCAATCTTCCCCTGGACTAGGAGTTTTTTTGTGCAGGAATCCCGGGTCCAAAGGATACGTTCTACTCTGGGCACTGCTTTCTGGGTGGTATGAGGTCCCTCTGTCTCTCTGCTCACTTCTTTTATATACCAAAAGAAACCAGCTCAAGACACAATCCAATCCTGTAGATTGAGTCCTGTCTCAACACAACTGCCACCCATCCCCACTCATTAACATCATAGAGGCAGGATTTACAATACATAGGAAAATCACATCAAATGACAAAATGGTGCACAATCACACAACACCGGGAATCATGGCCCAGCCAAATTGATACACACATATTTGGGGGACACAATTCAATCCATAACAGGGGTAATGGGACATCATGTCAGCAACTTACTTTCAAACTGTTCAGAAAAACATTATTTTCATATGCATAGTGTGGTTATGTTCACACAGCAAAATGTTATACAGCAATAAATAAATAAATAAATAAATAAATGATCTACAACTACATAATTAACCTGGATGAAATGTATAAACATAATGTTGTGGGAATATTGCCAGACACAAAAGATTACAAAATGTTAATTACATTTATACAGGTATAAAAGGAGGCAGAATTAATCTATGGAGTTAGAAGTTAGAGTGGTTATCCTTGGAGTGGTAGTAAGTGGAAGGGAGCTTGCAAGAAAGCTTCTGGGTGCTGGGACTCTTTTTCTTTATCTAGATACTAGTTACATAGGCATGTCAGATTTGTGAAAATTACGTGCAGTTTTCTGTATGTATATTATACTTCAATGAGAAAAAGTTAAAAATAAAACTCTAACGTTATTCTCAGTGATATTTTCCAGGAATATCTGCAGGAGAGAAATACAATTAAATTTCTAATTATGAAAATGTAAATAACTAAGTGAGAGGACATTTTGAGTGCAGGGCCATTAACTCTAAAAACATACAGAGTAAGTGGAAATTTTAATCACCAATTAGGTTGTCTTAGAGTTACACTGCTTTTCTATAATTTTTATTATATTCTTTCTCAATCTGGTTAGATCTTGACAAAGTTAAAGAAAAGAGTCCTGGGGTTGTACTGCCACTGAACATTTCCAACTCAAATATTTTCGGCAAATAACATTGATATTCAATTAAAAGATCACAATAAACTGTGAAGATCAAGTTGAATTTCTGCAAAACAAATAAATGACAAAACTTCTTTTGAAATACTTGCAGTTGAAAGAACAAAACGTGGCCTGGATGACAAAATGTTAGGTAGATTAGTAGTTCAATAACCTCACAGATAGTCAACTAGTGGTAGTTTGGAGAGCATTCTAAAGCAGAATAACTTGAGACTCTCTCCTTAACCCTGACTGATCCAACATAGTGAATAAGGACTTGAATGGTGCTCTAAAAGTCCTTATTAAAAATTCAGAAGACTTAAAGCTGGAAGAGAAATCTAACATGCTGGATTCCAGTTGAAACTAAGAAGTGTTTTGACTAACTGTAACAGGCAGGGGAATCCAGTGACATGAATTTAGATTTAATCAATCGCACAATTAAAGGATTGGAGTGATGTGACTTAGTAGAAGTTCGTGTGAAAGAAAAAGATCTTCAGTTACAATAAAGCCTCTAAAAAGTGAAAATAATCTTGGAAAATTACTATATGTAATTACCGTATATGCATTAGTATTTCCAAAAGTATCTTCTGCAGGATGTTAATAAATATTTCATGAAAAAAGTGGGCACTGACTGAGAAATCCTGATTTACACACAAAAGCTTAAACAGGTTTCTTACTGTAGGACTTCTCAGATCCTTTCATGCATAGTGAAAAACTCTTATTCTTGTGGACCATCTTGAATGACTAGTGTTTTAGGGAAAATTCTTAGTGAAAAACTGGCTTAGATCAGGGAATGCACTCTTTTGGGTTTCCTCCGGAAAACCAAAAGGGATGGATTATTAACATGTACCATGATTGCCACACATAGCCAATTATCACAATCCCTGAGAATCTTTAAAAGTACTAATACATTCCTTTACTCAACCCCAGAATAAGACAAGGGGAAAACAACATGAACTATGACTCCAAGGACTGTAACTGAGACTCACTATCACCGGGGTAACTATCTCCCATCTCTGCTTCCCTCTTCTTGGCTTCATTTTACAGACAGGCTCTCTTTCATATCACAGGGAAGATAACCACCAAAAGTTTTATATTCATATTCTCCCCATTTTGTAACCCCAGTGAAAAGGAGCTTCTTTATTCCAGAGTCACAAATTCTGAGTAACAACTGTGGGTCATGTGACCAACTCCTGGACCAATTACTGTTAGCTGTGAGATGAGCTATAATGATTAGGTAGGCTTTCACACCTGAGGCAAAGAACCCTTGGTACTATAAGTGATAATTCTATAAGATCCACATAGGATGGGGTAGCAGTTATTAAAAGAAACCTTCTGAGGAGACAAAAACAACATAAAACTAGTACAAGATTCCAGTGTTATATGCAATACAGTAGAGAATATTTTAATAATTATGAATGAATACAAACTTAATGAAAATTTGGAAAATACTAAAAGTATAAGGGAGATGACAAGAAATAGCTCTCATCTCTTCACCCAATGGAAGCACTATTAATATTTAGGGTGCTTTATCACAATTTTAGAATCAGACTTTGGTTTCAAATATAATTACACTAAATCTTATCTAGCTTTGTGAATTTGGGTAAACTCCATAATCTATCTGCACTTCTATTTCTTATCTGTTCCATGGGGATCGAAACACTTAGTCATGTGGTTGCCATGATCATTAAATAAAATCATTTATCAAAAGCCCCTTGCACAGTATCGGACACATATTAAGTACTGAATAAATGGCAGTTTATTATTTACTGTTGTTTTGGGTATTATTTGGCATATTTCTTGTGTTTCTTTTATAAACTCTGTATATGATTGCTCAAAAAAAAAGAGAGAGAATTTTGACCGGAAATTTATAATGGAAGATATTGCCAGGCACCAATTTTGACCATGACAGAACATCTGTATATTTCCTACAGATGGTTTGATTAAATAGAACCACTTGAGTCCATCAAGATGAATTAGCTGCAAAATACATCCCCAGGTAGCTAGATGAATGTTTTGTTTCTTTGTTTGGAACATTTCAACTATGTTCATTTTAACATTGGATATCTTCTAGCAAAAAAAAAAAAATTAATTTTGTATATTTGATAATAAGCTTTTCATTCTGCTTATAATTAGCCAATTAATTGAGCAACCTTTTAAAAACAGTTCCTTATTTACATCATCAAAATTAGGTCATCATCATAGAAGAGACTTTATAGATTTTTAGTTTGAACATGCATTTTCTTCACCTCAAAACTAGATTCAAATAATCTCTCAATCTCTCTCTCTCTCTCTCTCTCACACACACACACATTACAGAAAGGTAAAGGGCACACTCATATTTTATACTAATTTAAATTTGGGTTTCATCTTTTAAAAAGAAAACTCCTATGTACTCTAATTCTGGGGCACATGCCTTTACAAGTCATGATATCTGTCTACATCTAGAATATAACTAGGATCAATGAGTCAAAATCATAAGGATTAGATTTGATTAGACCCACACACACACAAAAAAAAAACCTTAATGACAATTTCAGACTGACCAAAAGTGAATAAACTGCCTCAATGTAAGCTTCGTAGACTGGTAGTATCAAGTAGAGGGTAGGTTTCCTCAGGCTCTTAAATTCACATGATATAAATGTGTTCCTCCAGTATTTCTACAGATAAATTATATGGTATCCCACCTTACACTCACAATTTCAGAACCTGGAATTCTGTTATACTGCATGTCTCAAACTTCACTTTGCCAAAAAGTAATCTAAACATTATCTTACAATATGTATATGATAGTATATGCTATAAACATGAACATCAATTTTACTCAACATTTTTTCAAAAAATCATCTTCATCAATTTTTGTTTAAACAAACACATATTAAAGAACAGAACGCAAAAATCCATATGCATTTCTAAGAGAAAACCAAATATTCCAAGAAAACATTAAGTTTGCTATGAGCTTTTTTGGACTTGGTTCCCCCAGCCTCCTAGGAGTTCTCTTCTCTGCTCTTAAGTGTACTTGAGGGAAAAAAATGATAAAGCATAATGTCTTTGTGTTAGAGATGATTTTAAGCCATAACGAGTATAGTGCTGAGAAAAAAAAATCATGAAAAATATAATCTTAAATCTCCAGCAAAATGGCAGCCAATTAAAATATTAGGGTGGGGCTGGAAAAACACTAAATAGACAATAGATAAATGGTAACTTTGGTGAAGGGTAAGAAAGTACACAATACTGGGGAAGCCAGTACAACTGGTCCAAGGAAAGGTCATGGCAGCTCCAGAGACATATCCAAACTCCCTGAGAGGCTGAATTACTGGGCTGAGGGCTGTGCGACCATGGTCTCAGGGAACATCTAGCTCAACTGGCATAATATAGTTTATAAAGAAAACGTTCTATACCCACTTTGGTGAGCAGCGTCCATGGTCTTAAAAGCTTCTGAGCTGCCATCTGAGATACTCCACTGGTCCCACACTGTCAGGATTAAGGGAAAATGAAGAAAACCAGAGACATAAGATTAGGCCAAAGAACTAATGGACCACGACTACCACAGCCTCCACCAGACTGTGTCCAGCACAACTAGATGGTGCCTGGCTACCACTACTGACTGCTCTGACAGGGATCTCAATAGAGGGTCCTGGACAGAGCTGGAGAAAAATGTAGAAAAAAATTTTAACTCAAGAAAAACGATCAGACTTACTGGCCTGACACAGACTGGAGAAACCCTGAGAGTATGGTCCCCCGACACCCTTTTAGCTCAGTAATGAAGTCCCTCCCAAGGTTCACCCTTTGGGCAAAGATTAGCCAGGCCCATAAAACAAAACGAAACAGGCACACCAGCCCAGGGGCAAGGACTAGAAGGCAGGAGGGGGCAGGAAAGCTGGCGACTGGGAACTCAAGTTCAAGAAGGGAGAGTGTTGACATGTTGTGGGGTTGGTAACTAATGCTACAAAACAATATGTGCACTAATTGTTTAATGAGAAACCAGTTTGTTCTGTAAACCTCCACCTGAAGTACAATAATAAAAATAAATAAAAATAGAATACTGGGGATATTGGAAATGTCCATTAATTTTGAAAGCTACCTGATTACTCCTATCAATAATGATGTTTATCTTGTGATTTAGATGATTCAATTAAGGAAAGTAAATATTATATTTTGATCAAATGGGTTTCTATAAAAAACAATAGTTTTAATGAGATATTAATTTGCCATCAAATGCTGTAACATATTTCAATGTATTTTCAACACATGGTTTACAGACAAACACAGCCCCCCCCAAAAGCTACTTATCATAAACAGTATTGTCTATATATTCCAGGTAGACTTAGATTTAAATAACTAAATCTGAGATTGAATTTGAAAATACCTTTTGATAGCTTGATAATGTTTAATGATGATAGTCTTAGGATTTTTCATAAATTCTTTTTCACTTAAAAATTTGATAACAGTAATTGCAGTTGTTTTTCAGACAATTAAATTTTATCTAAAGTGTACCATTAACATATCTATCTGGGAATGTCTATTTAATTACACAAGAAATTATGTGGCATATACTTCTTTTTTTCAGTTAATCAACTAAATCTTAACCTGGTTTGATACGTGTCATGTGTGACAAAGTTTAAATAAAAATATCACTAAGTCCTACGAGATAATTTATATAAAAGAAGGTGATGAACTATAAGATATTTGAGAATGTTCACATGCGTAAGACTGAGTGTAATATTTCTGTCAGCTAATAGAGGAAGTTTGCCCTTCAGTGCTCCCAGTGAGCAAGGAAAGTTTCCATTGGATCCCCTCACAATTCTGTATCGTCCTGCACATAAAGAAGGGTGTCAGGGCACCCCAAAAGATAAGTACTAAAGAACTTATGACCCATTTCTTGAGCACTGCAAAATGTCTTTCTGACTGCTCCGTTTAGGACTGAGAGTGTAAATATGCCATGATTTCATTTGTGCTTGGGCATTCGAAAGTATTCAAGAAAAACACCATGACAGAAGAGGTCTGAAAAACATCGAGGATAATATCTAATTATCGTTTAATTTTATCATCAGCAGATATTAAACAATTTTGGGAAAAAAAATCCATCTGATTAATGTCTGTTTCTTGAAGTTTCGAATCTTTGATTCACTGCCTTTTTAATATAATTTGTGGCTTGGCAAGGAAAATAGCATCTTACTTCAACTTTGGCCAACAATTATCCCAAAACAGTATTTCTGTAGGATAAATTCCTAGAAGTAAAATTTCTAGAACCAAGAAATTTGTGTTTAATTATCTCAGCTTTTTTACTTGGCTATGGACCATTTTGATTGTGCACTTACAATTATACTTTACCTTCTAGTTTTTTACTTGGCTTACTAATTTTTACGGCCCAAATTCCTATAGCATACAGTGTTGGAAACCATCAAACAGATGTATGTGAATTGCTTTGAAACGTGCAAAACTCTGTATCAATATAACATATGAACATTTCTACTTCTGTCAATTAAATGCCATCTTTGTACTTGATGACGGTGACTGTATCTACATAATTTTCTATTATTCTGAAGCTAGAACTGTTTCCTTATTAAAACATATTATGATACTGTTGTTGGAATAATGTTATATATTTCATAGCTTATTGATCCATATGTTAAAATCAGTGTCTAATTCATAACAGTTGAGTTGCCTAAAAGAGAATATCATTTACTGGACCATATACGTGTTCCAGATACAATTTCCCATGGCCTCTGCTTACACATCTCATCGCTTTTTCCATTTCAGGAGCAGCCAAGAAATCTCCTCTGGACCTACAGTCTAGTATTTAAAAGGTAAGTTTCTAGTTAAGTAAATACTGGAGAAAATAAAACATTTGGAGAAAATATCTGAAGAAGTGATACACCTTCAGGATTTAAAATACACCAAACCGAAAACTAAACCCAGTGCCGTCAAGTCGATTCTGACTCATAGCAACCCTAGAGGACAGAGTAGAACTGCCCCATAGAGTTTCCAAGGAGCGCCTGGCGGATGTGAACTGCTGACCCTTCGGTTAGCAGTCATAGCACTTAACCACTACGCCACCAGGGTTTCCTTAAAATACATAGTACTACCAAATTAATTATAACACTCATATCCAACTGAAATTAATTCATTTATACTAAGGAGTAAATGACAAACAATTGTAAGAAAGAAACATAATAGTGCCGTGTACATGGGCCAGATAGAAGTCAAGATGAAAGTCTCCTTCTGCCACAAGAGAACTGAAAGTATTTGGGGGCTTGGATTCTCTGGTTTCCATATTTATGTGTCAACTCCCCATCCCTCATTACATATGAAGGCCTAAAATGAAAAATGTGAAAGTATGTAATTAAAGACAGATTAAAAAAAAAAAACCCTCCAAAATAGGGTTATTCTCACATCATCTGTTGTTCTGATTCCTCTTCAGAGGGGCTCCTGCTGTCATCCAAGGCAGGTAATCAGGGAACAGATGATGCCAGAAATGAAAGCTGCTACCCCCCTCAAATCTTCACTTTCATTTGCATTAGTAAGTCCAGATGATATTATGGTCTCTCAAAAAGTGGTATTACTGTTATGTGTAAGCTCTAAAGGATCCTGTGAAAGTATACATTACAATGTCCCCTCCAGCCCAACTCATCTATGTCCCAGAGAATTGATGTGATCATATTTACTCAGGTGCCTTTGCTTCTAATGTCCCTTTTTCTTAGAGTTACTACCATGGTAATTCAACTACCTACTCTGACGACGGCTTCCTGGCCCTTTCCTTTCCTCAGAATGATTGTTCTTCACTGTTAGAATGCACCAGGGACACACTATTTTTCATTTAAGAATTGTCACTTTCAGTACATTTTAAACTTTTCTGCATGAATTAAAAGATTAATGAGGTATTCTGCAGAGGAATAGCAAGTAAAATTGAAGTCATTTTTTTTTTTAGATTACCATTTAAGTTCACCGTAGGTTACATCAATCTATTAATATTTAAGCCTTCATAACATAAACAGGAAATAAAAAATAAATACTAATTAAAGAAAGAATCTTAAAAGAAGTCACATACATGCCTTTCTGAATAAAGTTTTAGGGGGGAATAAGGGGCTATTTAAACAATTTTGAGTGAGACAACATTCAGCTGCACTGAAATATTAATGAATATCTCTGAAGCATACAAAATACATTATAGTCCTATGCAGTGGGGAACTTCCGAAAATGCCAGAAGGTCAACCTGCTCTTAAACATGTTCATAGACTAGGCTATAACCACACTGTAAAATTTACAGTCACTTCCACCTGTGTTCTTGACCTCATCCTACATAGTTTTCCCCAGGGCTTCCTCCATCAATTATCCCCTTTGCCTTCTCTGTTCAGTCACTCTTTTTTTTTTACTGGTACTTATCCTTTTTTTTTTTTTTTTTTATCCTTAGCCTAAACCCGCTTGTTCAGGCAACTCTTATTGTGAAAATAAAATGAAATAAATCTCTCCCCCAAACAAGTTTCCCTTTCTAGCTATTTCCATTTCCCTTTTCTTGACTAATATTTAAAGATCTGTCTTCCTTCACAGCTTCTATTTCCTCACCTTGCACTTCTTCCCCAGGCTACTGCACTCTGGCTTCTATCTTCAGCAATCAACTGAAACTGCTTTCATTAACAAGGGGAATAATTTCTGATATAAAATCCTCTTTACCTTAATTAACTTCTAGAAGACATTTGATACAGCAGATTATCTACATCTATTTGAAGCTCTTAGTTTCCTGAGTTTCCACAATACCATTCTCTTTTGGTTCTTACCCTACTTCTCAGATCATTCCTGCCTGCTTAATCACATTCCGTGATTCTCTCCCCCGTCCCACCCCTGTCATCCTTGAGTTTATTGCATCACTTCATGCTTCCCTGGGATAATAGAATCCATAAGAAAACAACTGCATCATCATTCCACAAAAAATCTACAAACTTGCATCAATATTCATATTTGTTTTCCACCTCTTAGAGGGTGTTGCATTTTCCTATGGAAGGCCAATCGCTTCCTTTGTGGGATAAAGGAATAGGAGGTATGTATATTGTCACTAAAGCCAATAGAGAGCAGTATTCCAAAAAGAGATCTGTTAAATTGTCAAATATCCTTATTGCACGAGTTACTCTTTTCCAGTCTCCTTTGCTAGCTTTTCCTCACGTAACCAATACCTAAACAGTGAGGTTTGTCAGTCTTGAATCCCAGGGACTTCAATTCCCTCTTCTATTCTCTTCTTGTTTCACCCCTTTCTTCTCTTTTCAAGTGATCTTGTTCATCCCTGGGTTTATTACCATTTATCTGTCGATGACTTCTAAATTCAGACTATAATCTGGAACTCATCCCTTGTGCTACAGACACATGTTCAGCTTTCTACTGGAGCTTTCCTTTTGGGTGACTAATGGACAAATCAAACTCAACCACTGCCAATATATATATATATATATATATATATATATATATATATATATATATATATATATTTCTCACTCCCCTATCTGTTCCTTAAAGAGCCTCTGTGGAGCAGTAGTTAAACACTTGGCTGCTAACCGAAAGGTTGGTGGTTCGAACCTGTCAGCTGTTCCATGGAAGAAAGATGTGGTAGTCTGCTTCTGTAAAGATTACAGCATTGGAAACCCTATGGATCAGTTCTACACTGTCCTATAGGATTGCTATGAGTTAGAATCAACTCAAAGGCAACCTTTTTTTTTCTTTGTTTACCTGAGGATGGAACCACCATCCTCAGATTTGTTCAGACAAAACATAGAAATCATTTTGATTCATCCCTTTTGCTCACCTTTCACATCTAGTCAATGAGCAAGTTCTATAGTATCTATATCCAGAATATATCTCAAACCTGTATACCTTTCATCTCTGCTGATAGTAATTTAAAATAAGACAATCATCTCTTGTATGGACTATTGTAATAGCTTCCTCTTGGTCTCCCTGCTTCTTCTACTCTTATCTCCCTCCAGCCCATTCTTCAGGGAGCAATCGAACTGATATTTTAGAATATAATTAGATCATATGACTCTTCCACTTAAAACTCTTCAATGCTTCCCTCTTGATCTCAGAACTAAATCCAAACTATTCACTGCAGCCTGCAAGGCTTTATGTGATTTGACTCCTGCCTACTTCTTCAGTCTCATCTGATGCTATTCTTCCCTTCGTTCATCCTGTTTCATTGCAATATCTTTTTTACTTGCTGTTACCTATTTTTATAAAGCTCTTTGCCTGGCTCCTTTTAATTTTCCAGGTCTAAGATTTAAATGCACTCTCATCAGAGTTGTCGTCCTTGACTAATTTATCTAATTTCTCTCTCCCTATCCCCAAATCTACCCTCATAGTATCTTAATTATTTCCTTCATAGCTCTTGTCACAATTTGGCTTATGTTTTTATTTATGAGTTTGTGTGTGTAGGGCCTGTCTCACCACTATGATACAAGCCTTGTGAGAGCAGGATCTTCTGTCTTTTTCACTGCTCTATTCCAAGCACCTTGTATTGCACCTGACTGTTCAGTAAATAGTTGGAAAGCACATGACTGTAGTAAAGAGAATGGGCTAAGTTAAAATCCTGGCTCTACGACTGACTAGATACGTGACTTGGTCAAGTTACCTAATCTTTCTGAACCTGTTTATTTGTCTGTAAAATGAGGATGGTAATATTAGAATCTACCTCATATGATTACTCTGAGGATTAAATGAGGTTATCCACATTAAATATTTAGTGTTAAAACTGGAACAAAATGAACACTCAAGAAATATTAACTATTTTTATTGAATTACTAATCTAACACCTCCCCTGTAAATATGGATTTTCCTCATGTGCCATCTTGGACTATTTTATATTGCCTCCCTGGGAAATCTAATTTATTTTCATTGCTTCGACTACTACCTGTAAGTCAATCCTTTCCAATGCTATTCTTCAAACTCTCTCTTTGAACTACAAACACCAGGTGCCTATTTGATATCTCCACTTGAATGCAGCATATTAAACCCAAACTCAAAATGTGAATGTGTGTGAATCTGAACTCATAATTTCCACACACATGCCTGCCTCTTTTGTAATCTGCATAGTGACCACCTACCAATTTTTCTTTTAAGTTAGAAGACTTGGCATCAATCTAGACTAATATTCTTCTTCAAAAAATCTAGACATCCTATCTCATATCAATCATACAATGTCATGTATGGCAAAGTGCAGAATTAAACCTAGAAATGAAGAAAAGTCTTGAGAAAAGATCCTCCCATGCCATCCAAATTCTCTACTTTGACAGAAATAAACAAGGCTGTGCCCAATCTAGAGTTTTTAAATCTTTGGACATTTGGCATTAATATACAGATTTAAGGAGAAAGATAGCTAACTGGATCAGTTGAGAATTCTCCTATCAGCAAGCAATTTGTGTGCAAATACCCCCAAATTAAAGCCTCCTGGAAATATGTAATTCCTTTATTTCCTCTATGAATATCACAGTAGGCAAGTGAGGTATAAAGACAATTAAAGTGAAAACGATCAGTAAATTAAATCCAGAAAAAAAAATGAGAGGAGAGCAATTACACAGATAATATTTTCTCTCTTGCGTTTATAGTTTCATACCACTTTACTGGCATTAGAGTTAGGACTGAAATAATAACATTCACAAACCAATTTTTTCTTCATGTACATTTTTAGTGAACAAAACATTTAGAATATGAAATATTATGGTCCAAATAAAGGTTAGTCATAGCTCATGACAGCACAACTCATTTAGCAGATGTAACGTGCTATTGTTCTATTAACTTTTTCAAAAGAACCTGTAAAAAAAAAATTCTATGACTAGAACAGACACCATCATCAAGTTCATTGCTAAACATTTTTCCTCTGCAGACTATTTCCCAGCTTACTCAATGTCTGCGCATTAGGGAAAAGTAAGCCTATAAGGAATAGGAGAATACAAAGTTTATAATACATTTCCATTTTATGTGAATCACGTCTTACAGAGACGATCTCTAATGTGCAATGGTGTCAATAAAGGCATTCAGAAACTGCTTCCTCCTCATTCTACACCAAGCTGCTACTCATCAGACACACAAAGTTGAAGGACAAACCTCAGCAAGTGTTCCTAAAATGCTGTCTACCTTTGGACACCAGTTTCCCTCCCACTTGCTTTTGTTTCTTCAGTGTCTATAATATAAACCTTTATTCCTCTGTTACTCTTCTTCGTCTAGTCTTAAGCTCAGGCATTCCCCAGGATTCCAACCCTGGCTGCCTGTTTTTTGTCCATAATTTTCTGGGTCATTTCATTGATCCCCAGAGCAGATGATTTTCCTCCCAAGTCTATATGTTTAACATAAATCTTTCATACAAGTTACAGACCCATTGGTCTAATGGCTTAATATCCATGTAGATATCATACGGGCTCCTCAAATTCAAAATTTACTCTCTTACCTACAACCTACTTCTCCTCTTGTACCTGCCACTTTCTTATGCCTTACAGATTTGACATCACAAACTTTCTTGAATCCATTCTTCCCCCTATCTGTACATGGTTATCTCTGACACACTTCCCTGAAGATTACTCCCATCCAGTACACATACCCCACAGAAAAGCCAGGCAGATATAAAGTGAAAATCAAAGCATATCAACCTCTTCATAAAATTTCACTCATTTATTCACTGATAAATCTTGAGTTCCTACCCTGTGCTAGGCACTGTTCTATGTACTGGAGATACACTTATAAATAGGATACGTCCTGCTCATCATGAAACTTACATTCTGTATAAAGTGTATGATAGACTTCTTTATAGGAATGTAAAAGAAGACTGAAATTAATGGGGACATACATTTTGTTGTCAAAAAGGCATTGTAAATATGTTTAGTATCTTTTAAATTAATCCAGAAATCATTCAGTTCTTGAGAATATATTTAAGATACTGGATGTTACCTGGCAACATGCATCTAAGGTTTTCCTGGAAGAACAAATATGGTAGAATACACAGGACAATTCTGAAGAAGAATTTACAAAGGAAAAAAAGGAATTATCATATGCTAAATGTATGTGTGCCTGTGTGCACACACGTGTGTATTTCCTTTGCTATAATAATTAAAATGTTGTGGTACTAGCACAGAATAGATAGATAAATGGGACAGACAGAATAGTGCACAGTTTTTAAAGTAAATCTAACCATTATTCCAGGCTTAAACCCAAATTTCCCACAAGGAACAAAATATTCAAATATAAAAGAGAAAAATTAAAAGATTAGAAGAAAATAGGGTGAATATGCTTATATACATAATCTTGAGATTTGGAAAGCCTTTCATAGCATTTCACAAAAATCAAAAATCACAAAAGATTGATGTATTTCACTACATAAAAATAAAATCCTTCTGTTAAACACCATATAATTTTTCAATGACGAAAGATAGCCTGAAGAAAATATTTCCAACAAATAACAGAAAGAAGTTTTATATAAAATTAAAAAAAAACTCCAATAAAGATAAAGGATGTGAACAGAAAATTCACAAAGGAATATAAATTATTATTAAATATATGAAAACATATCTGACCTCACTGATAATCAAATAAACAATAGTCCAAACAATGATATATCATTCTCTGTAACATATTAGTTAAGCTAAGAAATATTTAAACAAGCTAGAGATGTCAGTAATGAAGGGGAATTAGTATACTATTCTGGTATATTGTCAGCAGCAATGTACTGGCAAATTAGTTCTGGAAGCAATATGGCAATCACATATCAAAATGTAAAATGTACATATTATTTGTTTTTGAAATCTTAGTATTGGAATTAATTCAAACCTATAAAAAAGATGAAAGAAATACACAGAGCCACTGTACCGAAAAGAACTGATCGATGTTCAGCCATTTCAGGAGGTAGCATATGATCAAGAACCACTGGTACTGAAGGAAAAAGTGCAAGCCACTCCAGGAATTGATGGAATACTGTTATGGATTGAATTGTGTCCCTCAAAAATGTGTGTTGTAAATCCTAACCCCTATACCTGTGGTGGAGCCCTGGTGGCACAGTACTTAAGAGCTACAGCTGCTAACCAAAAGGTTGGTAGTTCACATCCACCAGGTGCTCTTTGGAAACCCTGTGAGGCGGTTCTGCTCTTTCCTATAGGATCACTATGAGTCTAACTTAACGGCAATGGATTTGGCTTGGTTTTTATACCTGTGGTATAATCCCATTTAGGAATGGGTTTTCTTTGTTGTGTTAATCAGACAGTACTAGTGTACAGTGTGTCTTGAGTTAATCTCTTTTGGGATATAAAAAGAGCAGATTAAGCAAGGAAGGAAGGAAGCACATTTAGGGGACGACAGATGCAACCACACATGAAGATCATGAAGGAACCAAGCCATTGCCTAGAAGCTGAGGGGAGACAAGGACTTTTCCCCAGAGCCAACAGAGAAAGAAACCAGCACACTGAATTCAAACTTCTAGCCTCTTAAACTGTAAGAAAATTAATTTCTGTTTGTTAAAGTCATCCACTTGTGGTATTTCTGTTACAGCAGCACTAGATAACTAAGACAAGTAACAATTGAGATGCTTCAACAAACAAATGGAACACTAGAAGCACTTATTCATCTAAGTAAAGAAATCTGGAAGGAGGCTACCTGGCCAAGCTATTGGAAGAGGTCCATATTCATGTCCATTCCAAAGAAACACAATTGAGCAGAATGAGGAAATTATTGAACGATATCATTAATATCACATGCTATCAAAATGTTGCTGAAGATAATTCAATATCAGCTGTAGCAGTACATCAACAGGGAACTGCCATAAATTCAAGCCAGATTCAGAAAGGGATGTGGAACTAGGGATATCATTGCTGATGTCAGATTTTGCCTGCAAGCAGAGAATACTAGAAAGATGTTTACCTATGTTTTATGGACAAAGGCATTCAACCGTGTGGATCATAATGAATCATAGATAATATTGACAAGAATGAAAATTCCAGAACACTTCATTGTGCTCATGCTGAAACTGTACATAACTCAAGAGGCAGTCCTTCAAACAGAATACGGGGATACTGAGTGGTTTAAAGTCAGGAAAGTTGTATGTCAGGATTGTATCCTTTCACTAAATCTATTCAATCTGTATGCTGAGCAAATAATCTGAGAAGTTGGACTGTATGAAGAAGAATGCAGCATCAGGATTGGAGGGAAACTCATTAACAACCTGCGATATGCAGATGATACAATTCTGCTTGCTGAAAGTGAAGAGGGCCTGAAGCACATACTGATGAAGATCAAAAACTACGACCTTCAGTATGGATTAACTCAACACAAAGAAGGCAAAAATCCTCACCACTGGGCCAATAAGCAACATCATGATAAACGAATCAAAGATTGAAGTTGTCAAGGATTTCATTTTATTTGGATCCACAGACAATGCCCATGGAAGCAGCAGTCAAGAAATCAAATGATACTTTGGGCAAATCAGCTGCAAAAGACCTCTTTAATGTGTTGAAAAGCATAAAGATGTCACATTGAGGGCTAAAGAGTGCCTGACTCAAGCCATGATATTTTCAATCACCTCATGTGCATGCAAAAAATTCAAAGGCTGGAAAAATGAGAGAGACTGAAGAATTAATGTATTTGAATTGTTGTGTTGGCAAAGAATATTGACTATACCATTGACTGCAAGAAGAATGGGCCCTGGTGGTATAGTGGTTAAGTGTTTGGCTGCTAACCAAAAGGTTGGCAGTTCAAATCCACCAGCCACTCCTTAGAAACCCTGTGGGGCTGTTCTAATCTTCCCTACAGAGTCACTATGAGTTGGAATTGGCTCCATGGGAATGGGTTTGGTTTGGCTTGGCCAGAAGAATGAACAAATCTGCCTTAGAGGAAGTACAGCCAGAATGCTCCTTAGAAGTAAGGATGGCAAGACTTTGTCTAACTTACTCTGGATGTGTCATCAGGAGGGATCAATCCCTAGAGATGGACATCACGTTTGGTAAAGTAGAGGGTCAGCAAAAAAGAGGAAGACCCTCAATGAGATGGACTGACACGGTTCTACAACAAAGGGATTAAACATAGCAATGATTGTGTGGATGGCGCAGGACCAAGCAATGTTTTATTATACATAGAATTCCTGTGAGTTGAAGCCAAATCTATAACGCCTAGCAACAAAATCAACAATTATTGGAATTTAGCCTTTTAAGAGTAACAAAATACGTATACATAAGGCTGCTCATTATAATTTTGAAATAAAGTTTGTACACAGAAAAGAGATATCCATGGGGGGTGTTTTACATGCAAATACAAATCATAAGCTACTGTGCAGAAATTGGTAAACATGCTGTAGATTTTTATAGACTTGAAAAGATATTCAGGACATACTGCTGTATGTTAAAAAACTAAGCTAAAGGAGAACAGCATGCTTATCATGAACTCATTCATTTGAAATTGTGTGTGTATGTGTATGTGTGTTTGGGCACGTGATGTTGTTTGGAGGTTTATGTACAGCCATAGGTAGATGATAGAAATCATGTTCATAAAAATATCAGTTGTTGTTAACTCTGTGTGTTGAAATTTCAGATGATTGTTGTTCTCTTTATGTAATTTTTATTTTTTACAATCAAAATTAAAACACTTATATGATTTACAATGTTATAAGAATTATAATATTACCAACACCAACTCTACACCAATTGGATGATTTTTCTATGAAAAAATTATGGAGATTAAATCACAAAAATTTTAAAATTGTGAAGAAATAAGTAATCATGGAAAAATATAATCATTTAAGGTATGTGCTGGGTTTAAAGATTTAGATGGACAAGTTATCTAAATACCTTCAAGGAATAGATAAATCCATGCTTATTCAAAGATTCCTGGCACAAAGGAAAATGTGGACTTTTTTTTCACAATGTTATCAATATCCATTCATGAAAAGTAAAAAAAAAATTACAATCAAACTGGTAATAGAGAGGAACTAGCTTAAATTGGTAATGATTACCTACCAAAACCAAAATGTGATATATCCACATAATGGAATAGTATCCAGCAATAAAACGAATGAAGACATGATACATGGGGCTGGGAATGGGAGCAGGGAGTGACTGAAAATATGTTATAAGGGGTATTTTCAGGTTGATGGGAATATTGTAATATTGGATTGTGGTAATGGTCATAAACTCTATAAATGTACTGAATAGCATTGACTTGCACACATAATAAGTAACTGATATGCTGTATAAATTATACTTTAATAAATCTGTAAAACTATAACAAACATCAAATAGTGAATTGCTGGAAACATTTCCATTAAAATTAAGAATAAAGAAGGCAGCTATCGTCACTTCTCTTCAGCATAATACTGTAAACCTAGCTGTGCTATAATAATAAAATATATATACATAAGAATGGGAAACTAAAAATAAAAAAAACACACATATATTCTATTGACAATAGTAACAATAATATACATATAAAATATCTAGGAATAATTTTAACTGAAAATGGAGAGTGCCTATTTTGCAGAGAAAAAAGATGTAAGTAAATGGAGAGAACAATAGAAAGAGTGGAAATTGTAGTTATACAAATTTTCCTCAAAATTACATGTTTAAGAGGTGGGGCCAAGATGGAGTAGTCAGACTCTTCCAGTGGTCTCTCTTACAACAAAGACCAGAAAAACAAGTAAATCAATTATATAAATGACAAGCTAGGAGCCCTGAACATCAAAGGCAGTTAAGAAATTGAACCGGCTAGGAGGGGGAGAGAGAGATGGTTCAGAAGCAGTGAGGAGTTGCCGGACCTGACTCGGTGGGAACTGGAACTCCACAGAACCAACCCTCTGCTGCGACCACGGCGATGATGGTGGTAGCGTTCGGGAGGCATTTTTAACAGCAGAAGACAGCGAGCGGCATGGAGTCTACTTATGCCTCTGGAATCGGTGAAGGACAGCACTGTCAGCAAAAGATAAGTACTTCTGTATAATGTTTTTTGTTTTCTGTATAATTTAATTCATGGGCCAAAACTCACCCCTTTCGAAAGGACTCTCTCCTATTTATCTGATCCCTCCTCCCTCTGCTCCAGCCCCTGAGCCAGATTCAGTGGCAGTTGTCTTCCCTGGGCCTGGGATAGGTCCTGATGTGCACCCTGAGCCATTTTCCCATCTTTGGAGAAAGAACAAAGTAACAAATGGGGGAAAAATAACCTGTCAGCTCCCCTCGCTGGGAAATCAGGGCAGAAATGGCTCCTTTGCATGGGCATAGGCAAAAGCAGTCCACAAACTTTGAATGCCTTTCACCACTGCATAGACCTGTGTGGGTCAACTTCAGCAGCTTAGGCACAGTGCAACAATGCATGTACCTGCGGTCTGACTTCGACTATTTCAGCTGTGTGGTGGAGAGGCAGGTTTTTGACATTTGACACTGCTCTGCCTATTAAGCAGGGTCCTCACCTACACACATCAGGGGCCTGAGGACTAGTGGCTCCACCCATGCCACCTAGCCACCTGAGTCAGGGGTCCAAGGATAAGTGGTGTCTCCCAGTCCTTACAGCCAAAAGGATTGGGTGCCCATGGTCTGGCTGCACAGCTCACCCACCTGTGTGGTCTAAGTAACAGGGACATGCTTTCCCCATAGACACTTGGAGAACGGTTTTCAGCCCCCTGCCTTGCTTAGAGCGTGACTCCCTGCTACAACCAGATACCTGTGCCTATACCAATCACCCCTGCTCCTCTAAGACTGTAGGTGAGAGTCTGCACTGCACACTTGGTGACCAACTACCTGGACACTTGAGCTGAATCCATACAAGAAAAATGAATTGACTCCTAGACTCGTATACCTGATAACAGCTCTAGCCATCTGGTGACAGGACATTAGAGCTTCAAAGACTACAATAATCAAACTAGCTCACTCAAGCAGCCTATTTGGGCATATCAAAACAAAACAAAGCACAGCAAGAAGCTAGGACACAGTAACCAAACAAAATAAATTAATACAATAACTTAGAGATGGCTCAGAGACAACAGTTAGTATCAAATCACATAAAGAAGCAAACCATGATTGCATCAACAAGCTCCCAAAACAAAGAATCAAGGAGTTTTCTTGACAAAGAGATATTCATGGTAACGCCAGAGGAAGAATACAAAAGATTAATATACAGAACTCTTCAAGAGATCAGGAAGAAGATCAGGCAAAATACAGAACAAGCCAAGGAACACACAGAAAAAGCAGTGGAGGGAATTAAGAAGGTTATTCAAGAGCATAATAAAATATTTAACAGGCTGCAAGAATACATAGAGAGACAGGAAACAGAAATTCAGAAGAATAACAATAAAATTTCAGAATTAGACAACTCAATAGAAAATCAGAGGAGCAGAATTGAGGACATGGAAGGTAGAATTAGTGAGACAGAAGACAAAATACTTGGAACCAATATATTAGAATAAAAATCAGATAAAAGATTTTTAAAAAATGAAGAAACCCTAAAAATCATGTAGGACTCTATCAAGAGAAGTAATCTACGAATGATTGAAGTACCTGAACAGCGAGGGAGAACAGAGAAAACAGAATTGTTGAAGATTTCTTGGCAGAAAACATCCCTGATATCATAAAAGATGAGAACATATCTATCCAAGATGCTTATGGAACCCCACACAAGGTAGATCAGCAAAGAAAGTTACCAAGACATATTATAATCAAACTTGCCAAAAACGAAGATAAAGAGAGAATTTTAAGTTGGCTAGGGAGAAACAAAAAGTTACCTACACAGGAGAGTCAATAAAAATAAGCTCAGGCTACTCAGCGGGAATCCAACAGGCAAGAAGTCAATGGGATGACATATATAAAGCATGGAAGGGAAAAAATTCTCAGCCAAGGATCATATAACCAGCAAAACTGTCTCTCAAAATAAGAAGGCAAAATTAGGACATTTCCGAATAAGCAGAAGTTTAGGGAATTTGCAAAAAACAAACCAAAACTACAAGAAATACTAAAGGGAGTCCTCTGGTTAGAAAATCAATAACATCAGACAACAACCCAAAGCTAGCACAGGACAGAGTAATCAGATATCAACCGAGATAGGGAAATCACAAAAATAAATCAAGATAAAAAACACTCAAAACAGGGAAACAACTGTGTCATTATGTAAAAGATGACAA
The DNA here is from genome assembly GCF_030014295.1 of Loxodonta africana. Classification (NCBI taxonomy): domain Eukaryota; kingdom Metazoa; phylum Chordata; class Mammalia; order Proboscidea; family Elephantidae; genus Loxodonta; species Loxodonta africana. The sequence continues at coordinate 148,269,673 of NC_087369.1, forward strand.
TATTAAATCAATAACGAGGCATTAAAAAATATAGTCTATTAATAGATCTTTCATATGGAGAGGAAGTCAAGGCAATAAAAAGAGGTAAAAGTTTGGTTTAAACTTAGAAAAACAGGGGTAAGTATTAAGTAACCACAAAAGAGACTAACAATCTACACATCAAAATAAAATACAAGAAAAACATTAAAACTCAGCAAAAACAAAATCAACAATAATGAAAAAGAGGAAAAGAGAATAAATAAAGAAAAACTACTCAGCACAAAAAATTAAATTGGAAAAAAGAAACTGTTAACAACATACAAAAAAAAGACATCGAAATGACAGCTCTAAACTCATACCCATCTATAATCACACTGAATGTAAATAGACTAAATGCACCAATAAAGAGACAAAGAGTTGCAGAATGGATTAAAAAAACACAACCTGTCTATATGCTGCCTACAAGAGACACACCTTAGACTTAAAGACACAAACTAAAATTCAAAGGATGGAAAAAAAATATCAAGCAAACAACAATTAAAAAAAAGAACAGGAGTGGCAGTATTAATTTCTGACAAATTAGATGTTAAAGTTAAATCTACCACAAAGGAAGGACACTGTATAATGATTAAAGGGTCAATATACCATGAGGGTATAACCATAATAAAAAACATTTACCCATCCAACAACAGGGCTTCAAGATACATAAACTCTAACAGAATTGAAAAGCGAGATAGACAGCTCCAAAACAACAGCAGGAGACTTCAACATACCACTTTTGGTGAAGGACAGAATATCAAGAAAGAAGCTCAATAAAGACACGGAAGATCAAAAGGCCAAAATCAAACAACTTGGCCTCATAGACATATACAGAACACTCCACCCAAGAGCAGCCAAGTATACTTTCTTTTCTAACACATATGGAACATTCTCCAGATAGACCACATATTAGGACACAAAGCAAGCCTTAATGGAATCCGAAACATCAAAATATTACAAAGCATCTTCTCTGACCTTAAAGCCATTAGAGTAGAAATCAATAAGACAAAAAACAAGGAAGAGAAATCAAAAGTATGGAAACTGATTAACACCATGTTAAAAAAATACTGGGTTATAGAAGAAATTAAGGGCAGAATAAAGAAATTCATAGAATCCAGTGAGAATGAAAACACTTGCTATCAGAACCTTTGGGACACAGCTAAACCAGTGCTCAGAGGCCAATTTATACCAATAAAGGCACACATCCAAAAAGAGAAAAGGGTAAAACCAAACAGTTATCATTACAACTTGAACAAATAGAAAGAGAGCAACAGAAGAAACCCTCAGGCACCAGAAGAAAGCAAATAATAAAAATTAGAGCAGAATTAAAAGAAATAGAGAACAGAAAAACAGTTGAAAGAGTTAAGAAATCCAAAAGCTGGTTCTTTGAAAAGACTAATAAAATTGATAAACCACTGGCCAAACTGACTAAAGAAAAAGAGGAGACAAAGCAAATAACCCAATTAAGAAATGAGATGGGCGATATCACACAACAGATCCAAGTGAAATTAAAAGAATCATATCAGATTACTATGAAAAATTGTACTCTATCAAATTTGAAAACCTAGAGGAAATGGACAAATTTCTAGAAACACACTACCTACCTAAACTAACACAGAGGAAGAACAAATAAATAAACCCATAACAAAAGAAGAGATTGAAAAGGTAATTAAAAAATTCCCAACAAAAAAAAGCCCTGGCCCTGACAGCTTCACTGGAAAAATCTACGAAACTTTCAGAGAGGAGTTAACACTACTACTACCAAAGGTATTTCAGAGAATGGAAAAGGATGGAATACTCCCAAACTCATTCTAGGTAGCCAGCATAACCCTGATACCAAAACCAAGTAGAGACACTACAAAAAAAGAAAACTACAGACCTAAATCCCTCATGAACTTAGATGCAAAAATCCTCAACAAAATTCTAGCCAATAGAATTCAACAACATATCAAAAAAATAATTCACCTTGACCAAGTGGGATTCATACCAGGTATGCAGGGATGGTTTAACATTAGAAAAACAATTAATGTAATCCATCATATAAATAAAACAAAAGAAAAGAATCACATGATTTTGTCAATTGATGCAGAAAAGGCATTTGACAAAGTCCAATACTCATTCATGACAAAAACTGTCAGCAAAATAGGAATAGAAGGGAAATTCCTCAACATAAAAAGGGCATTTATACAAGCCAACAGCCAACATCATCTAAATGGAGAGAGCCTGAAAGCATTCCCCTTGAGAATGGGAACCAAGCAAGGATGCCCTTTGTCATCACTCTTATTCAACATTGTAATGGAGGTCTTAGCCAGAGCAATTAGGCTAGATTAAGAAATAAAAGGAATCCAGATCAGTAAGGAAGTAAAAGTATCTCTGTTTGCAGATGACATGATCTTATACACACAAAACCCTAAAGAATCCACAAGAAAACAACTGAAACTAACAGAAGAGTTTAGTAGAGTATCAGGATACAAGATAAACGTACAAAAATCAGCTGGATTCCTCTACACCAACGAACAGAACGTCGAAGAGGAAATCACCAAATCAATACCATTTACAATAGCCCCAAAGAAGATAAAATACTTATGAATAAATCTAACTAGAGATGTAAAAGACCTATACAAAGAAAACTGAAAGACACTACTGCAAACCCAAAAGAGACCTACTTAAGTGGAAAAACATACCTTGCTCATGTATAGGAAGACTCAACATTGTGAAAATGTCTATTCTACCCAAAACAATCCATAGATACGATGCAATCCTGATCCAAATCCCAACAACATTTTTTAATTAGATGGAGAAACAAATCACCAACTTCATATGGAAAGGGAAGAGGCCCCAGATAAGTGAAGCATTAATGAAAAAGAAGGAGGCCTCACACTACCTGAGTTTAGAACCTATTAACACCACCTCAGTAGTCAAAACAGCCTGGTATTGGTAGAACAACAGATACATAGACCAATGGAACAGATTTGAGAATCCAAACATAAATCTACCCACATACGAGCAGCTGATATTTGACAAAGCCCCAAATGCAGTTAAATGGGATAAGACAGTCTCTTTAACAAATGGTGCTGTCATAACAGGATATCCATCTGCAAAAAAATGAAACAAGCCCATACCTCACAACATGCACAAACACTAACTCAAAATGAATCAAAGACTTAAATACAAAATCCAAAACGATAAAGATCGTGGAAGAAAAAATAGGGACAACGGTAGGAGCCCTAATACATGGCATAAACAGTATACGAAACATTACTAACAATGCACAAACACCAGAAGAGAAACTAGATAACTGGGAGCTCCTAAAAATCAAACACTTATGCTCATCCAAAGACTTCACCAAAAGAGTAAAACGCCTACCTACAGACTGGGAAAAAGTTTTTGGCTATGACAAATCCAATTAGCCTCTAATCTCTAAAATCTACATGATACTGCAGAACCTCAACAACAAAAAGACGAATAACCTAATTTAAAAACTGGGCAAATTATATGAACAGGCACCTCACCAAAGAAGATATTCAGGCAGCTAACAGATACAAGAGGAAATGCTCACCATCATTAGCCATTAGAGAAATGCAAATCAAAACTACAGTGAGATACCATCTCACCCCAACAAGGGTGGAGGTAATCCAAAAAACACAAAATAATAAATGTTGGAGAGGATGTAGAGAGACTGGAACACTTATACACTGCTGGTCGGAACGTGAAATGGTACAACCACTTTGGAAATTGATTTGTTGCTTCCTTAAAAAGCTAGAAATAGAAAAAATTCAGAAATTCCCCCTCCTCGGAATATACCTTAGAGAAATAAAAGCCCTCACAGGAGCAGATATATGCACACCCATGTTCACTGCAGCACTGTTTACAATAGCAAAAAGATGGAAGCAACCAAGGTGCCCATCAACAGATGAAAGGATAAATAAATTATGGTATATTCACACAATGGAATACTACACAACGATTAAGAATTAGGATGAATCTGTGAAATATCTCATAACATGGAGGAATCTGGAAGACATAATGCTGAGTGAAATTAGTCAGTTGCAAAAGGACAAATATTGTATGAGACCACTATTATAAGAACTCAAGAAAATGTTTGAACACAGAAGAAAATATTCTTTGATTGTTACAATGGTGGGGAGGGAAGGAGGGAGTGGGGTATTCACTAATTAGATAGTAGCCAAGAACTATTTTAGGTTAAGGGAAAGACAACACATAATACAGGAGAGGTCAGGACAAGTGGACTAAACCAAAAGCAATGAAGTTTCTTTAATACGACTGAACCTTTTGAAGGTTAGAGTAGCAGGAATGGGGGTCTGGGACTATGGTTTCAGGGGACATCTAGGTCAAATGGCATAACACAACTTATTAAGAAAACTTTCTGCATCCCACTGTGGTGAGTGGCATCTGGGGTCTTAAACACTGGCAAGCGGCCATCTAATATGCATCAATTGGTCTAAACCCAGTTGGAGCAAATGAGAATGAAGAATACCAAAGACACAAGATAAATACGAGTCAAAGAGACAGAAAGGGCCACATAAACCACAGACTCCATCAGCCTGAGACCAGAAGAACTGGATGATGCTCGGCTACCGCTGATGACTGCCCTGACAGGAAACACAATAGAGAATCCCTGATGGAGCAGGAGAACAGTGGGATGCAGAACTCAAATTCTCATAAAAAGACCAGAGTTAATGGTCTGACTGAGATTGGAGGGACCCCAGAAGTTATGGCCCCAAGACTGGAACCATTCCCGAAGCCAGCTCTTCAGACAGGGATTGGACTGGACTATAAGACAGAAAATGATACTGATGAGGAGTGAGCTTCTTGGTTCAAGTAGACACATGAGACTCTGTGGGCAGCTCCTGTCTGCAGGTGAGATGAGAAGGCAGAGGGGGACAGGAGCTGGTTGAATGGACATGGGGAATACAGGGTAGAGAGAAGGAACGTGCTGTCACATTAGGGGGAGAACAGCTAGGGGTACATAGCAAGGTGTGTATAAGTTTTTGTATGAGAGGCTGACTTGATTTGTAAACTTTCACTTAAAGCAACATAAATTTTAAAAAATCACACATTTAATGATATTCCAATCAAATTTTCCTTCATTTTCTCCTCCTCTCTTTTACAAAAGATGGCAAAGTCATGCCACCATTTAGCTGGAGAAATCAATAAGCAAGAAAACACAGATAAATTTAAGAAGAAATCAGAGTTGTCATGAGACTTTTACCATCAGTTATAAAATTTCAGCTACAATAATTAAAATTAGATGGTATAAAAATAAAATGGTATGAACATGAAAAAGGTTGATATATTTGATTACATGTTAATTAGGACATTCCATATTTTAAAAAATCACCCATCATAAACAAAAGTAAACTCAAAGAAATGAGGAAATAATGTGCAATGTATGTGATGGATAATAAGTTAATGTGTTTAATATAAATCCTTTATACTAAATAAGAAGAAAAGTTAAATATCCCCAAATAAGACCAAAGAAAAAATGTGCAAAAGATATGAAAATGGAGTTCCTAAAATAAGTTCCATTCAACTTATTTAAAATATTTCAGGTTACAAAGATTATAAGGCATCACAGAAATACAATTGTAAATATAAAATACGATTTTTCTCTATTGCATTCGCACAGACTATTTTTTAAAAATATATAACATTCAATGTTAGCAAAACCAAGGAGAACTGAAGTTTTATAAACATAAAAATTTTTACAGCACAAGTTAAAAAACTACATCATTGTCATAATTTTCCTGACATCACTAATATCGATGCTCAAATAAGGTTGAGTATTCAGGGCAGAATATTAAATAATCAAGCCTTATCAATACAAAAAATGTATCAGTAAATACTAGTCACTCAAATATATAGAGGAATAATAATTGCTTGCTGATGCTTAACCAACAAAAACCCAATATTGATATTAAAAAAAAATTATTATTTGTAACCTAAGACCATAGTATGGAAGGAAATTGCTAAGCAAAATTAGGTTATTTGTTTTCTATAATTGATTATTTCTGAAATGCTAGGCTTTTGGTTTTTGATATTTAGGCCTTCTCAGAAAAAGAATTTTATTATGACAATAATCCTCAAATCATGTTAGTACTCATCCTCTTGAAAGTTGACAAATTTCTTCTTGTAGCACAGTTTATTCCTAGCTCATAATTAATGAGGCTGAAAATATTTTCAAATGACATCTAAATTAAGAGAAAAGTTGACTGGTGAAATGCATGGGATAAGAAATAATGACAATTTTATTAATGTCTAGCAATTTAATTCTCCCTACTCTTTTTAGGCAATGATACGGTCAAAAAATACATTTATCTGAATAGGATTTTCGGTTAATCTAATTCCATGCCTTGCTTCAAACCATCACTCCACCTAGAAAAATAGCAACTCACCCTATTTTCTAAAGAAGAGAAGAATGTTTCCCAAGTTTTTCTGACAGTCTAGCTTGTCAGAACCCTTGTCCCCAGATTGAGCTCTTCCTCTGGAAAAAAAAATGGGACAGTAAGAATCAGTCACCTACCAAGACGAAAAAACAATTCCTGACGCCAGAACCTCCTCAACACTTATCTCCCAGACGAAACACTAAATCATGGTGTAAGGGAATAGATACCATATTCTCTATTCTTGGAACTCATTTGAAAGGAAGTACTACACCAAGGGTATAGATCAAAAAGTTTGGTTGCTGATGTGAAGAGGATAGCTGAGGCAAGGTGACAGCCATCCCAAGTGTTCTGGCCTCATGGTGTAGGGCCTTTTTGGACTCATTCAGGCCTACATTAAATTCCTCCTCCCTCCCCTCCTCCACCACCTTTCATGGTGGAAACCCTGGTGACGTAGTGGACTTAAAAATTCTCTTGTAAAACTAAGGACATGTTTCCTAGAATGTTCATCAAGGACTTGGCTACACAATCTTCTGTTAAAGAGATTAAGCCTGTGACTGATGGATTTAACCAACTACCACAGCAGAAAACCCATCAGCTAAGACAGAAGGGGACAGAGAAAGGACAAAAGGAAAGAATGCTGTCTGCCTCTTGGAATTCTACGGACAGGAAATACGCCAAACGAGTTACATCTGTTGCCCTCTAAGAAAAGAAAAGCACCATCCCAGGAGCAGCCCAGAGATCAGCAGAACCGTTGGAAGGAGCACAGGAAGCAGGGCCTTCTCAGCTTCAAATGGTGGGGCCACGATCTCCTGTATTTCAAAGGGTGGGACCACAGCTTCCTAGGTTTCAAAGATTCAGATCTTCACCAATTCTGTTCCAGAGTGTGAGGCTGTCATTAAGGTATACCAGGCACGTGGGGCCACCATCCAAAGCTGAGGGAGTGGGGCTGCCATTCCCAAGGGGTAGAAGAATGGGGCCTGCTGGGTCCAAAAGGGTGGGGTCACCACTCAGATGGACTAGGAGAATGGGGCCGCTTAAAGCCAAGGCAGCAGATTTGTCATCCCCGAGGGGCTGGAAGGTGAAGCTGAAGGCCAGGGCCTTGGGGCCCAGCATCCAGAGGGTGTGGCCAACACCTAGAGTCTAAAGGGCAGGGCCATTGCCTAAATGGTCTCACAGAAAAAAAAAAAAAAAGAGAGGGTTATTTTCAAGCCTGGAGAGGTAATATAATTTGTTCCACTGGGTTTTTTGATTTACTTGGTGCCTGTTATTCTCTCTTTCTGTCCAATTTCTCCCATTTGTAATGGAAATGGCTACTTTGTGCCTGTTCCACCATTGTACTTTGGAAACGGATAACATGTATTCTAGATTTTATACGTTCACAGATGAAGAGCAATTTTGCTCCAGAATGGAATAAGCTTGAAGTCTCACCCATATTTGATTTAGATGGTTTAAAAGATGAGACTTTGGACTTGGAGTTGATTTAAGACTTTAGGATGATATGATGGGGTGAATGTTTTTTTGCATGTGGCAAGGACATGAATTTGGGGGGGTGCTAAAGGATGGAATGTTACAGAATGAATTGTGTCCCCTATGGCAGTGTATGTCTGGCACATAGATGGTATTCAACAATTGTTACTTCCCTTACACCCTTGTGGACAAATTGTACTCCCATCAGGTACAGATATGTAAAAACATTTGGGCTGATGATAAGGATTTTTCTTCTACTATGTCTAGGTAAATTCTTAATAATAGAGCTCAGATGAGGGTGCACTGGAACTTTGTGGAGATATTTTTGGTTGTCATGATAACTGGGAGCTGGGTGCTACTGTCATTCAATGCCTAGCATCTTGGGCTGCTAAAACACCCTGCAATTTACCAGAAAGAGCTGCAAAAGAAAAAGAGAGATGAGGTGGGGAAGGAAGAAAAAAAGAAAGAAAATAAATTAGAAACGACCTAAAATGCCAATTTTTCCCCCTTCCCTAAAGGTTGGTGGTTTGAACCCACCCAGTGGCTTGGGAGAAGAAAGACCTGGTGATCTCCTTCTGTAAAGATTACAGCCAAGAAAATCTTATGAAACAGTTCTACTCTGCAACACATGGGGTCACCATGAGTTGGGGGCCGAATGGATGGCAGCTAACAACAATGGAAAAACAATGAGGGTGAAGCTGATTAGGTCGGCTTTGACAACGGCCCTTAGAAAGCCTTCATTCACTGTCAGAGGCTTCCAGGGTACTGTTTGCTTTTGATTCAAAACTCCCTGACGCAAATGATCAAAGTAATATCAGGTCTATCGTCCTCACTTGCTGCCTTGAACTTTACCTTTCTGAATTTCTATAGCTGAATGGCATTAGAGAATAATTGTTAAGGGTGTAAGTTTTAAATCAGACTTCTGGCTTTAAATTCTGGCCTTGCCACTTTACTTGTTTAGTGATTATCTAGTGGGTAAATCGCTTCAGTATCCTCATCTTAAAACTGGATAACAATAGCACCTACCTTACAAAGTTGTTGTAAGGATTCAATAAGTTTATAGATATAAAGCACTTAGAACAAGTCTTGCAATAATGCAAGTATGCTAGCGTAATGCGAACGTCCTTGCAATAACTATACTGTAGTACTATAAATCTGTTAAGAAACTACAATTCTTACTCTGAAAATATATCATATAATATACTTTGATATTCTTGGAAGGCCAGTCAAAATGCCTTATTATAGCACACAAAGGCCAACATAATGCAATCCTCTACTTTTACCATTCTGTCTCACCTTCTTTGTGGTCTAGTGACACTATATTCCTTTCTAGTCTTTGTATACCCTATGCTCATTTCTAGCTCAGGACCCTTGCACTTGATGTTTCTTATGGAACACTTTTTCCCAGATGTTCCCATGGCTAAACGATTCTCTTCACTCAGGTCTCTCCTTAAATTTCAAGACCTCAGGCCATCCCTGAACGTTCTATGTCACATGCCTCACCTCACCCACCATAACCACTATCATATTAACCTGCTTTATCTCCCTTGTAGTATTTATCACAAACAGAAATTTTCTTAAGTTTGTTTACTGTGTTTCATCTAACAATATTGTAAGCTCCATGTAAGCGGGGCCATGTATGACTTTTTCACCAAAGTATCGCCAGAATATGGGACATCAGCACATAACATTCTCTCTCTCCCCCGTCGCTCTCTAAGTATTTGTTGTCAACGTTGTTGAAAAAGTGAGTGAACACATGAAAACAGTGCAATCAAATGCCAGTGATGGAAGAGCAAATAGAGCCAACTTTAAGCACACTCAATCCTTTTTTCAAAATTCTAACTGAACACAGGATTACATAATTAATGGAATAAACAAAAAAACCTAACCCATTGCCGTCGATTCTATTCCAACTCATAGCAACCCTATAGGACAGAGTAGAACTGCCCCATAGAGTTTCCAAGGAGCGCCTGGCAGATTCGAACTGCCAACCCTTTGGTTAGCAGCCGTAGCACTTAACCACTACGCCACCAGGGTTTCCAATTAATGGAATAGCATCCTAAATATGGCCCTTATAAGGCTAATAATCTTATTAAATCATTTAGGAGCACTTCTCCATGCACTTAAAAACAAGGTCTACAACTGAGCCCAGTATGTGCCTTTCAGTCAAGCATAAGTCACACTGCAGATTCCTGAAAGAAAATTCATGCTGCATTTTTTTTAAAAGGAAGAACTAATTAATTTCAATCAAACATTACTTGGTGTAGCAACAGCTACTAATACTATAAACACTGATGAATATATAAGAACAAATGTCATATGCTAATGATTTAATGTTAAAAAGTCACTTAGTTATTAATTAGGTTCTCTAACTTGGAACATGAACCTGTTTGTATCTATTTGCAGAAAAGTGGGTAGGTATATTAGTCCAGATATATATTATATGTTACCGTACCTAATTCTAATATGCATTACAATATTTACAATTTATCAATATTTTAAAATTCCATCAATTTAAACTGTAAACAGCAGGTGCAATATTATAATCTGAAACATTTCAGATATCTTGGCTATCTTCCCATCCTTCGTCTTTAGCTATTTCCACTAATCCTGCTCTGAGACGAGTAGATTTTAAAATTCTGTTTTCTTCATCAGCATTTCTAGAAAAACTGTAATTATTTCTTCAAAAGGAAATTATTTGGGCATGTTGCCACAAATTGTTTGCAAATATTTTAAATACTATTCTAGTATGGGTTGTGAATTTTCATAAGGTAGATTCTACTTTTTTCATCAGTGTAACTCATAAAATTTAAAGGCCTCCTATTGAACTAATTTATGATTTTAATCTACAAATGGTTTTGCCTTAGAACCAAAGAAACTCAGTAGACTCATGGATGTGTAAATATGGAAGGGACCTTAGAGATCTATTTCCACTGTTAAGCATATTAAATGATGTGAGATGATAACTCCGTGGTACTTATCAAAATAAGTTATAAAAAATATTAGCCCTTCAGTAAGATTTCAAACTGATCTAATCACCATTAAAGATATAACTGCTACTTTAGAATAACAAGATGAAATTTATGCTAAGGAAATATGTCAAAATGCATAAATAAATACATAAAGATACTGTTGCATGTTTTATAATAATGACCATATGAAATTATCCTTAGATCAGTGCTACAAAAAGGACAGAGTTTAGTAAATTGTAGTCTCTTTACTTGATTGACCATTATGTAGCAATCAAAATGATTATGATGACAATTAACAACATGATGAAAATATAATGAATGTTTTATAAGGTTGTAATTTTAATATGATGAAAGCATATGTATAGACAGAACAGACAAATCTAATAGCTGATGTGTTTGGATGTTAAGATTATGATGATCTGCCTCCTCCTATTTTTCAAATTTCCTACATATTCTTAGTCTATTACTCATTGTCTTACTAAACTAGTGCCGCTATAACAGAAACACCACAAGCGGGTGGCATTAGTTAACAGGAGTTTATTCTCTCACAGTTTAGGTGGCTAGAAGTCTGAATTCAGGGTGCCAGCTCTAGGGGAAGGCTTTCTCTGTTGCCTCTGGGGGAAGGTCCCTGTCATCAATCTTCTATTCCTCTAGGAGCTTCTCAGTGCAGGAACCCTGGGTCCAAAGAATGTGCTCTTCTCCCAGCGCTGCTTTCTTGGTGGTATGAGAACGCTCTTCTCTCTGCTCAATTCTCTCCTTTATATCCCAAAAGAGATTAACTCAAAATACAACCTAATCCTTTAGATTGAATCCTGCCTTATTAACATAAACAGCCTCTAATCTGCCTCATTAACATCATAGAGGTAGGATTTACAACACATAGGATACTCACGTTAGATCACAAAATGGTAGATAACCACACAATACTGGGAATCATGGCCTAGCCAAGTTGATACACATTTTTGGGGGGACATTATTCAACCCATAACATTCCATCATTTGCCCCCCCCAAATTCATGTCCTTGCCACATGTAAAACACATTCCTCCCATCATATCATAGCAAAGCTCTTAAATCAACTCCAAGTCTGAAGTTTCAACTTCTGCAAAATCCCTCTTCATCTGTAAAATCTAGAATAAAAGTTAATCTGCTTCCAAAATAAAATGATGGAACATGCACAACGTAGACATTTCCATTACAAATGGGAGAAATTGGAAGGAAAGAAGGGATAACAGGTAATAAGCAAGTCAGCAGAACACATTACATTAGGTCTCGAGGCTTGAATATAATCGTCTGTTCTCCGAGACCGTTTAGGCAATGGTCCTGCCCTTCAGACTCTGGGTGTTGGCCATACTCTCCACATTCTGGGCGGAGGTCCTTGGCCCTGGCCTTCAGCTCCATCTTCCGGGCCCACTGGAACAGCAACTCTGCTTCCTTGGCTTTGGATGGCCCTATTCTCCGAGTCCATCTGAGTGGCAACACCAGCCCCTCAGCCCCAGCAGGCCCTGTTCTTCTGCCCCTTGGGCATGGAAGCCCTGCACCCTCAGCTTTTGGCAGTGGATCTGGCCCCATCCCACTGGCAGTAGTGAAAGGTGGCCACACATTCCATAACTGAGTTGGTGAAGAGCTGACTCCTTGAAACCTAGAAGGCTGCGGCCCTACCCTTTGAAACCCCAGAGGCCATGACTCCACCCTTTGAGACCCCAGAGGCCATGGCTCCACCCTTTGAGACCCCAGAGGTTGTAGCCCTACCCTTTGAGACTGAGGCAGCTCTGCTTCTTGTGTTCCCTGTCTCTTCAGCTTGTACTTTCTGGTTCCTTGGCCTCTCAGCCCCTTGGGCCGGCCCGGCATCTGCCCTGCTCAAGCAAGTCTTCCAAAGCTTTCAGCTCTACCGATAAGTGTATGGAAGGACCCCTCTCCACTAGTAAACCTCAGCTGGAAGGAACTCAGCTCTCTTACTCAATGGGTCAGCAAGCCTAGCTCCACTGGTAAGTGCCTGGAAATACCCCACTCCATCAGGAAACCTCTTGAGAAACATGCTCAGCTCTCTCGCTCTGTGGGTAGGCTCCCACACTGTCTCTTACAGGTCTCCTGGTTCTGCTGCCCCTGTTTCTCTACTGCTGCTTCTCACAATTTGTGTCACTCCAGTGTTACAACTCTTCTCACTTCCAAGTCCTCACCAGAATTGTCTTTCATGTCCATTAATTCCACCAATAGTCAATTCAAGGCAATCTATGCATTTACTATTATTGTTGTTATTAGGTGCCTGTTATGGACTGAATTGTGTCCTCCAAAAATACGTGTCAACTTGGTTAGATCATGATTCCCAGTATTGTGTGGTTGTCTTCCATTTTGTGATTTTCCTGTGTATTATAAGTCAAAATCTTTGTCTGTGGTTAAAGAGGATTAGGGTGGGATGTAACACCCTTGCTCAAGTCACATCCCTGAGCCAATGTTAAAGGGAGTTTCCCTGGGGTGTGGTCTGTACCACCTATTATCTTACAAGAGATAAAAAGAAAGGGAAGCGAACAAAGAGTGGGGGACCTCATACCACCAAGAAAGCAGCACCAAGAGCAGAGTACATCCCTTGGACCCTGGGTTCCTGTGCCTGAGAAGCATCTCAACCAGGGGAAGACTGATGACAAGGAACTTCCTCCAGAACCGACAGGGAGAGAAAGCCTTCCCCTGAATTTGGACTTTAGCCTGCTTTACTGTGAGGAAATAAATTCCTCTTTGTTAAAGCCAACAAGTTGTGGTATTTCTGTTATAGCAGCACTAGATAACCAATACTGTGTTGTCCAGTCGGTTGCAACACATAGCAACCCTAGGTACAACAGAACAAAACACTGCCGGGTCCTGCACCATCCTCACAATCCTTGCTATGTTTGAGCCCATTTTTGCAGCCACTGTGTCAATCCATCTCGCTGAATGAATTCCTCTTTTTCACTGACCCTCTACTTTAACAAGCACGATGCCTTTCTCTAGGGATAGGTCCCTCCTGATAACATGTCCAAAGTATGTGAGTCTTGCCATCCTCGCTTTTAAGGAGCATTCTGGCTGTACTTTTTCAAAGACAGATTTGTTCTTCTGCCAGTCCATGGTATATCCAATATTCTTTGCCAACACCATAATTCAAAGGCATTAATTCTTCTTGAATCTTCCTTATTCATTGCCCAGCTTTCCTATGTGTATGAGTTGATTGAAAACACAATGGCTTGAGTCAGGTGCAGCTTAGTCCTTACCACCTTAAAGAGGTCTTTTGCAGCACATTTGCCCAATGCAATATGTGGATTGATTTTTTTTTTTAATTGAACTTTAGACGAAGGTTTACAGAACAAACTAGTTTGTCATCAATTAGTACACACATTGCTGTACGACATTGGTTAACAAGCCCACAACATGTCAACACTCTCCCTTCTCAACCCTGGGTTCCCTATTACCAGCTTTCCTGTTCCCTCCTGCCTTCCAGTCCCTGCCCTAGGGCTGGACTGCCCCTTTAGTCTTGTTTTGTTCCGCAGGCCTGTTCAATCTTTGGCTGAAGGGTGAACCTCAGGAGTAGCCTCATTATTGAGCTGAAAGGGTGTCCGGGGGCCATACTCTCAGTGTTTCTCCAGTCTCTGTCAGGTGAGCAAATCTGGTCTTCCTCTTTGAGTTAGAATTTGTTCTACATTTTTCTCCACCTCTGTCCAGTACCCTCTATTGTGATCCCTGTAAGGCAGTCAGTGGTGGTAGCCAGGCACCATCTAGTTGTACTGGACTCGGTCTGGCGGAGGCCATGGTAGACATGGTCCATTAGTCCTTTGGACTAATCTTTCCCTCGTGCTTTTAGTTTTCTTCATTCTTCTTTGCTCCCAAAAGGGTGAGACCAGTGGAGTATCCTAGATGGCCGCTCACAGGCTTTTAAGACCCCAGACGCTACTCACCAAAGTAGAAAGCAGAACATTTTATTTATAAACTCTGTTATGCCAATTGAGTTAGATGTTCCCTGAGACCATGGTCCCCACAGCCCTCAGCCCAGCAATTTGGTCCCTGAGGGAGTTTGGATGTGTCTATGGAGCTACCATGGCCTTGCCTTGTACAGGTTGTGCTGGCTTCCCCAGTATTGTGTACTGTCTTACCCTTCACCAAAGTTACCCCTTATCTTTTGTCTATTAAGTGTTTTTCCATCCCCATCCGTCCCCTCCCTCGAAACCATCAAATTTTTTTCTTTTTGTATGTAAACCTTTTCATGAGTTTTTACAGTAGTGGTCTCATACAATATTTGTCCTTTTGTGATTGACTTATTTCACTCAGCATAATGTCCTGTGCTGAGTTCTTTTTGTTTGTGGATTTCTTTTTCAACTCTTTTGTTTTTGTAGATTTTGTTTTTATTGAGGCTTTATGTCTTTCTTCTTTATTTTGATGAGTAGGTTTGTTAACTCTTTGTGGTTACCTTGAAATTTACCCTTATCTTCCTAGGTTTGAACCAGTCTATTATTACTTGGTATTGCCTTGCCTTCCTCTCTATTAGAGAGTTATATACCTATATTGTTTATTCCCTCTTTTATTGTTCTGACGTTGCTGTCATTTACAGATTAACCTCTCTGGTTCCGTGTTGCAATTCTCTGGTTTTGGATAGTCCTTGAGAGTTCATTACCTAGGTTGGTATCTGGCTGGTACAATCTTGTATCCTAGATTCAGGCTGTGGTCTGCTGTTGTTTGTTCTCAGACTGAACGACTCCCTTTAACAATTCTTGTAAGTTTGGCTTGGTTTTTACATATTCCCTTAATTTCTGTTTATCTGGAAATGTCCTAATTTCACCATCATATTTGAACAAAACTTTTGCAGGATATATTATTCTTTTTTGGCGATTTTGTTTTCCTTCAAGATTTTATATATGCCATCCCATTGCCTTCTTGCCTGCATGGTTTCTCCTGAACAACCGCAGCTTAGTCTTATTGTTTCTCCTCCATATGAGAGTTTTTGTTTTTTTGAGCTGCTGGCCGAATTTTTTCTTTGTCTTTGGTTTTAGTGAGTGTGAATATGATATGCCTTGGTGTTTTTCTTTTAGGGTCTATCCTATATGGGGTTCATCAAGCCTCTTGGATGGCCAGCTTTTTATCATTCATGATATTAGGGAAGTTTTCTGTCAGCAATTCTTCAATGATCCTCTCTGTGTTTTCCATTTTCTCTGCCTGTTCTGGAACTCTGATCACTTGCAAATTTTTGCTTTTGATTGTATCCCACATAATCCTCAGTGTTTCTTTATTTTTCTTCAATTTCCCTGATTCTGTCTTCCATCATTTCAAACCGGCTCCTCAGCCCTTCTATAACACTGTCCATTTCTGATATCTTGTTTATCTTTTGGATTTCTAATTGTTGTTTTTGTATGATTTCTAGTTGTGTACTTATTTTGGCATTTTGTTCCTGTATTACTTTCCTGAATTGTTTCATTTTTTTGTCTATATTTTCCATGAATTTGTCTGCCTTTTCCAAAAATTTGTCCAGTTTTTCCTCATTTTTGTCTACTTTCTGCTTGAACTCTTGGATTGCTCTGAATATTAGAGATTTGAATTCCCTGCCAGGTAGTTCTCGTACCTTTTCCACTACTGGAAAATCATCTGGTATTTTATTTTTGACTCCTCCAGGACCCAGCCTGTCCTGTTTTTTTATATTTTTTGATATTGTCCTTGGGACATTCAGTAGTTTGTTTGTTTGTTTGTTTCTTGATTGTGGATTTGTTTGTTTTGTCCTGCTTTTTTGTTTTATTTGGTTATGTCTGAGCAGGCAGGCTGTGCATTCTTTGTTAGATTGTCTGTAGTCATGATACTTTTCACCTCCCTGTCCAATGGGCAGGGCCAGTCATTCAGCTATGGTGCAGCAGGTGAAGGGAAGGGGCTGGAATGGGTTATTTGTGGCATGTACTAGGGCCAACAGGGTGGGCCAGGAATCAGTTCTGGGCAGGTTCCAGTAGGCCCTGCCTGTGCTGCTCGGGGGTGTGATGTTCAGTGCACAGTGCAGGTAGGCAGGAAAGAAGGGGGAGGTTGTGATGTGTGGAGCTAATAGGGGTGTGGGAAAGAGGAGAGAGGAGAGAAACACAAGAGCCAAAATCAAACAAGCAAAGAAAGAGAAAAAAAAAGTGCTAAGGGAGCTTGCCATTGGAGTCAAGAGATGAGAAACCATGAAATGGAGAAAAAGAAAGAAAAAAATAACTAGATAAAAATTTGAAAAAGAAACAAAAAGCCCTCAGGAGTCCTAGAGTCCCACTGGTGGGGCTTCTAAGACCGGGGAAATGGCTCCCAGGCTGAGCAGTATAGCCTGGGTAAAGGTGGTTTAGATGTCACACAGCACCAGATATTCAGGAGACAGGAAAAGAAGATAAGTCTAGAGAGAGGAAAACTGAGAAATGAAGACACAAAGGGAAAAAGATAGAGAAAAGAAAAAAAGACACACCTCCGGGGATCGCACCTACGCGGTTGCGCAATTGGGGGAGTGGCTCCTAAGCTATGCAGTGCAGCCTGGCTAGAAGGGGCTCCCAGGTGGCAAAAAGAAAAGGAAAACAGAACAAAGCAAAACAAGGGGAAAAAAAGCCCCGGGGATCCCACCAACATGGTGTCGTGGGCTGGGGGATTGGTTCCCCAGTGGAGCGTGGCTTCACAGCCTTTCGATAAGAAGCAGAGATGGCACATGAAGCCAGGTGTTCCAGAGAAAGGAGGGGGAGGTGGCAGGAGGCACAGAAGAAACCAAAAGAGACAGAACCAACACCAACTCAGGGGCCTAGCCAACGTGGGTAGGGCAAATCCAAGCAGCCTGAGGTCAACGCACTTGCCTCCTGACCAACAGACTGCAGCTTGCAAGAAGTAGGGGAGGCCAAAGGGGGAGTGGAGAAGGGGGATGGTTAGAAAAACTTTTATGGGTGCTTATCGGCTGCTCTGCCTCCTGCTGGGAACTTCGTGAAGCTGCTTTCTCATACTCCCTGCCCAATGACCTCTGACGTGGGTGGGGCAAATCCAAGCAGCACGGACACTGCACTTCTGGCTGGCCGAGCCACCGGAGCCATCCAGGAAGATCGAAGGTAGAGCAATGGGGAGAAAATGGGGATGGGAAAGCCTGTACCACTGGTTACCAGGTGCTCCGTCTCCTTCTGGGAGTTCTGTGAAGCTGCTTTCCCATGCTCCCTGTCTGCCGATCCCCGACTGGAGTCCAAGATGGCGGATCCGTGCTGCCTTAGCCGATGGGGGCCTTCTGCATGTATCTCTCCTCGCTCTCTGTCCTCAGTTAGTTTCTTATTCCATTCGTTGCTTGGCTGAGTTCTCTATTTCTTCATTTGGCACTTTAGGTTCCAGGAATGGCTTTTGTCTCTGTTTTACTTAGTTTTTTGGGTCTTTGCTGTGGAGGGACGGCATGGGGCTTCTGTCTATGGCGCCATGTTGGCCGAAGTCTCCTGGATGATTTCTTGACTGCTGCTTCCATGGGTGTTGATTGTGGTTCCAAGTAAAATGAAATCCTTGACAATTTCAATCTTTTCTCCATTTATTGTGATGTTGCTTATTGGTCCAGTTGTGAGGATTTTTGTTCTCTTTATGTTGAGGTGTAATCTATACTGAAGGCTGTTGTCTTTGATCTTCATCAGTAAATCCTTCAAGTCTTCTTCACTTTCAGCAAGCAATGTGGTGTCATCTATTTATCAAAGGTTGTTCATGAGTCTTCCTCCAATCCTGATGCCGAGTTCTTCCTCATATGGTCCAGCTTCTCAGATTATGGGCTCAGCATACAGACTGAATGATGCACACCTTTCCTGATTTTCAACCATGCAGTATCCCCTTGTTCTTTTTAAACTACTGCCTCTTGGCCTAGGTACAGGTTCCTCATGAGCACAATTATAAGTGCTCTGGAGTTCTCATTCTTCCCAGTGTTATCCATAATTCATTATGATCCAAATAGTCAAATGCCTTTGCATAGTCAATAAAACACAGGTAAACATCTTTCTGGTATTCTCGGCTTTAAGCCAATATCCATCTGATATCAGCAATGATATCCCTCGTTCCATATCCTCTTCTGAATGCAGTGTGAATTTCTGGCAGTTCCCCGGTGATGTACTGCTGCAGATCGTTTTGAATTATCTTCAGCAAAATTTTAATAGCATGAGATATTAATGATATTGTTCAATAATTATTGTTCAGTATTTTTCAATTCAGAAATATTGTTCAATGACATTGTTTAATAATTTCCACACTGTGTTGGATAACCTTTTTTGGAATGGGCACGAATATAGATCTCATCCAGTCAGTTGGCCAGGTAACTGTCTTTCAAATTTCTTGGCATACAGGAGTGTGCACTTCCAGCACTGCATCCATTTGTTGAAACATCTCAACTGGTGTTCCATCAATTCCTGGAACCTTGTTTTCACCAATACCTTCAGTGTAGCTTGGACATTTCCCTTCAGTGTTGTCAGTTCCTGATCATATGCTACCTCCTGAAGTGGCTAAACATCAACCAATTCTTTTTGGTATAGTGACTCTGTATTCTTTTCATCTTCTTTTGATACTTCTTGCGTCATTTACTATTTTCCCCATAGAATCCTTCACTATTGCAACTTGAGGCTTGAATTTTCTCTTCATCTCTTTCAGTTCAGCTTGAGAAATGCTGAACATGTTCTTCCCTGTTAGTTTTCTAACTTCAGGTCTTTGCATATTCCATGATACTACTTTACTTTGTCTTCTTAAGCCGCCCTTTGAAATCTTTTGTTCAACTCTTTTACTCCATTATTTCCTCCATTCACTTTAGCTACTCTGTGTTCAAGAGCAAGTTTCAGAATCTCTTCTGACATCTGTTTTGATATTTTCTTTTGTGTGTTTTTAATGACCTTTTGCTTTGTTCATGTATTATGACTTTGATGTCATTCCACAATGTGCCTGGTCTTTGGTCATTAGTGTTCAATGTGTCAAATCTATCCTTGATAGGGTCTCTAAATTCAGGTGTGATACACTTCAAGTTGTACTTTTTTTCTCATGGACTCAGTCTAATCACAGCATCGCAGCAACACACAAGCCACCACAGTACAAAAAACTGACAGTCTTGTGGGGGAAGCATGTACAGAAAGAGAGAGAGAGATTTTTATCAGGGAAATTGCTCATGCAATTGTAGAGGCAGGAAAGTTTCAAGTCCATGGGTCAGGTTGGAGGCTTCTCCTGACTCACATAGCTGCAGGGCTTACCAACCCATGTTCAGCTAGTCAGACAGCAGGTAACTGGCTATAGGCTGAGGAGGCTGATGAATCCCAAGATCGGCAGGTAAGCTGTTAGCTCAAGTCCGGAGAGCCAGGGTCGGATGCAGGATCCAGAGAGAACAAAAGCCAGCGAGCTTTGCCAAATGGCCCACATATACTGGATGCAGGCTACACTCCCAAGGAAACTCTCTTTCATCTTATTGGCTAATCATAGCAGATCTCATTAAGGAAGTGATTACATTACATCATATCTATTAGGGAGGTGATTACATGACTACATAGCTGTTAAACTACATCCTAACAGCCATACCACTGAGAATCATGGCCTGGCCAAGATGACACATGACCTTAACCATGACAGAGGGGATATGAAAAGTTAAGAATATAATTATGCAAATAAATTTTAAAATTTGTGTGACAGTTTTGTAGGAAAAGATAAATTAGAAAAAATGGAAAATATTTGGAATATGAGAATGCCATATCAAAATTCATTTCAAAAATAACAAATTTTTGAGGCTCCCCAGATGAAAAAAAATCTGCACAAAGGGAAATAATGAGGGGAAATGTGTCCTCATTTTCCTAAAGCTACTATAATTACAACTGTGTGGTTCTGTTGCCAGAACAGAGAGACTCATAGAATGGAATAGAAAATCTGGAAACAGATCCAAATATATATAATCAGTTCTAGCTGGCACTTCAAATCAATGATAAAAGAAAAAGATTACTGAGTAAAAGATGCTGGTGCAGCTACCTAATGATTTCAAAAATCAACATACATCCCTCCTCAAACAAAAACAAATTCCTGTTGATTTAAACCATAGAAGTACTAGAAAATTATAAATGCATATTCTGTAATATTGAAATGAAAGACTTTTTAATAATATGATATAAATGATATAAATGATAAAAGCTAGAAATGATTAAGCTTAGTGAGGAAGGCATGCCGAAAACCCCACATAGGCTGGAAAAAAGTCCTCTTTCGCCAGTTACCCAAGTTGTGAATGCAAAGGAAAAGTCTTGAAGGAAATTAAAAGTACTACTCCCATGAATACACAAATGATAAGAAAGTGAAACGGCCTTATTGCTGATATGGAGAACGTTAGCGGTCTGGATAGATCGAACCAGCCACAAGATTCCCTTAAGCCAAAGCCTAATCCAGAGCAAGGCCCTAACTCCCTTCAACTCTATGAAGGCTGAGAGAGGTGAAGAAGCTGCAGGAGAAAAGTTTGAAGCTAGCAGAGGTTGGTTCATGAGGTATAAAGAAAGAAGCTGTCTCCTAACATAAAAGTGCAACAGCAAGTGCTGAGGTAGAGGCTGCAGGAAGCTCTCCAGAAGGTCTAACTAAGATACCAGAGGAAGGGGGCTACAGTAAACTACAGGTTTTCAATGCAGCAGAAGCAGCCTCGTATTGGAAGAAGAAGCTGTCTAGGTCTTTCATAGCTAGAGAAGTCAATGGCTGCCTTCAGAGCATCAAAGGCCAGGCTGACTCTCCTCTTAGGGGCTGATGCAGCTGGTGACTTGAAGTTGAAGCCAATGCTAATTTATCACTCCAAAAATCCTAGGAACCTTAAGAATTATGCTAAATCGCCTCTGCCTTTGCTCTATAAATGGAACGACAAAGCCTAGATTACAGCGAGTCTGTTTACAACATGGTTTACTGAATATTTTAAGCCCATTGTTGAGACCTACTGCTCAGAAAAAAAAGATTCCTTTCAAAACATTACTGCTCATTGACAATGCACCTGGTCACCCAAGAGCTCTGATGGCAATGTACTAGGCGATTAATGTTGTTTTCATGCCTGCTCACACAACGTCCATCCTGCAGCCCATGGATCAAGGAGTGAATTTGACTTTCAAGTCGTATTATTTAAAAAATACATTTTGTAAGGCTATAGCTGCCATAGGTGGATCTGGGCAAAATAAACTGAAAACCTTCGGGATAAGATTCACCATTCTAAATGGCCATTAAGAATGTTCGTGGGGAGGTCAAAATTGTCAACATTAACAGGAGTTGGGAAGAAGTTGATTCCAAACTTCATGGATGACTTTGAGGGGTTCGAGACTTCAGTGGAGAAAGTCCTTGCAGATGTGGTGGAAATACCAAGAGAACTAGAATTAGACATGGAGTTTGAGGATGTGCATGAATTGCTGCGATCTCATGATAAGACTTTAGCGGATGGAGAGTTGCTTCTTATGGTTGGAATCTACTCCTAATGAAGATGCTGTGAACATTGTTGGAATGACAACAAAGAATTTAGAATATTGCATGAACTTACTTGATAAAGCAGCGGCAGGGTTTGAGAGGACTGACTCCAATCCTGAAAGAAGTTCTACTGTGAGTAAAAGGCTATGAAATAGCATCACATGCTAAAGAAAAATCTTTTGGAAAGGAAGAGTCGATCAATGAGGCAAACTCCATTGTTGTCTTATTTTAAGAAATTGCCACAGCCACCCTAACCTTCAGCAACCACCACCCTGATCAGTCAACAACTATCAACATCGAGACAAGACACTCCACTAGCAAAAAGATTACAACTTGCTGAAGGCTCGGATAGATGATGGTTAGCATTTTTTAGCAATAATGTAATTTTTAATTAAGGTATGCACATTGTTTTTTTAGACATAATGCTATTGCGCACTGAACAGACTATGGTATAGTGTAAACATAACTTGTATATGTACTAGGAAACCAAAACAATTTGTGACTCACTTTATTGCAGTCATCTGGAACCAAACCCACAATATCTTCAAGGTATTTCTGAAATTGTACATGCCATCACATTATGTTATAATAATGGATGGGCTTATATATTATAGTATGGCATTAAAATGTTAAAAAAAAATCCAGATAGCTAAAATGAGTTTTAATATAGTAATATATCAACAATAGAGATTTATATAGACATAAAAATCTATTTATCTGTGTATCTATCTACCTATCTATTTATAATGAAGGAAGGGAGTGTGAAAAGATGTTAACAGTGTTTATCTCTGAGTGGTATTTTATGTTTCACTTACCTTTCTTCTTTATTGACTAATTTTTTAAAAATAATAAGTACATATCATTTTCATAAAAAAAACTATTTCCATTTAAAAATATAATTTCTGTTATTCATACTGGTTGATCTTTATTGATACTTTTTATTTACACAGCAACCTTCAAGGTACTTTGACACACAAGTCATTTTTGCTTCACAATAATTCTATAAGGTCATTCAGGCAGAAATTAATCTCATTATACAGAATAAAATATTTCCCAGGAAAATCTTTCTAATTATACTTTAATGTGAACCTCGCTATGCAAAGAGAAAAGATGGATAAACACGTGTCACCAAGATTGAGTTTCCTTTTTGATGCCTGAGGTGTTAGGGGATTTTTTTCAATCAACAAAGCCCCCTATGAGGAGTTTTCACTCAGGCAGAATTCAGCTCACATTTTGACTACGGTACTCATCCCTCTAATATTAAACTTCTTATAAAAGGAAAACGTGACATCTAGGGTTGAATCAGTTTCTGTGAATCCATCCAAACGTTGGTTGAAAGCTGCACTTTATACAAATATACTCTCCCTCCTCATCTTGGTACACTCATTTAAGTACTTAATAAATAAGCTTAATTTACATTTCTAAGGCTTAATCAATTGAGTTAAAACCAAAATGATTTGAGGTAAATGTGATTTCCATCCTTATTGTTAGTTCCATGTCAGGTTATACATTAATTCACTAAAAAGGACAGAGAGCAGAAAATATCTCATCAGAGTGGCTAAAATAGGCTATTTATATTAATGACTTAATAACATTTAAATTAGCCTATTGATGCATCAGCTAAAAGCCAAGTCCATTTTTAAAAGATGAGAAAAATTCAAAAGTAGCAGAGAAAATTTGAAAATATGCTAGTTACAACATTATAAATCTATTTTAATCTGAAATGCGAAAGAGCAGCCACAACCAAATCATACAAGAATCCAAAGGCAGAAGGGTAAACAGAATAAAATCTTGCATAATTGTGTACCCAATTTCTTCTTTACTATCTATAGCTTACTTTACTACTATTGTATATTTTAAAATTACGTAAACTCAAACAAAGTAGGTTTCAAGGTAAACACGCACTATTCTTTGTAGAAAGAAAGATACAATCAATATCCTTTCACAGTATATAGGTACTTTCCATTGTCATTTTTTTTTCAATACTGCGGGAGGATTTAGACTGATCTAACATTTCCCTGAAAAAATTAAAGGCATTAAAAGAATGAGGTTAAGGGTACAGACTGAGACTGTAGGAAAAAAATTTAACTGTTATATTAAGAGACCATAATTTAGGGCCTTGGCCTCCTTACTAGTGTGTGATATCTTACAGAGCTACTCCCCATAGCATTATTAATTATTTATGGGGAAACCACATTGATATTCCTTCCTGAGAACTGAAAATGTTTTAATGGGGACTTCCTCATGTTCGATTGTAAAAAGTAATCCCAGATATATATATGCCAACTAATATAACACACTGCTGAATATGATTTTGAAAATTCAGTAGTAAATATAAAAATGAATTAAAAAAAACTAACTTCAAGTAAAGATTGATAGGGCCAAAGAAAAAGAAAATATATCCTTTAAAGTAAACTAGCATATTATGATAATTAAATAAAAATTAATCTGAGATATACAGGGCTCTATTTTTCTCTGTAAATGAATGTTCAATTTTTCATTTCATTTTTGTATAACAAAAATGTAGTCCAGGACAATAAATATTGAGCATTTACCACAAGCCAAAAGCTATGCTAGGTATTGGGAATACTTTCATGACTAAGAAATTTTCCTTCTCCTTGAACATTAAGTTTAGCTGGGAAGACAAGCATGACCTTAAATACAACAAAATAAGCTCAATGACAGGATAATATGTAAGGTGATCTGACAGCACAAAACATGGTGTGGATGGAGAAAGAGGAAAGGCTTCAGAGATGGCATTTGGTCTATATTTTGAAGATTGAGAGGTTTTCTAGGTATAAAAGAAGATGGATAGATAGTCCAGGTAGAAGGATAACTCTGAATTTTTATTTAAATATATATTAGTGACATTGAATATTTCAATATATTTATGAGTTAATATTCTCAGCCTCGTTGAAAATTTCATTTATACAAAATATTTTTAAAGTACTTATTATGCACTAGGAGCTAGAGAGAAGACCTAGTCCTGAAATATTATAGTCTAGTTTCACGTTTTGATGTCTTATTGATTTGTAAGAATGCTGTACATATTAAGGAAAGTATCCGTTTGTTATATCATGAAAAAAGTTGTCTCAATTTTCTATTGGACTTTCATTCCTTAAATTTTTTTTCTTTTCGTTTGTAGTCTTTCCTTTTAATTATTTTATTATACCACAGAAATTTTTTTAATGCCAAGGTATTCAAACGCTAGGCATCAATGCTTTCTTTAACTTTGGTGTCATGCTTAGAAAGCTTTTACCAACTCTAAATTAATATAAAATGTCCATTTATATTTTATGTTTTCCTTTTTATTTCCCATTTTAATAAGCAATTAAAATAGCATAACATAGAAAATAAAAAGGAAATGTAAAATTTTAGTAACTGGTCATAGGCTGGGTTCTCTACGGAAGCAAAACCAGTGAAGCATACACACACACACACACACACACACACACATCTATACCTATATCACATATATATAGAGAGAGAGCTATATCTATACCTATATCTATATAGATATATAGAGAGACAGAGAGAGATTTAACAAAGAAATGGCTCACGCAGCTGTAGAGGCTGGAAAGTCCCTACTCCGTGGGTCAGGATAGAGGCTTTTCCTGATTCATGTAGCCGTAGGGCTGGTGAACCCAAGATCAGCAGGTAAGCTGGTAGGCTGCTGGCTCACAGGCTACAAAAACCCAGGCTACAGTGGCTGACAAATCCCAAGATTGGCAGGTAAGCTGTTAACTCAAGTCCCAAGAAGCAGAAGTCAGATGAGAAACCAGAGTGAGCAAAAGCCAGCCAGCTTTGTCAGAAAGTCCACATATATTGGATGCAGGCTACACACCCAAGGATACTCCCTTTCAACTGGTTGGCTGCTCATAGCAGATCTCATTAGAGAGGTCATTACATCATTACATAGCTGCCAAACTACATCATAACTGCCAAACCACTGAGAATCATGGCCCAGCCAAGATGACACACAACCTTAACCATCACAATAACTTAAATATTTGGAGATTTTGAAAAACTCCTTCTAAGTAACACATGGATCAAAACAGAACTCTCAAAAAAATAATAAATATTTTGAACTAAGTGAAAATGAAAATACAACTTACCAAAATAATATGGGATGCAGCAAAAGTAGTGGATAGAGGGAAATTTATAGCACTGAATGCATATATTACAAAAGAAAAAATATTTAAAATCAATAGTCTAAGCTTTCATCTCAGGAAAAGACAATTACAGACCAATATCTCTCATGAACATAAATTTTAAAAATCCCCAACAAAATATCAGCAAATCTAATCCAACAACGTATAAAAAGAATTACATACCACAATGACATATGATTTATCTGAAGTATGCAAAGCTGGTTCACTGTTTGAAAATCAATTAATGCAATCCATCTTATCAACAGACTAAAGAAAAATAATATGACCATACTCTTAGATACAGAAAAAGCATTTGATAAAGCCCAGGGCCCTTCATGTTAAAAACTTACAGTAAACTAGTAATAGTGGGAACCTAACCTGTTAAGCAACTATAAAAAATCTATACATAACATCATACTTAATCTGAAATTAGATACCTTCTGCCCTAAGATCAGGAACAAGGCATGTATTTCCCATCTCACCCCTTCAATTCAATGTTGTACTGAAAGTCATGTCTAGTGTAATAAGATAGAAAAGGAAATACAAAGTATACAGATGGGGAACAAAGAAATAAAACTGTCTTATCCTTTTGTGTCAACTTTGACGTAGCATAATGTTTTCAAGGTTCATCCATGTGGTAGTATGTATCAGAATTTTATTTCTCTTTATGGCTGAATAATATTCTACTGTATATATATACCACATTTTATTTATTCATTCCTCTGTTGATGGACATTTGGGTTCTTTTCACCTTTTGGCTATTGTGAATAATGATACAGTGTACAATGGTGTACTAGTATTGTGAGTCTATAGATTTTTGATTTATTAATATTGTTTATATGTGCATTTTGACTATCCCCAAATATTCATTTTATCCAGAAAGTCTGTATAAAAGTGTAAAGTAATCCAATATATCTTAAAAAAAAAAAAAAAACCTTTTCACTGTGCTCTACACCTGGTATTATAGACTCATTTTGGTTTTGAACCATAAGCCATATTTTCAAAAGTTAGGATCTGTCTGCACATAAACCTAATCCTATCAGAATCTATTCAGTATGTCCAGATGGGCACTTGTTTCTTTTATTCTGAGGTCTTTAGAGCGCACACTTTTATGCATGCTATTTTACATCAACTATTTTTATAATAAAATAGTTTTAGGCACTGATTAGCAATATTCTGTGTATTTTATATAAATCAAAGACCTTTTCTTAAAATATTTCCTACACAATATATACTCTATGTGTACAATAAATCATTCACCATACAATAAATTTTATAAAGTATTGTATAAGAAAATATGATAATACAACGTTGATTTACTCAGCTTAATATAAATAAATCCTATTTTTACCAGTTCAAATGTACAGAACCAAATAATAGGATTTATAATTGAAAATGGTCTCCCTTTTCATCTGGAAGGAACTTGGAAGAAAAAATGAAATTATATCTCACTAAGCATTTATACTAAAACAAAAAATAAATGAGAGATATAAAATTTAAGAAAAGTTGAAAATCAATTTTTAAATAAACTTAATATTGTTTCCTCGGAAAATGGTTTTACAGATACTTTAATTCAATTTCTGATTGTTGAAGCTTCTAGTATGTAGCAAATAGGCTATGCTCCTTAGTTGATTTGCTATGCATTCAGGATGTGCAAAAATTATATATACAAGGGAAGTTCCTTCTTTAAAAAGGTAACTGAGTAGTATTCTAAAATGAAGCTTTCTGTTTTGTTTTGTTTTTTTTTGTTCACAAAAGGTTTCCTAATGGTAGCACATGCTGAACAAGTTACATTTCTACACTGACTTTGTCTG
The DNA here is from genome assembly GCF_030014295.1 of Loxodonta africana. NCBI lineage: Eukaryota > Metazoa > Chordata > Mammalia > Proboscidea > Elephantidae > Loxodonta > Loxodonta africana. The sequence continues at coordinate 148,297,913 of NC_087369.1, forward strand.
CCAAATTCTTAACAAATCACCAAAATGATTATACACAACTGAAAATAAAGAAAGGAGAATATTCGGAAGGAAAGTTACTACATAAAGTTCAAAAGAGCAATCAGTTAAGTAGAAACTAGAAGCAGTTCAGTTCTCTAACTTGATGCCTTAAGAGTGAGATAATTTCTTTCATTGCAGATGGCTGAGGGCTCTGCTACTGAAAGAGTAGAATGGGATATATTCAAGACTTTTCCTCTTCAGGAGTTATTTTTACGCAGGTCAGGGCATTCAATAGAATAAGTGAAACATCCAAAAGACACGTTTAAATATTCTAATTATACTAAAATATAATGCCTTAATATACAGTAATCTAGTTATGTTATGGAAGTGTCACAGTGTATTGTTTTAAGAGCACAGACTCAAACCAGACTGCCTGCCTGGGTTTATATTCCAGCCACTCACTATAATAGTATGGTGATATAATTTTTTCAAACTCTGTCTCATTTTTAAAATAGAAATAATAATTCCTACTTCATAGCGTTGTTGTGACGAGTAAATGGGTGAATACTACTTGTAAATCACTTAGGACAGTAACTGATACATAGCTAACACTATCATTGCTTTTGTTATTGAGGTTATTATTACTCAGATGATAATGGGTTAACTGAAATGAGGATTAAAAACTATACGAGAGGGACAAACAGGTATAAACAAAGCAAGTTAGCATAAGGTTTTATGGTAATAGTCATTCAATAAAGACTTTGGAGCTAATAAATGCCAGGAAATTAGAATGTGGTTATCTGAGAAGCCTAGCTAGGCAAAATTTCTCGTTAAGTTAAAAGTTATCAGGTGGCAGAAGCTATTCTTTAATGAGTATTAATCATAAATTATGAAGTCAGACTGATTCAAATATACTTTATATCAATGGTTTTCAACTCATGCTGCATGAGGAAATAAGCTGGGGAGCTTAAAAATTATCGGTTGTTGTTGTTAGATGCCATCACATCAGTTCTGACCCATAGCGACCTTATGTACAACAGAATGAGACACTGTGGCCCTTTGCCATCCTTAGAATCATTGCCGTTAGAGCCCATTGTTGCAGGCACTGTGTCAGTCCATCTCGTCAATGGTCTTCCTCTTTCACACTGACCTTCCATATTACCAAGCATGATGTCCTTCTTCAGGGACTGGTCCCTCCTGATAACATGTCCAAAGTACCTGCAATGAAGTTTCTCCAGCCTGGCTTCAAAGAGCACTTCAGTCTTACTTATTCATTGTCCAGCTTTTGCATGCGTATAAGGCAATTGAAAATATCATAGCCTGGGTCAGGTGCACCTTAGTCTTCAAAGCGACATCTTTGCTCTTTAACACTTTAAAGAGGTCTTTTGCAGCAGATTTGTCCAATGCAATATGTCCTTTGATTTCCTGACCTCTTCTTCCATAGGCATTGATTGTGGATCCAAGCAAATGAAATCCTTGACAACTTCAAACTTTTCTCCATTTATCATGATGTTTTTATTGGTCCAATTGTGAAGATTTTTGTTTTCTTTATGTTGAGGTGCAATCCATACTGTAGGCTGTGGTCTTTGATCTTCATCAGTAAGTGTTCCCAGTCCTCTTGGCTTTCAGCAAGTAAGGTAGTGTCATTTGCATAACACAGATTGTTAATGAGTCTTCCATACCAATCTTGGTGCTGTGTTCTTCATATAGTTCAGCTTCTCGGATTATTTGCTCAGCATAGACTGAATAAGTATGATGAAAGTATACAACCCAGACACACACCTTTCCTGACTTTAAACCACACAGTATTCCCTTGTTTTGTTTGAACGACTGCCTCTTGGTCTATGTACAGGTTGCACATCAGCACAATTAAGTTTTCTGGAATTCCCATTCTTCCCAATGTTATCCATAATTTGTTATGATTCACACAGTCAAAAGCCTTTGCATAGTCAATAAAACACAGGTAAACATCTTTCTGGTATTCTCTGCTTTCAGCCAAGATCCATCTGACATCAGCAGTGATATCCCTTGTTGCATGTCCTCTTTTGAATCTGGCTTGAATTTCTGGCAGTTCCCTGTCAATGTACTGCTGCAATTGCTTTTGAATGATCTTTAGCAAAATTTTATTTGTGTGTGATATTAATGATATTGTTCGATAATTTCTGCATTCTGTTGGATCACCTTTCTTTGGAATGGGCACAAATATGGATCTCTTCCAGTTGGTCAGGCAACTATCCTCCAAATTTCTTGGTATAGATGACTGAGCATCTCCAGCACTGCATCCTTTTGTTGAACATCTCGATTTGTATTCTGTCAATTCCTGGAGCCTTGTTTTTCACCAATGCCTTCAGTGCAGCTTGGACTTCTTCTTTCAACACCATCAGTTCTTAATCATATGCTACCTCCTGAAATGGCTGAATGTCAACAAATTCTTTTTGGTACAGTGACTGTGTGTATTCCTTCCATCTTCTTTCGATACGTCTGCACCAATTAATATTTTGCCCACAGAATATTTCAAAATTGCAACTCAAGGGCTGAATTTTTTTCTTCAGTGTTTTCAGCTTTAGAAATGCAGTGTAGGTTCTTCCCTTTTGGTTTTCTAACTCCAGATCTTGACACATTTTTATTATAATACTTTGTCTTCTCGAGCTACCCTTTGAAATCTGTTCAACTCTTTTCTTCATTATTTCTTCCATTTACTTTAGCTACTCTACATTCAAGAGCAAGTTTCAGAGTTTCTTCTGACATCCATTTTGGTCTTTTCTTTCTTTCCTGTCTTTTTAATGACCTTTTTCTTTCTTCATGTATGATGTCCTTCATGTTATCTCACAACTCATCTGGTCTTTGGTCATTAGTGTTCAATGTGTCAAATCTATTCTTGAGATGGTCTCTAAAGTCATGCGGGATATAGTTAAGGTTGTATTTTGGTTCTGGTGGACTTGTTTTAATTTTCCTCAGGTTCAACTTTAACTTGCATGACCAGTTAATGGTCTGGCCCATAGTCAGCCCCTGGCCTTGTTCTGATTGATGATACTGAGCTTTTCCATCCATAGATGTAGTCGATTTGATTCCTGAGTTTTCCATCCAGTGAGGTCCATGTGTATAGTCACCGTTTATGTTATTGAAAAAAGGAATTTGTGATGAATTAGTCGTTGGTCCATGCGTCTGTCAGTTTGTTGTACTGTGGTGGCTTGCATGTTGCATGTTGTGATGCTGGAAGCTATGCCACTGGTATTTGAAATACCAGCAGGGTCACCCATGGTGGTGTCTTAGGCTGGGTTCTCTAGAGAAGGAAAACCAGTAAAGCCCGTAAATACATATATACAGAGATTTATATCAAGGAAATGGCTCACATGGTTGTAGAAGCTGGAACGTCCCAAGTTTGTGGGTCAGGATAGAGGCTTGTCCTGATTTACGTAGCTGCAGGGGCTGGCAAACCTAAGATGGTCAAGTCAGAGAGTAGGGCTCTTGCTTACAGGCTGCGAAGTCTGATGATCCCAAGATTGGCAGGCAAGACCGCATGTAAGCTGCTAGCTCAAGTCCCAAGAACCGGAGGTCAGATGAACAGAAGCCAGCTGCAGAATCCAGAGCAAGGAATAGCCCATGAGCCTGATCCCTGGTCCCAAGGACACACTCTTCTCCTGGCACTACTTTCTTGTGGTATGAGGTCCCCCAGAGCCAACAGAGAGAGGAAACCTTCCCCTGGAGCTGGCACTCTGAATTCAGACTTCTAGCCTCTTAGACTGTGAGAGAATACATTTCCCTTTGTTAAATCCATCCACTTGTGGTATTTCTGTTATAGCAGCCCTAGATGACTAAGACAGGTGGACAGGTTTCAGCAGAACTTCCCTACTAAGCAGACTAGAAAGAAGGAACTGGTGGTCTACTTCTGAAAAAAACTGGCCAGTGAAAACCTCATGAATAGCAGGGGAACATTGTCTGATATAACGTCTGAAGACGATTCCCTCAGGTTGAAATGCACCGAAAATACGACTGGGGAGAGCTGCCTCCTTAAAGTATGTTTTTGTTGTTACTAGTTGCCATCGAGTCAGTTCCAACTCATAGTGACCCTACAGGACAAAGCAGAACTACCCCATAGGGTTTCCAAGGAGCAGCTGGTGGATATGAACTGCTGACCTTTTGGTTAGCGACCGAGCTCTTAACCACTATGACAACACGCTCCTCAAAGTATTAAAAAAAAAAAAACCTGTTGCCATCTAGTTGATACCAACTAATAGTGGCCCTACAGGACAGAGTAGAACTGCCCCATACAGTTTCCAAGGATTGCCTGGTGGATTCGAACTGCTATAGACTATAAACTATAAAAAATTTTATACTTTGAGGGGAAACCCTGGTGGCATAATGGTTAAGAGCTCGGTTGCTACGGCTGCTAACCAAAAGGTTGGCAGTTCAAATCCACCAGGCAATCCTTGGAAACTTAGTCGACCTTTAATGACGTGAATGGAGGAGAGCTTTTGGGACCTTCATTTGCTGATGCGGCACAACTCAAAATGAGAAGAAACTGCTGCAAACATCCATTAATAATCGGTACATGGAATGTATGAAGCATAAATCTAGGAAAATTGGAAGTCATCAGAAATGAAATGGAACACAAAAGAAGATCAATATCCTAGGCATTAGAGAGTTGAAATGGACTGGTATTAACCATTTTGAGTCAGATAATCACATGGTGTATGTCAGGAGTGACAAATTGAAGAGGAATGACTTTGCATTCATTGTCAAAAAGAACATTTCAAGATCTATCCTGAAGTACAACTCTGTCAGTGACGGCATAATATCCATATGCCTACAAGGAAGAACAGTTACTATGACTATTCAGATTTACACACCAACCAGTAATGCCAAAGATGAAGAAATTTGAAGATTTTTACCAACTTCTGCAGTCTGAATTTGATTAAACATGCAATCAAGATGCATTGATAATTACTGGTGGTAAAAAAAAAAAAATTGCTGTGGAGTCCATACCGACTCATAGCGACTTTACAGGACAGGGTAGAACTCCCCATAGAGTCTCCAAGGAGCGCCAGGTGGATTCCAACTGCCGATCTTTTGGTTAGCAGCCATAGCCCTTAACCACTACGCCACCAGGGTTTCCATTACTGGTGATACGAATGTGAAAGTTGGAAACAAGAAGGACGATCTGTAATTGGAAAATCTGGCCTTGATTATAGAAACGAAGCCAGAAATCGCATGAGAGAATTTTGTAAGACCAAAATTTCTCGTACCTAAGTACTTTTTTTTTTAAGTACTATCCTTACACATTCTGGTCATAGTTGAGGCCCAAGCACTGCCATTTTTCTTTTAGAGTACAAAATATCTTCCAAATGATTATAATTGGTATCCAGGATGAAGAGCCACTGTCTCAGTACAGTGCTTCTCAAAGTGTGCACCCCCCGCCCCACAGGACTGACAGCATGGGCATCACCTGAATCAGGAACTCTAGAGTTGGGTCCCAGCAATCTGTGGTTTAGTAAGATCTCCAGATGATTCTTATGAACAATCAAGTTTGAGAACCACTATTTAACGGTGTTCTGAAGTAAAATGTTTTGTTTCTTTAAGAAGAAATTGGCTTAAAAACACGTGAACATAGCTGTAACCTTGATAATAAGGTCAAGCAAACATAAAAAATCCATAAAGATATAGAATTGAAAAATACAATTAATAACATTAATCTAATGATCACTTATAGATCTTATCAAAGAATACCTATTAATTTCAAGTAACCATATTACATTTATGAAATGCAATTTTTTATAAGTTTTAAATAATCCATACCATATAGATCACATTCTCTGACAACTCAATACATTAGAAGTCACGTCAAAGCATAACAATAATAAAACCCCAACAAGTTTCTGGACTTAATAGTATAAAATTCAGATTGTTCAGTAAAATATGTCATTTCAGAATTGCATACAGTATGCCTTAATTTTAGATATAAGAAATGCTTAATAATTTATATATATCTAAGAGTTTGTTTTTAAAGGAGTTTAAAGAGCAGGATTAAAATGTTTTGTTAGATTTATCAGAGCACATTGATATGGGAAGGTATTTCCATTTCAATAACATTTTTTATATCACACCAAAATGAAATATTAAAAGATTAGCAAAATGTAAATATTTTAGAAACAATGAATTATGGGTGTAGTTAGAAAAAAACACATGGCATATCATCAGTGACTTACTATAAATAAATGACAGATTTTGATCTACTGAAATTTATAGCATTTCAGTACATGCCTTAAATCTCTAAAATGCGAACTGTTAATATTTGCTGAAAATTTGAAATGAGCAGCATTCAAGTGGTAGAACTTGTAGCTGAGAGCATCAATAGTGAACATTAGGACTGTGAATACTAATTTTGAAGTTTTTTTTTTTTAATAAGAGGAATTTAGGTTTGTTTGTTTTAATTAGGAATATCTCAGGCTTCTTTTCTATACAATAGTCAGCAATATCAAAAATGTCAAATTCATAATTCAACAAAGATTTATTGGGCATTTACTCTGTGCCAGGCATCTTTCTAGGCACTGGGGATACAGTGGTAAACAAGTCAGACTGGTTTCCTGGAACTTAGATTCTAGTGGGAGAGACAGACCTTATGCAAGTAATTAAACTGACATATTAATAACAGACTGTGATAAAGTCCTAGAAAGGAAATGAACAATGTTTTCTGACAGAGGAGGTAGGTTCAGGTGAAGGTATTTTCTAAAGAGGATAGTCAGGGAAGACCTGTCTGTGTATAATAGTTGAAATGAGAGGAATTCCATATTTTTACGCAAATATGCACCTTCTACGTTTGCCTGCCAGTCATGCCAATATGCACCTTCTACGTTTGCCTGCCAGTCATGCCCTCCCCGGTAGGGGTATTTTCGTAAGCCGTGTTATGCCAATTTCTTTACAAGTTGCTGTAAAAAAAATTAGCATAGCACACTTTTGAAAATACTTTGAGGGGAAGGGTGCAATTAGCAAACAAACGTAGAAAAGAAAAAAACCAAACCCATTGCCTTGGAATCGATTTTGACTCATAGTGACTTTATAGAACAGAGAGAGTAGAACTGCCCCCTAGGGCTTCCAAGGAGCAGCTGGTAGATTCAAATTGCCGACCTTTTGGTTAGCAGCTGAGCTCTTAACCATTGCACCACCAGGCGTCCTGAAACATAGAAGGTACATGTAAAAATCTCGGGAAAGTGTTTCATGGAGAGAAAAGACCATTTACTAAGGCCATATGCAGGAATTAGCTTTGTGTGTTTGAGGTACTGGCAGAAGGTAAGTGTGCCTGTAACAGGCAATGATACAAGCTGAAGACTTGGAACAAGTCCTACGAGACTTTATAAGTCAGTTACCAGTTGGTGTCATGTTGATTCTGACTCATGCAGGCCCGATGTGTGTCAGAAGAGAACTGTGCTCCATAGGGTTTTCAGTGGCTGAGTTTTTAGAAGTAGATCACCAGGCCTTTCTTCTGAGGTGTCTCTGGATGTAGTACAAAGGACTAAAACTCCATCTTCTTGGTTAGCAGCCAACCGCTTAACCATTTGCATCACCCAGGGACTCCATAAGACTTTATAGGCTATGATAAAAACTTAGGATTTTACATTAAGCGAAATGGGAAGCCTTTGGAAAATTTCAGGCAGAGGGTTTGATATCACCTGATTTATATTTTAAACCTCATACCATTACAATGTGGGAAAAAAGAAATGGAGGGGCCAGCATGCCAGCAGAGACCACTTAGAAGATTATTGTAGTGCAGATGAGAAATGATGGTGCACTGGTCGGGGTGATAATTTATGTACCTGAATAATATAACTTTTAAGTTATAACAAAATTAAAAAAAAAATAATCTTGTAATTATTTTTTACAAAAACGGAGAGAAAAGCTCAGATGATTAAGTGACCTTCACAAAGTCAAACAGATAGTCAGTGGCTGGGTTAAGAATAAAGCCCAGGTCAAAAGGCTCTTTTGACAATAATTCTGCCTCCCAGTGTCATATTCTCTTTACAAATCACAACAATTTCTATAGAAGTAAACACAAAATTTGACTTCAATAATATGTTGGCATATAGGCTTTTAAAAATGTATAGAAAAAGAAAATGTTCCCTATTTGAAATATTTAATACAGTCAATAATCTAGACTTTAAAAAAATAAAAGAGAACATTTGTTTTTTAAACATTTATTCCGTATAAAAAAAAGTCAAATTTTGAACTGGAGCAGTCACTGAATATTAATTTGGTGCTCTTGATAACTTTACTGGAAATATCAACACCAATTAGTTTAGAGTAAGTGGGCTTTACCCTGTTCACACTGAAGGGAGCCAATATACTTGAAAATTAAATGAAACATAAAGGAAACACATTGAGTTTTTATTCTCAAATAATTCTCTCCTTACCCTCCATCCAGAGAAAATGGAACCAAGTGTTTTATTATTTTAATTAAAATAATAAAAGCAAAGTGGCAATGAAATAATATGTTGATAGTATCACATGATTGAACATTAAGCTGCCATTTCTTTTAAATGCAAATAATCTTTGATCTTATCATTCAAGAGTATATAAAATATTTTTCCAGAATAGAATTGTAATTTTCTAAACTTCCACATAAGGGAAATTTAAAGAACTGTGATTAACATTGCCAAAGGAGAATCCCATCCCTACCTCAAAACTCTGCAATTTGTTTCTTTGCATAATGATAAGAAAGTATTCTATTAAGTCTTAATAAATCTAACACCTTTAATAGGTTCATGAGACCATCACCTCTTACTTTTACCAGAAAAGCAAGAAATGAAAACAAGAAGTGATTTAGAGATTTTTTGCAAGGGTTCCAATCAATTCATTTCAGTAGTACGAGTTATCAACTATAACCTCTAGCTATGCAGGGTCACTTACTAAAAGAATTAGTATTGTATTTCTGAGTAGTTCTACCCACTTCCAGGAATCTATCATAAAGAAACAATTTGAAGTGCAGCAAACATATAGTCACAAGATTGCTAACTGCAACATTGTTTATAATCACAAACATATCCACAATGTCCATCAATACTGGGACCTCATTTTTAACTTTAAAAATTAAGGACATTTTTATCTATATTAATATTTACATGTTTGTTTTTAATATGAAATCACATCTCAAACCATTATTAGCCATCAAGTAAAACTGACACTCAGTATTTTGTGGTCCCTTCTGGACTTTGTTTAGATTTAGTGTTTTTGACATAATTTAAATTAGACTATAAATAATAGTTTTAACTTTGAGATTTTTAATTTTTAAATTTTTGTTCTCATTTACCTCAAAGTATTTTCTAATTCTCCTTGTAATTTCTTCTTTGACTCATTTGTTGTTTAAGAGTGTGCTGTTTAATTTCCACATATTTGTGAATTTTCCAGATTTCCTTCTTTTATTGATTTCTGATTTCATTCCATTGTGGTTGGAGAAGGTTCTTTGTATGATTTCAATCTTTTTAAAATTTATTGAGACTTGTTTTCTGGTCTAACACATGATCTATCTGGAGAATCTTCCATGTGCAGTTTTGAAGAATGTTTATTCCGCTGATGCTGGCTGGAGTGTTCCATATGTGTTAGGTCTAGTTTGGTTATGGTGTTGTTCAAGTCTTCTATTTCCTTGTTTTTTTCTTTTTGTCTATTCTATCCATCATTGAAAGTGGGGTGTTGAACTGTCTATTATTTCCCTTTAATTCTGTCAGTTTTTGCTTCATCTATTTTGGGGCTCTTATATATACGTTTATAATTGTTATACCTTCTTGACATACTGATTCTTTAATCATTATATCACGCCTTTCTTCAACTCTCATAACAATTTTTGCCTTAAAGTATATTTTGTCTGGTATTAATACAGCCACACTAGCTCTCTTTTGGTTTCTAATTGCATAGAATATCTATTTTCATCATTTTACTTTCAACTTGTTTGTGTTTTTCAAACTAAAGTAAGTCCCTTGTATACAGCATATAGTTGGATACAGCACATAAGTTTTTCTATCCATTCTTTTAATGTCTGCCTTTTAATTGGAGAGTTTAATCCATTAACATTTAATGTTATTACTTATAAGGAAGGACTCACCTCTGCCATATTTCTATCTGTTTTTTTAATATTACACTATGACTTTTTTGTTCCTCTATTCCTCCTAGTTGCTGTCCTTTTGTTAAATAAATATTTTCTAGTATAACATTCTAATTCCCTTGTCATTTCTTTTATCATATTTTTGGAGTTATTTTCTTAGTTGTTGTCCTGGGGATTACACATAACACTGTAATTTATAATAGCCCAGTTCGAATTACCAATGAATAGCTGTAATGATACATGATGAATGGCTGTAATGGCCCAGGTCTATCTGACATTTCAATTCCATTGTTTCTACTATGCTAAACTGTTTCTTTTAGAATTGTCAAAATATTCAGAAGATTTTAATATTGTTTCAGTTAATTAATTTAAATTTTGTCCTGCAAACTGAATGAAAATGACTCCTAATACAGCATTAGTGAAGAAATATACTTCCATGTATATATGAAAAAGACAGAAATGGTTCTTGAAAACCAAAATAAAACCTAAAACTCACTGAGATAAAAGTCTGCAATATGGCACTAATAATTTTGATATTGTCTATATAATGAGATACTATTAAATCAGGTCAGTGAAAATGATATTTTGTTTGCTGAGGTAAGGCTAAAACAGAGCAGGAAGAATTATCCATATCAAGTAGAGGGCAATTGTCCATGGAGTACAGCAGCTTATCAATTCATTCATTCAAAAAACACTTATCTAGTTTTTACTGTCATATAGCATGATTTGTTCTATGGTTCAGAAAAAAAAAGCACCTAAATAATCCTGTCATTTGTTCAAGTAGTATAGGATTCCTTCAGATGCACGATCCAACCAAGCCAGTACAGTCTCCTTCCAGAGAGGCCATAATCCTCCCACCCAAAGGCAGACTTTGCATTCTTTCCAGCATTTCATGACCTGAGGACTAAGTAATCAAATTATCTGCCCACTCATCTAGGATTCCTTTAGAAACACTATCAATCCAGGTTTTGCAGACTACTTTCTGGAGTAAACTGAGATTCCTAGTATCCATCAGGGGATTAATGTGACTAATTATTTTGTAAATTTTACAGCTCACTCAAATCAGACATGCCTTGATTCCATGCATCTTTAGCTATCACCAAAGCGTAAGCCCCTTCAGGCATCAGCCTCCTTCTTTACTTTCACCCTCCCATGCTGCTCTGTTTTCACTCCCCTTATCCAAAATGTTCACTGATTCCCACCATTCCAGAACATTTTATTTTTGTCCCATGGAGCCTCATTCCTTGCTTTAAAAAATCCAGATGATCCTTAAACTAAACACTGAAAAATCTCTGTTTCCTTCAATGAAGCCTGGCAGTCCCTTGAGGGGACAGCTCTCTCAGAAATCCTTTCCAGTAGATCCCCAAAGAAAGTCACCAAACTGGTACAACAACAGGCACATAGACCAATGGAACAGAATTGAGAATCCAGATATAAATCCATCCATTTATGAGCAGCTGATATTTGACAAAGGACCAGTGTCAGTCAATTGGGGAAATAATAGTCTTTTTAACAAATGGTGCTGGCATACCTGGATATCCATTTGCAAAAGAATGAAACAGGACCCATACCTCACACCATGCACAAAAACTAACTCCAAGTGGATCAAAGACCTAAACATAAAGACTAAAACGATAAAAATCATGGAAGAAAAAATAGGATCTACCCTAGGAGCCCTAATACAGGGCATAAACAGAATACAAAACATTACCAAAAATGATGAAGAGAAACCAGATAACTGGGAGCTCCTAAAAATCAAACACCTGTGCTCATCTAAAGACTTCACCAAAAGAGTAAAAAGACCACCTACAGACTGGGAAAGAATATTCAGCTATGACATCTCAGACCAGCGCCTGATCTCTAAAATCTACATGACTATGTCAAAACTCAACCACAAAAAGACAAACAACCCAATCAAGAAGTGGGCAAAGGATATGAACACACATTTCACTAAGGAAGATATTCAGGCAGCCAACAGATACATGAGAAAATGCTCTCGATCATTAGCCATTAGAGAAATGCAAATTAAAACTACGATGAGATTCCATCTGACACCAACTAGACTGGCATTAATTCAAAAAACACAAAATAATAAATGTTGGAGAGGCTGCGGAGAGACTGGAACTCTCATACACTGCTGGTGGGATTGTAAAATGGTACAACCACTTTGGAAATCCATCTGGCGTTATCTTAAACAGTTAGAAATAGAACTACCATACAACCCAGAAATCCCACTCCTCGGAATATACCCTAAAGATACAAGACCCTTCACACAAACAGATATATGCACACCCATGTTTATTGCAGCTCTGTTTACAATAGCAAAAAGCTGGAAGCAACCAAGATGTCCATCAACGGACGAATGGGTAAATAAATTGTGGTATATTCACACAATGGAATACTACGCATCGATAAAGAACAGTGACGAATCTCTGAAACATTTCATAACATGGAGGAATCTGGAAGGCATTATGCTGAGCGAAATGAGTCAGTTGCAAAAGGACAAATATTGTATAAGACCACTATTATAAGATCTTGAGAAATAGAAAAAACGGAAAAGAACACATACTTTTGTGGTTACAAAGGGGGGAGGGAGGGAGGGAGGGAGGGGGAGGGCTTTTTATTGATCAATCTGTAGATGGGAACTGCTTTGGGTGAAGGGAAAGACAACACTCAAAACAAGGAAGGTCAGCCTAATTGGACTGGATTAAAAGTAAAGAGGTTTCCGAGATAAAATGAAAGCTTCAAAGGTCAGCGAAGCAGGGGCTGGGGTCTGGGGGACTTGGTTTGAGGGGACTTCTAAGTCAATGGGCAAAACAATTCTATTATGAAAACACTCTGCATCCCACTTTGAATTGTGGCACCTGGGGTCCTAAATGCCAACAAGCAGCCATCTAAAATACATTAATTGGTCTCAACCCACCGGGAGCAAAGGCAAAGGAAGAACACCAAGGTCACACGACAACTAAGAACCCAAGAGACAGAAAGGGCCACATGAACCAGAGACCTACATTATCCTGAGACCAGAAGAACTAGTTGGTGCCCGGCCACAATCGATGTCTGACCTGTCAGGGAACACAACAGACAACTCCTGAGAGAGCAGGAGACCAATGGGATGCAGACCACAAATTCTCATTAAAAGACCACACCTAATGGTATGATTGCGACTAGAGGAATCCCAGAGACAATGCTCCCCAGAACTTCTGATGGCACAGGACAGGAACCATCCCGGAAGACAAATCATCAGGCATGAAAAGGACTGGTCAGTGGGGGGGAGAGAGATACTGATGAAGAGTGAGCTAATTAAATCAGGTGGACACTGGAGAGTGTGTTGGCAACTCTTGACTGGAGGGGGGATGGGAAGATAGAGAGAGAGGGAAGATGGTAAAATTGGCACGAAACGAGAGACTGTAAGGGCTGACTCAATAGGGGGAGAGCAAGTGGGAGAAGGGAGTAAGATGTATGTAAACCTACATGTGACAGACTGATTGGAATGGTAAATGTGCACTTGAAGCTTAATAAAAATTTAAAAAAAAAAAAAGAAAGTCACCAAGACATACTATAATCAAACTTGACAAAACCAAAGGAAAAGAGAGGATTGTAAGGGTGGCCAGGGATAAACAAAAAGTCACCTACAAAGGAGCATCAATAAGAATAAGCTCGGACTACTCAGCAGAAGCCATGCAGGCAAGAAGGCAATGGGGTGACATATATAAAGCATTGAAGGAAAAAAATTGCCAGCCAAGAATCATATATCCACCAAAACTGGTGAAATTAGGACATTTCCAGATAAACAGAAGATTAGGGAATTTATAAAAACCACATCAAAACTACAAGAAATATTAAACAGAGTTCTCTAGTCAGAAAATCAATAACATCAGATATCAACCCACGACTAGAACACAGGAAAGAGGAACCAGCTATCAACCCAGAGAGGGAAATCACAAAAATAAATCAAGATTAAAAAATGCTCAAAACAGGGAAACAGCAACGTCATAATGTAAAAGATGACAACATTAAATCAATAAAGAGGGACTAAAAAATGTAGTCATAGATCTTTCCTATGAAGAGGAAGTGAATGCGACATAAAGAAATAAAAGTTTGATTTAAACTTAGAAAAATAGGGATATATATTAAGGTAACCACAAAGGACACTAACAATCCTACACATCAAATAAAATACAAGAAAAACATAAAGACTCAGCAAAAACAAAATCAACAACAATGAAAAAGAGGAAAAAATATATAAAGAAAAACTACTCAGCACAAAAAATTAAGTGAAAAAAAAACTGTCAACAACACACAAAAAAGACATCAAAATGACAGACTTAAACTCATAAAAAATTTTTTTTAACCTATCCATAATTATGCTGAATGTAAATGGACTCAGTGCACCAATAAAGAGACAGAGAGTGGCAGAATGGATTAAAAAACATGATTCATCTATATGCTGCCTACAAGAGACACACCTTAGACTTAGAGACACAAGCAAACTAAAACACAAAGGATGGAAAAAAATATCAAGCAAACAACAATCAAAAAAGAGCAGGAGTGGCAATATTAATTTCTGACAAAATAGACTTTAAAGTTAAATCCACCACAAATGACGAGGAAGGACACTAAACAATGATTAAAGGGACAATATACCATAAGGACATAAATATATTAAATATTTATGCACCCAATGACAGGGCTTCAAGATACATAAAACAAACTCTAACGGCATTGAAAAGGGAGATAGACAGCTTCACACTAATAATAGGAGACTTCAACACACCATTTTCAGTGAAGGACAGAACATCCAGAAAGAAATTCAATAAAGAAACAGATCTAAATGCCACAATCAACCAAGTTGACCTCATAGACATATACAGAACACTCCAGCCAAGAGCAGTCAAATATACTTTCTTTTCCAGTGCACATGGAACATTCTCTAGAAGGGACCACTTATTAGATCATAAAGTAAGCCTTAACAGAATCCAAAACACTGAAATATTATAAAGCATCTTCTCTGACCATAAAGCCATAAAAGTAGAAACCAGTAACAGAAAAAGCAGGGAAAAGAAATCAAACACTTGGAAACTGAACAACACCTTACTCAAAAATGACTGGGTTATAGAAGAAATTAAGGGTGGAATAAAGAAATTCATAGAATCCAATGAGAATGAAAACACTTCCTGTCAGAACCTTTGGGACACAGCTAAACCAGTGTTCAGAGGTCAATTTATAGCAATAAATGCACACATCCAAAAAGAAGAAAGGGCCAAAATCAAAGAATTATCATTATGACATGAACAAATAGAAAGAGAGCAACAAAACAATAAACCTCAGGCTCCAAAAGAAAGCAAATAATAAAAACTAGAGTAGAATTAAGTGAAAAAAGAGAACAGAAACACAATTGAAAGAGTTAGGAAATCTAAAAGCTGTTTCTTTGAAAAAATTAACAAAATCAATAAACCATTAGCCAAATTGACAAAAGATAAACAGGAAAAGAAGTGAACACCCAAATAAGAAATGAGATGGGTCATATCACAACAGACACAGCTGAAATTAAAGGAATCATATCAGATTACTATGAAAAATTGTACTCTAACAAATTTGATAACCTAGAGGAAATGGACAAATTTCTAGAAACATAATACCTACCTAAACTAACACAGAGGTGGAACAACTAAATAAACCCATAACAAAAGAAGAAATTGAAAAGGTAATTTAAAAACTCCCCCCCCCAAAAAAAAAGCCCTGGCCCTGAAGCCTTCACTGCAGACTTTTATCAAGCTTTCAGAGAAGAGTTAACACCAATACTACCATGTATGTATTTCAGAGCATAGAAAAGGATGGAACACTCCCATACTCATTCTATGAAGCCAGCATACCCCGATACCAAAACCACGTAAAGATACCACAAAAAAATAAAATTACAGACCTATATCCCTCATGAAATTAGATGCAAAAATCCTCAACAAAATTCTAGCCAGTAGAATTCAACACCATATCAAAAAAATAATTCACCAGGACCAAGTGGGATTCATACCAGGTATTCAGGGATGGTTGAACATTAGAAAAAAAATCAATGTAATCCATCATAAAAATAAAACAAAAGACAAGAACCACATGATCTTATCAACTGACCAAAAAAGGCATTTGACAATGTCCATTACCCATTCATGATAAAAACTCTCAGCAAAATAGAAATAGAAGAGAAATTCCTCAACATAATAAAGGGCATTTATATAAAGCCAACAGCCAACATCATCCTAAATAGAGAGACTCTGAAAGCATTCTCCTTGAGAATGGTAACCAGACAAGGGTGCCTTTTATCACCACTCTTATTCAACATTGTGCTGAAGGTACTAGCCAGAGCAATCAGGCTAGATAAAGAAATAAAGTGCCACCAAACTGGTAAAGAAAAAGTAAAAGCATATCTATTTCCAGATGACGTGATCTGAGACACAGAAAACCCTAATGAATCCTCAAGAAAACTATTGGAACTAGTAGAAGATTTCAGCAAATTATCAGGATACAAGATAAACATACAAAAATCAGTTGGATTCGTCTACACCAACAAAGAGAACATCAAAGAGGAAATCACCAAATCAATACCATTTACAATAAAGAATAGCCCCCAAGAAAATAAAATACTTAGGAATAAATCTAACCAGAGATGAGAAAGACCTATAGAAAGAAAACTACAAGACACTAATGCAAGAAACCAAGAGAACTACATAAGTGGAAAAACATACCCTGCCCATGGATAGGAAGACTCAACATTGTAAAAATGTCTGTTCTACCCAAAGCAATCTATAGTTACAATGCAATTCAGATCCAAATTCCAACAACATTTTTTAATGAGATGGAGCAACAAATCACCAACTTCATATGGAAGGGGAAGAGGCCCCAGATAAGTAAAGCATTACTGAAAAAGAAGAACCAAGTGGGAGGCCTCACACTACCTGACTTTAGAATATACTATACCGCCACAGTAGTCAAAATAGCCTGGTATTGGTACAACAGACACATAGACCAATGGACAGAATTGAGAGTCCAGACATAAATCCAATCACATATGAGCAGCTGATATTTGACAAAGGCCCAAAGTCTGTTAAATGGGGAAAAGACAGTCTCTTTAACAAATGGTGCTGACATAACTGGATATTCATCTGCAAAAAAATGAAATAAGACCCAAACCTCACACTGTGCAGAAAAACTAACTCAAGATGAATCAAAGACCAAAGAAAATCTAAAACGATAAAGTCATGGAAGAAAAAATAGGGACAACACTAGGATCCCTAAAAATAAATAAATAAATAAATAAACAGTATACAAAATATTAATGACAATGCACAAACACCAGAAGAGAAACTAGATAACTGGGAGCTTCTAAAAATCAAACACTTATACTCATCCAAAGACTTTATCAAAAGAGTAAAAAAAATTACCTACAGACTGGGAAAAAAGTTTTAGCTAGGACAATTCCAATCAATGACTGATCTCTAAAATCTACATGATACTGCAAAAACTCAACAACAAAAAGACAAATAACCCAATTAAAAAACGGGTGAAGGATATGAACAGACACTTTACCAAAGAAGACATTCGGGCAGCTAACAGATATGTGAGGAAATGCTCACAATCATTAGGTACTAGAGAAATGCAAACCAAAACAATAATGAGATACCATCTCACTCCAACAAGGCTGGAATTAATCCAAAAAACACAAAATAATTAATGTTGGAGAGGTTGTGGAGAGACTGGAACACTTCTACACTGCTGGTGGGAATGTAAAATGGTAAAACCACTTTGGAAATCGATTTGGCACTTCCTTAAAAAACTAGTAATAGAACTACCATAAGACCCAGCAATCCCACTTCTTGGAATATATCCTAGAGAAATAAGAGCCTTCATGCAAACAGATATGTATGCACACCCATGTTCATTGCAGCACTGTTTACAATAGCAAAAAGATGGAAGCAACCAAGGTGCCCATCAAAGGATGAATGGATAAATAAATTATGGTATATTCACACAATGGAATACTACGCAACCATAAAAGAACAACAATGAATCCGTGAAACATCTCATAACATGGAGGAATCTGGAAGGCATCACGATGAGTGAAATTAGTCAGTCACAAAAGGACAAATATTGTATGAGGCCACTATTATAAGAACTCAAGAAATAGTTTAAACACAGAAGAAAATATTCTTTTATGGTTACGAGGGTGGGGAGCGAGGGAGAGGGATATTCATTAAACAGATAGTAGACAAAAATTTTTTTAGGTTAAGGGAAGGGCAACACACAACACAGGGATTGTTGTTGTACAACTGGACTAAACCAAAAGCAAAGAAGTTTTCTGAATACAACTGAATGCTTTGAAGGCCAGAGTAGCAGGGGAGGAGGTCTGGGGATCACGGTTTCAGGGGACATCTAGGTCAATTGGCAAAACAAAATGTATTAGGAAAATGTTCTGCATCCCACCTTGGTGAGTGGAGTGTGGGGTCTTAAGCTCTAGCAAGGGGCCATCTAAGATGCATCAAATTGGTTTCAACCCATCTGGAGCAAAGGAGAATGAAGAACACCAAAGACACAAGGTAATTATGAGCCCAAGAGATAGAAAGAGCCACGTAAACCAGAGACCACATCAACCTGAAACCAGAAGAACTAGATGGTGCCGAGCTACAACCGATGACTGCCCTGACAGGGAACACAACAGAGAATCCCTGATGGAGCAGGAGAAAAGTGGGATGCAGACCTCAAATTGTCGTAAAAAGACCAGACTTAATGGTCTGACTGAGACTAGAAGGACCCCGGAGGTCATGATCCCTGAACCTTCTGTTAGCCCAAGACTGGAACCATTCTCCAAAGCCAACTGTTCAGACAGGGATTGGACTGGAGTATAAGAAAATGATACTGGTGAGAAGTGAGTTTCTTGGCTCAAGTAGACACATGAGACTATGCGGGCAGATCCTGTCTGGAGGTGAGATGAGAAGGCAGAGGGGGACAGGAGCTGGCTGAATGGACGTGGGGAATACAGGGTAGAGGGGAGGAGTGTGCTGTCTCATTAGGGGGAAAACAACTAGTAGTACATAATAAAAAAAAAAAAAAACGCTGCCGTTGAGTCTATTTCAACTCATAGTGACCCTGAAGGACAGAGTAGAACTGTCCCATAGGGTTTCCAAGCAGCTCCTAGTGGATACGAACTGCCAACCTTTTAGTTAGCAGCCGTAGCTCTTAACCACTACACCACCAGGATTTCAAGTTTATGTAGGAGACTGACTTCATTTGTAAACTTTCACTTAATGCACAATAAAAAATAAAATAAAAAAGAAACCCTTTCCAGTGGGTAGCTGCTCATTCTCCTTATCCCAGAAACATTATCAGGAGGCATTTTTTATCCTATTTTTCCTCAGTGCTACTTTTAGAATATATCTTTTCCCCCTTGTTTAAAAATTCCCCTCTCATTTGAAGTTGTGCTATTTGTCTAAACCATATTTGACTCTGCTTGATTGCTCATATTCAGCAATACCTTCGTTCCCCCTCCTCCTCCATCATTTAAGATTTTGGTAGCTAGCTCATTCCTTGTCCAACCAACATTAATGATGACTTCATCATTTATGTAGGAAATTATTTTACTACCTTAGTTCTTGGACCTCCTCACCTCCAGTGACCTCTCTTTGTTATAGAATAGAATTTGGCTTTGCAATCATTTCCTGATTTTTAGACATTTCTCAAGCTGAAATAACAGAAGAAAAAATTCAAGCCTTGAGGTGCAATATTGAATGATTCTACAGGGAAAATATTAAAAGACACAGGAAGCGTCAAAAGAAGATGGAAAGAATACACAGTGTCACTATACCAAAAAGAATTGGTTGATGTTCAACCATTTCAGGAGGTAGCATATGATCAAGAACTGAAGGAGAAGTCCAAGCTGCACAGAAGGCATTGGTGAAAAACAAGGCTCCAGGAATTGAAAGAATACGAATTGAGATGTTTCAGCAAATGGATGCAGTTCTGGAAGTGCTCAGTCGTCTATGCCAAGAAATTTGGAAGACAGCTACCTGGTCAACTGACTGGAAGAGATCCATATTTATGCCTGTTCCCAAGAAAGGTAATCCAATGGGATGCAGAAATTATCCAACAATATCATTAATATCACACACAAGTAAAATTTTGCTGAAGATCACTCAAAAGTGGTTGAAGCAGTATATTGACAAAGAACTGCCAGAAATCCAAGCTGGATTCAGAAGGACAGGCAACCAGGGATATCAATGCTGATGTCAGATGGATTCTGGCTGTCTTAGTCATCTAGTGCTGCTGTAATAGAAATACCACAAGTGGATGGCTTTAACAAAGAGAAATTTATTCTCTCACAGTCCAGTAGGCTAGAAATACAAATTAACGGCATCAGCTCCAGGAAAAGGCTTTCTCTCTCTGTTGGCTCTGGAGGAAGGTCCTTCACATCAATCGTCCCCTGGACTAGGAGCTTCTTCGAACAGGAACCCCAGGTCCAAAGGATGCACTCTGCTCCCAGTGCTTATTTCTTGGTTGCATGAGAGCCTCCCTCTCTGCTTGTTTCCCTTTCATCTCTTGTAAGATAAAAGTTGTTTCAGGCCACAATTCCACGCTAATCCTCTTTAACATAAAATTACAATCACAAAATGGAAGACAACCACACAATACTGGGAATCATGGCCGAAGGAAGTAGACACATATTTTGGGGAGACATAATAAAATCCATGACACTGGCTGAAAGAAGAGAATTCCAGAAAGATGTTTACCTGTGTTTTATTAACTATGCTAAGGCATTCAACTGTGTTGATCATATTATGGATAACACTGTGAAGTATAGGAATTGCCGAACACTTATTTGTGCTCATGAGGAAGCTGTACATAGACCAAGAGGCAGTCGTTCGGACAGAACAAGGGGATACTGTGTGGTTTAAAGTCCGGAACGATGTGTGTCAAAGTTGTATCCTTTCACCATACCTATTCAATCTGTATGCTGAGCAAATAATCCCAGAAGTTGGACTATATGTAGAAGAATGGACATCCAGATTGAAAGAAGATTCATTAACAACCTGTGTAATGCAGATGACACAATCTTACTTGCTGAAAGTGAAGAGGATTTGAAGCACTTACTGATGAAGATCAAAGACCACAGCCTTCAGTATGGATGACACCTCAACATAAAGAGAACAAAAATCCTCACAACTGGACCAATAAGGAACATCATGATGAACAGAGAAAAGATTGAAGTTGTCAAGGATTTCCTTTTACTTGTATCCACAATCAACACCCATGGAAGCAGCAGTCAATAAATCAAAAGACACATTGCATTGGGCAAATCTGCTATAAAGGACCTCTTTAAAGTGTTTGAAAGCAAAGATGTCACCTTGAAGACTAAGGTGCGCTTGACCCAAGCCATGGTGTTTTCAATCACCTCACATGCATGTGAAAGTGGGAAAATGAATAAGGAAGAATAATTGATGCCTTTGTATTGTGCTGTTGGTAAAGAATATTGAATGTACCATTGACTGCCAAAAGGATGAACAAATCTCTCTTGGAGGAAGCACAACCAGAATGCTCCTTAGAAGCAAGGATTGCAAGACTATGTCTCACATACTTTGGACATGTTATCAGGAGAGATCAGTCCCTGGAGAAGAGCATCATGCTTGGTAAGTAGAAGGGTCATCGAAAAAGAGGAAGACCTTCAACAAGATGGATTGACACAGTGGCTGCAACAATGGGCTCAAGCATAACAACGATTATGAAACCGAGCAGTGTATCATTCTGTTGTACACAGGGTCGCAATGAGTCAGAACCAACTTGATGGCACCTAACAACAACAGGGCATTGAAGATATGTCTCCTATCTTAACTTTTCTAATCCAGCCTAGAATACATGAACCACAACTGCAGCCATACCTTTGCCAATACCTTCAACCCTCCAGCCCTTTCTTTAGAAATTTCTGGAAAAAACACAACCTTGGATCAATACAACTGTCTGTCTTTGATATTTTTACATGCAGCCTGATGAGCACCTGTGGAAAAATCTGAACAAGGTGCAGTCTTGGTCATTAGTCAGAACTGGCTCCACAGAGATGGACTGCAATCCTTCTGTCTCCTTAATTTAGCTGTAATGTCCTTCACTGCAAGCCTCTGAGGTACGTGGGAATTCATTCAAAATCCCTTTCTTATTTCTCATAGCCTTTCTTTACATATCTTCCCTAAGGGAAATGTTGCTACTGTGACTGGTCACATTTGAGGTCATTTACCGGGTCATTTTTATGAATGAGTGGGATCACTGAAAATTAATTCCATATGGATATAATTCTCCCCCCTGGTGTTTTCCTCTCTTCTTTCATTCCTCCATATTCTAGAAGTAATAAGCATATCCCAGGTCTGGAACTCCCTTTAGGAGAGACCATTTGGCATTTTCTTTTTTCTGCTTTCTCAGTATACTCAAGTGTTCTCTTCCATCTTCTCTCCTCGCATGTAAGATGACTGGTTGTAAAATTTGAGATTGGATATTGGGAGATATAAAATAGAGCAGAAGGCCTCATCACATGCTCGAATTGGACACCTCACTAACTTAAGAAAAATAATTCTCGTAATTTAACTTAGAGTAATACTTGGAGTGTTTTGATTTTAGAAGCACGCCCACCTAAGAGTTAAGTCACATTTACCATTGTTCCCTAGGTTCCACTAGAAACTTTGTGCACACAGGATGCCGTATTTGGGGGAAAGATTCAGTTATTCCTGGGTGCCACGGCTGCAGTATTATTTAATACAGTTATAAAAGTTTCCTGTTTCTAACAGGCACAAAGTCTACTTTCAACCATAGCCATTTACTTAAGGCCCTCTATTCTACCGCCTCTTCCTTCACTCTCAGAAAATAATATCACCTCTTATTTGATCAAGTCAGAGCTGGCCACATAATTTGTGGGGCCCAATTCAAAGTGAAAATGCATGGCCGTACCACGGGCAGGGAAGTCTATCTTTCTTTCCCACAGCCTGCAACACCAACAAAGGTGGACAGGTGACCTCCAAGGGATTACAACCTCCATACCAGGATACAGTTGGTACATGGATTGGGAATGGACAAGAGTCTCTCACCGAATCACCTGCTGATTGTGCCATGGTTCTGCCAGTTCAAGGTAGGGATGATCACTGTTTTATCCTAACCCAAGACACTGTGAGTATACACTCAACTCCAACTATCCTTGTACCCATGCTCAAATCCCTGCCAGGCATAGAAGGCCAATGCAACTCAGTCACTATCCCAGGAATATAGTGGCAGTGGTCATAGAGTCAGAAAGTAGAAGGCCAGGTAGAATCTCAGTCACCAAGAGGCAGGGACCTGGCAGCCAATAACTCATCCTGGAGAGGTGGAAGGGTAGTGAGAGGTAGGACCACAAGTGAGCTAAGACTCCAAGCTTATAAAATACAGATTCAAAGATAACATTGTTAATAATTTCAAGATGGCAACCCGAAGCATGGGGCCCCCTTCTAATTATGGAGCCCTGTGCAACTGCACTGTTCACATACCAATGAAGGCAAGCCTGCACTAAGAACACAGAAACCATCAGGTTTAAATTCTTTCAATTTCCTCCCTTCCACAAATTTACCTTTACCCGTGTTTATTCTTGCCTGTTTACCTCCTAAAGTATGGAATAAATATGCTCCACCTAAGCTCTAATGTCCTTCGCTTCCTAACTTCTAACCAAACCTGATCCATCAATTATGCCATCTTACACCCTCAGGTGGAGTTGAGTAAATTGCCATTCTCCTATGGTTACTCCTTTCTCTTTTTCAGTCAAGCATGCAGGCAGTGTGGAGCACTCACTGTTTATACATTTTCATCTTCCACTCACTTCTCGTTCTACCTAAAATCAAAACAATCTGACTTATTCCTGAAAGACTCCTCTGAATTTGCTCTCACCAAAATTCCCAGTGATATTTGTTAATGAGTTATCAAGTGGAGAAGGAAGGTCAGACATATTTTATATATATATATATACACAAGGGAAGAGCATAAGTAAAGGCATAGTGCCATGAAACAAAACCAAAAGACCAAACCTGTTGCTGTCAAGTCAATTCTGACTCATGGCAAGCTCATGTGTTACAGAGTAGAATTTCTCCACTGGGTTTTCTTGGCTGTAATCTTTATAGAAACAGATTGGCAGGCCTTTTTCCCATGGCACCATTGGATGAGTTTGAGCTCCCAACCTTGAGGTTAGCAGCTGATTGCAAATTGCTTGTGCCACCCAGGAACTTCAGTGTCATGAAAAAGCATGGCAATTAGGAAACATAGTTCAAAGTGTCTGGAGAGGTAGTTGCATTCATTATATGATGTGTTAGCTTTGGGCTCCTGAAAAGCAGATACCAAGATAAGATTAGAAATGCAAGAGATTAGTTCTGAGAATGACCATAAAGGGAAGAGGAGCAAGAGCAGGCAGCAGAGCCTTCAGACTGCAATGCAGGATTTACATCTGTGATAGAAGAGAGGGAAAGAGGAAGGATTGGGTTGAAAGAGGTTCATACCGCAGTTCAGTTCTGAGAAAGCCTTGGTCAGGCCTAATGGGAGCCTCTGAGCAAAGATTGTTAGAGGAGTCCTGCCTCAAGCAAAAATGGCCCTGTTCTAGTACCTCCACCACGCTCATCATTGGCTGGAAACTTTGCAGAGGAAATATAGCCTTAGCAGAGTATCACAGCAGATCTGAGTGAATGGCAGTCAGAGGTTGTTAGTCAACCATGCTCTCTGTAGCAGGATTTCTTTTTAAATATGAGATATTTACTATTTTGCATAACAAGTCCAACATAGAAATCCAGGGTTAGTTACTTCTGCAACTCAAAGAGGTCATCCAACATGGCTCTTTCTATCTTTCTACAGCATCATCCCCAGCAGGGCATTTATCCTCAGGTTTGTCCTCTCATGGTTGCAGGACAGATGTCTTGTTATTGTTGTTGTTAGGTGCCATCGAGTTGGTTGTGACTCATAGTGACCCTATATACAACAGAAAGAAACACTGCCCAGTCCTGGCCATCCTCAAAATCATTGCTATGCTTGAGCCTATTGTTGCAGCCACCATGTCAATCTGTCGCATTAAGGGTCTTCCTCTGTTTTTCATTTTTTTTAATTTTTATTGTGCTTTAAGTGAAAGTTTACAAATCAAGTTGGACTCTCATACAAGAATTTATAAACACCTTGCTATACACTAATTGCTCTCCCCCAATGAGACAACACACTCCTTCCCTCCTCTATTTCTTTTCGCGTCCATTCGTTCAGCTTCTGACCCTCTCTACCCTCTCATCTCCCCTTCAGACAGGAGAATCCCAACATAGTCTCATGTGTCTACTTGATCCAAGAAGCTCATTCTTCACCAGTATCATTGCCTATCCCATAGTCTAGTCCAATCCTTGTCTGAAGAGTTAGCTTTAGGAATGGTTCCTGTCTTGGACTAACAGAAGGTCTGGGGACCATGACCTCTGGGGTCATTTTAGTCTTAGACCATTAAGTCTGGTCTTTTTACTAGAACTTGGGGTCTGCATCTCACTGTTCTCCTGCTCCCTCCGGGGTTCTCTGTTGTGTTCCCTGTCAGGGCAGTCATCGGTTGTAGCCGGGCACCATCTAGCTCTTCTGGTCTCAGGCTGATGTAAGACTCTGGTTCATGTGGCCCTTTCTATCTCTTGGGCTCATAATTACCTTGTGTCTTTGGTGTTCTTCATTCTCCTTTTCTCCAAGTGGGTTGAGACCAATTGATGCATCTTAAATGGCCACTTGCGAGCATTTAAGACCCCAGATGTCAGTCTCCAAAGTGGGATGCAGAATGTTTTCTTAATAGATTATATTATGCCAATTGACTTAGATGTCCCCTGAAACCATGGTCCCCAAACACCTGTCCCTGCTATGCTGGCTTTCAAAGCGTTTAGTTTATTCAGCAAATTTCTTTGCTTTTGGTTTAGTCCACTTGTGCTGTCCTCTCCTGTATTGTGTGTTGTCTTTCCCTTCATCTAAAATACTTCTTATTTACTATCTAATAAGTCAAAATCCCTTCCCCTCCTTCCTTCCCTCCCCCACCCCGTAACCATCAAAGAATATTCTCTTCTCTGTTTAAACTATTTCTTGAGTTCTTATAATAGTGGTCTTACTTTTTTTAACTGACCAGTTTCACTCAGCATAATGCCTTCCAGATTCCTCCATGTTATTAAATGTTTCATGGACTCATCATTGTTCTTCATCAATGTGTAGTATTCCATTGTGTGAATACACCATTATTTATCCATTCATTCGTTGATGGGCACCTCGGTTGCTTCCATCTTTTTGCTATTGTAAACAGTGCTGCAATGAACATGGGTGTGCATATAGCTGTTCGTGTAAAGGCTCTTATTTCTCTAGGATATATTCCAAGGAGTGGGACTGCTGGATTGTATGGTAGTTCTATTTCTAGTTTTTTAAAGAAGCGCCAAATCAATTTCCAAAGTGTTTATACCATTTTATGTTCCCACTAGCAGCGTATAAGTGTTCCAGTCTCTCCACAACCTCTCCAACATTTATTATTTTGTGTTTTTTGGATTAATGCCAGCCTTGTTGGAGTGAAATGGAATCTCATTATAGTTTTGATTTGCATTTTTCTAATGGCTAATGATCATGACCATTTCCTCATGTATCTGTTGCCATCTGAATGTCTTCTTTAGTGAAGTGTCTGTTCATATCCTTTGCCCACTTTTTAATTGGGTTATTTATCTTTTTGCAGTTGAGTTTTTTGCATCATCATGTAGATTTTAGAGGTCAGACGCTGATTGGAAATGTCATAGCTAAAAACTTATTCCCAGTCTGTGGGTAATCTTTTTACTCTTTTGGTGAAGTCTTTAGATGAGCACAGGTGTTTGACTTTTAGGAGCTCCCAGTTATCTGATTTCTCTTCTGGTGTTTGTACATTGTTAGTAATGCTTTATATATGGTTTATGCCATATATTAGGGCCCTTAGTGTTGTCCCTATTTTTTTTCCATGATCTTTATCGTTTTACATTTTATATTTAGGTCTTTGATCTATTTTGAGTTGTTTTTTGTGCATGGTGTGAGGTATGGGTCTTGTTTCATTTTTTTGCAGACAGATATCCAGTTACGCCATTACCATTTGTTGAAGAGACTGTCTTTTCCCCATTTAACAGATTTTGGGCCTTTGTCAAATATCAGCTGCTCATATGTGGATGGATTTATGTCTGGATTCTCAATTCTGTTCCATTGGTCTATGTATCTGTTGTTATACCAGTACCAGGCTGTTTTGACTATTGTGGCAGTATAATAGGTTCTAAAATCAGGTAGAGCGAGGCTTCCCACTTTGTTCTTCTTTTTCAGTAATGCTTTACTTATTCGGGGCCTCTTTCCCTTCCATATGAAGTTGGTGATTTGTTTCTGCATCTTATTAAAAAAAAGTCATTGGAATTTGGATGGGAACTGTAGCAGGATTTCTTGAAGGGAGATTCTGAGCCACAGTCCACCACTTGCACTGTACAGATGCACTTCTCCATGAATGTTTGGGGAGCAGCTCCTCCACCGTTCTCAGTCTCTCTTCCTAATGAGATGCATAGAAAAGGGAAGTTAGTGGGACCACTTAGAGCCCCACTGTTGTCTTTGGTCTCAGGGATGCAATTGGTTCTCACCCTCTCCCTCCTCCACTATTCATTCTTAATTGCCCTCATCCTTAGCTATCTTCTTGGCAGGCCTTAGGGGCTTCACTGTGGTGTGACACAGACCTTCATGCCTGAGGAGTCTAAGCCCCTAGTAATCATATACTTCTCAGGTAGAGGTTGCTGCCTCTAGTAGTCAGATCCTCCTCATGTAGAGGTTGCTGCATGTGTCCACTGACAGCTGTAAAGGGGGAAGGAATATGAAGAACCCATATGGTTCACCTATTTCTCCCAGTCCTCATTGTTTAAGACTAGTCCTACCTCTTCTGCTGCTAGGTATCCCTGCCATAATTATGACTCCTCTCTGGCCTGATGGTCCCTGAACACAAGGTTTCCAAAGTGTCCTCATGGCATCTGTAGTTTATAATTTATTGACATACAGCAAGTGTGCATCTATTTTGGGAACTTCAACATTGCAGACTCCACAGTTGCAGGGACAGGAAACACAAAGTGTGTCACTGGGAGTGACGGTACTTGAAGCCACTCCTTCTTCTGTCCCTTGGTTCCTGAACTCATGTATTCTTCCTACCGAGGAAACAGTGTACACAGAGGTCTGTTTAGTGTAAATATGGCATGTAGAAGGTTGGTGCTCCATACTTGCAGAGTACTACCTCAGAGTTATTGCTTAAGCTGTATCCTAAGTAGGCAAATTTCATGAACAAATTATATTTAAAAATATAACTGTGACAAAAATGGATTAGAGAAAAGAGAATATATTAATAGAGTAGCCAATAATAAAGGTATAATAAATAGTTGAAGAGACAAATAATAAGATAGTAAAGGTAGCAATGGACAGAAGAAAACTACTCAACATATATTTGCGAGTCATGATTGATTGGACTTGGAGAGTCATTAGATATGGATATTAAAGGTGAGTGAAACATCAATGATACTCTAGAAACTCAAGAGGGAAGGAAGAAGATGGCATTAAATAAGATGTGGAATACAGGAGTGAAAATGGGTTTTAATAATAATTTTGATTTGGAAGACGCAGTGTTTGAAGTGCCTGGTGGATACTTCTTGTTAGTTCATATATGTATGAAATACAGATCAGGCTTGAAGACACAGATTTTAAAGTTACCTGCACATAAATTGTATTTAAAATCATATAGGTGGCTTAATTTATTTGGAAGAACACATAGAGTATGAAGAGATGACCAAAAGTAAGTCTTTTGGGAAATATTAATATTTAACATTTTGAGGAAGAGAACTCAGCAAAGAAGAGTGAGAAGATGGGCTAGTAAGACACTGACATTGAAAGTCGTAACTTGGAAAAATATATATATATGAGAGAAAGGGTTTCTGGAATAAAAGATTTATCACTGCTGAAGATAGATCAAGTAAGGAGTTACTTAAGGGGCCACTGGATTTAGCAATGATAGGTTATCCATTTAAAACCAAGAAGGTAGTCAACGCTACCTTTTAAGTTTCAGTAAAGTAGTTGGGACAGAAACTCTACTGCAGTGAACTGGGGAGTGAAGAGAATAGGGGAGTCATCCAGAATTAAATAGGCTTTCAAAAAGTGTGATGATAAGGAAAAAGAGGAAAATAGGGCAATAGCTTGAGGAATTACCAGCTTGAGGGAATTGTTAGCTTGAAAGAAGGTGTTTTTAAAAGGCAGAACCTTGTGTATATCTATATGCCAAAGAGGAAATCAGTGGAAAGGAAGAAATAAAAAATAAGGTGGCATAACAAATCAGTAAAGGTACTGAAGTAGCTTGAGGGAATACAAAAAGAACACATTGGGAATAGTTAGCTTTAGAAAAGGCAGCACCCCTTTTCTTTCCCTCTGGATAAAGTAAAAGATATTTGAAGAATTTGCTACACTTAGTCTATTCTATCATGTTATTGTTGCCAGTTTTCAATTATGTCTTAAAATGTACAGAGGACAGAAGTAGGGAGGATCCAAATTTGAATATGAACAAAGATTTGTGTTCTGCCTGGTCAAAATGTAAGGTTAAGAAGATGGCTATGGTGGAACAGTGGTGAAGAAAATCCATAGACTAGAAAGAAAGTGTAACATTTATAAATGGAAGCAGGTTTTTAAAGAGATGATAGGGAATTGATTGTTTTGAATTAAGAAACTTAGAATAACGAAGAATCCATATGCAGAAGTCACTCTTTGTAAAGAGCTGTTCAGAGTTATTAAAGTTATATAAATGTGCCCTACTGTTCCAACACCAAATACATCATTGTGTACATGGGTAAAATTTTTTCAAAGTCTGGTAAGTTATGCTATGTCCATTTTATTTTTATCTGGTTGCTTCCCTCAAAACCTCCCAGACAACAAAGTCCCTAATGTCATTTCTAGAGTTTTACAGTGCTGCATTAAGTTCATCACATTGAAACACCAGTGATAGGCCTGCACTGAATTAGAGCACTGATAGAATCTGGGAGGATGAATGTACGGTACACTGCTGTGTCAGCAAACTCGCCATCTGCTGAATAAGAGCTGATAAACAGTAAAATCAATTTAAACAATCATAACAATTAATCCATTCTAGAGGGTATTACCAACTCCAGAGAGAGTGGGTATGCTAGATATTAAAATAAGCACTAAAGGCTAGAAAGTGAATATTTACAAACTTCTTCCTTGACAGTGTATTTTTCATGTAGTTTTTTTTTTATTTACTGAATGCAAACATTTAAAATAATTTTTGATAATATGTTTAATATCTCTAGTGCAAAACATTGTTATCTTATCTCACACTCGTAAGTATTACTGATAACGACTGCAATAAAGTATGATAGCTCTAAGAAATTAATTTTGATTCAAACGCTCCTTTAATTACCACACCCCCCTCCTCAGTTCCAATATGGTTTTTTTTTTTTTTACTGGAGTTTGAAAATACCCTTCCATATAGTCTCAGATATATTAATTTATGCATTTCTTTGAAAACAAAGGATTTCTAAAAAAAATAAATAACTAGAACAGAAACAGCACTTTTGTTGTATGAAAGACACACAAATGATTGGGTTTAAAAACAAGAGTGATGTCATGCAAAATAGTGGAGTAGGAAGCTCCACAGGCCAGACCCTCCACCAAAATAACAACTGAACTGAAAAAAGCAATTGGAACCAAATATTTTGGAACTCTGGAACTTGATCAGGCATTTAAACCAAACAGAGGAGTACCTGATGAAAGAAAACACTGCTGATTTTCTATAGGTGAATCACATGTGCCAAACAGCTACCATCCATAATTCCTCAGCCCTGCCACAGTGGTGGGGAAGGTGGCCTGTGTTCCTAGAGCAGCTGGCTGGTGCCAGACAGGCAGTGGGGGCCTTATCCTCCAAAACGTGGGGTTGCACAGTTTGTACAGTTTGGTTTCCTTGATGGTTCCCTGAGAGATGGGTGGAGATGATTTTGGCAATTTCGGCCCTGTTGCAGTAGCAGCTTCTCCTAGCAGCAACAATTTAAATCGTCAGCATGCCTTTTTTCTTTTTCTTTCTTTCTTTTTTTTTCGTGAAATCTGCCAGGCCACTGACTGACTGCAGAGATAACAAAATTGGAACACACACTTTGCAAAAACAGTTTAGAAATGCCAATAAATAAACATTTGACTGCATCCTTTATTAAGTAGCAACAGCAATCCCTAAGAAGTGAAAGTATCAGATATTTTCTGGATTTTGCTCTTTGTTTTTCCTCTGAGGTAGAAGCAAACACTAGCCGTACCTGGATTGTAGAAGAGAGTTCTCAGAGCCCACACGCACATTCAAGGGTGGTCTTTGCAAAAATATTTAGGGGAGGTCACTGAGCGTATGTGTTATTATAGCCTTCAATGATTAAAAAATATTCCAATTCCTGAAGAAGTGGAAGAATCTGAGTTCCAGAGTTGCACGTTATAAATAGTCAAATGTCCCAGTTTCAAAAACAACAACAACAAAGAAACATGGAATGTTAGCCCAAGCAAAAGAACAAAACAAAGTGACAGAAAGCATCCCTATGGAATCCCACATAATAGACAGATTAGAAGACTTTAAAACAACAATATTAAATATGCTCAAAGAACTAAAGAAAAACATGGACAATGAGCTAAAGGAAACCAGGAAAATGATACAGAAAGAAAACAAGTATTTTAATACGGATAGAAGCTATAAAAAATAACCAAACAGAATTATTGGAGCTGGAAAATACAAGAACTGAAATTAAAAAAAAAAATCAATGGAGTGACTCGAGCAAATTTGAACTGGAAGAGAAAAGAATAATGAACTAACAGATAAGGCAATCAAAGCATTAGGCTGAAAAGTAACAGGAGTAAAGGATAAAGAAAAGTGATCATGGCATAATGGAATTATGAAATAACTTCAAGCAAACCAACATATGCATCATGGGAATCCTAAAAGAAGGGAAGGAAAGAAATTGACAGAGAGAATATTAGAAGAAATGCTGGAAGAAAACTTGACAGACTTGACCAAGGACATTAATCTACAAATCCAAGAAGATCAGCAAACTTCAAGTAGGATAAATCCAGAGAGATCCACACTAAGACAGATTACAATCAAAGATCACAGAAGAGATAAATAAAAATTAAAAAAATAGGAAAAACAATAGAGAGAATCAATGAAACCAGAAATTTTTTTTTCAAAAAGATCAATAAGATTGACAAACCTTTAGCCAGACTCACAAAGAAAGTGAGAGAAGATGTGAATAACTAAAATCAGAAATGAAAGCAGGGGCTTTACTACTGTCTCTACAGAAATAAAAATTATTGCAATACTATGAACAATTTTACGCCAACAAATTGGATAACTTTGATGAATTGGACAAATTTCTAGAAACACATAAAGTACCTAAATTGACTCAAGAAGTGAAAAATCTCAACAGATTAATAAAAAGTGAATAAATTAAACCAGTAATCAAAAGCCTCCTAACAATGAAAAGTCCAGGACCAGATGGCTTCACTGGGGAATTCTACTAAACATTCAAAGAATAATTGACACTAATGCTTCTCAAACCCTTCTAAAAAGAAGACAAGGGAACACTTCCTAACTCATTCTGTCAGGCTAGCATTACTCTGATACTAAAGGCCAACAAGGATACCACAAGAAAAGAAAACTACATACCAATATCCCCTTGAGTACAGATGCAAAAATGCTGGACAAAATATTAGAAAACCATATCCAACAACATATCTAAAGGATTACTCCATGACCACATGGGATTTGTCCCAGGAATGCAAGGGTGGTATAACATAAGAAAATCAATCAATGCAATACATCACATTAACAGAACAAAGGAAAAGAACTACATGATCATCTCAACCAACGCAGGGAAGGCATTTGGAAAAATCCAACTTCCTTCCATGATAAAAACACTCAGCCAGGTAGGAATAGAAGGGAAATTCCTCAATACAATAATGGGCATTTATGAAAACCCCACAGATCACATCATACTCAATGAAGAAAGACAGAGAACATTCTATCTAAGGTCAGAAACAAGACAAGGATGCCCACTTTTGCCACCACTTTTCACCATTTTACTGAAAGTTCCAGCCAGAGCAATTAGGCAAGGAAAAGAAATAAAACATATCCAAGTTAGGAAAGAAGTAATACTATTCCTAAATGCACAAAAAATTCTAGTAGAATACACTAATTCAGCAAAGTTGCATGATACAAGATCAACTCAAAAGTCTGTTGTTTCTATACACTTGCAATGAACAATCAGAAACGGAAATAAAGAAAATAATTCCATTTACAATAGCATGTAAAAGAATAAAATACCTAGGAAGAAGGTATCGTACACTGAAATTATGAAACATTGCTGAAAGAATTTAAAGAATAAATAAACTGAAAGAAATTTCATGTTCATGGGTTGAAAATAGTCTTAAGATGTCAATACTGCCCAAAGAGATCCATATCAAAATTCTAAGGGCCTTTTTTTCTTTGCAGAAATGGAAAAACCAATCCTCAAATTCATGTGGAATTGCAAGGGGCCCCAAATAGCCAAAACAATCTTTAAAAAGAAGAACAAATTAGGAGGACTCACACTTCCTGATTTTGAAATATACTATAAAGCTATAATAACCAAAATGATATGGTACTTGTACAAGAACAGACACACGTACCAATGGAATAGAATTGAGAACCCAGAATTAAACCCATACATCTATGGTCAATTGATTTTTGATAAGTGTGCCAAGTCCATTCAATGAAGAAAGTATAGTCTTTTCAATAAATGGTGCTGGCACAACTGGATTGCCACATGCAGAAGGATAAAGTTGGACCCACACATCACATCACATACACAAATTAACTCAAAATGAATCAATGAACTAAATACAAGAGCTAAAACCATAAAACTCTTAGAAGAAAACATAGCAGTAATGCTTTGGGACCTAGTTTTTGACAGTGGGTCATTAGATATGACACCAAAAGCACGAGCAACCAAAGAAAAAAAATTGATAAAATGGGCTTCATCAAAATAAAAACTTTTGTGCATCAAAGGACTTTACCAAATAAGTGAATAGGCAATCTACAGAATGGTAGAAAATAGGTGATAACCATATATTCGTAAGGGTTAAATATCCAGAATATACAAGAAATTTATATGACTCAACAAAAGACCAAGCACCCTAATTAAAAAAAAGGACAAAAGAACTTAGACATTTTTTCAAAGAAGATATAAAAATGGCCAACAAGCACATGAATGGATGCTTAACATCATTAGTCATTAAAAAAAAAAACAAACCAAACCTGTTGACTTCGAGTTGATTCCGATTTGTAGCGACCCTATAGGACAGAGTAGAACTGCCCCATTGGGTTTCCAAGGATTCGGACTGCTGACCTTTTGTTTAGCAGCCGTAGTTCCTAAGCACTGTGCCACCAGGGCTGAGGCATTAGTCGTTAGGGAAATGCACGTCAAAACCACAGTGAGATACCACTTCACATCCACTAACTAAAAACCAAACCTGTTGCTGCCGAGTTGATTCCAACTCATAGCGACCCTACAGGTCAGAGTAGAAGCTATTATTGTTGTTGTTAGGTGCCCTCTAGTCAGTTTTAACTCATAGCAACCCTACATACAACCGAAAGAAACACTGCTCGGTCCTGCGCCATGCTCATAATTGTTGTCATGCTTGAGCCCACTGTTGAAGCCACTGTGTCAGTCCATCTCGTTGAAGGTCTTCCTCTTTTTCGCTGACCCTCTACTTTACCAGATATGATGTCCTTCTTCAAGGACTGATCCCTCCTGATAACGTGTCCAAAGTATGTGACAGGTAGTCTCGCCATCCTTGCTTCTAAGGAGCATTCCAGTTGTACTTCTTCCACGAGAGATTTGTTCATTCTTTTGGGAGCCCATGGTATAAACCATACACTATTATGAAAAAAGTAGAAAACAAGTTTGGAAGGGACGCGGAGAAATTGGAACCCTTATTCATTGCTGGTCGGGATTTATAACGCAGCCTTTGCAGAAAACAGCTTGGTGATTCCTTAAAAAATTAAACATAGAATCACCTTATGACCCAGCAATTCTATTCCTGGGTCATAAAGTGCACACGCAAAATACTTGAAATCAGACACTCAAATGTTTGTACACCAATATTAACTGCAGCATTATTTACAATAGTGAAAAGGTGGGAACAACCCAAATGTCCATCAACAGATGAACGAATTAAAAAATATGGTATGTACATAACATGGAATATTATTCAGTCATAAAGAGAAAAGAAGTTCTGATCCATGCTACCACATGGATAAACCTTGAAAATATTATGTTAAGAGAAATAAGCCAGACTCAAAAGTTGTATGATTTCACTTATATAAAATATCTAGAACAAGAAATGAATAGTCAAAAGTTTATCAGTGGTTACCATGGGATGGAGGGAATGGGGAGGTTACAGCTTAAGGCTTACTGGGTTTCTGCTTGGGGTGATGAAAACTTTTTTTGGAAATGGATAGTAGTGACAAAAGCACAGCATGGTAAATGTGATTCACGTCACTAAATTGTACACTTAAGACTGGTTGAAACAGCAATTTCTGTGATATTTTACCGCAATAAACAAAATAAAACAAGCCAATTCTGAGATGTACAACACAATGGCAGCTTCATTTCAACCAAACAAAAAACAAGTAATATACTGCTCCTATTTGAGATCATGTCACACTATAAATATTGATTAGCTGGGAAACGATTATTTCCCTGACCCTTTTTTTTTTCTTTAAATGGAATGATAGCTACACTAAAGTCAGCAAAAGGAACTCAATGTAGCAAATCCTCTTTGAGAGAAGTAAGCAGCAGATCATTCACAATGGATTCACTGTAAACTGGCAGGAGATATCAAAGCCAAAATAATCAGAGCTTTGAACCGGTTCATAGCAGTTCAGTCACGGCCCACGGAAACAAGGCCCGCGTACGCGTTGCATTGCCACCGAATCTTTTGTGCTCACAGATTTTGATCTGAGTAGAAAACAGGCAGCTGTGCCCACTCATATATGGGGGTCCAACCACACCACTTTGAATGTGTGTCGCTCTCCACAGGCTTGCCAATAATTCAGTCTCCCGCATCACAAAACTTTCAGGAGCCTGATGTGGGATATTGGATTATTAGCAGGACTGTGGAGAACGATACATATTCAGAGTGGCATGGTCCCTCACCATGTCTGAGCGGGCACAGCTGCTTGTTTTCTACTCGCAAATCCGGAACACAAAAGGTTTGGTTGCTGTGCGACGGGTAAACTGCCCTTGTTTCCATCGGCCATGACTGAAACAGCTTAGAACCAGTTCGAAGGCCTGAAAATAATAGTTTGCTGGAAATAGCCTGTTTTATAGATTTAGTCTCAAGGATTTAACTTGTCAGTGGTATTTTTATGTATGTGCATACATTTTTTCAATTAAAAGAACCAGATTTCCATTGGCATTTCAATAATCATCCTATGTGTCAGGTAAAATACATGGAGACTCCGTTTTGTGGGAATTGCAGGATTTGTCTCTAAACCCTGATACTTGCTTGTGTTACATTTGGAACACATCGTGCCACTCAGCTGATGAGTTAAGCCAATAGCAGGCTGTTTGTTCTGTATGGGATATACAATATGAAGTACTCTGTTTTGTGCACGTTATTTCTAAATCATGCTTCAGCTCACACAAACCCCCTCTGTTTTCTTGGTTATAGCTCTGGTTAACGTTAGAAATACTAAATCACGAAACATATTAAAATTTAAATGCTGTGAGGATTCAATTCCATGGAATATTAGAAAAACGTTCAACCTCTTATGCTCACACTTTGTTCTTTTGTATTCTAAAGCACATGTTTACATCTTTACCTTACAGAGCCTAGACACAAAGTGCTTCTGTTGGTACAGAGCTTAACTATAATCCTTGTTCTTATGAATTAAACAACCACCATCAGGGCAACTGGTAAAAGAATACTGCAATAATAAGTGATTTAAAAAGGAGTGACATTTGTGTAGAGGTCAGGAATATTGTGGTGAACGCAGTGTATGAGGAATTTAACTTTAGAAATGATCCAGAAGGAAAAAGAAAACGTGATTTCAAATAAACAGAGCATCATAGAGAAAAGATCAGACTGCTAGGATGTCTGCAATAAGCCTCGACAAGTAAGAATCCCTTCTGTTTTTTCTTTGCTCATTTTTAAATAATATTTTGTTGTGTTTTTGGTGAACGTTTACACAGCAGTTTAGGTCCCCATTCAACAAATTCTACACAAGTTGTTCAGTGACACTGGTTACATTCTTCACAATACACGAACATTCTCATTATTTCCGTTCTGGTTGTTCTGTTTGTATTGTTTTGAAAATGTTATCCAATGGGATTCTAAAATATTCCTAGGTAACAATGGCACCATTTAACCATCTGAAAATTACTAGTTTACCAAACTCTTACTCTGGTTTCTTAGTTCTTGGCACATAACAGATCCC
Organism: Loxodonta africana; assembly: GCF_030014295.1. Lineage (NCBI taxonomy): Eukaryota > Metazoa > Chordata > Mammalia > Proboscidea > Elephantidae > Loxodonta > Loxodonta africana. Next base: position 148,335,556 of record NC_087369.1, read on the forward strand.
AGTGTATATTTGTTGAACAAATTTTCTCATCATGTTTTCTTAAGAGCAACAGTATTAGCCTTAATACGTGGTCAATTCACGGTATAACTATGTCCATTAATTTTTTCCTTTAAAAATATATGTCCCTTAGACTTTTTTTTTCAGCCGTGCATAAATTACCAGGAATTTCCCAATTTTTTCATTGTTTCACAATGACCTTGTTATTAGGCATAATCATCTTTGGGAAGAATTCAGACATATTGGTGAAACAAGAATTAACTCATCCCTGTCAAATATTTTAAGCCACGTTTTGCTACATCCGTCCTGACCTCCTTCTCTATCCTAGCCCATACCACTCCTGCGCTCAAGATCAACCTGGAACAATTGATGCGATTTAAGGCAAAACGGTTCCTAAACCTATGAAGTGGACTCCCAGCATTTAGATGCAGTGGATTTACATATACATATAGCAAGACACAGGCACCCTAAAAAGTGTTTAACAAAAAGATAAGAAATAGAATAACCCTGAATAGCAAAAGACAGTTTGACAGTGGTTAAGAGCAAGGATCTCAAAAACAGATGAACGGATTTTAATCCCGACTGCACCGCTTCCTAGCTGTGTGACCTTTTTTAGCTAAGTTACTTAAATTCTCTGTGCCTTAGATTCCTCTTCTGTTTATGGGGATAATAATACCACCTATGTCATAAGGTTGTTGTGAGCACTAAATGAGTTAGTATATATAAAGGTGTTTAGAGCAGTGCCTGGCACAGTGCTATGTCAGTGTTACATATTATTATTTAAAATTAATTCTATTTACTTAAATTACAAACACACGCACACAAAACAGCATTTTGAAAGCATACCGCAGGAGAGGGGCCTTACCCAGTCCAGTGATTGATAATGTGTGAAAAACTGAGATACTCCTCAACACTCAACACGCTTCACCTGAATTACAAAAGGAATGGAAAGGAAAAAAAAGTAGGAAGTAAGAAAAGAAGGGGAGGAAAGAGAGGTTTCCTAGTTCCAGCATACATAAACTGAAGCCCTCAGATTTCAAAATATACAACTTAAAGACATCATTTAGGCTGCTGAGATTGGTAAATCTATGGAACACAACACATACGCTTCAAAAAAAATTGAGTTTGGAAACCCATACCTTTTTAAATGAATCATTCTTCCTCAGTAATCAGAAGAACTGTTGGAGATATTAGGCTTAGGTTCTTGACCATCACCCTGGGTAGGAAAAAATAACTGTGCATAATTAATTTAAAAGAGGAAGAGATAAACACTCTGATGTTGGAGCCTGACAGAAAAGGTATTTTAGAACTTAAAAAAAAAATAAAACCAAACCATTTTCTTCCACTCTTCCCTGCCACAAAATCATGCCTTGCAATTACTGACAAATAGATACATTTAGTGATCTCTATTATTACAGACCGGTGCTAAAGCCGTTGTGTAAAGGACCCTTTTAAAATAAAGACATGGCTAAAAATAGGCACTGTGTTTGTTTTAAAAGCCTGTGCATTAGGATATTTCAGCCCAATTTACTGTTATTTTTGCCATCTTACACACTAGGTATTTTAAAAGGCTTAATTGTTAAATAGGGAGGAAAATGAAAGTAAACAAAGGAATGATTTATTAGTCTTTCTGTCATAACCAAGCTTACCCTGATTTATGATATGTTCCTTTTCACTGTATTTTTCTAATGCCTTCTTCCCTCTGAGTTCAAACTCCTTTACAAAGGTTAGTTCATTTATCTTTATAACGTCCCCTCAAGGAAAGTAGTAGGTTAGTGTCACTGTCTCCATGAAGCGATGAACAACGGAAGAAAAGTGATGGCTCCTAGATTGAATCATTAAGCTATATAAACGTCCATAGGCTCATCTGGACTACATTATCGCATATACATATCTTCTGTTGTTCTCCGCCTGTTTCATGAATATACATACTGTCTTCTCAGCTAACGTAGGAGCTTCTCCAGTTTGTGAAGGCATACACTGTGTTTTCTCCTTGCTTAGAAGTGCTCACTGAACCTACTATGTAGAGCTAAGCATGTGGCAAGTAGCTAGTAAATGCCTACTGATGAATATTTATTTGGAAAGGGCGACTGTATTCTGCCTCTTGAATTACTTGGGTAGCCCCACAACTTCACTGCCACAAATCACCTCTCGTTTCCATTACAGATGAAAACAATACTCTTCAACTAAATCCTATAATGTGTAACACTGCTTCAATATATATGTTATTAATTAGGGAACGACTTTAAAAGAGCACATGAAGAACGTCATAATAACAGAATATTGCAATTATCTTGATTCCACTCTAGACTTGAATCCTATAAGAATTATAAGGATTTTTTAAGCGTCTTTATTTTATTTTATTTTTTTTTGGGAAAGACACCAGGGTTTCCTCATTCTCCTTTATTCTCAAGTTTCCATTCACTGACTCAAGCTTTTGTAGTTGACAGAATATTTCAATCTTGTCTCCTCTCCAATACTGAACTCACTTTGTGAGTGTAATCGTGGATATGATGGAGGATATTTTACAATAATCACCAAAGATGAGGTAACTCACTGAGAGTTGCATGTTATAACTGACTACTTATCTTAGTTACGAAGGTCAAATACCACTGTTGAAATATTTGTTTAGAAAACCATAGCTCCTGTATATGTGAGTTCTGATGTCACTCCTTCCATGCTAGCCAAGAAGATTAAAAATTTCCACTTCTAAAAAAAAATTTCAGATAAGTCCTTGGAAAATTGCTAAAGTTTAATATACATGAAAATATGCATAAGAATTTTGCTATTCGGTTTCCACTAAAATTTCAGAAGTCTACACACACAGTACTTGCCAAGTAAAAATTTTTTAAATTCTTTGGAGAATATGGCTGGAAACTATACTAGTCCTTCCTTACTCTCTGTTACCATAGTACTAAGCTAATTTGCATGACGTATAAAGCCTTCAGTAAAGAACCCATTATAGTTGAGTTGATTCAGACTCATAGCAATCCTACAGGGCAAAGTAAAACTGCCCCATAGAGTTTCTAAGGCTGTAAACTGGTGGGATTGAACTGCTGACATTTCAATTAGCAACTGAGCACTTAACCATTGTGCCGCTAGGACCCCTCCTCCATAAAGATACAGAAATGAGGAGAAAAAGCATGCGGCATTCAGCTAAGGCTGTAATAAGGACAGAACTTTGTTCTTTGAGCCTAGAATGCCCTTTCTCTACTGTCTGAGAAATTCTTAGCTCATTCTTCAAGAATCACCACAATAAAACCTTATCATCAAAGGCTTCCCTAATCTTCCTGATCCCCTAAACCTCAGAAGAATTGACCGTGTTCTCTCTCGCCACACCGCTAAAAGACAAGTGATTATCTCATGCTTTGTGCCACCACCACTCCTTGTACACACTTCTATTACAGCAATTATAAAGCTGCAATGCAAGTGTGTGCCTACAGGCGGGTGTCCTGTTCGAGATGATGAATCTCTGAAATGCATCAAAGCAAAAAACCAAACCTGTTGCCATAGAGTGGATTTCAACCCATAGCGAACCTATAGGACAGAGTAGAACTGCCCCATAGGGTTTCCTAGGGGCAGCTGATGGATTCAGACTGCTGACCTTTTGGTTAGCAGCTGAGCCCTTAATCACTACGCCACTAGGGCTCCAATGTTGAATGAATATAAGAATGAATGTGAAACAGGATTCTTCCCGGATTTATCCAATGATTTTCTTCATCTTTAGTTTTTGCTTCATCTTGCGAGACACGCTTTAACACATCTGGTAATATTCACAAACACACAAAAGTCTTATTATTAATAATAATGCTTATTTGGTTGTCAAAGGCATACTGTTCCTTGTGCAGATTCCTTACCAACCAAACCAAACCCAGTGCTGTCAAGTCAATTCCGACTCATAGCAACCCTATAGGACAAAGTAGAACTGTCCCAGAGAGTTTCCAAGGAGCACCTGGTGGACTTGAACTGCCGACCCTTTGGTTAGCAGCGGTAGTACTTAACCACTACACCACCGGGGTTATCCGCAGATTCATTACTATGTTTATATACGGACCTGAGACCACAGCAATCAGTTAAAGCTGTGTGGGATTGTTTCACAGGTGTCTTTTTCTTGAACTTAACATGTTCTTCACTTGGAAAGCAGTTTTGTCTTTCTGCTAAATCAGCTAGCAAGATAATCTTAAATATAATTATTAAAATACAAGGAAGTAATGAATCATCATCTAACAGGCATGAAGTATACATACATTGAATAAAAATAAACTTTCACAATGACTGTTTATTTTATATTACACTATGTCTCTCCATGGCACATACTTTTCATTTTTCAGCAGAAGTGTGATTCAAAAATTAAGGATATATTCTTATCTAGTAATCCAGTTATTAAATCTGTTTTTCTACAAAAATTGGCATGTTCAAAACTAAGATGTTTTGACTTGTGGTGTTCTTTTACAATTTCATTTTCACATCCCCTGTAGGTACTCATGGTAAATGGCTTTTTTATGTTTTAATTAGGTCACAAATAGAAGTGTTATAGACAGATTAAATTAACCTCAACTAAAAAAAATGCATTTTCAATGGCAAAACTATTTTCTACTATGAGTGATGCACTTTGAATGTACTTACAGTTAAAAGAATAATTTCATTTCAGTTCACTTTACATTATTCATTTAAACTGGACTATGTGAAATAAAATAGTAAATATACCTATGTGAGTATATAGAGTTGGGTGTTCTGTCAGCAGTCAATAAATAAATAATAATGACAACACTAACGTCATGAATAATGATTAATAATCCTGGGAACATTTTAACAATGACCCCTAACTAAAATCATAATAAAATCAGGATATGCAGTTTATAAAAAAAAATAACATTTTTCTTAGCAACTCCATTACCCAATATAAATATCATTTCAAATAGTTAATTAAACCTCTTTGCTGAAAAAATTAAATTCTAATAATTGCTTTTTTTTAATTGCTTTTCAATACAAATGCACTGTATTCATTTGAACGAAGGCCAATTTATTAAAGAGCTCTTGCTCACCCTGAATTCAAATATAGCTTCATTTCTTAGATTTATTAAGCACTACTCTGTTGGCAAGCAAGCAAGCATTATAAATTGCTACTTATACTGCAACTTCTGGAAGAAAAAAAAACTATGCTTTATGTTTATTTTAGTGTGTAACAAATTGATTTCCTTGCCACTACAGTGTGCTGGTCTTTTAAATAGCACTTTGCCTTTGTTTAGTGTAACCTTTTCTTAAGTCTTACATCAAACAAATCTCCTGATACTCGTAATTAGTGAACAATTCTACCCCTGTTTAGGTAAGACTGGACGAAAATGATGTTAAGAGATGCAATGACAGAAGGCAATGACTGAAACCTCTTCTCAGTAAGATTTCTTAAGAAAGTGTCTTTTCGTTCTCCTTTTTTCCCCTAGCACTGAAAGGCATTTAACGAGTCAGGTAAATTATTCTGCATGCATGTTCAGAGGTAAGGTTTACTTGAAAGAGAAAAATAATTCTCAGTTTGTCTTTGTACACAAGCAATCAAGCATCTTATAAACCTTAAACATTATCTTAGAGTTCTCTGCAAATGTGTTAATACTTCTTGGACATTTTTAAAATAAGCAGATAATATTGACTCTGTTTTACAAATGATAGCATAATGGGCACAGGCAAATCAAGAAGCTCCAACAGGAGCCTACAATTGTTTAACTGGAGAGATTAAAATCAAGATCTAAAGTCCCTGGTCTTTATTTATCCATGAATATATGAATTACCCTGTAGAACTTGTGTTAAAGTTTCCCTCTCTCTCTCATACACACACACACACACACACACACACACACACCTGCACATGCACATGCACGCACACACACACACAAAGAGAAGCCATCAACCCAACTCTGTAACTTACGGGCATGGATGTATATTGGCCACACAAAGCTCTAACTAGAAATCCTACTAAGTGAGCTATAGGGGCAGATGGATCATTCAAAACTAGTTGCAGCAGTACATCAACAAGGAAGTGACAGAAGCTCAAGCCGGATTCAGAAGAGGATGTGGAACAAGGGATGTCATTGCTGGTGTCAGATGGATCCTGGATGAAAGCAGAGAATACCAGAAAGATATTTACCTGTGTTTTATTGACTATGCAAAGGCATTCTACTGTGTGGATCATAACAAATTATGGATAACATTGGGAAGAGTGGGAATTTTCAGAACACTTAATTGTGCTCATAAGGAACCTCTATATAGAACAAGAGGCAGTTGTTCAAACAGAAGAAGGGATCACTGCATGGTTGAAAGTCAGGAAGAGTGTTGAATCAGAGTTGTATCCTTTCACCATACTTATTCAATCTGATGCTGAGCAAATAATTCAAGAAGCTGGACTATATGAAGAAGAACAGGGCTTCAGGGTTGGAGGAAGACTCATTAACAACCTGCGACATGCAGATGACACAACCTTGCTTGCTGAAAGTGAAGAGGACTTGAAGCACTTACAGATGAAGAACAAAGACCACAGCCTTCAGTATGGATTAAAAAAAAAAAATTTACAGCTCAATATAAAGAAAACAAAAATCCTCACAATTGGACCAATGAGCAACATCATGATAAATGGAGGAAAGATTGAAGCTGTCAAGGATTTCATTTTACTTGGATCTACAATCAACAGCCACGGAAGCAATGGTAAAGAAATCAAAAGACGCATTGCATTGGGCAAATCTGCCACAAAAGACTTCAAGTGTTCAAAAGCAAAGATGTCAATGTGAGGACTAAGGTGTGCCTAACCCAAGCTATGATATTTTCAATCATATGCATGCAAAAGCTCGACAATGAATAGGGATGACCAAAGAAGAATTGATGCTTTTGAATGATGATGTTGGTGAAAAATATAGAATATTGAATATACAGCCAGAATGTTCCTTAGAAGCAGGGGCATCAAGACTTCGATTCAAGTACTTTGGACATGTTATCAGGAGGGACCAGTCCCTGAAGAAGAACATCATTCTTGGTAGAGTAGACGGTCAGTGAAAAAGAGGAAGACCCTTAATGAGAAGGATTGACACAGTGGCTGCCAGGATGGGCTCAAACATAGCAATGATTGTGAGTATGTCTGTTGTACGTAGAGTCCCTGTGTGTCAGAACCGACTCAATGGCACCTAATAACAACATGCCCTATTTTTATATTCCCTTTTGCGTATGGGTGGCTCTGAGGAATAAAGTGTTCAGAGACCTGCAGGTAAACTGTTATTCTGAATTAGGCAGAATTTTACCTTAAATGTGCACTGAAAAAAATGCACAGTAAACATCTATTAGACTATGAGCAATTTACTTAATGGTGGATCTTGCTGTATCATTAACCATAATAAAAATTTGTTAAACCTGTTGGTGAGGTAATGTATATATGCATTTCACTAGTTTATATTAAGTACACAGGCTTATTTTCCTAGCTTGTACCCTCCCTTAATAGAGTTTTTGATGGAATTAATGTACATACTAAGGTACAGGCTCTTACTTAAGCTAAAGAAGTGAGAACCCATTTTGATGGAACTGTAAACAGGATCCTAAAAAACGGATCATAGCTAGTTTGTTCCCACAGATGTCTTGTTTCTGCCAAGCATGCAGTTTTGGCCTATGCATATAATTACCAATGGAAACCCTAGTGGTGTAGTGGTTAAGTGCTATGGCTGCTAACCAAAAGGTCGGCAGTTCGAATCCACGAGGCGCTCCTTGGAAACTCTACCAGGCAGCTCTACTCTGTCCTGTAGGTTCGCTATGAGTCGGAATCGACTCCATGGCAGTGTTTTTTTTTTTTTTTTTTCGTATATAATTATCGATGTCAAAAATATTTCAACAGATGCTTATTTTGACAAAACTGAAACATGTTATATTCAGGATCAATGGATCAAGAGGAAAATAAAGGTGGTTCATTCAGAAAGAAGCAAAAAATAAAGACAAGTTATTGCAGATTTTCAGCTATAACACCATTAACGGATCATCCGAATTTTTTTCACGGCAACTAATATGGTGTGATATCGAATATTACTGCGGGTGAGTAAGCATATGTTTCAGCTTGTTAATATTTTGCTAAAATACTATTAGGTAGATGTCTTTGAAAGGCAGCCATTTGGTTTCAAGCTGGCTTTAGTTTTCCATTACAACGAGGCCTAGTCTTTAGACACTAGAAACTTAGAGTATTAAAGAGAAGTATATTTATAACCATTTCCTACTCTGTTTCCTCACAATCTGCAAACAAGACATGATTTACCAAGACTAAAATCGCTGTCTTCCTCTGAGCTACACTGAAAATAATCTAATCTAAATGATAGCAGATAACAAGTCAATATTGATTTCCTTTCTCTGGGTTCTACAAGGAGGTGAAATAAAAAGTATACACTAGGTGCAGATTTGGGCAACGTCACACAGGGAAAACATTCAATAGGGATGATTTGGTATTCATGTAAAACAAGTTTAGACAACAACTGTTGAAGTGTGATAAGTAGTTTCAAAACGATTTCTAGTCACATGATTGATACCAGTTCATTTTAATACATAACAAAGTACCATTAACCAAACCAAAACCAGAATACTAATACCATGAATTTCTCTGTGGGCCAAAAAAAAAAAAAATTTATCCTGGCAAAATATGTTTTGGAAATAAAACGTACCATACCCACATCTTGGAGGTTTACAATGCACATAACCACTGAAAAGCCCTGAAAGGGAGGAGGCAGTCTGATCGTGTTTAACCGAACAATTCTTAAAGAAATCTGTCCACAGAAAACCATCTTTCCTAGAATACATATTGACATTTCAAGGGAACATAACACAAATTATGAAGTGTTAATTTAAGAAATTTTCAACAGAAAATATTAAATGGTGGTTGACTAAATATCATTAACCCTGAAGTACACACAACATGTAAAATAATGTACCAGGAAACCAAAATAAAATAATAGAGACTCTATCAGACACTTAGAAATACACCGGATTTCTAGAAAATGACTGAAATTCATGTATGAACATGAAACACGATCTAATGATTTTTCTCACACTAACCAACATATGAAAAAGTCAAATTAATAGGGTTCAACAAGTATCTATACGGTGAAAAGGTAAGAAAGAATATGGTTTCCAAATATTTAGTGCCATTGAAAATTAAATTCTATCTATATTTAGAATTTTTTTTTAAATCAGATAATAGCTAGTATTGACGTGATCACAGGAAATGAGAATTCTCATACAATCTGGTGAAAGTGCAAAGTGGCATGGTATATTTGAAGGGAAATTTGGCAATCTATACAAAAATTTTAAATGCATATATTCATTGATCAAAAAAAGCCACTCTTGGGAATGTATATTACACATATACACTCTATGGACACAGAAGTGTATATACAATAATCTTTGTCATAACATTGTTTATGATGATAAAATTATACAAATATCTAGTCATAAAAATGGTTATATGAATTATGGTAAATCTATATACAACTGAATATCATGCCATCACAGTTATCTGGAAAGATCTCAGAGTTCTATTTTTAATAGCATTTCAGTTAAGAGCACAAATCGTTCTGGATAAAAACAGGATAAAAGTAGGTACCCCATATTGGATATAATTCTTAGATTACCATATATCACAGCTGTAGATTTTGAAGCATGTTAGGAAAATTAAAGATGAATTGCATACTAATTTGTCAGTCATGAAGTATCTCTTATGGGGACATATTCATATGCTAATATGAACTGCTAAGTATGAGGAGGTTAGAGAGTTTTTCTAAAGCATCCTTCACAGAGGTTCAGACACTTTTCTATTGGCCAACAGCCTATTATGTTTCTGGGGACATACATTTTAAAACAAGAATCATGGGACAACAGAGATAAATGTATAAAACGTTATATAGTTCCTAAAACGGAAAGTCATCTTTAAAATGAACCATTACTTGTCTCGATTCAAATAAAAATAAAACCAAAAAAAATTGTAAATACCTATTTAACTGTAAATGTATGGCAGAACATTTTATAAATCAATCCTGATACAAAGCAAGAGAAAAATATATGAGATGCTAAGATTTTATTTCACTGTGTAAAACGTAAAATAAAATAACATGTGTCAGTGAGGTCAAGTATACAGCGTGACAAGCCAGGTTACATTATTTATATTTTAGGAGAATGCAATTTATTATTTAAATTATGAGCTTGCTTTTCTTTTCAGTTAAAATTAATTGAACATATGCTATATTCCATGTACTTTTCTAGGTTCTGGAGATGCATATGCAAATTTAGTGGAGATAAACTCCCCAGACTGTCACACTAGCCAGTAGGAATAAGAACATCACAGACAAAGCCTGAATCTAAAATAGTTTTAAGTATCTAAATCATGCAATTTACTCCGTTTAATGGTAATAGGCAAACAAGCTCTACACAAGAGACCAGATACTTAGAAGCTCAACCAATAAACCCATTGCTTCCAAATTTTAAAAGGCATTAAAATCACCTTTAGGGTTGATACGAGTCAAAATCGACTAGACAGCAATGGGTTTTTGTTTTTTAAATCGCTCAGGGCTATTGTTTCAATAGTATTTCTAGGCCCACTCTAGGAATCTGCATTTGGGGGTGTGGTGTGGTTTGATTTGATTCCAAGTGACTCTAGCACAGCTAGTTCCAAGACTAGTGTTATGAATTGAATTGTGACCCCCAAAATGTGTTATAAATCGTTAACTCCTATGCCTGTGGTTATAATCCCATTTGGGAATGGGTTTTCTTTGTTATGTTAATGAGGTAGTATATTAGTGTAGCATGTGTCTTAAATCAATCTCTTTTGAGATATAAAAGAGCAAATTGAGCACGCAACCAAGAAAGCAAGCAGATATGGGAAAAGATAGATGTTAAGCTACATGAAGGTCACCAAGGAAAAGAAGCTAAAGACAAGGACCTTCCTCCAGAGCCAGCAGAGAGAAAGAGCCTTCCCCTAGAGACCACGCCCTGAAATGAAACTTGTAACCTCCTGAACTGTGAGAAAATAAATTTACGTTCCTTAAAACCACTCACTTGGTGTGTTTCTGTTACAGCAGCACTTGATATCTAAGACAACAAGCTACTTTAAGAAATCCTGAACTAAGCAAAGAAGAAAGTGTCCAATGTCTGACCAAAAGTAAAGCTCTGTTTACTCCATCCATTTTCATTTCTAACATTTAGGAGTGATTTAAAATGTACTGTGGCTTTTATTTCCACTTGCACTTGAAAACACAAAGGAATCAAATAAGTTTCTCATCTGATAGGATCACAGTAAATATTATTAAGATATTCACAAGAAATAAAGCAGAGAGAAAGAGAATGATATTTGTGTATTTGCCCGGGGCATGGTTTTGTTATGATACTTTAAAAATAGTCCTCATTCACCCTCTTAAGAGGAACTAAAGACACATAAAGAGAAGGAATGTCTGGGAAAAAAGCCATGACTAACAATGATCTGTTTAAAATTCATAAACATTTTTAATTACTACCATGTACTCATGTATTTGGACATGTTATCAGGAGGAACCAGTCCCTGGAGAAGGACATCATCCTTGGTAAAGTACAGGTTAGCAAAAAAGATGAAGACCTTCAACGAGATGGATTGACACAGTGGCTGCAACAAAGGGCTCAAACATAATAACGATTGTGAGGAAGGCACAGCAGGATCCAGCAGTGTGTTGTTTTGTTGTGCATAGGGTCGCTTTGAGTTGGAACCAACTGGAGGGCACCTAACAGCAATAGCAACCATGTTTTAACAAGTTTGCAATATCTCCACATCCATGGAAGCATGACTAGTATTTTTATATCTCAAGAAATATTTCCATAAAGTATTTTAATAATTTTCTACTCGGATGTGATCACAATATTTGATCTCTGAATGATCCTTCCTTTTGAAGGTATTTTCTTGCTATAGCCCTCATCTTTGAAATTTGGAGATACTGAGAAGCAAACTAGTTTAACTGAGTAAACTGCGATACCAATTTTTTTCCCCCTGTTGAGTACATAAACATTTTCTCTTTAGATTCCAGTTCTTACGCCTCTAATAGTTTATAAGTCTATTTTGTACAAGCTAAATAAAGATCAATGTAAAGACCGATAAAAACATTTTATAAAATAAATCCGAGTATAACTATAGTTACACCCAAAAGCATTTGTATTTTACACTAACTTCTGGCTCCCATTCACAAGCGTACTTCATAATTAAAAAAAAATGTTATCTGTTGTTTTTAAAATTTCAACTTATTTTTTGGAAAACTTGAACCCTGTTTCAGGATGACCTCGAAAGTACAACTGACACAGAACAGCAAACAAGGCGTCTATTCAATAGCTAATACAGACCAAATCTAGTAGACAGGAATTATATAATGGAGCCTATTTAATGCTGATTTATGGAATATGGGATGGTTAAGCCTTCATTAGAACTAGTATGGCATGTCTGATACCGTGTTTTCAATTCACTTTGGAGAGTGAAACTCTTCTAAATATCAGGTGTTTGGAGATATATTTCAGGATGGTGGACAGAGACAACTAGGGCCACCTATACAAGGCCATATCTCAAAGCCTGAGGTATGCTGTCCTAGTTACCTAGTGCTGCTATAACAGAAAAACCACACGTGGATGACGTTAACAAACAGAAAGTTATTCTCTCACAATCTAGGAGACTAGACGTTCAAATTCAGGGTGCCAGCTCCAGGGGATGGCTTTCTCTCTCTGTCAGCTATCGGGGAAGGCCGTTATCATCAGTCTTCCCCTGGCCTAGGAGCTTCTCAGCACAGACAGAGACCTGGGTCCAAAAGAAGTGCACCGCTCCTGTTTCTTCTTGCTTGGTGGTAATGAGGTCCCTATCTCTCTGCTCCCTCTTCTTTCCTTTCTCTCTTGTAGGATAAAAGGTGATGCAGGCCACACCCCAGGGGAACTCCCCTTACATCCTATCAGGGCTGTGACCTGAGCAAGGGTGTTGCATACCATCCTAATCCTCTTTAACATAACCTAATCTTGCTTCATTAACCACAGGCAGGGATTAGGAGTTACAACACACAGGACAATTACAACAGATCACAAGATGGACGACAACCACACAGTACTGGGAATCATGGCCTAGTCAAGTTGACACACATTTTTGGGGGGACACGATTCAATTCATAACAGATGCCATGATGAGTAATGATGGAAATACGAGAGGTAAGATATTATATGTATGTGTGGGTATCTATAAAATGGATTAGTAGAATTTGCATTATGTTGAAAAGAAGAGTCCTAAAGATATTCTTAACCTGCCTGAAAACTTCCGTAAAGCCAGAATTGTCACTGATAAATAATTTTAGTACCTTGAATCAATACAAGATCTCACACATTTCAAAGGAATTATAGTTAATACTCAAAGAATAAACTGATCACCTGGTAGGAGCTGTTGCAATGATTCATATTTATTTTCAATTTGTATAAATAAGAAAATCCAGTGATTCAAATGAAAATGCCACTTTTTCAATTCCCTTCCTAGTTTGGGCTTAAAATATATTTTTCATCTAGGGATTCCATTATTTCATGGTTGCTCCATATTTAGAGCAAGAAGAAAAAAAGCATACTTTCTGAAAAATGGAAGCACACCTTTGTGAATGGTCCCAGTCACTGGACTGTTAGTTCTCTGAGTTACTTCCAATAAAAACTTTCTAAAAACTGGACCAATAAAGGTGGAAAAGATAAAAGTCTTTTTTTTTGTTTGTTTGTTCGGATATCATTACTATGGAAACCCTGCTGGCATAGTGGTAGTGGTTAAATGTTATGGCTGCTAACCAAAAGGTCAGCAGTTCGAATTCACCAGGTGCTCCTTAGAAACTCTACGGGGCAGTTCTACTCTGTCCTGTAGGGTCACTATGAGTCAGAATCGACTCGATGGCAATGGGTTTGTGTATCATTACCATTCTCAGTACAAAAAAGGTGCAGAACAACTATTTGGAATTGGATATATTAAATATCTAATATTACTGTATAACAGAAGGTTAATGGAAATGTATGTGATCCTAACAGAAATTTGAGGTAGAAAACATATTAATAACTCCCATAAATTAGTATACACTAAGGAGAGTCTCCTCTCTTAATCCAGTATACCAACTCTAGAAGGTGAAAAGAATGTTAACATAAGAATCTAGAAGTGTTTCCACAGAAAACTATCCCATGCCATCAAATATGAAAAGATGCTGCAATTCTCCTTTATAATGTGGAGATGCTCCTAAGAATCAAGAAAGCCACCCTTGCACTATAATTTTTGCTTTAAAAATATGAAAATCAATTTGTTCAAGCACATATTATATGTTTATTTTGCCAGGCACTATATTGAGGGGTACAAAGTCAAATAAAACATGGTCTTTTGAAGTGCTTACAATATATTAGAAAGTAAATCACTACGCACAGTAAAGCATGATACAAATATAAAATTTTGGGATTTTAGTACTTTACTCATAGTTGGCTATAAAAAGATCTTCAGAAGATAAAAAAAAGATAAATACTAGCCATTATAAAATGTTGTAACATTTGTAAATATAAGTGGCAAATCAAAGATTAAAAACGGGTTGGTATCCTACTTGATGTATTCCTACATGTTTGTCCTGACGATAAATACTCCAAAATTCTTGAGGGCACAGAATGAGACTAGATCTTCCTAGTACATGTAACTTCAACATGCAAATTCATGAAGCAGTCCATACTTTCGAGCCCTGGTGGCACAGTGGTTAAGCATTGGGCTGCTAACCAAAAGATCAGCAGTTTGAATCCACGAGCCACTCCTTGGAAACCCAATGGGGCAGTTCTACTCTGTCCTATAGGGTCGCTATGAGTCGGAATCCGCTCAATGGCAATGGGTTTTTGGTTTTAGAATCTTTTTTTTTTTCTCAGATATTCAGGTACTTAGAGGTTAAATAGCTTCTTGTGGGTTATGTAATTCGATCTATAAAACACTGGAGAGCAAGGGATTGTTTTATCCATTATTTAAAACAGATTTTCTAGCCATACACTCTAATGCTGACTTTAAAATTAGTTTCAGGTGCTCAGACTTTCTAAGATGCTTTGTTCTATCAGCTGCCACTGAAAGTGACGTATCCTCTAATTATAGCTTACCTTATTTCCCAAGATGCCCCTAAGAAACTTCAGGCTAAGTTCAATTGTAAGAAACCTATATCTCTGTGCAGAATATAATTACTAGTTCTTTCTAAAACGTATTCTTTCATTTCAGGTTTTCCCCTCAAAACACATTAGGATAGCATTTCAGATATAACTTTTTCCTTGCACCTAGTTAGGAAGGATATGTTCAAATAAATACATTGGAGATTAAATGTATTTAGAAGAGAAAAAAATGATAGCTCAAACTTTAATATGAAAATTATCCAACTCTGTTAAGGCAAATGTATCAGGAAAAAATAGATTTTCTGTATGTTTGACATATTTCAAGACTCTCTTGTCCCTACTCAAATAATCATGAGTCCTGCTCACAATAATCACAGGTATATGTTCTGTACCACATGTAGTGTACTGTTAATACTTAAGAATAGGCAGGAACACTTATATAAATTAATTAAAAGTTGTGACAAGTTGAAAACAGTCCCCAATTTTTAAGAAGACAATTACGGAAACATGTAGATCCTCCTTATTCCTGGTGATACTCTTCAGTCTACCATGATGATGCTAAACAGTTTTTATTACTATTATTATTATTGCACATTTAAATGCATCAAGATTTTAAAAGGGTAAAATAATGAAGATAAAGAAAAGATTATTTGTCATGCACTTTGAGTATCAGTAAGCCAATATGGGAAACATCTTGACTTAGGCAGATCATCATAAAGAAAGAACAGAGAAAAGAAAGACAGGAGCACCTTCAGGCATGACATATGAAGACGTCTTAGAGTTGGCTGTGGCTTGTGATAAATATACACAGAGCAAATCAAATGATAGGGTGCTCTTTTAAAATATAATTCCATCTTCTACACAAAATGAATCAGCTGTCTTTGAATCGATTCTGATTCATGACAACCTTGTATGTGCAGGTCGAACTGCACTCCATTGGTTTGTAAGGCTGTGACCTTTAGGAAGCAGATCACCAGGCCTTTCTTCTGAGGCACCTCTGCATGGGTTCCAACTGCCAGCCTTTCTGTTAGTAGTCCAGCATTCAACCATTTGCATCACCCAGGCTGCAAATGAAATAGGGCATAATTTGTCACATTCTAAAAGTATCCTTTAGTATCCTTGAAACAGGGAATTCCATTACATCATTTAGCTGTTTATTTGAAGACTGAAGTACACATCTGAGAGGTGGAGGCAGTAGCAAAGTGTTAAGATACCACTGCCAACTGGAAAGCAATCTCTCAAAAAGATGACACTTTTAAAATTATAATGTAAGTCAATGGGAAAATATATTATTCCATTTTCAATAATGTGCTTCAGGTACAAACATCAAGGAAGGTATCTACTGTGTCTAGTTTTAGTTATATAAGGCATAGTTCAAAAACAAAAACCACACTTAACCCTATATTTCTGGGTAAGGAAGGAGAAGGAAAATGAGCCATTCTGAGATGCTGGGGGCCGTTACTTGATGAATTTACTGGGAGCCTAGAGGAAACTCAAGTTGCTGCCCTCTGACTGGAACATTCAAGTTTATCATTTGTGTGTAACATAAAAGGGCAATTTAGATGTTAAAATTTAATCACCATGAAACATTAATGCCTTAGGTTGAAACAGAGAATGGCATAATAATGGCATTAGAAAGGGTGAAAATAGCACCATTACTCTCACTGACATCATCAATGTGTTTGCTTCAGTGAACTGCACCTCCAAAATGGAACAACAAAAAAGTCATTTGTAAGGAAGGTGTCATCAATATTTAGTTTTCTTTTCCCCAACTGTGGAATGGCCTATGTTCTATAAAGGATGCAAAAACACATCTAACCAAACTATAGATTTCTTTATTCATTTAAAACAGAGCAGCATTTGGTAGACTTCCTTTATCATCTTTTGATTAATGTAATTGCATCAGGGAAATGCAGAAAGTTATTATCAACAAAATGAAAAGATGAAATATTACTTCTTGGGGGCCACTAAATACTGTTTAATATTCACTAGACAAACATTCCCCGCATGTCTGTCAGATTGCCATACTGTGGTGGCTTCTGTGTTGCTATGATGCTAGAAGCTATGCCACCAGTATTTTAAATACCAGCAGTGTCACTCACAGTGGACAGGTTTCAGCTAAGCTTCAAGACTAAGACAGACTAGGAAGAAGGACCTGGTGGTCTACTTCTGAAAAAAATTAACCAGTGAAAACTTTATGAATAGCAGTAAATGCTGTCTGATATAGTGCTGGAAGACGAGCCTCACAGGTTGAAAGGCACTCAAATGACAACTAGGGAAGAGCTGCCTCTTCAAAGTGAGTCGACCCTAACGACATGGATGCAGTCAAGCTTTAAGAACCTTCATTTGCAGATATGGCACGACTCAAAAGAAGAAGAAAGAGCTGCAAACATTAACTAATAATTGGAACATGGAATGTACGAAGTATGAATCTAGAAAAATTAGATATCATCAAAAATTAAATTGAACATATGTGAAACATTGATATCCTAGGCATTAGTGAGCTGAAATGGACTGGTATTGACCGTTCTGAGTTGGACAATCATGTGGTCTACTATGCCAGGAATGACAAATTGAAAAAGAATGGCGTCAGTGATAAGTGTAGTATCTATTATGCCTACAAGGTAAGACCAGTTAATATAACTATTATTCAAATTTACACACCAACCACCAAGGCCAAAGATAAAGACATTGAAGATTTTTACCAATTAAAAGCCTGAAATTTACCTAACATGTAATCACGATGCATTGATAATTACTGGTGAATGGAATGCAAAAGTTGGAAGAAGGAACAGTAGTTGGGAAGTATGGCCTTGATGATAGAAACAATGCCAGAGATCTCATGATAGATTTTTGCAATACTGCTGACTTATTCACTGAAAATACCATTTTTCAACAACATAAATGGCGACTATATAAATGGATCTCGCTGAATGGAAAACACAGGAATCAAATCAGCTGTATCTGTGGAAAAAGACAATGGAAAAGCTCAATATCGCCAGTCAGAATGAGGCCAGGGGCCAAATGTGGAATAGACCATCAATTGCTCATATGCAAGTTCAAGTTGAAATTGAAGAAAATTAGAACAAGTCCACGAGAGCCAAAGTACAACTTTGAGTATATCCCACCTGAATGTAGAGACCATCTCAAGAATAGGTTTGATGCGCTGAACGCTAATGACAAAAGACCAGGCGAGTTGTGGAAATACATCAAGGACATCATACAGAAGAAAGCAAAAGGCCATTAAAAAGACAGGGAAGAAAGAAAAGACCAAAATGGATGTCAAAAGAGATTCTGAAACTTGCTCCTGAACACAGAATAGCTAAAACGAAAGGAAAAAAGGATGAAGTAAAAGAGCTAAATCAAAGATTTCAAAGGGCGGCCTGAGAAGACAAAGTATTATAATGACGTGTGCAAGGACTTGGAGTTAGAAAACCAAAACGGAAGAAAACGCTCAGCATTTCTCAAACTGAAAGAACTAAAGAAAAAATCCAAGCCTCGTGTTGCAATATTGAAGGATTCTACAGCGAAAGTATTAAAGGACTCAGGAAACATCGAAAGAAGATGGAAGGAATACATAGAGTCACTGTACCAAAAATAGTTGGTTGACATTCAAACATTTCAGGAGGTAGTATATGATCACGAATGGATGATGCCGAAGGAAGGAGTCCAAGCTGCACTGAAGAAACTGGGTAAATAGAAAGGCTCCAGAAATTGACGGAATACTAATTGAAATGTTTCAACAAATGAATGCAGCAATGGAAGTGCTCGCTCATCTATGCCAAGAAATTTGTAAGACCTGGCTAACTGACTGGAAGAGATCCATATTTACACCCATTCCAAAGAAGGTGATACAACAGAATGCAGAAATTGTCGAACAATATCATTAATATCATATATAAGTAAAATTTTGCTGAAGATTATTCAAAAGTGGTTGCAGCAGTATATTGACAGGGAGATGCCAGAAATTCAAGCTTGATTCAGAAGAGGACTTGGAACGAGGGATATCACTGGCGATGTCAGATGGATCTTGGCTGGAAGCGGAGCATACCAGAAAGATGTTTACCTGTGTTTTTTTGACTATGCTAAGGCATTCGACTGTGTGGCTCATAATGAATTATGGATGACATTGTGAAGAATAAGAATTCCAGAACACTTAACTGTGCTCATGAGGAACCTGTACATAGAATAAGAGGTAGTCATTGGAAAAGAACAAGGGGATACTCCGTGGTTTAAAGTCAGGAAAGGTGTGCATCAGGACTGTATCCTTTCACCATACTTATTTAATCTGTATGCTGAGCAAATAATCCGGGAAGCTGGACTATGTGAAGAAGAGCTAGGCATCAGGATTGGTGGAAGACTCATTAACAACCTGTGTTACACAGATGATACAACCTTGCTTGCTGAAAGTGAAGAGGACTTGAAGCACTTACTGATGAAGATCAAAGACCATAGCCTTCACTATGGATGACACCTGGACATAAAGAAAACAAAAATCCTCACAACTGGACCAATAAGCACCATCATGAAAAACGGAGAAAAGACTGAGGCTGTCAAGGATTTCATTTTACTTGGATCCACAATCAACACTCAATGGAAGCAGCAATCAGGAAATCAAAAGTCGGACTGCATTGGGCAAATCTGTTGCAAAAGACCTCCGTAAAATGTTGAAAAGCAAAGACATCACTTTGAAAATTAAGTTGCACCTGACCCAAGCCATGGTGTTTTCAATTGCCTCATAAGCATGCAAAAGCTGGACAATGAATAAGGAAGATGAAAGAAGAACTGATACCTTTGAATTATGGTGTTGGTGAAGAATAACACAAGACCAGGCAGTGTTTCAGTCTGTTGTACATAGGGTTGCTATGAGTCAGAACTAACTTGAGGGCACCTAACAATAACAGGCAGACATTCATTTGACCATCCTCCTGCAAGTCATTAATTTCCTACTATGTACCAGGCATGTAGTAATACATGTATACATTAATAATCATTAATTAATTAATTAATGGCACATGGTTATACATATACATTTATGTGTTATTTAATAACACATAAATGTATATGTATAACCATGTGCCATCAGGGCTCCACATATATTATGTATAAGTGTATATATTATGTATGTATATATATATAATCTGTATATACATATATAGATATGCAGACCTATTAAAGATTAAGCGAATTTTGGAAGGAGAACCAGAAGACCTAGGTTCTGAGATACTACACCACCACCACCCCTGCCCCTACAAAATACCGTTTCTGGTAATGATGACTTCCACATCCGTATCTCTAGCCCTAACTTCTCTTTTAGGACTCCCTGGCTGGTGTGAATTGTTAAACACTGGACTATTAACCAAAAGTTTGGTGGTTCAAACCCACCCAGAGGCACCTTGGAAGTAAGGCCTGGTGATCTGTTTCTGAAAAGTTACAGTCTTGAAAACTCTACAGAGTTAGTTGATGGCAACTAACAACAACAACCTCTCTTCTGAGCTCCAGATCCATATTTCTAACAGCCTACCAGACATTTCCATCTGGAAATCTCACAAATCCTTCAGATTCCATAAGGTCATAATTGTAACAGCTCTGCCTGTTTACCCATAATTCTCTCTCACTTCACAGTCCCCACAAGTCATTGGCAAACCACTTTTTTCTGATATATTCTGTCTCTACCCAAGTAGATTGAAAAGTCCTTCTGGACAGGCACAATACTTTCTACCCTCTGTAATACACATTTAGTGCCTAGCACATTTCTATCAAAATCACACATGTTTAACGCTGCATGTGCTTACTGAGGAAATGTGTGTTTTAGAGGCAATGTAACGTAACACAGCTGAGTAGCAGTATTTTACAGTGGATAAGAGCAAGGTATTTGGCCATTCAGAATGCCTGTATCTGAAGTGTGGCTCAGCAATTTATCAGCTGTGTGACCTCAGGCAAATTATTTAACCCATCTGAGCCTCTGTCTTCTCATCTGCAAAATGGGGATAATATTAGCATTCCCTTCATAAGGTTTTGTGTGAGGATCAATTAAGATAATGAATGCAAAGCATTTACTATAGTGACTGGCACTTTGTAAGTGCTCAATAACTGTTAGTTTTTAAAATTTTCTCTCCCCACCTTTTAAACCTGTTCTTCCTGTTTACCTTTTCTCAGGTTAATGTCATAATGAACATACCTGGTTAAATAAAATAAAAACACTGGTGTTGTACTTGAACATTTTTACTCCACCTCACTCAATTGGTCCATATACACTTTTCATTCTGAAATGTCTTTCAAATTAATCTATTCTGTTTTATCTCCCACAACCTTGACCTCTTCTAATTCCCTAGTTAAAGTTCTCATCATCCTTCTCCCGGACTATTGGAATAGCCACTTAGCTGGTCACACAGTCTTCAGCCCATATTCCATGCAACTTCCAGGTCTACATTTCATAAACAAACAAACATTACTTAAAGATAAAGCCTTAAGTCCTTCCTTCATATGTCTTTCAAGGTATTTCACATTCTGTCCCCAATCTACCTTTCTCACCTTAAAAAAACTCATTGCTGGCGAATCGATGCCGACTCATAGCAACCCTGTAGGACAGAGTAGAACTGCCCCATAGGGTTTCCATGGAGCAGCTGGTAGACTTGAACTGCCAACCTTTTGGTTAGCAGCTGAGCTCTTAACCACTGTGCCACAAGGGCTTCTCACCACGAACCCTAAGCATTCCAGATGCACACTATTTGCTTTCACGCCAATATTAGCTCGCCTTCCCCACTCACATTTTTCTTTCCAGACTCAGTCCATCCCCTCTTCTGGGAGCTATCTATGACTTCCCAGGCAAAGTTAATCACTCATCTCTCCATAGTCATATTGCACTTAGCATATACCATTAAGACTATGCTAATCTTTTTTCCTAAGTAGTGAATTAGGTGTTTTTCTCTTTTTTTATATATATATATTATAAACCTCTAGGGCAATTGCCTTGTTTTTTTTTTGCTATTGTAGTTTTGCTTTTGTTATCTGGTACCTGGCACAGTTGTTGGGTACTTAATAAGTGCTCTAAAATTGTTTGTTGAATCAATCAATAAGCTAATATTTATGGTCACGCAGGTTAGAGGAGAAATTTGCTGTGATGATACAGAAAACTGAATGGAATAATTTGAAAATGCTCAGATAAAATGGAGTTTGTACAAGGAAATTACATTTCAGTAAGTTTGAGGTTTGAGGATCTTTAACTTTCAAAAGATATGCAAGCGGTTCTGATGTGCTCTGCTGTCTGAAAATCACTGAATCAAGCAAATACCTAGACAGAGATTGCCATTATACAATAAATGTTAATAATCAAGGCTTCAGGTTTATGTAAGTGGAAGAGCTTATATTTGGTCAAATGTCTGGTGTGTCATTCTAATGATTTCTGGAAATGAGAACAATTTCCGAAGTGGTGCTTCAAATCATTCACTCAAAGCCTTAGCCTGCACACATTAAAGCACCTTGAGTATTAGATTCCGACTCACAGCGACCCTATGAGATGGAATCAACTCGACGGCAACGACCCTATGAGATGGAATCAACTCGACGGCAACGGGTTTGGTTTTTTTGGTACAGGAGTATTAGATAAGATGAAAATGTATTAGCATGTAAAGATGGAATTCTTAACTGAAAAAAGCAGGATACGAAACAACACGTACAAAATGCTTTCATTTTAGTAGCAACCACATTGAAAAAAAACCTCCTAGTGACCCTATAGGACAGAGTAGGGTTTCCAAGGCCGGGATCTTTACGGAAGCAGATCGCCACATCTTTCTCCCACGGGGCAGCTGATGAGTTAGAACTGCTTACCTTTTGGTTAACAACCAAGCGCTTAACACTGTGCCACCGTAGCTCCTTACCAACTGTATAGATGAGGACATAAATGTACAGAAGAACATCTGGACAGATATACACTAAGTTGTCGACAGTAGTAATCTCGGGCTGGTGGAAATGTGGTGGTTCTGTTTTTTTGTATTTTGCTTTTCTGTATGTCCAACTTTACACAATGCACATTAACTTTTATAATAATGAGGTAAAAAGCTACCTATGTCACCTAACAGAATCGGTAGGGAACTAGAAGGGGGAAGAAAACTAGTATCAGTGTTGTATCTACATGTATCAGGCAATGTGCTAGAAAATGGGGATAGAATGATTAGCAATATAAGGTCATGTTTAGAGAAGTCAGGTAACACACTATGGTCATTCAACAAGCAAATAATAGAACTGGGATTCAAATGCAGGTTTTTCTGGTTAGAAAATAACGTATATTCCATTTTACCCTGGCTTAAGCCCATTGCCGTCAAGTTGGTTCCAACTCATAGCGACCCTACAGGACAGAGTAGAACTGCCCCATAGGGTTCCCAAGGAGCGCCTGGGGTATTCAAACTGCCTGCCTTTTGGTTAGCAGCCTGATCTCTTAACCACTCTACCACCAGGGCTTCCACCTTGGCTTACCAGATCCAATATCAGCCCTGGATATGGCAATCTGTGGCATTGAACAATGTGGGTAGAGTGGCAAAAACTTTGATTACTTACTGAACTGTTGTCCAGGCTGATATTGGATACCTTGGCTTACCAGATCCAATATCAGGCCTGGACAAAACAGTTAAGTAATCAAAAGTTTTTGCCAACTATCCACATTGTTCTATGCCATGGATTGCCATGGTCACTACCATGGGACCTATTGCAGGTTATTCCCTGTGCCATATATGAGCAGCCTGTTTTGCTAGGTGTTTTCCGTGACAGAGTTTACATTCAAATGGAGGAGAAAGGGAGTTTAGACACCCACATAGTTAACTGCATTGCAATCTAATAAGTACTATAATAAAAATAACAACAAAACATTCATTATGGAAGTATGGAGAAGGTCAGTGTTTAATTCTGTCTGGAAAGTCACAGAGTGTTTAATAGAAAACAAAAGGTAGAAGAAGGGCAAGTGAAGCAAAAAATCCCTAGTAGCTAAAAAGCCCTGCTGCCCATATATCAGCTTGACCACTTCCTGGCAGCCTCCTATAAACACATTGCCCATTCAACTGGTGCCGAACTCCAAAGCTAGGTGTCTCTGGGTTTGTAACAGACCACTGGTGGGAAATACTCTTAGGCAACCCTTTCAGCAGATCTTAAAATAACATCCCTTAAAGCAAACACCTGTGGCCTCTGCAGCGTCTCTTTCACATTAGTACATGTCGTTCTCACTGAACTGCATCCCTGAGCAGCTCACATAGTGACATGTTTCATGTAGCTGGGTTACCTAATACTTGCAGAGATTAGAAAGCTGTCAGTAAAATATCCAGGAGGGCTTTGTGAAATTGCTTTCTAAAATCACTCTAAATTAGCAATTAATGGAAAATTTTTTGACAACTTGTTCAACGCGGAGTGCAGCCAGATAAAAATCAACCTCTGGAGAATTTTGTTTATCATTAATGCTAGAGTATATTTAACAGATGGTTTTTTTTTTTCCAGAGAAGTTACCTCAATTTATTTCAGTAGATATCCTTGATTGTAAAGTTTGCTCCCCCTCTCCTTTTTAAATATCAAAAATTACTGATTTCAAAGAGTCAGGCGGAGGGACAGAAACTTTTGAGCCAGCAATGTGCTTTGGGGAGGAATATGTAACATTTTTAATGCACAGTTATAAATAACTAAGGTTTTTCAGGCAAAAGTGATAGGTAATTTGTTCCTTTCACTTCCTATTCCTTGTGTGTTTTCAAATGAACTATACTGATGGGTTTCCTTGAGTGCTGGCATAGTTACTTTTTCAATTATTCCAGTTTTACAAGTTACACAATTAATTGTACTTCTGTTGATTACTTTATCCCAGCACTAGAAATTACTTCAAAATAATTAAATGTCCAAAGTAACTATATTACACACACTTAATTAAATAATTAAATGTGTGTATAAATACACATATAGCTTAGCCTATTTAGTTTAAAATAAAAGTCAAGCCAGTTGATTTGGCATCAAAAAGATGTAGCAGGGAGTCAATGATGAAAATAAGGGCCAAGGATAGATTTAGAGAACAAATCAGAGTAGAAACGCACCTTGTATTTCTTCTTAAAAAGCCCTCTCCGACGCACAGAGAACAGAGCAGGAGTGAGGATTGTTGTTGTCAGGTGCCATCCAGTGGACTCTGACTCATAGCGACCCTATAGGACAGGGTAGGACTGCCCCCAGAAGGTTTCTTAGGCTGTAAACTTTGCCGGAGCAGTTCGCCAGGTCTTTTCTCTCTCTTCTCTCTTGAGGAGGCCCTGGCAAGTATCTCATGGGCCCCCCTCCAACCCAAGAGCCCCTGGGAGGCGGTGGCAGGAGCACACAGTCCACAGCCAGGAGCAGCAGCGAAACACTTCGAGGAGACCTAGTGCCCAGCAAGCTCAACCTAAAGAAGCATCGGGTGCTCGACAGCACCAACATCAGCAACTGCAGCGATTTCAGGGCCAGGAAGTTCAGGGAGGCCCAGGTGCCCTAGGCACCTGCCCCCAGCCCCTGCCTCTGTGGGTCTGTCTTGGGGGGGGCAATTTTCCGCAGCCTCCCCCCTCCACCACCAACTTGCCCAGCCCCTTGGTGATCTTCCCAGCAGCAGAACCCACGGTCTCCAGTCACCGCCAGGCCTGGAAAGCCCCCCACTTCCCCGAGCAAGACACCCGGCGGGGGGGCTCTGGACACCCCAGCCGGCACTCAGGACCCCTCTGGCGCGGACTTGCCAGACCTCATAGGGCTCTTCTTGTGCCAAGTCCTCTATGGGGTGGGGGTGGGGGGGGTGCTTCACAGAGCTTCAAAGGCCTCTTCTCATATCAAGTCCCCTTTGGGGGTGTCTTTCTTCATCCCCGCGACATCTGAGTACCTAGGGCGGGACTGACTTTGTGGACTGGAATGACTGACAACCAAGAGCTTGCTTAGAGTTTACTGGCCCCCAGCGTCCTGCAGATCCCGCGGGGATCCAGACGAGGGCGCTTTCCCCTAAGAGCTTCACGCCCTAGTGCCTGAAGCTCCGGCTGCTTGGTTTTTCCACAGCATGGACGCCCCAACATTTGTGTATCCAACTGCTGGTGGTGGGCGTGTGCTCATGTTCACTGTGTGGCCGCTAGTCTCAGGGCTACGAATGTCCCTGTCCTTGTCATTTGGGTCGCGTGTGAGTATTTCTGCTTCCTAGGACGAATGAGATTGCTGCTCCGGAATGTGCACATACTTAGCTTTAGTGACTGCTGTACGAGAGCTTTCTAAGAGGCCATGCGATGGCTTCCTCCCTCGACCAGTTGGTTGGTGTCCTCACCGACATTTAGAATAGTGAGACTGTTTAAGGGCTGCCGGTATACTATCCTGTGCCTTCTTAAGTGGGTTTTTTGTTTCACCCTTTATTATTAAAATACATCTAACACATTTGCCAATTCAAACTTTTTCAGGAATACAATTTAGTGATATAACCAGGTTGTGCAACCACCACCCACCATTAATCCCAAATTTCCCACTGTCATAAACAGAAACTCACTGCTCCCTAAATAATGGTTCCCGACCCCCAAATCGTCCAGCCCCTGGTAGCCACAAATAAAACTTTGGTCTCTACTTAAAAAAAAAAAAAATGCAATTTCCACTGAAAATGTTCTCCCGACATCCCCAATTACAAAATACCACAACCAGACGGGCAGTGAATACTTTGGTGAAGTTCTTGAGTGTATTTTAAACAAATTTTTGGCAAATAAATTTTGAAATTAAAAAATAACCCAAAAACGCCAAAACGAGATCTTTCCAATTTTTGGAAAATATTTTAAATAAAATTTCAAATATAAATGTTTGCAGGTAAAAAGATTAAATTCCAATATCATTTATAATTTTTGGTAGAAACATTTATACATTTTCCTTCATCTTCTGGTATCACACACGGGAAAGTTTATGCAAGTACCATGCCTGTTCTGGAAATGAATTAGGGCAACTTAAAAAAAAAAAAAAAAAAAACGAAGGGGGGGAAAAACACATCAGGATTCCGTATTACTTAAGAGTAAGTTTTTATTTATGCATTTATGTATGTATGTTTTAAAGCCTTGAAACTTAGGTTTCCAGAAAGCGAATGCGTTCATTCAGTAAATACTGACTGCCTACAATTTGCTAGGCATTAGTGGAGAAATGAGAATATAAAGATGACAGTTGTATTCTCTATTCTCAAAACACTTACAACTGAATTAGAGACACATACAGGCACACAAATATTTTACTTCTATATAACAACTCTATAAACCTGTTAAACAATCTCTAAAAACAAAAGCTGATTTTTTCTGTCTTAACTCACTTTTCAGTACTGTTCGTAACATTTCTTGGTTCAATTTGTAACTGAACAACAAGTAGCACAGGGACACTAAAGCAGTGTTTGTGTGCCAAAACATTTAAGGAAAAACAGACGTTGATACAATAACTAATCCAAGGTCAGCACAACCTGGCCAATTTTGGGGAAGAGCCAATCTCCCTCCTCACTTCCAACATTCTCACATATAGAGAATTACAACCTGTTTCAATAACAATCCACAACTTATATTTATCTAAGCCCCAAAGTACTTTTCTTCAACCTAATCCCATTTATTCTAATCTCCAGCTCACCTTCTTAAACATAGTTCCTGTATTCATCATAACCACATATTATTACATTAAGGGTTATAACTCCTTTACTTTTAACTACGCATTTATTTTACTTTAGTTAAGAATCTCTGAAATTCACAAAATAGATTCTTATTAATTAGAACTTTACATATTAATCTTTTTTCAGAATGAGTAGACTGGGCTGATTTTTCTTCTTTGCAATTTTTTCCCTTGTGATTAAATTATTAAACAAAATTGGAAAATTTAAAGTATGCTCAAACATAACACTGAGGCTACAAACAGCAGAAAAAATATCCAGTTTCTTTACTGGATCAGTATATAGTCTGCCCAGCCTACTACACATCCTGCATTTACACTTGAAACCCCTGCATTAATGACAGCACTAAAGCTCTGTGCAACATCCTCAAAACAACAAACATTCCAACGTATTCCCAAGGCTTGATAGTTCTAAGGCAAGAAGTGAAAACAGTCACATCCATTTATCTATTTAACAACAGTTCGTAAAAATATAACTAAAGGTTGAAAGAAAAAGAGTGATTCCATATTTGGATTAATTCTGAGCATTCAATTAACCAGTACCTTTCCATTGCTGAAGTGTACTGATCAATTGGTATTTTGGTACCAAAAAAACCCAAGATTCCCAGGCAACATTTTTCAAAGAGAGTAAGAAACTTTCTCAAAAGCATTTTTAGCACCAACAATGTACAAACTATAAACATTAGGACGACTTATTAAAAGGTTTCCAAAATTTGGTAATCGTGAACCTGGAATGTATTTTTCAATTGGAATGTTACAAAACTATGGCTAGCTCTCCAGACAAATGTATAAACCCTATTTAGCAAAAACTTCTTAAAATACCATATATCTGCAATGAAAAATAACTCAATATTTTTGTAATACTGGTAACCCCCCCCCCAAAAAAAAGAAAATATATACTAATTGTGGGACCACGGCTTCATCATCACCCTAAAGAGGAAACGTGTGAATCACTCAAAGAGATAAGCAATTAAGAATTAGTAGTCAAAATTCTTTGTATGAGAAGGCAAAAAGACGGTGCTGTTGGGTAAGGTGCAGAAAGTCTTAAAGCCAAGTTTTGATTGCCAGGAGGATCCATCTCTCTCTCTCTGTCGAATATTCTAAACTCAAGCAAAGCGGTAGTTTTCCACCTGGAAGAAAAAAGCCACACAAAGTTAAAAGCACAAACTCAGCATGAAGAGCTAAGACACAACTGGAAGGTAAATCTGTGCGCTTTGATACCTAGGCGGCCGTGTTTAGCTCCAGAGGCCCGCGTAGTTCCCGTGGAGGCCTGAAGGGAGAGGCCCCCCAGCCACGAAAAGCTTCATCTCAGGCCAGTTGTAGCAGTGGGTGTAGAGCGCATTGGGGAACTCCTCCGTGCCTTCCAAGTGGTTCACCCAGAGGTCGTCCTGGTTGAGCCAGCCTCTCCCACAGGTGAGCTTGAGCTTCCTCCCTCTGGGCCCTGGAGAGGATTCCGGACTGGCCGAGGCCCTCTCCTCCAGGAACTTCTGGGCGCGGACGTCATAGAAGAGCAGGGACCCATGGCCAGTACCTATGGTGATGATATGCTGGTAGAAGCTCAGCGAGCGCACACCCGTGCCGCCCTCCCTGGAGCACAGAGGCCGCATGTTCTGCTGGCGCTGGCGCGGATCCAGGAAGGAGACATGAGACTGGGAACCCACTGCATACAGGGACAACTCGTCGCAGTAGATCAGGCACACGTTCTCTCGGCAGTAGGGCAGCCTGACGGACAGCAGCCTGCACAGGGTGCTCCGGGCCTTCCACAGGTGGAAGTAGCCGTCTAGGGACACGGCTCCCAGCTCCTGGTTCTTGCCGCTGAAAGCCAGGGCCCGCACCTTACGGTTGGTGGGGCTGGTGCTGGCCCTGGGGATGATCTCCATGTCCCTCGGGCTGATGTGGGCGTACATGGGGAGCCCCACGTCGTTATGCCAACCGATGCTGCGGTGGCACATGTCGGGGTCCACCCGCCACAGCGCCACGGTGCCGTCGCGGGAGCCGCTCACGACCACGGTGTCGCTCATCCAGGCGATGCCGAAGATCCAATCCTTGTGGCCATGGCGGTCGCCCAGGCACATGGGGTCGAGTGTGGGCAGCTGGTAGATGGCCAGGCTGTTGGGGTTCTCGCCCCCAGTGGCCAGCAGCGTCTTGGAGGGGTTCAGCTCGATGGCGTGGATGCCGCAGCTCGGCTGGTCCCGGGCCAGCACCGGCGCCCCGTCCCCCAGGAGAGGGATGTGCGTGATGTGGTTTGAGTGCACGTCCACCACAAAGAGCGTGTTGCACTTGGTGCCGCACACCACCTGCCTGGCGTTCAGCCACTGCGACGCGAAGACCTTGTTGAGGGTGCCCAGCGCCAGCTCGCGCTCCGTCAGTATTGCAGGCAGCTTGTGCACCGCGTAGGCGCGTAGCTCGCCCTCGAAGCCCCGGGCCCCGGCGCAGTCGCGCGCGCCCACCTCGCGACCCTTCAGGTAGCGCAGCAGCGAGCGCTGCGCCGCCGGCCGTTTCTGCTTCTTGGACAGCAGCAGCCCTTCGCCATTCTCGGGGGTCGCCGTCCCCCCCGGGCCCCGAGACGCGGAGCTCCCGGCGCCCGCCTCGGCCGCGGGCGCTTTCCGCTTCCTGCTACCTGTTTGCTGCGGGGCCATGGTGGGCGCCCGGCGCGCGGTGGCGGCGGCGGTGGTGGGGACGCTGCGGCGGCGGCGATGACTCGTGGCACCGGTGTTGGCCGTGGTGGCGGCGGGGATGGGACCCCTCCGCGTCAGCAGTGGGCACGGGGTCCCGAGAGCCAGATGACCGCGGGGCGCCGAGCCTACCGAGTCCGGGGCGCCGGCCCAGGAGGAGGCGGCGGGGAGACGAGGAGCGCGCGGGCAGCGCAGCAGACGCTGATTGAGCGCGGCAATAAGGCGGCAGCGGCAGCGCGGACCCAGGCGAGGGCGGGAAGTGCAGGCGGCGGGTAGTGGAGGAGGTCGATATAAGCGAGGACAACGCGGGGGGCCGATGAGAAGGGGCGGAGGCAGCGGGCGGGGCGGGCGGGGCGCTTGCGGGCGGGCGCAGGCCAGTCAGGGGGAGGGGCTCAGAGAGAGTTGAATACTAGGGGAGGCTGGCACGGGGTGGGGGGAGGAGGTGTATTCGTAGTAGACCACCTAGTATCCGCACTCCAGGACCCCAGAGTCTCCGTCTATGGACACATCCCAGTGCACCCTTCCAGACCCCTCAATGCCGGACAGGGAGTATTTTGCCACCCTCAGAACAGCAGCCAACCAGCCTCTTTAAAATTCCTACTTGAATAAAGTTTGAAGCCTAAAGTATAGTCAAACAGGAGGTAAGAGAAGCCCTGACAATTACCTGTCCAAAAAAGCACCTGCGTGCTTGGTGCAATCCTGGAAGACTCTTTGCCGAGATTAGACGCTGAACTTGGTGAGAAATAGGGGTGTTGGGCAGCGATAGGGACCTCCTCGGAATTCCTCCTGCAGCCTCTCAACACTTCTGCCAGCTTCTTAAACAATTTCAACTTTTTTTTTTTCCTTTCTCCTCAATTTGAGGTCCCTGATATCTGAACCTTCTGTACTGGAATCCCCTGAGGGGGCGAGTTCTAAGTGCAGATCCTAGACCCTGCTTCCCTCCAGAGGGTGTCCAGGACCCTGGTAGGTGCAGGCTCGGGAACCCATGAAACCTTGATGACAGGGAGTGGGGACGGAGGGGGGGAGGTTCCTCCTCAGAATTGGCTTCTCAGAGCCCTGAGGCCCTGAAGCAGAGGCGGTCCAGGAGAAGGGAACCCCCTCTCCAGGGACAGAAGGTTCAGTCCTCACTGTCAGTCCCAGCAGGAGCCCCAGGCACCTGAGCAGAGCCCTGGAACAGGAAAGAGGCCCCCTGCGGCCTTGAGGGGGTGCCCTGAAGGTTGGGCAGGATTACAAGCAGAGGATAGATCTTTCAGAAGGAGGCAACCACATGGACTCAATGATGAGAGAGTGTTGGGGTTCAGAGCATGAGCTTTTCAGTATCAGGGGTTCAATGGTTCTTATCCTGCTCTGCCGTTTCAGAGCAGTCAACCTTGTGGCAGTCCCATACCATGCAGGCTTAGCTACACAGGGCTCCATTGCCCAGAGCACCTGGTGGGTGACACCAACTGTGCACACATACCCCTCCTTCTTGGCAAAAGGTGGGCTGTCAGAGTGGGTTCTTGGGAAAAGGGTTGAATTTACTTTTTGACCAATCAGAGGAGCCTGGGGGAACTACACTGTTGCTGTTGTTCACTCCTTTTGCACACACTTTTTGGAAACTCAGCTCCAGTGCACATGGAACCTTTCAACCACCTCCAGTCCAGCTGCTGCATCCCAGGATTCTCCCACATCCCAGGATTCTCCCACATCCCAGGATTCTCCCACATCCCAGGATTCTCCGACACTCTCTGCATCTCAGTTCTGATTCTTCCCCATATTAGCCATCCCGTAGCAACAGAAGCATCTGCTGATGGTTGATAAACATGAATTATGGAAGGCTTAGTGGAGGAGGCTGCATTTTGTTTGCATAGGTGGGGGTGGAGGAAACAGACATTCCAGAAAGAAGCAACCACATGTGAAAAGGCACAGATAGTGTAGAGAAATGCTTCATAAACTTTAGTGTACATTAAAATCACAAGGGCAGCCTAATAAACATTCATATCCCCTGGCTCTATCCCCTAAAGACATGGTGCAAGTGATCTGTGGACCGCTTTGAGAAATACTGGTCTAGGCTTTCCCACTTAAGCAGAGGCAGGATTTGTTGCTGGAAAGGAGTTAAGAGTTAACATCATCAGTGTACTTCAGGGTTACCTGAAAATGGAACCTGCTACACTTATATTGTAAAAGTCTTGCCAATTAAAGAGGCTGTGATCAGGTAGAGGTAAAAGCAGAAAGAGTGGTCTAGGCAGAGAAGTTGTACCTATTAGGTATACACCAACCAGAAAAAGGAAAACCAAATCCATTGCCCACTGAGTCAACACATGGGGACCCCAAGTGTTACAGAGTAAACGGTGACCCCTTGACCCCACATGTTTCAAAGTAGAACATGTACCCTGCCACTTCCCCCGCCCCACCATGTTTCAGAGTAGAATGGTGATCCCAAGACCCTGTGACCCCATGAGGCCATGTGTGGAACAGAGACTCCACATGTTTCTGAATAGAAGGAAAACTCGTGTTTCAGAGTAGAACTGCTCTCTGTAGGGTTTTCAATGGCTGTAATCTTATGGAACTAAATCATCAAGTTTTTCTTCTGTGGCATTGATGAGTGGATTTGAACCACCAGCCTTCAGGTTAGTAACCCATATCAAACAGTTCGCCCCATCCAGGGACCTATTAGGTATATAACCCATTGCCATGGAGTTGATTCCAACTCATAGCAACCATATAGGACAGAGTAGAACTGCCCCATGAGGTTTCCAAGGAGCAGCTGGTGGATTCGAATTGTTGACCTTTTTGTTTAGCAGCCAAATGCTTAAACCACCACACCACCAAGGCCTCATTAGGTATATTGAGCTTAGCATACTTTACTATCATTACCTTACACTTTTACTATGCTGTTATAGCAACAAGCACTGTTCCAGAAACTTTACAAATATTATCTGGTTTAATCCTCACAACATTCCTATGAGATAACTCTCACTATTATCCCCATTTTATAGATGGAGAAATTGAGGCTTGAAGAGGCTATGATTTTGTCTAAGGTCAATGAATTAATATGTGGTGGAGACGGGATTTGAATCCAAGTAGTCTGGAGCACGAAGTCACCTACATCTGCCTGTCCATGTCTTACTACTTTGACCGTGGCGATGTGGCTTTGAAAAATTTTGCCAAATACTTTCTTCACCAATCTCAGTGAGGAGAGAGAACATGCTGAGAAACATGAAGCTGCAGAACCAATGAGGTGATGGAATCTTCTGCAGTATATCAAGAAACCAGATCATGAGGACTGGAAGAGCGGGATGAATACAGTGGAGTGTGCATTACACTTGGGAAGAAGCATCAGTCACTACTGGAACTGTACGAACTGGCCACTGACAAAAACAACCCCTGTTTGTGTGACCTCATTGAGACTCATTACCTAAAAGAGCAGGTAAAATACTCAAGTATAATTTTATCAAAACATCTACAGGATCTATGTGCTGAAAATTAGAAAACACTAATGAAATCAAATATGACCCAAATAACGGAGAAACACACTATGTTCGTGTTTTTGGAAGATACAACATAGTAAAGATATCAGCACTCCCCAAATTGATCTATTGGTTTAATACAATTCCTATCAAAATCCCAAGAAAGCATTTTTAGAAACATAAACAAGTTTATTTTAAAATTATGTGGAAAGACACAGGCCCTAAAATAAGTAAAGAAATCTTGAAAAAAGAATAACATGGGAGGACTCACTCTACCCAATAGTAAGTCTTAATCTATAGCTTTAAGAGCCCTGGTGGCACAGTGGTTGTTAAGTGCTCCACTGCTAATCAAAAGGTCAGCAGTTTGAACCCACCAGTCACTCCACGGAAGAAAGACCTGGCAGTCTGCTCCTGTAAAAATACAGCCTTGACTGAATGGACAGGAAAAGAGAGAGTGGACAGAAGGAGTTTGCTGTCTCATTAGGAGGAGAGCAACTAGGAGTATATAGTAAGGTGTATATAAATTTTTGTGTGAGAGACTGGCTTGATTTGTAAACTTTCACTTAAAGCACAATAAAAATTAAAAAAAAAAAAGATTACAGCATTGAAAACCCTAAGGGGGCAGTTCTACTCTGTCCCATAGGGCTGCTATGAGTCAGAATTGACTGGACGGCAATGGGTTTATATAGCTACAGTAATCAAGACAGTATGGTATTGGTGAAGTGACAGATACATAGATAAATGGAACAAAATATGGAACCCAGAAATAGAGCCACAGAAATACATTCAACCAATTTTTGACAAAGGTGCAAAAACAATTCAATGGAGGAAGGATAAACTTTTCAACAGTGGTGCTGGAGCAACTGGACACCCATAGGCAAAAAATAAACCTCCTTATAGAAAAATTAAGTCAAAATGGATCATGTACTTAAATATAAAATGTAAAATAATAAAATTTTGGAACAAATAGGAGAAAATCTCCTGGATCCCTGGAAAACAGTTTGGCAGTTTCTTACCATGTGATTGCACTCATGGACACTTATCCTAGAGAAATTAAGATGTATGTTGACACAAAATTCTGTACATAAATATTTATAACAGCTTTGTTCATGATAGTCAAAATCTGGAAACAACCCAGATGTTCTTCAAGGGGTGAGTGGTTAAACAATCCACACCACGGAATACTACTTGGCAATAAAAAGGAGCACATTATTGATACATGCTACGACTTGGATGAACCTTGAGGAAATTATGCAGAATAAAGATTTTAAAAAAGCCAATCCCAAAAGGTTACATACTGTATAACTCTAGTTATATATTATTCTTGTAATTACAAATGTATGGAAATAGAGAACAGATTAATGGTTGCCGGGGATTAAGGAAAGGAGTGAGGGTGGAAGGGAAGTAGGTCTGGCTACAAAAGGGCAATAGGAGTGCTCAACGGGGTGATGGAAATGTTCTATATCTTGACTGTATCAATGTCAATATCCTGGTTGTGATATCTACTATAGTTTGGGGGAGGAAATTGGTAAAAGTGTGCAATGGATCTCTCTGTATTATTTCTTACCCGTGCATATAAATCTATAATTATCTCAAAATAAAAAGTTTAACTAAAAAATCATCAACAAAAAATCATGAAACATCTATAAACATTGTCGTCGAGATTGTGAATAAAACAAAAAATAAACTACCAGCACTTTTTAGTCAATAAGTCTAACATTACCACATCAGACTCTGCTTCCAATTGTGAGGCCTTGCCTTTTGACTTGGCAGACACTATTAGAATATGTGGGGATTAGGGTCGCTGTGAGTCAGAATTGACTCAAACACAATGAGTTTGTTTGTTTGTTTTCTTTTTTTTAGGGAGGGGAAGATATATAGGCATACCTCAGAGATATTTCAGGTTGGCTGTAGACCACCACCATAAAGCAAATAACACAATAAAGTGAGTCATAGGAATTTCTTGGTTTCCCAGTACATGTAGAAGTTATGTTTACACCATCCTATATTAAGTGTGCAATAGCATTATGTCTGAAAAACAATGTACGTACCTTAACTAAAAAATACTTTATTTCTAAAAAATGCTAATCATCATCTGAGCCTCAGCGAGTCATAATCTTTTTGCTGGTGGAGGGTCTTGCCTCAATTTCGACTGCTGCTGACTGACCAGGGTGGTGGTTGCTGAAGGTTGGGGTGGCTGTGGCAATTTCTTAAAATAAGATGACAATGAAGTTTGCCACATCCATTGACTCTTCCTTTCACGAAAGATTTCTCCGTAGCATGTGATGCTGTTTGATAGCATTTTACCCACAGTAGAACTTATTTCTAAATTAAAGTAAATCTTCTCAAACCCTACTGTTGCTTTATCAACTCAGTTTATGTAATATTCTAAATCCTTTGTTGTCATTCCAACAATGTTTACAGTATTTTCACCAAGAGTAGTTTCCATCTCAAAAAACCAATTTCTTTGCTCATCCATTAGAAGCAACTCCTCATACATTAATGTTTTATCATGAGATTTAAGCAATTCAGTCACATCTTCAGTCTCCACTTTCAATTCTAGTTCTCTTGCTATTTCTACCACATCTGCGTTACTTCCTCCACTGAAGTCTTGAACCCCTCAAAGGCATCCAAGAGGGTTGGAATCAACTTCTTTCGAACTCCTGTTAATGTTGATAATCTGACTTCCTCCCATGAATCACGAATGTTCTTAATGGCATCTAGAATGCTGAGTCTTTCCAGGAAGTTTTCAATTTGCTTTACCTAGATCCATCAGAGGAATCACTATCTATGGCAGCTGTAGCCTTAAAAAAGTATTTCTTAAATGATAAGACTTGAAAGCTGAAAGTCCTTCTTGATCCATGGGCTGCAGAATGGATGTTGTATTGTTGTTGATGGTGGCACCATAGAGTCAGTTCCAACTCATAGCGTCCCTATAGGACAGAGTAGAACTGTCTCATACAGTGTCCAAGAAGCGGCTGGTGGGTTTGAATTGCCAACCTTTTAGTTAGCAGCCATAGCTCTTAACCACTGTGCCACCAGGGCTTCAGTTATGTTTGTTGTATTAACATGAAAACAACATTAATCTCCTTGTATTGAAAGGAATTTTTTTTTTCTGAGCAGTAAGTCTCAACATTGAGCTTAAAATATTTAGTAAACCACATTGTAAACAGATTTGTTGTCATCCAGGCTTTGTTGTTCCATTTATAGAGCACAAGCAGAGTAGATTTAGCATAATTCTTAAGGTCCCTAGGGTTTTAGGAATGGTAATTAAGAATTGGCTTCAACTTCAAGTCACCAGCTGCATTAGCCCCTAAGAGGAGAGTCAGCCTGGCCTTTGATGCTCTGAAGGCAGCCATTGACTTCCCTAGCTATGAAAGACCTAGACAGCTTCTTCTTCCAATACGAGGCTGCTTCTGCTGCATTGAAAACCTGTAGTTTACTGTAGCCCCCTTCCTCTAGTATCTTAGTTAGACCTTCTGGAGAGCTTCCTGCAGCTTCTACTCAGCACTCGCTGCTTTACCTTGCACTTTTATGTTATGGAGATGGCTTCTTTCCTTAAACCTCAGGAACCAAACTCTGCTACGTCCGAACATTGCTTCTGCAGCTTCCTCATCTCTCTCAGCCTTCACAGAATTAAAGATGGTTAGGCCCTTCCTCTGGATTAGGCTTTGGTTTAAGGGAATGTTGTAGCTGTAGCTTTCTTCATATCAGCAATGCGGCTGCTTTGCTTTCTTATCATTCACGTGTTCACTGGAGTAACACTTTTCATTTCCTTCAAGAACTTTTTCTTTTCCTTCACAACTTGGCTAACTGTTTGTCGAGAGAGGCCTAGGTTGAAAGAGGCCTAGCTTTTTGGCCTATCTCAGCTTTCAACATGACATTCTTACTAGACTTAATCCTTTCTAGCTTTTGATTTAAAGTGAGACACGTATGACTCTTCCTTTCACTTGAATACTTAGAGGCCATTGTAGGTTTATAAATGGTCCTAATTTCAATATTGCCATGTCTCAGGGAATAGAGAGACCTGAGGAGAGGGAGAGAGATGGGGAAACGGCCAGCCGGTAGAGCAGTCAGAACACACACAACGTTTACTGATTTAATTCTCTATCTTATATGGGCGTGGCTCTGGCGCCCCGAAACAATTACAATAGTAACATCAAAGATCACTAACTGATCACAGATCACCATAACAGATATAATAATAATGAAAAAGTTTGAAATATTATGAGAATTACCAAAATGTAACACAGAAACACGAAGTGAGAACACGCTCTTGATAAAATGGCACTGAACGACTTGCGCACACAGGTTTGCCACAAACCTTCAATTTGTATTTAAAAAAAGCAATATCTGCAAAGCGAGTGCAATAAAAAAAAGAGCAATAAAATGAGGTATGCCTGTAGTGCTGTACCACTCTACTTTCTTGGCATCTGTCACTCCATAGTACACAATTGCCAAGCACCCAGTAGAAATGAGCAAAAACAGCACATTTAGTATTCTAGCCACTCCATGAGTGGATCCAAGGAGGGTGCAACCAGGAGTTTGAACCAGAATGAACCAGTTCAAAGCCCTGCTTTAAATAACTGTATCACCAAATATTTACCACATTAAAAAAAAATTATGAAGCATATTAAAAAACAAAATGATATTTTTATTAAGAGCAAAATGTTTCATACCAAGGGTGCATGCTTGAAAAAATTTTTTTTGAGGTGGAGTCCTCTGTTTACTCTTGCAAGTTCTGCGAGGAGGTGAGGATACCTTTCTAAGCATGTCACCTGGACCCATTGAAGAGGCAGCTGGCCAGTATATTAATAGCCCTCAAGCCACTTACCTGCATGGTTAGAAATAAATTTGACTCTACTTGCCTAAAGAATCATGATTCCAGTTCCTCACTGA
Organism: Loxodonta africana; assembly: GCF_030014295.1. Taxonomy (NCBI): domain Eukaryota; kingdom Metazoa; phylum Chordata; class Mammalia; order Proboscidea; family Elephantidae; genus Loxodonta; species Loxodonta africana. The sequence continues at coordinate 148,374,368 of NC_087369.1, forward strand.
ACTTATAAGGCTGCACCCAGGGGTTCAAACCGGACCGAACCGGTTTGAAGCCTTGATTTAAAGGTCTGGTTTTTGTTTAAAAAAAATTTGTTAATTTTCCCATGTCTGGATTAAGTGGCTTTCATAGCCGAAAAGATACTGCCTGAAGTTACACAGATCTAATTTAAAAAGCCTATTATTGGCTGAACTTAGTAAATCATTATACATATTTTAACTCCAGCCAGCAATTATGCAAATATTAAAAAAAATAAAAATACAGTTAGTAAATTTTTAACTTCTTATAATCCCGGTTGTTCTTGCGAATTAACTAGGCAGCGTTGCAATTTATGTGTATATATTTTTTACAAATGAGTTGATAGCCACTGAAATTCTTCTTTTCGAAGATCTAAAAAGCAGATTAGAAATAGCATTTCCAATTTTTTTAATGTACAGATATGACAGTTTTTTTTTCCTAAGTAACATACTTAAATTGTTTTTCAAAATGCTCTCCTCATAGCAAAACTTTCTCTTCAAAATTAGTAACTTTATCAGTAACTTAAATTACCAAAGTTGCCTTGAAAGGATAGAGTGTGTTTTTGTTATTGTTTATTTTCAAAAGTATCTGCTCGGTAGCATACTATTGAGAGCCAGTTGTCATTAAGGAAAAGGTCAGGATATTTGGAACCATTTTTTTTAAGACAAATGCATAATTCATCTTTACGTCATTGTAAATCTTTTACCATGTAAAGGTCCTCATTAAAAAAATAAAAACAAAAAAAGCAACAACAATGGCCATGACATCCAGTATCATATAAGCTGAAATATATCAAAATAGGCTGAAAGTATTACCATCTAACCTTTTGACTCATGGCTTCTCCTCTAACAGTTTGACATATGAATCAAGTAAGAATGTGTGTCTGTATATTAAATATTAATGGAGCTTCTTTTTTAATATATAAAATGTTAAACAGAGGCACTAGCAAGAGGTGACTTAGTTTGAGTTCCCTAGAAGCAGAGCCTGAGATGGGGATTCCTGTGCAAGTAAATATCTATCTATCTATCTATCTGTCTGTCTGTCTGTCTGTCTAATCTATCTATCTAATCTACCTACCTGTCTATCTACCTATCCATCTATCATTTATCTATCATCTATCTATCTATCATCTATCTACCTATCTATCTATGCCAAAAAATGCATGGGAAATATTTATACTAAAAATTATTTGTTATTATTGGGAATTCAAATTTAAATGGGTGTCTATTATTTTTATTCGCTGATTATGGAAACCCTACATGTGATTGATTAAGAAAGTGTCCCTAGGTAACATTTACAAGGGTGGGTGATAACCATGATATGGCTGGGGACAGACGAAGCTATGCACAGATGTGAGTTCCTCTAACTTCAGTCTGACTCTATGGGAGATCTAGAGTGAATGGCACCATCAAAGTCATTCTGCCCAGAAGCAGGTATCTATCAGTGCAGCTCCCCCAACCCTGACCCCCAACCCTGCTTGGGAAGAACAAAACTTCATTTTCAGTAAGGTGGTTTCCCTCAGCCCAGGGCCATTCTTCAGGAGAAGGATGCAGTGGTGAGCCCTTAACTGTCAATACACTCAGCAAATGGAGGACAGGTGAACTTACACAGTAAAAAAGATTGGGGCAGTGCACCAATAGCATCTACTAGAAGGAGACTCTGGAAACATGGCAATCTGAGTATGGTTCCCTTCACCTTACCTCTAAAACATCTGGCTTTCCTGAGCCAAATGACTGCTGGAGCCTATAAGAAGCAGTGCTTCGAACAGGTTAGTTCCAAGTTCCTGGGAAGTTATGCCCAAGAATCACCTGGGGATCTTGTTAAAATGTGGATTCTGATTCAGTATGTCTGAGGTGGAAATGCAAATTCTCAGTGGAGAACTTAGTAGAAATGCAAATTCTCAGCGGGGGTTGGAAGTGGACTGAACCCATTCAAAGCCCTGATAAGAAGTTACATTCTGGGAGTCCCGCAGGAGAGGATGGGTATATTGTTTAAGCCACAGTCATTTATTTTTTATCGTAGCTAAATCTAATAACAGACGCAGATATACAAAATAAAACAATTAGAACCTTGAAAGAAAGTCTAACAGGCTATACAATCATGTACAATCCGAGTGTTGAATATGTGTATACGTGTGTATACACATATATATGTATACATGTGTCATGGATTGAATTGTGTCCCCTCAAAAACATCTGCCAACTTGGCTAGGCCATGATTCCCAGTATTGTGTGATCGTCCATCATTTTGTCATCTAATGTTATTTTCCTTTGTGCTGTAAATGCTGCCTCTATGATGTTAATGAGGCAGGGTTAGAGGTAGTTATGTTAATGATGCAGGAGTCAATCTGCAAGATTAGGTTGTGTCTTAAAGCAATTTCCATTGAGATATAAAAAAAGAGAAGTGAGCAGAGAGACAGGGGAACCTCATACCACCAAGAAACTAGAGCCGGGAGAATGGTGTGTCCTTTGGACCTGGGGTCCCTGCGCTGGAAGATTGACAAGGACCTTCCCCCAGAGCCAACAGAGACAGAAACCATTCCCCTGGAGCTAGCGTTTGAATTCGGGCTTCTAAGCTCCTAGACTGTGAGAGAATAGATTTATCTTTTTTAAACCATTCCCTTGTGGTATTTCTGTTACAGCAGCACTAGATAACTAAGATATTTCATTGTATACATATACAAAAAATAAACACACCAAAAATTCCAAATAGTTGCCATTGAATCAATTCCCACTGATGCAACCTCACGTGTATCAGAGTGGGACTGTGCTCCATAGGGTTTTCAATTGCAGATTTTTTGGAAGTAGATTGCCAGGTCTTTCTTTTGAAGCTCCTCTGGGCAGACTTGAACTGCCAATGTTTCACTTAGCAGCCAAACACATTAACCATTTGCACCACCTAAGGACTCTCTCTCTATATATATTTGCCTATATAAGACTGAAAAAAATAAAAAAAAAGAAGACTGAAAAAACTATGTAATAAATAAAGCTACTAGACAAATGATAGCTTTGGGAAATATTATAACACAAATGAACAATAGATTAATACCCATAATGTATAAAAATCTCTTACACATTGACAAGAAAAAGACCAAACAACCTAATAGACAAATGGACAAAGCATATAGTCTATTCACAAAAGAGAAAGTACAAATGCCAACAAATATATGAAAAGATGTTCATGTTCACTGTCAAATTAAAGTCTAAAGTAAATTGAAAATAATCGAACACTTTCATACAACACACTCAAAAATACGAAGAATGATAACATCTGTTGCTGAAGGATGCAGGAAAAAGAGTACTCTTATACATTGCTGGTGGAAATGTGAGGTGTTAAGACATTTTTGGGAAGCAATCGGACTCCCATCTATTGAAATTCAAAATATACATAAACTACAAGTTCAATTTATTTAATATATTTAGGTGTATTCAAGTTATGTATTTTTTTTTTCTTGAATGAGCTTTGGTAGTTTGTGTCTTTTAAGGAATTTTTCCATTTCATCTAAGTTGTCAAGTTTATGGAATAAAGCTGTTTATAATATTCCCATATTATACTTCTAGTATCTGTAGAATCCCTAATGATGTCACATCTCTGGTTTATGATAATTATATTTTGTGTCATTTGTGTCATGTCTCTTTTTCTCCTAGTTGATTTGCCTAGAGCTTTATCAATTTATTTTAATTATTTATTTTTTTGTTCTTGTTGTTGAAAATAATGGCTTTACTGGTGAATCCTACCAAACATTTAAGGATGAAATGACACCAATTCTATGCAACCACTTCCAGAAAGTTGAAACGGGAGTACTTCTCAACTCATTCCTATGAGGTCAGCATTACTCTATACCAAAATCAGACAGAAATACAAGAAAACCACAGACCAATATCCATAAAAAATATAGATGCAAAAATTGTAAACAAAGTTTTAACAAACTGAATTCAACAATATATGAAAAAGATCATGATCAAGTGTGGTTTATCCCGGGAATGCAAGGCTGGTTTAACATTCAAAAATATATGAGATTCACCATATTAACAAACTATAAAAGAAAAACCATAGTACTGTCTCAATAGACACAGAAAAAGCATTCAATCAAATCCAACATCCCTTCCTGATAGACTCTCAGCAAAGAAGGAACAGAAGTTACCTTTCTCAACCCAAGAAAGGACATCTACAAAAAACTTAAATATAACATCATTTTTACTTAATAGTGAAAGATTGAATGCTTTCCCTCTAAAATCAGAATTAGGGCAAGGTTGTCCACCTTTAACACCTTTATTCAATGTTGTAGAATAGAATATCTTTCTATTCTAGCCAAAGCAATAGGCAAGAAAAGAAATAAAATTATCCATACTGGGAAAAATGTACATATATAAAATCTACAACCTTGCAATCTCACTTCTAGGAATCTACCTCCTTCCTTCCCCCTCAAATAAAAACTCTAGCATATAAAGACATATGAGCAAGGATGCTGATCACGAAATTATTCAAAGGAAAAAAAAAAAAACCTAGACTCAACATGAATGTCCCTCAAGGGGATAATGTTTGAATAAGTTATACTACAGCCACAGCATGAAATATTATGTAGCCTTCAAAAAGTATGTGTTTGAGTTTTAGCAGCTGGCCCAGAAAGATCTCTGGTGCATGTTGCTAAGAAAAGCAAAAGGCTAAAAATTGTATATGATACCAGATTTAGAAACAAAAAGAAAAAAAATATAAAATATATAAACACATAAAAACATATTAATGTTTACATATTATGAATCTTTATATTTTTAGGAGTACTGAAAAAATATATAAGAATTACGCAGCTTGTTGCCTACTCAGAGTTTATTATTCTTTCTTCCTTGCTCATGAAACCTCAATTTTATTAGAGTAGCAATATACCAAATCCCACAACATGAATCATAAATGATCTGAGTCAATAATGATGATCTGATTTCATTCCCTTTAGTCAGCAATTGTGCTAGGAATGAGCATGTGACCCAGTTCTTGCCAATGAGTTATAATAAGAAGACTTGTAGGAAAGATATTCCTGTATAATAAAAGGGAGATTCATGTGAAATAGACTTTTTTTTTCCCATTCTTCCACTTTCTTTTCGTGACACTGTCATGTGAGGTTTTGATGATTGGAATTGTTGCAGCTGTCTTGCTACCAAAAAAAAGAAACCCAAACCCACTGCTGTCAAGTTGATGCCCTATAGGACACAGTAGAACTGCCTCATAGAGTTTCCAAGGAGTGCCTAGTGGATTCGAACTCCCGACTTCTTGGATAGCAGCCATAGCACTTAACCTCTACACCACCAGGGCTTCCTATCTTGCTACAATGAGGGTAAAAGCAAGAAATGACCACTAAGCATTGTAACTCCTATAAGTCAATGAACCAACTCTAAAGCTGCCTACTTCCACTCCTCTCATTAAGTGAGATAATAACATTTATTTTTTTGTCTAAGAAATTATTAAGTGGGTGTTCTGTTATTTGTAGCCAAAGCACTACTGATTGATACAGATATATACTAAGATTTTAACATGTGTTACCTGGAATGTGTTTGTGCCTGGTGAGGAAGGGTACTTGATATGGGGAAAGGAATGAAAAAAAAGATAGGGAGGAGGCAGGCATAAAAGGAAAAATATAAATACTACAGAAATTTCAACATATGTGCTCTGATTATATTTTTATATTTACTTAAAGTTTATATATATGTATTTGTTGTTGTCCTTAGGTGTGGTCGGGTACGTTTTGACTCATAACAACCCTATGCATAACAGAATGAAATACTGCCCGGTCCTGCACCATCCTCACAATCATTGTTATGTTTGAGTCCATTGTTGCAGCCACTGTGCCAATCCATCTTGTTGAGGGTTTTCCTCTTTTTCACTGGTCCTCTACTTTATCAAACATGATGTTCTCCTTCTCCAGGGCCTGGTCCCTGCTGATAGTATGTCCAAAGCACGTGAAATGAACTCTCGCCATCTTTGCTTCTAAGGAGTATTCTGGCTGTATTTCTTCCAAGACAGATTTGTCCATTGTTCTGGCAGTCCAACACAATAGTTCAGAGGCGTCAATTCTTCAGTTTTCCTTATTCATTGTCCAGCTTTCACACGCATATCAGGTGATTGAAAATACCATGGCTTGGATCAGGCTCACCTTAGTCCTGAAAGTGACATCTTTGGTTTTTAACACTTTAAGGAGGGCTTTGCTGCAGATTTGCCCAATGCAGTACTTGCTTTGATTTCTTGACTGCTGCTTCTATGGGCGTTGATTTTAGATCCAAGTAAAATGAAATCCTCGACAACTTCAGTCTTTTCTCCATTTATCATGATGTTGCTTATTGTTCCAGTTGTGAGGATTTTTGTTTTCCTTATATTGAGGTGCAATCCATACTGAAGGCTGTGGTCTTTGATCTTCATCAGTAAGTTCTCCAAGTCTTCTTTCAGAAAGTAAGGTTGTATCATCTGCATAATGCAGGTTGTTAATGAGTGTTCCTCCAGTCCTAATGTCCCAATCTTCTTCGTGTAGGCCAGTTTATCAGATTATTTGCTCAACATACAGATTGAATAAGTATGGTGAAAGGATACAACCCTGACACACACCTTTCCTGACTTTAAACCATATATTAAAAAAAACCAAACCAACTCGTAGTGACCCTATCTTTGTACGTATAGTATATCTAAAAGTAGTTTTAAAGTAAAAAAAACCTAATATACAAATTGAACGTCCAATGTTTTTTTGCACCTCAGTGGATTGTCTTGTGCTCATCACTTTGGAGATATGCTCTAGTGGATTATCTTTTATTGAGTGTTTATTAATAAGCCAAGTACTGTACGAAGTGCTTTACATAAAATATTTAATTTAACATCTACCACAACTGGAGTTATGTTTTATTCCCCCAGTGAACATATTAGGAAACTGAGGTACAGCAAGTTTAAGAAACCTCAGCAAACTCACACAGCTACTAAGTGAAAGAGCTGGGATTCATAGGCACCTCAGCTTGTTTTCCATGGCCATACACAAACTATGGTGTGTGTTTTCTGTTGCATTTTTCCTTATAAAAGCAAGTGCTATAGTGAAGTTTTGTTTTATTTCTTTGAAAATTAAGAAGAACTGCTTTTATTTTTAAGGTAGAACGTAGGAATAAAATACTAAATGTGCAACTCAGCTAAAACACTTGAACCAACTGCTGAGAACTACAAGGATTAAGTTAAGATATATTAAATTCTTACCCCAGTATTTGGCTCTACTCACTGAGGGTTTTCTTATACATGTCAAGTCAGTCTCAATCATTTCAAAAATCTAAAATACAACATAATGTAGTTTCAAATGTGTAAGAAGCAAGACAAAATGTGTGATAGTCTCTGTATTATTTTCCTTATACCTTCCATAATTCCAAACTCACGGAATTATAGTACCAATATACATCAGTCCATTCCCTTCATTCCTTGTTGATGATTTCAAACAGGGGGTAAGGAAGGTGCATGGTGCCTGCCCTCCCACAGCAGCCTTGATGGCAACCTGCCTCACCCATAACTCTTGCTCTAAAGAAGATTTTTGTTGGGCATGCTTTAATATCACATGACCCTGTACTATTGGTTCCAGCTGATTGTTCGAAATGTAGGCACGACAGTGAAAAGAAATCAATCCACAGAAAGCCAGGCGACTGTATTCTAGGTCAGACATAAACAAGGACATTCTGTTTCAGTACTTTTATGTAACAAATACTAATTATCATGAACTTAATACGCATTAGCTATAACCACTCTAGAATGAAAATCTGAAAACCCTGATTTGGGGGAAAAGTGGCAGATGGAGTTGAATTAACCAACACTGCAGAGTGTTGCAATAAAAGTACCCAAATGAACTCAGAAAACAGTTGATGGAGGATGAACAATGAGGTTCCTGGCTACTGTAGTTTTTCTAAAACCTTAATAAGTTTATCTCCAAATTCTCAAATCTCTTATAACATATTTTGGAGAAACAGACACATTAAGTGTGTGTTTCAGTTTATCCCATGTTAGTTTCGTGTGGATACATGTACAATTTTCCACTATCACTTGTCTAAATGTCCTGCGAGCATTGTTGTTCCGCTAAAGGATTAAAGGAGACTTGATCAGAAGTATTTGCTTACATTAACTTAGTGGTTTATTATTTTTTTTTATATTGTCAATTGATTTTCAAATTGTGGTGAAAATATACACAAGACATACACCAACTCAACAATTTCTGCATGTACCATTCAGTGACATTGATTACATTCTTCAAGTTGTGCAACCATCCCCACCATCCTTTTTCCAAATCATTCTACGACACGTACATAAACCCAATGCCCCCTAAGCAAAAAATTCACCCTTTTCCCCTCCCTCCCATCCCTGGTAACCACTAATAATTTTTGGTTTCTATGTATTTGCTGGAAACCCTGGTGGCATAGTGGTTAAGTGCTAGGGCTGCTAACCAAGAGGTCGGCAGTTTGAATCCACCAGGAGCTCCTTGGAAACTCTATTGGACAGTTCTACTCTGTCCTATAGGGTTGCTATGAGTCGGAATCGACTTGACAGCAGTGGGATTTTTTTATATATATATATTTGCTGGAGCCCTGGTGGCACAGTGATTAAGAGCTTGGCTGCTAACCAAATGGTTGCCAGTTCAAATCCACCAGGCACTCCTGGGAAACCCTACGGGGCAGTTCTACTCTGTCCTATAGGGTTGCTACAAGTTAGAATTGACTAGACAGCAATGGGTTTTGGTTTTTATATATTTTCTAGGACACCTGGTGGTGCAGTGGTTAAGCACTCAGCTGCTAACTGAAAGGTTGGCTATTCAAACCCACCACTCTGAGGGAGAAAGATATGGGACTCAGCTTTTGTAAAGATTACAGCCTTGGAAACCGTGACAGGCAGTTCTCCCCTGGCCTATAGGGTCGCTATGAGTTGGATTCGACTCAAGGGCAATGGGCTTGGTTTGGTTTGGGAATATATTTGCTTATGTCATAAGCGTGAGATCATACAGTATTTGTCCTTTTGCAACTGGCTTATTTCGCTCAGCATGTTTTCAAGGTTGATCCATGTTGTGGCATGCATCAGTACTTCTTTTATCTTTAAGGTTGAGTAATATTCCATTGTATGTATGGACCACATTTTGTTTATCCATTCATCTGTTGATAGACATGGGTTGTTTTCACCTTTTGACTATTGTGAAAACTGCTGCCATGAACATTGGTGTACAGGTTTCTGTTCGAGTTCCTGCTTTCACTTCTGGGCGTACACTGAGGACTGGGATTGCAGGATTGTGTGGTAGTTCTCATGGAGAAGGAGTCAAAATGGACTTGAAGGCGGTGGGGGTTTTTTTGGATGGTAGTTCTGTGTTCAACTTTTTGAGGAACCGCCAAACTGTTTTCCACAGTGGCTGTACCACTTTACATTTCCACCAGCAATGGATAAGGGTTCCTGTTTCTCCACAACCTTCTCAGCGTGCATTGTATTCCTTTTTTTCATTACTGCCATTCGAATGCGGGTGAGATAGTATCTCATTCAGATGTGTAGAGGGTGTGAAGGGGCACTTGCCCCTGGGTGCAAGTCCAAGGGAGCACTAAATGATATTCTGAGGGTCACGAATATGCAAGGAGCCTGACCAAGGCAACCAGCTAAGAGGGGAAAATTTGTTTTGAAATTGGGGGGAGGAGGTGCAACTTACATGTTGCCCCTGGGTGCTCCTTGCCCTTGCTAAGCCTCTGATCTCTTTTTTTTGATTTGTATCTCCCTAATTTTTTTTTAATAAAAAAAATTTTTTTTAATGGCTAAATAAGGAAACCCTAGTAGCTTAGTGGTTAACAGCTACAGCTGTTAACCAAAAAGTCAGCAGTTTGAGTCCACCAGGCAGGCTCTCCCAAAACTCTATGGGGCAGTTCTACTCTGCCCTATAGGGTCGCTGTGAGTCAGAATTGACTCCACGGAACAGGTTGTGTTTGTTGGTAATGGTTAATAAGGAGCCCTGGTGGTACAGCGGCTAAGCACTTTGCTGCTAACCTAAGGGTCCATGGTTTGAAACCACCAGCCGCTCCTCAGGAGAAAGATGTGGCAGTCTGCCTCCATAAAGATTTACAGCCTTGGAAATCCTATGGGCAGTTCTACTCTGTCCTACAGGATCACTGATCAGAATTGACTTGAGGGCAAGAGGTTTTAATGGTTAATGAACATGAGCATCTTTTTTTTAAGTAACTTATGCCTACTGTGAGGACCTGAGAATATAATTTTTGTATTTTTTTCTTTTTTATTGTACTCTAGATGAAGGTTTACACAGCAAACTAGCTTCTTATTAAACAATTACTACACATGTTGTTTTGTTACCAACCCCATGACATGTCAACACTCTGCCTTCTTGACCTTAGGATCCCTATTACCAGCTTTCCTGTCCACTCCTGTCTTCTAGGCCTTGACCCTGGGCTGGTGTACCCATTTAGTCTCATTTTCTTTTATGGTCCTGTCTAATCTTTGGCTGAAGGGTAAACCTCAGGAGTGACTTTATTATTGAGCAAAAAGGGTACCCAGCAGCCATACTCTTGGGCTATCTCCAATCTGGTCTTTTTTGTGTGCGTGCAACGGAAGGTAGAATTTTGTTCTACATTTTTCTCCAGCACTGTTCAGGGCCCTCTATTGTGATCCCCATCAGGGCAATCAGTGGTGGTAGCCACGCACCACCTAGTTGTGCTGGACTGAGTCTGGTGGAGGCTGTGGTAGTTGTGGTCCATTAGTCCTTTGGACTAACCTTTCCCTTGTATCTTTTTAAGCTTTCTTCATTCTCCCTTGCTCCAGACAGGGTAAGTCAAGTGGAGTATCTTAGATGGCTGCTCCCAGGCTTTTAAGACTCCACACTCCATGAACATCTTTTCATGTACTTGTTGGCCATTTTAATATCTTAACTTAGTGTTTTAAGAGAATTAATTGCATTAATAGCCGGAGGTTGTTGTCTGGAGAAATAAATCGAAAGAAGGAAGAAGGTATCTATCGACACACATACATAATTTCATATATATGCATAAATAATAATTTCATGTAGATGTAAATAATGATGATTTAAAAAGGCATTGAGAGAATGCGTGCAAATTTAGAAAACATAAGGAAACCAAGCACAAAATATTCTGTCTTCCAATAGCTATGATTGCTAGACCTAAAGACTTAGATCTCTGAAAGAAGAGGCTTCATACAATTTACTGATTTTTTAAAATGCCCCACTATGACAAGCATAAATGTTTTTTACTTATTAGACAAGGTTTTCCAAAAGAATAACTTTTTTAAAAGTATTTTTTAGAAAAATGTTTAAATCATGATTTTACCATTCTATTTAATGTCCAATCAATTCAGCATCAATATTTGCTTTGTATCAATATATTCTTTAGAGTTAAGGTACAAAACCAAATTTTTGTGAAACAAAATGTCTGACCAGACATAAATGCACTTTTCCACCAAAACAAAATTGTTAATTGAATTATGAACATTATTTTTCACTAGAACAGGAAGTAAGGTATTGTGTGGGTTACCTGGAGGTGCTATGGGCATAAAAATTATATTCATAGCCCAGAAATAGTCCTTAGGGTTCAATGCATGAGCATCTCAGAGTGTCAGAGCTCAGCGGGCTGCCTACCTAATGTATCTAACATAGCACTTGATCCCCTTGGGTCTGCTGAACAGCAAACGTTAATTGAAGATCAGTAAGCACAGGAGAACAAGCTCTCACCTAGGCTTATCGCTAGGTAACAATCATACTCAAACAGCTCATCTATTACCATCTTGGAAGTGTCAAGGTTAACTAGACTGGCACCAGTTTAAACAGCAATAGGTTTTGAATAATTGCCCTCCATAAAAAGCCCCACAGGGATGTTGTATTTTGGCCTGAATTTTCCAATCTGAGTAGCAAATTCATAAACTTCCAAGTTTTCATTTCTCTTTAAAGTTGGGGGTTTCGAGTAAGTGAAATCTATAACAATAGGTTAATAGTATACCAGTTGCCATTGAGTTGATTCTGACTCATAGCGACCCTATAGGACGGAGTAGAACTGCCCCATAGAGTTTCCAGGGAGCACCTGGTGGATTCAAACTGCCAACGTTTTGGTTAGCAGCCGGAGCTTTTAACCACTACGCCACCAGGGTTTCCAGGTTAAAATAGAGAATAATAATTATGGTAGCTCAATATTTCCCTTATATACAATTCTCACAATATCACTCTATTTAATGTTCAAACAATTCAGCCTCAGTGTATTTATTCCTTAAAGTACTAAACTAAGCTACTAAACTGCAGTGTGGGTATTATTGTTACCACTCTACAGATGAGGTGATAGACTTCTAGGGCAGTGTTAGATTGCAAGTAAGTGTCAGAGATGAAAAGTACATTCTGTTTTGTCCAACCCACCCCACCCCATACACCATAAAGGCCAACATTTTCTGTACAATGATTTCTAAAATGTAACCACTGTTTGCAAGATGCTTTGCAAGAATAATGGGTTCTGCAGTGAAACACCTTTGGCAAATAGGTGCAAACTTCTGAGAAATTCACAATGCATGTTATCAGCGTGAAGACCCTGAGAAATCCTGCAGAAATCTGTTCTACTTTGTTTAATTCAATGTTTTCCAAAATCATTTTACTATTAAACACATTTTCACAGAACATGCTATAATAAATGTTAATTTCTGTTGGTCATCCTCTGCTTTGCCAACATGCTTCTTGCATACTGTGATGACTATGTTGTTGTTTTTAGGTGCTGTCAAGTTGCTTCCAACTCATAGCGACCCTAGGTACAGCGGAATGAATCACTGCCCGGTCCTGCGCCATCCTCACGATCGCTGTCATGCTTGAACCCATTGTTGCAGCCACTGTGTCAGTCCATCTCGTTGAGGATCTTAGGTTGATAGGACTATCGGTTTTGGAAATTGGTGTAAAATATAGCATGTTACAAGGCTAGCAGGAGTGAGACACAAAGAAGAAATCTGTATTGTATGACATTTGTTGTTCTGTCAGTGGATGAGAGAAAGTTAAGGCAAGAGTCAGGGACAGTATGAAATAATAATATGCATTAGGCTAAAAATTTTAATGTTTAATATTCAGCATTTTACATAGATGAATAATAATCGTGATAATGATGACAGCTGTTATTATTATATGAAGCAAAAAGACACTTTAATAGAAATACTGATCCCTCATCATAGGTGCCTTTTTATAATACAGAAAACTGATTACCACACACAATTGACATGAATTTATTCTCACAGTGCACAGAGGACAGGTTTTATGTCTGTGGCTCAGGAACTTAGTTGAAAGCACTCACTCTTTAAAACAAACCTGCATGTGAAAATCGATTGCAAGAAGATTCATTTGACTAAGGCTCCTACACAAAGTTTCAGAGTAGAACTGAATTTAAAAAGAAAAGACATACTAAAACCTTCAAGGTGTGAAATAAATTTCCACAACCCTATTTTTAAATGTCATGACAGACCTAGAAACAATTAAGTGAATATAACTAATTAAATCCAAATTACTAAATCGATAGTGTAATTTAGCCTGAACTAAAACTCACTCCAGCAGACTTGAAATACTTAGATTCGACAAGCTGAGTTCTGGATCTCAATTAGACAACATGATGCTATTGGTCAGGAAACTTGCGGAAGAAGCTTTATTCTTAGGTTTTAGATTAATAATAAGGTACAACGGAATGTTCTTGAAACATATGAAGTAATCCAATATTCAGAATAACCCACAGCAGCTTTATTACTATAATTATGCAAACATTAGCCATATTCCTTAGGTTGAGAAAGAAACACTATTAAAACGACACCTATGTTTCAAATTAATTTTAAATGACATAATTTAAATCAACAAACCTTATTTTATGTTTAGTCTTATCATATCGTCCAGTTTCTACGCAAAATTAGCCCTGGTGAAAGTCTGCTTGCTGACAGAACTGGAGAGCTGAGCACATTATATTTTCTATGGAATTGAGGAGGTAGCATAAGCTCCTGCCACCACTCCTCCGTCAATTTGACTTACTGTGGCAGCTTGCATGTTGCTGTGATGCTGGAAGCTATGCTCTGGTATTTCAAAAACCAGCAGGGTCACCCATGGTGGCAGGGTTTCACCCTAGCGTTCAGACTGCCCTCAGGACTGGTCAGTGTTTCCTTCTGTTCTGCATGGGATCGCTATGAGTCAGAACCGACTTGACCGCACCTAACAACAACAACAATAAGCTCCTGAGGTCCTTGGGGGCATACCAAAAGAGGTTACGTAGTGTATGGAAAAGGTGTTTCTAGAATACAGTAGGAGAAAATATGGAGCGGAGCTTTACACATCCTTGCTTATGGGTCTAGATGGTGGACTTAATGCTGTAGCCAGGTTACTAGCTGGTACATTAAAAATGTGGTGGTAAATTGATTTAGTTTATCTGATTGTCGTCGCCCTTCCTATCTGCGTTTACGCGTCGGCAGATTCAACCAACCGCAGATCAAAAATGTGGGGGAGGGGGCAGGGACAGGAGAAAAAATTCCAAAAAGCAAAACTTGAATTTGCCTCCAGCCGAGCACTATCCTGAATGCACGTGGAGGAAGTGCTGTGTGGGCATTCCCTGCTGTAGCCTCCTGCCATTTCACAGGTCCTCAGTCCCTCTCCAGCACTCCTTGTTTGAACAGTTTGCCTCTCGTCTTGCAATTATTCCCTAAACTATACAGTATTGTACAACTATTTATGTAGCATTTACATTGTATTAGGTATTATAAGTGATCTAGACATGACTTAAAGTATATGGGAAGATGCGAGCAGGTTATATGAAAATACTACACCGTTTTATATAAAGGACTTGAGCATACTTGGGTTTTGCTATCTGCAGGGGACCTGGAACCAATCCCTCTTGGATACCGAGGGATGACTGTATGTAGATTTAGAGCCTGGGAGATATGAAGGAACTTGGTAGGATGACTGGGACAATGGGAATAATTCTTCTGATTGAATGAGCAATATCAACTTTCAGAGAACCATAGTTTCTTCAATACTTTTCTTCTGTACAGATCAGATGTAAAGCATACCCATTAATGAGTCAGCCCATGTGCTAGTGAAGTTGTGGGTGTTAGTAGGTGAGCCTTGTATTGAGGAAAGAGAATAGTTACCTGCCTACGTGATGTTATTTCATCTGCCTCTTTCACCAGCCCACTAATATTTGATGTTCTTTTAACAAAGAATAGTACCTTGTATTTAACAGTTAGAGATGAATTTTAAATTAACACAGAGATATGAATTATTGATACTATATACTTCTCTGTAAGTTCTGTTGGGATGATTGGAAAAAGTATGAACGGGGAGGATAACACATTAGGATAAAATGAGTCTGACTGATGTCGATAATGAACTGATGCACAAAATGATGATGCTAAGGTTCAGCAGGACTCAGAAACATCTTCTGAGTAAAGAATAATCAAATCATAATTAATGCAATGAAACTGCCAATTTTATTTGAGTCTTGTTATAAATGAATGGTGCACATATTAAATGCATGGCGATTTTCTTTTAACCAAAATATCTGGTGAACTACAACATTCCCAGAGACTGGCTTCTGAGGCTAACATGCCAGATAAGAAAAGTGTACTGTACTTTATGTATAGGAACGAGGATGGGAGTATTTCATTTAGAAAGAAAAAGGAAGAACTATTCTCGTGATATTATTTCAGAGTGTCTGTTAAAATTGATTGACTATATAACCTACTGAAGAGTACTAAAAAGCAGATTTTGAGAGCAAAAAAAAAAAAAAACCCAAGGAAAAGATTTTCTTTAAAGTATAAATAAAATTGAAAGACTCATGCTAAATAAAATGATCAAATTACAACTTTATGCACCAACGAACAATATACAGCCAAATATGCATGATTGCATTTACATAAAGCTAACAAATACCTGCATAATTAACCATGGTGTTAGAAGTCAAGGTGAGTTCATTGTGTGAAAATTTATGTATATAGATGTTATACTCCAGTCCTCAAAATCTATTTAATGCAAAGAACGCTAATGTCCACCAGGAAAGGAATGAATAAATAAATTGGGTTATATTCACAAAATGGCACACAATTTAGCAATGAAAATGATTAAGCTACTGATTCCAGAAACAAAAGGAATGAATCTCAGTAACATGCTGAGAGAAATAAGCTGGACACAAAAAAGAACATATTCTATGTTTGCTTTATGTAAAATTCTAGATTGGAGGAAGACTCATTAACAACCTGTGTTATGCAGATGACACAACCTTGCTTGCTAAAAGTGAAGAGGACTTAAAACACTTGGTGATGAAGATCAAAGAACACAGCCTTCACCGTGGATTACATCTTAACATAAAGAAAACAAAAATCCTTACAAATGGACCAAAAAGCAACATCATGATAAATGGGGAAATTAATTAAGTTGTCAAGGATTTCATTTTTCTTGGATCCGTAATCAATGCAAAAGACCTCTTTAAAATGTTAAAAAGCAAAGATGTCACTTTGAGGAATAAGGTGCACCTGACCCAAGCCATTGTATTTTCAGTTGCCTCATATGCATGCAAAAGCTGAACAATAAATAGGGAGACTGAACGAGAATTGACTAAGTTACGGTGTTGGTGAAGAATATTGAATATACCAAGGACTGCCAAAGAACAAACAAATCTGTCTTAGAAGAAGTACAGTCAGAATGTTCCTTAGAAGGATGAGGAAACACACTTCGAAGATGTTATCAGGAGGAACCAGTCCCTGGAGAAGGATATCATGCTTGGTAAAGTAGAGAGGGTCAATGAAAAAGACAAAGACCCTCAAGAAGATGGATTGACACTGTGGCTGCAACAATGGGCTCAAGCATAACAATTGCGGGGATGGTGCGGGACCGGACATTGTTTCATTCTGATATTCATAGGGCTGCTGTAAGTTGGAACTGACTCGAAAAAAAGGCACCTAACAAAAAACAACAAGAAAGTTCTGGAAGAGCCAGAACTTTTTCATCTAGGTGAAAAAGAAAAGCTATTTCTTTTGTGGTGGTGGTGGTGGGGACAGAGACATCAACTGGGAAGGGCATGAGGGACCTTTCTGGGGTGAGGGGAATGTTCTGCATCTTGATAAGGATGTGAGTTATGTGGATCTATGCATTTGTCAAAACTCATTGTATTGTACACTTAGATTTGTGCATTTCACTGTAGCTAATTTTACCTAAAATAATAGATCTGTAAACAAAGTACATGAATGAATGAATGGATGATACAAGCTGCCTTTATTTCAAAAAAAAAGCATTTGCATATACTTTGATTAAAAAATTCTACTTCTCATCAAGTGTTCCAAGGGCATAGTTGTTCAGACATCTATCTATGTATCTATCCGATTATTCTTTCACAATGTTTCTTATGCATTATAAAAACTGGAATAGTCTTAAAGCCCTTCATTTGAGTAAAATATGATATGACCATATAGTGAAAAAATATACAGCCATTTAATGTTAGAATTCAAACTAAATTTTACTTTATTACTTAGATTTTTGTGTCAGGACATTTTGTTATGAGAATATATTATTTATATAAGCAGAAAAAATAAAACTATTTTCATTCTGAGAAGTAGTGTAAGTTCCTTTTTAAAAACAACTTCTTTTGAAAGTAATGTGAAGAAATACGTAATTTCTTTTCCCAAGTAATTAATTAAATACTAAAAAACAAAAAAATTACTAAGCAATAATTAAATAGGTAGGAAAAGCAGATTAAAAACAATTTCTGTATTCTCTACCATTTATTTTCAATCAACAAGACTGTTTCCATTTCTAGCATTAATAAACTATTTCCAAAATATACAAAGTAAGTATATTCTAATTAACTTGTCTTTTCATGGTATGTGTATAACTTTAGTTTTAAATAGTGTTCTATTCAGTATTCATATACAGAAGGCAGATGGTTGTCAAAGAGACAAGATAAGAAAAGACATGTTTGTCTACCTTCCAGAAGTGAACATTTCTAATTAATTTTGCTTTCATTATACAGATGTCACTTGAGGTAAGCTATCAGCTATCCAACTGGCAGGCTAGCTGATGAAAATTCAACCAACACTACCCATTCTTTTTGGGTTTCTCACAAGTTGTTGTGTTATAATAAGTGAGGGGAGGAATGTTTAAGGATTGATTAAATGAATATTAGTGGAAATGTGCAATGTGCATCCTCAAGAGCCTTTTATTCTAAAATGAGGAACTTTATTCTAAACTCTCTCACTCCAATGTGCTTAAAGTTAATGAATAATAGGCTTTATGAATTGGGGCTACAGGTAGAGATACTACATAATATTGTGTATAGTAATTATTTTTAACAAACCATATGCCTAACAATTGTTAATTACCATAAGGAATATATAATAAATGATAATGCATTATCTTTGGCCTATTCAGAGACATCTAACCTTATTCTTATATACATGGAAATTCATCTACAGGTCTCAATAGGCATTAAGGTATATACAACAGTACAGAGAACCCACTTTCCCTGCAAACAGCTATAAACATGTTCTGTAGTTTATAGAATATCTCTTCAGAAAGTCCACCATTTTTTAAGGGGAACTTATAAGGAATATCTCTTTTTTATAGTGACTGAGAAAATCAAAGTATCTTTTCCCCAGCATTGAGCATCTTCATTTTCTAAAATTAAAATTGATTTATTGTTGTTGAATTGTTTTTCATATTATAAAAGTCACAGGTTGAGCCCCTTGGGAAATATTTGCATGCAGATGGTTTATTGGGAAATGCTCTCAGAAACAACATCTATGAGTGAGTGAGGGAAGGAGACTGGACAGAAGAAGGAGTTGAAATGTCATGCAGTTGTACCAGAGGCCTCAGCAAATCCCACAGGGAGCTCTGGGGCTGGGATGGCCCTAACAGGTGTCCTGAATGAAGGCAAGTCTGGTAGGCCATTGTAACCCCTTCATCAATCAGCCTTTGGATGCAGGCTGCCCCAAGGAAGGATTATGTAGCCGCTAAGATCATTCAGAGAGCAGAGAGAAGGCAAGCAAGAATGGACTGTAATAGATTCTGGAGAGGTATGCAACAGACAATTTGTAGAGGGCTTTGTAAAGCCAGGGTTAAGGAGTTTGGATTTTATTCCAGAGGTGATAGGAAGTTACCGGAGGTCTTTAAGGTATCCACAGGGTGATTTAAGAATACAGGCTGGGACAGGGATTGGACGTACTCTAAGGGAAGGATGAGTCTGGAAAGGTGAGGAGGAGTTAACCAGGCCAGTAATTGGGTCAAGAACTGTGTGTTACGGAGGTGGGGATGGGAGTTGTCTGTTGTATGTTTTTGTTGTGTTGGGTTTGGTTTGGTTTTGGGAAGCTCATTCAGTGTTCTTTGGGAGCCCTGGTGGTTCAGTGGTTAAGAGCTTGGCTGCTGTCCAGCTGCTAACCAAAAAGGTTGGCAGCTAGAGTACACCAGGAGCTCCTTAGAAACCCTATGGGGCAGTTTTACTCTTTCCTAGGGGATAGCTATCAGTCAGAATCGACTTGACAGCAACGGATTTTTTTTTTTAAAGCTCATTCATGTCTTGGGGCATTTTTTTGCTTTAGCTGTTTCCTATGCCAGGGATAGAGAACAGTGGTGATTCAGTGGCAGAATTCTCACCTTTCATGCAGGAGACGCACGTTCGATTCCCAGTGAATGCACCTCAAGTGCAGCCATCACCTGTCTGTGGGTGGAGGCTTGTGTGTTGCTATGATGCTGAACAGGTTTCAGCAGAGCTTCCAGACTAAAACAGGCTAGGAAGAAAGGCCTGAATATCTACTTCTGAAAATAAATCAGGCAATGAAGACCCTATGGATCACAACCATCTGATCCCATTGTGCATAGGATCATCGTGAGTCAGAGGCTAATAGGACAGCATCTAACAGTAACAACATGCCAGGAATACTATTCCCTCTAATCTTTACATGGCCTGCTTCTTCTTGTCATTGAGGTATCTGGCTAAATGTCATCTTCTGGGAGAACCCCTTCTTGACCACTCTAAGTTTAAATAGTTACCCAGTTACTAGCACATAACTCTTTCATTTTCTTCATAGCAATCAATCATCACAAGCTATAACTACTGTATCCCTCCAATTAGGATATAATCCCCTGAGGACAATGGAACTGTATTTGCCTCACCTACTACTGGTCCCCAGCATCTAGAAAATTGCCTGACACATAGCAGGCTATTAACAAATATTTGATGAATGAATGAATGAATAAATAGATAAATGTGTCTAGCTGTCTTTTTCTCCTATTAGCCTATGCATTTCTCAAAATTAGAGCGCATGCATTATTCAGAGATTTCTGTTTACCACTAGCTCCAAACAAAGTTGCCTAGAATAGCGCATAGACTGAACACTATTTGTAGAATTTAACCACTCTATTTTTATAATTTTGTGGAATAGATTGTGGGATTCCTGGAATTATGTCCATTTGACCTTTGTTATTGCTTATTTTACATTCCCTAAAGTCTTAGCAAAATCTCTTAGGTTTTGAGTTCATTCTTCTCTATTCAAAACCATCTATACCCTGACATTCTTCCTTCATTCGTTCCTGAATAATTCAATACAAAAGTTCTTTTGGCTTCAGACATGGATGGAGAAGACACATACAGTGAGAATGGCAGGGTCCCAGAGAGTGTCAAGGCCCACTCAGAGAAGGCACATTGAACAGAGCTGTGGCCTAACAGAGTCAGGAGATTTGATTTATACAGATAGACTGAGGCAATAGGTAAATATATAGAGGATAACTGGACCCAGATTTCTCACTGTCAGGGAAGGGAGTTATAAATATAAGGGGTGAGGCTAGGATGTTAGGTTTAGAATGGTAAGTATTGGAGAAAATTCATGGTTTTAAATAGATATAAAAATAAGTATAGGTAAATACACACACACACACATTAGTGTCATCTGATGAGAAGGCCTGGGAGCATTATGAACATATTGATGGCCCTTATCTTGGCCTCTAATGTTACTCCCCAATGAAAGAAACTAGGGTTCCTTGTGGAAATGAAAGTTTGGGTGAGGCAGGGGAAGTACAAGATGAGCCTGGAACATATTGTTGCGCCCTAAAGTAAGAAAGTGCTCAAACATACACCGAAGCCAACTTGAAAGAACTCCCTCTGGCCAGAGATGGGATAATGTGAGCTTCAAAATGAGCAAAGATAAATAAATAAAATATATTGAATACATAAAATAGGAGTCCGTGGTACATAGTGGCATAAAAGAGAGGAAGAAAATGAGAGAGAGAGGAGGAGGAAGGGAGGAAGGAAAGGACAAAGAAAAAGCTCCACCATACAGTGGTATAAAAGTGGTATACCAACTAATAAATATAGTAAAAAAAAAAAAAGGAGAGAAATTAGAAAGCCACCATTTGGCAATCATAAGAGTAATACTTAATTCAGGCAAGAAACTTCAGTAGATGCTAAAACTAGTAGGTGAATGTTTCATGAAAAGAGGGATATGCATATTGTCTCAAAGTATCTCCCCATAAAATACATGTTAAATATGAAAAGAACAAGTAACATTAGAGGAGAAATCTGGCAGATAACAGTCTAATCAAATGATAAAAGTCATCATCAGCATTAAAGAGACAAACTTAAATCTTCCACCACTTGATATTCTTGCCAAAAGTATATGTATACCTAATGTATATACTAACATGAGAAAACCCAAATCAAAATTTATTCTACCAAATAAAATCTTCAAAACTGTCAAGTTTAAGAAGGGCAAAGAAAGACTGAGAATTGTTCCAGATTAAAGGAGACTAAAGAAACATGACATTTTTAATAAAATGAGTTATCCTGATTTGAGTCCTTTATGAATTATATTATTGGAACATGTGATAAAATATGAATGGGATTTATTGCTAAGTTGTAACCTATCAATACTTATTTCCTGCTTTTGATGGTTGTACTGTGGTTATGCAACAGAGTGACTTTGTAGGAAAAAGGTGGCAAAGTGTATTCAAGGGTAATATGGCATCAATCTGTGCTCAAATAACTCAGGAAAAAAGTTATTTATACTTTCTTTGCAACTTTTCTGTAAGTCTGAAATTATTCCTAAAAATAAGATTTCCAGTAGAATTGTGGATCATTTGCTTAATCATGAGCACATACCTAGTGTCTGAAAGTATCTGAATCTCATCTCTCCTGATTCTTTAGGAACATCGCTGAATTAACTATTCTGATTTTCATCTTCCAAGTATAGTTTTCACTATAATTAAATATGTTCAAAACTCTCTAATATTAAAACAAATAAATGTGCAACAAAACAAAAATTCCTTGGTTCTATATATTCCTTATTACACTTATCTTTCACAGCTAACCTTTTTGAAAGATTAATCTATTTACTTTTTCCACCTTTTTCCTATCCGCTTTTTCCTCAAACAAATTCAATTCGTCTTCTAACCCCACCATTCCACTGAAACTTTTTTTTTTCTGAAGTAGCCAACCACCTTCTAGATGCCAAATCCAATGTGACTTTCCATTCTTATCCTGTTCAAAACTATCCTCGGTGCTGTTGCTACAGTGATATTTGTAATACTCAAGTATGATCACATTAGTCCATTGCTTAAAGCTCCCTAATGATATTCATTAGCATTTAGAATGAAGTCCAAATTCTTAAGCATGGTGTACAGTGCCCATCAAGATCTGGCATCTACCAAATTCTCCAATTCCATCTCTTATATATCTCCTTCTGTCCCACACAGTCATGCTGAATTACACACAGTTCATTCTATTTCTGTAGTCTCAGCACCAATCAGTAACTGACATACATGAGGTGTTCAGTAAATACCCATTTAATGAGTGCATTACATGTGCCCAAGGTCCCTGGGTGGTGCAAGCAGTTTGCAATAGGCTACTAACCTGAAGGTGGTGATTTAAACCCACCCAGAGGCACCACGGAAGAAAGGCTTGGCTAACCGGTTCCTTAAAGATTACAACCAAGAAAACACTATGAAGCAGTTCTACTCTGTAATACACGGGATTGCCATGAGTCAGAATTGACTCAATGGTAATGAGGGTAACATGTGCCAAGAACTGTGTTAGGCGGTATGGGGAATACACAGAAGTATTCAAAGTAATGCCTATCCAAAGGGCCTAACTTAATTAGTAATCAATTCTATGAAAAAATCGTGGAGATTTTTTCTTAACATCACCAATTTTGTTATAGAAAACATAAATGACCTTTTAAGAGAGGAAATAACATATTAATATGAAAATGACCAACAGAGTCAATTAATATCCTTAATGGCATAAAAGAAAATACTGCACCCACAAGACAAGGACAGGTTACTTGAAAATGGAACAATAAAAGAATAAGCAAGGACTTTGGGAAATTAATGCTATGATAGCTCAGATAAAACATCCAATAGAATTGTTTGAAGATAAGAAAGAGAAAGTCTTCCAGAAAATAAAACAAAAAAGAAAGTGTTGGGCAACTGAGGAGATAAGTAAGTTATTCATACTTAAAAACAAACAAACAAACAAAAAACCCAAAACCATTGCCATCAAGTCCATTCTGACTCATAGCGACCCTATAGGACAGAGTAGAACTGCCCCATAGGGTTTCCAAGGAGCACCTGGTGGATTCCAACTGTTGACCTCTTGATTAGCAGCTGAACACTTAACAACTGCACCACTAAGATTCCTTATTCATGTTAGGGCCAGCATATGAATAAAAGGCATTGCAGACAAAAGGGACCAAGAAATTGTGGACAGACAATTATTAAAGAATTCAAGAACTCTTCCTAGAACTGAAGGGCATTAACTTTCACCTCGAAAGAGCTCACTGGGTGCCCAGCACAATGGATGTGAACAAAAAAGTTCATCACTGTGAAATTTTAGTTCACTAGGGATAAAGAAAATACCTAAAAGCTTGCAAGAGGGTGCAGATCATTTACAAAGAGCCTGGAATAAGAATGTTAACATTCTCAAAAGCAACACTGGACTTAGGAAACGATGGCGCAATGCCTTCAATTTTTTGTTTGTTTTTTCATTAATGGAATGCATGATGCATCATTGAATGTATCTGAATTTTTGGTAGGTAATATGGATTTTGATATATATTATGTGGGACACATATGTCCCTCTGTACTCTGCATCACCTTCTAGTTCCCTTGACAGGTGCATACAATGTGCTATCCCTGGGAACATGGAATCACTGTGAGAAATATAACTTTCAAATAATGCAAATAAACCCAGAAATATACTTGCAAGGCTTATCTTGCTGTACAGAAGCCAAAAGAAACAAAAGTTTGCACAATCACAGCTCCAGGATGCAACACCTCATGCAATACCTTGTAAAAACAGCAATTTGCAGCACATGCCCATTTCTTCCATTTTAAACAGTTATACAGTAGGTCCTTGACTGCTGGCAGCATGTCATGTCAGTAGGAAAGCAACTTCCCAAGAAACCTGAGAGGTGGAAAATGTAAGTGGATGAACATATATCCCATTACCTATGAAAGGGATAACAAAACATTTTGTATTTCATACATCATTTTTTCTTTTGCACTCAATAAAATGATTCTAAATTGAATATAGAAAAATGAACACATTATAAAAAACAGTATGAATTAGAATAGCACAATGGGGTATGCTCTAGAAAATCTATTTAAAGCAAAACATCTTTGTACTAGCATAGAAAGAGAAATACAGATATATAAAACATAAAGTCTAGAAATAGACCTAATTACAATTAATAATGGTGCATCTCATAACAATACTGGTAAGACTATAATGTATTTCAACTTTACTGGTATAACAAATTGAAATAACCTTGTCAGAAAACAATATGGTAATATGAACCATGAGTCATAAAATATACACGTCCTTTCGGAATTGGCTCAACAGCAACAGATTTTTTCGTTTGTTTTGACCCATTAAATCCATTGATAGATATTTCTCTTAAGGAGATAATTTAAAGTAGAAAAAAAAAGTGCAGGGAGACACCCATTTAACTGTTAACCTGTAGGAGAAAATACCAGAAATACGTTGTTCTCTTTTACTGAAATGATTGAACAAATTTTGATATATCAGCATGTCAAAAGAGAAAGTACTCATCAGAACTGTAAAAATATGCAAATAATTACAACATTAAGGGAAAATAATAGAACAGTGACTGATATGTAAACTATGACTGCAAAGATGTAAAAATGTCTCCTTGTGAAAGAAAATCTGCATGCAATTGCTCTGTTAGGGTGTCAGGATTATGTGTTCCTTGTTATTATTATTTTATTTATCTTGAATGCTGATTTTTGGGTAATTAAAGTGCTACTTTTTTTAGTTCTTCCTATATTAGGGTCGCTATTTTATGAGTCGGAATCGACTCGAGGGCACTGGGTTATATATATATATATATATATATATATATATTAGGTTAGAGATAAAACTCACAGTTAGAGGTCAAGGGCCTTCATCTAGGTGGAAGGGAAAGGCAAAAAGTCTGAGGACCGTCTTAACCAAAAAACTAAACCAGTTGCCATCGAGTTGATTTTGACTCATAGCGACCCTATAGGACAGAGTAGAATCACCCCATAGGGTTTCTAAGGCTGTAAATCTTTAGGGAAGCCGACTGCGAAGTCTCTCCTGTGGAGCGGCTGGTGGGTTCAAAGCTGACCTTTCCATTAGCAGCTGAGTGCTTATCCCCTGTGCCACCAGGACTCCTACAACCTGACAGTAGGGGGTCTCAGGTTTATCATTAGAGCTGGGGAAGGTTTGGACTAGAGAAAAGGGGAGGCTTGGGGTGAGGAGTTGCTGGACAAGTTTAGAAGAGCTTAACTACCGAAGAGATGGAGACTCCCTAAAGTCAAACCTTGGCTCCTGTGTCAATTTTTTCAAAGACTGGCCTTGGCTCCTTCTCCGAAAAGACCTCTGAATTAGTGGAGAAACTACTGAGAAAAAAAAGAAACCTCGCCGTCGAGTTGATTCCGACTCATAGCGACCCTATAGGACAGAGTAGAACTGCCCCATAGAGTTTCCAAGGAGCGGCTGTTGGATTTGAACTACTGACCTTTTGGTTAGCAGCCATAGCTCTTAACCACTACACCATGTTGTCTATTGGTCCTGTAAAATCAAGTTAGGGGAAAAAAATGACAGAATGTTAGGAATATCTTTCTGTCCTAGACCTAAATGTTTATGGATTAATCCTTTCAAATGTGAGGGTCTAAGTGAAAACAAAAAAACTACCAAATAAATCCCTGCTGGTTAATTTTTTTTAGAGTTTGGTGAAATTTTTGTTTTCTTTTGCTTGGTTTGGCTTGAGTTTTACTCTTAAGTTCTTTTTGGTAACCAGTCTACATTCTAAATGACGTTTGAATGTGTTGGTAAATGAACCTTTGCTCTGCAGCCTAATGAAAACATGTTATCAAAGTGCCTTGTTGAAGCGAGGAAATTTATCTCAAGTAATAACGAGTACAGGAATAAGCAGCTATTTCAGCCCCTGGGGCAAAGCAGGTAACTTGGACATCAGAATAGCCCATTAGGAAATAGATGCTGTAGCATCAGAACTCCAGCAATATTTTGAAATTGTCAAGTTATATCATGAGGACATGGGCTGATCTGGCAGCCTCAGAGTATAAGCTATGACAAGCACATACTAGTTGGTATATTATAATTAATCAGCCAGATATTTAATTAATCCTAATTGTTTTATTACAGTTCCTAGCAAGGGACAACACAACATCTAGGAATTCCCAAACTGTTTAATAGACTTAATCAGGTCCTTATTATATTTTCTTTCTGATTTTTAGAGTAAACTAAAATTTACCTCATTTAAATAAGCATAGAAGCTGTGTACCCTGCAAAAAGTTAACACTTTGGTGTCAGAAGTAAAAATTCTCAAATACCACTTGGTGAATAGATGAGTTATTTCTTTGCATTATATTCTTTGCCAAGGTCCTTCTTTGCATGTAAGTGTTCAGTAGTATAATCAATGTTATGGCAAAAGATTTTTGATTAAAGAGAGGAAGAGAAGGTTAATACATAAAACTAAAACTTTAGGAGCCACTGCTGAACTCTGGACAATAAAAATTGAGAAAAAGGTCTTTTTTTTTAACTATAATAAAATTATTTCAAGAATATATTTACAAATTCAAAAAATGATTTTCTCTCAATTTTGGGGTCATTTGCAATTTAAGAAAGCAAATTCCATATCGTTTTTGTTGTTGTTAGCTGACCCCACATAACAGAGTAGAACTGCCCCATAAAGTTTTCTAGGCTACAATCTTTACAGGAGCAGATCACCAGATCTTTCTCCTGTGTAGCTACTGGGTGGGTTCAAACCACCAACTGATAACCTTTGCACCATCAGGCCTCCTTGTAAATATTGTATTACTAATGGCTTTAACACCTTCGTCAATGCATTTAGGAAATGCATCATGATTAAACAAACGTTACTTTGAGTGTAATACACTGGAGAAAGGAAGCCAGTTCATAGATTTTTCTGGGCTCGATTTTACAAATTTAAAATTCCACATACTGTTTAAACCGATCAAGTGACAAAATTATAACAAAATTCTTAATAATAGGATGGATAGTCTACCACCTGTCTGTCAGTTTGTCATACTGTGGTGGTTTGAGTGTTGCTATGATGCTGGAAACTATGCCACCAGTATTTCAAATACCAGATTGGTTATCCATGGTGGACAGGTTTTAGTGGAGATTCCAGATTAAGACAAACTAGGAAGAAAGGACTGGAGATCTGCTTCCAAAAGTTAGCCAATAAAAACCCTGTGGATCGTAATACAATATTGTCTAATGTAGTGCTGGAGGATGAGTGTCCTAGATTGGAAGGCACTCAAAATACACTGTAGCATACCAAGGATGGGAAAGATGGTGCACAAGTATGCAACATTTTGTTCTGTTGTACATGAGGTCGCCATGAGTTAAAGTCAACTTGACAGCAGCTAACAACAACAGGATGAACAATGGATTTGCCAAAATTCTTTCCTCAGAAAAATTGCATTGAGAGAATTTTTACTCACAGGTCATTCCTATAGGTATGTTTTTGAATCCAAGGGCAAAAGTATGGGCCACATTTACTGACAAGCATCTTCAAATTATCTAAAAATCTTGTGGATCAAGTCGAGGTAAAAATAAATAAGTTAGTACATACAAATAAGAATATGCTTGCTTTTTTTTTTAACACCTATTCAGCATTTGACAAGCATTTTGAATAAGTATCCTATTAGTACTGGTAGAGTAATGAAAGTTAGCTTTTCTAGCTCATTATCAGTTCATATGCAGTTCTACTCTGTCCTATAGGGTCGCTATGAGTCGGAATCCACTCGACGGCACTGGGTTTTTTTTTTTTTATGTTCTCATAGGGAAAGCTATTCCTTCAGCATAAGTTATATATTTATTTCATTAAAAACTACAATTTTATAAATTACTATACTAATTTAGGGCAATAAATCATACCTTAACTAATATGCTGTTGATAGGTGCCATCGCATTGGTTCTGACTCACAGCAACCCTGTGTACAACAACAAAAAACTACCTCGTCCTGCACTAGCCTTACAATCCTTGCTATGTTCGAACCCACTCTTATAAGCCACTGTATCAATCCATGTCATTAACAGTCTTTCTCTTTATCACTGACCCTCTACCTTACCAAGCATGCTGTCCTTCTCCAGGGACTGGTCCTTCCTGATAACATGTCCAAAGTATGTGAGACGAAGCCTCCCCATCGTTGCTTCTAAGAAGCCTTCTGGCTGTACTTCTTCCAAGACAGATTTGTTTGTTCTTCTGGCAGTTCCTGGTATATTCAATATTATTTGCCAACATCATAATTCCAGTGCATGGGTTCTAGTGTCTTCCTTGCTCATTGTCCAGTTTTCACATGCATATGAGGTGACTGAAAATACCATGGCTTGGGTCAGGTACACCTTAGTCCTCAAGGTGACATCTTTGCTTTTGAACACTTTAAAGTGGTCTTTTGGAGCAGATTTGCCCAATGCAATGCATCTTTTGATTTCTTGGCTGGCTTCCACGGGCTTTGATTATGGATCAAAGTAAAATGAAATCCTTGACAACTTCAATCTTTTCTTCATTTATCATGATGTTGCTTATTGGTCCAGTTGTGAGGATTTTTGTTTTTTTTATGTTGAGGTGTAATCCATACTGAAGGCTGTGGTCCTTGATCTTCATAAGTAAGTTCTTCAAGTTGTCTTCATTTTCAGCAAGCAAGGCTGTGTCATCTGCGTATCACAGGTTGTTAATGAGTCTTCCTCCAATCCTGATGCTCCATTTTTCATATAGTCCATCTTCTTGGATTATTTGCTCACCATACAGATTAAATAAGTATGGTGAAAGGATAAAATACAACCCTGACACACACCTTTCCTGATTTTAAGCCACGCAGTGTCCCCTTGTTCTGTTTGAATGACTGCCTCCTGGTCTATGTACAGGTTCCGCATTAGCACAATGAAGTGTTCTGGAATTCCCATTCTTCACAATGTTATCCATAGTTTGTTACGATCCACATAGTTGAATGCCTTTGCATAGTCAATGAAACACAGGTAAACATTTTTCTGATATTCTCTGCTTTCAGCCAGGATCCATCTGACATCAGCAATTATATCCCTCCTTCCAAGTCCTCTTCTGAATTAGGCTTGATTCTCTGGCAGTTCCCTGTCAATGTACTGCTACAACCATTTTCGAATTATCTTCAGCATACTTTACCAGCATGTGATATTAATGATATAGTTCGATAATTTCCACATTCCGTTGGATCACCTTTCTTTGGAATGGGCATGAATATGGATCTCTTCCATTCTTCTTCCAGTTTCATTGACTAAAAAAAAAAACTATCATTTTATAAAATATTATACTAATTTAGAGTAATAAATCACACCTTAATATAGCTTCTCCAAACGGTTAAATATTTCTGCTGTGTATATTAGCATACATAATGCACTACAGAATTTGCTTGGTACATGTATTAACCTAAATGATGTATGGAGAAGGGGACAAAAACCTCTTTCACATTCTATAAAACAAAATATAATTTTGAGTTGTTTCAAATCTCTAGTTTTAAAAACTAGGAATTACAGTGTGTTTACAAGTATATTGCAAAATTATTTATTGAATGTACACTAGGAATGAGGAAAATTAGGAAGACATTTACCTGACATTTTAGGAAAATAATAATAACAATAATAGCTATTGTTCCTCAAACGCTCACTCTCGCTTCGTAAGAACTATTCTAGGTGTTTTACATATATTATCTCATCTAATCCTCACAATAATCTGATGAGGAAGGTGTATTGCCCACATTTACAGATGACCAGACTCATTTAGCAAATCTGTATTGCTTACATATACACCTACTCCTTATTTCGCATTTATGACAATAGTAGAAAATTTACTATCTGACTGTTTTGCACATTAACTACGTATATCTGGCAATAGTGAACACCTAGGTATGAGACCAGAGTAACACTGGCTGTGATGGTTACGGTTATGTGTCAACTTGCCAGGGTCATGATTCTCAGTGGTCTGACAGTTATGTAATGATGTAATTTTGCTGTTATGTAATGATGTAGTCATCCTCCATTTTGTGATCTGATGTGGTCATCCTCCATTTTCACATAACACTGATTTTCGCATAATGACCTGGTCTTGGATCCTAACCATGTTGATAAGTGAGGGGTGGGTGTAGTAGCAATTTAGATTATGCCTATGTTCCACTCTCCTTCCAAAGACTACTTACACAGTCAAATAATAAAGTTAAGTCACACTTATACTTTAAATACTATCTTAATATAAGTTATTTATGTATTAGGAAAGAACAAGAGAGTCTGTTTTAGGAATAGAAGTTTTAGGTTTTACAAATCAAATATATCAGTTAATTTTGATTTATATTTTTTAAAAAATTGTTAGCAAGACACAGAGTTTATGAAGTCCTTCCTTTGAGAGTTAGAAAGAAACCATGTCCAATCCTTCTTGGTCCTTTCCTGTACTCTTCATAAATAATCGTCTCCCAAATTAAGGGAAGTGTTTCAGTTCAGCCTGTTCTCAGGGAAAAAGTTCTATAATAATGCTGCTATGGTCTCACCTTTGAATCAGGGCAAATGTTAGAATAACAATCATTAGCTATGGTGTTCCAATAAAATAAATGTTATAAAGAATTGTACGAAGCGGGCCTTCAGGTGTTGTTTTGTAATCTTTGTACTTTTTTGCATCATTATTTCTAATTGTCCTATTTTAGTTGTGCATACCAGCATTCATGGATTTCAGTGCTAGCGTTTATCGTCATCCCAGCATGCAAAGTAAAATTTAGAAAAGAAGAAAATCTTAACAAATATGGTGATGATTCTGATTTGAAAATGTGTGACGTTATCCATTTATCCCACCTCAAAAAAAGTATGGTTTTCATTATTAGGTTACAATGGATCAAGATTTGTGTTCACACTAATGTTGCCCTCATTTCCATTTATATTAAACTGGTATTTGTTTTTTAAAGGAGGCACATGAATGAACAAAGCTTTCCGCAATCTCTTGTTTGTTCAGCTTGTAACATGCACAATAGCAAATTCAATCTTGTTAAGAGGCTTATTCCTCCATTGTAGAACTTACTTGAATTGCAAGAAAGTTTGAATTTGCATGGGTTATGTATTTGTGTAGAAGAATGAATTGAAAAATTTTTTTAAGGACTTTTTGCTTTCTTAATAATAAATTGCTTATGACTGCTTGATTTCAAACATCTTTTGCTCATTCCATTACTCAACTGGGGGAAAAAAAATCTTCATTTCAACAACAGAAAAGTCAAATTCATCTGAGAAATAACACCTGCAATGTCAATGAAATCATACCTCTTAAAACTCACAGGACAATTTCTCACTCAAAAGGGGCCCTTAAAGCAAATGGTGTTCTTCTCTGATGAAGCATAATTCAGTTTAAGTCAGGTAACAAGGCACGGGACAGCCACAAAATTCCCTTTGTTAGCAAACTGGGCTTTGACACACATATAAGGTTAGTTTACTAAGGATCATTTTTCCTAAAAATTCATTACGATCAATCAACACATGGAAAAAATTCCAATTAGATTTTGGTCATATTGCAACCAGTTAGATGATTTTGTTAACCTATAGTCAAATGAGACCAATAGTTGAATAACTACTATCTTTACTGAACGTAGGTAAGAAACCTATGGAGCACACACACTCATGAGAATAGATTGAAGGAATATATTTTGGTAGGAAAATACCAGTAGAAAAGCAGTTAAAGGATGATTTAATCCTGGCTCTAGCATTTATCAATTATGACTTTTGGTAAGTCACTTAACCTCTCTGAGTTTCGGGTTTTGCCTTAACAAAAATTTTAGAAATAATCTGAGATGATAATCTGTTCCAGATTAAAGGAGACTAAAGATATGTGCAATCAAATGTAATGCGTAATCCTGGATTGTGTCCCGGACATTAGAAGGACAATAACAAAAAGTGAATAAGACCATTATTAATAATCCCTAGATTCTCATAGTTATAGTGTAGTCGTGTAAGACAAAGTCCTTGTTTTGGGGAGGGGGGCGTAGTACCGCTGGAGTATTTAGATGTAAGGAGGCACCATGTCTACAACTTACTCTCAGATATTTCAGAGAGGAGGAGAGGAGTGAAAACGAATGACGAAGCAAGTATGGCAAAACATCATCATTTGGGAATCTGGTGAAGGATACAATGGTATATTTCATACTGTTTAGTTAATTTGCACCTTTTTCTCTACTTCCTTAAGATGGAAACTGAGGTCATTGACTTGAAACCTTTCTTTCTTTCTAATGTGTTGTTTTTGTTGTTTGGGGATGAGTTAATTCTGACTCGTGGCAATCACATGTGTGTAGAGTAAACTGTACTCCATAGGGTTTTCAGTGGCTGAGTTTCTGGAAGCAGATCATCAGGCCTGTTTTCTGAGGCACCTCTGGGTGGGTTCTAACTGCCAACCTTATGGCTAGTATTCTAGCACTTAAGCATTTGTGCTCCCAGGGACTCCTCTTTCTAATACAGTACTCCTTTAAGGCTCAGTGGTTAAAGCGATCCACTGCTAACCGAAAGATCAGTGGTTTGAAACCATCAGAAGCTCCATGAGAGAAAGATGTGGCAGTCGGCTTCTGTAGAGATTTACAGCCTTGGAAACGCTATGGGGTCACTATGAGTCAGAATCGACTCGATACCAGTGAGTTCGATTTTGGTTTTAGCTGCATCGTACAAAATTGCATCTGTTGTGTTTTCATTTTCATTCAGTTCAAAATGATTCCTAATTATTTTATTGAATTCTTCTTTGACCGATGGGCTATTTAGAAGGGTGTTATTTACTTACCAAACAATTGAAAAATTCGAAGCTAAGAAGTCGTCACTAATAATC
This sequence comes from Loxodonta africana, assembly GCF_030014295.1. Taxonomy (NCBI): domain Eukaryota; kingdom Metazoa; phylum Chordata; class Mammalia; order Proboscidea; family Elephantidae; genus Loxodonta; species Loxodonta africana. The sequence goes on from NC_087369.1 coordinate 148,407,756, forward strand.
CTGTCAAATATTTAGGGAAGAAATAATACCAGTTTCACACAAACTCTTCCAGAAGATTGAAGAAGAAGAAATCTTTCCCAATTCATTCTGTGGAGTCAGCATTACCATGACACTAAAACCATACAGAGACATTATAAACTAAGAAAATCACATAACAGTATTTCTCATGAACATAGACACACAAAACTTAACAAAATTCTAGCAAAATTTACCCAAAAATACACAAAAAAGGAGAGTGCATTATGACCAGGTGGGGTTCATCCCAGAATGCAAGGTTAGTTTAACATTAAAAAGAATCAGTAGAATGTGCCATACATTGACTACAAAAAGTAATTCCCTCATAATTAATAATCTGTGGAATAAACCTCAATATAACAGATAGAGGCTGCACATAAGGTGCACTGACTGGGAATTGAAACCAGATCTCCAGAATGGACGGTGAGAATTCTGCTACCAAACCACCACTGTCCCCAAAAAACTACTAGGTAGTCTTCTTATGGTGTGATACAAATAACATATGTAAAATTACTTTATATGTTCTAAACCAATATAAAAAGAGTAATTTTTATCATAATGGATTACATACAGTAAATACATGTATCAGTGTTACACGTATATGTAAACTATCCTTTGGTACATCAAGGATTAATCTTTCGAAGAAGAAATGCAATGTCGTATTAGGGGAAAAAAAAATCTTGGTTATCTGGATATCTCTTTACCTGTGTTTTCTCCTAAAATATTTCATCTGTTGATGGTGAGAAACGTTCATTGTCATGAAATTTTATAAACTGAACTGTAATCTAATGTTTAAATTAGAAAAAAAGCAAGAAAAATAAAATATACTCTTTAGTACAAAAACACCCTAAAAAAAGAATAAGAAAGAAAGAAAAATGTAGAGGAAGGGAGGAAAGAGAAAAAGAAAGAAGGAAGGGAGGGAGGGAGGAAGGAAGTAAGGAAGGAAAGGAGGGAGGGAGGGAAGGAGAGAGGAAAGAAGGAAGGAACAAAGGATCGAAGTAGCTAAGGAAGAAGGAGAAATCCCTTTAAGATTAGTTACTAGGCAATTATAGATCGACTATACTAATTAATTCAGAAAGATAGTATTGAAAAATAAGAAGTGGAAAATTTTGACCTTCAGCTTGATTTTTAGGAACAAGGAGGAAAACATTCCTGAAAGGCCACCTGCATAACAAACTTATAAAATGAGATCCTTTCATTGTGAAATGTCACCCTATAATCCCAAATGCTTGCAAATTAATGTACATCATGAATTGCCTAATTTTACTTCCTACAACCCGGAAACCCTGGTGGTGTAGTGGTTAGGAGCTATGGCTGCTAATTTAAAGGTCTGCGGTTCGAATCCACCAGGCACTCGTCGGAAACCCTGAGGCAGTTCTACTCTGTCCTTTAGGGTTGCTATGAGTCAGAATCGACTCGACGGCAGCGGGTTTGGTTTTTGGTTTTTATGACCCATTGCCGTCCAGTCGATTCCGACTCACAGCGAGTAGAACAGCCCCAAAGGGTTTCCAAGGAGCAGCTGGAAGATTTGAACTGCCGGCCTTTTTGGTTAGTAACCGTAGCACTTAACCACTATGCTACCAGGGCTCCTTACTTCTTATACTACCTATATAAAAACAAACAAACAAACAAAAAACTACTGTCATTGAATCAATACCGACTCATAGTGACCCTATAGGACCCAAAAAGCGTCTGGTAGATTCGACCTGCTGACCTTTTGTTTAGCAGCCAAGCTCTTAACCACTGTGCCACAAGGCCTCCTGGGAAACCCTATGGAGCAGCTCTACTCTGTCCTATAGGGTCACTGTGGGTCAGTATTGACTGGACAGCAAAAGTTTTTTTTTTTGGCACTTCTTACCCTGGAAACCCTGGTGGTGTAGTGGTTAAGTGCTACCGCTGCTAACCAAAAGGTCAGCGGTTCAAATATACCGGGTGCTTCTCAGAAACTCTGTGGGGCAGTTCTACTCTGTCATATAGGGTCGCTATGAGTTGGAATCGACTCGACGTCAATGGGTTTTTACTTCCTATCCTAGTACAAAAAAATAAATTAAAAAACTTTGCCATGGAGTTGATTCCCACTCATAGAGACCCTATAGGACAGAGCAGAGCTACCCCATAGGGTTTTCCAAGCTGTAATCTTTATAGGAGCAGAATGCCACATCTTTCTCCAAAGGATGGCTGGTGGATTCAAACTGCCAACCTTTCTTTTAGCAGTCCAGTGCTCAACCACCATGCTACCAGGGCCCTTCCTATACTAGTAACTTGCACGAATTGCGAGATGTTATTGTTAGGTACCACTGGGTTGGTTCGGAGTCACAGTGATCCTATGAAACACTGCCTGGTCTTGTGCCATCCTCACAATCTTTGCTATATTTGAGACCATTGTTACAGTTCCTGTGTCAATCTATCTCATTGAGGGTTTTCTTCTTGTTCATTGGCCCTCTACCTTACCAAGCATAATCCTTCTCCAGGGACTAAGTCACTCCTGATAACATGTCCAAAGTACCTGAGATGAAGTCTCACCAATCTGGCCTCTAAGGAGCAGTCTGGCTGTACTTCTTCCAAGACACACTTTTTTGTTCTTTTGCCAGTCCATGGTATATTCAATATTCTTCGCCAACGCCATAATTCAAAGACATCAATTCTTCTTCAGTCTTATTTTTATTCCAGTTTTTGGATGCGTATGAGGTGATTGGAAATTTCATGGCTTGGGTTAGGCCAGTCTTAGTCATCAAAGTTGCATCTTTGCTTTTCAACACTTAAAAAAGGGCTTTTGCAGCAGATTTGCTCAATACAATATGTCTTTTGATGTCTTGACTGCTGCTTCCATGGGTGTTGATTGTGGCTCCAAGTGCAATGATATTCTTGACAGCTTCAATATTTTCGCCATTTGTTATGATGTTGCTTATTGGTCCAGTTGTGAGGATTTTTGTTTTCTTTATGTTGAGGTGTAATCCATACTGAAGGCTGTGGTCTTTGATCTTTATCAGTAAGTGCTTCCAGTCTTCTTTCAGTAAGCAAGGTTGTATCATCTGCATAAGGCAGATTGTTGATGAGTCTTCCACCAATTCTGATGCCCCATTCTTCTTCACATAGTCCAGCTACTCAGATTATTTGCTCAGCATACAGATTGAATAAGTATGGTGGGAAGATACAATTGTGACACAAACCTTTCCTGATTTTAAACCATGCAGTGTCCCCTTGTTCTGTTGAAATGATACTGCCTGTTAGTCTATGTTCAGGTTCCAAATGAGCACAATTAAGTGCTCTGGAATTCCCATTCTTCCCAATGTTATACATAATTTGTTATGGTCCATACAGCCAAATGCCTTTGCATAGTCAGTAAAACACAGGTAAACATTTTCCTGGTATTCTCTGCTTTCAGCCAAGATCCATCCGGTATCAGCGATAATACTCCTGGTTCCACGTCCTCTTCTGAACCTGGGCTGAATTTCTGACAGTTCCCTGTCGATATACTGCTCCAACTGCTTTTGAATGATCTTAAGCAAAATTTTACTTGTGTGTAATATTAATGATATCGTTTGACAATTTCTGCATTCTGTTGGATCACCTTTCTTTGGAATGGGCACAGATATGAATCCCTTCCACTTGGTTGGCCAGTTAGCTGTCTTCCAAATTTCTTAGCATAGTCTTTTTTTTTTTTTAGTCTAGTGAGCACCTCCAGTGCTGCATCAGTTTGTTGGAACATCTCAACTGGTATTCCGTCAATTCCTGGAGCCTTGTTTTTTGCCAATGCCTTAAGTGCTGCTTGGACTTCTTCCTTCAATACCATCAGTTCTTCATCATATAAGTAAACTGCTGAGTGTAAGTTAGAGATTCTGCTCCTTCTTTTTACTGTATATTTTAATAACACAGTCATGATTGTCTTTCTCTTATTGAAGGGGATACACATTTCTTCAGTACGAAATCAGCAAAGTGAGAGTGTAAGGTCATATTTTAGAGGAAAATTGATATTTATTCAGAAAAAAAAATCAATGACTAGATATATCGATTCCAAATAAAACGGAGGTGGCTAAAGTCTAAATCTCAATAATGATGTAGGGGCGTAAGAGGAGAGAGCTATTGTACTCAGAATTGAAATTTTAACTTGTTAATTTGGTAGGGCTCATAAGAACATTTTAAAATTTTAAGCTCACACAGACTTACAAAATCTCCAGGGTCACTGAGAGAGAAATTGTCTTTCTTTTTAAAGTTAGAATTTTTATATCCACTTATACAGAAAGGAATATCTAACTAAGCTTCCATTTAAGGAGTTATAGTAAGATGCAATATTTCTCCAACCACCATCCAGAAGTCATCAAAGTTGGCAGGACTGCAAAACATTTAGAACTGAATAAATAAAAAAAAAGACTGCTTAAATACAAAGTAGATATATTATCAATGCACACAGATCATGGATGTGCAAATTAGGTAAGAGTTCTTATTTTCTTTCATACGCAATCATATCATAACAGAGCTGCCTTATGTACAACACTTAGTTGAGGGGATTAAAAAAAAAAACAGAAAACTATTAGTGGATACATATGTTTGCTTAATATATTTCAGAGTATAAGCCTCCTTTGGACAAAAGTTATATATTCCGATACGGTTAAACCAGTTACCACGGAGTTGGCTCTGACTCATGCTGATCCCACGTGTGTCAGAGTAGAACTGTGCTCCATAGGATTTTCAATGGCTGATTTTTCAGAAGTTACCAGGCCTTTCTTCTGAGGCACCTCTGGGTAGACTCATACTTCCAACCTTTTGGTTAGCAGCCATGTGCGTTAACCATTTGCATCACCCAGAGACTCTTCTGGTAGTGTTATTTACCCTTTAATCTCAACGTCTAGCATGGTAGAGGGAGTTGGAGATATTCAGTAAATATGTATTGAATTTGCCTTTAGTCTTGAAGTATGGCTTGCAGAAACATTGAAAACAAGACTTAATGTCATTAGGAATACAGAAAACAATTTGTAAAGATTACACATAAAAGACTAACAATAAATATAGAAACGGATTATTTTTAGAAAAGTGCAAACCCAAAGAAAGCAGGAGAAACATTAATATTAAATAAAGAAGAAGTCAAAGCATCAAAACATTGAATGGGACAAAGAGATTCATTTTATACTAGTTAAATATATACAGCACAATAAATACATGAGGCATCAACTTCTGTGTGTGGAATAACAGAATAATAACGTATAAAAACTGATAAAAATAATCAATAAAATCGGAACTTAGAGTTAAGATTCAGCATTTCACAGATCTGAACAGACAAAAAAAAGAAAAATATAATTTGAATTACAATAGAAAATGGTAACTTAGTAACATAAGCTAAACTTTGTATTTAAAGAAAATGAACCTTCTTTTCTATAGCTTGTGAAACATTTACAAAAATTAGTCACATTCTAGGTCTCCAGAGTACAAAAAAAAAAAATCCTAAGAACAGAAAAAATATAGAACGAAAAAAAGATTAGGTTATATTTCTGGGCTTAAATTCAAAATACAAAAACAAAACTAAAACTAAGAACGTATGTAGCGGATGCCCTACCAAAACTATGGACTACCAGAGATTTTCTCTCTTTTTCAGTGAAAGATGTTCCCATGTTCCACAGTCCAACTCTGCACAGATGTTTAAGGCACCTTAATTTATTCAGATTTACACTTTGAACCCTTGCCCTGAGGTAAAATGTAAATGTTATCATTAGTTGGGTTTAGGTTTGAAGCAAGCTAGCCTCTCCTCTTTGTATGTAGAGCAATGATGAGGCCATGGGTCAATTTGCCTAAGGAGGTTTGGAACCTTCAAAGAAGAAAGAAACCTTTATCTTTTTCCAAACCTTCAACCAAAAATTTGGAGGTAGGTAAATCTTTCATAGTGGGCAAAGGTGGCCCCAGCCTAATATCAGGAAAGGATGCTAGGGTCACGGATGTGAGATGAACCAGGCAGGCAGAGATTGGCAGCATTACTGGGCTGGAACCAGTCCCGTCCTAGCCCTCCTCTGACCTGTCTGTGACTACAACCAAGACTTTTGATGCTTCAGGCTCAGGTCTATTGTTAGCAAACAACCCTTTATGACCCACATCCACAAAGATCAGATGCCCTCCTAGAAAACTTGACAACTGAAGGAGCAAGGGACTTCACCTTATTCACCAAACTCCAGAAACTACCCTTGAAGATAAAATACTGTGCTTTTCTTCAAAGATGACTCAATTGTCACAGCATTCTTGAGTAGTAATGACAGCGCTTTAACTGTCCTGCATCCAGGGATGCATGCCAGAGACAGATGTCTGTGCCGGCAGATCCACAAGGCAGCTGAAATGGAACCTGGAATATCCCCTTCATCTTGGGGTAGCATTTTTTCTTATGGATATGTCTGGGTTAGGGAAATTAAGAGCTTTAACCTTGGCTAGGATTTTTCCCTGAGACTCTTGAGTGCATTAAAGGAGAAAGGGTTTGAGTGGTGGGATTGTTAATGGGGAACCCTGGAATTCCTGCAATTTCCAGGACATTAATAAACAGAATAAGGCATGTTATTTGCAATCAAAATGAAGAAAAAAAAAAGAGAGAGAGAGAGGGAGATGCCTCAGTTGCATTTATATCAAAAGTTAAAAACCAAACCAAATAAACTCTAAGCCCTTGAATATTTTAAAATAAACTTCTAAATCAAGAATCAACAAAAATTTTCAGTAAAAGGCCAGATAGTAAACATTTTAGGCTTTGTGGGCCGTACTTATCTCTGTCACTACTAGTAAACTCTACTGCATGAAAGCAGCCACAGATAATATGTAAACACATGGACTTGACTGTGTTCCAATAAAGTTTTCTTTACAAAAACATGCGGCAGGCAGTAGTCGTTTGTCCTTGGTTGTAAATAATAGTTAGTGGGGAGGAAATCAAAATGAAAATAAAAGCCTACTTAGAATGTAATGAAAATTAGAATATTACTTAGGAAAGTTACAGAATGTTTCCATGGTATACTAAGAGGCAAATTCATTGTCTTCAAAGTGGTATCATTCATTCATTCTTCAAAAAGTATTTCTTGAACAACTCTATATGCCAAACACTGTACAGTGTTATAGATTCAATGGTGAGCAAAAGCAGATACTGCCTCTGCTCTCATACAGTTAACAATCCAAAATTCAGTAGAAAGAAAATAAATTATTTACTTAAAAATTTAAATAGAAAATAATCACAAGGAATGTAAAAACAAAAATGCAGAAATTAAATAAATTCCAATAAAAACAGTAGAATTTAATTAAACGTAGGAGCTGGTTCATTAAAAATGATAAATTAAACAAATTTATGGAGACTCTACTAAAACCGTCACAAAAATATGAAAGGAGAAAAAGGATATATCAAGATAGAGAGATGTTAGAAATAAGTATAATCATGTTTAGGTTCCCAAGCTGAAAATAGCTAGCATTTATTGAGTGTTTATTATGTGCCAGGCATTGTGCTAAACTCTTGTAGAACATCTAATTAAATCATCACATTCCACAAGATAAACCTAAAACCTGTTGCGGCTGAGTCCATTACAACTCATAGCGGCCCTATAGGACAGAGTAAAATTGCCCCATAGAGTTTCCAAGGAGTGCCTGGTGGATTCAAACTGCCGACCTTTTAGTTAGCAGCCATAGCATTTAACCACTACACCACCAGGGTTTCCTTCTACAAGATAGATAACATTTTACATATTAGGCAACAGAGAAGTAAAAAACAAAACAACAAACAAAATTTAGGCATCTGCCTTGAGATTTATATTGTCACCTTGTGTTACTAAATTAGAAAATCTGAAAGGAATGATATTTTTGGAAAAGACAAATTACCAAAATACAGTCATGAATATTTCATTAGCCTAAATAGACAAATGTTGTTAGGTGCCACCAAGTTGGTTCTGACTTACAGTGACCCTATGTATAACAGAATGAAACACTGCCCTCTTCTGTGCCATCCTCACAATCTTTGCTATGTTTGAGCCCGTTGTTGCAGCCACTGTGTGAATCCATCTCACTGAAGGTCTTCTTCTTTTTTGCTGACCCTCTACTTTACCGACCATGATGCCCTTCTCCAGGCACTGGTCTCTCCTGATAACATGTCCAAAGTATGTGAGATCAAGTCTAGCCATCCTCGGCTTCTAAGGAGAATTTTGGCTGTACTTCTTCCAAGACATATTTATTCTTTCTTCTGGCAGTCCGTGATATATTCCATATTCTTCACCAACACCATAATTCAAAGATATCAATTCTTTGGTTTTCCTTATTCATTGTTCAGCTTTTACATGCATATGAGGTGATTGAAAACATCATGGCTTGGGTCAGGCATGCTGTAGCCCTCAAAGAGAAACCTTTGCTTTTGAACATTTGAAAGAGGCCTTTCGCAGCAGATTTGCCCAGTGCAATACTTCGTTTGATTTCTGCTGTTTCCATGGGCATTGGTTGTGGATCCAAGTGAAATGAAATCATTGACTTCAATCTTTTCTCCGTTTATCGTGATGTTGCTTATTGTTCCAGTGTGAGGAATTTTGTTTTCTTTATGTTGAGGTGCTATCCATACTGAAGGCTGCAGTCTTTGATCTTCATCAGTAAATGCTGCAAGGTCTCCGTAGGTTGCTAGTGAGTCTTCCTCCATTCCTGTTGCCCTATTCTTCATATAGTCCAGCTTCACGGATTATTTGCTCAACATACAGACTGAATATGTATGGCAAAAGGATACAACCCTAAAGCATACCTTTTCTGATTTTAAACCACACAGTGTCCCCGTCTTCTGTTGGAACAACTGCCTCTTGGTCTATGTACAAGTTCCTTGTGAGCACAATTAAGTGTTATGGAATTCCCATTCTTTGCAATGTTATCCATAAATTCTTATGATCCACTAAGTCGAATGCCTTTGCATAGTCAGTAAAACACGGGGGAACATCTTTCTGGTATTTTCTGCTTTCATCCAAGATCCATCTGACATTAGCAATGATATCCCTCCTTATATGTCCTCTTCTGAACCCAGCTTGAATTTCTGGCTCTCCCCTGTCAATGTAATACTGCAACTGCTTTTGAATGATCTTCAGCAAAATTTTACTTGCCTGTGATATTAATGATATTGTTTGATAATTTCTGCATTCTTTTGGACGACCTTTCCTTGGAATGGGCACAAATATGGATCTCTTCCTGTCGATTGGCCAGTTAGCTGTCTTCCGAATTTCATGACTTAGACAAGTGAGTGCTTCCAGCATTACATCCATTTGTTGGAACAACTCAACTGTTATTTTGTCAAGCCCCAAAGCTTTGTTTTTCCCTGATACCTTCAGTGCAGCTTGGACTTCTTCCTTCAGTACTGTTGAATGTCAACCAATTCTTTTTGATACAGTGATTCTGTGTATTGCTTGAGAAATGTCTAACATGTTCTTCCCTTTTGGTTTTCTAACTCCAGCTCTTTTACTTCATCATTTCTTCCATTTGCTTTAGCTACTCTACTTTTAAGAGCAAATTTCAGAGTCTCTTCTGACACCCATTTTGGTCTTTTCTTCCTTTCCTGTCATCCCACAACTCGTCTCGTCTTTAGTGTATAATAAAAGTAATATCACAAGACACTAGTAAAAAGAGGATTTACTCAATATAATAGTTGGAACACCTGATTAGTTGAAAAAGAGTGTGATAGCACTTTTGATAAGTCTTTACTTAGGGTTCGTTATCTTCCACAACACTTAAACACTAGAAGCTGCCAAATATTAAAAGCACTGTAGGTTGACAACAGAGACCACAATTAACTTTCCAATCTTTCTTTGAAGAGGGTAGTCTTTAAACATCAAAGACTATGTTCTCGCTAACACTAAATTAATCATCAAAGTTATTATTTACCTAACACCTTCCTAAGCTGTGGAAATATTTGAATTTAACTGTGGAAATATCACCTCTTAAAAAAATCGTCTCTACTAAATGTAAAAAGAGAGAATAAATTAAGTGTATGAATGAGTCCTGCTGTGAATAAATGTTCACAAGGCACCAAATGCTTTTATGGGAAAAGTGTACATCATAGGACTTTGATGGTTCTTTCTTTTATGTCTACTTCAAGTATAAATTTCATTACAAGGTATTGGAGGTAGAGTTACATAAAAATAAATGTGTATAGAATGTGATAATGAGACTGTAAGAAATGTGTTTGAATCCTCTGCATACCTTATTTTCTGTCTACCTCTTTCGTTTACATATAAGTTAACTTCAAACGATTATGTAGTAAGCTGGCATTAGGTAATAGGTACTTGAAAATTATTTCTGGAGTCTTTCCAATTCTGAGGAAAAACTGATTGCAGAGAAAGATCTACCATTGTCTGGCCAAAAGCTGGCCCTTTATAAGACCTACAGGTCCCAGGGCTGACTTCTAGTGAATGGCTAAGATAGAATTATTCTCCAGGGATAATAATGCCAGCTAAGCAGAATACAGAATTTACATTATGCCAGGTTACTTAGTGTTGTAGGTTCTATGCATGCAGTAATTCACTTCACCCTGTCAACAACCCTATGAAGACTGTGATAATTATTTCCCCGTTTTACAGGTAATGAAATTGAGGTTCAGAGAAGTTAAGTAACTTGTCTAAGGTCACACAACTAGTGAATGGGAGATGAATTCAGCAGACTGGTTCCAGAGTCCAGATTCTTTTCCACCATATTATGCTACCTCTTGTCAAAATGAGGAGCCCTGGTGGCCCAGTGGTTAAGAGGTCAGCTGCTAACCAAAAGGTCCACAGTTCGAATCCACCAGTCACTCCTTGGAAACCCTGTCCTATAGGGTTGCTCTGAGTTGGAATTGACTTGACAGAAAAGGGCTTTTGGGTTTGTCAAAATGAAAAAAATTTAAGGATCTGACTGAAACAGATCCTTGTTTCAACCTGCCCTCGTTTCCTCCTTCTTTCCCTTTCAGCTGATTCCCTGTAAGTGGCCTTGTTCTAGGCTTCTTTTTCCCTCTGTCTGTTATTTCTTGGGTCCCCTCATCACAGGGTAAGAAGTTCATGAAAGCTAGATTCACATGTAAATATATTGTTGTTAGGTGCTGTCCATTCAGTTCTGACTCATAGCGACTCTATGTATAACAGAACGAAACACTGCCTGGTCACATGTAAATATAACTAGGTGAATTAATCAGGTTTATTTAAAACAATGATTTATTAAGATTCTAACAATATATCCTGTGACTTTGTATTTTTAGTGCCTTGAATATTTATTGGTGATTAACTGTCTATATTTTTGGCTTTACATTTCAAATCGATAGTCTGTAGAGTTAATTTTTACTCACCTTTTAACAACTTTACTGAGGTACAATTTACATACCATGAAATATGTATATCGTAATGGTACAATTAAATGATATTTCATAAATTTATAAATTTACAGAGTTGTGCAGCCATCACCATAGTCCAGTTTTGAACATTTCTACAATTCCAGAAAGTTCTCTTGTGCCCATTTAGAGTTAAAGCCTGCACTCATCCACAGCCTTAGCTAACCACTGATCTGCGTTCTACCTCTATAAATTTCCCTGTCTGGGTGTGTCGTACAAATAGAATCATATACTGTGTGGTCTTTTGTGTCTTGCGCTTTTCATTTATGATTATGTTTTTGAGTGGCATCAATGATAGCATGTATAAGTATTTCATTCTTTTTATTTCTGAATAATATTCTATTGTATGGATATACTACATTTTGCTTATTCATTTTCCAATCTAAGGACATTTGGATTGTGTCTAGTCTGTGACAGTTATGAACAATGTTGTGAAAATGTGTGCACGTGCTGGCATATAAATGGGTTTTTACTTCTCTTGGCTGAATACCTAGGTGTGGAATTGCTGAGCTCTTTCTAATTTGATGTAGAAAATTTTGCGAAACTGCTAAACTGTTTTCAGAAGTGGCTCTAACGCTTTACATTCCCACCACAGCTTAATACTTGGTATTATCTTGTTGACCTTTGGTATTATCTTGTCTTTTTTATTATAGTTATCCTAATGGGTGTAAGGTCTTTTGCAGCAGATTTGCCCAACGTAATGTGTCATTTGATTTCTTGACTGCTGCTTCCATGGCTGTTGATTGTGGATCCAAATAAAATGAAATCCTTGGCAACTTCTATCGTTTCTTCGTTTATCATGATGTTGCTTATTGGTCCAGTTGTGAGAATTTTTGTTCTCTTTAAGTTGAGGTGTAATCCATACTGAAACCTCTAGTCTTTGATCTTGATCGGTAAGTGCTTCAAATCCTCTTCACTTTCAGCAAGCAAGGTTGTGTTGTCTGAGTAACGCAGGTTGTTAATGAGTCTTCCTCTAATCCTGATGCAAGTTCTTCTTCATATAATCCAACTTCTTGGATTATTTGCTCAGCATACAGACTGAATAGGTATGGTGAAAGGATACGGCTCTGACGCACACCTTTCCTGACTTTAAACCATGCAGTATCCCCTTGTTCTGTTCCAACAACTGCCTCTTGGTCTATGTACAGGTTCCTCATGAGCACAATTAAGTGTTCTGAAATTCCCATTCTTTAAAATGTTATCCATAATTTGTTATGACCCACACAGTGGAATGGCTGTGCATAGTCAATAAAACACAGATAAACATCATTCTGGTATTTTTTGCTTTCAGCCAGGATCCATCTGACATCAGCAATGATAGCCCTGGCTCCATGTCCTCTTCTGAATCCAGCTTGAACTTCTGGCAGTTCCCTGTCGATATACTGCTGGAGCCGCTTTTGAATGACCTTCAGCAATCAATACCCATGGAAGCAGCAGTCAAGAAATCAAATGATGCATTGCACTGGGCAGATCTGCAGCAAAAGACCTCTTTAAAGTGTTGAAAAGTGAAGATGTCACCCTGAAGACTAAGGTGCACCTGACCCAAGCCATGGTGTTTTCAATTGCCTCATATGCATTTGAAAGCTGGATGATGAATAGAGAAGACCGAAAAAAAATTGACACCTTTGAATTGTGGTGTTGGTGAAGAATATTGAATATACCACGGACTGCCAAAAGGAAGAGCAAATCTGTCTTGGAAGAAGTACAAATGGAATTCTCCTTAGAAGCAAAGATGGCGAGACTGCATCTTACATACTTCGGACATGTTCTCAGGAAGGATCAGTCCCTGGAGAAGGACTGATGCCTGATGGAGTAGAGGATCAGTGAAAAAGAGAAAGACAAGATGGATTGACACAGTGGCTGCAACAATAGGCTCAAGCATAACCACGATTGTGAGGATGGCTCAGGACCGGGCAGTGTTTCCTTCTGTCATGCAGAGGGTCACTATGAGTCTGAACTGACTCCACAACACCTAACAGCAGCAACAACAATGGGTGTAAAGTGGAGTCTCATTGTGGTTGTATTTTTCATTTCCTTAATAATTGACGAGGTTGTACATCTTTCCTGTGATTGTTAGTCATTAGTATATCTTCTGAATGAAATCATTTACCTGTTTTTTGATTGGGTTGTTTGTAATACGTACTATTGAGTGTTAAGTGTTCTTTACTTATTCTAGATAAAATTCCACTAACAGATATGTTATTTGCAAATATTTTCTACCAGTTATTTTTTTTTTATTGCTTAGTCTTTTCATTTTCTTATTGGTTTCTTCTGAAGCACAAACATGTTTAATTTGGGTGAAGTATAATTTTTTATTTTTCTTTCATGGATTGTGTTTTTGGTTTCTCATAGGGTGAAAGCATTTAGTCTTTCACCATTAAGTATTAAGCTGTGGATTTTCCATAGATTTTCTTTACCGAATTGTGGAAGTTTCCTCTTATTCCTAGTTTTTGAGTATTTTTGTCATGAAAAAGTGTTAGATTTTGTCAAATGCCTTTTCTTCATCTCTTGAGATGGGGATGTGGTTTTGCCTTTTGTCCTATTAAAATCAAGTATTAATAAACTTTCAGATATTAAATCAACTGTGCCTTTGTTGGATAAATTCCACTTGGTCAGGGTACCTAAACCTTTTTACATATTATTGGCTTTTGTTCGCTGAAATTTTCTTAAGGATTTTTGTGTCTGTACAGTAAGTCAAGAAGTGTTTTCTCTTCCTCTATTTTCTGAAAGAGTTTGTGAAAAATTGATATTATTTCTTTTTTTATTAGATACAATTCATCAGTAAAGCCATCTAGGATCTAGGCCTGGACTTTTCTTTACAAGATTTTCAATTATTAATTCAAGTTATTTACTTTTTCTAAGTGTGTTAAGATTCTCTATAATTTCTTTATTCAGTTTTGGTAATTTGTGTCTTTCTGAGAATTTGTCCATTTCATCTAATTGATATAATTTGTAGTCATAAAGGTTTTTATTTTTTTTTAATATAATTCTGTCTCCTATTCTTTGGGGACTCCAATTATAGTATGATTAACATTATTTCAGTGTGTCTGAGGCTCTGTTCATTTTTATTCATTCATTCTTCTCTGTTTTTCAGATTGGATAAGTTCTGTTGATCTGTCTTCAAGTTAACTGATTCTTTTTTCTGTTATCTCTATTCTGATGTCGAGCCCTTCTACTAAACATTGCTTTTCAGTTATTGTACTTTTAAACTCCGTAGTTTTCACTTTATTATTTTTAAAAAATAATTTGTATTTCCTTGAAAATCTCTATATGTTGAGTCATAGTTGTCATCCCCCAACCAAACCAAACATGTTGCCGTCAAGTAGATTTCAACTCATAGTGACCCTATAGGGCAGAATAGAACTACCCCATAGAATTTCCCAAGCTATAATCTTTACAGGAGCAGACTGCCACATATTTCTCCCTCAGAGTGGCTGGTGGGTTCTAACTGCTGACCTTTCAGTTAGCAGCTGAGTGCTTAATCAATACACCACCATGGCTCCTTATGGTTGTCATGCTTTCCTTTAATTATTCAAATATGCTTTCTTTTAGATATTAGCCCATTAATATCATACTAATATAACATATATTACTATGCTAATATTTATACATTAACATATTTAGATGTTTAACATATTGATAATTGCTACCTCAAAGCCCTTGTCTGCTAAATCCAATATCCTGGTGCACTCAGAGACATTTTCTACTGAACCACTTTAAACTAAAATTTCAGTTTGGGGGATTTTTTGATGGTGTAGATAGTGTGAGTTGTGTCTCTAGACTCACATTATGCTGGGCTTGAGTTAGGAATTTTCAGAGGAGAGATTTTTCTTTTTTTGCATCTCTACTAGAGCCAAGGTTGCCAGGTAAATATCCCCATTATCTCCTTATTCAGATTGGAGCTTTTTTTCTAGTTCAACCACTGAGAATGTTGCCTTTGAGGGACTACGCTTTATGAGGGGTTATTGGCCTTATGGGGAGAGCCTCCAATTTGAAATTCCTTCTTTCTTTCACATATCCCAGTGTTTGTCTGCTTTCCTCTTTGAAGAGCTTATTAAAGCTCAAATTCTTGTTCCCAGGGCAAACACCTGCTTACCTCAGAATTAACATTGTCTGGTCTCCAAATATCTCCTTTACCTTCCCACCTGCTCAGCCACACATTTTAAAGACGCTTTAAATATTTTTCAGCACTTTTTGATGCTCTGTGTCAGATGGGTCTCTCTGCACCTAGTTCAAAGTATTACATGAAATTTTTGTTGTTGTTGTGTGCCGAGTCAATTCTGACTCATATTGAACCTAGAGGACAGAGTAGAACTGCCCCAAAGGGTTTCCTAGGCTGTAATCTTTAAGGGAGCAGATCACCAGGTCTTTTCTCCTGTGGAGATGCTGGTGGGTTTGAATCACTGACCTTTCCATCAGCTATTAACCATTGTGCCACCAGGGCTCATATTAGTTGAAATAGAAACCCAGATAATTTATATGGATTCAATAACATGACACATTTTCCAGAGGAAAATCTTTTGCAAATTCCATTAGAAATGCCAAATTGATTTTCCAACAGTGACACGTCTTAACCAAGAAACACATAGGTGATTATAATATATTCAAGCAATGGATGCCTTCAATAAAGTAGTTCACAACATCTTATGGCTTGCAGCTAGTGCATTGTGGTTCTCAACAAAGGAAATGCCACCTTTAGTGAGCATTTTGGAAGCAGTTGTGAATGTTTTTTATTGTCACAATGATTATGGACACTTCTGGCATTTAGTAAGAGCCCAGGGATACTAGATATACTACAAAGCTAGGGAAAATGCTGAACATTGAAAAATTACTCTGCATGTTTTTTAAATGCCCCATCAATCTTCATGTAGGTAAAAAAAAAAATTATAGTTATGTCAGTATAGAAGTTAACTCCATCTTACACTAAAAGTTAATACAAATTTAGAAAAGCTTTAATAGACACTGAAATTTCAATGAAAGCAACTATGAAATAAACTGAGGAGGAAAAGTACCTTGTTTTATACGGAATATTATCAGAGGTTATTTATTATTCTGGAAAATAGTCACTGATGGCAATGTGATTTGGGATATTTGAGCGGCCTCTACAGCTTACCTGTATCAATCTGCATTTGTAAGCTGTCAATGTCACAATGACATATGAATTCATGTAGGTATTATAAACCCTTATTTTAAAAACCAAGAGTAAGTGAAAAAGTTAAAAATATTTAAATATTTGAAATAACTTCTCCAAAACATAAACAGTGTCCAGTGTGCCTATTCTAACATTTTTCTAAATAATGAAGCCATTAAGGTTAAATGAACATTTTATTTAAAAAAAAATGCTGATAAAGTTGGCAATCATACTTCTGAGAAAAAAAGAAATATTTGAAAACTGAAGTACTGTCACTGGATTTAAATTTTTTTTTTTAAACCAAAAGAAAAAAGTCTCATTTTAAAAAATAGAATCACACAGATAAAATGTAAAATGTGGCAAGACACAATATTGGAGAAAAATTAATCTTACCAGGTCTATGAGAGTTTATTAGTACCACGATGGAAAGACGTCTTGGTGAATTTATTTCTTTTATTCTCTTGAGCAATGATCAGGCTTTTAGAGAAATTCATAAGTTGATGAAGATGTTAAAAAATGGGATATGTAATAAATTACACTAAGAAAAAATTTCATTGTCAGTAGACAAAAGTATCCTGCATAAATAATTAAGCTTTACTCTTCCCTACAATATTTTTTTTCTTCCCTACAAAAGGTTTATAAGAAATAAAAGGATCATAGAGGAACTTTTTTTTTTTTATTAGTGACAGTTGATGCAAAGGGATTATCAATATTTGAAATCCTTAAAATTATTCTATGGAAAAAATTTCTTTTCAAATGCCATTGCTCATGCAACAGCTAGTGTACCAACAATGGGTGGTAGACAACATGGATGAAAAGACAACCAACAACAAAAAAATTAGCAACAGGTGGTGTAGCAATTCATCCCTTTACTCATTGACTTTTGATCTGTGAAATCTGAAATTTCACATGGTTCAGCCTAATATTTATATAGGTAAATGAAGTCTTTCTTAAGCTGTAAGAAAATCAAATCAATTTCATTATTGTGAAGATAATTTGAGATTTATCTACATTAAATTATTTAAAATAATATTGTATGCCAAGAATCTTAGGTCCCATCTTTCCTTTAATTAGCTAAGAATAGATTTAAAGATGTTGTTGTTGTTAGGTGTTGTTGATTGAGTTCCGACACATAGTGACCCTGTGTACAACAGAATAAAACACTGCCCAGTCCTGTGTTATACTCACAATCTTTGTTATGTTTGAGCCCGTTGTTGCAGCCATTGTGTCAATCCATCTCATTGAAGGTCTTCCTCTTTTTTGCCGACTCTCTACTTTACCAAGCATGATGTCCTTCTCCAGGGACTGGTCTCTCCTGATAACATGTCCAAAGTACTTGAGATGAGGTCTTGCCATCCTCCATTCTAAGAAGCATTTCGGCTGTACTTCTTCCAAGACAGATTTGTTTGTTCTACTGGCAGTCCATGGTATATTCAATATTCTTCACCAACACCATAATCCAAAGGCATCAATTCCTCTTCTGTCTTCCTTACTCACTGCCCTGCTTTCACGTGCGTATGAGGCGATTGAAAACACAGTGGCTTGGGTAAGGTGCACATTAGTCCTTAAAGCGACATCTTTGCTTTTTAAAACTTTAAAGAGGCCTTTTGCAGCAGATTTGCCCAATGGAATACGTCATTTGATTTCTTGACTGCTGTTTTCATGGGTGTTGATTATGGATCCAAGTAAAATGAAATCTTTGAGAATCTCAATCTTTTCCCTGTTTATCATGATGTTGCTTATTGGTCCGCATGTGAGGATTTTTGTTCTCTTTATGTTGAGGTGTAATCCATACTGAAGGCTTTGTGGTCTTTGATCTTCTTCATTAAGTTCTTCAAGTTGTCTTCACTTTCAGCAAGCAAAGTTGTGTCTCTGCATATCAGATGAAGAAGCTGGACTATAGGAAAAAGGAGGCATCAGGATTGGGGGAGGACTCATAAAGTCTTCCTCCAATCTTGATGCCTTCTTCTTCTTCATATAGTCCAGCTTCTTGGATTATTTACTTGGCTTACAGGTTTAAAGGTATTAATTTGTAAATACATTGCTTTGACTCCACAAAAAAACCCCAGTGCCATAGAGATTCCGACTCACAGCGACCCTATAGGACAGAGTAGAACTGCCCCATAGAGTTTCCAAGAAGCGCCTGGCAGATTCAAACTGCCGACCCTTTGGTTAGCAGCCGTAGCACTTAACCACTACACCACCAGGGTTTCCTTGCTTTGACTAGCACCCTATTAAAATATATGATGTGTAGATTTAAAGATCTATGTGAACTTGAAATATCAGTTTGAATGATAAGCCACTTGAAACTGCAATGCAATTTTCTTAAAACGCTGTCTTGAAACAGTTTTGATATAAAAAATGATTTGGGGGAAAAAGCACTATTTAATCTGCACGATTAAAAAATATATTGTTTCACTGAAGATTTTTATGTCCACTTCTTCTGAAGTACACTAACCTACGTACTATAGTATCTCCAACTTCTCGTTTAGTTGAAAAATGTTTCTAGGCAGTAGTTCAGCAACTACAAAACAACTAAATAAATTGCAAGTATGTAACAGAGTTAAAAAAAAACCCAACAAACCTTAGGACCAATATGTCTAAAAGAGCAGAGGCCAATCTATATTACTGAATTTCACTAATTAAAAGTTGTTTTTAAATTTTACATGGTATTGCTACCTATACATTTTTTAATTTCATAATACAATAAGAAAACTATGTTGCAAAAATACATATTAAAATTATTTACCTATTTTTGTGTTGCTGTTTTCTTTAATCTTACTGTAATACTCTTCACAGATTAACAATTAATATCTCCAAGTTCTATTTAAGTACTAGAGAGAGAACACATGCCTCTATATGTGACAGAAAACCCCATCACATATATTGAAAACACTGATGGCATAGTGGTTAAGAGCTACAGCTGTTAACCAAAAGGTTAGCAGTTCGAATCCACTCAGGGGCTCCTTGGGAACATCACAGAGCAATTCTACTTTGTCCTATAGGGTTGCTATGAGTCAGAATTGACTCAGCGGCAGTGGGTTTGAGCTCTTTATATATATATGAAAGGATTTCCTAATATTCCTTTATTGCTATTTTATCACTACCACATCCCATGTCATAAGGTTGTTGTTGTTGTCAGGTGCCGTCGAGTTGGCTCCAACTCATAGCGACCCTATGCACAACAGAACGAAACACTGCCTGGTCCTGTGCCATCCTCACATTGTTATGCTTGAGCCCATTGTTGCAGCCACTGTGTCAATCCATCTCTTTGAGGTTCTTCCTCTTTTCCGATGACCCTGTACTTTACCAAGCATGATGTCTTTTTCCAGGGACTGATCCCTACTTACAACATGCCCAAAGTATGTAAGACTCTCACCATCCTTGCTTCTAAGGAGCTTTCTGGCTGTACTTCTTCTAAGACAGATTTCTTCGTTCTATTGGCAGTTCATGGTATATTCAGTATTCTTCACCAACACCACAATTTGAAGGCGTCAATTCTTCTTCGGTCTTCCTTATTTATTGTTCAGCTTTCACGTGTGTATGATGCGATTGAAAATACCACAGCTTGGGTCAGGTGCACCGTAGTCTTCAAGGTGACATCTTTGCTTTTCAACTCTTTAAAGAAGTCTTTTGCAGCACATTTGCCCAATGCGATGTGTCTTTTGATTTCTTGACTGTTGCTTCCATAGGTGTTCACTGTGGATCCAAGTAAAACGGAATCCGTGACAACTTCAATCTTTTCTCCATTTATCATGATGTTCCTTATTGGTTCAGTTGTGAGAATTTTTGTTTTCTTTATGTTGAGGCGCAATCCATACTGAAGGCTGTGGTCTTTGATCTTTATTGCTAAGTACTTCAAGTCCTCTTCACTTTCAGCAAGCAGGGTTGTGTCATCTGCATAATGCAGGTCGTTAATGAGTTTTTCTCCAATCATGATGCCCAGTTCTTCTTCATATAGTCCAGCTTCTTCGATTATTTTCTCAGCATACAGATTGAATAAAAAATAGGTGTGGTGACAGGATACAACCCTGATGCACACCTTTCCTCACTTTAAACCACTCAGTATCCCCTTGTTCTGTCCAAACAACTGCCTCTTGATCTATGTACAGGTTCCTCATGAGCACAATTAGGTATTCTGGAATTCAAATTCTTCGCAATGTTAGCCATAATTTGTTATGATCCAGATAATTGAACGCCTTTGCATAGTCAGTAAAGCACAGGTAAACATCCTTCTGGTATTCTCTGTTTTCAGCCAGGATCCATCTGACATCAGCAATGAAATTCCTTGTTCCAAGTCCTCTTCTGAATCCAGCCTGAATTTCTGGCAGTTCCCTGTCGATATACTGCTGCAGCTGCTTTTGAATAATCTTCACCAAAATTTTGCTCGTAGGTGATATTAATGATATTGTTGGATAATTTCCACATTCGGTTGGATCACCTTTCTTAGGATTAGGCAGAAATATGGATCTTTTCCACTCAGTTGGCCAGGTAGCTGTCTTCCAAATTTCTTGGCATAGAGGAGTGAGCACTTCCAGGGCTGTACCCATTTGTTGAAACATCTCAAATGATATTCTGTCAATTCCTGGAGCCTTGTTTTTTGCCAATGCCTTCAGTGCAGCTTGGACTTCTTCCTTCAGTACCATCAGTTCCTGCTCATATGTTACCTCCTGAAATGTTTGAACATCGACATTCTTTTTTGGTGTAGTGACTCCGTGTATCCCTTCCATCTTCTTTTGATGCTTCCTGCCTCGTTTTATATTTTCCCCATAGAATCCGTCACTATTGCAACTTGAGTCTTGGATTTTTTCCTTCGGTTCTTTCAGTTTGAGAAATGCAGAGCACGTTATTCCCTTTTTGTTTTCTACCTCCAGGTCTTTGCACTTTATTTTGTCTTCTCTAGCTGCCCTTTGAAATCTTCTGTTCAGTTCTTTTTACTTCATCATTTCTTCTTTTTGCTTCAGCTGTTCAATGTTCGAGAGTAAGTTTCCGAGTCTCCTCTGACATCCATCTTGGTCTTTTCTTTCTTTCCGGTCTTTTCAATGACCTCTTGCTTTCTTCATGTATGATATCCTTGATGTCATTCCACAACTTATCTGCTCTTTGGTCATTAGCATTCAAAGTGTCAAATCTATTCTTGAGATGGTCTCTAAATTCACATGTGATATACTCACGGTCATACTTTGGCTCTCATGTATTTGTTCTGATTTTCCTCAGTTTCAACTTGAACTTGCGTATGAGCAATTGTTGGTCAGTTCCACAGTCGGCCCTGGCCTTGTTCTGACTGATGATATTGAGCTTTTCCATTGTCTCTTTCCACAGATGTAGTCAGTTTGATTCCTGTGTATTCCATCTAGTGAGGTCCATGGGTAAAGTCGCTGTTTATGTTGGTGAAAAAAGGTATTTGCAGTGAAAAAGTCATTGGTCTTGCAAAATTCTGACATTCCATCTCCGGCATTGTTTCTATCATCAAGGCCATATTTCCCAACTACCGATCCTTCTTTGCATTCCAATCACCAGTAATTATCTTCATCTCTGTTGCTGTGTTTTTGATTTCTAGCATTTCCTTTTGATTCTTAGAGTTTCTGTCGCTGTGCTTACCTTACCCATTTGCTATTACAAATTGTCCACTTTTCCCATTCAAGCCCTTAGCATATTAACCATAGTGACTTTAAATTCCTGACCTCATAATTCCAAAATATTTGCCATAATTGATTCTGATTCTTGTGCTATTAAGCCAGGGAATTCGGAGGCCCCTGATGTCAGCTCTAACCTTGTATGTAACCAAAGCTGCAAATAGATGATAAGGGACAAACAATCGCCAACAGACCAAGCGCATCCTGGAACAATGAGTCAAGGTGACCTAATGATAAAGCTCAGAGATTTCCTCAAAGCTGTTTTTATTCAGAAGCAACCGGATGGAACCAGCCCTAGGGACATGTGCAGAATTATCCACCTCTGACTGCTATGTGACTTTCCATCAAGGACTACAGAGAGCTACAGTTGGATCCGGGGAATCGGACTCTGGGAGTGAGAGACTACGCAGGTGTGACATCCCATAATAAGTCCTGCAATGAATCTCAGAAGCCTCCGGGACAGGAGCTGCCTTAAGGCCATCTTAAAAAGCTGCTGCACGTGCACCTTAGTTAACAGATCCCCAGCCAAATGGGCCACTTCCTGTAAAACCCTGCCTTTACCTATGAATAAACATAAATCCCTTCCCGCTCAAAAACCTTTGTTCTGAGAGACAGGGGTAAGCATTGCCTATGCCCCAATCATCTCTGCTTGCAAGCGGCTTTTAATAAAGCTTTGCTTGTGTGGAAAATTCTCCTTGCCTTACCTGTTCATTCTTGATCAGTGAAAGGCAAGAACCTTCTTCAATTAAAGGCTTAGAGGTGCTGGCAACATTCTTTCTTCAGACTGTTTTTTAAAGACCTTTTAACATGCCATGTGATATTTTCTTGTAAGCCAGACATGATGTATTGTGCAAAAGGAACTGAGAAATAGGAAGGGGGAGGGATCAATAGGTGGAGCACAGGGAATTTTTAGGACAATAAAATTTTTCTGTATGATACTGTAATGGGAGATACATGACATTTATATGTCTAGAAATTAGGCTGAAGGTATAGGTGCTAAAAAAATTTTTTTTTTAGGTACTAGACACTTCAAATTCTTGCATTGTCCTTGTTCTTGTCACCCTTGTTGTGCTTGCTCTTCTCTAATAACTCCTCCTTAGATAGAGTCTGTGTCATGTAGCTGTCTCAGGTGTAATCCACTGTTATACTGAAATACTTCTGGTGTGGTTGTAAGAGGTAGGGGAAAAGAAGCATTCTATAATTGTATGACTAAATATCAGGTTTTTAGTGGGTCTATGTCCCTGGGTGGTGGCCCTCACAAGTGCTTCTCAGCTTTTTTTTTTAATTTGTTTGTTTTTCACCCCTTAGGTGAGGTTGGAAGGCTAGCAGGGGTTGGTGTTTGGTATTTCCTTTCTTCCAAGTTGAAGGCTAGAGTATGCAAGAGTTGGGTATTGCCCCTTCCCTCACACTGAAAGGAGGAAAACTACCCTCTACTTCACAGAAGTTTCTTTCTAGATAGGTCCTAGATATTGTATCCAACAGCAGCCATACTCCATTATCCCATTAATATCATTCAAAAAATTTTTTGAATACTGTATATGTATCCAAAATTGTTACTGGATATATAGCCATCAAATAAGAAAGGCAAAATGGGGCAGATGGACAATAAATACATTAAAAGATAAGTAATAGAAATTCAGGTAATGATAAGAGCTATATAAAAGTAATACAATCAGGTAAGAGGATATAAAGTGATAGGGGTATAAATCTACATAGACTGATCAAGGATGATCTATCTCTCTGAGAAGAAAGTGAGGCAGTTATATGCAAGTATCTGAGGAATGAGCTTTCTAAAGGAAAGACCAGCAAGTTCAAAGGCTCTAATTACTATGATCTTAATACATTTTGTTAAGAGCTCAGCTGATGATCACCCAGGGATGTTTCTGTTCTCATTCAACATCATCCATTATTCTATCCAATGATCTTTGGAAGGAGCGTAACAGGAACAGCTTGAACTCCCCTATGAGTTGGGACAGTGAAATGAATTATCCCACTTCTCATATTGAAAATACCAGACAATGGAATTAGGAGATCCTCAGTAAATCTGCTTCTGGGTTGTACTCACAAAAAAATTCTCTAACACATGGACTGTGTATAAGAAGAGATGAAATAGGTTTAGTTTGAGGTGAAAATGGAGCTTGGAAGAAATAATTTTTTTAAATGCTATACAAAATAATTAGGAAAATGGGGTGAAAGGCTTAAGACGTTATTCCAGAATGCAGAAGAAAAAAAAATATGAAAACAGCATGTGAATGACATCAATAAATAATATATAATTTATGGCATTGATGAGTTAAGTAGTGATAGGTTCAGGTATGTTTAAAAATGATCAAAGCTTACCATTAATATAAATAAAAATAAAATGCATACATTTCAGATGTTAAAGGAATAGAATATCAAGTAAATATTTTCTTTTGAAGAAGCAAATAGATACAAGAGAAAGTAAAAAACAAGATGATAAAATAAGAACAAACTGATCAGTTCCTAAAGTAAGTTTAAGGTTAATCACCCAATTAAAAGAAAAAAGATCAGATTTAGAGATAAATTCATCTACACAATGTTTACAAGATACATTTTTAAAGTAAATGGTACAGGAAAGTTAAAATTAGACTTGCGGGACAGATGTATCAGCCAAATATGATCACAACGTAGGAGACTTCAGACTATTATAGTAAAAAACCTGGAATGTAAGGTAAAAATATAAATCAGAGCAAGGAATGCATTTTAAAATTTTTGATAAAAGATACAATACACAATGAAGACATAATAGTCATAAATTTTCATTATCTAAATATCATACCATCAAAATATAAAAATCAAAAGCTCTTTGAAGTACAACTCAGCTGGGACAGCTTCAAGGGAGCAGTGAAATAAAGAAAGCAGCATTCAACTCTAGAGGCATATCTCAATGCTGTGGGAAAAGAAGCAGTAAAAGAAATGCTTTCTTCCATTCTGCTTCACAAGTCACACAAAACCTAGAAGATCCTACAGTGAATGAAAAGCGAAGTTACAAGGAACAAATGGCAGGGAACATATTCATCATTTCTCCCTCCATGAGAATACAAGTTTTGGAAGTATCAATAGGAACATCTATTTAGAGAACTCCAAGGGGGATTACCCAACTGAGAGAAATGTCTGGGGGTCAGGGAAGCCTCCATTTAGGAGGCAAGATATGTAGAGCTAAGCAATTCTGTACCAGAAGGTTGAGCCAACAGTCAGCGTGTCATGGGACTAAAAACGGTCCGACAGGCTTCTGGAGACAGAAATATATAGAAAAAAGAAGAGGCGATCTTTTAGAAGAAAGAAAGGCAAGAAGTTAAATATTAAATTAAAATACTCTTTATTTTAGAAAATGCTGATATTTCCATTAGGATCATGGTTTAAAAAACTAAGGAGTATTTTGAGGTTTTTTTTTTTTTTTTTTTTTTAATCCAAAACTGGTAAGATGGCTCCACAATGCCATTAGGGATCCAGGCTCCTTTTCATTTTCTCCTCTGACTTTCTTAGCATATAACTTTTATCCTCATGGCCATTGCATAGTCACAAGATGGCTGCCCCACCTCCAGCCTTGTGTCCAGGCAAGAAAAAAGTGGAAGGCAGCAACAAGGAAGGAGTGGCACCAATACTGGAAATATAAAACCCTCCCAGAAATCTCACCAGACTTGCAGTATTTCTCCTTGGCCAGAACTGTGTCTTACGGATATTCTTAGCTACAAAGGAGACTGGCAAATGTTGTATTTTTAGCTGGGCACGTTGCTTCCATGAACAAAATTGATGTTCTGTAAATTAGGAAGAGAAGTCCCTGGGTGGTACAAATGGTTAACACTCTTGGCTGCTAACCAACAGGTTGGAGGTTGGAGTCCATTCAGAGGCTCCTCAGAAGAAAGGCCTGGTGATTTACTTTTGAAAGATCACAACCATTGAAAATCCTATGGAGCACACTTCTACTGTGACACAGATGGGGTCATCATAAACCTAAATTGACTCAACAGCAAGGGATATCACAAGCTCTACTTTCCCCCCAGTGGTATGAAGCGATTCAGTCAAGATACTTGCCACTTTATGACAATGATTATCTTTCCTCCAGTGCCCAAGAATGTATTCATCATTTCTGTCTAAAGACGTAAGAAGCACCTCTAGTGTTTGTATTTCGGTGAATATTTTGGTCATGATGATATATGCATTCTCTAAGACAATAGACTCTTTATAGCATGCCTCAATTTTTTTCTGAGCCCTCACTAGAATCACCTTTACTGTCCATAATTCTACCAGAAGAAGATATGGAGTGAGGGTTACCATCGCTGATGTCAGATGGAACTTGGCTGAAAGCAGAGAACACCAGAAGGATGTCTACCTTACTGACTATGCAAAGGCATTCAACTGTGTGGATCATATCAAATTATGGACAATATTGCAAAGAATGGGAATATCAAAACACTTAATTGTGCTCTTGAGGAACTTGTACATAGACCAAGAAACTGTCATTTGAGCAGAACAAATGGATACTTCGTGGTTTAAAATCAGGAAAGATGTGCACCAGGGGTGTATCCTTTCATCATATTTATTCAGTCTGTATGCGGAGCAAATAATCTGAGAAGATGGACTATCCAAAGAAGAACAGGACATCAGGATTGGAGGAAGACTCATTAACAACCTGCACTATGCAGATGACACAACCTTGCTTGCTGAAAGTGAAGAGGACTTGAAGCACTTACTGACAAAGATCAAAGACCACAGGATTCAATATGAATTACACCTCAACATAAAGAAAACAAAAATCCTCACGATAGAGCAATAAGCAACATCATGATAAGAGGAGCAAATACTGAAGTTGTCAAGGATTTCATTTTACTTGCATCCACAATCAATGCCCATGAAAGCACCAGTCAAGAAACCAAAGGACATGTTACATTGGACAAATCTGCTGCAAAAAAAAAAAAAAAAACTTTTTTAAGTGTTAAAAAGCAAAGATGTCACTTTGAGGACTAAGATGTGCCTAACCCAAGCCATCATATTTCCAATCACCTCATGTGCATGTGAAAGCTGGGCAATGAATAAAGAAGACCGAAGAATTGATGCCTTTGAATTATGGTGTTGGCAAAAATATTGAATGTACTGTGGACTGCCAGAAGAACGAGCAAATCTGTTTTAGAAGAGGTAGAGCCAGAATGCTCCTTAGAAGGGAGGATGGTGAGACTTCATCTCACATACTTTGGACATGTTATTAGGAGGGACCGGTCCCTGCAGAAGGACTGATGGCATGCTTAGTAAAAAAGCAAAAAAGAGGAAGACTCTCAAGAAGATGGATTGACACAGTGGCCGTAACAATGGGCTCAAACATAGTAATGGTTGTGAAGATGGCACAGGACCAGGTAGTGTTGCATTCCATTGTATTTAGAATTGCTCCACTATGAGTCGGAACCAACTTGAGGGCACCTAACAACAACAAAAACGTTTTTTTCTAGCATGTGCTTCAAAATTCTTCCATCCTTTACTATTACCCGATTACAAAGTCACTTCCACATGTTTAGGTATTTGTTAGAGCAGCATCCCATATTCCATTAGTAAATTCTATATTTAATTTCCTAGGTCTGCTGTAACAAATTACCACAAAATGAGTGGCTTAAAACATCAGAATTTATTTTCTGACCGTACTGGAGGCTAGAAGTCCAAATTCAATGTTGGGAATGTTGATTCCTTCTGAGCGCTGTGAGGGAGAATCTTTTCGATTCATCTCACCTAGCTTCTGGTGGTGAATGACAATCCTTGGCTTGTGGCAGCATAATTCCAATCTCTTCCGCCATCTTCTCATGACCACCTGCCCTCTGCGTCTCTCTGACTCTCCTTCTCTTTTTATAAGGACACCAATCACAAAGAGGCTAGAACCCACCCTAATAACCTCATTTTAACTAACTATATCTGTAATGACTCTATTTCCAATTAAGGTTGCATTCACACGTACCTGGGTTAAGACTTGAATATACCTTTTTAGGTAACACAATCGAACTCAGCGCATCCTCCAAGTAGATTGTTTACTCATCTGCCAATATTTGGCCCCAGTTTGTTTGTTTGTTTTTTCCTTGCAACTGTTCAAATGAAACAACATAGCACATCACAAGTTTCATGATTCAGGAGAGCAAATTAGCATAACCACTCAATAAGATGAACATTTTCTCTTCTGGCTGTTCAAATAAAACAGCATCTGATAATAAGTTACCATTTTGATCTTTATTACATGTGTAAATATGAACCTCTGCAATGTGTTTGAACAATCAAAAGGTCTCACTTTGACAGTTCTAGCATCGCCAGACATAGGATTCTTTTCCGTGTTAGAAACACGGATGAGTTTTAATTTTTGATTCTCTTCGATAATAGTTCTACTCTTTCACTTTTGGAACTGGCTAACAAATGGATTTAGCTTAGAGAATCATTTCTCCCATTTGTAAAAAGGAAGCATTATAGTTATCAAACAAAGAAAAGAACAGGGAAGCAGAGCATGGAAATTTCAGAATTCTCAAATCAAAAGAAGAAAAAGGATATGAATAATATATGTCTTTTCAAGGAAATTCAATCATTTTTAATCAAACTTTTCTAAAACAGAATATCCTATGTTAGACATGTCATAGTTACCTAGTGCTGCCATAACAAAAAAATACCACAGGTGGGTGGGTGACTTTAAAGGAGAGAAATTTACTTTCTCACAGTTTAGGGGGCTAGAAGTCTGAATTTGAGGTATCGGCTCTTGGGGAAGGCTCTCTATCAATTCTAAGGGAAGATTCTGGTCTCTTTCAGCTTCTGTACCCCCACAGTTCCTTTGTGTTTGCCTTGTATGTCGCTGTGTCCATCTTCCTCTTTTCATAATTTGGAAGTGATTAGGTTTATGAACTATTCTACTAGGGTATGACCCAATTAATATAACAAAGAAAACCTTATTTCCAAACAGAATCCCATCCACAGATGTAGGAACCAGGATTTCAATACATATTTTGAGGGGTCACAATTCAATCCATAACAATATACAAATAGATATACTACAAAAAATGTGGCAGCTAAATTGATTTGAAGTGATCATTTATTTCAGCAAAGGAAGAGAAGGGACCGAGTTTTTGTTGTCTAAGCCACTGTTCTCTTCTCTGCTTCACCCAACTGCAGTCAAGAAACTGTCGAGCCAAATTCACATGGTATCAGACTTCTATTTCTAGAGTTCTTAACCAAAAAACTACTCACATTCTTCAAAGGGGGGAAAATACAAGGGCGTAATAGTTGAAAAATGGTTATCAGGCAAATTAACCCATTAGCCATTAGAGAACAACATTACGCCCTCAAAATCTACACAATATTCAATAATCAGTATATCAAAATTCAGGGAATGCCAATAAGTAATCTTCCATGAGCATGTAGCTGACCATTAAATACCCATCTTGCTAGTGGGGAAAACAAAAGCAAGCAGAACAGATAGGCTTGCAAGTGTGCTCTCTGGAAGTGAGGATTGGGACTCCTCACCTTTAGAACCATCACCAACACCCCAATCTATCTCTCTGTGGCTCTTATGATTCAGCTGCTAAGAATAAGCTCAGTCCAAGATTCAATATCAGCCAACTTATGTGGCTTCCTATATTATCTATGGTCTTGACTTTCTCCTCACCTTCTCCGTTCTCTACCTCAATCAGCTGAATCTACCTGAATTAGTAGTAAAATTCCTGAAAGAACTCTCAGAAGTTCATTAAACTTAAAGCTGTATTGGCAGTGTGCTTTCCTACTGTCTTCCACTCTAATGTACACATCTCATGGCATATTAGGAATTCTTTTCCCATCATTTCTACAAGGTGATAAAAAATGTAACGAGCACTTCCTTGGCATTCTCTACACCAAAGACTTACTCTAAGGCAAGCAAGGCAATTTACGGAAAGGAATATATACTTACAGCTTTTAAATCATTTACCTTAATACAACCTAGAGGGCTTGTGGGAGACCCTGGTGCATAGTGGTTAAGAGCTACAGCTGCTAACCATAAAGTTCGGCAGTTTGAATCTACCAGGTGCTCCTTGGAAACACTATGGGGCAGTTCTACTCTGTCCTATAGGATCACTATGAGTCCGAATCAACTCAATGGCAACAGGTTTTTGTTTTGTTTTGTTTTGGTTTAGAGAGTTTGTTGTTATGAATTACTCAATTTGTGAAGAATTACATTCCTGGCACATTTTCTTAATGTAATCAAACTATTGTTCAAACTCTCCTGGGAACATTCTTCATCTTTTTTTATCTAGTAATTGTGCCAACTGCAAGTCAGATTTTCTTCCCCCACTGTCAATCCAGGATACAGAATCAGCCACCAGCCTTCAGCACTTGTTTCAGTCTTCAAATCAATCATGACATCTTGGAGATGGACTTAACAGTTTTCTCCAAGGGCTCATCTGACTTTCTTAAAACAAATAAACAACAGCAAACAAACAAACAAACAAACTCAGTGACATTGATTACATTCTTAAAGGTATACAACCATTCACACCCTCCTTTTCTGAGTTGTTCCTCCTCCATTGTCCCCTAAGGTTCCCATCTAATCTTTTTAGTTGCTGTTGTCAATTTGATCCCATATAGGTAGTTCTTAGAAGAGCATAATGCCCAAGGCAGACACTTTTTACTAGTTAAGCTAAACTATTGTCTGGTTTTAAGAAGACTTCAGGTTTAAGGTTTAAAGATTTTTGGTTTAGAGTTCAAAGATCATCTCAGGGCAATAGTTTCAGGGGTTCATCCAGCCTTTATGGCTCCAGAAAATCTGGAGTTCATGAGAATTTGAAATTCTGTTCTGTATTTTCTCCTTTTTGATCAGGATTTTTCTATAGAATCCTTGAGCAAAATGTTCAGTAATAGTAGCTGGGCACTTCTAGTCTCATGGCAAAGGTGGCAGTTGCTCATGGAGGCAATTACCCACACATTCCATATGCTCCCCCATTCCTGACTCTCCGTCTCTTGCTACAGTTGAATAGAGACCAATTATTGTACTTTGGGTGGACACTTGCAAGCTTTTAAGTTCCAGGGCACAGCAAAATGAACTAGGAGGTACAATAGAAGCACTAAACACATTATTAGGCCAATTAACTGGGGTGTCCCATGAAACCATGACCGTAAACCTCAAAACCAAGGAACCAAATCCTGTGAGGTGTTTGATTATACATAAGCACCCTCAGTAACTACTCTTCTTTTTTTGGAAATATATCACACAACTTTTACTAATTCTACTTTTTACAGGTGTACATCTTTCTTGACAGCACTTACAACAAGTGGCTGTGCAAACCTATATTTAACCAATGGGATTTTTTCATTATGATTAACACCCCCCACTTTCCCCTTCCTCCCAACCCTCGTAACCACTAATAAACTTTGGTCTCTATTCATTGCCTTTTCTTGTCTTTTTATATAAGTGAGATCTTACAGTATTTGTCCTTTTGTGGTTGACTTATTTCACCCAGTTTAATGCCTTCAAGGTCTATCCATATTGTAGCATGCATGTATCAAGACTTCATTTGTCCTGTTACTGGGCATTTAGGTTGTTCCACCCTTTGGTATTGTGAATAATGCTGCAATGAACTTTGGTGTACAAGTTTCTGTTTGAGTCTCTCCTTTCAAGTCTTTTGGGTATATACCTAGCAGTAGAATTGATGAGTCATATTGTAGTTCTATTTTTTGTTTTCTGAGGAACGAGCATGCTATTTTCCACAACAGCTGTACCATTTTGCATTCCCACTAGCAATGGATTTCCCCACATCCTCGCCAACATTTGTTATTTTCTGTTTTTTTTAATCTTAGCCACTGCAGTGCGAATGAAATGGTATCTCATTGTGGTTTTGATTTGCATCTGTCTGATAACTAATGACATTGAGCATCTTTTCATGTACTTGGTGGCCATTTGAATGTCCTCTTTAATGGAACATCTATTCAAGTCCTTTGCCCATTTTATGATTGGGTTATGAATAAATTCAATCTCACAAAAATTAAAAACTGCTGTTCATCAAAAAAGTTTACCAAAAAAGTGAAGATACAAGCTACTGACTGGGAGAACATCTTCAGAAACCATATACCCAATAAGAATCTAATAACCAAAATATATCTAAAACTTTGACAGCTTAACAAAAAAGTCAAATGACCCCATTATAAAATGGGCAAAGAACTTGATACTGAAGGACACGGATTCTTGCCGCTACTCCCTAATTTCTGTATCTCTTCCCTGCTCACTGGAGGGTGTAAAAGGGCCCTGCCATCAATTTAAAGCTATAAACCTCTTGTCAAGTGTGATTCTCCTTAACTCCGCACTCAAAGCCCTCTATGATCTTATATAGTTTAAACTCCAGTTTACACTCTATATTCCAGAAAATTTGATAATTTTTACTTCCCTAAAAAAAAAAATTTTTTTTAATATTATCTTTGCTTCCTTGTTTCTGCGACTTTGTTCATCCCATTCTCTCTACATGAACTATTCTCTCTATGCTCTTCTCTGTCCAAAAATCTTACTCTTCAGGTTCCACCTCTCACAAGATTTTCTTATGAAGACTTCCCTGGTCAGCCTGCTACTAATCATTTCTGTGTACTTACCTTCAATAGCAACCAGGCACTTTCTTTGTGATTCACCTTATATGACTTTTATTGTAGTAATATCTTGAGGAAAACAAAATCAAAATTTTTTTTCTCAGTACTTAGCGGAGTAGGTGCTCGCTGACATATGGGTTCTCTATAAATGTTTTTGACTGAAGAAATGAATACATGAATGCCTTAGAAAAAAGCTTGGGAATATCCAGATTTTGTCTGAAGTCCTAAAGTTTCTTTATTTGAATCTAAGTCAAGCAGGGTCTATAGGCACACACACAGTTTCCACTATTTACCTACCTATGTTCAGCCCTTTTTTTTCCCAAAACAATGTGCTACAAGTATACTCCCAGTTAAGCTTCACTCCAATGGGTTTATATCAGTTAGTATTACAATATTGTGCAATATAACAAATGTGAATTTTGGATTAAGAAAGAATTTAAATTGAATCTTGATTCTTAATTTCTAGCTGTTTGAAAATTGGGAACTCATTTATCTTCTCTGAACCTTAGATTACATGCTTGTAAAAACTGGAGAAGACAGGGTTGCTATAAAGCTTTCATGAGATAGTATACAAAACACACGTAGTGTAGTGGCTGTCATGTAGTAGATGTTCAATAAATGTAACTTCCCTTCCTATTTTAGAAGTGTTTTGAGTATTTTTTTAAACTATATTTGAATGCTTGAGGTTGTTCTCTAGTTATTTCCTATATACTTGCTTTCCCTTTCCCAACTAGGTTGTGATCAAAAAGTAAAAAAAAAAAAAAAAATCATTTATATTAGTTCTCTCTACATAACATCTAATATTTTGCTACCCAGAGTAGACACTTAAGAAATGCTTGTTAAATTATACATTTAAGAAATCGTCTGGTAAGTATAATAAAAACCATTGAATGTGTACTTTAAATGGGTGAACTTTGTTGTGTAAATTATATCCAGTAAAGCTGTTTGAAAATAAAAGAACTCATCCTACAATAATCTGACCCACCAAGGAGACTTAGATTAAGGTCGACATTTTGTGGTATATGTTTCCAGTGTTTACCTGAATATCTGGTTATTCTCTACTTCCAGAAAGATTCCATTTCTCTGCCATCTCGAAGGCATGGCCATTTGACTTACTCTGGCTAATGAAATGTGAGTGGAAGTAGCATAAATCACTTCAGGCTAGAAATATTTAATTGGTGGTGCTTATCTCTTCAGCACTTTTTTCCTCTGTGAAGGCAGTTGAGGAAGAAGTCTCATGAAGATATAGCGGGGCCAAAAGATTAAAACAGCCAGAATTGGTGAGTATGAAGGACAGCTGCTCTGATAGTCATGCAGACCAGCAACCGACTTTGATTAAATAAGAAAACAATGTTTATTCTGATAAGCTGTGTTTAGCAGAATTCTAAGCTGATCTGCAATATTCCTGCTCTCTGGTGTACCAAAAAACAAAGCAAAAAAAAACAAACCCATTGCTGTCAAGTTGATTCCAACTCATAGCGACCATACAGGACAGAGTAGAACTAACCCATAGGGTTTCCAAGGCTGTAATCTTTATGGAAGCAGACTGCCACATCCTTCTCCTGCAGAGAAGCTGGTGGGTTCCAACTACCAACCTTTAGGTTAGCAGCCACCACTGTGCCACCAGGGCTCCTTCCCTGGTGTACATTCCCTGTCTAATCCCATCCCCTAAAGTGTGGGGGATGCCTGTGAGTATGATGGGATAGTTACTTCCTTGATTAGTTACACTATATGGCAAAGGTGATGGAAGAGTCACATTTGTTCCATTATATAAGACTCTCTGTAGCCCACTGGAGTGAGATGTTCCTGCTGGCATTGAAGAAGTGAGCTGCTATGTTGTGAGAGGGCCAGATGCTAGGACCTGAAGGCAACCACTAGGAGCTGAGTGACTGTTAGCTCCTATAATTGCAAGGAATTTAATTCTGCCAACAAATGGAATGAGCCTGGGAAAAAATTGAGAAGCTCTTGTGGCTCAGTGGTTAAGCACTTGGCTGCTAACTGAAAGGTCA
The DNA here is from genome assembly GCF_030014295.1 of Loxodonta africana. Classification (NCBI taxonomy): domain Eukaryota; kingdom Metazoa; phylum Chordata; class Mammalia; order Proboscidea; family Elephantidae; genus Loxodonta; species Loxodonta africana. The sequence continues at coordinate 148,442,457 of NC_087369.1, forward strand.
GGGGTTCGAACCCACCGACCTCTCTTTGCAGAAGAAAGATGCGGCAGTCTGCTTCAGTAAAGATTTACAGCCTTGGAAACCCTATGGGGGCAGTTCTGTTCTGTCGTATAGGGTCGCTATGGATTATAATCGACTCAACAGCAATAGTTATTGGGAAAACGTACCCAACCCTCAGACGACATCACAGACACAGCTGACACCTGAATTTCAGCCTGGTGAGACCATTAACAAAGAAAGCAGCTACACTGTGCCTGGACTTATGTGCCATGGAAACTGTAAAATGATAGGTGGATACTGTTTAAGGTGCTAAATTGTGGTAAGTTGGTATGCACCAACAGAAAACTAATACATAAGCCATTTAGATTTGGTATTGTTTGTTTTCTTTTGCATAACCTAGCCTATCCTGACTGATACAACATTTCAATCAGATATTTTAAGGAGCTCTGTGTTAAGAAGGACATGAATGAAGACCTTTTTTTTTTGGCTAGCCCTCTCTTTGTAAATGAGGGTATTCTGCTGAATTTTAAAGGCTAATGTTTGAGTATTTCCACTGTAATTATTTGATTTGTATTTTATTGCATCAAGAAAATGGGTCAATCATGAAAATAATCTAAGTGAAATATTATAAATGGAATGACTTTCATCAGTAGAGCAAATAAGCATTCTTGAAATACTATAATGTATTGAGTATTTTTGCATTTACACATTGAACCAAAATGTCATCATTATGTTTTTTTCTCTCTAAGCTGGCAGGGCTAGTACTATTTCATTTGACTCCTCCAAGAATTGACCATAATTTTATGTAAAAGAAATATCATAAGAAATAAAATAGGATCGCTATGAGTCATAATCGACTCAATAGCAATGGTTATTGGGAACAGGTACCCAACTCGCAGATGATGTCAAAGACATAGCTGACACCTGAATTTCAGCCTGGCGAGACCATTAACAAAGGCAGCTACACTGTGCCTGGAGATTTCCAAGAGGGAAATGGAGCCCTGGTGCCGCAACAGTTACGCGTTTGGCTGCTAAACAAAAGGTTGGCGTTTCTAACCCACTCAGTGACTCTGTGGGAGAAAGACCTGGTGGTCTGCTCCCATAAAGATTACACCCTAGAAATCCTTATGGGGCAGTTCTATTCTGCCATTGGGTCACTATGAGTCAGGATTGATGTGACGGCGTCTAACAACAAGAGGGAAATACATGATCTTACATTCAATGACTGAGTACCAAGCACTACAAAAAGATGGAAAATATATTGAATTTATAGTTTCTACAAAGAAAGCACACTAGAACACCATTAGAACATGGTTTGATGATCATAAAAATTAAAATAAATTAGGGGTAAAATCACTCAAAATAATTAAAAACCAAAGTGGTAAAATACTGTCACAGCACAATTTATGAAGTAAAACCTGCATTACACAGCTTTGTTAAACCATGTGGCCAGCCTTACCTGTTGGAGAATGGTCAATTGCATTCATAGTATGATTGAAAGGCTCCAATATGTCTTCCAACTCCAATCATGTACCTTACTCCCTAGTTCCAGATGCCTGTATCTGAATCTGCTATTAGACAAGTACCATATTTACTCGGCTCCATATTCCTTGTTCTTTAACTCTTTCAGCTCGAGAAATGCCCAGTGTGTTCTTCCCTTGTGGTTTTCTAACTCCAGGCCTTTGCACATTTCATTAATGACACTTCATTTGTATTTTACTTTGTAAAGTAATACTTTGTCTTCTTGAGGCTTACTTTGAAATCTTTTGTTCAGCTCTTCTACTTCATCATTTCTTCCATTTGCATTAGCTACTCTACTTTCAAGGATAAGTTTCGGAGTCTCTTCTGACATCCAATACTTGACCCAAGCCATGATATTTTCAATCACCTCATATGCATACCAAAGCTGAACGATGAAATAGGAAGACCAAAAAAGAATTGATGCATTTGAATCATGGTGTTGATGAAGAATACTGAATATATCATGGAGAGCCAGAAGAAGTAACAAATCTATGTTGGAAGAAATGCAGCCAGAATGCTCCTTAGAATCCAGAATAGCGAGACCTTGTCTCGCTTACTCTGGACACATTGTCAGGAGAGACCAATTCCTGGAGGACATCATGCTTGGTATGGTAGAGGGTGAGCAAAAAGGAGGAAGAGCCTCAATGAGATGGACTGACACAATGGCTGCAATAATGGGCTCAAACATACCTACTTTTTTGAGGATGGTACAGGACTGGGCAATGTTATAAATGGAGTCGCTGTGAGTTGGAACTGACTTGACAGCACCTATCAACAGCAAATATTCCTTGTCTTCTGCTAAATGGCAAATAGTTCTCGGTAGCATATAACTTTCATTGTTTTAAATATCCCCATTGGTTTTTTTTTTCCTAAATTATGGTAAGCGTATATATATATATATATATATATATATATATATACTACAATATATAACTAAAGTTTGCTATTTTGACATTTTTACATGTACAATTCAGTATCATTAACATGATAAAGCATTTATACGAAACATAAATGTATAATAAGAATGAAAGTATGACTTTTGTTCTTATATATTTATGTTTTTAGTATAACTGAAGTGATATTTTCACTATTATACATTTAAGTTTTTAGTATAAGTGCTTTATCATCTTTTTTCTAAGAAGCATATTTTGAGAGGGAAATAAAGATTTCTGAAGAGTGCCAATATGGTGAGGAGGTGGGGTGAGAGAAACACTGGAGGGAAAGGAAGGGTCAGAAAAGGAAAACCATAGTTTCCAGGACAAATTGCACTAATTTTAAATTTTTTCCTATGTTTGGCACAGTTTCAGTGAATTTCAAAATGTACTTTTTAAGGTTAGGTTAGAGGTGAAACATAGAAACACATACTGGGAATATGTTTCAGGATTGCACAAAGCAAGAGTAGTTAGCTGGAATCCATGAATAATTTTTCAAAGTCGGTAAACCTCCTAAATTGTATGCAAATTTTTTGGAAGTATGTGCATTTTGGGGGAGGGGAGAGAATCCAAAGTTTTCAACAGATTCTTAAATAGATTCATGACCCAAAAGATGATAAGAACTACTGGCATATAGAATTAATTTTTTATATATATATATATTTTTTTTTTATAAGAAGGTAACGTTGTCAACAGCAAAAACACCCCTTAGGCCATGTGTGAAGCTATCCACATCACAGAGGCCCCAAAGTTTATTTGTTACAAGCCAATATCTTAACTTATTATTGGGTGCTATTTTCCGCTTGCCACATTAATTGAAGACAAAGGGAGAAAGAAAAAGTAGCTGAGAAAGAGCTTCTTTTCCCTTCTGCAATGAGTCTTAAACTGCAAAATAAGTGTTTCTCCAATGAAAGTTCAATCCCTTGGAGAAGTGCTGACTTTTATGAGATAAATATGTGCAAATTACCAAAAAGGAAAAGGGGGAATATTTAAAGATATCAATTACAGAAGGAAGACAAAATAAAATTTTACCTGATGATTTTATCTTTAAAAAAATCAGTTGCATAAAAGCAATCATGATATGGAAAAATGGTATATTCCACCAAAAATGATGAATATCAATTGAATTACAAAATTAATCATGTTTTAAACACATCTCTTAATTAAAAATAATGCACATGAAAAAGTAATTCAAAATGTAACAATGAGTTTAAAATATGCTTGTGAAAGGAAGCCCTGGTGGCATTGTGGTTAAGAGCTCAGCCGCTAGCCAAAAGATGGGCAATTTGAATCCACCAGCTGCTCCTTGGAAACCCTGTGGTGCAGTTCTGCTCCGTCCTGGAGGGTCATTATGAGTCAGAATTGAATCTAGGCGAAGGGTTTTTAAACAAGATAGAAGTTTATTGCTTTCTCTTGCAAACCAGGTCTGGAGGTTATTAGTTCAGGGCTGGTCAGGCTCCCTCCACATTTTCAAAGGCCTACTCTTTTTCTCTGGAGCCCTGGTGGCACTGTAGTTAAGAGCTCGCCTGGTAACCAAAAGATTGGTAATTTAAATCCACCAGGCACTCCTTTGAAACCCTATGGGTCAGTTCTATTTATTTTACAGGGTCACTCTGAGTCAGAATTGACTCGATGGCAGTGGGTTTTTTGGTTTGCGTTCCTTATATCTGATTGCTCTGCCATCTGTGACTTCTTCCACCCCAAAACAACGAGACCTCCAGCCTTCACATTCACATCCCATCACATAGGAAGGAGGAAAGGCTGAAGAAAAGCACTTAACTCCCCTCCCTGTTTAAAGGCACTTCTGAGAAATCCCAGAAAACCCTTCTGCTTATATCACATAGGCTAGGAGTCCTTGGCGCTCAACTACTAGCTGAAAGGCTGGTAGTTCAAATCCACTCAGAGGTGCCTCAGGAGACAGGCCTGGCAAACTGCTCCTGAAATGTCACAGCCTTGAAAACCCTATAGAGCAGCTCTACTCTGCATGTGTGGGGTTACCATGAGTCGGAATTAACTCCACCGCAACTAACAAAGCAACAGATAGAAGTTAGTCACCACATCTAGCTTCAAGAAGGCTGAGAAAAGGAATCTTTACTCTGGGCAGCCAAGTGCCCAGCTAAAAACTTGGGATAAGGTCCCTAAAGTAGGGTAGAGTGACTACTGGGAAGACAATAGGCAGTGTTTACCACAATGTGAAAAGTCTCAAGCCCCCACCCTACTTCTTTCTAAAGTGTAAACACAGTTTACAATTAATTGTGTAGACATGTATATATATATATTTTTTTCTCTGTTGTTTGAAATGTCTCAAGTGATTCCAGTGTGCACCCTGACCCCGTTTTTGAACACTATCTATCAAAACCAACTTCATGTTATACAGCACAGTTAATAAAGCCTATCTCTGTACGTTCTATAGTTAGAATTTAAAGATTATTTAGCGTATAAGGCTTTTAGCACCCACCCATTGCCGTCAAGTCGATTCCAACTCATAGTGACCCTATAGAATAGAGTAGAACTGCCCCCATAGAATTTTCAAGGAGCGCCTGGTGGATTCGAACTGCTGACTTTTTGGTTATCAGTGGTAGCTCTTAACCAGTAGGGTTTCCAGCATTTAGCCCAGTCTCTCCCATATACCAAAAACAAAACCAAACCCACTGCTGTTGACTCAATTCCGACCCACAGGACCCTATAAGACAGAGTAGAACTGCTCCATAGGGTTCCCAAGGCTGTAATCTCTATGGAGCCCTCGTGGTGCACTGGTTAAGCATTCGGGCTGTTAACCAAAAGTTGGCAGTTCGAATTTACCAGTTGCTCCTTGGAAACCGTTTGAACTTGTATATAACTCTGCTGTAGCAATAACACTAAAATAGATTAACACTTGATTAGTATTTAAGTTTACAAAGACTTTGTACATTATCTTAATAATTAATCTCCTAAGAGTCATGGGAAATTGTTAGATTCTAAACCTCTGGGTACAGATAAACCAACGCTCAGATCATTGGTAAACATGATGAAGCTGGAATTTGAACCCAACTCTTTCATTAAAAATCCTATGCCCTTTAGGATCTATATTATATCTTGTAATCACCCTTTGTGGTAGGCAGAATTTTGGCCCCCATGATTTCCATCCCCTGTGTTGGAAACTCAATGGGGCAGTTCTACTCTGTCCTATAGGGTCGCTATGAGTCGGAATCGACTCGACGGCACTGGGTCTGGGTTGGGTGTTACCCCCTGATTATGCTAAGTTATGGGGCAACAGAGACTTTACTAATATAATTAAGGTTAATAATCAAAGTAAAAAACCAAACAAACAAACCCATTGCCGTAGAACCAATTCTAACTCATGGTGACCCTAGAAGACAGAGCAGAACTGCCCCATAGGGTTCCCAACGTGCACCTGGTGGATTCAAACTGCCGGCCTTTTGGTGAGCAGCAGTAGCTCTATGAATCAGCTGACCTTAAAGTTAGATTACCCTGGATTTTCAGGGTGGGCCCAATGTAATCACATTAGCCCTTAAAAGCAGAAGATAAAGTAGAAGGGAGGTCAGTTTGAAGAAGGAAAGGGCCATATGGGAAGGAACACAGGTGGCCTCTCGGAGCAAGGAGTGGCCTCCCAGCCGACAGCTAGCAAGGGAATGAGCGCCTCATTTCTATAGCCACAAAGAAGGAAATACCGCCAATAACCTGAATGAACTTGGAAGCAGATATTTTCTCAAAGTCTCCAAATAAAAGCCCAGTCCAGCCATCATTTTGACTTTAGCCTTGTGAGACCTTAAGCAGACAACCCTGCTGAGCCACATTGTGCCTGGACTTCTGACCAATAAACTACAACATAATTGCTGGGTGTTGTTTTAAGCTGTTAAATTTGTGGTAATCTGTTATGGCAGCAATAGGTCACTAATATATCTATTTATTTGTCTGTACCTCCTGCTAAACTCTGAGTTACTAAAGAGCTGCTATTCTTTTTTATTCCCCTTGCCCGGAACCAAAGTACAGCATATGGCCTATATTAGTCACAGCCATTAAAGCCAAAAAACCAAACTTGCCGCTGAGTCAACTCTGACTCATAGCGACCCTATAGGACAGAGTAGAAATGCCCCATATGGTTTCCAGGGAGTGCCTGGTGGATTCGAACTGCCGATGTTCTGGGTAGCAGTCTTAGCTCTTAACCACTATACCACCAGGGTTTTGTAGTAGTCAACAAATTAATGGCTACCATTTATTGAGCATTTTACACCATGAAGTAGGTAAATTGCTATCTCCATTTTACAGAGGAAGAAACTGAGATTTAAGTAATACGTCTAAACTCAAACAGCTTGTAAGTTGAAGAGGCAGAATTTAAATCCAGGCAGTCTGGTTCCAAGAATCCTTGGGTGACACAATCTATTAAGGGCTGCACTACTAACTGAAAAGTTGGTAGTTCAAATCCACCTAGAGTTACTTCAGAAGAAAGGCCTGGCCATGTACTTCTGAAAAATCACAGCCATGGAAAACACTGTGGATCACAGTTGTACTCTCAAACACGTGAGATCTCCATGAGATGGAGTAGACTCAACGGCAGCTGGTTTAGTCTGGTTCCAGAGCCTGTGCAACTGAGAAACACTATGCTATATTCCACCAAAAATTTTAGTCACTCAATATTTATTAACTTGTTTGTTGAATTAAAATCAAAGATCTACTTCCTCCTTTAGGTGGATGGCCAGGTATTCAAAATAAAGGTCTATTTGAGTGATCGCTTTTAGGAGAATTTTTCAAATTTTCTCCGGGGCTCTTGATTAGATATTTGGATTCAGTAAGTGTGGGATAGAAGCCCCTGGGTGGTGTGAATGGTTAACTCCCTCTCGGCAGTTAACCAAAAGATAGGAGGCCACCCAGAGACACCTGGGAAGAAAAACCTGGCAATCTACTTCCAAAAAATCAAGCACTGAAAACCCCATGGAGCACAGTTCTGTTCAGACACACATGGGATGGCCATGAGTAGGAATCAATTCATATATTGATTTAGGAAGTAATTGATGACATTGATATTAATACTAATCTAAACAAATTAACAAAGGAAAGAGGTCATATAGTGAAGTTGAACACTTTCTTACTCCTTTTAAGTCCCCCCAAAATAAGAGAAGAAATTGTGGAAGCTACGATTTTTGAAGTACTGCTCTTTATCCTAAGGGCCATCATAGCCAAAATAATAGTAAACATCAGATTTGGGAATATATTGGAGATTTCAAAATATTTCCCAGAATTTGAAAATATAAAGCTTTCTGGTCTTTTTGAATTAAAAAGGATCACAATAAAGGGATAAGCATCGGACTCAGTTTTCTCTGCAGCTATTTAAATTGCCGTTGGCAATTCACGTGACTTGTTATTAAAGTAAAGGGGCATTTGAAACAGTGCTAAGGTATATTTATGTACATTTTCACTGAATATTTTATCACAAGCTTTCAATGAATTGTTTTATTGTACTGAATTTATCATAACAGGTTATTTATTACATGTTCTCTTATTCGTGTTGTTGTTCTGCTTAGTAAAAAATCATTTATATTTTCATGACATTTACTTGTTGATAGTATTTTTTATAACCTTGCATTTTGGTTCTACTATTCATTTTTGTCCATGAGGATTTGTGATTTAAAGATTTTACAACAGCCTTCTAAGTTTTATGCACAGTGAATCATAACAATAGCGAACTGTCTTCTTGTGTATGAGGTCAAGAGTAGAATGAAAATGTGTTTTACTACAATATTTTAGAGTTAAATATAAACTATGAAAAGTTTACCCAAATCTTACTTCAGAAGGAATACATGTATACCTATTCATTTTGATGTAAGTTATCTTTTCATTGTTTCATAGACACTGGAAGGACAGATACCCAGTATTCAGATGACAAATTATGATGGATTATGTTCAATAAATTCTATTCCTATTCATTTGGCTGTGCTGCATAAACCAAATAAAATTGTCTGGATAGAGAAAACCCAACTGGAATTGGAATGCTCTATTTACTGGGAGAACATATATTCATAATTATAGATGGAAAGATATACACTATGCTGAAGTGTTTCCTCAATCAACAAGCAAAGATTAAATTATGCCCAGCACATAGTCTGTATTAAATCTATTTTATTTGTATTTGAATTCTATGAATGATAGTGATATATGTATGGTCTATGATAAATATCTACTAAATAGACTTTTCAATTCCTCAAAACACTTCATTCCCTTATGTTGCTGGGTAACAATTTATCAAACCACACTCTTAGACATTCTCCCACTTTCTTCCTAAATTAAATCTTAAATTTAGTTGCGACTGCCAGATGTTGTTCATCCTAAAACATGTAGCCGAGAAGTGCCTTTGAAGTGCCTAGCCAAGCCCTGATGAACCTGATTCTTTCTGCAAGATGGGTGGGGAGGATGGAGGAAGAATGCCATTTCAGTAAGTAAGAAACCGTAGTTTCCCCCTTGAAACTGTTCCCGGACACACTGAAGCATGCCATCAAGTATGTAGTACTTTATTTTGGTTAAAGATGTGCTTTGATAAAAGGCAGATGAGCCTTATGGGCTTCAGTTTTTTGGTTGTTGTTCCTTTATGCCCAGCTGGAGTTACTGAGCTGCTGAAGAATATTCACTGTCACATGAGAAAATATAACAAGTGTTCTATAGTTGTTGATTCAGCTTCTTCGTTCTCCTCCCTTGTGTTTGCTGTCTATCAACCTCTACTAATGTATCCTTGCCTTAGCTGCTGCTTCAATGCCACAGTGTCAGCTAGTAAAACGGTTAACAAAAATCATTAAATCAGCAAACATACTTTTACAAATAATGTTAAGTCAATTAGTTGCCCCATGATGGTTTGAAAGAGGTATTTCAAATTAAGTTCATGAGCTTTTTCACTGCTCAGTGGACTGTTTTGTTTGTTTCATGTAATACAGGAGTTGAAATGTGAAATCTGGTGAGTGGAAGTGTTAACTCTATTAATTTTTGGGCCATTAATATAAGTCAACCACAAAATCTTAATGTTGGAGGTTTTATATCATTCTTATTTTCCCTCAATTAAAAAAAATTTCATCACTCCTTCGACCACTAATACTACTAAGCAAAATACAATAACTATTTCCAGAGTGTAAGAATAAACAGTATTGAGAATATAACCCACACATGTAATAATACAAAATACTTATATATTACACAATAACAGCGATTACCTGAGGCATGAATCAGCACCATGGTGTAGTTTTTACTCTATTTTCCTTGATTATGGGTTCTTTGGGATAAACATATCATCCTGTTCAATTTTCCGTCCTCTCACCCCAGCCTCATGCACTGTATTTCGTCGAATATACTAGGCATCAGTGAATGTTTTCTGAATGAGTAACTACCTGGATTAGCCATACCTTTGCCAAATAATATAGCTGTGCAATCAGTTATGGATCTATACAGAAGACGATAATCTCTTTGAAGACAGAGGTCTTGTCTGATTCATCTTTATATTCTCTTACCCCCTCACACAGTTCATAGAACTTGCATGCACTCAGTAAAACATTGTTGAATTGAATGGAATCAGCTGAATAGAGACAGGTACTGAAATGACCAAGGCAATTTGTCCCATCTTTGAGCCGTGGAGTTTGGATTCACATATACTATGTTCATAGGCGGCTTTTCTAAACATAATCTATGTCAACCACCTGGAAAATGTGTGCTATTGATCTTAAAAGGAAGGGGCCAGAAAATGCTCATGGTTTACAGCAGTGCTTCTCAAACTGTGCCCTGGAAAAACCTAGGCTAATGCAGAGTATCCTCAAGGAGGAAAATGAAAGTGGAAAGTGGGGCTCCATGGCCCCTCCAGCTAAGATAAGTTTTTACCTATCGAACATATTAAACTTCTATAAGATTCCATTTTTATAAAGTGTTATTGAGGTTTAAAAAAATTGAAAACCACTGGCCTAGAGCAATTTATCCTCATGACTGGAAAAACAGTTGAAATTGAAGCCCTCCTAAGAATAAGCAGAACAGACTAGAGTTTGTGATTTAAGGCTGTAAAAATAAATAAATAAAAATAAAATTTTTTTTTTTTTTTAGAAACTGAAATGGAAAGAATTCTCTTTGATTTCTTTTGTCCCCTCACTATGAGAAGTGTTTCATTCAGCTTTCACCAGACAGAGATGGAATGTGAAAATGTGATTTTCTTACGGATTTTTAAAACGGTATAAAAATTACCTCCTATTAATGCATTGAAACTTTAAGAGCTAGAGCAATCATACCAAAAAGATTTGACTCTATCTGATTGAGGTCATAATCAGTGCTCTATCACATTATGTAAATGGTATTAAAATGAAAGACTATTGGATTCCATCAAACAAATATGTCTTTCTGTTCCCTTGAGAATCTCTGGGGTTAAGAAGGTCAAAATATCTGATTTATCAAAAGTATGATTTTTTTTATGACAACTAAGTGGAGGGAAAAAAAAAAAGCTTTCCCTCTCCTATATCTTTTCCTAAACTGTATTTGGAAAACTTATTTTTTGCATGGGAAATGGTAAATCAGGAGGAAACAAGCAGCCTTTGGTAAAACGTCCCTTTATTTTAAAAGATGTCAAACTCTACTCTCTGGAGCTCTTGTGCTGTACCATCCGACATGGTCACTAGTCGCATGTGGCTACACAGCACTTGAAATGTGGCTAGTCCAAATAGAGGTGTGCTGGAATTGCAAAATACACACTGGATTTCAAAGATTTAGTACAAGACTTTTTTATGTTGAGTTGTTGCTGTTATTATATTGGGTTAAGTAAAATATATCGCTAAAACTAATTGCACCAATTTTGTCTTTCTTTTTTTTCTAATATGGTTACTAGCAAATTTTAAATCATGTTTGCAACTTGCACTTATAGATCACATTATGTTTCCCTAGGACAGATGCGCTGTACAAGTTTTTCCAAAGTAGGGGATAGATTGTTGAAAAGAGCCAAATAGGACGGTCTTTGGGTTCTACTCTCCTGCTTCTACCAGAGCAGCTCTGATTTAATTTGTTTCATATAGTTGGCTTCTGCTTAAAACTTTGTGTGAAATAAAGGGGTGCTAAAACAATAAAGACTTATTTCTAATTGCATTAAAATCTTCATATTCATGGACCTGAGAAGGTGTATCTGACATCAATTAATCATTGCTTATAATCCTCTCAATTTTTTTTTTTTTTGTGGTCTCTTGTTCCATCTCTGCCTGGGACCTGATTAAAGGATCATACACTGTGGTTTGCCTGAGAAAGTCCATAAACCTCTTCTCACATCTGAATTCTTAACATTGCCTCCTTTCACTCTCACAGGTATTACAATTTGGCCAATAAGTTGTATGTTCACCCTCGCTCTGACCAACATTTCACAGTTCCATCCGCGGAGTTGCTGGCATCCTACTCTCTTGACACTGCCACGGATGGGATCATTGGCCTTGTCCATATAGGGAAATACAGAAGAATTAAAGCCCTATGAGTGTATTTTTGACCAATGGATGATAAGAGACAACAAATAAGTGCTTCCTTCCACTTTCTTCTCCACACCCTTCTCCTCCCTGGATGGTCTATATATAGTCTGTATAACATAGGAAGGTGCACTTTATCACTTCCAAGAATCAGGAAATCAGTCACATTTAGCACTGGCCAGCTCAATAATATATCCTCATATTAGCATTCCTGTTATGGATTGAATTGTGTCCCCCCAAAGTATGGGTTGTAAATTCTAACCCCTATACCTGTGATTGGAAACCCTGGTGGCATAGTGGTTGAATGCAATGGCTGCTAACCAAAAGGCCAGCAGTTTGAATCTACCAGGCGGACATTGGAAACTCTATGGGGTGGTTCTACTCTGTCCTATAGGGTCGCTAGGAGTCGGGATCAACTCGACGGCAGTGGGTTTGGTTGGTTTTTCATACCTGTGATTAGGCAAAAGCAACCTTATTTATGTGGTTATTTATGCCTATTTTAAAGAAAGCTGATCCAACTGAATGCAGAAATTACCAAACAATATCATTAATATCACACACAAGTAAAATTTTACTGAAGATCATCAGTACATCAACAGGGAACTGCCAGAAATTCAGGCTGGTTTCAAAAGAGGACGTGGAACCAGGCATATCATTGCTGAAGTCAGATGGTTCCTGGCTGAAAGCAGAGAATAACAGAGAGATTTTACCTATATTTTACTGACTATGCAAAAAAAAAAATTTTTTAATGCAAAGGCATTCCACTGTGTGGATCATAACAAACTATAGATAACACTGCGAAGAATGAGAATTCCAGAACACTTAATCATGCTCATGAGGAACCGTTACATAGATCAAGAGGGACTTGTTCGAATAGAACAAGGGGATACTGTGTGGTTTAAAGTCAGAAAAGATGTGCTTCACAGTTGTATCCTTTCACCACACTTATTTAATCTGTATGCTGAGCAAATAATTAAAAAGCTGGACTATATGAAGAAGAACTTGACTTCAGGATTGGAGGAAGACTCATTAACAGCTTTCAACATGCAGATGACAGAATCTTGCTTGCTGAAAGCAAAGAGGACTTGAACCACTTAGTAATGAAGATCAAAGACCACAGCCTTCAGTACGGATTACACCTCAACATAAAGAAAACAGAACTCCTCACAACTGGACCGATAAGCAACATCATGATAGATGGAGAAAAGATTGAAGTTGTCAAGGATTTCATTTTACTCAAATCCACAATCAACACCCACAGAAGCAGTGGTCAAGAAATAAAACAACCCATTGCACTGGGCAAATCAGCTGCAAAAGATCTCTTTAAAGTATTAGAAAGCAAAGATGTCATTTTAAGGACTAAGGTGCACCAGACCCAAGTTATGGTGTTTTCAATCACCTCATATGCACGTGAAAGCTGGACAATAAATAAGGAAGACTGACGAAGAATTGATGCCTTTGAATTATGGTTTTGGCAAAGAATATTGAATATATCATGGACTGTCAGAAGAACAAACAAATCTGCCTTGGAGGAAGTACAGCCAGAATGTTCATCAGAAGCCAGAATGGTGAGACTTTGTCGCACATACTTTGGACATGTTATCAGGAGGGAAACGACATCATGCTTGGTAAAGTGGAGGGCCAGCGAAAAAGGGGAAGACCCTCAATGAGACAGATTGACACAGTGGCTGCAACAATGGACTCAAGCATAACAACGATCACAAGGATGGTGTAGGACCAGGCAAAGTTTTGCTCTGTTGTACATAGGGTCACTATGAGTTGGGACTGACTTGATGGCACCTAATAACAACAGCAACATACCTATGGTTATAATCCCACTTAGGAATGGATTTTCTTTGTTCTGTTGAAAGCCCATATCACTGTAGGGTGTGTTTTAAGCCATTCATACTTGGGATATAAAAAAAGAAGCAAGATGAGATAGGGAAAGATAGATGCCAGACCACATGAAGAGCACCAAGGAGCCAAAAAATAGAAACTGAGAAGAGACAAGGACCTTCCCCCAGAGCCAAAATACAGAAAAAACCTTCCCCTAGAGCCAGCGCCCTGAATTCAGACTTTTAGGCTCCTAAACTGTGAGAAAATAAGTATCTGCTTTCTACAGCCACCCACTTATGATATTTCTGTTATAGGAGCCCTAGATAACTTCCCTTCTTGTCCACAATAAAACACCAGCATATCAGCCTTCTGCATCAGGCTTGCTTTCTGGTGAACATAGACAAAATCGAACATAATCCTAGAAAGTTAAATCTGTGAGGACCTGCCAGATTCCCTGTGTCAGCAGTCACCATATCTGTACAGATGAGGATACTTGGTCTCCAGCTGTGAGCCCACAGATATGGAACTCACCCTGAATTTAGGCAAAGGAGATTTAGGGAGCTCTATTTCAGCATTAATTAGCATCAGACGTTATGATAATTCAAGCCTGCTTTTATTTATTATTATTTTTAAAGATATACTTACCATCATGTATCTCATTTCCAGGAACCTGATCTGTTGTTATGCTCTTTTTACCTATACCCCAGGCTCTCCATGTGGACAAATGTTAACAGCAAATACATTGTTTTCATTCTCTTGGGTACTATGTTCTGTGTATAGATCTATTTTTAGGTCCTGCCCTTTTTCATCTGCAGTTTTCAGCTGCAGTTACTCCCCCTATTGCCATCTGCCATAAGAGATAGCAAATAAACTGGCCCAAGACCACACAGCAAAGGCAAGATAAAGTTAGGACTTAAATTCCTTCTCCTGGATCCTAGCTCATTAACTGCTCTTTCTACTTCAAATACCTGGGGAGCACACATGCATGTGCATGCACACGCGCACACACACACACATACACAGACTGAACTCATCTGTGAGTAAATCAATGTAGCGTGAAGCTGCTGAAAGTATCAAAACACATAAGGTGTTTGTCCAAAGAAACTTAAAAGAAACAAATCTCTAACATTAAATTATTTGACTTCTGGCATACAGTGAAAGGGAACAAAAGTAGCTTCCATTGTTAACAAACGTGTTCTTTCAACCTGGTAGCACTCAACTTCCCAGGCTCTCTCTGTGAAATACTTCTAGACCAAGGGGTTGTCCAACCCTAGTGTACATAAGACACTAGGTGATCATGGTAAAATGCAGATCCCCAGAACTCATTCAACAGAGATGGAGATGCTCTATGTCTTGGGTAAGGCCCAGGAATCTACCCAAACACCGAAGGCAGAAATAGCAAACCTGACCCCCAAATACCTATAAAACCACAAGCAGTCATTGGGGGAAGATATGTTAAAATAACACCAAAAACAGGACTTCAAATTAACCTAAGTTTAGATTTTGGAAATACATTTCACAAACAATGTAGTCTGTGGAACTAGATTAAGAACACTGTTGTTGACTCATGTATGCTTTGAATTTGAAACAGAAAAAAAAAACCCTACCAGCTGCAAAGAAGGTAGAAAATGGTTTAGGACTTCCCACAGAGTCAATACAAAGCAGAAAATGGGGCAGCAATTTTTCTACTACTGATATTACAGAGATATTGATTTCTTGAAGAGACACAAGATGCAACCCAATTCCATCCAATAATATATGAGGGGAATCCTGTTAGTGGATTTCCATGAAAGCTGTCCTCACTCTTAAGAAAGAGATTCAAGAAACTACAGTCTTTTTTCTTCTGGCTATTTCACTATCTGGATGTGGCAACCTGAACTGCTATAGCTATCCTGTTATCAGCCTGAGGATGAAGCCAAGTTCAAGGTCAGTGCCAGAAACATCAATCTTTAAGGATATTTTTGTACCATGGCTAGATCTGCCTGCTTGTGATAGTTAATGTGTCAGCATAGCTTGGCTAGGGTTCCCAGTGGTTGGCTAAACACTAGTCTAGTTGCTATTATGGACTACTTATATGTGTTAAATCAGTTGACTTTGGTTAGAGCATATTACCTTCCATGATGTAATGTAATATAATGTAGTTTTGCATTTAATGTAATACAATGACCATGTCCATGGAAGCAGCAGTCATGAAATCAGCTGACCTATGGCACTGGGCAAATATGCTGCAAAAGACCTCTTTAAAGTATTGAAAAGCAAAGATGTCACCTTAAAGACTAAGGTGCACCTGACCCAAGCCATGGTATTTTCAATTGCATCATATGCATGTAAAAGGTGAACAATAAATAAGGAAGAGTGAAGAAGAATTGATGCCTTTGAATTATGGTGTTGGCGAAGAATATTGAGTATACCATGGACTGCTGGAAGAAAGAACAAATTTCTCTTGGAGGAAGTACAGCCAGAATGCTACTTAGAAGCAAGGATGGCTAGACTTCGTCTCAAAATTTGGACATGTTATTAGGAGGAATCAGTTCCTGGAGAAAGATGTCATGCTTGGTAAAGTAGAGAGTCAGTGAAAAAAGAGGAGGACCCTCAATGGGATGGATTAACACAGTGGCTGCAACAATTGACTCAAGCATAACAAGGATTGTGAGGATGGCACATGACCAGGCACTGTTTCCTTCTGTTGTATACGGGGTTGCTATGAGTCAGAACCATCTTGACGTTACCTAACAACAACAATAATCACCTGCTATGATGCAATCTAATGTAATGTAATAAATTAATCAATTGAGGTCACACCAGTGTTGGGCGAATCCCAAATGTAATCCATTCTGAGTTATAAAAAAAAAACCAGAAGAGACACACATACACACAATCCTGTGTGTGTGTGTGTTGGTGGGGGGGTAGATGCCATACAAGGATTTTGTACAAGCCAAGGAACAACAAGAAACCAAGGAATGCCCAAGGCTACCAACAAGGAAGGAATCAACATGGCCGAGATGCTGATTTGGACTTTTACCCTCTAGAACTGTGAGAAAATAAATTTCCTTTATTTAAAACCATCCACTTTTCATATACGTGTTACAGCGGCACAAAGTTACTGCCATTGGCCTACCTCTAGATTTTCATTTATGTGAGATGAACAATGGCCTTATTACTTAAACCAGTTTGAGCTGGGCCTTCCATTACTTGGTTTCTATATGATATGTTTATAATAAACTAATTGCCAAAATTATACCTAATAGCAAAACAAGAAACAAGTTATCATGGAAACCTGCTTTTATATACACCAGTAATAGAGACATCCTCTATGACTCCTATTATTTGACATGATTCTAGAAGTTCGAGCTAAGAAGTAAGAGATACAACTTTTGGAAATGAGGTAGCAAACACATCATTATACCCTGGTGAAATAATTTTAGGCCTTGAAAACACAAATAACTAAAAGTCTCCAAGAATTATTGTTGCTCCAACCCGGTGGCTACAAAAAAATGACAAATTAAAAAAAATTATTATACTTCATGCATATCAACACTAATTGGAAGCCACAATGGGGGAAATTTTTATTAATAATAGCAACAATATTAAACTTACTGAAAAAATCCTCATATGAAATGCGTGCAAGTATATAAAAAAGAAACATAAGAAAATCTATAAAATACTAAAGAAGGATTTTCTTAGACCAATGTAACTTCCAGTGGGATTCTTTGCTCTTCCTTTTTTCTATAACTTCCTTGGAGCAATATTGTTCCTAATGACTGATCAAGTGCAAAGACATTATTGGAGCACGATGCTGGCAATTGGAGCTTTTGGAATAATGAATGACCAGTTTAAAAGCTCAGTCTTCTGTGCAGTATTTTCTATATTGCTTTGTTTGCTTCTCATTTTGGTTCCCATTCTGAAATCATGCTCTATGAGCTGGCACAATGAGTCAGGCCTGAGGCTACTTTTGACATTAGAAGCTCTCCTACTCAGAAAAGGCCACACTGAAAGCAGAGTGAGGGCCAGAGGATAGGAGGCATCTCTCAGACCACTTAGGACTGCCCTGTCTAGGAAAAGAAATCTTCAACAGCTATCACGTGTTTCAACTCACTGTAGGCCTGGGTTATGCATAGGGAATACAAGTCAAAGCTTAGAGAAAGTTCAATCAATATGCTGTACTAATGTTGCCATTTCTTCCTTCTTGGGCTTTGAGTCTGTTTATCTAGATGGGCTGCAGCCACTGTAGACAACTAGTAAAGGACCTTGAACAATGCAGAACAGTTCAAATCTCAGACATACAACAATATGATATTTTGTGTTTGTGTAGTTTTGGTCACAGGAGCAATACCACACTCTGGTGAAAGGAAAGTTTTGTTTTTTTTTTTTTCCTTTAAAAAGGATTGGCTAATCCTGGAGGATGAAATAAAATAGACCTTTCAACTGATTAAGGAGCCCTAGTGGCACAGTGGTTAAGCGTTCAGCTGCTAATCGAAACATTGGTGGTTGGAACCCATCAGCGGCTCCGTGAGAGAAAGATGTGGCAGTCTACTTCCTTAAAGATTACAGCCTTGAAAACCCTAGGGGAAAGTTCTACTCTGTCACGTGGGTTGACTGGATGCAACAGATTTGGTTTTCTTTCTTTCATTTTTTAATTTTTTTGGAGGGACTTTCTCCCTCTCAGAACCTTGACTCCAAAGTAGTATATATGAGCTGCCCCTGATCATGTGGATTCATGGAGGATAAAGATGTCATTCCAGAGCTCATGGTTTTTGATGCAAGCAGCTGTGGAAATAGAATCAGTGGCAGCAACATCTGTATAAGGAAGCAGACAGTTTCTGGGGTAGCCAAAACCTTGGGCAGCAGTTGTGGAACAGTCTAGCTTCAAAACGTCACAACTGAGTGCTGGCCATACCGGCAAGCTGTAAAAGGTACCAGGGTTTACCCTTTATACATGAAGAGAAATTGTTCCTTTTAAGAGGCTGAGGTGGGCATCAGTTTGTGGCTACTTGCAAAGATATCTGTATCCAGTAAAGTAGGGACCTTTGGGGTTCAGACCAGCAGAAACTACAGGAAAGGCAATGTTAGAAGGCTAGGACATAAAGACCTAAGCAACCTACTCTGGAGCACACCAGTCTAAACTCTCACAAGTAAATTGTTTGGGACAATGGGGTGGGGGGATGGCATGTGGATAGAATGATTAGGACTGTCAGTTCATCAGACATTGAGATACACAAGCATTCAGATTTCCTCCACAATTAACCTTCAACAGAGGTTGCAGGTTGTATACAAGCACAGGACACTAGAATTCAGGGATTGATGCTCTGCCTAGAAAACAAGCTAACAAACATGCTCCTACACTGGGGAATGATTCAATTTCCATTATTAAAACTGAAAGTACATGTTGCAGGTGCTGTGAATCACTTCCCTCATTGAGCCAGAAGATCTGCTATTGGTGAGAACAGGCCAGGGCAACACATTTGTGATTTTGAACTGTTTAGTGAAGTTGCATTTTTGTAGACAAAGTCCCATACGGGGATTGAGGAAAATATTTTGATCCGGGCTTCTTTTTAGCAAGATTCTGATTTCTGGCAGAATATATGTCACATTGCAATCGACCCCCAATGGCAAAACTCATGAAGCATCATCAGCAGAGGGGTGGCACGGGCTAAGGAAAGCCTTGGGACCACTACATGATGGGGGAAAAAAAATGGAGAGAAGAGCAGAAGATGGGAAATTTGGGAAATTCAAGGCCATGAACTTTTGCCATTTACAAATGTCAGGCACTCTGTTCATAAAATAGAAATGTAGGATACATACTAAATGCGGAAAAAAAATAAAGGTTAACCTGCAGTTTTCTAAACCTTGTAGATGACAGTCTGGTGACGCTATATCCTCATGTATATCTGGATATACATTGGGACTTAGAAAAGTGGACTTCATAAGAGATTCATGATTTTAATCCAGCTTTGAGAGTGGGGAAATGGAAGCCAATTCTGACAGCAGCCTTTAAAGAATGAGCACATATAAGGAAAAGAATCAAAATATTGACAATAGTATTGTGTGGCTATTGGGATTATGAGTGGTAGTATAGTGTTTAAAAGTGTAGGCTCTCCAGCTAGACTGCTTGGGTTAATCCTCACTCTCACACAGAACTGTGAAACTTTAGGAGAGATATTTAAATTCTCTGTTCCTTTGTTTCCTCCAGAAGCCCTGGTGGAGCAATGGTTAAGAGCTTGGCTGCTAACCAAAAGGTTGGCAGTTCGAACCCACCAGTCTCTCTGCTGGAGACAGATGTGGCAGCCAGATTCTGTAAAGATTTAGAGCCTTGGACACCCTGTGGGGCAGTTCTACTCTGTATTATAGGGTTGCTATGCGTTGACTCAACAACAGTAGGTTTGGTTTGGTTGGGTTGTTTCCTCCATTTGTATAATAGAAATAACAATAACATCTTCCTTCTCTGATTGTCATAAGCATTAAACAAAATAATGCACGGAAAGGAATTCACAGAGTATCTGACCCATATTAAGTGCCCAGCATAATTTTCTACAATAAGCATATATTCTTTTATTATTGGAATAATGTTATATTAAAAAAGATATAACTACACTGAAGCTTTTGTGATTAATATATATGTACATGTGTATATAGATACACATTTTGTGGATCTTGTAATTTTGAAATTACCTAAGGTTAGAGATGAGAAACAACTATGAGTCATTTATTGTGTAATTCAGCAAAACCAATCTGGATTCTTGACAAAGAATATAAATACAATCAAGATTTTAGTGTCCATAGCTTTTGCATGCCATTTGTGGCAGTGTCCAGCTGTGGCACCTTATACACAGAAATTCAAGCCAGATTTGAAGAGGACGTGGAACCAGGGATATCATTGCTGATGTCAGACGGATCCTGGCTAAAAGCAGAGAATACCAGAAAGATGTTTACCTGTGTTTTATTGACTATACAAAGGCATTCGACTGCGTGGATCATAACAAATTATGGATAACACTGCGAAGAATGGGAACTCCAGAACACTTAACTGTGCTCATGAGGAACCTGTACATAGACCAAGAGGCAGTCATTTGAACAGAACAAGGGAATACTGAGTGGTTTAAAGTCAGGAAAGGTGTGCGTCAGGGTTGTGTCCTTTCACCATACCTATTCACTCTGTATGCTGAGCAAATAATGACAGAAGCCGAACTATATGAAGAACAGGGCATCAAGATTGGAAGAAAACTCATTAACAACCTGCATTATACAGATGAGACAACCTTGCTCGCTGAAAGTGAAAACGGCTTGAAGCACTTACTAATGAAGACCAAAGACCACAGCCTTCAGTATGGATTGCACCTCCTCAACATAAAGAAAAGAAAAATCCTCACAACTGGACTAATAAGCAAAATCATGATAAAAGTGGAAAATATTGAAATTGTCAAGGAATTTATTTTACTTGGATCCACAATCAACACCCATGGAAGCAGCAGTCAAGAAATCAAAAGACGCCTTGCATTGGGCAAATCTGCTGCAAAAGACCTCTTTGAAGTGTTAAAAAGTAAAGATGTCACCTTGAAGACTAAAGTGCCCCTGACCCAAGCCATGGTATTTTTAATCACATCATATGCATGTGAAAGCTGGACAATGAATAAGGAAGACCAAAGAAGAACTGATGCCTTTGAATTGTGGTGTTGGCAAAGAATGTTGAATATACCATGGACTGCCAGAAGAACGAACAAATCCGTCTTGGAAGAATCACAGCCAGAACGCTCCTTAGAAGCAAGGATGGTGAGACTATGTCTCATATACTTCGGACATGTTTTCAAGAGTGATCAGTCCCTGGAGAAGTAGAGGGTCAGTGAAAAATAGAAAGACCTTCAAGGAGATAGATTGACACAGTGGCTGCAACAACAGGCACAAGCATAACAACGATTGTGAGGATGGCATAGGACTGGGCAGTGTTTCGTTCTGTCGTACACAGGGCTGCCATTAGTCAGAACCGACTTGATGGCACCTAACAACAACATGTAAAATGAAGATAATAATACTGATCTTGCATGGCTGTGGTGGGTATTAGGTTAAATAAATGCGAAAGACTCTAGCACAGTGGCTGACAAACAATAGGAACTCAGTCAATATTAGTTGCTACCTCCCCTTTGGCAGGTTAGACTAAGTAGTCCGGTATGCACTACATTCCTTTAATTAATTCCATATAAGAATCAAGTTTAGGCCATGAGATGTATCTTCTTGCCAATGTCTTCAGGGTTAATTCCCAGATATACTTAGGTTGCATGGCCAAGATACAAGTCCATCAACTTTTTTTTTTTTTAATAATCATGGGACTACCTATAAAATATACCTTTAATATAAATTCTGTATGTGGATCACAAATGATTTAATTATCTCAGGAAGTTTCTCTGAGGGACATCCACACTTTATCAAAATTAAAACCATGTCCAATCTGAAATTCCATTATTTGTACAATTTGATCAGCTTAAGGATGTGAGTCAGGGAGATATTTTAATATCAGTACTTCCATAGATGAGATCTACGGTGTGTAGAGGCAGACTGTTCATCACATAGCAATTCATTTTACCTAAGACACTTGGGTGCTGCCACTATGGTCGTATAATTAACCTCACAGGCTTACCCTGCAAAGAGTCCACCAAGAGGCTTGTAATTAGTATAAACTGTGAACACACAGCCATTGAGGACATTATAGAATATCTTGGAAATTCACTATTATCGGAAGGACTTCTTTGTCTGTTTCTATTTATTTTTATTTTGTACATGACATTGCCCTTGAGTAGTTAGCAGCTGGTGCTTCAGTGCCTTCTGGCCTGTCGTGGATAGGCACATCTCCAAAAGCATAAGGTGAAGATCAGTTGTAAAAAACAGAGGTTTCTGCTCTCTGTAATGTACTAACACAGGCTCAGAAGTCAATAACTGGTAGCTATTCTCAAAAAGAACCGAACACCGGCATTTCAATGCCTTTGAACAACAGACAGCCCTACTCCCACAATGCAAATAGGTGATGTAGCTCAGCAGAAGTTGCCTTTTTTGAAATAAAAGTTAGTACATTGAATAATATGAGCTTTCCCTTGAAGCCTATCCATTCTTAAACATAACTTAAAGACCCATTTTGTTTTTAGAGTAGGTACGTTATGAACTGTATTAAGTGAAAATTAATGGCACTGATGCAATAGACTAAAATGCCCAAATTTCCAGTGTCTTTTTTTTTTTTTTAATCTAAATTCCTGATATGCAGTGATTAAGAACAGTACTCTTTGAAATTGGAGTCCTGGTTGCAACAATTTCTTCTGACATTTAATAAACTACTTAATCTCTCTGACCTCAATTTTCTCATCTGTTAAATGGTGATAATACCCAGGTTTGTTGTAAGGATTAAATGAGTTCACCTTATCACCTCCAATTCACAGTTGTATCTATTCAAATCTTCTGCATTCAGAGCTACACTGAAACAGTGTTGTCAAGATTATCAATGACCTTCGTGTCGCCCTCTCAGCAGCATTCCTGGCTTACCATGGCCTCCTGAAGCATTCTCCTCTCTTTTACTTCTGGTACACCCCATTTTCCTGAATTTCTCCAAAGTTCTTTGCCACTTCTCAAGCTCCTTTGAAGGCTCCATCTTCTCTGTGCTATTTTGAACCCTGATATGTCTGAGGGATCATTCTTCGAAACTTCCTCTTTCTCTCCTCTTTCTTTCCTCTCGGCTGTAAATGCTTTCTAGGTAATTCAATGCTACTAGCATCATAGCCGTAAACACCATTAATATTTTGATGATTCTCAAATTTCTATGTAAAAGCCAGACCTCTATCCTGAGTTCAGATTTGTATGTTACAGCTTCCTTGACAAGTCCACTTATGTATTTATTAGGCAACTCAAAGCTCCCAGAAACCCAAAGCTAGTAAGCAAAAAAAAAAGAGCTCTTGATTTTTATCCAAAAATAACAAGAGCAACAACATCTTGTTCCTCACTCAGTTTCCCTCAACTTGCTAAATGTACCTCTGTAATTCCATTTCCTCAAACTGAAAACCTAGGGTTCATTGTGGATTCCTCCCTGTTCTTCATTCTTCACATCCAACGCGTAGCCAAATCCTGTATCTTTGACTCCAAAACAGGCCTCCAATCATTGCTCTTCTCTCCATGTCCAGCTCTACCACCATGGTCTGATCCAACATCCACTGTCCATTCTTAACCCTTACTATCAATTTTCCCCACACTAAATAGAAGTAGGAACTTTTAAAAATGTGAATTAGATCATATGTTTGCTCTACTTAGAACACTTCAGTGGACTCCCATTGACCTTAAAATAAAATCCATATTCCTTACTTTGGCCTACAGGGTTTATGAACGATCTGTTTCCTGCCTATCTCTCCAACTTCATCTGATGTTGTTTTTCTCCTCATTCACTGATCTCTAGCCACACAGGCCTACCTCTGTAGCTAACATCCTAAACTCCTTCCTGCCCTATGCTTGGAATGTTATATCCCAGATCCTTGCATAACTGTCTTCTTTTCATCTCAGTCCAAACCTCACCTCCTCAGAGAGGCTTTTTTAATCATCCGCCCCCAAGTTATTCCATCTCATTACCCTGTTTATGTCCTTTATAGCACTTAATATAATCTATAATTATCTTATTCATTTACATGTTTATTCCGTGTTTCCTCAAACAAAATGGATGTTCTATGAGGGCAAGGATGCTATTTGTTTTGTTCACTGTGGCATCTGCAGAGTCTTAGAACAGTTTGTGTCTTAAAAATATTTAATATGTATTTGTGAAATGAAGAATAGATATAAGCACTTAGCATAATGCCTATGCTCATTAAATGTTAGCTACAATTGTTATTAAATGAAGATGATAAAGAAGTAGAAGGTGGAAGGGAAGAGGAAAACAAAGGTGGTGAAGGGATAAGGAAAACATGGAGGAGTTGGGAAGAAGAGGGTGAGGAATTTCTTCAGTCTTTCTGTAAATTTATACTTTGTTGTTCCAGTGATCAGGACATCATACATGGAATCCGAAAATAAACAAATAAACAAACAAAAAAACAATTTCCATTGACCTATGGAAAATTACAGGAGGAAAATAAATTCCAAACTGACAGATAATACCCTCTTACTTTAAAAGGGTTATTTGAACTCATTAGTAGCATCATTGCTCATATTGTTAACAGGGCACTGAAATTTGCCACTAACCATTGCATTCTCAGTAAGCTTTACTAAAAGAGCCCCCTTGGGTTCTTTTAAACTCTTCATTTTTTTTTTCCTTCCTTGGAAAAATGGCCTATCACTTGTTTCCAAGTGAGTGGACAGATTCAAATGGAATTGACACTAATTCTGCCTTAAAGGAACTCCGTTTCGGAAGATACATTGGAAATTGGTGATTGGGTATTTTTATGAACTTTTTAGATAATGAGTCTAAGAGATGTGAACAATTTTCTACCCAAGAGGTTTCTGAATCAAGCCCTTGCATCTCTAAAAGAAAGCTTTTCTGAGCAAGAACACTGCTATATATGTATACACACACACACACACACACACACAGTGTAGCTTCTACAATGTTAGCTTTGATTTGACCCTTAGTTCCTATTGTTTGTGTGGAATTGCTCTGCAAATATTTTGAAGCCTCCTTTCCTGTGTTATGCTTACACACTGGTAAGGCCTCTTTGTTCTCATGCTCTTCTTTTATATTGGAACTTACTTCTCTGGGTTTTTATGATACCTATTTGTTTATGCAATTAAAAAAATGTTAAATTTGGTTTAATTAAATAGACCCACTATTGAAGGTCCATTTCATGAACTCTGCATCAAACTTAAACTCATTCACCTTCCCTCCCTCCCTTCCTTCCTCCCCTCCTTCTTTCTTTTATTTATTCAGTCATAAATGTCTGCTATGTATGGAGTATCACCCTCTGAAACAACCCTTCATGTGAAGATGTTGAAGAAAACAGCACAGCCCTAACTATTAAGAGGCGAATCCAATTCATGTTAAAGTCTCTGAACAATGACTGATGAGGTGTGCCTGGAAAAAACAATATTGTCATGAATTATCTTAATTTATTTTCAGCAAGGATGGTGAGAGGGCTTATTATGCCACATATTAGCATTCCAGAAAGTAGTTTTGGCTATTTTTTTTTTTTGGTTCCAAGATAAAATTAAAGCCACTTTGTATATGAGTCCCATTAGGCAGTTTGACTGATATCAAATGCTTCAATATGCCAAAAAGCAGACATTTTAAATAACCTATGACCTCAGTTCGTGTGGTGGACTCCCTATCCAACTGCCTGCTAGGAGCACTGGGAGTACACTTACATTGTCTTCTGTTATCCTATCTTGTCACTGAAATTCCGTCCTTCTTATCATAAATTGAAAACAATTATTTAACTAAACACACATTCATTTCAATACTACACAACTTTGTGCTAAACCTACTCAAAACAATGGCAGCATAGAACTATAGGAATCTAAAAAACAAAACACTAGCCAGCACTCAAGGACAAGAAAAGTACTAATGTTTAAGCACAGTTCCCTTTGCTACACTGAACAGATTTAGAAATACTTTAAGTAAACATTCTCCGTTCTCTTTCTGCTACAAAGGTTCATTTTCATGAACTTTTGGTCTGGATGTTTCTAAATTGCTACATAGATAAGATACCAGATATCCAGTCCCTTTGGAAATGAATCCCACGGGGG
The DNA here is from genome assembly GCF_030014295.1 of Loxodonta africana. Lineage (NCBI taxonomy): Eukaryota > Metazoa > Chordata > Mammalia > Proboscidea > Elephantidae > Loxodonta > Loxodonta africana. Next base: position 148,468,897 of record NC_087369.1, read on the forward strand.
AGCCACTAAATTCTGCAGACCTGAGAACTTTAATCATTTTACCTCCAACGCGTCTTCAGGGGCTTTCAGCAGCATGAATGTGGTAAGACTGTTACATCTGCTAGCCATACAACAAACAACAAAAAAGATAATATGTTAACTTCAGGGCAAGAATACAAGTATTATGTACAGCACGTTCTTTGAACGAAACTTTTCAAACTGGAAACTATCATATAGTTAGGGAATCAATTAGGCAGGTTTTATTTTATTTTATTTTATTAATTTATATAAGGCCATGTTTCTCAAAGTATTTTCTTGTGGAACACTTGTTTTGTGAGATGCTATGCAGAAAAAAAATATATATATAACCTCTTGTCAAATTCTACTTTTTGGTTATGTTGCACTGGACATTCTTCTCTAAAAGATTCACAGTGCTATTAGCATATTAAAGACTGGGCCAAGCACAGCAGTAATAAAACATATTCTACTTTGCGGAACCTAGAGCCCCCCGAACACATTTGCCTAATATAACATGATATTCCTCCCACCCAAACCACTTACCCTTATTTATTCATCCTGAAGAACTTGCTGTGGAAAACGTTGATGGAAACTTTTTTTATCCTGTAAACCAAAGTAGGAGGCCATTGCTTATTGCAAAGACCCAGCCTTTTCCTTACCCTTCAACTAATTTTTCTTCAGGGAATTTTTCTTAAGAACAGTGATATTATTAATTTTTTTCTCTCCCTTCACAACTTAACATGTTTGTAAGTTGATTCAATAAAACACAAAGGGATACTACAACCAGTAAAAATCATCTCCTTTATCCAAGCCTTTAGTTTGTTCTCTTGGCCCTATTTGCACCCTCAAGTTAAGGTTCATCTCTCACTTTCTTTTCACTAACAAAGTTCTTATAAAGGAATCAACTCTCATTTCCTTTACTATTACCTCATATGTCTACCCCCTGATCATTTCCTGTCTAATATCTGCCCCATGATTTCATTGCTTGATGAAAGGCCACAATGGCTCCCAGTGGACATACAATTTACAAACACTTTTCATCCCTTTGAATCTCCCTGGACTATGCCATATTGTTGAATAAAACCAAAAAACCAAATCCACTGCCGTCGAGTCGATTCCGACTCATAGTGACCCTATAGGACAGAGTAGAACTGCCCCAGAGAGTTTCTAAGGAGTGCCTGGTGGATTTGAACTGCTGACCTTTTGGTTAGCAGTTGTAGCACTTAAATACTACACATTGTTTCCATATTGTTGAATACCTGCCTTGAAATTTTCTTCTCTCTTTATCTTTCACAATTAAGAACAATGCACATTTATTGAGTATCAACTCTTGACTAAGATTGTTTCATATTGTTAGCTCTTTTCGCCCTCACAGTATTTTTTAATTCCAATTTTTATGATGAGGAAACTCAGACTTAAAAAAGTTGAGTAACTTGCCCAAGGTCACGCAGCTAATCATTAGGAGAGCTGAAACTAAATCCCTCTGCTATCAGACTCCAAAACCCATGTTCTTACACATTTTGCTATGCTCTCACTCAATGCTCATTCCTGGTTATTTTCCTACTTTTAGAGTTCCATCTCAGTATCCTTAACTAGCAAACATGTTTAAATCATGTTTTCTCTTTGCCTCTCTTGTCTTTGCGTTCTTTTTCTTTCTGTATGATTACATGTATTGTTAATGATTTCAATATCTACCCATTGACTCCCAGAGATACAGCTACAGCCTCAGGCTGTCTTTTAAGAATTTCGTTCACAACTGCCTGTTGGCCTTTTCCTTACAAATGTTCCTTCTGCGACCACAAACTCAACATGGCCAAAACCAAATTTATGCTTTTCTTTCATCAGGCTTATTTCTTCTTCTGTGTTTTCATCTCTGTTAGTAAGATCACCATTTACCTAGTCTCTTGAGAGAGAACCTGGGAATCCTTTTCTTCAGCTACTCAACTCCCTACATCCAATTCTTTTTATTTTTTAAAATTTATATAAGACCATGTTTCAAAAAATATTTTCTTGTGGGACACTTGTTTTGTAAGATGCTATGCAGAAAAAAAATGCATATGTCATCTTGTCAAATTCTACTTTTGAGTGATGTTCCACTGGACATTCTTCTCTAAAAGAGTCACAGTGCTATTAGTAGATTAAAAACTGGGCCAAGAGCAGCATTAATAAAACATATTAACTTTGTATATCTCAGATTTCAATTGTATTTATTCAAATATAGCATATATTTTCTCAGCTCTGTGCCTCTGCTCCTTCTCTTAAAATAGAAGGTCTTCTTCCCACTTTCCATCTATTGAATTAACATACAAATTTTTCACAATTTGTTTCATATATAACTGCCTTGTAGGTGTCTTTCCTAATCCTACTTTCATAACGAATCCCTCATTTCTTTGTGTTTTCATAGAAATCACTTATACTTCTAAAAAAAATTCTAGCCCCACTTAAACCTGTATTTAATTTCACCTTTTATTATACTTAGTTTTTCCCATGATTTGTAGACTGTAAGCCTTTGAGAGCAGGGGGCCATGAATTATTCTTCTCCACATCCTTCCATGCTATGTAGAGCAGTGCCTTGCACAAAATGGATATTTAATACACATTTGTTGACCAAATGAGTAAGTGTCAATGAATTGAATACAGCTCTATTTGTTCCTATGGACAAAGATGCACACTGATTTTCTACATTTTTTAAATAATAAAACTCTGAATTTACTAAGAACCTGTATTTCTCTTTCTTTAGCTTATTGATTCTCACAACCCCAAATCTTTGTTCTAGAGAAATGGAATGTATTTTCCTTCTAAATGTTCTACCAATGATCCATCACCTGAAATATACATTTGAATTAAATGGCATCAGATTCTTCATGTCTGCATTTTATGGATAGCTTCTGTGCTTGTACTATCCTCTTAAGTTAATAGGCAAAAGACATACAGGAGACATAGGAGATTAATGCAAAAATGAAAACTTGACCAATAATGATTAACAATAATAACCACTTCTTTCTCTCTCTCAACGTTGCATAATTAAAATGTAATACCAAAATAAAATAATGAAATCATCATAAGATACAAGTTCAAATACTCAGATAAAGCCCAAACGAACATCAACTTCTGCTTTGTTTTCTCAAAAGAAATAACGAAAACAAAAGATACCCACAACAATGGGCCCAAGGCAGTTCTGACAGTAATGAAAATAATGAACACAATATTGAGGGAAAGGTATGAATGACCTCAGTTATTTATGGGTTTGGAAGTGAAATGAGTAATGCACCATTCCTAAAGGGACAAGGGACACTAGGCCACTATTTTCCTGGGTCATTGTTCTCTTTCTTCACCTGTACAATGAATTGAATTCCACTATCCACATAAACCACCCAGTTGCCATCTAGATGACTCTGACTTATGGAGACCCCATGTGTGTCAGAGTAGAACTGTGCTCCATAGGGTTTTCAGTGGCTGAATTTTCAGAAGTAGATTACCAGGACATTCTTCCTAGTCCCTGAGTAAAGTACTTGGGTGCTAACTGGAAGATTAGAGGTTCACGTCCACCCAGAAGGGCCTAGAAAGAAAGGACTGGCAATCTACTTCTTTAAAAACAACCATTGAAAATCCAAAGAAGCACAGTTTTACTCGACTACACATGGGGTTGCCAGAGGTGGAATCAACTCCATGGTAACTGGTAACTTGTAACTGGTATGAACATGAAGCATAATGAACTTTAGTCATTCCCTCAACTCAATTCTGAACAGAATTGGTTTAAAAATTGGACTGTAAAATGTAAATATCATACTTTGACTACACATACATGTCTCCCAACAGGCACTACTAAAAAACAGATTGCATATTCTTTTTTATAGTTATCAGACATTGAATTGATATAAAACAAGAACAGAATATTCTTGGAAAGATATCTAACAAAATATGCACTCCAATCACTTTGATTCCTTGCTCCAAAATGTGTTTCACAGAGAATTATTGCAGGTCCCATGCATGATAAGCTCATTTTCCCTTACAACCATGTCAAAAACTCCCAAGCCACTGAAATACATCCCGGTTCCCAAACTCCAAGATTTTAAGATTAAAGTTTTTTTGTTAATTAAAAAACAAAACAACACTCTGTAAGAGTCTTTTGTGAAGAAAGAAGCACAGCTCCCAAGATGACAAATTTGTCCCAGTCAATATACAAACTGGTCCCAAAAGCACCAACATACTGAAGCCCTGGAAGGGAGGCCCAGGCAGCAAAATAAAATCTCTCATCTCCCTGTGGGTCACAGAACATAAATAACACCAACACAGAGCTAATAAGTGGACTCATATTACCCTTTGCTGCAGCTTTCAGGAAACGTTTCATCAAATTTATTGCCAGAGCTGCTGCACGTTATTGTGTTCTTTATTAGGCATTCTTCTCCCTGAAGATTAATTCAGGGCTTTATGAAGCTGCGTGTTCCAGAGTAATAGATGACTGCGACTCAGTTAAGAGGTGTCACACTCACATCACTATACCCAGACACCCGGAATTGTGGCCAAAGTTCTGATGGCATTCTTGACATAGCACATTGGCTTCAGCTCACTATGACAACTCTCTAAAAAAAAAAAAAATTTTTTTTAGGGAAGTGCTAAAATGAGAACTTTTAAGGGACATTCACATTTGAGGAAGGTAGATAATGCACAATAAAAACAGATGTGGTATGTTCCCTCAACTGCATCTAGAAGATGGTAACAAAACTTTCAGAAAAGTGAAATATTCCATCAAAACACAAGGTCTTGTTTCTTAGTCCCATGATGCCATTTGTGCCAAAAAAAATTGGGTTGAACCAATAAAAACCAAGCAGATGTTTTCTACATGTATCATAGACCTAACTTCTAGGAGGATGAATTGGCACTGGTTTAAACTTGTACTTCTGAAGTCGACTTTGAATTTACAACTATGCGCTATAGGGTCACTGTGAGTCAGAATTGATTTGATGGCAACGGGTTTGTTTTTTTTTTTTATGCCAACATAAATTAAACTTTGAATTTGTCTATACAACTTCTAATTCTCTCCATCCTTCCACCCATCTATTAAAGTAACTATTTATTGAGTGCTTACTATCTTTTAGATACTCAGCTGGTACCAGGGAAACAGTTTATTCGATGGCGGGGCGGCGGGGGGGGAAGCTAAGTTGAGTTGGTGGTTTAAATTCTATGTAATAGACCGATGGTTGATTAAATTGATCATTTAAACATTATTTGAGTGTCTTTGCAGACAGGGCTGTGTCTAAAATCACAAATCACAATGTTAGATAGATATTTAGTAAATGTCGCCTTAGCATATTCAGCATAGAATGACCATCTGTGTTATTTACACCTTAGCTCAAAAAAGTCTTTTGGTGATGCGGCTTGGTCAAATTTACTGAAAACTCAACATGCCTCTCATTGCTTTAAAAAACGTTTCCTATGTTTTAGTTTGATGTCAAAATGGTGTTTACATATTTTTACTATTATTACTATCTCTAGGGCATTTTTTTTTTTAGGGCATACTTTTTACCTCTAGTGCAAATGACATCCCATAAAAAGGATTATTCAACAAACAGCATATACTTCTATAAGCACTTACTATGGGTGAGACACTCTTTTAAGTGTTTTACGTATAATAACCAATAACTCAGTGAGTTAGGTACTACTATCCTCGTTTTACAGATGAGGAAAACTGAGGTGGAAGTTCACACAGTTAGTGAAAAGCAAGGTCATTATTACAAAGTAGGTAAAGGATGAGCTATTAGCCCCTGTGTTATAAACAAAAAACCAAACCCACTGCGGTCAAGTCAATTCCGACTCATAATGACCCCACAGGACATAGTAGAACTGCCTCATGGGGTTTCCAAAGAGCATCTGGTGGGTTGGACTGCTGACCTTTTTGTTAGCAGCTGTAGCTCGTAACCACTACGCCACCTAGTGTTACTCTACTGTAAAAATTACAGCAAAGAAAACCCTATAGGACATTTCTATTCTGTCACATGGGGTCACTATGAGTCGAAACTGACTCAAAGGCACCTAACAACAATAACATACTACATGGAGCGGGGAGGGGGAGATTCTTGCATTATATCTTGATAACTTTGAATTATAAGCCTTAGAAATCTTCCGAGTTAGTATACTCAAGATTGCTGAATAGTTTATTTCAGATGCTCTTTGTGTCGGAATCGACTCGGCCGCAGTGGGTTTGGTTTTTTGGTTTTTTATACATTTAAAGGAGGCCTGGTGGCGCAGTGGTTAAGAGCTATGGCTGCTAACCAAAAGGTCCGCAGTTCGAATCCACCAGCTGCTCTTGAAAACCCTATGGGGCAGTTCTACTCTGTCCTATACGGTCGCTGTGAGTCGGAATCCACTCGATGGCACTGGGTTACACACACACACACACACACACACACACACACACACACACACACACACACGGAAACCCTGGTGGCGTAGTGGTTAAGTGCTATGGCTACTAGCCAAAGGGTTGGCAGTTCGAATCCGCCAGGCGCTCCTTGGAAACTCTATGGGGCAGTTCTACTCCGTCCTATAGGGTCACTATGAGTCGGAATCGACTTTTGGGTATGTGTGTATATATATGTGTGTATATGTATATATATGTATATGTTTTTTTTATAGGTATATATGTATACATACACCCAAAACCCAGTGCCGTCGAGTCGATTCCAGTTGGAATCGACTTTTGGGTGTGTGTGTATATATATATATATATATATATATATATATATATATATATATATAAACCCAAAACCCAGTGCCGTCTAGTCGACTCCACTCATAGCGACCCTTTAGGACGGAGTAGAACTGCCCCAGGGTTTCCGTATACACACACACGCACACACACACGCACACACACACACACACACATAATTATAAAAGACCCCTGGTGGCGCAGTGGTTAAATGCTCCGCTGTTAACTAAAAAGATTATCTGCTGGAACCCACCAGCTGCTCCACTGGAGAAAGATGTGGCAGTCTGCTTCCATAAAGATTACAGACTTGGAAACCCTATGGGGCAGTTCTACTCTGTCCTACAGGGTTGCTATGTGTCAGAATTGACTCCACAGCAATGGGCTTGGTTTTTGGTTTATACAATTAAAAGGCACCCAACCTCTTTTCAAATGAAAACAAAACTCTCAGTTTTACCATTTTTCAAACAATAGATTGCTTCACAATTATCAGTTGTGTAAGACAGAGTTTTGCATTTGTTAGCTTTCCTAACAAGATGGATACAATGATCACTCTGTAAGTCTAAAAATGAACTGATTTGTTGGCTCATTTTTAGAAAAAATAACACCTGCTAATTAGAAGTATGGCTGCATAAATAACACAGAATAAAAAGGAGAATTAAGGGATCCAGAAAGGTACTGTCATTGTTGTTAGTTGCCTCCAAGTCAATTCCTACTCGTGGTGACCCCGTATGTGTCAGAGTAGAATTGCACTCCATAGGGTTTTCAACAATGTGACCTTTAAGAAGCAGATTGCCAGGCTTGTCTTCTGAGGCTCCTCTGGGTGGGTTCGAACCACCGCCCTTCCAGCTACTAGTTGAGCACTTGACCATTTGTTAAGGAACTCCTGGGCTGTCATTAATTAGTCTGAATTTAAATCCTCATTATTTTTCTTGATTTGACTTTACCACTTTTGGTAGACAATACAAACTGAGGTTCATTGTATTTTTCTTCTCAAAACTATTAATTTAAAAACATCCTTCTGCAGGCCATTTTTCCCTGAAAAACTGTTCCAATAATTCTAGAACAGTTTGTTCACTGCCCAACAGGAAAGAAATAATAAGGGTGGACTCCCATGTTAAAAAAAAAATTCAACTATATTGAAGTAGACTATTTCTATGTGGAAATATACTGGAGCAATATCTGAAGAGTCTAAATAAGTCTATTCTTTTAGTCTTTGCTTCTAGATTTATTTACAGGCTTTCCTCACACTATCCTCATCTTAGTGTGGAAAGTTTTCTAGGCAAAAACTTCCTAATTATTTCTTAATAAGCTTTCCTTGGATAGGCTTACTAAAAGACACCGCTTGTTGGGCTGTGAATACAGGAATTCTTCTAGCTTTATGTTAGTGTTACTATTTAGTTAATATTTTCAGCTATGTATGGATCAAGGTAGGAAAATTTGGCAAAACTTTAAAAAATGCTTGCCTTTTGTAAACCCAAGTGCATATATGTATATTTTAGGGCAACAGACACATTCCCAAGCCTGAAGTAATATATCAAAAATAAAAACAAACAGAAATCTTGGAAAGTATGGGATATATTTATAAAGGCCTACAAGTTATTCAGGCAGAAAAAATAATTTCCTTGGGGGATAACATTTTAAAAGTCTGAAATAAGTGTGAAGCAGCCACAAGGTTTTTGATATTCATTTGCAGAAGTGGAGAATATGAAAATCAATTGTTATACTAACCCCTAACTGCTATAACAAATGATTAAGTTAAATCACGTCTACTCATTTGAAATAGCCATTTGATAACAACTCTTTGCTCTTGTCCTTCAAAAGGAGCCGTAAAACATAATGGTACTTGAATTCCAGCATGGCAAAGCAAGGAAGTCGGCAAATATTCTCCCTGAAAGTAATGCAAGAACTGGACAAATTTATCAAAAACAAATGTTTCAGGACTCTGGAAATTAACCAAAGGCATACCAAAATTTGAGAGATGGTTTTTCAAGAAAAACTACTAAATCTCAATAAGAACAATGGGGGTACGTAGCATTTTAATGTGGACCTGCTCTCATATCCAAGCCTCAGCTCCATGGTGTGGTGGCTTTACCTGTGCCATGTAGGCCATCAGGATTAGCAGCCTCCCTGCTGAAAGATCACTGTCCTGATTTGGAACAAGGAGAAGAAAAACAGATGCCAGAAGCATTGACAAAACAGAAGTGATTTTGGTGGTAAACACAAGGGAAAGACTACTCATCTCTACCTGACACATGGGGAAACCTTGTGCACCCAGAAAGTAACAGCCAGGAACGACTTGTAAACTGACTGAATATTTAATATGTACCTAATCCATTAGCCAAGAGTGGAAGCCTTACTCACTCAAGAAAGTTTAGTACAAACTCAGATCAATGTTGGCCACCAAGCTATGCTTGGTACTTTTTTCCTTTCATAAGACCAACTGTTTATTTGATTTTCTAAGATACTGTATATTTACAGGAACTCTTAAAGATTTGGCAATTTTTGGCAATAAGAAATGAGAATTTCAGTTGGAAGTTTTTTGACAAACACATATACATATCCACTTTCTAATCAAGGTGTTGAGCACACTGGAAATGTTATAAATGCATACCTTGTGATACTGGCAGTAATTTCACCAATGTACGACTTACACAAAATAAGGCGTTTCCCCCCCACCTATGTGGTTACAGTGTAGCTTCCTGCTGCAGAACAACTACTCCCCTAATGACTGAGGGCATTCAGAAGAGACCCTTGTGCTTTCCATGAGACATGACCTTTGCTTGCTCAGAACGAATATGAGCAACTGTGAAGTTTGCAACTGATGGAAAGACAAAGGAGTTTTTACAGTATTCTGCAATGAAAAGGACTAAGGCTAATTAAGGTTTGGACCCACTGCTGGCCAGTGATGGAGAGATTTTGCTACAGGGGTCTCCACTTCAGAGCCAAGCAAAAGGCCTAACTGACCAGCCCGACCCATACTGAGTGGCAGGGGAATTAAGCAGTTTACAAATTAAACTCACTTTCAAAAGCCATTAACTCTCATTAAAACATTGGAAAAGCTCTTTAAATTTTCTGAATATCAAATAATAATACATATATACACCAAGACGTGACAGTCTAATAGAAGGCATCTTAATTTATTTTACAGATGCATTTACTTGAAAAATTAGCCACTGTCGTGGATTGAATTGTGTCCCAAAAAATATGCATATCAATTTGGCTAGGCCGTGATTTCCAGCATTGTGTGATTGTCCACCATTTTGTCATCTGATATGATTTTCCTGTGTCTTATAAATCCAAACACTATGATGTTAATGAGATGAATTAACAGCAGTTGTGTTGATATCTACAAGATTAGATTGTGTCTTAAACCAATCTCTTGTAATATAAAAGGGAGAAGTGAGCAGAGAGACATATCACCTCATATCACCAAGAAAGCAGTGCTGGGAGCAGAGCGTGTCCTTTGGACCTGGGGTTCCTGCATGGAGTAGCTCCTAGATCAAGGGAAGATAGATGATAAGGACCTTCCTCCAGAGCCAACAGAGAGAGAAAGCCTTTCCCTGAAGCTGGTGCCCTTAATTCAGACTTCTAGCTTACTAGACTGTGAAAGAATAAATTTGCCTTTATTGAAGCCATCAACTTTTGGTATTTCTGTTATAGCAACCCTAGATAACTGAGACGGTCTCTTATTGTTTAACTTTCAAATCTGTGTTGAAACTACTAATTTGCAAAAAAGTTTTAAGCCAAAACAGAGTGAAAATAGCTTTTAAATATGGTGACTTTTTAAATATGGTAATATGTAAGATTATTTCCAAAACTGACATTCAGATACCCACAATGCATGAAGAGCATTCACAATAGAAATCCAACCATAATGGGTTTTCATCTTTCTACTACAATCTCTTGCCTCAAACATCATCTGTCTAAATGAGGTACATTTCCCGCAGCTTAACCCATGCAGTGGTGTGATTGCAGTGTAGCAACAGTACAACATGGAAATAAAGATAACATTTCACCATGACAGGTGGACATCAATCTATGTCATAATTTAAAAGTCTCAAAACCTTCACTCAGAAAATAGCATGAGTTTGTTAAGTGGTAGGTGATGGCACGTGTCAGAGATACTAACAAACCAAAAAACCAAACCCATTGCCAGTCAGTAGATTCCGACTCATAGCGACCCTAAAGGACAGAGTAGAACTGGTCCATAGGGTTTCCAAGGAGCGCCTCATGGATTCCAACTGCCGACCTTTTTTGGTTAGCAGCTGAACTCTTAACTATTACACCACCAGGGTTTCCAAGATACTAATAAAAAATACTGGAACAAAAATCAGGATAACCCACCATTGGCTCAAGGGAGACAAGGTAAAGAATATATAAATCCATGATAAGTAAACAAACACAACAAACCGGTGAGAGTGGAGAGCACAGAGTGGCCTGGCCATTTAGCTGTTATACTGCATAAGACCAAAAAAACCAAACCCAGTGCCGTCAAGTTGATTCCGACGCATAGTGACCCTATAGGATAGAGTAGAACTGCCCCACGGAGTTATACTGCATATTCCTTTGAAATAAAAAAAAAAAAAATTACAACTAGGGGAATGCATAATGAGGAAAACTACTGCTGAATTTCAGCAAGAGTTCTCTGTGGCATTTTAACCTATCTTGTTAGCATCCTCTGCACTCTAGTTCAGCAGCCTTGAAGATGGCAGTCTACATTCCTGCTGTGGGTTACTGGATCAGAAAGAGCACTATGGATCTTATTTTGAAAGAATTGTGGTTGTATGTTTGGACGTCTCTGGTGGCACAATGAAGGATAGATAGACTCAAGGACCTACCTTTATTCTCCTGCCTTGGAGCTTCTCCAGGGTTGAGGCAGCTCCTCAGTGGCATTTGTCAAAACCATTTAAAGAGAAATTTTCCTGCTTCCTGGGGCAAGGGAATGCAGTAAGGGCAAGAAATAGACAAAGCAAAAAGCTTAGGAAGGAAAAGACCAGGGAAGGAGATACTTGGGAGAATAAGGACTTTGAAAATCTCCCATGCATCCCTTAACATCCATGATATGTTCTGTGAAATAGAACCTCATGTGATTTGGATGTTGTGTGAACTATGGCACTCCTGTGACTGCAGCTCATCCTTTTAGCACTGAATCCACAGATTCCTGTGCCCTGAGCTGTGCCCACAGCCACATATGGGTAATGGTGGCTGCCTCTCCACTCCAGGAAGGCCCCAGTCTGTGCATTTTGGGGCAGGTGTGAGGGGTGTGCACACACTCAGGGCTGACAATTCTGGTCAGTGGGGACTGGGGGTTAGTCCACCACAGCCCTGCTGCCCTCATGACCCTATGGACCAAACCCACACCATGGAGCCCACTGACCGTGGGTGAGAGGGACTTCAGTCAGGCATGAGCTTCAATTTTGACTTTGGAGTTTTAAAAAATGACAGCGATTGTTGAGCCCAATGCCTTCTTTGTGCAGAAGATAGAGACCCAGGAAGGTACTTTGTCACAACATACTCATGACAGAACAAAGATTAGGATCCTGGATTTCTTATTATTCATTGCTCTGTAGGAAATAAAGAGTATAACCTTGTGAGACCACAGATGTATATGTAGTCAGATGTTGCCCCAACGGATGATATTTGGCACATGATTGTATTTGAAAGAATCTAGAAGGCCATGGGCATGTCTTAGTGCCTGGGGGCATACTCAGAAAAGACCCCCAGATCTCATTTCTGGCTGACCTTTAGGCTCTACACAAGCAGAAAGTGAAGGCTGAGACAAAGTTGTAATTTGCCTAGCTGAGCATTTAGGAGTGCTTCAACACAGACCCAATTAAAGAAAACTAAAAATTAATTTTTCTTCTTTTCTTTCTTTAATTCTTTCCTTTCTTTTCATCTTCTTCTCCTACTTTCTCTTTGTTTTTTTGGTTCAAGGGGTTTCAGGAAATCTCTGTCAATTCACTAGCTGACAACTAATCTAATGAAGTAGGGGCTTCAGTTTCCATGCACAACAAAGAATACAGACTTTACAAAATTTACACAGAAGTCATTAAACAAACAAACAAAACCCCACAAAAAAAGCAGTAAAAACAGCCCAAAGGAAAGGGGAGAATCTGATTTCCAGAGTTGCCACAATATAATTTTCAAAATGTCAACTTTTCAACAACAAAAAAAACTACAAGTCATGCAACAAAACAAGAACGAGGAAAAGAACAGAAACTGTTACTGAGAGATCCCAGATATTACATTATTAGACATAGATTTAACTGTTTTAAACATGCTCAGAGAGCTACAGGAGATCATGGACAAACAACTAAAGGACACAAGGATACTAATATTATAAAAAAAAATTAGAAAATAGTTTGAAATTAATGAAAATGAAAACACAATATATCAAAACTTAGGAGATGCAGTGAAAACAGTGCTCAAAGGGAAATTTAAAGCTTTAAATGCCTACAATTAAAAAAAGAAAAATCTCAAAATAACCTTATTTTTTCACCTTAAGGAACTATTAAAAAAAAAATCAAACTAAATGCAAACTACCAGAAGAACAGAAATAAAAAAGAGTAGAGTGGATATAAATGAAGTAGTTAATAGAAAAACAATGTTGTTGTTGTTACTGTTGTTAGACGTCATCGAGAAGATCAATGAAATGAAAAGTTGATTCTTTAAATAGATCCATAAAATTGACACACCTTCAGTTGCACTGAGCAAGAAAACAATGTAAGAGCTAAAATTATAAAACTGTTAGAAGAAAACATAGGAGCAAATCCTCCTTACGTTAGGTTAGGCAATGGTTTCTTAGATACAACATTGAAAGTATGATCCATAAAAGAAAAAAATCAATAAATTGGACTTCGTCAAGATTAAAAACTTGTGTGCTACGAAGGATACCATCAAGAAAGCGAAAAAATAACCCACAGAATGGGAGAAAGTATTTGCAATCATACATCTGATACGGGACTTGTATCCAGACTGTATAAAAACACCTACAACTCAATAATAAGAGGACAAACAGCCTAATTTTAAAAATAATGATGCAAAATATTTGAAAAGACATTTCACTAGAAGGATTTATGAATGTTTAATAAACATCTGAAAATATGCCCAATACCATAATTCATTAGGGAAGCACGAATTAAGACTACAATGGGATACTTCTTCATACTCATTCCCATTGAGTTGATTCTCATTGCTACCCTATACGACAGAGCAGAGCTGCCCCATAGGGTTTTCAGGGAGTGGCTGGTGGACTCAAACTGCAGATCTTTTGGCTAGCAGCCAAATGCTTGACCACTGTACCGCCAAGGCTCCTTCATACTAACTAGTATGAGTTTAAACAAAATGACAAAAAATAACAAGTGTTGGATGGGGCATAAAGAAACTGGAACTCTCATACATTGCTGGTGGGACTATGAAATGGACAACTGCTTTGGAACACAGCTTACCATTTTCTTTAAAAGTTAAACAAAAGCTTTTCATATGATCCACTCCTAGAAATCTACATGAGAGAAATTAAAACAATTTCCACATAGATTTATATACTAATGTTCATAAGAACATTATTCATAACAACCAAAATGTAGAAACCATCAAAATGGCCATCAACTGATGAAGGGATAAACAAAATGTGATATATCCATACAAGTATACTTTTCAGAAAAAAATAGGAATGAAATAACATACTACAACATGGATGAGCCTCAAAACTATTATGCTAAACTTAAGGCAGATCCGAAGACTACATAGTATATTTGTCCATTCATATGAAATGTCCAGAAAAGGAAGATCTAGAGACAGAAAGCAGATTAGTGGTTGTCTATGACTGGGCATGGGAATTGACTACAACGGACTTGAGAAATATAGTTAGGGGAATGGAAATGTTCTAAAACTGGATTATGGTATGTTTTCATAACTGTAAATTTACTAAAACTCATTAAATTGTACAGTTAAAACAGGTAAAGTTTTTATGTTAATTAAGCCCGAGTAATTTTTTTTTTTTAATGGAGCAGTGGTGGTATAGTGGTAGAATTCTCACCCTCGATGTGGAAGACCTAGGTTCAATTCCTGGCCAATGCCCCTCGTGTGCAGCCACCACCTGTCTGTCAGTGGAGGCTTGTGTGTTCCTATGATGCTTAACAGGTTTTGGCAGACCTTCCAGATTAAGACAGACTAGGAAGAAAGGCCTGGTAATGTACTTATGAAGATCAATCAATGAAAACTATGAATCATGAGAGTCCTATCCACAACCGATCATGGAGAAGGTATAGGACCAGATATCATTTAGTTCTGTTAGGCATGGGGCCTCCAAGAGTCAGAGGGGCTGGCCCAAAGGCAGCTAACAACAACAAAAAATGGTGTTTAAAGAAAAAATAAAGAGTAATAGTACTCATATATTCCATTTCTTAGCTATTCTCAGTTTGTAAGTGTTCACCTGATGAACCTTTCTGATCTATGTAATAGGCATAATTTTTTTGAAAGATATATATAAACACATGACAAAACTGCATCACCATGAAATGCTATTCCTCAATCCTAGTCATAGGGAGTTTTGTTTTTAATTCATACCGTTGTTGTTAGGTGCCTTTAAGTTGGTTCGGACTCTTAGCTACCCTATGCCCAGCAGAATGAAACACTTCCCGGTTCTGTGCCATCCTCACAATTGTTGTTATACTTGAGCCCATTGTTGCAGGCACTGTGTCTCTCATTGAGGGTTTTCCTCTTTTTCACTGACCCTCTACTTTACCAAGCATGGTATCTTTCTCCAGGGACTGATCCCTCTGGATAACATCTCCAAAGTATGTGAGATTAAGTCTCACCATCCTTGCTTCTAAGGAGCATTCTGGTTGTACTTCTTCCAAGACAGATTTGTTCTTTCTTTTGGCAGTCCGTGGTATATTCAATATTCTTCGCCAAAACCACAATTCAAAGGCATCAATTCTTCTTCGGTCTTCCTTATTCATTGTCCAGCTTTCACATGCATATGATGTGATTGAAAATACCATGGTTTGGGTCAGGCACACCTTAGTCCTCAAGGTAACACCTTTGCTCTTCAACACTTTAAAGAGGTCCTTTGCAACAGATTTACCCAATGCAAGGCGTCTTTTGATTTCTTGACTGCTGCTTCCGTGGCTGTTGATTGTGGATCCAAGTAAAATGAAATCTTTGACAACTTCAATCTTTTCTCCGTTTATCATGATGTTGCTTATTGGTCCAGTTGTGAGGATTTTTCTGTTGAGGTGTGATCCATACTGAAGGTAGTGGTCTTTGATCTTCATCAGTAAGTGCTTCAAGTCCTGTTTACTTTCAGCAAGCAAGGTTGCGTCATCTCCATAATGCAGGTTATTAACGAGTCTTCCTCCAATCCTGATGCTGCTTTCTTTTTCATATACTCCAACTTCTTGTATTATTTGCTCAGCATACAGATTGAATAAATATGAATAAGTACTTATTGAATACAGTACAGATTGAATAAGCATACTAAAAGCTTATAAATCTCTAATGTCATCTCACATGAAAATCAAACTCATTGCCCTCAAGTCAATTCCAGCTCCTAAGGACCTTATAGGATAGAGCAGAACTGCCCCATAGGGTTTCTGAGGCTGAAATCTTTATGGAAGCAGACTACCACATCTTTCTCCCGCAGAGCGGGTGATGAGTTTAACAGCCAGACTTCTCAGTTAGCAGTGAGCACTTTAACCACTGTGCCACTGTGGCTTCTCGTCATTTCATGACAGGAACTAATCTTGAAGATCAATTCTATAAGGATGTGTAAGTGAAAGATAAAATCAAGCCCAAACAAAAATCATTTGATTATTTGTTAATTTGCATAGTGGTTAAGAGCTCGGCTGTTAACCAAAAGGTCGACAGTTCAAATCCACCAGCTGCTCCTTGGAAACCCTATGGGGCAGTTCTCTGTTCTAAAGGGTTGCTATGAGTCGGGACTGACTCAACGGCACCTAACCACAGCAACAACATGGGGAAAAAAATGCTGTTACTGTGCTATGGATTTAGAAAACTCACTGCACAATCATAATTATACTCGAGGCATGAGGGAATTAATAGTTCTTATTAAGACAGAACCTGAGACACTGGCATAACAGAGACTAATGAATAGTAAAATCACATTGACAACATCAGTAGCTAACAAATCTTAATGACTTTACAATGTCATTTGGATGCAGTAATACACTGAAATAGTCAAAAACCTTGTATCAGCAAGACAGAAACAAACAGAAGAAGGGGGAGAGAGAAAAATATCACTTATTGAGCAGCAATCGTATGCCAGACCCTTTCACATACATTATCCTATTTGATCTTTGCTATTTCCCTGCAAGTTAGGTATTATCTCCATCTGAGAGCTGAGGAAACTGAGGTTTAGAGGTTGAGGAACTTGCTAAGGTAAAACGGATGCCAGGATTTGCACCCAGATTTGTCTGGTAGCACTCCATTTTACTGTTGGAATATTTGTTTGAAAATATAACAATTTATTGAGGCAAGAAAAATGATAAAAATCTTGATGCCCAATCTGCACCAAAAGTCAATTAAATCAGACTTTCTGGGGAGTGGACCTAGGCAACAGCGTATTTTAAAGCTCCCAAGGTGATTACAACGTACAGCTAGAGTTGAGGAAGACTGCCAAAAGGGAAGTGGGTTCCCTACTGGAAATAATACAGGCTGGAAATTGGAAGATGGTATTTTAGCTCTATCGTGCTGCTGCTAATTTTTCCTGTGACATCTGGCAAGTCACTCAGTCACTCTAGTTTTCTCATCTCTTTTGTAGGTATTTTTCAATACCTGCCCCACTAATCTCACAAGGTCCTCCTTAGGCTCAAAAGGGAAGTATTCATTCATTCACTCATTTAGCAAATGTGTTCTGAGTCCCTGCTATGTGCCAGGCACTATTCTAGGCACTTGGGTTAGATCAATAAATAAAACAGACACAGTTCATGTCACCATAGAGCTGAAGGGAGGCAGAAAATAAAAAAAATAATAAGTAAGCAATATAGTATATTAGAAATTGATAAGCGTACACAGAAAACCAGAGCAAGGTTGAGGAATTCCATGTGTGAAACTTACAAGAGGTGAAAGAATGGAATAATGGTTCTAATTTAAATAGGGTGGTCAGGAAGATCTCATCAAGAAGGCAAATATATATAAAAGTGTTGGAAAAGTATAAAGCATTATGTGAGTGTAAAATGATGTTACAGTTCAGTTCTGGACTCCTGGTTCAAGAGGGGAAATGAAAGCCTTGTGCTTGTATCTGCATCAGTGAATAAGTATTTTCATTTAAACATATTAACAATTATGGAAGACACTATTTAGGTTATGACATCACACTACCAAATAATCAATTTGACTTTTTAAAATAATTTTTTGACCAATTTTAACCAATTGTTCGAACCTGGCCTGATTAAGGCTTAATCTATATAATGCCCTCAAAATCCAAACATTTAGTCTCCAATTGAAGGGTGGGTGGGGTGGGGGACGGACACACTGATTGTCTGATCATACGATTAAAATACAGGTATGTGTCTCTTAACGTCCAGGATACGTCTGTGAAATAGGACATTATGTGATTTGGACTTGTACAAACATCATTTTGTATACTGGAGAGAGGCGTGCAGGATGGTCACCGGCAGGCGAGTACACATGCTGTAGCTGCCGCACCAAGGGACTGTTCAAAAACTTTGGCTCCTCTGCTACAAATCCTGCGTGGTCGCTGCCTGGTCTCTGAGGGCCTTGCCCGGCCCCACCCAGCCACCCCAGCGTGCACTGTTGGTCTAGCAGGCTGCCTCCCCACCTGTGTTGCCAGCTCCGTACCTTTCCTTCCTCCCTGAAAACCAGGTGAAATTGTGCATTACAGATAGAAAGTAACCACAGTTAAGTCCCGGCGTACTCTGCTTATTGGGTAATCCGTCCCTTATGCTTATATGCCATTGCACTGAAATAACATTGTGAGATATTAAAGATGTGTTAGCTGCTTATGTTGCGAATCGACTCTACGGTCTCCTTTATGCTCTACTTCAAGTTTCTGTATTTTAACAGGACCCATCCATTTCTGTGTACCTTCAGCATAATTATGATCATATTGTGAGTTTTCTGAATTGATGGCACAGCATTTGTTGCCACGTGCTCAAAAAGCAGAGAAGTGTCCTTTTTCTTTTTTTAATTTGCCTTATTCTGTTTTCAAAATTCTAGCTTTTGTCCATTTGTGTCCTTCATGTAAACCTTATGTTACTCATGCTGGCCAGCTGGGTTCCCTGGTGTTCCCAGTCTACTCAGTGACCTTTAGAGAGATCAAAAAGCCATGCTTTTGCAGCTGATACTGGATACGGGTTTAACTATATTCCGATGTTCTGAGCGGCATTTAAGGATGGCTGTTTGACCTCAGAAGCGAAGTAATCCTGATGCCAGAAAGCCATCTTTTATGTCTGAGCTTTTTTCATGTTGCTTTTCTCACCTGAAACTCTCCTCCTCTCTCTTCTTGCTCACTCTACTCTAGTCATTTACTGTTCCTCAAACATCAGATAATGTTCCAGACTCAGGGCATTTACATTTGCTGTTCCCTATGCCTGGGAAGCTCTTCCTAGTTATCCACATGGCCAACTCCCTCACTTCATTAAAGTCTCACTTCATCAGAGAGGCATTGATGCACATCCTAAGAAAAATAGTTCTGTCCCCCATCCCTTCACTTCATCCCTTAACCAGACCAGCTGGCCTAGCTATAGTCTACTGAGCTGGAACTCTGAGAATTATATGCTGAATTATCTAAGGGAACAAGCAAAACAGGCTCACCAAAACATTTTAAAAAATAATTTGATAATTCAAAAATATCAAAGTAATCATCGTGGAACTTCCTTAAACTTATTTTTAATTACGTATTGGAGGTGGGGTCAGACATCATTTTCCTTTTTATTGCTTGAGGTCTCTAAAATCTTACTCCTGTCCTAGAACTATATCATCATTCTTCGGCAAACCATATTTTATGCAGAGTGCCTGTAGATTCCATACATCATGTATCTTATTTAGCCATTTCAAAATGAGCCGCTCTGGGGTAAACAATACCAAATGATGGTGCCTCTTTAGTGGATACCCCAAGGGACACCCACATCTCTGAGTCTACTTTCAAAGACGATCCAAAGACCCAGTGGTCTAGAGCAGCTAACACTTATGGAGTCATTGCTAGGTACCAGCAAAGCTAAGCACATTATATATATTATCTTACTGATTCTCACAACAAACCCTTGAACTAAGTGTTATTAATATAAAAAAAGAGACTATGTTGATTTCTTGAGGTCCCTCAAAATGAAAAAAAAATGTTTCCCCAAAGTCACCTACACTTCCTTATTTTAAAGGTACCATATCCTTTATGTTTTAATATTTTTCAAATTATTGTAGTAACCACAGAGGCTACTGAGGTACTAGTTAATCGTATTCCAGATTGATTTTGAAGCTGACTCATCAGAATGTAGACTATATTAGTTAGCTAAGGGAAGCTAACTAGCCCCTATCATCTGTGTCTCTTAAACGTCTTTGTGTGCTCTGCGATTCCAGAGATTGCTGTTTAAAGGTGAAAAGAAAAGGTACGGGGCAATTTAGTGTTGAACGGACAATATGGCTGAACAGGCACATAATTGTAGAGTCTGTGAGGTGCCTGCTGCTTATATAATTTTTCTTTTTTCCCATCACAAAGACTGTTGAGCCCACACAATTCAGTCCCTTACATTCCCCTTTCCATCATCAGCATATTAATGCTCTTCATCACCATTCTTTGGAAGTGTGTCACATATCACATCCTCCATCCTCTGAAACATACAGTCTGGAGCTATTCAATAGCTGCAATATGATGATTCTGGGCTGCTGAGCACAACTGATTGGTGCATTAAACTGCTAGGAGACTCTTATCTGGGGTAGACAGAATCCTTTCCAATGTAGTCCTAAGGGGCCCTCAGTAATGAAAAATAGTAATTCGAAGTCCTTTCTACCTGTCTGTTGCCAGGCAGCTCTAAATGGAGTTCCAAAAGTTTTTTCTTTTCCCATAACCCATATTAAAGCAAATCGAGTATAAGCAAGTAAAAGTTGGAGAGTTTGACTAGAGACCCTGCCAGTTATCAATTTAGGAAGCATTTCAAAGCCTATGCATCCTCAGATATAACACTTTAAATCAATGTGATGTATGCAAGAAAGTTCAATTTTCCTAAACCGCTATCACTAACTCGGCTCATCACCTAAAAAGGAAATTACAAACACACACACACCCCCACGCAGTCACATATATGTATAGTAATTTCCAAAATGAATTCATTTAAGCTGCTCTAAAGCTGAAATGTCCTCTTGAACTTAAAACCTTTCATATTTCCCAACCCACTCTATATCCAGCCCTTTGTGAACACATTTTAGAGATGAGGGAGCTCTACCTAGTTAAAATAAAATGACACCCGATTCAAGACTCTGGGTTTGAAGACAGATTTTTCTGATTTTTATTTATTTTTTCTGTGATACAATCTTTAAAATTAATGAGTTTTTATAATGATAAAAAAAGACACATCTGAGAAGGATACCCAAATGGAATATGCAATTGAATGATAAGTATTTCAACGGCAGTACTTTCAGAGATGAAAGAAAATGATGCTGGATTGCCTTGTGTGCAACAATTGTGTGTTAGTGTGCTCTAATTGCCTATGGCATTCTTTTATTACTTCTGCCTAATTGTTACATACAGTTGCTTTATACATTTAAAATTCTACTAAATTCTACCCTAGAGGTAGCTACATGCTTCACTGACAAGTGATTGATGTATTTCCTTATAAAACACATGGAAATTATGAAACATTATTGTCTGGAAACACCTATCAGTACAGTTAACTTTTTTAAAAGAATGATTTCGTGTCTAACTAATATAAATGTTATTTCCTTAATTTTCTCTTCTACCATTCTAGCTTAACCAATAATAATTTCCTGCATTAAACCAAGATGGCTCTCCAGAGATGACTGGGTTGCTTTAAAAGTTCTTTAATGGGGGAAAAAGTGGAGAGCTCTTTTTTTTTTAAATTTTATTTATTTTGTTGTTGTTATTGAGAATATAACAAACATACACTAATTCAACAGTTTCTACATGTACCATCCAGTGACACTGATTACATTTTTCAAGTTGTACAACCATTGTCATCCTCCTTTTCTGAGTTGTTTCTCCCCGTTAACATAAAATCACTGCCCCCTAAGGTTCCTATCTAATCTTCAAGTTGCCATCCTCAGTTTCATCCCATATAGATAGTTCTTAAAAGAGCTTAATGCTGAACGCAGGTATTTTTTTACTAGTTAAGGGAAACTATTTTTTGTTTTTTTTTTTAATTTTTTGTAAATATTTTTATTGTGCTTTAAGTGAAAGTTTACAAATCAAGTCAGTCTCTTGTACAAAAATTTATATAAAAAACCCTTGCTACATACTCCTAGTTACTCTCCTGCTAATGAGACAGCACACTCCTCTCCACTCTCTATTTTCGTGTCCGTTCAATCACCTTTTGAACCCCTCTGCGCCCTCATCTCCCCTCCAGACAGGAGTTGCCCACATAGTCTCATGTATCTACTTGAGCCAAGAAGCTCACTCCTCACCACTGTCATTTTCTATCCCATAGTCTAGTCTAATCCCTGTCTGAAGAGCTGGATTTGGGAATGGTTCCTGTCTTGGGCTAACAGAAGGTCTGGGGACCATGACCTCCCGAGTCCTTCTAGTCTCAGTCAGACCATTAAGTCCGGTCTTTTTAGGAGAATTTGAGGTCTGCATCCCACTGATCTCCTGCTCCCACAGGGGTTCTCTGTTGTGTTCCCTGTCAGGGCAGTCATCGGTTGTAGCTGGGCACCACCTAGTTCTTCCGGTCTCAGGCTGATGTATTTCCTGCTTTATGTGCCCCTTTCTGTCTCTTGGGCTCAGGATTGCCTTGCGTCTTTGGTGTTCTTCAGTCTCCTTTGCTCCAGGTGGGTTGACACCAATTGATGCATCTTACATGACCGCTTGCTAGCATTTAAGACCTCAGATGCCACTCTCCAAAGTGGGATGCAGAATGTTTTCTAAATAGATTTCATTATGCCAATTGACCTAGATGTCCCCTAAAACCATGGTACCAATACCCCACCCCAGCTACTCTGGCTTTCGAAGCGTTCAGTTTATTCAGGAAACTTCTTTGCTTTTGGTTTAGTGCAGTTGTGCTGACCTCTCCTGTATTGTGTGTTGTCTTGCCCTTCACCTAAAATAGCTCTTGTCTACTATGTAATTAGTGAATACCCCTCTCCTTCCCTTCCTACTCTCATAACCATCAAAGAATATTTTCTTCTCTGTTTAAACTATTTCTTGAGTTCTTATAATAATGGTCTCATACAGTATTTGTTCTTTTGCAACTAATTGCACTCAGCATAATGCCTTCCAGATTCCTCCATGTTATGAAATGTTTCACAGATTCATCACTGTTCTTCATCGATGCATAGTATTCCACTGTGTGGATATAGCATAATTTATTTATCCATTCATCCGTTGACGGGCACCTTGGTTGCTTCCATCTTTTTGCTATTGTAAACAGTGCTGCAATGAACATGGGTGTGCATGTATCTGTTCATGTAAAGGCTATTAATTCTCCAGGATATATTCCAAGAAGTGGGATTGCTAGATCATGTGGTAGTTCTGTTTCTAGCTTTTTAAGGAATTGCCAATTCGGTTTCCAAAGTGGTTGTACCATTTTACATCCCCGCTGGCAGCATATATGTGTCCCAGTCTCTCCACAACCTCTCCAACTTTTTTTTGTTGTTGTTGTTGGAGTGAGATGGAATCTCATTGTAGTTTTGATTTGCATTTCTGTAATGGCTAATGATGGTGAGCGTTTCCTCATGTATCTGTTAGCTACCTGAATGTCTTCTTTAGTGAAATGCCTGTTCATATCCTTTGCCCATTTTTTAGTTGGGTTATTTGTGTTTTTATAGTTGAGTTTTTGTAGTATCTTGTAGATTTCAGAGATCAGACACTGATCGGAAATGTCATAGCTAAAAACTTTTTCCTAGTCTGTAGGTAATCTTTTTACTCTTTTGGTGAAATCTTTGTATGTGCATAGGTGTTTGATTTTTAGGAGCTCCCAGTTATATAGTTTTTCTTCTGCATTGTTAGTAATGTTTATTTTTTATTTTTTTATTTTTTGAGGATATTTTCATAGCTTTTTTTTGTTGTTGTTAGTAATGTTTTGTATACTGCTTATACCACGTATTAGGGCTCCTAACGTTGTCCCTATTTTTTCTTCCATGATCTTTATCATTTTAGATTTTATATTTAGGTCTTTGATCCATTTTGAGTTAGTTTTTATGCGTGGTGTGAGGCATGGTTCTTGTTTAATTTTTTTGGAGGTGGATATCCAGTTCTGCCAGCACCATTTGTTAAAAAGACTGTCTTTTCCCCATTTAATTGACTTTGGGGCCTTTGTCAAATATCAGCTGCTCATATATGGATGGATTTATATCTGGATTCTCAATTCTGTTCTATTGGTCTATGTATCTTTTGTTGTACCGGTACCCAGCTGTTTTGACTACTGTGGCAGTATAATGGGTTCTAAAATCAGGTAGAGTGAGGCCTCCCACCTTGTTCTTCTTTTTCAGTAATGCTTTACTTATCTGGGGCCTCTTTCCCTTCCATATGAAGTTGGTGATTTGTTTCTCCATCTCATTAAAAAATGTCATTGGAATTTGGATTGGAATTGCACTGTAACTCTAGATTGCTTTTGGTAGAATAGACATTTTTACAATGTTAAGTCTTCCTATCCATGAGCAAGGTATGTTTTTCCACTTATGTAAGTCTCTTTGAGTTTCTTGCAGTAGTGTCTTGTAGCTTTCTTTGCATAGGTCTTTTATGTCTCTGGTAAGATTTATTCCTAAGTATCATCTTCTTGGGGGCTACTGTAAATGGTACTCATTTGGTGATTTCCTCTTCAATGTTCTTTTTGTTGGTGTAGAGGAATCCAACTGATTTTTTTATGTTTATCTTGTATCCTGATACTCTGTTGAACTCTTCTACTAGGTTCAGTAGTTTTCTTGAGGATTCTTTAGGGTTTTCTGTGTATAAGATCATGTCATCTGCAAATAGAGATACTTTTACTTCTTCTTTACCAATCTGGATGCCCTTTATCTCTTTATCTAGCCTAATTGCTCTGGCCAGTACCTCCAGCACAATTGTGAATAAGAGTGACGATAAAGGGCATCCTTGTCTGGTTCCCGTTCTCAAGGCGAATGCTTTCAGACTCTCGCCATTTAGGATGATGTTGGCTGTTGGCTTTGTATAAATGCCCTTTATTATGTTGAAGAATTTTCCTTACATTCCTATTTTGCTGAGAGTTTTTATCATGAATGGGTGTTGAACTTTGGCAAATGCCTTTTCTGCATTGATTGATAAGATCATGTGGTTCTTGTCTTTAGTTTTATTTACATGATGGATTACATTAATTGTTTTTCTAATGTTGAACCATCCCCGCATACCTATTTTTTGGTTTTAAGAAGACTTCAGGGGATATTTTTGGTTTAAGGTTTAAAGATTAGCTCAGGGCAATCCAAACATTCATGGCTTCAGGGGTTCATCCAACCTTCATGGCTCCAGGATGGAGAGCTTTTTGATTACTAGTATTCCTTTCCATGTGCCCAAGTGTTAGTGGAAGATTAAATCCAATCATTGTTTCCAAGGAGCGCCTTTTGGATTAAAACTGCTGACCTTTTTGTTAGCAGCCATAGCTCTTAACCACTACACCACCAGGGTTTCCAGCCATTGTTTAGTTAACATTTAAAGTACCTTCTTAGTTCTTGCATTCTGAAAGAGACCCCATGGCCAAAACCACAATCTCTTAAAATCCAACTGTGATTCAGTTTAACATCACTTTTCTACTTTTTGGACTCACCACAAAAAGTGCAAATTAATAAGGTATCTTTAAATTAAAGTTCTACACAGCCTAATATCTCGAAGTCTGAAATTGTAAAGAAAGCAATAGCCTCTAAGCTCTTGATTAGCAGAATAGGCCATGTACTCATAGCACACCAACCCTCCAAAATGTACAGCTTGAACAGTAAAATGAAAAAAGCATGAATGGAATACTAAAAGTAGCTTCTCAAATTTCATGAAGGAAATTCCATGTTAATTTAATTTTCTATTACCAGTTTGTCATTCAAATACAACATTATATATTGGTGGTAAGAAAAGGCTTTAAAAATACATAGCAGTATGTTCTTTCTGGGGTTTGGCAATTAACTCTTTTTTCCAAACTGCACCTGGGGGAAAAGTAATCATTTTAATCTTCCAATAGTTGCATTTAAGTTGTAAGCACTTTTTTATTTTCAAACCAGCAGTATGATATCAATGGTATCTTTAATAAGATTACTGAATCCATTACATTAAAATATCTTGTTAGTTACAAGCCTACATTACTATGGCACCACTCTGGGCACCAAAGTATATGTTCCTTTATATTTCTAACTGGGTTCTAATAAGTATGCTCAGGTTTTTAATAGTGGGCGAAGAATGCAACAATGAGGTTTAAAAAGCCTGTCTCACATTTCATTCAGAAACAAAGTAAAACTTCTTCAAACTTCAAGAAGCAAATGGCAGTGAATAATCAATAAAAGTAGAGTGGGTTCTATTTTTTTTTTTAATATTGCTTTGCATTTTGATCCACTTTCCTTTGTTTTAAGGTACGGGCGTGTGCGTGGTGGAGGGGTAGAAGCGGTGTGAATGCATGTAATACTATGATTATCTCAATAAGAAAAATTAAACCTGGGAGGATAAAGTACCTTATTCAAGATTACACAACCATTAAGTGATAGAGCTGAGACTAAAGACCGAGTTTGTCTATTTCCAAAGCTCATGCACTTTCTACCACATCACATTTGTTTGCCTTATACTATGAACTAACAAATCTCAGATATGACTTGTTTAAATACAACTCCATTAGAAGGAAGCTTGATATAACAGTGAGCTTATACAATAAGTATTAGTTCTGTCCCTGAACAGTAGCATTATAATTCAACATCTGTATAATTGGTTAAAACCACTGCCAAGGCTTGAATGTATCTTCCCAGTATTTGTAACCTCTTCTTAGAGAGCTTAGAGCCAAGCAAGATCCCTGTGAGGATTAGGTCAATAAAAACTGAATCAATGAAATGAATTAGAAGAGCTTTCATAAGGGAAAGACAGATCCAATTCAATTCGTACACTGTATAGAAGAGCCACAGAAAATCTCTACGTATAGCCGTTGGTATAGAATGTTGAACACAAGAGAATTATGGACTGTGTCAAATCAAAGGCAAAAGTTTACATTCTTGTCCTGGCAGAAAACATTATTTAGGCGACCCCTACTCCAGTCTATAAAAAAGTACTTGTTTTGTGCTGCGATAGGGAGAGGGTGTTCTAGCTTGGCACAGTCAAAGTAGCATAGCAATAGCACAGTGCCCAGCTGTGTAACCTTGGTAAGACACTTCCCCTCTCTGAATCTCTGTTTCTCCATTTTCTGCAATGTATGTAAGTACTAGGGCTGTTGCTAAAACAATGTAAATACATAGAAACCAGTACTTACAATAAAAACAAGGAAAATTTTTAGTCTAAATAAGATAAATAATAAATTAGAAGGCATCACCTGAAATCCAAGATATAACTCAAATTTCCTAGAAAGCAAAATTATACCGAGTGAATTACGGTGCCCATATATGTAAATCAGCACAAGAGTATAGCTGAAATGATCCGTTCAGTTCATCAGGACTGATCATTCTAATAGTATCCGTGGATCTCTATTACTATGCAGTACTCAGTACTAATTGTTAAGACCAAACGAGGCAAATCAGTGTGGACAATGTTTTAGGAATCTTACTCTTTAGGAACAACCTAATTAAATTATTTTGAGGAGTAGATGTAGACAGAAATCAAAAGTCCAGTACGTGTCAGGCCACACTAAGGCCTGAGACTGGTTTTGAGACTGTGTCAGTCTTAGCCAGGTTTCCATGAATCTTCTCATCACACACCAACGCAAGCTAAAAGATGGCAAAGATCCTATTTAGAAATGTACTCACAACACTTTGCAAGTGAAATATTGTCAGAAATAGCCTTGTGCTTCTAGCATATTTAAAGCTTCTAGACTTAGATGCCTGGTGAGAAAAGGTCTGGTGAATCCACTATTGTAACATGTTTTTCACAACATATTTACAAACGAGACAATTTGACTACCTTAATCCCTGCTGTTCTGTGCAGTCGAGTTGATTCTGACTTATAGCGACCCTATAGGATTGGAGCCACATTCAATGCCCTTTGGAAGTAAAAAAACAAGAAATCAAACTGCACATTGCATTGGGCAAATTTTCTACAAAAGACCTCTTTAAAATTTTAAAAAGCAAATATGTCACTTTAAGGACTAAGGTGTGCCTGACCCAAGTCATGGTATCGCCTCATATGCATGTGAAAGCTGGAAATGAATAAGGAAGGCCAAAGAATTGATGCCTTTGAATTATGGTGTTGATGTAGAATATTGAATACACCATGGACTGCCCGATGAATGAGCAAATTTGCCTTGGAATAAGTACAGCCATAATACTCATTAGAAGCAAGAGTGGCGAGACTTTGACTCACATACTTTGGACATGTTATCGGGGGAACCAGTCCCCGGAGAAGGACATCATGTTTGGTAAAACAGAAGGTGAGCGAAAAAGAGGTTTACACCTCAACATAAAGAAAACAAAAATCATCATAACTGGACCAATAAGCAAATCGGGATAAATGGAGAAAAGATTGATGTTGCCAAGGATTTCATTCTACTTGGATCCACAATCTTTGCCCATGGAAGCAGCATGAAAGCATCCTGTGAGGATGGTGCAGGACTGGGCAATGTTTGGTTCCATTGTACCTAGGGTTGCTATGAGTCAGAAGTGACTCAACAGCACCTAACACCACCAACAACAGGACAGAGTAGAACTACCCCATAGGGTTTTTGAGGCTGTAATCTTTACAAAAGCTGACTGCCACTTCTTTCCCCTGCAGAGAGGCTGGTGGGTTCAAGCCTCTGACCTTTATGTTAGCAGCCAAGCGATTAACCACTGTGCCCCCAGGGCTTCTTCCTTAATGCCTAGTGATCATCAAACTGTGTTTCTTACAACCCCAGCTTTCTTTGAAGGAGCCTTTTAGCTGGCTTGAGTATAAGAGGCGGTAAAGAGAAAAGGAGAGGGGCAGGGCTTCCAAGTTCCTAATTGCTCCTTCTTCAACCAAAAGCTTCACCTTTTTTTCTGTTGTAAATGCTGGAGTTAAAAGGAATCGTTTGTTTTTTAAAAGGTTTAGAACCACTTGTTCACTTTAATATATTAGAATATAAGATAGTTTTAACAAAGTTCCAAGATTGGACTGAGCTAAGCAAAGCAAAGCAAAGCAAAGCAATACGACAATAATAAAATCACCATTTGTAATAGCTCAAAAGTTCCTTGTTGGGAGTTGCTTTTTCATAATTAAATTTTAGCTAAACTTTAACTAAGTAGGTCAATGAAGTTCTAGCTCACATACAAAAGAATAACAAGCCTCAAGATTCCAAAGTAAAACATTAAGCCACTTCATCTTTCATTCAACATTAAAAAAAAAAAAAAAAAACAAAGAAAAAACAGCAGTATTGTAAGTGAATGAAAAATAATTGGATAGGTTTTACTTAGCTCCACTGATCATGAACACAAATGAAATAGAGTTTAAAATAATCAGAATCCAGTAGAATCTTCAGAGTTTTTGAGGAAAAATATTCAGTTATCCATGTTTATGTATAGAACAAAGGTTTCTAAAATTATTACACTGCTTCCTACTTCTAGATAAAATTTTGATTATCCATCTGCCAAAACTATTAATTTTGTTGTCAGATGATAAATCATCCCATTCATTAATTAATTCAATATATATTTATAGAGCACCTTCTGTATATCCAACTTTGTGCTAACTTGTGTATATGTTGGCGAATCAAAAAGACATGATCTCTGCATAAAGTGGAGTTTGAGTTCTAGGCCCCTCTTCTTTCAATCTATATGTTCTCCATGGTGAATCTCATCTCTGCCCATGGCTTCCATTACCACCTGGATGCAGATGACTTGCAAATATGTATTTCCAGCACTGAGGTCCAGATTGTTATATCCAACAGCCAACTTGGTATCCCTACTTTGATATATCAAGGGCACTTCAATCTCAATGCATCCAAAGCCAGACTCAATACTCCACCCTTACCCTAATTTGGTTCTCTTCTTTCATCTCCCTAGCATGATGAATGGTACCATTAGCCATCCAGCTAATCCACATAACCAGGAGTCAATCTTCCTATCTCTCTCCCTCAATACTTATATCTAATCTACTACTAAAAAAAAAAAAAACAACAACAACTAGTGCCATCGACTAGTTTCTGTAAATTCTACTTCCTAACCATATTTGAACTCATGCAAGTCTATCTCTACCACCAGCATCATAATAAAAAAAAGAAAAACAACTCAAACCAATTTCTGACATTTGATTCTGACTCTTGGTAACCCCATGTGTTTCAGAGTAGAACTGTGATCCATGGGGTTTTCAGTGGCTGATTTTTTGGAAGTAGATGGCTGGGCCTTTTTTCCAAAGCACCTCTGGGTGGACTCGAACCTTCAACTTTTTGGTTGACCGCTTAGCCCATTAACTATTTGCACCACTTAGAAATCATTCTAACAGGTGTGTTAAAATGTTTGTTAACTGACTGAATAAATGAATTAATGTATTAACAATCAAAATAAATAGGTATGAAAGTATAAAATGATTTGTCTAGATTGTATAGCTGAAGTAAAATAGATAAAAATTGGGAAGAAAAGTTGGCGTCAGGTCACAGTAAATTTTGAGTGCTATGTTTTTTGAGTTTGGATTGTTTTTTTGTAGGTACTAAGAACTGAGTGCTTTTTTATCTTTCTGTTTTTGTTTTTAAAAGGGGATGTACTGAATTTTAGAAAGATTATTCTAGAAGCAGTGTGTAACATGGGTGGAAGGGAGAGACATTAGATGTCACATTGAAGTTAGAATGTGACTGGAACATTGTAGGTAAAGGATATTGAGGTTCAGAACTAGGGGCTGCAGTTCAAATGCAAATGGGGAAGAGATACAATAGACACTGTGGAGGTAGTTTGCTTTTTCTTTATAGGACTTGTTCATATATCAGAATAGGAGAGGGAGGAAGAATTAAAGATAATTTAAACTTTGATAACATGAGTGACAACATAAGAAAGAGAAGCATTAGACCCTTGTAACCTATTGTCTAATAAACATCTCTAACTGATGCCCCACATATATTAGAAAGTCAACAAATACAAAAAAGACCTCATCCCCTCAAACTATACCTCTTGTATAGTTCCTATTTCAGTAAATGCCATCACTAGCCACCTAGAAACTTCACGGTTGTCTTCGACTTTTTCTTCTCCCTAAACCATAATCTTCAGTTGCTCCCTTTGTCCTATTCATTCTACCCCCTAAACCTCTCTCAGATTTTTTTTCTCTCCTTGATAATTTTTCACTTGGACTGCGTTAGTGGCCTCTAATTTGTCTCCTTGTTTCCCATATCTCTTTTCAGGCATCCTGATTATGGGAAACTGTATAGGGTAATAGAAAAGGCCAGTGTTGGGAAGTAGACTGAACTATGTTCAACTCTCAGAACAATTTCTGGCTCTATTATTTTTAATCCAAATTTCATTCATTATAAACGGGAGTTTGATCGTTGTGAGGATTAGAGACAGAACTATGTAATATATTTGGACTTAGTTGGCACTGAACCTCAGCAGTAGTTGTCCCTCTTATCATTATTATTACTCTCATTCCACATTTAGTCTCATTCACACTAATTAGCTTTGTATCACTGGCCAAGTAACATAACCTTTCTAGGCTTTAGTATCCTCATTTGTGAAATAGGGAAATTAATATCTACCTCAAAGTGTTGTTGAAAGAATGAAAATAGACATGTATATTGCAAAAACACAATGCCTGAGATATAGCATGAGCAAGGTATGTTCTTCCACTTATGTAAGTCTCGTTTGGTTTCTTGCAGAAGTGTACTGTAGTTTTCTTTGTATAAATCTTTTACATCTTTGGTAAGATTTATCCCTAAGTATGTTGTCTTCTTGGAGTCTACTATAAATGGTATCGATTTGGTAATTTCCCTCTCAGTGTTCTTTTTGTTGGTGTAGAGGAATCCAACTGACTTTTGTATGATTATCTTGTATCCTGATACTCTGCTGAACTCTTCCATTACTTTCAGTAGTTTTCTTGAGGGTTCCTTAGGATTTTCTGTGTATGAGATCATGTGATCGGCAAATAGGGATGCTTTTACTTCTTCCTTGCCAATCTGGATGCCCTTTATTTCTTTATCTAGCCTAATTGTTCTGGCTAGGACATCCAGCACAATGTTGAATAAGAGTGGTGATAAAGGACATCCTTGTCTGGTTCCCCATCTCAAGGGGAATGCTTTCAGACTTCATTTAGGATGATGGTGGTTATTGGCTTTGTATAAATGCCCTTTATTACATTGAGGAATTTTCCTTCTATTCCTATTTTGCTGAGAGTTTTTTTTTTTATCATGAATGAGTGTTGAACTTTGTCAAATGTCTTTTCTGCATCAATTGATAAAATCATGTGATTCTTGTGTTTTGTTTTATTTATATGATGGATTGCATTAATTTTCTAATGTTGAACAATCCTTGCATACCTGGAATGAATCCCAATTGGTCATGGTGAATTATTTTTTTGATATGTTGTTGAATTCTTTTGGCTAGAATTTTGTTGAGGATTTTTGCATCTATGTTCCTGAGGGATATAGGTCTGTAATTTTCTTTTTTTATGTTGTCTTTGCCTGGTTTTGGTATCAGGGATATGATGGCTACATAGAATGAGTTTGGGAGTATTCCCTCGTTTTCTATGCTCTGAAATACCTTTATTAGTAGTTGTGTTACCTCTTCTGTGAAAGCTTGGTAGAACTCTGCAGTGAAGCTGTCCTGGCCAGGGCTTTTTTTTGTTGGGAATTTTTTGATTACCTTTTCAATCTCTTCTTTTGTTATGGGTCTATTTAGTTGTTCTACCTCTGTTTGTGTTAGTTTAGGTAGGTGATGTGTTTCTAGGAATTCATCCATTTCTTCTAGGTTTTCAAATTTGTTATAGTGCAATTTTTCCTAGTAATCTGATATGATTCTTTTAATTTCATTTGGGTCTGTTGTAATATCGCCCATCTCATTTCTTATTCAGGTTATTTGCTCCCTCTCTTTTTTTTTTTTTTTGTCAGTTTGGCCAATGGTTGATCAATTGTGTTAATTTTTTTAAAGAAACAGCTTTGGTCTTGTTAATTCTTTTAATTGTTTCTCTGTTTTCTATTTCATTTAATTCTGGTCTAATTTTTATTATTTGCTTTCTTCTGGTGCCTGAGGGTTTCTTTTGTTGCTCTGTTTCTATTTGTTCAAGTTGTAGGGATGATTCTTTGATTTTGGCTGGTTCTTCTTTTTGTATGTGTGCATTTATTTTTATAAATTCACCTCTGAGCACTGCTTTTGCTGTGTCCCAAAGGTTCTGATAGGAAGTGTTTTCATTCTCATTGGATTCTAAGAATTTCTTTATTCCATCCTTCATCTCTTCTATAAGCCTGTCTTTTTTGAGCAGGGTATTGTTCAGTTTCCAAGTGTTTGATTTCTTTTCCTTGCTTTTCTGTTATTGATTTCTACTTCTAGGCCTTATGGTCGAAAAGATGCTTTGTAATATTTCAATGTTTTGGATTCTGCTAAGGCTTGCTTTATGACCTGATATGTGGTCTATTCTAGAGAATGTTCCATGTACACTAGAAAATAAAGTATACTTGACTGCTGTTGGATGGAGTGTTCTATATATGTCTACGAGGTCAAGTTGGTTGATTGTGGCATTTAAATCTTCTGTGTCTTTATTGAGCTTCTTTCTGGATGTCCTGTCCTTCACTGTGGAGCTGTATATCTCACTTTTCAATGCTGTTAGAGTTTGTTTTATGTATCTTGCAGCCCTGTCATTGGGTGCATAGATATTTAATATGGTTATATCCTCCTGGCATCCCATAAAAAAAAAAAAAAAACATTGCCATCGAGTCAATTCTGACTCACAGTGACTGTATAAGACAAAGTAGAACTGCCCCATATATTGTCCCTTTAATCATTATATGGTGTCCTTCCTTATCCTTTGTGGTAGATTTAACTTTAAAGTCTGTTTTGTCAGAAATTAATATTGCCACTCCTGTTCTTGTTTGATTGTTGTTTGCTTGTAGTCCAAGCTTATTCTTATTGACTCTCCTTTGTAGGTGACTTTTCATTTATCCCTAGCTGCTCTTAAAATTCTTTATCTTTGATTTTGGCAAGTTTGATTATAATATGTCTTGGTGACTTTCATTTAAATCCTACCTTATGTGGAGTTCAATGAGCATCTTGGATAGATATCTTCTCATCTTTCATGATATCACGGAAGTTTTCTGCCAACAAATCCTCAACAAGTCTCTGTATTTTCTATTACTCCTCCCTGTTCTGGTACTCCAATCACTCGTAGGTTATTTCTCTTGATAGAGTCCCATATGATTCTTAAGGTTTCTTCATTTTCTAAAATTCTTCAATCTGATTTTTCTTCAAATATATTGGTGCCATGTGCTTTATCTTCAAGTTCACCAATTCTGCCTTCTGCTTGCTCAAATCTGCTCCTCTTTCTATTGAGTTGTCTAATTCTGTAATTTTAGTGTTAATCTGCTGAATTTCTGATTGCTGTCTGTCTATAGATTTTTCCAGTTTATTAAATTTTTCACTATGTTCATGAACAACCTTTTTAATTTCTTTAACTGCTTTATCTCTGTGTTCCTTGGCTTGTTCTGCATATTGCCCAATTTCCTTCCTGATGTCTTAAACGGTTCTGTATATTAATCTTTTGTATTCTGCATTCAGTAATTCCAGGAAGGCACTTTCATCAAAAGATTCCTTGATTGTTTTGAGAGCTTATTGAAGTGATCATGGTCTGTTTCTTTATGTGTTTTGATATTGACTGTTGTCTCCGAGCCATCTGTATGTTATTAAAAATGTTATTAGATTAGTTAATTTCATGTTTGCTTAGTATATCCTAGCTTCTTGCTTTGTTTAGTTTTGATATGCCCAAATGGGTTGCTTGAGAGAGCTAACTTGATTATTTTCACCTTTGAAGCTCTGACATCCTGTCACCAGACGGCTAGAGCTGTTATCAGGTATATCAGTCTAAGGAGTCCATCACTTTTCTTGTCCAGCTGGTCATCAAGTACGTGGTACAGGCTCTGACCTATGGTCTTAGAGGGGCAGGGGTGACTGGTATAGGTACTGGCATTTGGTTGCAGCAGGGGGTCATTCTCTGAACAAGACAGGGGTCTGGGAATCGTCCCCCAAGTGTCTCTCAGGAAAACATGTCCCACTTCCCTAGCATGTACAGGTAGGTGAATTCTGCAGGTGGACCATGAGCACCCAAAGTTTTTGTTGTAAGGACTGGGAGGCACAAGTTATCCTTAGGCCCCTGTCGCAGGTGCCTGGGTGACCTGAGGGGAGTCTCCAGTCCTTAGGCCCGTGATGTGGGTAGGTGAGGATCCTGTTTAATCGGCAAAGTGGTGTCAAACATCAAACACCCACCTCTCCACCACACAGCTGAAACAGTTGTAGTCTGCCAACAAGGGCCTATTCTTCTCAAATAGGCCCACACAGATCCATGCAGGGAGTAAATTTACTCAACATCTGTGGATCTTTTATGCCTGGACAGGAGCTGCTTCTGTCCTGAGGTCCCCAGGTTAGTGGAGCTGGCAAATTATCTTTTCCCCAACTGCGAATTTATTCTTTCTCCAAGGCCAAGAGAATGGCTCTAGACACTCAACAGGACCTATCTCAGGCCCAGATAAATCAACAGCCCCTGAAGCCAGCTTGGGGGCTGAGGGATGTGGTAAAATATATGCAAGTACTTAGGTTTTGCCGAGAGTGCCACTATTCTCTGGTTCCGGAGGTGTGAGTAGGCTGTGTGGCTGGCTGCTTCTCTCTGAGGAAACCGTGGTCAAATGCTAGTACCAGCCCACCATAGCCACTCCTGGGAATGGTGCCTGAGGGCTCCTGGTGACTTAGGTCTGGGAACTCCTCTCCACTTCTGAACTGTCTCTTCCTCTCCCTACTGCTCAGTTCGCTTTCTAACTTTGCCTTTGATGTTCAGGGCTCTTAGCTTGTCATAAATATACTCATTTCACTTGTTTTTTGGGTCTTTGTTGTAAGAGGGCTCACCGGAAGAGTCTGTCTATTCTACCATCTTGGCCCTGTGCCATGATCTTCCATATTAACATATATATCTATCTGTATCTACATCTATATATATATCTATACATATACAGAGAGAGTATAAGAGATTTAACTTATTTTTAAAGCATGTATAATTTATTGATGCAGTATCAATTGCATGGCTATACCACAAACATTTAAACTTCCCTCATTCACTTATCAAGTGGCATGTTATTTGTTTCTATTTTTAGCTACTATAAACAATGCTATAATGAAATTAATAAATACATATTTTCACACTGGTGTAAGTACATTGGTGGGATAGATTCTTAGAGTGCAATTAACTGAATCAAATAGCATATAAGTTTAAAATCCGAATAAATATTGCTGTCTATCCAAAAAAAATTGCCCATATTTAAAGTCATTTCTGAACATTGTATAGTTACAAGCTGTTTCATATTTGACAATATAATAGGTAAAAATGGCATCTTTTGTTTGATTTTTCTTTAATTATATGTTAATTTCTGTATTTTCTCGTGCTTATTTGTATTTCAATTTTTGTGAACTGTATATTATTTGCCAACTTTAAAAAATGATGTTGACAAAAGGAAATAATCTTATGATCATCACAATTGATGCAGAAAAAGCATTTGATAAAGTACAACACCCGTTTCTGATAAAAACTCTCAAAAAGATAGGCATAGAAGGGAAATACCTCAATGTAATAAAGGGCATCTATAAACCAACAGCCAATATCATTCTCAATGGAGAGAGGCTGAAAACATTCCCCAGGAGCACAGAAACAAGACAAAGAAGACCCTTATCACTACTCCCATTTTACACTGTGCTTCAAGTCCTAGCTAGAGCAACAAGGCAAGAAAAAGAAACAAAGGGTACACAAATTGGAGAAGAAGAAGTAAAATTATCCCTATTTGCAGATGATATGATCCTATACACAGAGAAACCCCAAGACTCCACATGAAAACTACTGGAACTAATTGAAAGATTCAGCAGAGTAGCAGGATACAAGATCAACATACAAAAATCAGTTGGATACCTATATACCAACAAAGAGAACTTCACAAAGGAAGTCAGGAAAACAATATAATTTATAAAGTCAAAGTCAAACCAAACCTGTTGCCATCGAGTCAATTCTGACTCACAGTGACCCTATAGGACAGAGTAGAACTGCCCCATAGAGTTTCCAAGGAGCAGGTGGTGGATTCAAACTGCTGACCTTTTGGTTAGCAGTTAAGCTCCTAACCACTGTGCCACCAGACCTCCAATACCTTTTTAAAAAGATAAAATACTTAGGTATAAGTCTAGGCAGGGACATAAAAAACCTGTACAAAGAAAACTACAAAACGTAAACGGAAAAACATACCACGCTCATGGATGGGAATATGCATCATTGTGAAAATGTCAATTCTACCCAAAGTGATCTAAAGAGATAATGCATTCCTAATCCAAATACTAACAGCATTCTTTAATGAGATTGAAAAACTAATCACCAACATTATAGGGAAAGGAAAGAGGCCCTGGATAAGCAAAGAATTATTGAAAAAAAGAACAAAGTAGGAGACCTCACATTACCTGATCTCAGAACCTACTATACAACCAGAGTAGTTAAAACAGCCTAATACTGGTGCAATAACAGATACATACACCAATGGAACAGGATTGAGAGCCCAGATGTAAATGCATCCACCTGTGATTAACTGATCTTTGACAAAGGACTAAAGTCCATTAAATGGGGAAAAGGTAGTTTTTTTTTAACAAATCGTGTCAGCAAAACTGAATGTCCATCTGTACAAAAATGAAAATGGACCCATACCTCGCACTCTATACAAAAATTAACTCAAAATGGATCTAAGACCTAAATATAAAACCTAAAAAGATAAAGATCATGAAAGAAAAAATAGGGACAATGCGAGGGGCCCCAGTGCATGGTATACAATAGAAACCTTAACTAACAATGCACAAACACCAGAAGATAAACTACATAACTAGTAGCTCCCAAAAATGAAACACTTATGCGCATCAAAAGAATTCACCAAAAGACTAAAAAGAGAACCTACAGACTGGAGAAAAAAATTTTGACTACAACATATCCGACAAGTGTCTAATCTCTAAAATTTATAGAATACTTCAACATCTCAATAACAAAAAGATAAATAATCCAATTAAAAAATGGGCAAAGGATATGAACAGACACTTCACCAAAGAAGACATTCAGGCAGCTAACAGGCACGTGAGGAAATGCTCTTGATCACTAGCCATTAAAAAGAAAAAAACAAACCTAACCCTTTGCTGTCAAGTTGATTGTGACTCATAGTGGCCCTATAGGACAGAGTAGAACTGCCCCATATGGTTTCCAGGGAGTGGCTGTTGGATTTGAACTGCTGACCTTTTGGTTAGCAGCCAAGCTCTTAACCGTTGCACCACCAGGGATCCACTAGCCATTAGAGAAATGCAAATGAAAACTACAGTGAGATACTATCTCACCCTGACATTTGTGGCACTAATCAAAAAAACAGAAAATAACAAATATTGGAGGGGTTGTGGGGAGACTGGAATTGTTATGCACTGCTGGTGGGAATGTAAAATGGTTCTATCACTATGGAAAACAATATGTTGCCTCATTAAAAAGATGGAAATAGAAATACCATATGATCCAGAAATCCAACTCCTAGGAATACATCCTAGAGAAATAAGAGCTGTACATGAGTAGACATATGCACACCCATGTTCATTGCAGCATTGCTCACGATAGCAAAAAGATGGAAAAACCTAATGCCCACAACAGATGAGTAAATAAACAAATTGTGGTATATATGCAGTGGAATACTATGCAGTGATAAAGAACAATGATGAATCTGCAAAACATTTCAGAACATGAAAGAATCTGGACGGCATTATGCTGAGTGAAATAAGTCAATCACGAAAGTACAAATATTGTACGAGACCAGTATTATAAAAATCCAAGAAAAGGTTTACACACAGAAAAAAAAAAAAAAAACCTTTGATGGTTACAAGGGAGGGGAGAGGTGGGAGGAGAAATTACTAGCTATATAGTAGACAAGTGTTAACTTTGGTGAAGGGAAAGACAACACACAATGTAAGGGAAGTCAGCACAACTTGACCAAGGCAAAGTCATAGAACCTTCCTAGATACATCTAGACACCTTGAGAGACCAAGTTACTGGGGCTGAGGGCTAGAGACCAGAGTCTCGGGGGACATCTAGGTCAATTGCCATAACATAGTTCACAAAGAAAAATGTTCTATATCCTACTTTGGCATCTGGGTTCTTAAAAGTGGTCATCTAAGATACAACTGTTGGTCCCATAAGGTTTGGAGCAAAGGAGAATGAAGAAAACCAAAGACACAAGGAAAATATTAGTCCAGAGGACTAATAGACCACAAGAACCACAGCCTCCACTAGCCCGAGCTACGAAGAACCAGATGGTGCCCAGTTACCACCACTGGCTGCTCTGATAGAGATCACATAAAGGGTCCTGGACCGAGTGGGATAAAAATGTAGAACAAAATTCTAAGTCACAAAAAAATTACAATGCTAATCTTTGTAGAGAATTTTATAATGTGAAAAATGCATACAGTATCTCATTTGACCTTCATACCAATTTTGTGAGCAAGGTAAGATAAACACTATATGTTGTTGTTGTTGTTAGGTGTCTTTGAGTCTATTCCATCTCATAATGACCCTTTGTACAACAGAACAAAACGCTGCCCAGTCCTGCACCATCTTTACAATCGTTATGCTTGAGCCCATTGTTGTAGCCACTGGGTCAATCCGTCTCATCGAGGGTCTTCCTCTTTTTCAATAACCCTCTCCTTTATTAAGCATGATGTCCTGCTCCAGGGACTGGACCCTCCTAGCCAAAGATTAGACAGGCCTGTAAACCAAATAACATAGGTGAGGAATATGCTTCTTAGTTCAATCAAGTATATGAGATCAAATGACAACACCTGCCCTAAAGCAAAGATGAGGCTGCAGAAAGGACCAGGAAAACTGGACAAGAAGAACCCAGGGAGGAAAGGGAAAGGGGGAGAGTGCTGACATATTGTGGGGATTGTAGGCAATGTCACAAATCAATTTGTGTATAAAATTTTGAATGAGAAACTAATTTGCGCTGTAAACTTTCACCTAAAACAGAATAAATTTTTTTAAAAAGGCTGTCATTCGTCCTTTATTTAGACATTTGTAGAAGCTCTTTGCATATTACCGAAATTAGAATTTTTTTTTCTGTTAAATTAGTGAAATGAATGAAGGAATGAATGGGTTTCTAGTAGTTTTCCCAATTTGTTTTTTTTATTATTTTGTTTATGCCATTTTTATATGCAAAATTTATCAGTCCTCTATAAATATTATTGAACAATGAATTGCAAACCCTTGATTGGCCTGAACTAACACTAAACTAAATTCTCATGAGATCTACTAGGCTATAATTATTTCCCTTTTCTAAGCTAAAAGCCTATAATATTAAACCCTAAGGGATATTTTTCAGTGTTCTTCAGAGGCTCCATTTTACAGACTTTGAGTAAATACAAAGGAAAAATGATGTTTCTTTGTTAGAATTTTCTATATAAATCTTTGTCATTAGCAGACATCAACTTGAAAACAATTATTTACTGGGGATATTTTTCTTCTGGAACCTCATTCAAAGTTGATAGAGGCAATCTGTGAAATCCCTTCTTTTATTACACTAAACACTAAAATTCCTCTGGTGGTTTTGTGTGATTTATGTATGGCTATTTTTTTTTTTATAAGAATAAGTCATGTAAGACAATAAAGTCTACACCACTTATAAGAATGACTCATAGGCTGCCATACCATGTATGAGATTTATAAAGAGCATACCACTATTTTGTCACCTTGTTCCTAAACCCCTAAATGAATTTCAGATAACACGTATCAGAGATAAAAATAGATAGGCCAATATTAGTTGAGGCTACCACCACTTTATAGATGAGTACAATACATGAAAAGACCTTAACACAAAGTGTATCTCAAGAATGGGGACATTTTTATTAAAACAGACAATTAAATCAGTAATAAAAGGATAAGCTCACTAGTGCCTTTTGATTTTCAGGGAAAAAAAAACCCAAAATACACACATATTAAAAAATACCATCGATCAAGTATTAGTGCCCCTCCGAGTATGGAGCAGGGGAAACTATTTATTTATTTATTTTTAATAATTTTTATTGAGCTTTAAGTGAACATTTACAAATCAAGTCAGTCTGTCCCATATAAGCTTATATACACCTTACTCCATACTCCCACTTACTTCCCCCTAATGAGTCAGCCCTTCCAGTCTCTTCTTTCGTGACAATTTCATCAGTTTCTAACCCTCTCTACCCTCCCATCTCCCCTCCAGACAGGAGATGCCAAAACAGTCTCAAGTGTCCACCTGATACAAGTAGCTCACTCCTCATCAGCATCTCTCTCCAACCCATTGTCCAGTTCCTTCCATGTCTGATGAGTTGTCTTCGGGAATGGTTCCTGTCCTGAGCCAACAGAAGGTTTGGGGACCATGACTGCAGGGATTCCTCTAGTCTCAGTCAGACCACTAAGTCTGGTCTTTTTATGAGAATTTGGGGTCTGCATCCCACTGTTCTCCTGCTCCCTCAGGGGTTCTCTGTTGTGCTCCCTGTCAGGGCAGTCATCGGTTGTGGCCGGGCACCATCTAGTTCTTCTGGTCTCAGGATCATGTAAGTCTCTGGTTCATGTGGCAGGCCCTTTCTGTCTCTTGGGCTCATAGTTATCGTGTGACCTTGGTGTTCTTCATTCTCCTTTGCTCCAGGTGGGTTGAGACCAATTGATGCATCTTAGATGGCCGCTTGTTAGCATTTAAGACCCCAGATGCCACATTTCAAAGTGGAATGCAGAATGTTTTCATAATAGAATTATTTTGCCAGTTGACTTAGAAGTCCCCTTAAGCCATACTCCCCAAACCTCTGCCCTTGCTCCGCTGACCTTTGAAGCATTCAGTTTATCCCAGAAACTTCTTTGCTTTTGGTCCAGTCCAGTTGAGCTGACCTTCCGTGTATTGTCCTTCCCTTCACCTAAAGTAGTTCTTATCTACTAACTAATCAGTAAATAACCCTCTCCTACCCTCCCTCCCTCCCCGCCTCGTAACCACAAAAGTATGTGTTCTTCTCAGTTTATACTATTTCTCAAGATCTTATAATAGTGGTCTTATACAATATTTGCCCTTTTGCCTCTGACTAATTTCACTCAGCATAATGCCTTCCAGGTTCCTCCATGTTATGAAACGTTTCATAGATTCGTTACTGTTCTTTATTGATGCGTAGTATTCCATTGTGTGAATATACCATAATTTATTTAACCATTCACCCATTGATGGACACCTTGGTTGCTTCCAGCTTTTTGCTATTGTAAAAATAAACAGAGCTGCAATAAACATGGGTGTGCATATATCTGTTTGTGTGAAGGCTCTTATTTCTCTAGGGTATATTCCGAGGAGTGGGATTTCTGGGTTGTATGGTAGTTCTATTTCTAACTTTTTAAGTAAACGCCAGATAGATTTCCAAA
Organism: Loxodonta africana; assembly: GCF_030014295.1. Lineage (NCBI taxonomy): Eukaryota > Metazoa > Chordata > Mammalia > Proboscidea > Elephantidae > Loxodonta > Loxodonta africana. The sequence continues at coordinate 148,511,481 of NC_087369.1, forward strand.
GTGGTCGTACCATTTTACATTCCCATCAGCAGTATATAAGAGTTCCAATCGCTCCGCATCCTCTCCAACATTTATTATTTTGTGTTTTTTGGATTAATGCCAGCCTCATTGGAGTGAGATGGAATCTCATCGTAGTTTTAATTTGCATTTCTCTAATGGCTAATGACCGAGAGCATTTTCTCATGTATCTGTTAGCTGCCTGAATATCTTCTTGAGTGAAGTGCGTGTTCATATCCTTTGCCCACTTCTTGATTGGGTTGTTTGTCTTTTTGTGGTTGAGTTTTAACAGAATCATATAGATTTTAGAGATCAGGCGGTGGTCGGAGATGTCATAGCTGAAAATTCTTTCCCAGTCTGTAGGTGGTCTTTTTACTCTTTTGGTGAAGTCTTTAGATGAGCATAGGTGTTTGATTTTTAGGAGCTCCCAGTGATCTGGTTTCTCTTCGTCATTTTTGGTAATATTTTGTATTCTGTTTATGCCTTGTATTAGGGCTTCTAATGTTGTCCCTATTTTTTCTTCCATGGTCTTTATCGTTTTAGTCTTTATGTTTAGGTCTTTGACCCACTTGGAGTTAGTTTTTGTGCGTGGTGTGAGGTATGGGTCCTGTTTCATTTTTTTGCAAATGGATATCCAGTTATGCCAGCACCATTTGTTAAAAAGACTACCTTTTCCCCAATTAACTGACACTGGGCCTTTCTTAAATATCAGCTGCTCATATGTGGATGGATTTATATCTGGGTTCTCAATTCTGTTCCATTGGTCTATGTGCCTGTTGTTGTACCAGTACCAGGCTGCTCTGACTACTATAGCTTCTGAAATCAGGTAGAGTGAGGCCTCCCACTTTCTTCTACTTTTTCAGTAATGCTTTACTTATCCGAGGCTTCTTTCCCTTCCCTGTGAAGTTGGTGATTTGTTTCTCCATCACATTAAAAAATGTCATTGGAATTTGGATCGGAAGTGCATTGTATGTATAGATGGCTTTTGGTAGAATAGACGTTTTGACTATGTTAAGTCTCCCTATCCATGAGCAAGGTATGTTTTTCCACTTAGCAGGTGCTTTTTAGTTTCTTGCACTAGTACTTTGTAGTTTTCTTTGTATAGGTCTTTTACATCTTTGGTAAGGTTTATTCCCAAGTATTTTATCTTCTTGGGGGTTACTGTGAATGGTATTGATTTGGTGATTTCCTCTTCGATGTTCTTTTTGTTGATGTAGAGGAATCCAAGTGATTTTTGTATGTTTATCTTATAACCTGAGACTCTGCCAAACTCTTCTATTAGTTTCAGTAGTTTTCTGGAGGATTCCTTAGGGTTTTCTGTGTATAAGATCATGTCATTTGCAAATAGAGATAATTTTACTTCCTCCTTGCCAGTCCAGATGCCCTTTATTTCTTTGCCTAGCCTAATTGCTCTGGCTAGGACTTCTAGCACAATGTTGAATAAGAGCGGTGATAAAGGGCATCCTTGTCTGGTTCCCGTTCTCAAGGGAAATGCTTTCAGGCTCTCTCCCTTTAGAGTGATGTTGGCTGTTGGCTTTGTATAGATGCCCTTTATTATGTTGAGGAATTTTCCTTCAATTCCTATTTTGGTGAGAGTTTTTATCATAAATGGGTGTTGGACTTTGTCAAATGCCTTTTCTGCATCAATTGATAAGATCACGTGGTTTTGTCTTTTGTTTTATTTATATGGTGGATTACATTAATGGTTTTTCTAATATTAAACCAGCCTTGCATACCTGGTATAAATCCCACTTGGACATGGTGCATTATTTTTTTGATATGTTGTTGAATTCTATTGGCTAGAATTTTGTTAAGGATTTTTGCATCTATGTTCATGAGGGATATAGGTCTGTAATTTTCTTTTTTTGTGGTGTCTTTACCTGGTTTTGGTATCAGGGAGATGGTGGCTTCATAGAATGAGTTAGGTAGTATTCCGTCATTTTCTATGCTTTGAAATACCTTTAGTAGTAGTGGTGTTAACTCTTCTCTGAAAGTTTGGTAGAACTCTGCAGTGAAGCCGTCCGGGCCAGGGCTTTTTTTTGTTGGGAGTTTTTTGATTACTCTTTCAATCTCTTTTTTTGTTATGGGTCTATTTAGTTGTTCTACTTCTGATTGTGTTAGTTTAGGTTTTTTAGTGTTTTTCTAGGAATTCATCCATTTCTTCTAGGTTTGTAAATTTGTTAGAGTACAATTTTTTATAATAATCTGATATGATTCTTTTAATTTCAGTTGGGTCTGTTGTGATGTGGCCCATCTCGTTTCTTATTCGGGTTATTCGTTTCCTTTCCTGTATTTCTTTAGTCAATCTGGCCAATGGTTTAACAATTTTGTTAATTTCTTCAAAGAACCAGCTTTTGGCTTTGTTAATTCTTTCAATTGTTTTTCTGTTCTCTAATTCATTTAGTTCAGCTCTAATTTTTATTATTTGTTTTCTTCTGGTGCCTGATGGATTCTTTTGTGGAGCAGGGGAAATTATTACAAAGAAAAACACCTTTCTCCAAGAATATGTATTCTTTATGAGGTGATAATGATATAGTTTTTGTGTTTGCTTTTAACCCTAATCTGTCAGACCATATAGGGTAGATGGAAATAGGATTTAAAACTTACTTTAATCTCATGAGAACAAGAAAGCTTGGATTTGATATTTTGTAGGGGCTGGGTGTGGGGAAAATGGGTAACAAAATGAACAGAGAATTCTACCTTTACTTAAATTTCCTGAACCCTAGTCTTCTTGAAGTAAGATGACCAGTTACTGTTTGATTCTTGGAAGTCCTCTTCACTCATTCCTAAAATGAATCCTGATTTGACAATGTTTTAAGAGCCTCATAACAGTCCTTGACAGCACTGGAGACAAGTTCAGATGTTGCAAAAACAGGTTTAGGAATCCTAATTCATCCACTGAGCTCTGAGCAGGACAGGCTTTGTACTTTTAGGCCTTGGAGCTCTACTATTTCTCCAAATATGAGGCCAAGGAAAACATAAAATTTATTTCCTTGATCATTTCAGTAGTCTGGGGGTGAGTTTGATGCTATCTTCTGGAACCTCATTTGTCTCACTGGCAGCCAATAGATTTCTTTTTGGCTGGTAAGGGGACTATTACGAACCTCACTAGTCATCCCATCCCTCTTGGCCTGTATCCATGTCAGAATTCAGTGTTAACCAGAAAGAAGTTTGCTACCAAGGGCAAAGAATTGCAATGCTGAGCTTCCCTGAAAAGCCCACCATCCAAGGGCATGCCTCACTGCATTTTCAGATTGTGTCTCACATTTGGTCTCAGTGTGGCAATTGTCAGTGTCGGGTGTGGAATACAGAGAGATGAGGGCTGACAGCCACCTAAGGGTCACTATGAGAGGTTAGGGAGGAAGAATATTTTTGTCTCATGGATCAGGCTTTGTAAAGATGAACCAGAAAACACTGCAGAGGTACAATGCTGTATGTCTCCTGGATCGAGCTTCCACTGAGGAAGGAAAAGTTTTCTATCCTCGCTGCCAGGAAAAGGAATTCAATTACAGACATATTTTGTGATGAAATCAAACTTATTTGGGGAGAAGAAAAAAAAGTAGGAGAGAATCTATTTCTCTGGCTGGAAAAAAATCACATTAAATGTAAAATCTATCTTAAAACAGTGTCACTGATGTCAAACGCCCGAACAAAAACAAAGTCTACATAGTTAAAATGAAAACTGCAGGCATTTAAAAATATATATAATAAGCTGAACTTTCTTCTTATGATATGGTCTTGTTAACAGAATTCTGAATTTAAATCTATCTACCTATCTTTCTATCTATCTATCTATCTATCTATCTATCTATCTATCTATCTATCTATCATCTATCTATCTATCTATCTATATCATCTATCTATCTATCATCTATCTATCATCTATCTATCTATCTATCATCATCTATCTATCTATCTATCATCTATCTATCTATCTTTTCAATAGGACCCTCAACTTTCACCACTTGAAGAATTATACATCACACTGTAAAATAAAGCTCCTACAGGATCCTCACAGATAAGAAACTAGCCACTGCACACTCTGACTTTCCAAATTAAAAAGAAATACTAATCCCCCTTCCCAGGGAGAACTGGCCCCTAGGAAGAGAAGTGAATAGCTAACTACAGGTCTACTTTCAAGTTATTCTAAATATAACTTCCACAGTTCAAATATCAGAAAATAAACAAATTAATAAGTGACATACTGATGAATTTTCAAAGAAGGCAATCAGGAAGGCGAGAATGACAAGATGCCGATGCCTAAGGCAAAATGTTCAAAAAGCGAGAAGGACCTGACAAAGCGATACAATCTTGGTGACCCATACAGGAGTTGCCTGACAACTGGCTTCACTTTTGGAACAGTTCATTTTTAGAACAAAGGGAGAGACTGGGATCAAGCCAGAAATATGAAAATCAAATAGAAACAGGGTGTGTTTTTTAAAAACCCCCAAATTTGACATAAAGGCAAGATTACATTATCTGGAAGTATTCTGTGAGACTGGCCTTTCATTGATCAGTGGAACAGCACTGGTGGCTTGATTAGATGACTGACAAACCCACCACTATTACCTTGCTCATCCTGGCCATAAACTTAAGGTCTATTTGTGTGGCACTGGGCTGGAAATTTTCAACAATGGAGTAATTTCTTTGAAAACTTCTTCCATCTCCATAATACAGCCTAGATGAAAAGATTGGGCTAGAAGTAATCATCAACACCTTAGTATGAATAGGTTTATGGTCAGTAACTCCGTAGTATGAATATGTTTTAATGACCTCTTGCTTTCTTTATGTATGATGTCCTTGATTTCATTTCACAACTCATCTGGTCTTTGGTCATCAGTGTTCAATGCATCGAATCTATTCTTGGGACAGTCTCTAAATTCAGGTGGAATATACTCAAGGTCGTACTTTGGCTCTCGTGGACTTGTTCTAATTTTCTTCAGTTTCAACTTGAGCTTGCATATAAGCAATTGATGGCAGTCAGCCACTGGCCTCGTTCTGGCTGATGACATTGAGGTTTCCATCTTCTCTTTGCACAGATGTAGCCGATTTTGATTCCTGTGCATTCCACCTGGTGAAGTCCATCTGTATAGTTGCTGTTTATGTTGGTGAAAACAGGTATTTGCAATGAAGAAGTCGTTGGTCTTGAAAAATTCTGTCACGCAATCTCCAGCACCGTTTCTATCACCAAAGCCATGTTTTCCATCTACCAATCCTTCTTCATTTCCAACTTTTGCAGTCATTAACAAACTGCGTTATGCAGATGGCACAACATAAAGAAAACAAAAATCCTCACAACTGGACCAATAAGCAACATCATGATAAACAGAGAAAAGATTGAAGCTGTCAAGGACTTCATTTTACTTGGATCCACAATCAATACCCATGGAAACAGCAGTCAAGAAATCAAAAGACCATTGCATTGGGTAAATCTGCTGCAAAGCACCTCTTTGAAGTATTGAAAAGCAAAGATGTCACCTTGAAGACCTAGGTGCATCTAACCCAAGTCATGGTGTTTTCAGTCATCTCTTTTGGTTAGCAGCCATAGCTCTTAACCACTGCACCACCAGGTCTCCGTCTACCCCATACTCTTCTTATACCAGTTTCTTGAATATGCAAATCTCATTTCCAACTCAGGACCTGTGCCTTTGGTATTCCCTCTGTCTGGAACATGCAGATCAAGGCTACCTCCTTGTCTATAAGATTTCAGCTTAAGTGACATTTAATCAGAGAGTCCGTTCCTGGCCACCTAATTTAAAGAGTCTCCTGGTCAACTCTTCAACCCATTCCAATTCTTTGTAGCATGTATTACTAACTGAATGTCTGTTGCTGTTGTTAGGTGTTGTCCAGTCAATTCTGACTCATGGCGATCCCAAGTGTGCAGAGTAGAACTGCACTCCATAGAATTTGTGATTTTTTGGAAACAAATAACCAGGTCTTACTTTTGAGGTGCCTCTTGGTGGGTTTAAATCACCAATCTCTCAGTTAGCAGTTGAGCACTTAACAGTTTATGCTGCCCAGGGACTCTCATATACATACTATATACATATATGTGTATATATGTATATGTATATATATATATATATATATGTTATTGTTCTTAGGTGCCAGCAAGTCGATTTTTAACCCATGGTGATCCCATGTACATATATACACACATATGTATCTGTAATTGATTTACTTATTTTATGTCTTCCCCGAGATGAATGTAATTTGCATGAGAGCAAGGATTTTGTTTGCCTTATTCACCACTGTATAGCTAGAACCTAGACAGTGTCTAGCACAATGTAGACATTCAATGATTGAAATATGATAACTTATGCCCTCCTTTATCATCCAATTGAATATTATACGCCTTCCCCTAGGCCATGCACTATCTCATTAACCTTTTTTTTCCTTCATAGCACTTAGCATTGGCTGAAATTATCACATTCATTTATTAACTCCTTTTATTATTGTATATCTCCCATAGATTATGAGAACAAGGGTCTTGTTTGCTTGTTCACCTACACCTACACCTAGATCTATGCTTGGAACATAGTAATAGCTCAAAAAGTATTTGGTGTTTAAATGAATGAATTTTGATGGAAAAATTACAAAAGGGAACAGTATGCATTTTGGCTCATCCTCTAAAATTCTAGGTTTCTGCAGTTGCTTCTCTGGGAAGGGAGTAGGTATTTGGAGAGTGTAATAATAGCTGTTAAAATTCCTGGAGAATATAATTATAGCAGGTACTGTTCTAAGTATTTTCTGTATTGACATGGATTGAATTGTGTCCCCCTCAAATGTGTGTCAACTTGGCTAGGCCATGATTCCCAGTACCATGTGATTGTCCACAATTTTTTCATCCGATGTAATTTTTCTATGTGTTGTAAATCCTACCTCTATGATGTTAATGAAGCGGGATTAGAAGCAGTTGTGTTAATGAGGGAGGACTCAGTCTACAAGATTTGGTAGATTTTATATCTTTTGAGATATAAAGGAAAGAAGTGAGCAGAGTGACCGGGAAACCTCATACCACCAAAAAACAAGAGCCAGGAGAATAGAGCAGCCTTTGGACCCAGGGCCCCTGTGCTGAGAAGCTCTTTCACCTGGGAAGATTGATGTCAAGACCTTCCCCCAGAGTTGACAGAGAGAGAAAGCCTTCTATTGGAGCTGGCACCCAAATTTGGACTTCTAGCAGACTAAAATATGAGACCCCCACGTGTCTGTCAGTTTGTCATACTTTGTGTTTGTCAAAGGGCTGCTCAAGAAGACAAAGTAAAGTATTATAATGCCAAGTGCAAAGAGCTGGAGTTAGAAAACCGTAAAGGAAGAACACACTCAGCATTTCTCAAGCTGAAACAACTGAAGAAAAATCTCAAGCATCGAGTTGCAATACTGAAGGATTCTATAGGGAAAATATTGAACGACACAGGAAACATCAAAAGAAGATGGAAGGAATACACACAGTCACTATACCAAAAACAATTGGTTGAAGTTCAACCATTTCAGGAAGTAGCATATGATTGAGAGCCAATGGTATTGAAGGAAGAGTTCCAAGCTGCACTGAATGCATTGGTGAAAAATAAAGTTCTAGGAATTAGCAGAATACCAACTGAGATGTTTCAACAAATGGGTGCAGCGCTGGAGATGATCACTTATCTATGCTAAGAACTTTAGAGGACAGCTGCCTAGCCAACTGACTGGAAGAGATCCATATTTGTGCACATTCCAAAGAAAGGCAATCCAACAGAATGCCAAAATTTATTGAACAATGTCATTAATATCACAGGCAAGTAAAATTTTGCTAAAGATCATTCAAAAGTGGCTGCAGCAGTGTATAGACAAGGAACTGCCAGAAATTCAAGCCAGATTCAGAAGGAGGCATGGAACCAGGGATATCATTGGAGATGTCAGATGGATACTGGCTGAAAGCAAAGAATACCAGAAAAATGTTTACCTATGTTTTTTTGACTATGTAAAGGTATTTGACTGTGTCTATCATAACAAATTATGGTTAACATCATGAAGAATGGGAATTCCAGAATACTTAATTGTGTTCATAAGGAATCTGTACATAGATCAAGAGGCAGTCATTTGAGCAGAATGAGTGGATACTGCATGGTTTAAAGTCAGGAAATGTATGTGTCCGGGTTGTATCCTTTCACTATATTTATTCAGTCTGTATGCTGAGCAAATAATCCAAGCAGCTAAACTGTATGAAGAAGAATGGAGTATCAGGATTGTACGAAGACTCACTAACAACCTGCATTATGTAGATGCAACAACCTTTCTTACTGAAAGTGAAGAGGACTTGAAGCACTTACTGATGAAGATCAAAGACCACATCCTTTGCTATGGATTACACCTCAACGTAAAGAAAACAAAAATTCTGACAACTGGATCAATAATCAACAACATCATGATAAATGGAGAAAAGATTGAAGTTGTCAAGGATTTCATTTTATTTGGGTCCACAATCAACAGCCATGGAAGCAGCAGTCAAGAAATCAAACAACGCATTGCATTGGGCAAATCTGCTGCAAAGGACCTCTTTACAGTGTTGGAGGGCAAAGATGTCACCGTGAAGACTAAGGTACACCTGACTCAAACCATGGTATTTTCAATTGCATCATATGCATGTGAAAGCTGGGCAATGAATAAGGAAAACTGAAGAAGAATTGATGCCTTTGAATTATGGTGTTGGGGAAGAATATTGAATATACCATGGACTGCCAAAAGAATGAACAAATCTGTTTTGGAAGAAGTACAGCCAGAATGCTGCTAAGAAGAAAGGGTGGTGAGACTTCATCTCACTTACTTTGGACGTGTTATCAGGAGGGATCAGTCCCTGGAAAAGGACATCATGCTTGGTAAAGTAGAGGGTCATCAAAAAAGAGGAAGACCCTCAATGAATGGACTGACACGGTGGCTACAATAGGGTGCTCAAGCTTAACAAGTAATGAGAGGATGGTGCAGGAGTGGGCAGTGTTTTGTTATGTTGTACAGAGGGTCACTATGAGTGGGAAACAACTTGATGGCACCAACAAAAGCTACAACAGACTGTGAGAGAATAAATTTCTCTTTGTTAAAGCCATCAACTTGTGGTATTTTTGTTATAGCAGTGCTAGATAATTTCAAGCTTTTGAGACCTTCATTTGCTGATGTGGCATGACTCAAAATGAGAAGAAACAGCTGCAAACATCCATCAATTATCAGAACATGGAATGTATGAAGTATAAATCTAGAAAAACTGGAAATTGTCAAAAATGAAATGAACCCAAAAAGAACCATATCCTAGGCTTTAGTGTACTGAAGTGGACCAATATCGGTCATTTTGAATTGAGGAATCATGTGGTCTGCTATGCCAGGAACGACAACTTGAAGAGGAATGACTTGCATTCATCATCAAAAAGAACATTTCAAGATCTATCCTGAAGTACAATGTTGTCAGTGATAGGATAATATTCATATGCCTACAAGGAAGACCAGTTAATATGACTATTATTCAAATTTATATACCAACCACCAAGGTTGAAGATGAAGAAATTGAAGTTTTTTACCAACTTCTGCAGTCTGAAATTGATCGAACATGCCATTAGGATGCGCTGATAATTACTGTGGATTGGAATGCGAAAGTTGGAAACAAAGAAGGACGGGTACTTGGAAAATATGGCCTTGGTGATAGAAACAATGCCAGAGGTCACATGATTGAATTTTGCAAGACCAAGGACTTCTTCATTGCAAATACCTTTTTTCACCAGCATAAATGGCGACTATACACATGGACCTCGCCAGACAAAATATGCAGGAATCAAATCGACTACATCTGTGGAAAGAGATGATGGAAAAGCTCAAATTCCATCAGTCAGAACAAGGCCAGTGGCCACCTGCGCATCAGACCATCAATTACTCATACAAGTTCAAGTTGAAACTGAAGAAAATTAGAACAAGTCCATGAGGGCCAAAGTACAACCTTGAGTATATTCCCACCTGAATTTAGAGACCGCCTCAAGAACAGGTTTCATGCATTGAACACTGATGACCAAAGACCAGACGAGTTGTGGAATGATATCAAGGACATCATACATGAAGAAAGCAAGAGGTCATTAAAAAGACAGGAAAGAAAGAAAAGACCAAAATGGATGTCAGAAGAGACTCTGAAATTTGCTTTTGAACATCGAGTAGCTAAAGCAAAAGGAAGAAATGATGAAGTAAAAGAGCTCAATAGAAGATTTCAAAAGGCAGCTCGAGAAGACAAAGTATAGTACCCATAAGGACATGTGCAAAGAGCTGGAGATAGGAAACCAAAAGGGGAGAACATGCTCAGCATTTCTCAAGCTGAAAGACCTGAAGAAAAAATTCAAGCCTTGAGTTGCAATATTGAAGGATTCTACGGGGAAAATATTACATGATGTAGGAAGCATCAAAAGAAGATGGAAGGAAAACACAGAGTCACTATACCAAAAAGAATTGGTAGGTATTCAACCATTTCAAGAGGCAGCATATGATCAAGAGCCCATGGTACTGAAGGAAGAAGTCCAAGCTGCACCAAAGGCACTGACGTAAAACGAGGTTCCAGGAATTGACGGAATACTGATTGAGATGTTTCAGCAAATGAATGCAGCGTTGGAAGTGCTCACTCGTCTAAGAAATTTGGAAGACAGCTATCTGACTGTCTTAGTCATCAAGTGCTGCTATAACAGAAATACCACAAGTAGATGGCTTTAACAAAGAGAAGTTTATTCTCTCAGTCTAGTAGGCTAGAAGTCTGAATTCAGGGCACCGGCTCTAGGGGAAGGCTTTCTCTCTCTGTCGGCTCTGGAGGAAGGTCCTTGTCATCAGTTTTCCCTTGGTCTGGGAGCATTCCAGCACAGGAACCTCACATCCAAAGGGCATGTTTTATATCTCAAAGAGATTGGCTTAAGACACTATCTAATCCTTTATATCTCATCAATATAACTGCCACTAACCCATCTCATTTCATCATAGTGATAGGATTTACAACACATGGGGAAATCACATAAAATGGCAGACAATCACATAATACTGGGACTCATGGCCAAGCTAAGTTGATAGATATTTTGGGGGGACACAATTCAATTCATGACACTGGCCAACCTACTGGAGGAGATCCATATTTATGCCTATTCCCAAGAAAGGTGATCCAACCGAATATGGAAATTATCCGACAATATCATTAATATTACATGTAAACAAAATTTTGCTGAAAATCATTCAAAAGCAGCTGCTGCAGTATATGGACAGGGAACTGCCAGAAATTCAAGCTGGATTTAGAAGAGGACACGGAACCAGGGATATCATTGCTGACGTCAAATTGATCCTGTCTGAAAGAAGAGAATACCAGAAAGATGTTTACCTGTATTTTGACTATGCTAAGGCACTCGACTATGTGGATCATGACAAATTATGGATAACATCCTGAAGAATGGGAATTCCGGAACACTTAATTGTGCTCGTGAGGAATCTGTACATGGTCAAGAGGCAGCCATTTGAAGAGAACAAGGCAGCACGCATGGTTTAAAGGCAGGAAAGGTTGCATCAGGGTTGTATCCTTTCACCATACCTATTCAATCTGTATCCCTAGCAAATAATCCGAGAAGCTGGGATTAGATAACTAAGGCATATACATTAACTCAATAAATATCATAATGTCCCTATGAGGAAGGTATTATTATCAACTCCATTTTAAAGATTTTGAAATTGAGGTAGAAAGAGTTAGGGTAAAAAGTCCAATATTGGTTTTCTGTTATTATTTTTATTTCTCTCCTCCACGAAGTAGGCCAGAATTTCAACCTAGACTAATAACTTGAGAGGCTACCTTTTTAAGAAGTGCTATGCCAATGCTTTTCACATAGCATTTGGGACATGATAGGTTTATAGTGGGAGTTTGTTGAGGAATACATAATTCACTCCCATGAGTTGCCTAGGTGTGGCATAGCTCCAGACCCTTGAGTGAGAGAGAAAGACGACCTTCACCATATACCAGGGTCACCTTTAGACCTGAAGTTTCCAGGTAAAAATGTTTTTTTTTCTGAAAGTCGTTTATTTTTATTTCACCCTAGATCCCAAAATACACTTGATTCAGACGATTAGTGAAAAGTAATTTGAGACACCATCAGTAAATGCATTTAGAAAAGTCATTGTTTTCCCCTATTGTGAGAAATTGTCAGTGAGCTCCCTATCATTTTTCCAAAAAAAAAAAAAAAAATTGCCCCTTTCTCCTAGCACCAGCTACTTCTGCTTCTTTCCTGTAAACTCCTTTCTTCCTTCCTCCCTGTAAATTCCTTTACAGGGAATTCTTTCTTGAGATGAGAAGTCTCTGTATGATTAGCACAAAGTAATCCTTGGTATAATGGGCTTTAATTGCCTTTAATTATTTTATATCTGAATTACTGTACAGTGCAGGACATTCAGAATCATTATAATAAAATATCTTATTATAGTGGTTTACTGAAGTACCATGCTCAGTTCTAACTTCTGAGAATCAGACTGAGGTCTAACAATGCCTGTAAATCATTCTAATCTCACTGCAGAGGTTGAAGCTACAATGGGATGCTGAATAGGAAATGAAACTTATAAACTTTTCAAATTAAATCCTGTTAAGGCCTGAGCTTTACTTCTAGTCTCATCCTGTTCAGGTTATGATAAAATTTAAATAGCTGACCCATTCATTAGCCACATGGTAAACTACTCTTAAAATTAATCATAAATTATATTTTTCTATTTCCAGCATTAAATTAATTATATTTCTATCCTAAGATATCCTAGCAGCTAGTTGTAAGGAAGAAACCCCGGTGGTGTAGTGGTAAAGTGCTACGGCTGCTAACCAAAGGGTTGGCAGTTCATATCTGCCAGGCGCTCCTTGGAAACTCTATGGGGCAGTTCTACTCTGTCCTATAGGGTCGTATGAGTCAGAATCGACTGGACGGCGCTGGGTTTTTTGGAGTTTTTTTAGTTGTAAGGACTCTTCGGCTTCCTTATTATTAATCCTTCAGGTGTTAGGTGGACTATCGATCTGAGCACTACAGATATTAGGGGGAGATTAATTTTTTTTTTAATCCAAGGCTAGAATCCACCTCCTTATAGCCCACATCCCAGTAAAATCCTCATTAATAATGAGGATTTTCAGGTATGCTGAGCATGGTGAAATAAGATTGTCAGCTATGTTATCTAGGTGAGAGGGGACTTTTTAATCACATTCCATTATTACTGACAATTGACTGTATTGCAGGTCATAATATTTTGCATCCGTTTATGCAGATAGGAGCCCTGGTAGCACAGTGGTTAAGGGCTCGCTTGCTAATCGGAAGGCCAGCTGTTTGAACTGACCAGCTGCTCCACAGGAGAAAGATGTGGCAGCCTCCTTCCACAAAAATTACAGGGACTCCATGGGGCATTTCCACCCTGTCCTGTAGAGTCACTATGAGTAGGAATTGGCTTGACTTCAACGGGTTTTGTTTATGCAGATCATATATAATAAACTCACTGAAAGGGAAAAAATATCCGTGTAAACAGAAAAACTGGCTTCAGCAGATGGGAAGCACAAAATAAGGACTTCTTTTTTTTGTAGCTGGGTCCCAAAGTATGTGGCAGTTGGTTACAATCTTTCAGAAACCTGCTCCTGGGTTGTGTTTCCTCCCCAGTGGCTGAAATATCCCTTGAAGGAAGTAGCATCTACCTCTATCCAAGCTTGATCCAGAACCACAGGAAAGCTGCTATAGTCTGACATCTTTTTTGAAAACAACATAGACACTGAATAAGTCAGGAAGGCTGAACCTAAAACCTCATTTCAGGTGACAAACTTCTTTAAATAGCAGGAAGCTGTAAAGGAGTCTATGAATAAAAGGTGAACTCAATTCTGCCATTCTGAACTATCCTACAAATGTTAGACCATGCCTTCAATTGAGTGCTCTCTCCACATGGTTTTCCTAAGCATCCTGAGCTTCTGCGTTGAGCCAAGTTATCACTGGGCAACATTTTGTTATACCTTACCTTCTGTCCATCCAATAAATGTGATTCATCCTTTAAGGTCTGTGCAGTGACAGCTCAATAAGGGACCAATACACTTTGCAGTTAATAGCAATGATACAACATTCAGGAAACACTTGAGAGGTTTCCAATGCCCTGTCTCCCTACCTCCCAAGCTAACTTGAATGTTATCATATTTACCAAAAGACTTGTGGTGGATTATTTTAGTTTCTTTTTGATTTTGTTATTATTAGAGTTAAGAAATACTCTAATCATGCCACTAACTTTGTCTTGAACTTAAGGAGAGCAGACCCTAGAGCCCTCAGATAGTGGTATCCCACTCAGTTTGAGGGAGCTCATAGGAATGAAGATAAAGGAGTAGAAAGTAATTATTATTTTTTGTGAATGCCCATCATTCATTAAGAACTCCATTACACATATTTCATATAATTTCCCATTTAATGCATGTAAGAAGGCTACTGCTTGAGTGTTATTGGCCTTCTTATTTTGAAGTAGAGGAAATATGCTAAAAAATGGAAATGATAGCCCAAGATCACATAGCTAGAAAATATATCAGCCAGTATTTGAACAGAAGTCCAAACCCAGAGAGCTTTCCACCTTACCATCTAACTTACCTCACCACTGACTGGCCTTTGCTTTTCTGATGCCTCTAGAAACCACAAAGTACTAACAGAACAAAATTAGATAAGAACATGAGCTCCTTGTATTTGATGTTTTTTAAATGTACATAGCTATACAAAGAAAAAAGTTTAAATTCATATGAAGTCATTTTCTTTTCAGATGCTAATGAGCATGTTCCCTAAGGCAAAAAAATTAACAAATTTAAACCAGATGTCAAAATAGCATGACCCTGTATCTATGGTGACAATCTGTCCTGGATAGAAAATGTTTGGTTTTACACAGTATTTCGGATATACACTAACAGTCACCCCCCCCAAAAAAATGCAATATTTCAACAGTCAAACTACACTTCCCAGATTGTCTCCTAATCTAGAAGTGTCACAGAATTCTCAGTTAATTGACCTAATAATGTGTTTACTCCTTCTGTTTACCTCCCAGTTTGTTGCATACATAGCGCCTGGGGTCTTAAAAGCTTGCAAGCAGCCATCCAAGGCATGACAATTGGCCTCTGCTCACCTGGAGCAACAGGAAGAAGGAGAGTCAGGAATAGGAGGAGGATATGCAATGTGTGGCTAATTGGCTCTGTGAACAACTGCCTCCTTTGCCATGAGACCAGAAGAACTGAATGGTGCCTGGCTTTCAATATTGAACATTTTGATCAAAGATTCCATAGACGAATCCTAATCAAAATGGGGGAAATGCAAAACAACATTTCAAATTTTCATCGACTCCAGACTTTCTGGAGCCAAGGGGGCTGGATGAAACCCCTGAAACTATTGCCTTGAGATAATCTTTAAACCTTAAACCAAAAATATCCCCTGATATCTTAAAACCAAACAACAGTTTAGCTTAAAAAATGTCTGCATTGAGCCTTATGCTATTTCAAGGACTATCTATATGGAATCAAAATGACAACAGTAACTTGAAAGATTAGATAGGAACCTTATGGGGCAATGAGTTTATGTTGATGGGGGAAGAATAACTCAGGAAAAGAGGGTGGGAATGGTTGCACAAGTCAAGGAATATAATCAATGTCGTTAAATTGTACATGTAGAAATGGTTAAATTGGCGTATGTTTTGCTGTGTATATTCTCAACATCAACAAAATAAAACATATTTTTAAAAAGTGCCAAAACAGTGTATGCCAAGGGAATTCTTGTTAAGATTAAAATTGTAATTCTTATGATGCTATTTTAAAGTATACATATACACACATTTTCAGAGTGAGGTGAGGGTGCAGCAGAAGAGAGAAGAGGTTAATATTGATATACTTACATAACTTATTCTAATTGAACTAATTGTGGTAAAATTTAATCTGGGATAATAATGAGTCTGCAGATAAACTTGTCTATTAGAAACTCTGTTAATTTTTAAAATAAGGTGACTTGCTCTAAATTAGTTTTTACATTCTGGTTTTGAAGTCATGAATCCTTAGGATGTAGTACTCCTTAACAAGATATTATTTATATTGTTGTTTAGGATGTTCACCCCACTTGTCTCTTAGCAGGGTTTGATTCTTGACTAATAAACCAAAAAGGAAACAAAACTTAACCCATTACTGATGAGTAGACAATTGGGACTCATAGCCATCCAACAGGACAGAGTAAAGCTGCCCCGTAGGGTTTTCAAGGAGCGCCTAAGGAATTTTGAACTGCCGACATTTTGGTTAGCAGCTGTAGCTCTTAACCACTATGCCACCAGGGTTTCCAAGTGGTATAGTCCTCCACGTTTGAAAAGAGTCTATGATTATGGGGTAAATTGATTGGTAAATTCTTGTTAAGCACAACATTCCAGGAGAAGAAATGCATTAACCCAGATCTTGTAAATCTTTTCATCATTTAAAGGATTGCTTTCTAATCTACTAATTCCCAGATCCCTGGGGAGGTATGTTACAGAATTAATAGGTTGTGGTGGGAGAATGGAGCAGGGAGATGGGAAGGAGATAGATAGGTCAATAACATGGGGTACAGATAAGGAATGGCAAGTCTGGGAAGGGTACTTCATTGAGAAGACCAGTATTGATGTCTGGGCTGGGTGAGAAGAAGGACACTGAAAAATAAGGTGGGTTGTTGTTGTTAGGTGCCATCGAGTCTGTTCCGACTCATAGCGACCCCATGCACAACAGAACAAAACAGTGCCTGGTGCTACGCCATCCTCACAATCGTTGTTATGCTCAAGCCCATTGTTACAGCCAGTGTGTTAATCCACCTCATTGAGGGTCTTCTTCTTTTCCGCTGACCCTGTATTCCACCAAGCATGATGTCCTTCTCCAGAGACTGAGCCCTCCTGACAACACGTCCAACGTATGTAAGATGCAGTCTCGCCATCCTTGCTTTTAAGGAGCCTTCTGGCTGTACTTCTTCCAAGACAGATTTATTAGTTCTTCTGGCAGTCCATGGTATAGTCAATATTCTTCGCCAAAACCACAATTCAAAGGCATCAATTCTTCTTCGGTCTTCCTTATTCATTGTCCAGCTTTCACATGCATATGATGTGATTGAAAATACCATGGCCTGGGTCAGGCGCACCTTAGTCTTCAGGGTGACATCTTTGCTCTTCAACACTTTGAAGAGGTCCTTTGCAGCAGATTTACCCAGTGCAACGCGTCTTTTGATTTCTTGACTGCTGCTTCCATGGCTGTTGATTGTGGATCCAAGTAAAATGAAATCCTTGACAACTTCAATCTTTTCTCTGTTTATCATGATGGTGCTCATTGGTCCAGTTGTGAAGATTTTTGTTTTCTTTATGTTGAAGTGCGATCCATACAGAAGGCTGTGGTCTTTGATCTTCATCAGTAAGTGCTTCAAGTCCTCTTCACTTTCAGCAAGCAAGGTTGTGTCATCTGCATAACACAGGTTGTTAATGAGTCTTCCTCCAATCCTGATGCCCCGTTCTTCTTCATATAGTCCAGCTTCTCAGATTATTTGTTCAGCATACAGATTGAACAGGTATGGTGAAAGAATACAACCCTGGCGCACACCTTTCGTGACTATAAACCAATCAGTATCCCCTTGTTCTGTCCAAACAACAGCCTCTTGATCTATGTACAGGTTCCTCATGAGCACAATTAAGTGCTCTGGAATTCCCATTCTTCACAATGTTATCCATAATTTGTTATGATCCACACAGTCAAATGCCTTTGCATAGTCAATAAAACACAGGTAAACATCCTCCTGGTATTCTCTGCTTTCAGCCAGGATCCGTCTGATACCAGCAATGATATCCCTGGTTCCACGTCCTCTTCTGAATCCGGCCTGAATTTCTGGCAGTTCCCTGTCGATATACTGCTGCAGCCATTTTTGAATAATCTTCAGCAAATTTTGCTTGTATGTGATATTAATGATATTGTTCTATAATTTCCACATTCGGTTGGATCACCTTTCTTGGGAATAGGCATAAATATGGATCTCTTCCAGTCAGTTGACCAGGAAGCTGTTTTCCATATTTTTTGGCATAGACAAGTGAGCACCTCCAACCCTGTATCCATTTGCTGAAACATCTCAATTGATATTCCATCAAATCTTGGAGCCTTTTTTTTCCCCAATGCCTTCAGAGCAGCTTGGACTTCTTCCTTCAGTACCATCGGTTCCTGATCATATGCCACCTCTTGAAATGGTTGAACACCGACTAATTGTTTTTGGTATATAACTCTGTGTATTCCTTCCATCTTCTTTTGATGCTTCCTGCATCATTTAATATTTTCCCCATAGAATCCTTCACTATTGCAACTTGAGGTTTAAATTTTTTCTTCAGTTCTTTCAGCTTGAGAAACACCGAGTGTGTTCTTCCCTTTTGGTTTTCCATTTCCAGCTCTTTGCACATATTATTATAATACTTTACTTTGTCTTCTCGAGACACCCTTTGAAATCTTCTGTTCAGTTCTTTTACTTCATCAATTTTTCCTTTTGCTTTAGCTGCTCGACATTCGAGAACAAGTTTCAGAGTCTCCTCCGACATCCATCTTGGTCTTTTCTTTCTTTCCTGGCTTTTCAATGACCTCTTGCTTTCTTCATGGATGATGCCCTTGATGTCATTCCACAACTCGTCCGATCTTCGGTCACCAGTGTTCAATGGGTCAAATCTATTCTTCAGATGGTCTCTAAATTCAGGTTGGATATACTCAAGGTCATATTTTGGCTCTCATGGCCTTGCACTGATTTTCTTCAGTTTCAGCTTGAACTTGCATATGAGCAATTGATGATCTGTTCCACAGTTGGCCCCTGGCCTTGTTCTGACTGATGATGTTGAGCTTTTCCATTGTCTCTTTCCACAGATGTAGTCAATTTGGTTTTTGTCTGCTCCATCTGGCAAGGTCCATGTGTATAAGTCGCCGTTTATGCTGGTGAAAGAAGGTATTTGCAATGAGGAAGTCCTTGGTCTTTCAAAATTCTGTCATTTGATCCCCAGCATTGTTTCTATCACCAAGGCCATATTTTGCAACTACTGATCCTTCTTTGTTTCCAACTTTTGCATTCCAATTGCCAGTAATTATCAATGCATCTTGATTGCATGTTCGATCAATTTCAGACTTCAGCAGCTGATAAAAATCTTCTATTTCTTCATCTTTGGCTCTAGTGGTTGGTACGTAAATTTGAATAATAGTCGTATTAACTGGTCTTCCTTGTAGGCATATGGATATTATCCTATCAATGACAGCACTGTACTTCAGGATAGATCTTGAAATGTTCTTTTTGACAATGAATGCAATACCATTCCTCTTCAAGTTGTCATTCCCAGCATAGTACACTATATGATTGTCCGATTGAAAATGGCCGATACCAGTCCATTTCAGTTCACTAATGCCTAGGATATTGATGTTTATGCATCCGAGTTCATTTTTGACCATTTCTAATTTTCCTAGATTCATACTTTGTACATTCCAGGTTCCGATTATTAATGGGTGTTTGCAGCTGTTTCTTCTCATTTTAAGTTGTGCCACATCAGCAAATGAAGGTCCCGAAAGCTTTACTCCATTCACATCATTAAGGTCAACTCTACTTTGAGGAGGCAGCTCTTCCACAGACATCTTTTGAGTGCCTTCCAACCTGGGGGCTAATCTTCCAGCACTATATCAGACAATGTTCCGCTGCTATTCAGAAGGTTTTCACTGGCTAATGCTTTTCAGAATAGACTGCCGGGTCCTTCTTCCTAGTCTGTCTTAGTCTGGAAGCTCAGCTGAAACCTGTCCTTCATGGGTGACCCTGCTGGTACCTGAATACTGGTCTCATAGCTTCCAGCATCATAGCAACATGCAAGCCCCCACAGTACAACAAACTGACAGACACGTGGGGGGAAAAATAGGGTAGGAAGGTCAAAAATAGCCCATCACCATGCCAATTGCCAAAGTATGACCCCGGGAATAGGCTTTGCAGTACCCAACTGTGCCTAAGAAGGAAGAAAAGCTGTCCTTTCAGCTGAAAATGATACCATGTAAGTCACTTTTGTAATTCCAGGAAACAAAAATACATAGTACTAAGTGTGAATAAAAATATATTCCCCAAACAGAAGAAGAAAAACACCTCTGATGTCTTTCACAGCAGTCATTAGACTTCAGAGACAGATGGGAACAGAGATGGAATGATGGACAATCAAATGCACTATTAACTGTGGCAGATTTTAAACACTGGCTAACTTTGGACACTTGCATGAAAACCGATTTGATGCAAACACTACCCATATTCAGTGGCTGTTAACGTACATTTGGCAAAAGTATTTTTTTAACTTAATTCTCAAGATTTCCCTTAGGTTACTTCCAATAAGTCTGTTTCCTCCATGGTATGAAAAAAATAATCATTTGAAAGGCAAAGATGTGGGGATACGATTTTAGAGTAAAAATATATATTTTTACTATTTATTTTATATATACATATTTTTTCTTTCCCTCTTCAACCACCTATCATTAAGGAAGTTCCGATTTGATGTTGCTAGAGAAGTGACCTCTTACTGATCACTGATTAACTGGATTGAATTTTGTTTTTCTGCTTTTAAAAAAGATAAATATCTGAGGTATCCAGGAAGATGGCGAGTAATCTGAGTATGCTGTTTAATTAGTTTGAGTGACTTTTTTAGTAAGCTTGTTTGAAGAAGGGTCATTTAGATTATATCCCACCTCTGGTCCCCCCACCATCCACCCCCATTCACCACGCAGTATTGGTGTGCAGATTTTCCTGTCATGTTGTGATATCTTTCAAAACAATACTTTAAAATGCCATCTGCATCTGAGAGCTAATAAGTGTGAAAGCTTTGAGTTACTGAAGATTAGAAACACCAAAATGTAGGCTCCACCAGTCAAAACTCCAGGTGTGTGAGTAAAGCAGTTGCAATATAATGATTTTTCAAAGTCAGAGAGAATTATTTCTCTTCAGTCATGCTTATGAATAATTTTTATTTGTTTTTTATGCATTATAGAAAAGGGTACTTTCCCACCCCATGTTCTGTGGCATGGTGACATATCACACGGTAGGGTACATTTTTCAGAAGCTATTGTATTATGTATGAAGGCATAAGAAGAATAAAAGGGGATTACTATGTGCCATAAATTAAATATGGATTATTTGAACACACAGGATGGTGTTTTTAAAACATGGCAATACCTTTTTACTCTGCATGCCATGTACCTTCAAATTCAGGAACACATATAGTGATTTGTAAGCGATGTGCTTCCTTTGGCCAAACAGGTACTTCCTCATTCATGTAGATTTGGTCAGATCAAGTTCTTGCCAATGAAATGTTCCAAATATATCTTTGTCACCTCATTCACTGGTGCTGAATCAGCACTTTCGGGGCATAGAGTTTTCTTGAAAGCTTTTTTTCAAAATATTACACACTGGAGGGGATATTTTCACAAAGGCTGATTCAGCAAGTGGAGCGATAGGGGAAGTGAGAGATTTATAGGGTCCTTTCAATGCTGGAAGGAGCCCTCTGATGGATAAGAGGATGATTATGCAAGTTAGCCTATATGGGCTGAGCTTCCAGAGAATGAACTTCAGTCTTTTCATTTTGTTTGAAATTAACACTCTCTGCAGCCTAGTCATATACTCTGTTACTCAGAGCACAGACCTCCTATCACACTTGCATTTGAATGATACTTTCTGCTTTGCATAACATTTTCACCTATTCCTTCTCTTTTGATCTTCTTTCTCCACACAACAATTACTGTAGGTATGCAAGTCAGGTATGATTAGCCAAATTTGACAAAGAATATGAGGCAGAGGAAGAACAGATAATTTGCCTAAGGTTGCATAGCTATTTATTGGTGAAGTTAAAATTAGAATACTAGAACCCAGGTTGTTTGACTTTCATTTTATAAATTTTTCAATACATATATTGTCTACAATTAGGAAAAATCATTTCCATATGTGGATAAAGATAGATGGATAGAGAGAGAAACTTAGTATATTCCAGGAACTGTGCAAGGTGCTTTAGTTACCTTTATGAATACATAAGTATCTGCCCTTAAGAAGAGTGAAAAAACAATTTAAATCTCATGCCTTCTCTTGATTAGCACGTGAGGAAAACAGTTTCTGATTTGTATATTTGGATTCAGGCATTAATTTCAGTTGTGATGTCACCTTGTTGCTAGAGCTACTGAAAAATTGTCATTATCTGACTAATTCCTGGTAGCATTCCAATATAAAGTTAAGATCTGAAACACTGATAGACAGTTATTTCAAAATACAAGACTGTATTGTTGGAGTTACTGAGCTATTGGGTTCATAATATTGAACACTGGTTTGTCACTTCTGGTACAGCACAGTCCAGAATGGTGAGTCACAGGATAAAGAATTTTCCTTAAATCATAAATTAAACATGGGAAACTTATTAATTCTGCTCTGTTATCAATGAGCAAATAATCCTCCATTTCTAACTTGATTCCAACTTGCACTAGTGAAAATTATCAATTTGTGTATATTGAGTTTTCTTAAAGCAGAGCATGTATTTACACCTTACCAAGAAAGCTGAGTGGTTAAGAACTTGGCTGCTAACCAAAAGTTTGGCAGTTTGAATCCACCGGCCACTCCTGGGAAACCCTATGGGGCAGTTGTACTCTGTCCTGTAGGGTTGCTATGAATTGGAATCAACTTGATAGCAACAGGTTTTTGGGCTTAATTGAGGTAAACAGAAATCCATTCATTCACTAAGTAATTACTGAGCACCAACTATGAGCCAGGGACTGTGCTATGTGCTCAGGTCTCTGTCCGCATGAACTAATAGTATAAGTGGGAGAAGACAGACATTAAGAAAATAATTGCACAAACATAAAATTACAACTGTTCCAAGTGCTATGAAGGGAAATTGCAGGTGTTTTTTGAGTTTATAATAGGTGTAAAAAAATTTTTTTTCTTATTTGACATATTCATGCAAGTCAGGGAA
The DNA here is from genome assembly GCF_030014295.1 of Loxodonta africana. NCBI lineage: Eukaryota > Metazoa > Chordata > Mammalia > Proboscidea > Elephantidae > Loxodonta > Loxodonta africana. The sequence continues at coordinate 148,534,467 of NC_087369.1, forward strand.
AGTTTCCCTGAGTAAGTGACTATTAGGCCTAGAGCTGAAGAATGAGGAGATAAATAGGCAAAGAGTTTAGGAAAGAGCATGCCAGGCAGAAGGAGCAGCATGTATGAAGGTAATTGGGATGGTTAAGGTTGTGTGTTAACTTGGCTGGGCCATGATTCTCAGTGGTTTGGCAGTTATGTAACAATGTGATCACCTCCATGATGAGATCTGTTATGGGCAGCCAATCAGTTAAAAGGGAGTTTCCTTGGCAGTGTGGCCTGCCTCCAGGATATAAATGGATGTTGCAGCAAGGCTCTCACTCTGAATCCTGCATCTGGCTCATTATTATCTGACCTTCAGTTCTTGGGACTTGAGCTAGCAGCTTACCTACCGACCTTAGATTCCTCAGCTCATGCAGCTATGTGAATTGGGAGAAGTCTTCAGCCTGACGCCTGAACCACAGACTTGGGGCTTGCCAGCCTCTACAACTGTGTGAGCCATTTTCTTGAGATAAATCTCTCTGTCTCTCTCTCTCTCTCTCTCTATATATATACATATGCTTCATCGAAAAAGAACTGACTCCTTTCAACTGTGGTGTTGGCGAAGAATATTGAATATACACCATGGACTGCAAAAGAACAAATAAATCTGTCTTGGAAGAAGTACAACCAGAATGCTCCTTAGAAGCAAGGATGGCGAGACTATGTCTCACATACTTTGGCCATGTTGTCAGGAGGGATCAGTCCCTGAAGAAGGACACCATGCTTGGCAAAGCGGAGGGTCAGAGAAAAAAGAGGAAGTCCCTCAATGAGGTGGATTGACACAGTGGCTGCAACAATGAGCTCAAGCATAACGATTGTAAGGATGGCTCAGGACCGGGCAGTGTTTCGTTCTGTTGTATATAGGGTCTCTATGAGTTGCAACTGACTCTATGGCACCTAGCAACAACAACAACAATATGTTTCACTGGTTTTGCTTCTCTAGAGAACCCAGCCTAAGATAATAATACAGAGGGAAACGGTTGTAGACCGGATTAATGGGCTTTAGCCTGGGTCGAAAAACCAATGAAACAGCAAAATTGACCAGGGTAAAAATTAGACTTTACTTGAGAAAAGGTCAGAGGAGTTCATGCAGATGCTCCCAATCTTTTCCCTTTCTGAAAGTCTATGCTCCCAGTTACCCATTTTAATCATTAATCTCCTTGTCCCAAGATTTCTCTTTGATCCGGTGGCACGAATAGGAAGAGAAAAAATCTTTATTTGTCCATGGGGGCTTACCCATGCTACTCTGATCTATTCAGCTAGTGGGAATTATTTTTGACTACTGGCTGGTGAAAGGAATTTTTTCTCCAATCAGGACAGAAGTCAAAGAAGGAGTCGGATTCTTTGAAACTCACCATATTCTGGAAAGCATGTATAGTCCATTCTAGGCAACAAGAGCTAGTTATCATATAACAAAACTCGATCTACACTAAAGACAGTCTTACAAGTCATCAAAGCAATTTAACAGACCAGTTTGATATTTGACAGAGAGCCAATACATATCACCATGCTGTGTGATAACATGCTGAGGCAGCAGATTACTCAGCTTTGAGCCTACTATGCAGCCGTCTCAGAAGATCAGTAATATCAAATGAAAAAATGAGACTAACAATGGAAGCCACCCTAAGGATCTCAAAATCAGTGGGTAACTGCCACTAGTGAATGCATAAGGATGTAGTGAAAAGATCCATATGAGAAAGCCGTAACTGCCGCCATCAGCCCATCCAGCCTTTCCAGATGGCCCTGCCTATTTCCTTTGATTCACCTGCTACAGCCTTCACAGATCATTTACACTTCACTTATTAAGCCTTACTTATTATTTATCACTCGAGTATCTTGTTTCCCCAAGGAGATTGTAATGTCCCTGAGGACAGAAACTGTGCTGTCTTTCTACTCTCTTTGTTGTCTCAGGTACTTTCTCCAATTCTACCTATACACAACAAAGGTAGTAAATACTGCATGTGCTTGCTCAGGGAATGCGTATGGTATTGGTGACTATCCTAATGATCTAAATAAATAAACAAACAAACAAAACACTGCCTTTGAGTTGATTGCCACTCATAGTGACCTTTTAGGACTGAGTAGAACTGCCGCATAGGGTTTCCAAGGCTGTAATCTTTACGGAAGCAGACTGCCACATCTTTTCCTGAAAGAGCAGCTGGTAAGTGTAAACCACTGATCTCTCGATTAGCAGCCAAGCGCTTTAACCACTGTGTCACATGGGCTCTTTACCCGAATGATTTGGCCAAGGTCAAAAGGCAAGTAAGTGGTGAATCCTGTATTTGTACTCTGGTCTGACTTCAGTAAGTTCTGGAGTCAGACAAACCCAGATTCAAATTCCAACTCCACTATGTATTTAGTTGTATAAACTTGGGAAAAAGTGACAAGCTCATTTATTAAGTGCACACTGTGAGCCAAGCAGAGTCCCTGGGTGTTGAAAATCATTAACACGCTTGGCTGCTAACTGAATTGTTGAAGGTTTGAGCTCACCCAGAGGTGCCCTGAAAAAAAGGTCTGGCAATCTACTTCCAAAAAATTAGTATAGTCCATTCTAGGCTATAAGAGCTAGTCATCATACAACAAAACTAGGCCTACACTAAACATGGTCTTGTAAGTCATCAAAAACCCTATGGAGAGCACAACAGAGAACCCCTGAGGGAGCAGGAGAACAGTGGGATGCAGACCTCAAGTTCTCATAAAAAGGCCAGACTCTTCTGACTGAGACTAGAAGAATCCCAGCGGTCATGGTTCCCAAACCTTCTGTTGGCCCAGGATAGGAACCATTCCCAAAGACAACTCATCAGACATGGAATGGACTGGACAATGGGTCATTAGAGAGATGCTGATGAGGAGTGAGCTACTTGTATCAGGTGGACACTTGAAACTGTGTTGGCATCCCCTGTCTGGAGGGGAGATGGGAGGGTAGAGAGGGTTAGAAACTGGCAAAACTGTCACGAAAGGAGAGACTGGAAGGAGGGAGCAGGCTGACTCATTAGGGGGAGAGTAAATGGGAGTACGTAGTAAGGTGTATATAAGTTTATATGTGAGAGACTGACTTGATTTGTAAACTTTCACTTAAAGCACAATAAAAGTTATTAAAAAAAAAATAAACAGGAAAATTCTTGGAAAAAAAAACCTATGGAGCACAGTTCTTCTCTGGTGCACATGGGGCCATCATGAGTCAGAATCAACCGTTGGTGATATGAGCCAAGCACTATGCTAAATTCCTATTCTCATTCAGTTTTCTCAACAACCCTAAGAAGGTGCTGTTATTATTTGCATTTTACAGAAGAGAAAACCAAGACACAGAAAGGCTAAGTAATCTGTCCAAGGCCATGCAGCTAGTAAGCAGGAGAGCTCAGATACAAACTCAAGCAGTTTAGCTCCAAAACTCCTCAGTGTAGCTAATGTTGCCTCCCTAATTACAATCAACATTAATTAAATATGTGCTAGATCAGACAAACATGGACCCCTGAAATTGTATGGAAAGTTTCACTCTGTGCCTATGCATATTTTCCCCCTGGAATTTGCTCTCATCAAACTCTCAAAGTTGCCCATGTTTTCCCCTGGAATTTGCTTTCATCAAATTCTCAAAGTCGCCCGTGACTCGAAGAACACTTAGTAGAATGGAGTGGGGAGGAGGATGGGATATAAAGTAGTGTAACACATGTTTTCGGAGCTCTAAGAGCTCAGGATTCATTTGAGGAGCTAAGATAGTTAAGGAGGTAAATATAACATACAAGACAAGATGCCTACTGTTCTAAACAAATGGTTTAGAGGAGGGAGGAAGAATTCTGGCTGAGGCAATAAGGAAAGGCTTCTCAAAAGAATGGATTTGAGCTGTGCCTTAAAGAATGGGCAGCATTTTAAGAGGTAGAAAGGATAAGGCAAGTCTTGCAGGCTGCAGGGGTGGAGGATGCAGTGTGAACGAATACAATGTCACCCTCTGATGTTGGAACAGTGTGTGGAACATCTCTAATTTCTCCTTACCAGCCCAGCATAACTCTGAACTCTTCTGCTCACACTGCTTCTGGCAGACGTCCTGGTGACTTAGGGAGGCTTGGCAGAAAGTTTTGCCGAGCACCTGTTTTAAGCTAGTGATTTTCACAACCTTGCATTCAAGCATCCCAAAGGCAAAGTGGAATTAAATTAATTTGACCCTTAAAAATTACATTTGTAATAAGGAGAACTAAAGACCATAAAATGAAGATAGCACAACAAAACAGAAATCAAATTAAGAGGCTGTCCTGGAGACCTTTAAGGTGAACAGGACCTTTTATGCATTGGGTGTTGTTAAATCATTCAGTTCATTTCACAGTGACTTGCTTTTGACGAGGTCTGGGATGATATGTACTTCATCGCTCCTGTGCATAATTAATATCATTCTATAGTCTTCATCAGTTAGGTCACCTCTGAATGTAAAGCAACTGTGTTCTTCCTGAGTTTCCTCTCATAATGGGCCCTTGAAACATAGAGGAGGGGGCCAGAGAGCAGTGTCTGGAGAGCTACTATAAGTACTACCCCCTTTAATGATCTTCACCTTATTATCTACCATTCATTCATTCATTCAGTGAGTGAGAGTCAGTCATGGATTCATTCCTCCATCTATCCATTCATCCAAAATATACGTATTTATCCTTTTATTCAGTCACCTGAGTGCTTATTACCATCAGGCACCATACTAGGCACTGAGACTAGGAAGATGAATAAGACAAGATCTGGCCTCAAGTTGATCAAGTCAATTGAGAAAACTAGCATGTAAGCAGACAAATTTGCGCTTGAACATAGAGTAGCTATACCGAATGGAAGAAATGATAAAGTAAAAGAGCTGAACAGAAGGTTTCAAAGGGCAGCTCGAGAAGGCAAAGTATTATAATAAAATGTACAAAGACCTGGAGTCAGAAAACCAAAAAGGAAGAACACGCTTGGCATTTCTCAAGCTGAAACAACTGAAGAAAAAATTCAAGCCTGGAGTTGCAATATCGAAGATTTCTATGGGGAAAATATTGAATGACATAGAAAACATCAAAAGAAGATGGAAAGGATACACAGAGTCACTGTACCAAAAAGAATTGGCCAACATTCAACCTTTTAAGGAGGTAGTATATGATCAAGAACCCACGATACTAACAGAAGAAGTCTAAGCTGCACCGAAGGCTTTGGCGAAAAACAAGTCTCCAGGAATTGGTGGACTACCAAGTGAGGTGTTTAAACAAATAGATGCAGCATTGGAAGCGCTCGCTTGTCTATGTCAAGAAATTTGGAAGAAAGCTACCAAATAAAATAAAATGAACAAACAAAAAACAAACCCTTTGCCATCTAGTCAATTCCGACTCATAGCAACCCTATAAGACAGAGCAGAATTGCCCCATAGTGTTTCCAAGGCACACCTGGTGGATTCGAACTGCCAAAGTTTTGGTTAGCAGTCGAGCTCTTAACCACTGCACCACCAGGGCTCCCTCACAGGTACCAAGCCAAAGCAGGGGTTGGGATTTCAACTTATCTTTTGGGGGAACACAATTCAATCCATAAGAGTTGTTCTTTCTTCTTCAGTTTCAATAATTTTATTTCTTCCATTTCACCTAGGTTTTAAAACCTATCAAGATAACGTTGTTCATGATACCCTCCATTTATCTTTTAATATCGGCTCCATTCATGTTTATACCCCTTCTTAGTTTCTAACGACAGATACTTGGTCTAGGAATAGTGGTTTCCAGCATATTTCCAGCATAACTGTGTCCTAGACTACAGGTTTATTTGAAATAAAAAGTGAGTTCCTAGAAAGTGAGATAAGACTTCACCTCTTCTGATTCCAAAAGCAGATCATTGGAATCAATAATCTGTACAAAAAATTAAGTACTATGGAAATGTATGACTTAAAAAGTGACAATATTTTATTACCTTCCCCCAAACATAATCACTGTTAACAGTTTAGAATATATTTCATCCCACAGATTATTTGCTTTTTTTTGTAGCACCGAGGTCATACTAGGTATAAGGTTTTAAAACTTTCCTTTTTTTACTTCATATATATTGGATATTTTTTCTTATTCAAATGCCTCGTCTTCTAGAGTAGTGTGATGTTGCTGTTGTTGTCAAGTAGGTTCAACACATAACAACTCTATGTACAACACAATGGAAACTGTCTGATGCTGTGCCATCCTCACAATCATTGCTATTGTTTGAGCCTGTTATTGCAGCCACTGTGTCAATCCATCTCATTGAGGGTCTTCCTCTTTTTCACTGGTATTTTTTTTTTCTCCTTTATCAAGCATCATGTCCCTTTTCAGGGACTGGTCCCTCCTGATAACACGTCCAAAGTATTTGAGATGAAGTCTTGCCATTCTTGCTTCCGAGGAGCCTTCTGTCTGCACTTCTTCTAAGACAGAGTTGTTCATTTTTCTGGCAGTTCATAGTATATTCAATATTCTTCACCAACCCCATAATTCTAAGGTGTGGAATTTCATGTGTATTGTCACCCTTTGTTGTTGTTGTTGTTATGTGCCATTGAATAGGTTCTGACTCTTAGCAACCCTATGCACAACAGAACAAAACACTGACCGGTCCTGCACCATCCTGTGCCACACCGTGGCTTGGGTCAGGCACACCTTTGTCCTCATGGTAATATCTTTGCTTTTTAACGATTTGAAGAGATCTCTTGCAGCCGATTTGCCCAAAGCAATGTGTCTTTTGGTTTCTTGACAACTCCTTCCATGGGTATTGATTGAGGATCCAAGTAAATGAAATCCTTGACAACCTCAATCTTTTCTTCATTTATCATAATGTTGCTTATTGGTCCAGTTGTGAGGATTTTTGTTTTCTTTATATTGAGGTGTCACTGTTTATGTTGTTGAAAAAAGATATTTGCAATGAATGAGTCTTTGGTTTTGCAAAATTCTATCATGTGATCTCTGGTGTTGTTTCTATCACCAAGGCCATATTTTCCAAATACTGATCCTTCTTCTTTGTTTCCAACTTTTGCATTCCAATCACCAATCACTATCAATGCATCTTGATTGCTTGTTTGATCAATTTCACACTGCAGAAGTTGGTAAAAATCTTCAGTTTTTTCATCTTTGGCATTAGTGGTTGGAAGTGTATATTTGAATAATAGCCTTATTAATGGTCTTCCTGGTAGACATATAGATATTATCCTATAACTGACAGCATTGTACTTCAGGATAGATCTTGAAGTGTTCTTTTTTAATATGAATGTGATACCATTCCTCTTCAGTTTGTCATCCATGGCATAGTAGACCATATGACTGTCTGATTCAAAATGGCCAATAACAGTCCATTTCAGCTCACTAATGCCTAGGATATTGATCTTTATGTCTTCCACTTCATTTTTTACAACTCCCAATTTCCTAGATTCATGCTTTGTACATTCCACATTCTGGTTATTAATGGATATTTACAGCTGTTTCTTCTCATTTTGAGTCATACCACATCATCAAATGAAGGTCCTGAAAGCTTTACTCCATCTATGTCATTAAGGTAGGCTCTACTTTGAGGAGGCAGCTCTTCCTCAGTTGTATTTTGGGTGCTTTCTAACTTGAGGGGCTCACCTTCCTCCACTACATCAGACAATGTTCTGCTGTTGTTCATAAAGTTTTCACTGACCAATTTTTTTAGAAATAGATTGCAAGCTCTGTCTTCCTAATCTGTCTTAGTTTGGAAGCACCACTGAAACCTGTCTGCCATGGGTGACCGTGCTGGTATTTGGAATACTAGTGGCATAGCTTCCGTCATTACAGCAACACACAAGCCACTACAGTATGACAAACTGACAGACTAGTCATGATAAGCTGCATATTAGAAGGCCAATCAAGTTCCATTTCCACCGTGAATCTTCTCTCTTGAGTACTCCAGCTTACAGTTACCTCTACGTGCTTTGACATCCTTTAACATTAGTCTTATTATTTGATCCCTTTACAATTTAGCATTTGATTACATACCATCTTCTATTTCCCTTAATACATTGGTTTTTTATTGATACTTATAAGCCAGTCCTATTTTCTTGGTAAGACTATGTAAGTGTTTTTCTTTTGAATCCCCCATCATGGCAAGAACACAGTGGGTGCTCATCTACTTTTTTAACTTCTTTTGATCTTATAAATATGGGCTTCTCCAGCAAGAAAAGGCAAACAAATGATATTTACCTCAAGGTCTTCTTCACCAACCAGGATATATTTTTTAGCTCTATTCTTGAAGAAAGAATCAACGTTGTGTTTATATTCTGCACAGCCGCCAGCACATTGCCCAATCTCAATAAATGTTAAACAAGAAAATCTGAGATTTATTAAACATTTCCCTGCAGTTCATTCCATCTGCAGATGTCAGTATTTATTCTAACCAAAGCTCTCTCTGGCCTGTAGTTGATTTTCATAAAGGGATTTATCTGTTCATCTGTCCTTTCATTTTAGGCCAAATGTGTTCACAGGCAGTAGTGGAGCCAGAGGCAGGAATAATTCAATATTTGTAATTACTTTATTTGTTCATTAACAAATAGAAGTCTTCTTAAACCAAACTAAAAAAAAAAAATTTATCTAGTAGTTGATGAAATTTCCCTACACTTCACCATTCACTTGTACTAATCAACTTTAAGTACTGAAATATGTTGCTGCTAGTTGCCATCAAGTCGGTGCCGACTTATGCTGACCTCATGTATGCGGAGTAGAACTGTGCTCCATAGGGTTTTCAATGCTGTGACCTTTCGGAAGCAGATTGCCAGGCCTTTTTTTTTTTTTAAGGTGCCTCTTTCTGGGTGGATTCAAACCTTCCACCTTTTGGCTAGTAGTTGAGCACTTAACCATTTGTATAATCCAGGGACTTCTGCACTGAAATAAACACACACACACGTATATGTGTATATATACCCAAACCCAGTGCCGTATATATGTGTGTATATATATATATATACCCCCTATTTTAATGTTAGTAACAACCACTCACATTTTTGACATCTTCTAGAAGCATTCTCTTTTCTGCACCTAAGAGAATGGCCTCAGGCATGAATTATCTTGTTTTTTATAATCCCTCTGCACTGATTCACTCCTATGCTAGATTAAACTGCATATGTTGTATTAATGCCTTTTTGATTTTCTTATATTTCAAGCAGCTGTATAATAGAATCTTTCTGCTACTGGTGAGAGGCAAGTATTTTCTGCCACAAGAATTAGGTTCCCAATACGCCATCTTCCCAACAGGAATGCTAAATGCTTCTATGACTTCCACTTCAATTATGTACGCAAGCTTCTAACAGGATTGTGTTCAGATCTTTTTTTTGCTGAGGTGTGGAGAAAATGTCTTAGAGCAAAAGGATTTACAATTCAACATAGCCAGGAGCCTTCATGGCCAGCTATGTACTCCACTATTTCTAGAGGAGAACTTTGAAACCTCTTTTGCAGAGCAGTTTCCAGAATAAACATTTATGCATAGTGATTCTCAAGTTTCCCTGCCCTAGCTAAGGCACATACTATCACAGTGAAATTTCAAAGTAAGTCTTAACTCTGAAACCCTCCATATGAGAGTCCCTACATCCAGCACCTCCAATCTTACTCTACAACTGTGAATCATTTTAAAAACAGAACACACCCTGTCTGCAAGGCATCTGCTTCTTACCAGTTCTAGAACTAAATCAGATGAACCAGCAAACCTTTTCTAGCAGTCTCATTGTTGGAAAATGTGGAGAGAAAACACATCCATTGCTGACATTAGAGAAATATTGATCCTTTTTGTTTAAACAGAATAAAGAGAACATTAAAAGTTTGGCAGAACTGAAGTTATTTACATATTTATTTTAGTTTTATGATTTACATGCATTTTTTGAAACAAACTAAGGGGCAATACTTTCTTATTCTAGATTTAAAAAATAGGAAAAATAAAGATGATACTGACTTCTGGCCAACACACTCCTTTACCTCAGCTTCCTCCTATAACTCTACAAAAATAATGTAATTGAGATTTTAAAAAATCTTAAAATTGAAGAAAATAAAGAGAAGACAATAGAGGAGAGATGCAAATAAGATTGGGAAGTAGTAATAGATATAAGAGAATTTAGAAAGTTGAGTATTAGGTGTCTGAGAGGAGTGGAGAGATGGGATAGGGGCAGCGATGAAGCAAATAAATTTTGTGTCGAGAACCTAGAGCAGGCTCAGAAATGAGAATCACTGGAAAGCTCTGAAGGTCTGGATGTCGGCATGGCTAGAAAAAAAAACAGGAATATTGTTTGATAGTCTGTATAAAGAGCAGTTAGACCTCCAGACCCACTTCCCATAGTGACATAAAATGGGAGACATTGAAACAAAGGGGTTATGGACCTGGGGATACTAGGTACTGTGAAAAATGAGGGTTCCACAATTAAAACTAGGATATTATCTGGAGAACTACATCCTGAGTGATGGATTTCCCTTTGGGAAGTTTGACTGACCCAGGAAAGATACAGTACAAATACTGAGAGTCGATCAACCTACTATTCAATATGCCCCCATTCACATGCAGAGACTGCAATCAGTTCTTTAGTGCCTCACTCCTAAGTATGGACAAACAGCCAAGGATGCTCAGATACTTGCGGAAATCTTCTAAAATGAAAAATAGGAGAAAATAAGCAAGTAAAGAAGGGAATTCAGAGAAAACAAAGATCGTGCAGGGAGCAAAACAGGATGCTGTCATTATCATCATAATCATCATCATATCATCGTCCCCACCATGGATGATGTGGACATGACAACTAAAAAAAAAAAGTCAATCTAAAGGTTGAGTGAAAAACTTGATGAAATCCCACAGAAAATAGATAAAATACCTGACTTGGAAGCAATAGAAAAGAAAATGGATCAATTCAGGAGGCCATACCCCACTATGATAGAATTTCCAGAAAAGCATGACAAGAAATTATAGGGGAGGAATTTATCAATATGATAATAAAATAGAATTTCTCATAACTGAAGGACATGAGCTTCCAAAGTGAAGGTGCCAACCAAGTACGATGAACGAAAGAAAACCTACACAAAGGCACATTATTGTGAAATTTCAGAACCTTGGGGCAAAGAGAAGATCCGAAAAGCTTCCACGGAGGGAACAAAACAACCAACGAATGAACCACCCTAACCAACCAAAGCATACAAAAGATCTGAAACGAGGACGTCATCAGGCTTCTCCACAGGAACAGTGGAAGGTAGCTGATGTTGGAGAAATGCCTTCACATTTCAAAGGGAAAGCCACTTCCACCTAAATGTTTATATCTAATTAAAGAATCAAATGAGTGAAAGGTAGAATAAATACATTTCCGGACATAAATGTCTCGAAATAAAAATCACATATGCAGACTCTCAGAAAGCTACCATGTTCCATGGTATCAAGAAAGAGAATGGTAATCCAGGAAACAGGGGATCCAACATAGGAGTGAGGCAAATGCTTAAGGTAACTCTTAATATCCCAAACAAAGAAGTAAAGAGAAAATATTTAAAACTAAAAATTAATACAAGTATAAATATTTTATTTAGAAATAACAAGGTAAATATCAAAAGAAACAGCCTTAGTTGAAAGCTATTTGCCTGGGGAATGGTACTTGAGGGTGGGGATGGGGTGATGAGGTAGACTGCTGGTTTTCTTTCTTTGACATTTTAAGCAATGGCCATGTATTATTTAAAAAAATAGGAACTACATAAAAAAGAAATATGATGACTTCAAAGGAGATTTATTTTTGAGCCTCAGCATCAACTTATCGAAGTCTTACGGTAACTAAGTAATTGATATGAAGAACCTACCAGCTTTTATTAAGAGAATATAAACCCTTCCAGAATAATTTAGCAGGTTTTTTAATGCTTTACTCACTAAAGTGAGATTTTAAGCTAGTTGAATACTAGTGATAGAGAAGGCTTCTAAATAATTTTGAGCTGCAAAAATAAACCTGAACTTCAGCTTCAGAAATGTCCTTTTGAGAAATCTTCCTATTGTGCCTCCCATAAAACTCACTGCTCTTAAAAAAGTTGGCTTAATTAGACGTATGACACCGCCATCACCTGAAATTTCTTCTGGTTTTCCTAAGAAAGACACTATTAAAAAAAAAAACAAACTAACTATAAGCCTGCTTATTAAAACACTACACAGAGAAGGGAGTTGAGATCTCTTATGTGTGATAATTTGGATTCTCTATGTGTACAGCCTGTGAGAGGGAAAAGTATAAAAACCAGCCTGGAGGGAGGAAATCCTGGCATTCTTTGGAGGTCAATGTGGTGTCTTCCTGTATCCCTTTTGGCTAAACTGTTTTTATAGAATTTCAGCAGCAAGTATGCAGACAAAACAGGTTTTGGTATCATACTAGGCCCTGAGTTGAATTCCACTTTGGTCACTAAAAAACTCTGGTCTTGGACAAGTGATTTAACCTAAGCTTCAATTTCATCTCTGTAATGGAGGCGAATAGTACCCAAAGGTAGTGTGAGGATTAAATGGGATAATATACGTAAGGTGGCCAATATACTGTGTGATACTTAATGGGCCGCTCATTGTTATTTCTTAGTTTCTTCTTAAAGTCACTCCCAATTGAAATTTATTCTTTTCAGTGGTGATTTATTCACTGAGTTGTTCCAGCCCCTAGCTAGTAAAAGCTACTACAGAGATGTTATTTTCTAAATTCTTACTTCCCTCCTCTAAAAGTTTAGGGAAATATTGCTGATACTATTTTTCATTTAAATAGTTCCTTTAATAGGGAGAATACAGGAAGAAAAAACAGTGTTTGAAATTCTCAAGTTTTTAACATTACCAGAGACATTATAAGAGAATACTTAAAATAGATATAGTAACGGATGTGCAGCACATCTTGACAAGAATCCATTGATAGGAACCTTCCGTTAACAACAACAACAACAACAAAAAACTCCTTGAGTCAATTCCGACCCATAGCGACACTACAGGACAGAATAGAACTGCCCCATAGAGTTTCCAAGGAGCAGCTGGAGGATTCAAACTGCTGACCTTTTTGTTAGCAGCAATAGCTCTTAACCACTACACCACTGGGGCTCCATTGTTGCTGTTAGGTGCCTTCGAGTCAGTTCTGACTCATAATAACCCTATGTACAACAGAACGAAAAAGTATCCAGTCCTGTATCATCCCCGCAACTGTTGTTATGCTTGAGCCCATTGTTAAAGCCACTGTGTCAAACCCATCTCCTTAAGGGTCTTTCTCTCTTTAGCTGACCATCCACTTTACCAAACATGATATCCTTCCTCAGGGACTGATCGCTCCTGATAAAGTGTCCAAAGTAGGTGAGTCTTGCCATCATTGCTTCCAAGGAGCATTCTGGCTGCATTTCTTCCAAGACAGATTTGTTCCTTCTCCTGGCAGTCCATGGTATATTCAATATTCTTCACCAACACCTTAGTACAAAGGCCTCAATTCATCTTGGGTTTCCTTATTCATTGTCCAGCTTTTGCACCCATATGAGGCAATCGAAAACACCATGGCTTGGATCAGGTACGCCTTAGTCCTTAATGTGAGATCTTTGCTTTTTAGTACCTTAAAGAGGTCTTTTGCTGTTGATTTGTCCGAAGCAATGCACCATTTGATTCCCTGACTGCTGCTTCCATAGGCTTTGATTGTTGATCCAAGTAAAATGAAATCCTTGACAACTTCAATATTTTCACTGTTTATCATGATGTTGATTATTGGGCCCATTGTAAGGATTTTTTTTTCTTTATGTTGAGATGTAACCCATACTGAAGGCTGTAGTCTTTGATCTTCTTCAGCAAGTACTTTAAGTCCTCTTCACTTTCAGCAAGCCAGGTTGTGGCATCTGTATAATACAGGTTGTTAATGAGTCTTCCTCCAGTACTGATGCCGTGTTCTTCTTCATATAGCCCAGATTCTCAGATTAGTCACTCAGCATACAGATTGAATAAGTATAATGAAAGGATACAACCCTGACACACACCTTTCCTGATTTTAAACCATGCAGTATCCCATTGTTCTGTTCCAACAACTGCCTCTTGGTCTAAGTACAGGTTTTTCCTTGGCATAGTTAACTGTTCTGGAATTCCCATTCTTCACAACGTTATCCATAATTTACTATAATCCACACAGTTGAATGCCTTTGTACAGTCAATAAAACACAGGTAAACATCTTTCTGGTATTCTCTGCTTTCAGCCGAGATCCATCTGACATCAACAAATGATATCCCTTGTTCCACGTCCTCTTCTGAATCCAGCTTGAATTTCTGGTTGTTCTCTGTGGATGTACTGCTGCAACTGCTTTTTGAATTATCTTCAGCAAAATTTTACTTGTGTGTGATATTAATGATATTGTTCAATAATTTGTGCATTCTATTAGATCACCTTTCTTTGAATGGGCACAAATATGGACCTCTTCTGTCAGTTGGCCAGATAGCTGTCTTCCAAATTTCTTGACATGACAAATGAGTGCTTCCAGGGCTGCATTCATTTGTTGAAAATCTCAACTGGTATTCCATCAATTCCTGGAGCCTTGTTTTCCCCCAATGCCTTCAGTGCAGCTTGGACTTCTTCCTTCTGTACCGTCCATTCTTGGTCATATGCTACCTCCTGAAATGTTTGAACGTCAACCAATTCTTTTGGTATAGTGACTTTGTGTATTTCTTCTATCTTCTTTTGATGCTTCCTGTGTCATTTAATATTTTCCCTATAGAATCTTTCACTATTGCAATTTGAGTCTTGAATTTCCTCTTCAGTTCTTTCAGCTTGAGAAATGCCAGCTATGTTCTTCTCTTCTGGTTTTCTATCTCCAGGTCTTTGCACATTTCATTATAATACTTTACTTTGTCTTCTCGAGCCGCTCTTTGAAATCTTCTGTTCAGCTCTTTCATCATTTCTTCCTTTCACTTTAGCTACTGTACTTTCAAGAGCAAGTTTCAGAGTCTCTTCCGATGTCCATTTTGGTCTTTTATTTCTTTACTGTCTTTTTAATGACCTCTTAGTGATGTCCTTGATGTCATTTTATAACTTGTCTGGTCTTCAGTACTTACTGTTCCTGAGTCGAATCTATTCTTGAGATGGTCTCTAAATTCAGGTGGAATATACTGAAGGTCGTACTTTGGCTCTCAGGGACTTGTTCTGATTTTCTTCTGCTTCAACTTAAATTTGCATATAAGCTATTGATGGTCTGTTCCACAGCCAGCTCCTGGCCTTCTTCTGACAGATGATATTGAGTTTTTCCATCTTGCCTCTCCATAGATGTAGTCGGTTTAATTCCTTTGTATAGTCACTGTTTATGTTGTTGAAAAAAGGTATTTGCAATGAAGAAGTCGTTGGTCTTCAATATTGTATTATTTGATCTCCAGCATTGATTTCTATCACCAAGACCATATTTTCCAACTGCCATTTCTTCTTCTTCGTTTCCAACTTTTGCATTCCAATCACCAGTAATTATCAATGCACCCTGATTGCCTGTTCAGTTTCAGACCGCAGAAGTTGGTAAAAATCTTCAGTTTCTTTATCTTTGGCCTTAGTGGTTGGTTCATAAACTTGAGTAATAGTATTAACTGGTCTTCTTTGTAGATGTATGGATATTATCCTATCAGTGACACTGCTGTACTTCAGGATAGGTCTTGAAATGTTCTTTTTGAGGATGAATGCAACGCCATTCCTCTTCAAGTTGTCATTCCTGGCATAGTATACCATAAGATTGTCTGATTCAAAAAGGCGAATACCAGTCCATTTTAGCTCACTAATGCCTATGATATTGATGTTTATGTGTTCCATTTCATTTTTTACAATTTCCAATTTTCATAGATTCATGCTTTGTACATTCTAAGTTATGATTATTAATGGATATTTGCAGCTGTTTCTTCTCATTTTGAGTTGTGCCATGTCAGCAAATGAAGGTCCTGAGAGCTTGACTCCATCCATTAGAGCCCTTATAATCCCATCCTCATTTACTTGGGTAATGACTTTTAGAAACTGTTTTCCTGGGCTGCAGTTTGTTAAATAAGTTTGGTCTGGATTTCAAAGTGAGCCTTACTTAGTATCTGAAACCCTCCATGTGAGAGCCCTCCATCAAGGAAGCATCTCTAATACTACTATAGATCTACGAAGCATTTTAAAATCATGCCTAAAATCACCACGTTATGCTTTCTTTAAACATTTCTGAAGAAAAATGTACATATAATGTAAAAGCCATACATTTGTAAACATTCTTTTCTCCTACATAGACAGGAACTCTTGTATAATTTCTTGCTTCTGCCTTTTGACCCTGTAATGTTTTTAAACTGTCTTCTTCCCTCTCTATAAGATTTACATTTTCTAAAGTCTTCGATGATCAAATTTCACTGTTATTTATTGGTCATATATTTGGTACCCGGACCTACGTCAGATGATGAAGAAAATAGTTGCTTTTAAAGAGCCTACACACTCCCACACAAAATAGATGTCTTAGATATAGTCTAATTTTGGCTGAATTCTAAAGAGATTTTGCCTATTAGTAAGAGACGCTAGTGAAATAATATACAGCCCAGTGCCTAAAAACAAACTTGTTGCTGTCAAGTTGATTCCGACTCATAGAGACCCTGTAGGACAGAGTAGAACTGCCCCGTGGGGCTTTTAAGGAGCAGCTGGTGGATTAGAACTGCCAATCTTCTGGTTAACAGCTGAGCTCTTAATCACTATGCCACCAGGGCTAAAAAGCAAACTTATTGCCATCAAGTTGATTCTGACTCATAGTGACCCTATAGGACAGAGTAAGACTGCCCCACAGGGTTTCCAAGGCTACAATCTTTACAGAAGCAGACTGCTACATCTTTCTCCCACGGAGTGGCTGGTGGGTTTGAACCACTGACCTTTTGATTAGCAGCTGAACACTTAAGCACTGAGCCACCAGTGCTCCTTGTCTAGTCTTTAGTATATGCTTAATGAATTTTAGCTACTGTCCTTTTCCATTATAATTAATTCTGCCTTCTGTATACTATTTACTATATGGAAACCCTGGTGGAATAGTGGTTAAGTGCTGGCATTGCTGCTAACAAAAAGGTCAGCAGTTTGAATCCGTCAGCTGCTCCTTGGAAACTCTATGGGGCAGTTCTAC